>NC_052155.1:35158153-36395952 GCF_902713615.1 Scyliorhinus canicula
TTATCTGCACTCTTCCAAAATCCCTTCATCCTCTTTTCCTTCATCCGCCTATACAGTCCAAATCAAAATCTGGCCGAGTTTATGCCTCCAAGAATTGATCTGAAATTCGTCTACAAACAAAAAGTTTGATTCAATACTCAGCCTAGGGTTTCATCTATTCCTCGCAAAATCCACCGCTTGCTGTGACTTCTGTTGATTTCTTGAAAAAAGATTGAAGTCTTCAAAAGTCATACTAGTTTAAACGCCAACTAGATCAAACTTCCATTCCAAACACTCGAGGTTGGGTCCAGTTAGGCACTTTAAACCTGGTTGGTATTTTTCATTTCGTTCAGATTAAACAGTTTGATCATAAAACATCATTATTTATGGTCTTATCCTTAATTAACACCCCATAACATGTTACTTCGCATCATAACGTTGCATATATTGTATCTATCGGATGTCTTTTTTTTGCTTCAATTAACTAAATGTGCATTGGATTATGTTCCTCTGTGAATTCGCCCTATATCTTTTGTTTATTGATAATACCAATTGTTATGGATTAAAGCGTCTTTAAACCGAACCGTGATCATTAGGATGATAGTCCTGACCCACATTAAATCCTGAAATCCAGCGAACATTCACTGAGTACACCGATTTTGTTTCAGACATGATGTTTTGCCACAATGAGGTGCAAATGTATTGATTACAATTAATAGTTAACAACCGTTGTGTAGCACAGCCTAAATTGTTAAAAATTATTTCGTGGTCCTACCTTGATGGATGCAACAAGCCCAAGCCCATTTTCGCCTCAAACTGGAAACTAGGCAAGCGAGTGAGAAAAAGTACAGCATCAAAAGGCGAGGCTTTTAGAAGAGAGTCATTTGCGCTGTGCAAAGTTGCGGAAGGACTGCAGTCACAGAGCGATACTTAGTGGAAGGTGAGGTGGACTGCCCCTGGCAAAAGCTAGAACTTCGCGTTATCCCATTGGCTGTCAGTTTCATTAGGAGATCTGGCTGGCTCCAACGTTTCTCAATAAAATCTCCCTCCTCTGTCTCACCACGTTGAGTACAAAGGTAGCCAAGGGAAGGTTTTAATTTGGTTCCCTTTTATGGTGCAATGACACGGTTGTAAAACAGATTTTTCATCCACCCTACAACTCAATTTCTGTTTAATCTTTAGAAGAAATTTGCTTTTGATCAGAGACTAGGGGCAATAACATCTGAATAATTGGTATGTGCTGAAGAATATAAGTGGAAAGTTAATCAGGTTTGAATCATTTGCAATAGGCAGGATGGGGTACATTGAATTGGGGAAAAAACCTGCATTTATATAGCACCTTTCCTGACCTAAGGAGGTTCCAAGTTGCTTTTCAACCTATGACCATCTTTCAAGGGTAGCCACTTGAAATGTCGGAAAGGCAGCAACCATCCAAGGCCTTGACTAATGATCCAGAGACAAATGCCGCCAAGGCATTTGTGGAATTTAAATTCAATTAATTAAATAAGTCTGGATTAACAAGTAATAGTGATTGCGAAAGGTTGGACAAAAAAAAATCATTCATGTTCTTCAGGGAAAGAAGTCCTTACCCTGCCTGGAGTAAATGTGAATCCAGGCCCACATCAATGTGGTTGGTTCAAAGCAGCCACCACACAACCCTGCCATGGCAACCTCTGCAAGGCATGCCAGATCATCAACATGAGTACCACCATTATACCTGAGAACACCACCCACCAGGTACGCGGTACATAGTCGTGCGACTCGGCCAACATTGTCTACCTCATACACTGCAGGAAAGGATGTCCCAAAGCGTGGTACATTGGCGAGACCATGCAGACATTGCGACAACGGATGAACGGACAGCACGCAACAATCGCCAGGCAGGAATGTTCCCTTCCAGTCGGGGAACACTTCAGCAGTCAAGGGCATTCAGCCTCTGATCTTTGGGTAAGCGTTTGCTAAGGCGGCCTTCAGGACGTATGACAACGCAGAATCGCCGAGCAGAAACTGACAGCCAAATTGGTGTGAGACAATTCACACCTCTTTAATCTGTGATTATTCCTCTCTCCAGTCACTCTGTCTGGACATGTAAAGACTTAATTACCTGCAAAGACTCGCATTCAAAGTGTCGTCTTGCATTATTGACTTTGCCTATATATGTGTTTTTGAAACCCACCTCTTCATTCACCTGAGGAAGGAGCTGCGCTCCAAAAGCTAGTGATTCAAAACAAACCTGTTGGACTTTAACCTGGTGTTGTAAGACTTCTTGCCAAACTCCACATGGACAGTGACCAACAGCCGAAATTGAACCCGGGTCCCTGGCGGCGTGAAGCAGCAGTGCTAACCACTGCACCACTTTGATAATGTTCTTGAGCGAAGAAAATCTGCCGCCTGGCTTATATGTAACTCCAGGCCCACAGCAACGTGGTTGATTCTAAATATGATGAATCTTAATTGAAATATGATAAGGACGTGGTGGATGGACCAGCAAATCTGGATCTTTGAAAATTCACTAAAAAACTGACCATATTAATGTCAGTAAGTAAATGAATTGTAAGACAGGTAGAAATGTACAGAAAAGAGCTGAAGGTCCCAAGGTAAGCAAGAGAAATCATGATCAGATGCATCCTACCCAGGAGTGAGAGAGATGTTTTGCAATGTATTCCCATTTTGAACAGACTCGAGGCTTAATTGAGCTAAAAGCTGTTGAGAGAGGTTCCCCAGTGACTGACCTCGTTAAGACAGTAAGTAGCTCAGCCATATATAACAAGATCTCAGATTCTGGTCTCGATCTGTGCTCAGCTAGCTGACCTCACCTGAGCTAGTGGCAAGTATGGTGTAATTAACTCATCACCCAGTATCATGAGACAAAAATCAGCAAAGGATTTTCACTCCTGTCACTCATGAATGTCCTGCGACCCCTGAAGAAAGAAAAAACATGTGACCATCAGGTAGACAGGATCAACGCCAGCAGCGACTTGCCCTCCCGATATTCTTCCTATTTCTCGACAACATCACTGTTTCAACAGGAATGGTAATTTCTGCACTGTTCCAGGGGTGGAGCTGTGTCACAGGACCTTAATACTTTCAGGATAATAGGACAGAAAGGAGGAATATTTGCAGAAGGGAAAGGGATTTTAAAAAGCTGTTAGAGTGGAAGGGGAAAGGAATTCAAATGCATAGAGATGGTTTCCAGCAATAGAGGGCATCTGGGAGTTCCACTTGAGATCAGAGGGGATGTTGCAAAGTGGAGCCATTAAATGTACGAGATTGTGGACTTTGCTCGATTGTGAGAGACAGTGCAATATTGTGAGACAAATAAAAGATGAGAGAATTAATTTAGCTCTTCTACTGAGCTCACCTTCTTCATTGAAAGAAGTGCATTGCCGCTGACATTCAATCTAACTAACTCTTGAATGAATCCAAGGTGCTCACCACCACTAATTCACCAGGAAGACCAAATCAATTGTCAATCACTATTTGCAGTTCTTCCTGCTACCTGCTTCAAACTTACCTCTCACCAATGTTGAACAAGGTCCCCTGGTTCTATTGTCCAAGTATCACGTGCCATGTGATATTCCAGATTAACCGTGTGCTCTGCCCAAAGACAGATCCTTAGCTCCTTGTCTGCTGCTGCTTCAATCTGAGGCATTTTCTTGGCATTTTCTGTCAGCTTGCCATTGTCGTCCACTGTCTGGGGCAAAGTGAGGAGGCAGGTACCAAGTCTACCTCAGCTTGATCAGGAACTAAACCCAAGCTTTTGGCATTATTCAGAACACACATGAGCCATTTGGCCAATGGAGCTAACCAGTCCCCCTTTGCCACTTTGCATCTCATATAGTTCTCAGTGACCTCATTTCATAGAATCATCGACTGCCTACAATTCAGAAGGGCGTCATTTGGCCCATTGCGTCTGCACCGACCCTCTGAAAGAGCACCCTACCCAGGTCCTTCCCCCCATCCTATCCTCGCACCCACATAACCCCACCTGGACTGTGGGAGGAAACCGGAACACCCGGAGAAAACCCACACAGACACGGGGAGAATGTGCAAACTCCACACACGTTCTCACTCAAGGTTGGACTTGATCCCAGGTCCCTGGCACTGTGAGGCAGCAGTGCTAACCAATGTGCCACCGTACCGCCACCCTGCCGCCAGAAACCAAAAGATCTACACTTTCTCCAGTCTTTCCTCATCACTTAATTTTTTGATGCCACAAATTAGTGGTGTGGCTCTTTGGACCATTGCCATGGTGCGAATATTTCCTTCATGTGTTGGTCACCAAAACTGAATACAGTACCCGAGGCATAATAGAGCATAATAGAACACTGTTTTAGCATGAAATCTTCCAGCTTATAGTCAACCAACTGATTTAGGGCACCAGCAAGATGGTTCTACAAGGATTTCAAGGAATGCCACCCTGCTCATACAAACATACAAAATTGGCATGCAGAAAAAGATCAACTGGTCCATCAAGCCTGTCCCCCACTCATGGTGACCAGACCATCATGACTAGACATTTCCTTCTCTCTCTCTCGCTCTCTCTGAAAAATCAAAACACAGAGAAAAAAATGTAAAAGCAATAAGGAAAGAAATACTCTGAAACATTCCTCACTGGCCTCTGTTGGCAATCAAAATCTATTCAGAAAGTCACACAAACCAACTATTATGTATAAAGTCACTTGTCTTCTATATTGTCTGATCCCTGCCCAAGTCAAAAACTCCCTCTTGAAGTCATAGATTCAACAATTACCACAGCAGCCAGCATTGTGTTCCAGAGGCTGACTACTCCATGGGAAAAGAATAACCTCCAAACATCTAAATTGCTGCTCATATAGTATAAGCTCATGTCCCCTGGTCCTCCCAAATCATTGGAGTTTAGAAGAATGAGGAATGACCTTATTGAGACATGTAGGGTGCGTTTAAGCGACCTTGTCTCACCCGACTTGGTGACGGGGCCTTTAAATCTCACGAGAGGCCGAGATCAAGATTCAAAATGCTCAAAATGTCTTGTGCGATTCAATGGAATCTAACTGCATGTCGCGATCTGGATCTTGCTCTCACTGGGTGATATCCAGGTGTGCATATTTAAATGATCCAGTAGGCTTATTTAAATATGCGCTTGCCCCATTCACCCAGGACCTGGGACTCCAGCGAGGTCTCGACGGGGCGTCATTTGGTACTCGTTCACAAAGTTGTGAAACAGTTGTGATGGAACCTCGGGGGGTCTCGCTGGGGGAGTTGAGGTCCCCAGGTAGTTGGGTACCAGGCAGGAGTGCACCCTGGCACTCCTCCTGGCACATGGGTACCTTACCACTGCCAGCCTGGCACCTTGGTACTGCCGCCCGGGCACACTGGCACTGCCATTCTGGTTCTTCCAAGGTGCCCGGCTAGCAGTGGCAGGGTGGCAGAGGCACTGTCAGGGTGCCAGGCTGGCAGTGCCAAGGTACCCACGTGCCAGGTTGCCCGTGCCAGGGGTTGAGCCCGGGGGCCTTGCCCATAAGAGGTGGGGTGAACGGTGGGCTCAATGACGCAGGAAGAGGTAAGTTAAGTGAAATGGGGGGTGTCCTGAGACCGCGGTGCAGGAGCTGAGGTGGCCTGAAAGATCAGGGCTGCCTTTAAATATGGTGCCCGATCCACGAGTAGTCTTCCTGTACTGGCGAGCTGCGTAGTGACTGTGAAATTCTTTACCACATAGAGCTGCAGAGGCTGGATCGTTAACTACCTTAAGGGCTGAGATTGACAGATTTTTAATCAGTAAGGGAATCAAGGGTTATGGGGATAAGGCAGTAAAGTGGAGTTGAGGATTATATCAGATCACTCATGATCTCATTGAATGGCAAAGCAGACTCAATGAGTCGAGTGGCCTACTTTTGCTCCTATGTCTTATGGCTTATCACCATAAGATCACCAGGAACGTGATCTGCTGTTTAATTATTTCATTGATATCTTTTAGGTCACTTCTAAGTCTAAACTGCTCTTATAAATAGACCAAATCTTTGAGTCTGTGTCTGTTTCCAACCTATTTGATGACAGGTTTTCAGGACGGCAGAAATATGGCCTCAAACCAAGCTTCAGATGGGAGGACATTTTAAAAGGCGCATCACACGTAAAGCCCTCCACTTTTTGTGAGGTCATCTTCAAAATTTTAAAAGCAATTAAATTTCTCCAGAAGATTGGAAAGACGGAGGTTGAGGGGAGACCTGATTGAGGTCTACAAAATTATGAGAGGTATGGGCAGGGTGGATAGCAACAAGCTTTTTCCAAGAGTGGGGGTGTCAATTACAAGGGGTCACGATTTCAAGGTGAGAGGGGGAAAGATTAAGGGAGATGTGCGTGGAAAGTTTTTTTACGCAGAGGGTGGTGGGTGCCTGGAACGCTTTGCCAGCGGAGGTGGTAGAGGTGGGCATGATAGCATCATTTAAGATGCATCTGGACAGATATATGAACGGGTGGGGAACAGAGGGAAGTAGATCCTTGGAAAATAGGCAACAGGTTGAGATAAAGGATCTGGATCGGCGCAGGCTGGGAGGGCTGAAGGGCCTGTTCCTGTGCTGTAACTTTCTTTGTTCTTTGTTCTTTGATTATCCAAAGCCCAAAGATGTGCAGGTTAGCTGACTTTGGTGATTCTAGTGGTTAGGTCAGAAGACTGAAGGTTAGGTGGATTGGCTGTGCTAAATTGCCTCTTCGTGTCCAAAGGTAGGGGAGGATCGTTTGGTTAGGGGGATGGGGTGTAGGCATCGGGTGCTCTTTCCAAGGGCCAGTGCAGACTCGATGGGTTGAATGGCCTCTTTCTGTACTGCAAATTCTTTGATTCTATGATTATTGCCATTCATTTTTTTTTTAAAAAATTTTATTCAAATTTTCCAACAACAAATTTTATCCCAACAATGAAAAAAAAGAAAAACGGAAACAGAAAGCCCTCCCCCCAATACAAAGCAATAAATTAATGACACGAAAAAGTAATAAATACATAATCGTGAAAACAAACTCCCATAACCGACCCATAGAACCCCCCCCCCCCGACCCCTCGGGTTGCTGCTGAAATTGACCACCCTCTAACGCTCCGCCAGGAAATTAAGAAAGGGCTGCCACCGCCGCAGGAACCCTTGCACCGACCCCCTCAGGGCAAACTTGACCCTCTCTAGTTTAATGAACCCAGCCATGTCACTGATCCAGGCTTCCGGGCTCGGGGGCCTCGCGTCCCTCCACTGAAGAAGGATCCTGCGCCGGGCTACTAGGGACGCAAAGGCCAGGATACTGGCCACTCTCGCCTCCTGCACTCCCGGCTCCGATGCCACCCCAAAGATAGCGAGCCCCAAGCCCGGTTCCACCCTGGAGCCAACCACCCTGGACAAGGTCCCTGCCACCCCCTTCCAGAAACCCCCCAACGCCGGACACGCCCAGAACATGTGGGTGTGATTCGCTGGGCTCCCCGAATACCTGCCACATCTGTCCTCACCCCCAAAGAACCGGCTCAGCCTGGTCCCAGTCATATGCACCCTATGCAGCACCTTTAGCTGAATTAGACTAAGCCGTGCACAAGAAGAGGAAGAGTTCACCCTCCCCGGGGCGTCCGCCCACGTCCCCTCGTCAATCTCCTCCTCCCACTTCGCTTTCAGTTCCTCCACCGAAGCCTCTTCACCCTCCTGCATCACCTGATAAATTGCAAAGATCCTGCCCTCAACAAACCACGTCCCCGAGAGCACCCTATCCTGAACCCCCCTTGGCGGCAATAGCGGAAACTCCGCCACTTGCCGCTTAACAAATGCCCTAATCTGCATATACCTGAAGGTATTCCCTGGGGGGGAGACCCCACTTCCCCTCCAATTCCTCTAAGGTCACAAACTTTTCATCGAGGAAGAGGTCCCCCATCCGCCTGATACCTGCCCTGTGCCAACTCAAAAACCCACCATCTATCCTCCCTGGTACAAACCGGTGGTTCCCCCGTATCAGGGACCAAACTGAAGCCTTCACTTCCCCACTATGCTGCCTCCACTGCCCCCAAAATTTGAGGGTAGCCACTACTACTGGACTCAAAGAGTACCTTGCCGGGGGGAGTGGGAGCGGGGCCGTCACCAGTGCCTCCAAACTCGTGCCCACACAGGATGCTGCCTCCATCCTCTTCCACGCGGCGCCCTCCCCCTCCATCACCCACCTACGAATCATTGCCACATTCGCAGCCCAGTAATACCCACACAGGTAGGGCAATGCCAGTCCACCCACCTCTCTGCCTCGTTCCAAGAATACCCTCCTCACTCCCGGGGTCTTCTGCGCCCACATGAACCCCAAAATGCTCCTATTAACCCTCCTAAAGAAAGCCTTCGGAATCATGATGGGCAGACGCAGGAAGAGAAACAAAAACCTCGGGAGCACCGTAACCGACTGGACCCTGCCCGCTAAGGAGAGTGGCAACACATCCCACCTCCTAAACTCCTCCTCCATCTGTTCCACCAGCCTCGTAAAGTTTAACCTATGTAGGGCCCCCCAGCTCCTGGCTATCTGGACTCCCAGATATCTGAAGCTCCTCTCTGCCCTCTTCAATGGGAGCTCCCCAATCTCTTTCTTCTGGTCCCCCATGTGCATCGCAAATAACTCACTCTTCCCCACGTTGAGGCTGTAGCCAGAGAAGTCTCCGAACTCCCCCAGGTATCTCATCACCTCTGGCATCCCCCCCGCCAGATCCGCAATGTACAGCAGTAAATCGTCCGCGTACAACGACAGCTGGTGGTCCCCCCCCCCCGTCCCCCGTCCCCCGTACCACCCCCCCCCCCCCCGCACAATCCCCCTCCAGCTCCTCGATTCCCTCAGTGCCATGGGTTCAATCGCTAGCGCGAAGAGCAGGGGAGACAAGGGGCACCCCTGCCTCGTCCCCCGGGACAGCCGCAAGTCATCCGACCTCCTCCCATTCATCACCACGCTCGCCACCGGAGCGCTAGACAGCAGCCTCACCCACCTAATGAATCCCTCACCAAACCCAAATCTCCTCAACACCTCCCACAGGTAGCTCCACTCCACCCTATCAAAGGCTTTCTCCTCATCACTCGATACCACTATTTCCGCCTCCCCGTCCACCGCCAACGTCATTATGACATTAAGAAGCCGCCGCACATTGACATTCAGCTGCCTCCCCTTCACAAAACCCATTTGGTCCTCGTGGATGACCTGCGGAACCACATCCTCCATCCTCCTGGACAGTGTCTTGGCCAACAGCTTCGCGTCCACGTTGAGGAGCGAGATCAGCCTGTAAGACCCACACTGGAGGGGATCCTTATCCCACTTCAGGATCAGAGAAATTAGTGCTCTGGACATCGTCGGGGGCAAAGGCCCCCCCGCCCTCGCCTCATTGAGGGACCTCACTAACAACGGGCCGAGCAGGTCTTCGAACCTCTTGTAAAACTCCACCGGGAACCCGTCAGGCCGGTGCCTTCCCTGACTGCATACTCCCCAACACCTCGATCATCTCCTCCAACTCGATTGGGGCCCCCAGACACTCCACCCGCTCCTCCCCCACTCTCGGGAACTCCAGGTTATCCAGAAAGCGGTCCATCCCGCCCTCCTCCCCAGGGGGCACTGACCGGTTCAGCTCCTCATAAAAGGACCTGAACACCCCATTGATGCCCCTTGCACTCCGCACCAGATTCCCTTCTACATCTCTAACTCCCCCTATCTCTCTCTGCCTCCTGCTTCCGGAGCTGGCGGGCCAGCATCCGACTTGTCTTCTCCCCGTACTCATATACCGTTCCCTGCGCCCTCCTCCACTGCGCCTCTGCCTTCCGGGTGGTCAATATATCAAACTCCGCTTGGAGACTACGATGCTTCCTTGAAAGCCCCTCTTCCGGGACATCCGCGTACCTCCTGTCTACCCTTACCATTTCTTCCTTCAACCTCTCCCTCTCAACCTTCTCCCCCCTCTCCCTGTGTGCCCTAATAGATATCAGCTCCCCTCTAACCACCGCCTTCAACGCCTCCCAGACCACCCCTACTTGCACCTCCCCATTGTCATTAGCTTCCAAATACCCCTCTATGCACCTAAGGACCCGCCCACATACTTCCTCCTCCGACAGAAGCCCCACATCTAACCTCCACAGCGGGCGTTGATCCTTCCCCTCCCCCAGCTCCAGGTTCACCGAATGCGGAGCGTGGTCTGATATGGCTATCGCCGAGTACTCCGCCCGCACCACCCTCGGGATTAGCGCCCTGCTGAGGACAAAAAGATCAATCCAGGAGTAAGCCCTGTGGACATGGGAGAAAAACGAGAACTCCCTACCTCCCGGCCTCAAAAATCTCCAAGCGTCTACCCCTCCCATCTGGTCAATGAACCCCCTCAGCACTGTGGCCGCCACCGGCCTCTTGCCCGTCTTGGACCTCGAACGGTCCAGGACCGGGTCCAGCAGAGTATTAAAATCTCCTCCCAATATTAAGCCCCCCCCGTCTCCAGGTCTGGAATCCGGCTTAGCATGCGCCACATGAAGCCTGCATCGTCCCAATTGGGGACGTACACATTGACCAGTACCACCCGCTCCCCTTGAAGCCTACCACTCACCATTACGTATCTGCCACAGCTATCCACCACCACACTCAACTCCACAAACGACAAGCTCTTTCCAACCAAAATCGCCACCCCCCGATTCCTCGCATCTAGCCCCGAATGGAACACTTGTCCAACCCACCCTCTTCTCAGCTTCACCTGATCCGCCACCTTAAGGTGCGTCTCCTGGAGCATAGCCATGTCCGCCCCCAGCCCCTTCAAGTGCGCCAGCACCCGGGCCCGCTTCACCGGTCCATTCAGCCCCCTCACATTCCATGTGACCAGCCGAATCGGGGGGGGCGGGTCTTCCCCCTCCCTCTGCGCTGGTCAGCCAGAGCTCTCCCTTGGCTCACCACGTGCCCGCAGTACCCCCAGGCCCGTTCCCCAGGGTGGCAGACCCCTTTCCCCCCCCATCACCAGCAGTTCCCCTTCGGCCCTTCCAGCAGCAACCCGGTACCTCCCCCCATTCCCCCCACCCAACACCCCCCACCCCCCGCCCCCCCTACCTTCCGTAAGTCAGGCGACTCCTGCTGACCCCGGCTGCTCCCGCCACCCCAACGACCCCCCCCAGTGCATCACAACCGCCACTCCCCCCGCCTGGTGCCGGCCCCTCCCACTCCACCTCCAGCGCGGGAAAAAAGCCCGCGCTTCCATCTCAAACCCCGCCCCCCCCCGGCCCAACACGCGGAAAAGAGAAGGGCGCGTGACCCAATGGGCTCGCGAAACAGCTAGCCAGCCCTCCACCAGTAGAAAACAAAAAAAACCCACCAAAATAAATAATTAAAATGCCCCAAAAAGCGAAAAAGCAAAAAGGAACCAACAAAAACAAACAGGAAAAAAAGGATACCAGGGAGGACGATGCCTCCGGACAATGTACATCAGTCCCCAGCCCCCCCAGTCCTCAGTTCGAGTCCAGCTTCTCTACCTGGACGAAGGCCCAGGCATCCTCCGGGGAGTCGAAGTAGAGCTGGCGATCTTTATAAGTGACCCAGAGGCGTGCCGGCTGTAGCAGGCCGAACTTCACCCCCTTCTTGTGAAGAACTGCCTTCGTCCAATTAAAACCAGCCCTTCTCTTCGCCACCTCCGCACTCCAGTCCTGATAAATCCGGATCTCTGCATTCTCCCACCTGCTGTTCCTCTCCTTCTTCACCCATCTCAGCACACACTCACGGTCAACGAAGCAGTGAAAACGGACCAGCACCGCCCTTGGTGGCTCGTTCAGCCTGGGCTTCCTCAGCAACACTTGATGGGCACCCTCCAGCTCCAAGGGCCCTTGAAGGGACCCCGCACCCATTAACGAGTTCAGCATCAAGGCCACATAGGCCCCCAAATCCGAACCTTCCAGCCCCTCCGGGAAGCCCAGGATCCGCATGTTCTTCCAGCGGGAGCTGTTCTCCATCTCCTCCATCCTCGCTTGCCATTTCTTGTGAAGCGCCTCGTGCGACTCCACTTTCACTGTCAGGCCTAGGATTTCATCGTCGTTCTCCGAGGCCGTTTGCCGTAATTTGCGGATCTCTGCACCCTGAGCCGTCTGAGTCACCATGGGCTTGTCCAGCGAGGCCTTAAGCGGCTCCAGGAGCTCAGCTTTCAGCTATCTGAAGCAGAGCTGAAGCAGCTCCTGCTGCTCCTGCGCCCACTGCTGCCGGTTCCCCGCCCGCCGCCATCTTGTTTTTCCTGCCTCGCACCTTTCTCTGCTCCAAGGCCGATTTTTTGACCGCCCCTCTCCTAGTCCAGTCCATCCACTGGCAGATGATCGCTGCAGATGTGTTCCCCCACCGGGAAAAGTCCAGCCAGCGCCACTATGGGCCCTTAAAAGAGCCCAAAAGACCGAAAAAAGCGGGAGCCACTGAATGTGCGGCTTAGCTCCGCATCACCGCAACCGGAAGTTGATTATTGCCATTCATAACCTTCATGTCGTTTCCTATTATTTAGGTATTTTATCTTTTACTCCCTTTATTATAACCTGCAGGTTTATACATAGACTTTTTTTGCACTGGCATGCTCAGAGGAAAAGGGAATCAGCAAAAGGATGCCATGAGGGCAAGAGGTGCTCTGTGGTCTCCTGTCTGCTGGCATCTTGCCTACAGCCTATTCCCAATAAAAGGTATACTCAAAGATTTCAAGTGTCACCATAATGAAATATGAAGCTCCCTAAAAACTTAACATAGAATCCCTACAATGCAGAAGGAGGCCATTCGGCCCATCAGGTCTGCACCAACCCGCTGAAAGAGCACCCTACCTGGGCCCACTCCCTGGTCCTAACTCCGTAACCCCAACTGACCTGCACATCTTTGGACTGTGGGAGGACACAGAGCGCCTGGAGAAAACCCACGCAGACATGGAGAGAACATGCAAACTCCACACAGTCACCCAAGGGTGGAATTGAATCCAGGTCCCTGGCGCT
This sequence comes from Scyliorhinus canicula, assembly GCF_902713615.1. Classification (NCBI taxonomy): domain Eukaryota; kingdom Metazoa; phylum Chordata; class Chondrichthyes; order Carcharhiniformes; family Scyliorhinidae; genus Scyliorhinus; species Scyliorhinus canicula. Next base: position 35,171,068 of record NC_052155.1, read on the forward strand.
ATGAGGCAGCAGTGTTAACCACTGTTTCACCGTACAGGTGTATGCTGTCACAATGCTGGTGTATGATATTGCATGAAAGATGGCAAAACAATTTGGAGTCAGCAATGCCTCCATTGACTGCACCTGCCAAGAGCCACCAAGCATTTACATGGACTCTGGCAAATTTAGCTGGGAATGAATATGGGAAACTGTCTTTTCACAGGCCGCAGCTGACTGTTCCTCTCTTTGTACCTGTCCAAGATCTATGCTCCATGGCAACCACTGGTGACCCTGTAATGGGGAACAAAGCTCAGCATCTTTTACTGATTCAACTTAAGTTACAGCACTTGCAATTCAGGCAGGCCTTTGAAGTAAAAACTCACCACTATTCTTAGAATTCCCCCTATACCAAAAAGGGTCGATATTCTAAATGGTGAACAGGGATTCTGACTCCCTGACTCCGATGCAGGCTTCGGTGGGTGCTATTCAGATCAAACTATATTTTCAAGTTATCCTCCAGTATAACCCATACCCTCACCGAAGAATTTTACCTACTTACCCCTTAGTAGCATCGATGTCCTGGGTCCTGCGTTGCTAAGTAAGTAAAGTAGGCTAATAACCACTGTTTCAGGTTAAAACTTTTAATTTATTTTATTATTATAATTTTTTCTCTTTTAAAAGGTGCAATCACTGTCTTTACAGAAAAGCAAAAAGGTCTTGCTTCTGGATCCTTCTGGTTGGTTGAAGGGACCTTCAGGCCCAACTTTACAATCAATCTTCTTTTTAAAATTTGGTCTTCTTTAGATGTATTCGCTGGTGAGCTTGGTTGCTGTGTCCTATCTTTCCCATGTACCGAGCTGTGAGAGCTGGCTCTGCTGGCTGTCCCCTTTCTTCGAGTTTATATATTTTTCTATCAGTTATTAAGTTTTTATGACTTTATTGTAAAGTAACTTTTATTTCCCTTGGATTGTAAAAGGTACCTTTAATCTGAATTTTTCTAACATGACTAAGTATTCATTTTGGGCATGGCCTCAGCCCTCAGATCTGATTACATTGTCCTTTGTCATGTTCAAAATGCTTTGATTTCAAGAGGGGTGTGAATCTTGGTCCCTGTCATTTCTATAGTTTTATTATCCAATTGTGTCCCCCAGCTCATAATTTTGACTTTGATTTTGGCTTTAAATTATGTTTCTCATAGGCTGATAGACCGGGATTCTCCCCTACCCGGTGGGGCGGGGGACCCGGCGTGTTGGAGTGGCGTGAACCACTCCGACGTCGGGCCGCCCCAAAGGTGCAGAGGTCTCCGCACCTTTAGGGGCCAAGCCCTCACATTGAGGGGCTAGGCCCGCGCCGGTGTGGTCCCCGCTCCGTCGGCTGGCGTGAACGGCCTTTGGCGCCACGCCAGCCGGGGCCGAAAGGACTTCGTCGGATCTCGGGTGGCAGAGAATTCGGGACACAACGGGGGCGGGATTGACGCCGGCCCCGGGCGATTCTCTGACCCGGCGGATGGTCAGAGAATCCCGCCCATAGTCTCCAATTTTCTTTTAACTTACTTGGTGTTAGCAGAATTTCACACCTATATATTTGCCCCCCTAGTCATTCGTTTCTATCTGCTGATTTTGCTTCAATGACGGGTGAATCATTGCTTTTAGCGTAATGCTAAAAATCCACTTGGTTATAACTTGAAAGGTTTACATTTATTATCTAGCTCAACTGAAACCCTCATCCATGCTTTTCCAGATGCTTACTAAGATAGTTACTTTCAATGAAGATGTGAACCATTGTTTTTAGCTTCATACAAAAATCCTGTTTGGGAGAAGGAATCTGCATTTTATAATCCTGCTCTTTGCAGCTGCTGTTAACCCTTCGTGGGATCCTTCCCTACATTCTCTCATGTTTCTTAAATCAGGTATTGCCAGACTTCCATGTTTCAAATGACACATCTTTCCGTATTATCAATTACACCTTAAAACACTGCATATCAAAACTGTTTGACACATGAAGTTGAAAATCATCCCCCTGTTAAGTGTGAAGTTTTGTTTCTATCCAATATCCCCTTTCAATTCACCTTTAATTATTTCTGAAACCTCTAAAATGTTTTGGAACATTTATCTTTTTCTACCTCACACTTACTTGTTTTATGTTTCATCTTAAATCCGACATTTATTTCGATTTTCTTGGAGATACTCGCCTGCTTCGCTGATCACAACTTTCCCTGTCACCACCCCCTCCTCCCACCAACATGATCTAAGCGATCAGTTTAAAGTGGGGTCAGGAGGGAGCCTGCACTGAACCCAGCACGGCCTTTCATTGTGACAGAGAGGAGACAAACTTTACCACTGGAGAAATGGCTTGAAGAGGACACACAGCCTTCTTTGAGCACAGTAAGAAGACTTACAACACCAGGTTAAAGTCCAACAGGTTTGTTTCAAACACGAGCTTTCGGAGCTCACCTGAGGAAGGAGCTGCGCTCCGAAAGCTCGTGTTTGAAACAAACCTGTTGGACTTTAACCTGGTGTTGTAAGACTTCTTACTGTGCTCACCCCAGTCCAACGCTGGCATCTCCACATCAAGCCTTCTTTGATACAGCATCTGAAGCCCTGTTTTGGACAGTAAAGAAGGAGAGGGGGGGTTCCCCAATGAAGCAATACCTCTACCATCAGTGGGAAAGAGTTGCTGAGGATGTTAATGCCAGGAGATTGGGTCTTAGTGCATCTCTGTGATACCAAAGGAAATTCAATGGCCATTCCAAAGTTGCAAAGTAACAACTTTACCTCTTTCAGCAAGGTTCAGAGTGGATTTTCCTAAGAGTCAATATTAGAAGTCTTGCTCTCCTCATGTATATTATTGACCAAGACCTTGGTGTACTGGGCAAATATTTCAAAAAATTTGAGGATGATAAAAAAACTTGGAAGCATTGTGAACTGTGAAGAGGATATTGTAAAACCTATAGATAGGTTAGTGGAATGGGTGAACAAGCGGCAGATGAAATTTAATGCAGAGATGTGTGAAGTGATGCATTTTGATAAGAGGAATGCAGAGAGACAATTTTAAAATAATAGGTGCAATTATAAAGAAGCACAGGGATCTGGGTGTACATGTGCACGAGTCATTGAAGGTGACAGTACAGGTTGAGACGTTGAGAGGATGTTAATAAAACACACAGGGGGCAGCACGGTGGCCTAGTGGTTAGCACAACCGCCTCACGGCGCTGAGGTCCCAGGTTCGATCCCGGCTCTGGGTCACTGTCCGTGTGGAGTTTGCACATTCTCCCCGTGTCTGCGCGGGTTTCGCCCCCACAACCCAAAAATGTGCAGAGTAGGTGGATTGGCCACGCTAAATTGCTCCTTAATAGAAAAAATAATTGGGTAATCTAAATTAATAAAAAAAAAGAAAAAAAAAAGAAAACACACAGCTTCCTCAGCTTTGTCAATAGGAGCATAGAGTATAAAAGCAAGGAAATTATGTTCAACTGGTATGGAACACTGTTTCGGCCTCAACTGGAGTATTGTGTACAGTTCTGGGAAATATATGAGGGGCTAAAGAGAGAGTGCTCAAATTTCAAAAATTCACAAAACTGGTACCAGGGATGAGGAATTTCAATTGTGTAGATAGATTTGAGATGTTGGGATTGTTTTCCTTGGTGAAGAGAAGGCTGAGAGGAGATGTGATGGAGATATTCAAAATCATGAGGGCTCTGGACAGTGTAGACAGGGAAAAACTGTTCCCATTGGTGGAAGGGTTGAGAAGCGATGTTGTAGTAAATGATTGAAAGCACTCAAGTCTGTAAGTTGCAGAAAAAGATACTTATATTGACAAACATGCTTGGGAGACGCAATTTGCTCCTACTGGGTGTCTGCCTGATACAAAGGCTGCATGGCATATTAATCTGACTAGTGGTGTGCCTCAGGGGTCTGTGCTGGGACCACAACTTTTCACAATATACATTAATGATCTGCAAGAAGTAACTGAAAGCACTGTTGCTAAGTTTGTAGATGATTCAAGGACCTGTAGAGGGACAGGTAGTATTGAGGAAGCAAGGGGGCTGCAGAACGGTTTGGACAAGCTAGGACAGTGGGCAGTGAAGTGGCAAATGAAAGACAATGTGGAAAAGTGTGAGCTTATGCACTTTGGAAGGAGGAATTCAGGCATAGATTATTTTCTAAATGGGAAAATGCTGAGGAAATCAGAAGCACAGAGGGACATGGGAGTCTTTGTTCACAATTCTCATCAGGTTAACGTGCTGGTTCAGTTGGCAGTTAAGAAGGCAAATGCAATGTTAGCATTCATGTCAAGAGGGCTAGAATACACGACCAGGGGTGTACTTCTGAGGCTGTCCAGAGGGTCCAGAGGAGATTCACAAGAATGATCACTGAAATGAAGAACTTGTTGTATGAGGAATGGTTGAGGACTCTGGGTCTGTACTCGTCAGAGTTTAGAAGGATGAGGGGGGGATCTTATTGAAACTTACAGGATACTGCGAGGCTTGGATAGAGTGGACGTTGAGAGGATGTTTCCAGTTGTAAGAAAAACTAGAAGCAGAGGATACAATCTTAGACTAAAGGGACGATCCTTTAAAACCAAGATGAGGAGGAATTTCTTTAGACAGGGTGTGGTGAATCTATGGAACACTTTGCCACAGGTTGTGGAGGCCAAATCACTGAATGTCTGTAAGACTGAGATAGATAGGTTTTTGATCAATAAGGGGATCAGGAGTTATGGGGAGAAGGCAGGAGAATGGGGACGGGAAAATATCAGCCATGGCGGAGCAGACTCAATGGGCCGAGTGGCCTAATTCTGCTCCTGTGTCTTATGGTCTTATATTTTGGTTATCACTCTAACACTATAAAATCCTCATGCACAGAATTATACAGGCTGCAGCTGTGATTTAACTAACTGAATGTTGAGATCTGTGCTTCTTATCACACTTTTGCTTACCCATCCTCTAAGGACAGTAAGTTTGTGATTCCTACTTTCCACCACCAGCATGCTGAGAAAGGACTCCAGTAACTATTCTTTTAAAGGTGTTATAGCTCGTAACTACATTTGCCTACTTCAAAGCTATTAATGTTTAACGTTTTCAATTACCACAATTCAGAGGGCACAGGTTTGAGGAAACTGGTAAAAGAGGCAATGGCAACATGAGGAAAAACCTTTCCACACAGTGAGTGGTTAAGAGGTTGGTGGTGGTTCAATCGAGGCCTTCAAAAGGGAATTGGATTGTTATCTGAAAAGAATGAATGCGCAGGGGTATGGGGCGAAGGTTGGGGAATGACACAAGGTAAATTGCTCCTACTGAGAGCTGGTTGCAGACACAACAGGCCCAATGGCCTCTGCTGTGCTCTTACAATTCTGTGATCTCTCAGCTTAACTATTCATTACTCCCAGTCGAATCACCTGCTGTGCGACTAATCAGAATATGTCCTCTCCCTCTTCCTTACTATCTTAGACAATTACTGCACCACACTTCAATCTATCTCCCTCTCTGCCTCACGCACCTTGCATTTTATACTCTCATTATTGTAGCCCCATATCCCTTGCACCTCCCATCTTCATGATCCTATAACCTCACTTTAAAAGGGTGTGGCTAAAGCACTTCATTGTTTCTTGCGGGACATGTTGCGCATAAACGTCCATAGGATGAGAAGGAGGAAGCAGAGCAGTCCTTCTCATCCATCCTTGAATGTCTGAATGAAAACATTATGGCCATTAAACGCAGAAAGGGAATCATGGCTGGCCTTTGCCTCCCTGGTGGCCTGGAGACGGATTCTGTTGGGATGGAGGGACTCAGAGCCTCCAAAGTCGGGGATTTAGGTTAGCAACATGGCAGGGTTTCTTAGGTAAGAGAAAATTAAGTTTGTCTTAAGGGATTCACTACAGGGGTTCGCTGGGAGGTGGCAGCTGTTCATCAACTTCTTCAAGGAAAATTGACTGTTGCAGGGGGGTGGGGGAAAGGGGAGGCATGGGAGTGACAAATAAGGGTAGGGAATCTAATGAAGGGAGGATCGCGGGATGGAATAGGTACATGGACCATGATAGTTAGGGTCTATGCTTGGGGGGGGGAGATGGGTATATTATTGTGGGGTTTTTGTGTGTGTTGCATCTCTTTGTTTAAAATGTCAAAATTATAAATGCCTTAATAAAATATTTTCTATAAAAAAAGGGAATCATGGCTATTGTGAGTGGCTATATTGCAATCACGGAATTGTCACGGCGTAGAAAGAGTTAATTTGGCCCATCATGTCTGCATTTGCTCTCCAAAAGATCTTCATGACTTAGTGTCATTCCCCTGTCTTTTCCCTGTCCCCCTTCATATTGTTTCTATTCAAGTAATCATCTAATGCCCTCTTGAAAGTCTCAATTGAATCTGTCTCCACCACACTTCCAGGTGGTGTATTCCAGGCCCGAATCACTCATTGTGTGGAAAAGTTTTTTGTCACATCACATTTGCTTCTTTCACAAATCACTTTAAATCTGAGCCCTCACGTTCTTGATCCTTTTACGAACGGGAACAGTTTCTTGCTATCTATTCTGTCCAGCCCCCTCATGGTTTTGAACATCTTCATCAAATCTCCTCTTAATCTTTTTCTCTCCAAGGAGAATAGTCCCAACATCTCCGATCTATCTTCATCACTGAAGTTTCTCATCCCTGGAGCTTGTCTGCATTCTCTCCAATGCGGTCACATCCTTCTTATAGTGGTGTGACACTCAGAACTGTAGACAGGAAGAGGGTCATACAGGGTTTCTTCACACCTTATCTCTTCCCTTATTATTTCCATTTCTCACAACACACTCTAAATGACAAACTGTAAAAGTTTTTACCAGTACCTTCGCTCTCTCTGCTCTCCCCATTCAGACTCAAAGCTCGAGCATTCCCCTCTCTTTTGTTTCAAGTGCTGAAAATATGTACACCCAGGGTAAATGAACCTTGACTCATGCCAGAAAAACACACATAGCCCGACAAGAGTCGAATTTCTTGCTCTTTAGAAAGATTCCAGCCTGGTGCTGGGTAACACACAAGGCATTGTGAATGGAATCTGTGGTATCTTGCACTCTGAGGCAGCCTGGAATTTGGGCAAAGTCTTTCCTCCTACTTCACTCTGTCCAATGAGAAAGAGATGTAAGTGTACCTCCAGTGTTAGATCTTTGGTGACCTTCCGGATACTGAGGTGACAGAAAACTGAGAGATGTCACTGTCACCTACTTCAATCTGTAACATAAAGGACATAGAGGCGACACAATGGCACAGTAGTTAGCACTGCTGCCTCACAGCGTCAGGTTCCTGGGTTCGATTCCGACCTTGGGTGACTGTCTGCGTGGAGTTGGACCTTCTACCCGTGTATACGTGGGTTTCCTGTTTCCATCCACAGTCCAAAGATGTGCAGGTTAGGTGGATTGGTCATGCTAAATTGTCCCTTAGTGTCCAAAGGTTGAGTAGTGTTACGGGGATGGGGCGGAGGAGTGGGCATAGGTAGGGTGCCCTTGCAGAGGGGCGGCGCAGACTTGATGGAATGAATGGTCTCCTTCAGCAATATAGGGATTCTATGATTCTGCGGGGCTATCCATGCCCCGGAGTGTAGTTGCAGTAGATGATACATTCGAAGAAAGGTCTCCTCAGTGAAGTTAAGGTCAGGAAAATGCTCCCAGAAGACCCACTGTGGGTTAAGCCTGCTGCACAGTTCCAATCTTCTCCCTCTTCTCTCAGCTGCGTTGGCTTTCTCCTGCCTTATTGGCTGTTCCCCTCATTATCCAGCCCCAATGGAAGACATACCAGACCACCATGCCTGCAGTGAAATTATTTTGAAGATATATAAGAACAGTCTAACTCCAGCAAAACAATGTTAGCTGAAGTCAGAAATCAGTTGTAGAAGGCAGTAGGATATTAAATGTCCAGAGGCTGACCAGCAGCCTATAAGGACATCATCGGCTAACCTTTATTCAGTATTGAGTGCTTTAAATAGCGCTGTTGAGGGCACGTTGTTAACTATTAACACAATGAGTTGCTCACTCAGATAATGGGGTAAACTAATTTCACACAAGATCCTCTACAAATGTGTAGAATTCTTATTTAAATATTTTAATAAACGTTTTTAACACTTGTCTCCTGTTTGATTTTTTTTTTTAAATTTAGAGAACCCAATTATTTTTTCCAATTAAGGAGCAATTTAGAGTGGCCAATCTACCTATCCTGCACATCTTTGGGTTGTGGGGGTGAAACCCACGCAGACACGGGGAGAATGTGCAAACTCCACATGGACAGTGATCCAGGGCCGGGATTCGAACCCAGGTCCTCAGCGCCGTAGGCAGCAATGCTAACCACTGTGCCACCGTGCTGCCCGTTCCTGTTTGATTTCTGAGGATACCACAGTGGCACAGTGGTTAGCACTGCTACCTTACAGCACCATGAATCCGGGTTTGATTTCGACCTTGGATGATTATTACGTTGAGTTTGTGCGTGAGTTTCCTCCGGGTTCTCCAGTTTCTTCCCAGAGTCCAAAGATGTGCAGGTTAGGTGGATTGGCCATGCTAAATTGCCTCCTATTGGCGAAAGGTTAGGTAGGGTTGTGGGGATAGGGAGGAGGAATGGGCCTAGATATGGTGCTCTTTTGGAGGGTCGGTGCAGAGTCGATGGACCTTCTGCACTATTGGGATTCTATGATATTCTATAACTTGTGGTACACCCTACACCTGCAGATGATTATATTCCAATATGATGGCTGGTGCACTTCGCAGAATGAGTGTGTACATTGTTCACTATATTGGATGCTTACACACCTTTTTACACAATTTACTATGTGCCATTAAGGTGCTTTGCCCGTTGAAGAGTAGATTTACTCTTGCAAACGCCACTGAATACTTGGAAACTACATGCATGTTTATACTGAAGTGCCTTGTATCATTAATGTTTGAGGGCTGAACATCATGTTATTAAAGAGCCAAGTTGTTGTACAATATAATGCAATGAATAGTTTTCTTTTAGTCAGCCGATACACTGTACCAGAGAATCAAACTAGATGTGCACTCCTGCCTGTAAATACTCAATAACTTTGTGATCGGTCCGACAGGGCCATCAGGAAGCTAAAGCAGAGCTGGACTGCTTTCTCAAGGGACAAAGGTACATCATAAGATGTATTAACTCGATCCATGGTCATGCATCACTTATTAGCATTGGCAAAGATTTGAGCGCTTTATTTAAACTGGGGTCAGATTGTCAATAGTTCTTATCGACATGCAAATTAAGAGAAGCGGTATTAAAATTGACAAGAAGCTAACCATTGTATCCCGCCAACAATTGAAAACAAGCATTTCACTCAGTCACTCAAAAGCATGCTCTGAGATATTTGAAGATTTTTCTTGGTCAACTACCCAAAGGATGGTGCTTCTAGTTGAAGGGTCTGACAACAACATCCCAAAAATGCTGGATGACCTCAAATTAACTTTAAGCAAAATGATCATGGAGCATTGCAGCAATGTAATGCTGCTGTACTTTGGAATGGTAGGACAGGGTATAGCTCTGCAACTTTGTTCATTCGTTCAATGCCTTCATTCAGCCATTTTGGCGAGGATAGCATGTAGAAGATTAATGTTCACAATGAACCTCTAACACTGACAAAGGATTTGGTCGGAGGTTTTCTGTCCACTGAGGTTATCAACCATCATTATATTTTTGACTGGATCGGTATGGCTTTTGAAAGAAAGAACATGCATGCATTTATATAGTACCTTTAACATCCTCAATCTGTGCCAAAGTATCTCACGCCCAGCCAATGCATCACTGTAGATCCTGGCCCAAAAGGTGCAGCTTTTCTTTATAATGACGCATTGTCAGCATTTGCTGTCATCATCACCCCATTGAACTCTAACTGCAACCTCAGGCTGTATAAAGCCCCACCACCATGCTTTAAGTGGACAGCGCTGGCATTTGGGCAGCCGCTTGTCACAGAATCATAGAATTTACAGTGCAGAAAGAGGCCATTCAGCCTATCGAGTCTGCACCTGCCCTGAGAAAGAGCACCCCACTTAAGCCCAAGCCACCAGCCTGTCCCGAAAACCAAGTAGCCTTACCCAACCTTTTGGACACTAAGGGGCAATTTAGCATGGCCAATCCATCTAACCTGCACCTTTTTTGACTGTGGGAGGAAACCGGAGCACCCGGAGGAAACCCACGCAGACAGGGGGAGAAAGTGCAAAATCCATACAGACAGTCACCCGAGGTGGGAATTGAACTCGGGTCCCTGGAGCTGTGAGGCAGCAGTGCTAACCACTGTGCCACCGTGCTACCTGTGTTTGTGACAATATGATGATGCCTACAACTCATTGTCACAGACATTGCAGCACAAAATTGGTCCTTTCTTTCTGCCCGCAACACAGATAGATTTCTTCCCAAAGAAGAATACACGTGGTAAACGCAGGAGTTCTATTGCTGTAAGCGATAACAGCATTCATTTGAACCATTTTATTTACTGTAGGCTCTGCAAGTGCCCAGTAGGTGGAGTGCTACTGCAAACATTGCTGAAGAATCAATGCAGTTGACAAATCATCAGTAATGAAGGAACCTTTTCACCTTTGCATAGAACATAGAACAGTAAAGATAGAACAGGCCCTTCGGCCCTCGATGTTGTGCCGAGCATTATCCGAAACCAAGATCAAGCTATCCCAATCCCTGTCATTCTAGTGTGCTCCATGTACCTATCTAATAACCGCTTGAAAGTTCCTAAAGTGTCCGACTCCACTATCACAGCAGGCAGTCGATTCCACACCCTAACCACTCTCTACGATCTCTTTGTATAGCAAAATCACTCAGGCACTGTAAAATAATTGATTATGAGTTCACCATGAATATTGACCAGAGAACATCTTCCGTCCACATTTTATATTTAAAAATTAATCATCTTGGGTGTCACTTTTATAGGTATATAGGAACAGGAGTCAACCATTATTACCATTGAACCCACTCCGCCATTCTTTTTAACAATGTCAGCTCTATTTTGTTTTTGCATTCCAAATTCTAGCCCTCTCCCCAGATCCATTAATGTGTGTTTCCCAAGTAATTTCTAATTACCTTTCAAACATTTCTGCATCTGACACCAAACTTCGCAATCTCTCAATTCTATTTTTTTGGAATCGCGCTTAATCAGTTTCATTTAAATTCTAAAATTTTGTTGCTTTGTCCTGGATTTTCCAATAATTGTTTGCTGTCCATTTTGTCAACTGCCTTCATTGTTTCCATCAGCATAAGTTGATGGACTGAATGGCTTCCTTCTGCACTGTATGTTCTATGTTCTCATCGTAGCTAAGTCCCCTCATCTGAGGTATCATAACAACAACAATTAGTATTTATACAGTGCCTTTAAGGTAGTAAAACATCCCAAGGTGCTTGACAGGAATATTATCAAACAAAGTTTGACACTTAACCCCGCAAGGAACATTAGGGCAAGCAATCAAAATCTTGATCAAAGTTTAAAGAGCATCTTAAAGGTGGAGAGAGGTTCAGAGAGCTTTAGAGAGGGAATTCCAGAACTTCATAATAATAATCTTTATTATCACAAGTAGGCTTACATTAACACTGCAATGAAGTTCCTAAGTTCCCTCGTCGCCACATTCCAACGCCTGTTCGGGTACACAGAGGGAGAATTCAGAATGTCCAAATTACTGAACAGCATGTCTTTTGGGACTTGTGGGAGGAAACTGGAGCACGCAGAGGAAACCCACGCAGAGACTGGGAGAACGTGCAGACTCTGCACAGAGAGTGGCCCAAGCCGGGAATCGAACCTGGGACCTTGGAGCTGTGAAGCAACGGTGCTACCCACTGTGCTACCTTGCTGCCCTGTACTACTGCGCTGCCCTAAGGCCCCAGCAATATCGGGGATGCGCAAGAGACCAGAACAGAAGCTGCATCGATATCTCAGTCGGCTGTGGGGCTAGAAGTGATAAAGAGGGCTGAGGCCATTGAGGGATTTGACAACAAGATGGGTTTGGCTCTGGGGCTCAGAAGGGAAGGGGGGAGAATAGAAAAGCAATAGTGATATGAGACTCAATGGTTAGGGGAATAGATAGGAGATTCTGTGGTCGCGAGCGAGACTTCCAGAAGGTATGTTGCCTCCCGGGTGCCAGGACCAGGGATGTCTCGGATCGTGTCTTCAGGATCCTTAAGGGGGGAGGGTGAGCAGCCAGAAGTCATGGTGCACATTGGTACCAACGGCGTAGGTAGGAAAAGGAGTGTGGATGTAATAAACAAGTTTAGGGAGTTAGGTTGGAAGTTATAAGCCAGGACAGACAGAGTTGTCATCGCTGGTTTGTTGCCAGTGCCACGTGAAGGCGAGGCTAGGAATAGGGAGAGAGTGCAGTTGAACACATGGCTGGAGGAATGGTTTATGAGGGAGGGCTTCAGGTATTTGGATAATTGGAGAGCATTCTGGGGAAGGTGGGACCTGTACAAGCAGGACGGGTTGCATCCAAACCAGAGGGGCACCAATACCCTGGGAGGGAGATTTTCTAGTACTCTTTGGGAGGGTTTAAACTAATTTGGCAGGGGAATGGGAACCGGATTTGTAGTCCAGGAACTAAGGTAGCCAATGTTCAGGACGTCAAAGTGTGTAGTGAGGAGGTGGGGAAAGTAACACTGGCAAAGGAGAGTACTTGCAGGGACAGAGATGGGTTGAAGTGTGTATACGTCAAACAAGAAGCATCAGGAATAAGGTGGGTGAACTTAAGGCATGGATCGGTACTTGGGACTACGATGTGGTGGCCATCACGGAAACTTGGATAGAAGACGGGCAAAAATTGTTGTTGGAATTTCCTGGTTATAGATGTTTCAATAAGACTAGGGAGGGTGATAAAAATGGTGGGGGGGGGGGGGCTTGCATTGTTAATTAGAGATAGTATAACAGCTGCAAAAAAGCAGTTCGAGGAGGATCTGCCTACTGAGGTAGTATGGGTTGAAGTCAGAAATAGGAAAGGAGCAGTCACCTTGTTGGGAGTTTTCTATCGACCCCCCAATAGCAGCAGAGATGTGGAGGAACAGATTGGGAAACAGATTTTGGAAAGGTGCAGAAGTCAACTTCCCAAATATTGAGTGAAAACTCTTTAGATCAAATAGTTTGGATGGGGTGGTTTAGACAGGGCGCTGGAGGGATACGAGATAGCCAAGGGGGAACTGAAGAAAGAGATTAGGAGAGCTAAGAGAGGTCATGAAAAATCTTTGGCGGGTCGGATCAAGGAAAACCCCAAGGCCTTTTACACATATGTGAGAAATATGAGAATGACTAGAGCGAGGATAGGTCCAATAAAGGACAGTAACGGGAGATTGTGTATTGAGTCTGAAGAGATAGGAGAGGTCTTGAACGAGCACTTTTCTTCAGCATTTACGAATGAGAGGGTCCATATTGTTGGAGAGGACAGTGTGAAACAGACTGGTTAGCTCGAGGAGATACTTGTTAGGAAGGAAGATGTGTTGGGCATTTTGAAAAACCTGAGGATAGACAAGTCCCCCGGGCCTGACGGGATATATCCAAGCATTCTATGGGAAGCAAGAGATGAAATTGCAGAGCCGTTGGCAATGATCTTTTCATCCTCACTGTCAACAGAGGTGGTACCAGGGGATTGGACGATTGGAGAGTGGCGAATGTTGTGCCCCTGTTCATAAAAGGGAATAGGGATAACCCTGGGAACTACGGTCTTACTTCGGTGGTAGGCAAAGTAATGGAAAGGGTACTGGGGGATAGGATTTCTGAGCATTTGGAAAGACACTGCATGATTAGGGATAGTCAGCACGGATTTGTGAGGGGTAGGTCTTGCCTCACAAGTCTTATTGAATTCTTTGAGGAGGTGACCAAGCACATGGATGAAGGTAAAGCAGTGGATGTAGTGTACATGGATTTTAGTAAGGCATTTGATAAGGTTCCCCATGGTAGGCTTATGCAGAAAGTAAGGAGACATGGGATACTGGGAAATTTGGCCAATTGGGTAACAAACTGGCTAACCGATAGAAGTCAGAGAGTGATAGTGGATGGCAAATATTCAGCCTGGAGCCCAGTTACCAGTGCCGTACCGCAGGGATCAGTTCTGGGTCCTCTGCTGTTTGTGATTTTCATTAATGACTTGGATGAGGGAGTTGAAGGGTGGGTCAGTAAATTTGCAGATGATACGATGATTAGTGGTTGTGGATAGTGAGGAGGGCTGTTTTCGGCTGCAAAGACACATAGATAGGATGCAGAGCTGGGCTGAGAAGTGGCAGATGGAATTTAACCCTGAAAAGTATGAGGTTGTCCATTTTGGAAGGACAAATATGAATGCGGAATACAGGGTTAATGGTAGGGTTCTTGGCAATGTGGAGGAGCAGAAAGATCTTCGGGTCTATGTTCATAGATCTTTGAAAGTTGCCACTCAAGTGGATAGGGCTGTGAAGAAGGCCTATGGTGTGCTAGCGTTCATTAGCAAAGGGATTGAATTTGAGAGCCGTGAGGTGATGATGCAGCTGTACAAAACCTTGGTAAGGCCACATTTGGAGTACTATGTGCAGTTCTGGTCGCCTCATTTTAGGAAGGATGTTGAAGCTTTGGAAAAGGTGCAAAGGAGATTTACCAGGATGTTGCCTGGAATGGAGAGTAGGTCATACGAAGAAAGGTTGATGGTGCTAGGCCTTTTCTCATTAGAACGGAGAAGGATGAGGGGCGACTTGATAGAGGTTTATAAGATGATCAGGGGAATAGATAGAGTAGACAATCAGAGACTTTTTCCCCGGGTGGAACAAACCATTACAAGGGGACATAAATTTAAGGTGAATGGTGGAAGATATAGGGGGGATGTCAGAGGTAGGTTCTTTACGTTTTTTTTTTAAATTTAGATTACCCAATTATTTTTTCTATTAAGGGGCAATTTAGCGTGGCCAATCCACCTACTCTGCACATTTTTTTTTGGGTTGTGGGGGCGAAACCCACGCAGACACGGGGAGAATGTGCAAACTCCACACGGACAGTGACCCAGAGCCGGGATCGAACCTGGGACCTCAGCGCCGTGAGGCGGTTGTGCTAACCACTAGGCCACCGTGCTGCCCCTAGGTTCTTTACCTAGAGAGTAGTGAGGGCATGGAAGGCAATGCCTGTGGAAGTAAATGAATCGGAAAAATTAGGGACCTTCAAGTGGCTATTGGATAGGTACATGGATTACGGTAAAATGATGGGGTGTAGATTAATTTGTTCTTAATCTGGGACAAAAGTTCGGCACAACATCATGGACAATAAGGTCTGTTCTGTGCTGTATTTTTCTATGTTCTATGTTCTAATTCTAAAATTGGAGTATTGTTTGAAAGGGATCCATTTTGTTTAGTGAGCAGAGGAGTGATGATTGAATGTGGTTTGATTCAAGATCGGACAAGGGCAGCAGAGTTTTTCATGAACTTGGTGAGTAGAATAAAGGAGGCCAGCAGGAGTGTATTGGAATAGTGAAGTCTAACGGTACCAAAGACATTGATGGGGTTTTCAGCAACAGAAGAGCTAAAGTCAGGGTCATACAGAGGTGAAAGTAGGCAGTCTTAGTGATGACATGAAATGTGGTTGGAAGCTCATTCATGGTCAATTATGACACCGGTGTTGTGGATAGACCAGTTAAACCTCAGACACTTAATGGCTAAGCAGTCTACGGCAGGCACCAAAGACATTGGGCTGGATTCACCACGTTGGAGGCTAAATGCCGATGTCGGCGTGGGAATGGTGGCGTTTTACGACGGAAAATTTGGCGCCGAACCCTCACTGATCCTGCAACCAGTGAGGGGCTAAAAGCCGCGCCGAGTAAATGCCTGAAGAATGGCCAGGTCCATGGCTGCGCATACGCACGGCGCCGACCGGCAGCAGTCGCGCCATAAAACATGGTGTTGGCCATGCGCAGACACAGTCTGTAGCCGCCATGCCGGGTTCCCACACTTACCCCGCGCAGTTGGGAACTCAGCCCATTGGAGGCGGAGCATCGGGGGAGGGATTTCAGGTGATGCGGCAATGCTATTCCAAAGGCCAGCGCCGGCCCTAGGGTTGCTGGCGCCCCTGGCAAGCTGAACGTCGGCGCCCTTCGGGGGGGGGGTGCGGGGGGTGCGGGGCTGGGGGGGCCGGGGGGGGCCGCGGGGGGGGGGGGGTGCGGGGGGGTGCAGGGCCGGGGGGGGGGGGCGGGGGCGGGGGGGCGGGGCCGGGGGGGGGCGGAGGGGGCGGGGGGCAGGGGGAGGGGGGGGCGGAGGGGGGGGGCGGAGGGGGGGGGCGGAGGGGGGGGGGGGCGGAAGTGACCACCGGCAAACCTGGATCCATCCGCCATGTTTGTGCGGGGCGGCCTGAGGGAGGGCGGCCACCGCACATGCGCTGGTTGGCACCGGCCCAACTGCGCATGCGCGGGACCCGCACTCCTTGATGGCGCCCCCTAGCACATGGCACCCCGGGCGACTGCCCGAGTTGCCGGTACCTTGAGCCGGCCCTGCCAAAGGCATGCAGCACGCAATGCGAAGTCGCTATTTCGGAGTGGGGGGGGGAGGTTAGAAAACCGGCGTCAAACCAGCACCACCCCCGATTTGAGCGCCAGGAGGGATTTTCTGCCCAATCGCCGATTATGAAATCATCGTCGGGGAATGTGAATCCCGCCTAATGGCTTTGGCATTCCCAATATTTAATTGGAGAAAATTTCTTCTCATCCAGTACTGGATACTAGACAGACAATCAGGCAATTTAGAGATGGCGGCAGAGTTGAGAGAGAGTTGGAGCTGGGTGATGTCAGTAAACATGTCGAGATGTGAGGCTCCCAAAAACTGAAGACAATGCTTCAAATGTTCCCATACCTTTAACCTGTAGGTATTCTTGTAAAGTAGGCAGACGTGGCAGCAAACATGTGCACAGAAAGATCCCACAAACATAATGCCAGAAATTATCATATGACCTGCTTAGTGGTATATGTTAAAGGATTAAATGTCTAAATGTTGGCAAGGCCACCGATCCTGCTTTTCTTCAATTAGTACCATGGGATCTGACACATACTTTGCAATCTAAATTGGCATATGATTTAGCATTTCATTTAAAATACAGCATTGTCACTTCCAGACAATGCTGCATTATGTATTCAAGACTTGTGTCTCATGTCTTGGTTCTACTCGAGGATCCAGACTTCCCCTAAGTACATTGTTGTTTAATACGATGATTGACTGGTAAGCCTTACTGATATCAAATACCTATTCATTTAGTTTGTTGGACCTTAATATAAACTCCCATGTTGGAGATAAAATACCCACAGGAGTGTTCTAATACAAAATAAAATTCTGGATAATTGTACAATTTTGAAGAAGAAAATAGGGAGGTGGTGGCGTAGTGGTATTCTCAATGGACTAGTAATCCAGACACCCAGGGTAATGCTCTGAACACCCGGGTTCGAATCCCATAAAGGCAGATGGTGAAATTAAATTCAGTAAAAAGAATTTGGAATTGAAAGTCTAAAGATGAAACCATTGTCGATTATCATAAAAACCCATCTGGTTCGCTAATGTCCTTTAGGGAAGGAAATGCCACCCTTACTTGGTCTGGCTACAGGTGACTCCAGATCCACAGCAATGTGGTTGACTCTTAAAATGCCACTCAGTTCGAGGGCAATTAGGGATGGGCAATAAATGCCCACATCCCAAGAACAAATAAAGAAAAATAATATTTACAGCAACATACAGGCTATGGCTGTTGAAGCTGTAACTGAATCAAAGTAGGGATACATGTATGTGCATAAACGGAAACAATTGTCTATTTTTCCTCCAGATAAAGGGAAAGAGAAAAAAATGAGAAAAGAATTGCAGCAACAAAATTGGATGAAACCACAACCGAAAGTCAAACAGAAAGTTAAAAGGGAGCCAGACAGGGAGTATAACATAGAACTTGTAGCAAAGCAGCATGAGCAGGTTTAAGTTCATACAATATGGGTGGCACAGTGGCTAGCACTACTGCCTCACATCGCTGAGGACCTGGGTTCGATCCTGGCCTGGGGTTACTGCCCGTGTGGAGTCTGCACATCTGCGTGGATCTCACCCCCACAACTCAAAGATGTGCAGGGCAGGTGCATTGGCCACGCTAAATTTCCCCTTAATTGGAAAAAAAGAATTTGGTACTCAAAACTTATTTTTTAAAAGTTCATACCATATTCCTCAACCTAGATTGATTAATGTCTGCATTACGTCTCTGGGCATAGGAATGTCAAAGGCATGTATTGATACCTATTTTTTCTGAGGGCACTGCCACACTGTTTGTAGGAATCCTCAGCTCCATCTGCCCCTTACATGGCCCATAACCTTGGTGGGTTAAACAATGAGGATGAGCTAGGAGGCGGATGTGCAAATCAAGGCAAGGGGAGGTAATTTCCACCACTGTGAATGGCCTCAGTCCCAGGGCTGTGGAAATCAACCATCGAACATTTTTGTGCAGCATGTGTAGGAGGAACTTGGAGATCCCGACTCGGACCCCCAAAGTAATTTGTCTCTGTCTAAGGCTTTCCCCAGGCTTCAGGATCCCAACAACAGGCAAAATGCAGCTGCTGAGCCCGCATTTATTAGCAGGAGGATTGGTTAGATATCGGCCAGGGGATGGCTTCTTAATTGGCTGCCTCTCCTCACCCATGCCTGACACAGAACCAGCTACCATGATGGGATTCCAACCTAGAGCCCCAGTACATTGCTCCAGGTTTGTGGTTTACCAGTTCAGTGACAAGCTCGCTTCCCATTAAGGATGTTGGAATGGCTCTTGATACTGAAGGAACTGGATCAGGATTGTCTGTGACTGCAGCCCTCCGTGCTCGTGGACACCTTAATTAAGCATGAAACATCCAGCATCAATTGATCTACTTACCTGCCATAGGTAGGCCACTTCCATTGAGCTGGTGGCTTCTGCACGCAGCAGAAGGGGCCATTCCACTGGCAGCAAAATGCCAATGAGGTCGCAATATCGCCTCAAATTGCATTCGCAGCCAGAGTCTAATTAGCTGCCCCTGTGGAATGAACAGCCAATCTTATTCCCAGCCCTGCCCTGGGAAAGTTTTTCCTGCAGTGGGAATGGAATGGGGAGACATCTTGACTGTTCTCCCGCTGTTTCCCAGGCTCTTCTGCGTCCAACCCCACCATCGTGGGGCCATGAAAATATAATCCCACGTGTCTATCGTGTCAGCTTCACTGCTTTCTTATAGCATCTATAGCAGCATGGACACTAAGTGTGATGTTAATGGGATTGACCTATGCAGTTGCTTTGGTACTCCAATACCCTTGTGTAGGTGTGGCGTTCAGGCGTATTCTGGGGCTGCCCAGGCATTTGGCTCCCAATACCATCAATAGGAATTTCCAAACCAATGGCTGAGGGCAGACACAGAGCCATCCATTCCATTTTGCCTTTACTTGTGGGCAACACTGCAGGAGGTTAAGTAGCTTTGCTGCGCAAGAAAAAGAACCTGAAATCTGAGATTAAAAAAAGAATATTCTGAAAATGCACACAGCAGGTCAGGTCGCAAGAGGATATATGTTTCAAGTGAAGGTCTGCCGTCAGAACTGATAATGGAAAACAGCAGAACAACCCTATAGGACTTGTC
This sequence comes from Scyliorhinus canicula, assembly GCF_902713615.1. NCBI lineage: Eukaryota > Metazoa > Chordata > Chondrichthyes > Carcharhiniformes > Scyliorhinidae > Scyliorhinus > Scyliorhinus canicula. Next base: position 35,190,628 of record NC_052155.1, read on the forward strand.
AAAACAAAGAGGAGACAAGAACAGATAAAAGGCATGAGTTAAAAGCAACAAACAAAAGGCTAGCTACTAGTACAAAGTGATATCTGAAACAAAAACAGCAAGTCAAGCACAGCATCTGTGCAGAGAAGTGACATGCCAGTGTTTCAGGCATAACACTTCATCAGAGCTCGCAAAGTGTTGATGAAGGGTTATGTGCCTGAAACGCTAACTTGTCACATCTCTCCACACATACTGGTGATTTGTTGTGTGTTCCAAGCATTTTCTGCTTTTGTTTCAGACTCCCAGCATCTTCTGTATTTTATGTCATAGCCTCCAAATAGAGTGGAAAGAGGTGATCAGTACTGCACCCACACAAAGGTCACCTCAGTCTGACACCTCAAGTCTTTCTCACTCCTGTAATGTTCTTGTAGGATGGCCTGACTTATATTACAAGAACTCTTGTAGCTAAAGCTATAAATGATTTATTAACATTAACCGTGGGTCAAATATATACAAACAACAGATGAATAATAATATGAACATGCACAAGCAACCTCTCTCTTCCAGCTCCCTCGTCAGTCTTAGGTCACTTGACTCTAACATTCACTTATGTACTAATGAGACTCCTAGTGGTCTGCCATCGAATTACAACACAACCATGATATCACTACAACTCCAATTCACTCGGCGTGATGCTCCATCAACCAGTCAATGGATTTCCCATTATGGGGCAGACCCACACCATCGGGAAACCCCAGGGCTGCCAGCAAAATGGAGCATCCAGCCGGCGGAGAAACCTGCCCCCTGTTTCCATCCTAGTCATCCACTCTAAGATCAGGATTTTCTGGCAACCACCCTCTACTGCTACCATACACGCAACACTCCAGATCACATCTTTTCCAATAATTTTGGTGCTCTCCTGTTCTTTTAAAAAAAATTTAGAGTATCCAATTCATTTTTTCTTTTCCAATTAAGGGGCAATTTAGCGTGGCCAATCTACCTAACTAGACCATCTTTGGATTGTGGTAATGAAACCCATGCATATGTAGGGAGAATATGCAAACTCCACATTGACAGTGACCCAGGACCGGGTTCGAATCCAGGTCCTCAGTGCCGTAGTCCAAGTGCTAACCACTGCATCACGTGCCACCTATTGTCTCCTATTCTTCTGAATTTCCTGTTACAATGCTCTCCCTCAGAAAAGCTCTTCATATGAACACACAAAAATACAAAGTCGAAACAGAGGTAGGCCATTCGGCCCCTCGAGTCTGCTCTGTAGTTGAATGGGATCACGGCTGATCTGTTTGATTTTCAAATTCCACATGACCATATATCCCCCAATAACTTTTCATTCCATTGCCTAACTGTCTATCGATGTGCCTCTGCCTTTAAAATATTCAATTACCCTGCCTTCACCACCTTCTGAGGCAAACTGCTTCAAAGGTGCAAAACCCTCTGGGAGGAAAGTACTTTCCTCATCTCTGTCCTAAAAGGATGACCTGTAATTTAAAAACAGTGCCTCCTAGTTCTGGGCTCACTGAAAAGTAGAAACATACCTTCCACACCCACCTTGTCAATACCATTCAGCATCTTATATAATTCAATCAAGTTTCTTAAATTCCTAAAGTTTTGGTGGCTGTATGTAGGGGTAAGACAAGATGGTTCCCGCCTTTTCTGTCCAGTTGCTGGGGGTATTTTTACTTAAAATCCCATGGTAGGATGGAATAAGGTGCCCACATAAGGGAAATGCCTCGAAAGATTCGGACAATGCAAACTGAAGACAAAAAGTCAATAATGGAGTTGGAGGCTTCCTGGGGACCTTCCGTGGAGAAAATGGCGGAGGCTGGTGCTGAGACCCAGTCACTCCACTGACAGCCGAGATGCTTTGTGACATCTTGGCAGTGGAATTCGAGAAGCAAAGACGGCTTGTGGCCAAAGACCTCTATAAGTCAATGGAAGTTACGCTGGAAGATGCGCTGGTTCTCATTTGATCGGCTTTGGAGAAGACCAACAAAAGGCGGTTAAAGCACATGGCACTGGGATAAAGGACGTGGCGGTAGCTCTCTGAGGCATAGTGACCCAATTGGCTCTCTGGAATCTGAGATGTCTCAGAGGGCCACTGTGAATAAAGCACTGAGGGCCAAAATGTATAATTTGGGCAATTGATCCAGGAGGCAGAATATTCGGATTGTGGGGTTACCGGAGGGAATGGAAGGCCCAACTCCCACCTAATACTTTCAGAAGAAGTTTGGGAAAATTGTGGGGGAGGGTGCATTCACGTCACCTCCCATATGAGTCGAGCCCACCGGAGACTCCGACAGAAGCCCCATCCCAATGAACCACCCAGGGCCGTTATTGTGAGGTTCCACAGCTTCCAGGAAATGGAATGGGTCTAGAAGTAAAGATAGCAGTTAAGGGCTATTGTGTCATTGTATTTATTAGCATTATTTAAGGGCTAAATGCAATCTATTTTCTTGCATGATGTTAAAGATATTTGAATACTGTATTAGAAATAAAGTTTAGTTCAATATACCATATCCCTATTTGGTGTGAAACCACTCCCGGAGTGAGGTATCCTTTCCTCACAGTCTTACAACATTAAAAGTAAATATTGAGGTTTCTTTCCAGTATCTTAACCACCGTGGCATCTGGCCCAGGATCATAGTACTGCCATTAACTCCCTATTATCACTCTCTAGAGGAACAACACTCATTTTTACTTTTTAAATAACTGTGGAAACTCTTGATACCTGTTTTTGCTTTTCTAGCTAGCTGCCTCTCATACTCTAATTTCTTTCTCCTGATTAACCTTCTAGTCATTCCATGATGCTCTTTATGTTCTGACCAATCTTGTGACCTTCCACTTATCTTTGTGCATTTATTTCTTTCTTCCTTATGTTTAATGCTTTCTTTATGGGCCAGGGTTTAGAAAACGCCAAAGTATATCATGGAGTTCACCTAACCTACAACTGTTTATTGATTTTGGTTACGATGAGCACAAGGGCCTGCTTTTCATGTGTTATTCAACAGAGGCCTTGAGTACTTTTAATCAGAAACAAAGTTTATTCTACGAATTTAGTTAACATTTTTATAAACACACACAGTCAGCATTTTTATCAACTACCAACATAAATACCCCACACAGCTACAGTACTCTATGTATAACCCTTAATAAGTTTCCCCCTCAAACTGTTCCAATTTAATAACAAGATCCCATAAACAGAAAACCCTTTTCAAAGATGTGGCCCAGCACACAGCACGTAAGACCTGGTTTGGATGCTCTTGTGTCCTTTCCAAAACAGCAGGTTTGAATTTCTTCCAGAAAACAATTATTTATTTTCAAGTTATCAAGCAGTCTGGAAACAGCTTTAAAATGCGGATAGAGAAAAAAAACATATTTTTCAACCTGTGCTGCACAAAATCAGTTCAAACTCAAAGCGAAAGTAAAACCAACTCAGAAACGAAAGTAGAAACCCAGAGCCACAGCCCAGCACTACCCACACAATGACATAACTGAAGCCATGTGATAAGACAAAAACATTTCTTAAAGAGACACTCCCATGACATTTAACTTATTCAGTTAACCACAGATGCTGGGTCCTCGCCTCAGAATTTTTCTTTATAGTATGAATGGAATTATTCTGAGCATTCTGAAATATCCTCTTTAATGTCTGCCACTGCTTCTCTATGGATTTGTCCTCTAGCCTAATATTTCAGTTTACTACAGCTAATTTAGCATTCACGCCCACATAATTGTCCTTATTGAAGTTTAAATAGCTGGATGTAAAATTCAATCCTATTGTGGTTACTGCAACTGATGGGTGCCTTTATTTGAGGTCATTAATTAAATTTTTCACCTTTCACAATACCAAATCTAATCTGCTCTCTGTTTAGTTCCAGAACATGTTGCTCTCAGAAACTATCTTAGAATTATTCTATGAACCCCTTATCCAAGCTATTGCTGCCAATCTCAATTTTCCAGTTTGTATATTGATTAAAATGACCCACGTTTAGTGCTTTATCACAAACACCCAGTATCTATTAGTGCATACTTTATCCTCATTGTAGTTACTATTAGCGGGCCTTTAAACCATTACCAATTGATTTACCTCATCTTCAACCAGACTGATTCTACATCCTGATCTTCTGAACCAAGGCCATCTCTAATTATTGTATCAATACCATCCTTGATGGTGCTATCCCTACACCTTTACCTGGATTCCTATTCTTCTTGAGTGTCCTATAACCCTCAATATTAAGGACCCAATCATTGTCATTCTACAGCCATGCCTTCTTAATGGTTATCAAATCATATTCATTTACTTCAATGTGTGCTATCAATTCATGTACTTTATTATAGAACATAGAACATAGAACAGTATAGCACAGAACAGGCCCTTCGGCCCTCAATGTTGTGCCGAGCCATGATCACCCTACTCAAACCCACCCTATACCCGTAACCCAACAACCCCCCCCTTAACCTTACTTTTTTTTATTAGGACACTACGGGCAATTTATCATGGCCAATCCAGCTAACCTGCACATTTTTGGACTGTGGGAGGAAACCGGAGCACCCGGAGGAAACCCACGCACACAGGGGGAGGACGTGCAGAGTCCACACAGACAGTGACCCAGCCGGGAATCGAACCTGGGACCCTGGAGCTGTGAAGCATTTATGCTAACCACCATGCTACCCTGCTGCCCTAAATTATGAATACTATGTGCATTCAGGTACAGAGCCTTTAGCTTTATCTTTTTGTTATCTTTGTAATATCTAGACTTGACTATGAGTTTATTCTAAGTTTCTTCCCCTCTGTCCCTTCCTGCCATTCTCTGACCCTCATTTCACATGTTACTATTATGCCCATCTACCATAAATCTAACTCTCCATACAATCAAAGAAGCCTTACAATAATAATAATAATAATAATAATCTTTATTGTCACAAGTAGGCTTACATTAACACTGCAATTAAGTTACTGTGAAAAGCCGCTAGTCACCATATTCCGGTGCCTGTTCGGGTACACAGAGGGAGAATTCAGAATCTCCAATTCGCCTAACAGCACGTCTTTCAGGACTTGAGGGAGAAAACCGGAGCACCCGGAGGAAATCCATGCAGTCACGGGGGTATCACCATACCCTCAGGTGAGGGACATGGTTGAGAAGATGGACCTTCATAAATATTCTTTAATGAGTAATGCTGGTAACTATATGGACCATGGCAAAGGGATTCTCCCCTTCCCACTGAAAGTTCTTCTCCGGTCCTGAGCAGATGTTCCAAACCTTGGCATGGGACAGGCAACACAGCCTCCTGGACTATCACACTTTGCTGCAGAGTACAGTTTCAATCCTCCGCACTATACTGTCCCCTTCTACCACTACATTCCTATTGTTCTCCCTGCTTAAACAGCTTCCTGTACCTTGGTGCCATGGCCAGCATGCTCATTCACCTTGTTTGACTCACTTCCATGCTCACAGGTTGTGAATATCTCAAACCTGTTTGAAATCTGTAAATCCTGAAGCTCCTCCATTACTATCTGCTCAGTCACTTTACTTATCTCACTCATGGCCACATCCTCCTGTCCCTGAATATTGGCCAAAACAGATGATCCTATTCTAAGTGGTGCAACCATTTTCTTAAACAAAGTGTCCAGGTATTTCTCCCCCTTCCTCATGTTGCACAATGTCTGATCCAGAATTGCTCTACCTGCTTACACTTTCTGCAGACATTTTGTCATAGTTCACCTTGGCATCCATACGTTCCCACATCCCACAACTGCAACATAACACCTGTGCTGCCATTGTTACTTATGTTATTTAGTTGACTGAATTTAATTGCTCATTTGATACACTCTGAATAATTCCAATGTATGGAAATGTACATTTGTACATGTACATACATCCATATATGTATGGCATTGCAATGTATGAGTTTCCTCCGGGTGCTCCGGTTTCCTCCCGCAGTCCAAAGATGTGCAGGTTAGGTGGATTGGCCCCACTGAATTGCCCGTTCGTGTCCTGAAGGTTCGGTGAGGTTACTGCGTTACAGGAGGGTGCTTTTTCCAAGAGCCAATGCAGAGTCAATGGACTAAATGGCCTCCTTTTGCACTGTAGGTATTCTATGATTTCTACAATTCTACGGTTCTATGGTTTCTATCCAAGACCACGGGCGCGATTCTCCGCAAATGCGGCGAGTCGTAAAGACTGCCGTGAAACTGGCCGTGTTTAAAGCAGCCTCCGAGCCACCTCCCTGGACCCGATTCTGCCCCCCGGGCAGGGCTAGCAGCGGGGCCCCGTGAAGCACGGCATCGCGGGCTTAGCGACCGTCGCTAAGTCTGCGCGCCAAGCGTCACGCCGGCTGACGCGCACGATGACGTCAGCCGCGCATGCACGGATTGGACGGCTCCAACCCGCGCATGCGCGGGGCCATCATCTCCCTCGGCCGCCCGGCGGACTGATCCTGCGGGGCGGCAGAGGAAGAAAGAGTGCGTCCGTTACGGACGCACTGCCCGCGATCGGTGCCCACCGATCGCGGGCCCATGACCCCCTTGGCACGGCCGTGGTACTGCCGTGCCAATTGGGGCTCTGGATGCCCAGAACGGGCATGTTGCGGCCGTTTTTACGACGGCAGCAAGCGGGTGTGTTTTCTGCCGTAAAAACGGCCGTAAAGGCCTGGGAACTCGGCCCATCGGCCTGGGGAGAATCGCTGTTCGCCGTAAAAAACGGCAAGCAGCGATTCGTGTCGTGGGGCGGCCGTGGGGGGGGGGGGGGGGGGGGGGAGAATAGCGGGAGGGCGTGAAAAATGTCGGGGACGCCCTCCCGCTATTCTCCGACCCGTCGTGGGCAGCAGAGAATTGCGCCCCACCTTCCCCTAAGCACTGAATTTCGCATGTGAACCTAATCCGCTACTCAGTCAGTCCCCTCACACTCAGGCAGAGTCGCCTATCTCCTTCGGCTAATCCATAATACTGTTGCTCTATTTATTTATCTCAGTGAACCACAAGCCTTTCTTTATATCGATCAAATGACCATACAACGAGTTAGTTAGTTCAAAAGATGGTTTATTTACATACACAAGAGTTATCTCAACAATATCTGCTACGAGTTCAACTACACTTATCAGCTACAATAATCTATACTTAGCTTCAGGGCGACCGGCACTGTGAAATGGATAAGGCCTTTATCTGGATTTCACTTGGCTTGTTCAAAGAAAATGGCTCTGTCTCTGCTGGGCTCATCCATCAGGTAGCGATCGTTGGTCTTGAACTTGGCTGGCTGTTCCTGCTACAATTGGGCTGGCACAGGCCAGATCTAAAAGAGACAGAACACATGGCTGTGTCCTCTTTTATCCCTCTGGGATTTCGCGCTCTTTGGGGAGGTCTTTAACCTTGGACCCAATAATTCAACAGGACTCTGATCACTGTCTTCGATTTCGGCCAATAAAGGGGCGGGTGCATTGGTGGCTGGGCGAGTCCTTAGTGGTCATTGACCTTGATAGTTGTGCTTTCTGAGTAAAGGGAGTGGCGTTGATCACTCTGTGGCTGTACCGGTTGCTTGATTAGAGCTCTATTGTCCTGGGAAAATGGGCCATTAAAATGCAAACAAGCGGGGGTTTCAATCAGGTCTGGTTACTTCTGTTTTAGATATACATAGGCTGTATATGTGTCTGAGTCCTGGGTTGGCCATATGATGCACGATCAATTGCACAAAGACGAGAGTTGGATACAACTGAGGCTTTATTGCTCTAAGAAGTGTGGCCTCCCACAGCAGCTGGCGAAATGGCTGCAGCATGGAGGACACACACATTTATACTCCACCAACTGGGCGGAGCCAGCAGGCAGGGACTACCGACATACCTGTATTACAGGTCCTACCATACATCACCTAATATAGGTGCAACAGTGGTTTAGCACATTCACCCCCTGTTAAAATCGAGTCCGGCGGGGGTGGTGGAGAACTATATACAACGAGTTATACATTTACAATATTGGAGAGAAAAAAATGTCTTTTGAAGTCCAGTGGACCAGTAAGAGGTTTAACCGGTCCGGGGCCTTGATGTGCCGCTGGGAGCTACGCAGTGGTGGCGGTGATGCTGATGCTGGTCTGATCTTCAGTGACTCCGGGAGGGTGCCAAAATCCTCTTCATCCTCGGGCATGGGCAGGGGAAGGACGGATGGTCCTGGTGGGGTTGATGCTGGGAGAGCCGGGGGAGGGGAGGGTGGCGCCAGGCCGAAGGGGTGTGTATGTGTGGAACCTGCTGGTGCTAGGGCCCTGAAGGAGACAGTATCCTGGCAGCCGTCGGGGTACGCTACATAGGCATACTGGGGGTTTGCATGAAGCAATTGTATCCTCTCCACTGACGGGTCCACCTTGTGGAGTCAGACGTGCCTACGGAGAAGGTCGGGTCCTGGAGCTGCGAGCCAAGTCGGGAGCGACATCCCGGATGTGGACTTCCTGGGGAAGGCAAAAAGACGGTCATGGGGTGTGTTGTTAGTGGCGGTGCACAGTAGTGACCGAATGGAGTGTAGTGCATCAGGGAGGACCTCCTGCCAGCGGGAGTCCGGGAGGTTCCTGGACCATAGGGCCAGTTGGACGGCCCTCCATACCGCCCCGTTCTCCCTCTCTACCTGTCTATTTCCCCGGGGATTATAGCTTGTCGTCCTGCTGGAGACGATACCCCTGCTGAGCAGGAACTGACGTAGCTCATCACTCATGAATGATGATCCCTTGTCACTGTGGATGTAGGCGGGGAAGCCAAACAGAGCGAAGATTGTGTTGAGGGCTTTGATGACGTGGCAGACGTCATATCGGGGCATGGGATGGCGAAGGGGAATCTGGAGTACTCATCGATCACACTGAGAAAATATGTGTAATGGTCGGTTGAGGGGAGGGGCCCTTTGAAATCCACGCTGAGGCACTCAAAGGGTGGGAGGCCTTCACCAGGCGCGCACTGTCCAGCCGGTAGAAGTGCGGCTTGCACTCCGCACAGACCTGGCAGTCCCTGGTGATTGTCCGTGTTTCCTCGACGGAGTAGGGCAAATTACGGGCCTTTATAAAATGGTACAACCGTGTGACTCCCGGGTGACAAAGGCTGTCGTGCAGGGCCCGGAGTCGGTCTACTTGTGCGCTGGCACATGTACCTCGGACTAGGGCGTCTGGGGGCTCGTTGAGCTTGCCGGGGCGATACAAAATCTCGTAATTGTAGGTGGGGAGCTCAATCCTCCACCTCAAGATTTTATCATTCTTGTTCTTGCCCTGCTGTGTGTTATTGAACATGAAGACTACCGACCGTTGTTCAGTGAGGAGAGTGAATCTCCTGCCGGCCAGATAATGCCTCCAAAGCCTCACAGCTTCAACGATAGCTTGAGCCTCTTTTTCGACGGATGAGTGCCGAATTTCTGAGGCATGAAGGGTGCGGGAAAAGAATGCCACGGGTCTGCCTGCCTGATTGAGGGTGGTGGCTAGGGCGACATCTGATGCGTCGCTCTCCACTTGAAAGGGCAGTGTCTTGTCTACTGCATGCATCCTGGCCTTGGCAATATCGGCTCTGATATGGGCGAAGGCCTGTTGTGCCTCGGCCGTCAGAGGAAAATGGGTGGACTGTATGAGTGGGCGGGCCTTGTCCGCATTGTTTGTGACCCACTGGGCGTAGTATGAAAAGAACCCCAGGCAGCGTTTGAGGGCCTTGGGGCAGTGGGGGAGGGGGAGCTCCATGAGGGGGCACATGTGGTCGGGATCGGGCCCCAGCACTCCGTTCTGGACCACATAGCCGAGGATGGCTAAGCGGGTCGTGCTAAACACGCACTTCTCCTTGTTGTAGGTGAGTTTAGGAGAGTGGCGGTGTGGAGAAATTTGGCAAGGTTGGCATCGTGGTCCTGCTGATCATGGCCGCAGATGGTGATGTTGCCTCGGTACAGAAAGGTGGCCCGCAAACTGTACTGGTCGACCATTCGGTCCATCTCCCTTCGGAAGACCAAGACCCTGTTGGTGACGCCGAAAGGAACCCTGAGGAACTGATAGAGGCGACCGTCTGCCTCGAAGGCAGTGTATGGACGGTCCGATTTACGAATGGGGAGCTGGTGGGAGGCGGATTTGAGGTCTACCGTTGAGAAGACCCGGTACTGCGCAATCTGATTGACCATATCAGATATGCGTGGGACGGGGTACGCGTTGAGCTGCGTGTACCGATTGATGGTCTGGCTGTAGTCCACGGCCATTCTGTGTTTCTCCCCAGTTTTAACTACTACCACTTGGACTCTCCAGGGGCTGTTGCTGGCCTCGATGATGTCTTCCCGAACCAGCCGCTGGACCTCGGACCTGTTGAAGGTCCTGTCCTGGGTGCTGTACCGTCTGCTCCTGGTGGCGACGAGTTTGCAGTCCGGGGTTAGATTTGCAAAGAGGGAAGGTGGATCGACCTTTAGGGTCGCGAGGCCGCAGACAGTAAGGGGTGGTAGGGGCCCACTGAATTTCAGGGTTAGGCTCTGGAGGTTACACTGGAAGTCCAGGCCGCGTAGTAGGGCAACGCAGAGATCACGGAGGACGGAAAGTCGTAAGCCGCTGAATTCTACACCCTGGACCGTAAGTGTGACTGTACAGTACGCCCGGATCACCACGGAATAGGATCCGGAGTCCAGGGAGATTCTTTGTTTGGCGGGTTGTACCACGAGGGAGCAGCGCCTTACCGTATCCGGGTGGATGAAGCTTTCGGTGCTCCCAGAGTCCAGCAGGCAAGAGGTCACGTGTCCGTCGATCTTAATGCTGGTTGATGCGGTGGTCAGGTTTTGCGGACGAGACTGATCGATGGTCACTGAGGCGAGTCGTGGTTGGTCGTCGCTGGTGTCGGATGATGGGGTGCCCGGGGGGCAAGGGTCCTGGAATGCTGGTGTTGCCCATCTACCATGGGGGAGACAAGATGGCGGTGTCTGAAGGTCTTGGGGAGGATGAAATGGCGGCGCCCATGGGCCGCACGTGGCGGGGGTTGAGAAGGATGGTGGCGCCGATGGGCCGCGTCGCGCGGAGGGGAAGATGATGGCGGCCACTGGCCGCGTTTGGTCTGAGGGGGAGAAGATGGCACGGCCCACTGGCCGCGCATGGTCTGAGGGGATGAAGATGGCGGCGCTCACTGGCCGCACGTGGTCCGGGAGGTGAAGATGGCGGTGCCCATTGTCCGTAAATGAGGGGGGTGGGGGCGATAGCAGCGACTGCATGAGCCTGGCACACTGTGGTGAAGTGCCCCTTCTTACCACAAGCCTTACAAAGGGCAGTGCGGGCCGGGCAGCATTGGCAGGGATGTTTCTGCTGGCCACAAAAGTAACATCGGGGACCCCCAGGATTCGATGGCTGGCACGTGGTGCAGGTATATTGGCTGGGTGAGGCCCCCGCTGGGGCGGCCGTCTGTGGGGTCCACGATGCGTACAAGGGGTGGGGCCGCATGACTGGGGGTGTAGGCCTGAACATTGTGCGAGGCGACCGTCATAGGGAGCGTTAGCTTCTTTGTCTCTGGGAGATCGAGCTTCTAGAAGTCTCTGGCGTATGAAGTCCGACCAAATCCCCGTAACAAAAGCGTCCCGCATAAGGAGGTTAGCATGTTCAGTGGTCATAATGGCCTGACAGTCACAGTCCCGGACTAGTGGGATTAGGACCCGCCAGAAGTCTTCTATGGACTCACCAGGGAGTTGAGAGCGAGTGGCGAGCACGTGCCTGGCGAAGAGCGTGTCCGTCTTCTTGGCGTAATTTTCTTTAAGTAGCGTCATGGCTTCGCCGCAGTTTGGCGTGTCCTGGATTAGCGGAAAGACATTGGAGCTCAACCTCGAATACAGTATCTGTATTTTCTGAGCCTCCGGAACAGGGCTTGGCGCCGAGTTGATGTACGCCTCGAAACAAGCAAGCCAGTGCTGAAAGTCCTTTTTGGTCTTGCTTGATTGCAGATCCAGCTGCAGGTGATCCGGTTTGATACGGAGGTCCATCTTCTGAAAATCTTAGAGCAATAAATTGATGCACGATCAATTGCACAAAGACGAGAGTTGGATACAACTGAGGCTTTATTGCTCTAAGATGTGTGGCCTCCCACAGCAGCTGGTGAAATGGCTGCAGCATGGAGGACACACACATTTATACTCCGCCTCCAGTGGTTTACGACACCATAATTACCATGGTCCTTTGCAGGTGGCCATCTTAGATGGCTACAATACATCCACCCTCACCAATGACCAGTCTTCCCCAACCTAATTTTAAACATAGTATCACACCAATCTCTATCTTCTGCTTTCCAACTCCCACAGTGCCCTTCACTGACCCCCTCCCACCACCACCAACATCTGCTGCCTCCTCGCATTCCCTCCATCACCAGGATTCCTCTCACGTCTGTACCCTTTACAATTTTTATATTCTCTTCACCCTTCGCCACTGCTCGATTTGATAAATGCGAAATACATGTATCGATTTCATCTCACTTGAGCCTCAGCCTTATGTTTGCATTCCTTCATTCCCCGAAATCACTTTAATAGGTCCAAGCTAAAAAATCTTTAGAATGACAATTAATAGTGCAACTGAGCTTTAAATTAATAAGCCTGTCTTGGCAATCAGAGCACTGTGTTTCCACTAATGGTGCATATATAGCAGTTTGTACAGCTGATTAATCAGCATTCTGTATTGTTGAGAATATTGAAAGGGAACCTGTACTCCTACGAGCATTAACTCTATCTAAAATGATATCAGTGCGTGAGCATTTTCCATTAGGCTGACAACAAAGCGGCCTGGGATAAATAAAAGAAAACAGAGAGTCGTGTTCAATGTTGTTTTTCGGATTGGGGGAAGGTTTGTAGTGGAGTTCCCCAGGGGTCAGTGTAAGATCCTTGCACTTTCTGGCATATATTAATGATCTAGATGATGGTGTTCAGGGCGTGATATCAATATTTGTACACGATACAAAGACTGGTAACCTTGTCATCTGCAATGAGGATAGTATTGAACTTCAAAAGGGCAGAGACATGTGGGTGGATTGCGCAGGCAAGTGGCAGATGAAGTTCAATGCAGAGAAGTGTGTGGTGATTCATTTTGGCAGGAAGAATATGGAGACAGACGATAAAACAAAGGAAGAAACTTCAAAGGAGGTGCAGGAACAGAGTGTCATCAGTGTATATATACATAGGTTATTAAAGATGGCAGGGCCTGTTGAGAGTAGTTAATAAAGCACATAGTATCTTAGAATGTATTAATAAGAGCATTGAGTACAAGAGTAAGGAGGTCATCTTGAACTATAGGACACTAGTTACACCTCATCTGAAATACTGTGTCCAGTTTTGGGCACCATGCCTGAGGAAGGATGTGAAGGCATTGGAGAGAGTACAGAGGAGATTCACAAGATAGTCACAGGGATGAAGAATTGGAGCGGCGAGGATAGATTGGTGAGGTTGGGACTGTTTTTCTTGAAGAAAAGAAGACTGAGAGGAGACTTGTTGAGGTATTCAAAATGCTGAGGGACATGGACAAGGTAAATAGAAAGATACAGTTCCCATTCAAGAGAGCATCAGAAACTAGAGGTCACAGATTCAATATAATTCAATCGGAGTAAAACTGATGCAAAGAAAATTATTTTCACCCAGGGGGTGATTAGAGCCTGGAAAGAACTTCCTGAGAATGTGGTGTTGGCAAGTGGTATTCAAAAGGGAATTGGGTTGCTTTCTGAAAAGAAAGTATGTGCAAACTTATGGGGATAAGGAGGGGCATGTGATTAGGCAGAGCTCGTGAGGACTTGATAGGCTGAATATCTTCCTTCTGAGAAAGGAGCTGCGCTCCGAAAACCAGTGACACGAAAAAAACCTGTTGGACTTTAACCTGGTGTTGTAAGACTTCTTACTGTGCCCACCCCAGTCCAACAACGGCATCTCCACATCATGGGCTGGATTCTCCATCGGCACGATGCTCCGTTTTGCCAGCAGCCCGGGGTTTCCCGACGGCATGGGGCTGCCGCACAATTGGAAACCCCATTGACTGGCCGGTGTATCGGAGCATCCCGCCGGCGGGGTGAAACAGAAATGTGGCGCGGTGCGGGGGAGAATCCAGCCTGATTCCTTCTGCACCGTAAAGATTCTGTGAAGTTTTGTATTACATTTCATTGCAGCCTCAACATGACCTCCTTACTCTTGTACTCAATACTCAAATTAAGACAGCAATCACCAGAAGATACAAGGGCGGAATTCTCCGTTCCTGAGGCTAAGTGCCACGCGAAGGGAGAACTCGTGGGGGTTACACGACGGGAAAATCAGCACAAACCCCACATCGATTCCGGTACCAGTGAGGGTCTAGCACCAGCGCCGCGTGACACCCACGGACCGCGTGGAAAACAGCTGGAGAATTGCCTTGTCCTGGGCCGCGCATTCCCAGGGCTGATGGCCTGCACCAGTCACGCCGGAAAACATGGCGCCAACCGTGCTGGAACCCCAACATACCCCCTGTCCACCCCCCACCCCCACTACTCCCCCCCAGCCAAATTAGAAGCCCCCCCCCCCCCCCAACCAGATGCACGGATCCCGGGTGAGTGTGGTGGCGCTGGACACTGTCTGCAGCCGGCACACCGGATTCCCGACCACTGGGACAACACGTGGCCCGCACCATCGGGAACTCGGCCTGTCGGAGGTGGAGCATTGCGGGTAGGCCGGCCAATGACACACCAACGGTGTTGCAATTGCACGCGGCGCACATTCTGATGATGTCTGTTTGAAGGGGGCGGAGTATCTCAGACCAGCTTCAAACTGCCACCTGCCCCGATTCTGGCTTCAGAAGCCATTCTCCGCCCGATCGCCAATCCCGATTTTGCCGTTGGGCTGTGGAGAATCCAACCCTTTGTCTCTGGATGTGGTTGGGAATGGGTTTGAAGATGGATAATGGGGAAGGCCATGGGCTGAAATGAGGAAAGGAGCTGGATTAAGAATTGGGATGGGAATAGAGTTAGGAATGGGTATGGGGTGTGGATGACAATGCATATGGGGATGGAGATGAAATAAGGATGGAGATGGGAGTGGGGATGAAGATGTTGAAAGGTGAGGAGGGAGAATCACAGATTATCTGCAGAAGGACATAACTTCAATTTCTTTCTCATTTTACTTGTTTTACATTTTTCACCAGCATATCTCAGCAAAATTATAGGCATGTCTGGTATAAGTTTCTATCAATTACAGAGTGATTTTAAGGCTGAATATTTATGGGCTGGGGCCTCATGAGCTGCCAGAGCGCCTTGGGAAATTGTAGGCCCTTTCTCCAGAGAAGAGTAATTTTGTGAGCGTGGTGTTCTGGTGCAGAGTCTCATTGGTTGGACAGACAAACCCTAACTCAAACCCAATCTTAGACACCTACCCCAATAGTGTAAAAGTGGCCCTCGTATTTTGCCGTAATAAGTGTCCCATTAACATGTCAGTACACTGCCTTTGGCATTGCATTGATGAATTTGCTGAATTCTTCAATTGATGTCGTTAACTCATGTTTTGTTAACAGATGGGAAACTTTTGACAGTTTAGAAAGTGAATCAATGGGTTATTTGCTTATAGTTAGCAGAGGGAACATGGCTGCTTGTGTAAATTGTGTTCATAAATCAAGAAAAGATCAATAAACAATGGCACATTCTGCCTGTTAGTCATGGAATAGAATCACAGAATGATGAAAGCACAGAAGGATGCCATTCAGTCCATTCTGTCCATGACAGCTCTCTGCAAGAGTAATTCAGCTAGTCCCGCTCCCCAGCTCTTTAACGGCACCGATGCATTTTATTTTTCTCTTCTGGTCCCTTATCAAATTCCCCTTTGGATGCCTCTATCACACTTTCAGGCAGTGCAATCTAAATCCCTAATCACTCGCTGTATAAAAAATATACATTGATGTCCTCAATCTCTCCAAATGATTCTGTTACCATGGTTATACGGTGCAGTTAAGATTCTCAATCACTTTAATATCATAAACAGTGACCAATCAACATGTCCCAGTTTCTCAAGGTACAGTTGAATGAATGGCCTTCCTTCAACTGGGCCTGCTTCACAATACATCCCTCTTAAGCAGAACTGAAATCTGTTTGAATTTAGGGCTCAATCTAGGGAAACAGAGTCCGTAGCTCGCGATTAGCTAGGTGTTCCCCGCCACTCAGAGCATTGAGAAACACCATTCTGTTGAACAGTCATTTGGGTACGTATGAGGCCTCAGCGAAGAACACGTGGCCTAGGGTGCGCTTAGTCCTGTATTCTGCACTGAGGAGCTCCTTGGGAAATCACGGCCCTTTCTCCAGAGTAGAGTAATTTAGTGAGTGTGGTCTTCTGGTGCAGAGCCTCATTGTTTAGACAGACAAACCCTAACTCAAACCCAATCTTAGACACCTACCACAATGAAATGCCCCAACTTACCAAGTTGTCAGGTCGTCAGGCCCCTCCCAAACCCTCTTGCACCCACACAGAGCACCCCCGGGCTCAGTCTGCAGTGCAGGAAAATGCCAGCCTGGCACCCTGGCAGTGCCCCTTCCAGCTGGCGGTGTCACCTGGGCACCTTGGCAGTGCCAGGCTGAGAACCCAGGTGGCACGCCCAGGGTGCCAGGCTGGCAGTACCAACCAGGCATCCTGCCCAGAGGGAAAGCACCTTTGATTCCCTAGGAGACCTACATGAGTGCCATTTCATCTGGCCCCCACTGAATAGTGCTTGCCCAAGATCTCCAAGGCAAAGGAGTTGGATCCCACACCTTGGGTAAATCATGGGAAGATATATTAACATGCCGATTTGCCAAAACGTGATCCCTCCCACAATGGGCGTGATTCACATCGCAACGTCTCGCGAGATTGGGAGGCGTGGCGAGCCAGTTAAATCCCGGAAGAGGGATTACTGGCATCTATCAATCGCCTTACACCATGCCACACTGTCTTTCGGGTGCAACACAATCTCACCTGAATTGTGTGCTAATCCCACAAACAAGAAGGTTCATTGGCAGTGTTTCTTTTTAATTCTTTCACAGGCTATAGGCATCACTGACGAGGAAAGCATTTGTCGCCCTTCCCTAATTGCTTTTGAGTAGGTGGTGGGAAGTTCTTGAACTGCTGCAGGCCATGTCTTGCAGGGAGGGAGGGATTTCCAGCATCTTGACCTAGCCACAGTGAAAACACTGTGCTGTGATTTCAAATCAAGATGGCACGTGGTTTGGAGGGGAACTTGCAGAACTTTAATGTGAACACATATTCCCACAGCCGGCAATACGTTAATAGGCTTGGGTTCTCAAAATAGCTAGGGCCTCACGCTTTTATTAATGGGTAGGATTCCGATCGGGTCCTTCTGCAGGCCAGCTATTGCACCCTAAAATTAAAATCTGCCCCTGTGGTGTATGAACCTGGCCCACTCCCTTCTCTCCCCTATACATTGCAATTAATGCACATGGTTAGAAGAAATCATATAGTCATGGAGAGTTTGAAAGTGATGGGTTTATCAATACTTTCTAAATTTTGGCAATATTTGAAAGCTCGTATAATTACTCTTGATGGTACATCTATTTTGGAGAATGCAATTTAATCAGAATGAATGAAAACCTAATTTGCGTAAGCCATTTTGCTTTTTTAAGGCAAGTAGTAAGTATAGATTATGTATCAATCTTTAGCAGTAAGAAATATGCAGAGCTGTATAAAGAACAACAGTAGCCAAGAAACATCAATCTGCTTTTGGATTTCAAGGAGAGGCACCACCCCTCCACAGTCAATTATAGTCAAAGTCATGGCTGTTTGCCTACTCACTTCTTAACTTGCCCCTGTTACCAGGGATTGTGTGGTCAGAAAACAAAGGGTGCAGTGGGGCCCTCAAGAGCGGGTTGAAAGGCTGGAGAATCAGGAGAGGACACACTGGAAGCAAACCTTGATGTGAGGTTGGTTCTGCTTTCCACAAGTGACGGCAAACCTCCAAGTGGCATTGGTTCTATCAAGGCAGTAAGGCAACTGAGCTCATGGAGCAGGTAGTTTAGACGCTTTTATATGTAATTGTGTGATTTAATAAAGAGTTTGGGATGTAACAAGTGATGAGCAGGCATCATATGCCATCAGTGGGGAGGTGGTGGCATAGTACTATTGTCACTGGATTAGTTAACCAGAGACCCAGAGTAATGCTCTGAGAACACAGGTTCAAATCCTGCCACTGCAGAAGCTGAAATTTGAATTCAATAAAAGTCTGGAACCAAAAGTCTAATGATGACCATGAAACCCTTGTCAATTGTCATAAAAAAAACATCTAGTTCACTAATATCCTTTAGGGAAGGAAATCTACTGTCCTTACCCGGTCTGGCCAACATGTGACTCCAGATCCACAGCAATGTAGTTGACTTTTAACTGCCCTCTCGAGGGCAATTAGGGATGGCAATAAATGCTGGCACAGCCTGCGACGCCCCCGACCCATGAACGAATAAAAAAAAAGACCCTTGACCAGTTTAATATGGCAGCGCCAAGGTGAAGTCTCCACTTTGGTAAGAGGAACAGAGATACAGAGTATCCCTTAAATGGTGAGAGATTAGGAAGTGTTGATGTCCAAAGGGATATGGGTGTTGATAAGTCACTGAAAGCTAATATGCAGGAGCAGTAAGCAATTGGGCAAGTAAATGGTATGGAGGTCTTTATTGCAAGAGGATTTCATTACAGAAGTAAAGATGTCACACTTCAATTGAATGGAACCTTGGTGAGATTGCATCTGGAGTATTTTGTGCAGTTTTGGTCCCCTTAACCAAAGAAGGATATACCTGCCACTGAGGGAGTGCAACAGAGGTTCAACAAACTAATTCCTGGGATGGCGGAACCATCCTATAATCATCATATCATAGAATTTAAAGTGCAGAAGGAGGCCATTCGGCCCATCGGGTCTGCACCGGCTCTTGGAAAGAGCACCCTACCCAAGGTCAACACCTCCACCCTATCCCCATAACCCAGTAACCCCACCCAACACTAAGGGCAATTTTGGACACTAAGGACAATTTATCATGGCCAATCCACCTAACCTGCACATCTTTGGACTGTGGGAGGAAACCAGAGCACCCAGAGGAAACCCACGCACACACTGGGAGGATGTGCAGACTCCGCACAGTTAGTGACCCAAGCCAGATTCGAACCTGGGACCCTGGAGCTGTGAAGCAATTGTGCTATCCACAATGCTACCGAGAAATTGTGGATACTGCGCCTGTATAGCTCTGGAGTTTAGAAGAATGAGAGGTGATCCCATTGAAACATACAAAAATCTTAAGGGGCTAGACAAGGTAGATGCAGGGAGGATGTTTCCCCTCGCCAGTAGGCTGGAACCAGAGCACACAGTCTCAAACAAAAACAGAAAATGCTGGAGAATCGCAGCAGATCTGACAGCATCTGTGCAGAGAGAACAGAGCTACCATTTTGAGTCTGGATGATTCTTTGTCAGGGGCTAGAGTGGATTGGAATTAGGATGAGATTTATACTCTGATTTTCCAGTATTCGTTTCAGATTCCAGCATCTGCAGTATCTTGCTTTTATCAAAATAAGCTACTTGGGACTGAGATGAGGAAGAATTTCTTCAATCAGAGGGTGGTGAATCTTTGTCATACTCTACTCCAGATGGTGGTGCAGACTCAGGGTTGGATTTTCCATACCCCTGTGGCCTGTTTTATGGCAGCAGAGGTGGCCTGCCATTCGCAGGTTTACCATTGTTAGCACCCTCTGCCACCAATGAAGCCACAGCAGTTTGGGGTGGGGGGGGGGGGGGGGGGGGTGCTGCCATGATTGAATGGCGGAGCAGACTCAATGGGCCAAGCGTCCTAATTCTGCTTCTATGTCTTCTGGTCTTATGGCCATCGGCGGGTCTGGAGGATCCTGCCAGCGGGAACAGCCGTAAAATCCCACCATCAGTCTTGGACTATTTTTAAAACAGAGATTGATAGATTTCTATATACTAATGATATCAAGGGACAACACGGGAAGCTGACATTGAGGTATAGGATCAACCATGACCTACATGAATTTTGGATCAGGCTCGAGAGGTTGAATGGACTATTCCTGCTCCTATTTCCTATGCCAGTAGAAGTCATCCATAGTCAGATAGTGGGTTGCATTGATTCATCCTCGACAATAGGTAGAAGAGAATGGTGTGGGGAAAGTGGAAGAGGAGAGAATAGTCTGCTGGTAGGCTCCCAGGATCATTGGGAGATTAATCTGCTGGTGGGATTTCAGGAAGAGTAAGAGGTTAATTTGCTGATGGGCTTTCAGGATCAGTGGGATATTAGCTGGGCTGTCAGCAGATAATGCAAAGGGGTATTGCCGTTGCAATACCCACACTCTTAGATCCTTACAAACATGATAAGAGATTTAATTTGGGATGTTGCTCATACAATAAAGATGGAGTACAGAAGCCCAAGGAAATAGATTTCACTGACATCACTACAGATCATGTGACATTTCACCAGCTGGGATGTATTTTTCTGATATGTAACCCCCTTTACTTCTAAATAAAAGCAAATTACTGCGGATGCTGGAATCTGAAACAAAAGAGAAAATGCTGGAAACTCTCAGCAAGTCTGGCGCATCTGTCGGGAGACAAAAGAGCTAACGTTTCGAGTCCGATGACTCTTTGTCAAAGCTAACAGACTGAGAAAGTGGGAAATATTTCTACTGTGGAGTGAAAATGAAAGATGAGTCATAACCACAGAAACCCAGGGAAACCTGGTGCTTATGGCCACAGATATCAAGGCGAAAGAGTGTTAATGGCAGTCCCCAGAGAGGACAAAAGATGTGAAAGGTCAAACAGCAGAGAAACTAACATCAGAGGATGAACTGTAGGTGTGGGGGGAGGGGAAGGGGAAGCAAAGAGGTGAAAGGTGCAGAAAAGAAAGAAATGATAAAAGACAGTTAAAATGAAATGAAAACAAAGGGGTCGAGTTGGGGCTGATCATCTGAAGTTGTTGAATTCGATGTTCAGGCCGGAAGGCTGCAGCGTGCCTAACCGAAAGATGAGATGTTGTTCCTCCAGTTTGCGTTGCGCTTCACTGGAATATTGCAGCAGGCCAAGAACAGACATGCGGGCATGGGAGCAGGACCATTTGTTAAAATGGCAAGCAACAGGATGGTCAGGGTCCTGAATGCGCACAGACTGGAGGTGCTCAGTAAAGTGATCACCCAGTCTGCGTTTGGGCTCTCCGACATAGAAGAGGCCACATTGGGAGCAGCGAATGCAGGAGACCAAATTGGAAGAGATGCAAGAGAAAGGCTGCTTAACCTGGAATGAGTGTTTTGGGCCTGGAATGTTAAGCATGGAAAAGCATGTTAAGCTCTGACTCATCTTTCATTCTCACTCCACAGTATAAATATTTCCCACTTTCTCTGTCTGTTAGCTTTGACAGGGAGTCATTGGACTCAAAATGTTAGCTATTTTCTCTCCCTACAGATGCTGCCAGGCTTGCTGAGATTTTACAGCATTTTCCCTTTCTCCCTCCCCTTTACTTCTAATCTCCCACTGATCCTGGGAGTCCACCAGCAAACTATTCTCTCCTCTTAGAATCCTCTCCCACTTTCATGATCTCTATACATTTCTATAATGTAATAAGACAGTCTTTCAGGTGGATGTCTATCCCTTTTGGATTGTATTTGACCTTCTGGAACCTGACTACTCGTGATGCTGAAAGTGTCCTAATTTTATTCAGTAGGTAGCACTCCCTGGGAAGTTACTCCTGTGGTGAATGTGATTCACATCAGATTGTAATCTGTATATACATGTGTCTGTATTGTAAGTGCAGTTGCACTACCTGTCCTCCAGGGGGAGTAGCTCTGGGAATGCTCGAGTTGTATGGGGCTTCTCCCTTGGCTCTGCCCAGGACTCCTCCCCCGGAAGCTCCTGTATAAAAGCTCAGTGCCACATGGTCAGCCGGCCAGTTCACCGAAAGTTCAATGGCTAACCGGCTGGCTCTGTTGTAAATATATTAATTCTGTGTAGTCCAGACCCGAGAATCTTTCTCTGCTCTCGACGCAGTCTCTACTGATTCCATCAAGATTTTTGTTTTAGAAATTTGTTTTCTTGCCTTAATCCTTGTCGCCAGTTTTCTCCTTTGTTCTAACTTTGAGTTTGCCGCAAAGAGAAAAGATGTGGAGGTGCCCGCTCTCCTGGATTCTTATAAACATGATGAGAGGTTTTATTAGAATGTTGCTCATTCAATCAAGATGGAGAACTGAAGCCCAGGCACGCAAACTCTGCTGACATCACTACAGATCGCATGACACTACACCAGCAGGGAAGTAATCTCTGATACATAACAGATGGGATCAGACACCCAGTCTTTCTCAACCCCCATGTGGAGGAGGACCAGGCACTGTAGGCTCCACTGCAGCAGCTGCAAGAGCAGAAAGAGGTTTGCCAGTGCAAACCACAGAAAGGCGCAAAGGGGACCTGCAGCAGGCAGGAGTGCCACGAAGGATCGAATGACAGCCAAGAATGCATTCGATTTGTCTCAAAATCCTGCAGATGTACAAGCGATAGTTTGGCGAAGACTTTGGCTGTCAAACGAGGCTACCATCAACTAATCTGCCACGTTGAAGCAGGATGTGAGGCTTTGAATCTTGGTGAAGACCAATGCCAGTGAATCTGAAGATTACCATGGTGCTCACCCTATATGCTGTGTCTGGCCCTATTCAGAGACTCAGTTGAGAGATGTATGGGATTTTCCAATCAACAGCTTGTCATCAAAATAATAATAATAGCAATCGCTTATTGTCACAAGTAGGCTTCAATGAAGTTACTGTGGAAAGCCCCTAGTCACCACATTCCAGCGCCTGTTCGGGGAGGCCGGTATGGGAATTGAACCCGCGCTGCTGGTATTGATCTGCATTATGAGCCAGCTGTTTGGCCCACTGTGCTTGTCATGTGAGAGAACCTTTCAGAAATAGGTGTTTATAAATGGGTGTGTATATAAATATCTGTAGTCAGAGTACCTTTAAGAAATGAGTGTTTATTACTGCAGTGATGTCAGAGAGTGGGTGGAGCTGGGCTGTCTGTCAGCTTTTTACTTTTTTTTAGGCTGTTTGCTGAAGGGTGTATTTTAGTTTCGTTTTCAGAGCTGGATACCTGCACTCACAGCCAGAAGGGGTATTAGTCTCTCTCTCTGGAATCTAAAAACTGTAAATCGATTTAAAACTAATAACTGCTCTCAGTAGTGACTTTAACCTGATGTGCTTTTGTTCAAAGTTCTTTTTTAAGTCTTATGGATGTTAAAAGGACAGCTTGGGCATCACTTTGTGTTGTATTCTTTGGGGGCTATATTTGAATTGATGGTTGCTAAGATGTTCACTGTTTTAAAAAGATTAACTTGAATTCATAGAATAAACATTGTTTTGCTTCAAAAAATACTTATCCATTTCTGCTGTACCACAGCTGTAGAGTGGGCCATGTGCTCCCCATACCACAATCTATTAACAGATGTGGGTCTGGTGAACTCCATGATACACTTTGGGGTTTGCTAAACTCTGGCCCATAAGAGTGCTAAACAAGCCCCTACATTGCAGCAAGGAAGTTAACAAAGCCCAATTCAAGAAGGCTGGAGACTGACTGCTACCGTTCTACCCTGACAGACAAGCAGAGAGGTCCAATGACGTTTACGTCATCATTGGATTCTGCCCTGGGCAAGGTGTCATCAATTGCAAGTATGTGGTCACCAAGGCTCCGAGGACCTGCCATTGACCTTTTCCAACAAGACGGGATACCATTTAATTAATGCACAATTGATCTGTAACCACCAAAAGCACATCCTGCAGGTGCGTGCTCAGTTCCCTGGAGCAGTTGCAATGTTTACATACTTTCTCACTCCAAGATGCTGAAGTTGTTCTTGTATCTCATATACTTTTACTGATGGATCCTCAGGAACAAGGTTTACCTGCTAAAGACAAGGCAACTTATACCTGTGAAGAATCCTGGCAGTGTAGCCAAGAACAGGTACAATTTGCGCCATGAGTGGACCCAAGTGACCATCGAACAGCCCACTGGCCTGCTCAAAGTGACCATTCAAGTGGAGCTCTGCAGTGTGTCTAGCGAGGCCACCATGGTCTACTGTGCTCAGTACAAACTAGCATTGAAGAGGGGCCAGGCCTTGCATCGGGAGGATATATTTGATTGCCACTCTTCATCCAATGAGGAAAATATCGAGGAGTGGGCTGAGCTGGCAGGACAGCGTGATGAACCTCATACCAGAGGCAAGGGGCATTGATAAACACAAAAGGGAAGGTGGAGACAATTTTGTTCACAATTACTTTGTACAACCGTGATACATGTTGACCTCCTTCATTTTACACACCACTGCTCCACACGCAATGGCACAGCTGAGGAGTCGACCAAACTCAGCCTGCTACTGGACTGGAAGTCCTTTGAGAGAGCAATCATAGAATCATAGAATTTACAGTGCAGAAGGAGGCCATTCGGCCCATCATGTCTGCACAGGCCCTTGGAAACAGCACCCTACTTAAGCCCACGCCTCCACCCTATCCCCATAACCCAGTAACCTTACCTAACCTATTTGGATACTGAGGGCAATTTATCATGGTCAATCCACCTAACCTGCACATCTTTGGACTGTGGGAGGAAACCGGAGCACCCGGAGGAAACCCACACAGACATGGGGAGAACGTGCAGACTCCGCACAGACAGTGACCCAAGCCGGGAATCAAACCTGGGACCCTGGAGCTGTGAAACAACTGTGTTAACCACTGTGCTACCATGCTGCCGTGCTGTAGAGATGTTGCTTACGTGCAAGCATGTAAGCAACATCCAGCAGGGCAGCAAAAAATGCATAACCAATCAACATAAATAAATGTGGAATAAATTTAGGGGGAACACCCTATCAGATCTTAATATGTGCCAAGTTACAATACCTGGTGCATCGAGTTGTTATTCTTAATGCAGATATAAAATGTTTCTCTGCTCTGTGTTACCTGTAGCTGACATTGCGGCATGCCATTGATCAGGTTACCCATTGGCGTCGCATGACCCTGGCAGTCATCCTCTGGCTCCCTGAGACTTGAAGGGCTCTGGCTTGTTGAATGGCTCCTGCAGGACCAGCGGCACATGCTGTCAATTGTTCATGCACATCTAGAACATAGAACATAGAACACTACAGCGCAGTACGGGCCCTTCGGCCCTCGATGTTGCGCCGACCTGTGAAATCATCTGAAGCCGATCTGACCTACACTATTCCATTTTCATCCATATGTCTATCCAGTGAGCACTTAAATGCCCTTAACGTTGGCGAGTCTACTACTGTTGCAGGCAGGGCGTTCCACACCCCTACTCCTCTCTGAGTAAAGAAACTGCCTCTGACATCTGTCCTATATCTCTCACCCCTCAATTTAAAGCTATGTCCCCTCGTGTTGGTCATCACCATCCGAGGAAAAAGACTCTCACTGTCCACCCAATCTAACCCTCTGACAATCTTATATGTCTCCATTAAGTCACCTCTCAGCCTTCTCCTCTCTAACGAAAACAACTTCAATTCCCTGAGCCTTTCCTCGTAAGACCTTCCCTCCATCCCAGGCAACATCCTAGTAAATCTCCTCTGAACCCTTTCCAAAGCTTCCACATCCTTCCTATAATGTGGTGACCAGAACTGCACGCAGTACTCCAGGTGCGGCCGCACCAGAGTTATGTACAGCTGCAGCATGACCTTGTGGTTCCGAAACTCAATCCCCCGCTTATAAAGGCTAGCACACCATATGCCTTCTTAACAGCCCTATTAACCTGGGTGGCAACGTTCAGAGATTTATGTACCTGGATGCCGAGATCTCTCTGTTCATCTACACTACCAAGAATCTTGCCATTAGCCCAGTACTCTGCATTCCTGTTACTCCTTCCAAAGTGAACCACCTCACACTTTTCCGCATTAAACTCCATCTGCCACCTCTCAGCCCAGCTCTGCAGCTTATCTATGTCCCTCTGTATCCTATAACATAGAACATAGAACATAGAACAGTACAGCACAGAACAGGCCCTTCAGCCCTCGATGTTGTGCCGAGCAATGATCACCCTACTTAAACCCACGTAACCCGTATACCCATAACCCAACAATCCCCCCATTAACCTTACACTACGGGCAATTTAACATGGTCAATCCACCTAACCCGCACATCTTTGGACTGTGGGAGGAAACCGGAGCACCCGGAGGAAACCCACGCACACACGGGGAGGACGTGCAGACTCCACACAGACAGTGACCCAGCCGGAATCGAACCTGGGACCCTGGAGCTGTGAAGCATTGATGCTAACCACCATGCTACCATGCTACCGTGAGGCCCCTTCAGCACTATCCACAACTCCACCGACCTTCGTGTCATCTGCAAATTTACTAACCCATCCTTCTACACCCTCTTCCAGGTCATTTATAAAAATGACAAACAGCAGTGGCCCCAAAACAGATCCTTGCGGTACACCACTAGTAACTGAACTCCAGGATGAACATTTGCCATCAACCACCACCCTCTGTCTTCTTTCAGCTGGCCAATTACTGATCCAAACCGCTAAATCACCTTCAATCCCATACTTCCGTATTTTCTGCAATAGCTTACCGTGGGGAACCTTATCAAACGCCTTACTGAAATCCATATACACCACATCAACAGCTTTTCCCTGATCCACCTGTTTGGTCACCTTCTCAAAAAACTCAATAAGGTTTGTGAGGCATGTCCTACCCTTCACAAAACCGTGTTGAGTATCGCTAATCAACTTGTTCTTTTCAGGATGATTATAAACCCTATCTCTTATAACCTTTTCCAACATTTTACCCACAACCGAAGTAAGGCTCACAGGTCTATAATTACCAGGGTTGTCTCTACTCCCCTTCTTGAACAAGGGGACAACATTTGCTATCCTCCAGTCTTCCGGCACTATTCCTGTCGACAAAGACGACATAAAGATCAAGGACAAAGGCTCTGCAATCTCCTCCCTGGCTTCCCAGAGCATCCTAGGATAAATCCCATCTGGCCCAGGGGACTTATCTATTTTGACATTTTCCAAAATTGCTAACACCTCCTCCTTTTGAACCTCAATTCCATCTAACCTGGTCGACTGAACCTGAGTGTTCTCCTCGACAACATTGTCTTTCTCCAGTGTAAACACTGACGAAAAATATCCATTTAACGCTTCCCCTATCTCCTCTGATTCCACACACAACTTTCCACTACTATCCTTGATTGGCCCTAATCTTACTCTAGTCATTCTTTTGTTCCTGATATACCTATAGAAAGCCTTAGGGTTTTCCTTGATCCTATCCGCCAACGACTTTTCGTGTCCTCTCCTCGCTCTTCTTAACTCTCCCTTTAGGTCCTTCCTGGCTAACTTGTAACTCTCAAGTGCCCTAACTGAGCCTTCATGTCTCACCCTAACATAAGCCTTCTTCTTCCTCTTGACAAGTGCTTCAACTTCCTTAGTAAACCTCGGTTCCCTTGCTCGACAACTTCCTCCCTGTCTGACAGGTACATACTTATCAAAGACACGCAGTAGCTGTTCCTTGAAAAAGCTCCACATTTCGATTGTACCCATCCCCTGCAGTTTCCTTCCCCATCCTATACATCCTAAATCTTGCTGAATAGCATCATAATTGCCTTTCCCCCAGCTATAATTCTTGCCTTGCAGTATATACCTATCCCTGCCCATTGCTAAAGTAAACATAACCGAGTTGTGATCACTATCACCAAAGTGCTCACCTACATCTAAATCTAACACCTGGCCGGGTTCATTACCCAGTACCAAATCCAATGTGGCCTCGCCCCTTGTTGGCCTGTCTACATACTGTGTCAGAAAACCCTCCTGCACACACTGCACAAAAACTGACCCATCTATAGTACTCGAACTATAGTATTTCCAGTCAATATTTGGAAAGTTAAAGTCCCCCATAACAACTACCCTGTTACTCTCGCTCCTGTCGAGAATCATCTTTGCAATCCTTTCCTCTACATCTCTGGAACTATTCGGAGGTTTATAGGCAACTCTCAACAGGGTGACCTCTCCTCTACTGTTCCTAACCTCGGCCCATACTACCTCAGTAGACGAGTCCTCAAGCGTCCTTTCTACCGCCATAATACTTTCCTTGATTAACAATGCCACACCCCCCCTCTTTTACCATCTTCTCTGTTCTTACAGAAACATCTAAATCCTGGAACCCGCAACAACCATTCCTGTCCCTGCTCTACCCATGTCTCCGAAATCACCACAACATCGAGATCCCAGGTACCAACCCATGCTGCAAGCTCACCCACCTTATTCCGGATGCTCCTGGCGTTGAAGTAGACACACTTCAAACCAGCGTCCTGCTTGCCAGTGCCCTCTTTCGAACTTTTAACCCTATCCCTGACCTCACTACTCTCAACATCCTGTACACTGGGACTACAATTTAGGTTCCCATCCCCCTGCTGATGTACTCACTAGTTTGTGACCCTGAATTTAATTGTGAGCATGTACCCACCAATGTAGTATCTGCTCTGATGGAGTCTGCAGGGGAATGATGTGACACAGCATCCTCCAAAGGATCCTCCTCCTCCTCAGAGGTAGACTGCAGGCCCACAGTCTCAGGCTGCCCATTCTTCTGGAGTGCCAAGACCTACATGAGAGAACACTAACAGTTAGGGTTTAAGGGTTGCACATCTCCTTCTTCCATCCATGCCTGATGTAGATCTCCAGTTGCCCAGTGATGGACTCCTCACTCTCTTCGGTTGACACATTGGCCATACCATTCACCATTGTCTGGACAACCCAGCCAGTTCCAAAGTTTCCTCCTCTTCCAGTGTCAGTTGGGCAGCACGGTATAACAAGTGGCTAGCACCGTGACTTCACAGCGCCAGGGTCCCAGGTTCGATTCCCCGCTGGGTCACTGTCTGTGAGGAGTCCTCCCCCTGTGTGCGTGGATTTCCTCCGGGTGCTCCGGTTTCCTCCCACAGTCTAAAGATGTGCAGGGTAGGTAGATTGGCCATGATAAATTTCCCTCAGTATCCAAAAAGGTTAGGAGGGGTTATTGGGTTACGGGGATAGGGTGGAAGTGAGGCCTTAAGTGGGTCGGTGCAGACTCAATGGGCCGAATTGCCTCCTTCTGCACTGTATGTTCTATGTTCAGTGCTCGGATGTTGGAACTCCTCCACCAGTTTTGGACCTCTTCTAATTATTGTGGACATGGTTCACTTGCGGGCACAAGGAGGGACACTGAGATTTTCCAAGAGTAGCACGAAAAATATGCTGGTGGTATTGTGTTGGCCCATAATGTGGGCTTCTGAATGCCTCCTCTATATGTCCATGTTCATGGGACATGATGGGACTGAGCAAAGATGGCGACCTGGCTGTCATTGAAATGCAGCCTGCATCATATGGCAGCTGCTACCATATGCAGTGCTCCATCCTACATTGTCATGTGCAAGCTCCAATGAGGAGAATGGTGTGGAAGGTTCACCCCCAGTAGAGTGGAGGAGGTGATTGAGCTGCTTGGAGCACTGCTCCCTGGACTGGGGATAAGAGCTCGATACCAGGTCTCAGAGATCTTTCTGGGAATCCTGCTATAGCTGCGGTTTCCAAAAAGGTTAGCTTTCCACCTGAAGAAGATCACAGATGTGACTCACTCACTACTATCTTAATTGTGCTCATAATCAATAGATAAAAACTAAAGGGCCAACACTGGGTTACCGATTACCAATTACATCCATCAAATTAACATGGGGCTTTACATGTTGCACAAATATTAGCACAAGAGCACTTCATCAATTTGTATAAGATTGCTTCATCTATATATTTAACAGAGTGTAATGAACTCCAATTGGCTTTATTGGTTGGCCAATTGGAGTATGAGCTCCCTCAATGATAGCTCATTGAGGGGGCCCATATAATCACCTGTGTAGGCTTTGTGAGCTCTCTTAAGTTGACTGGACTGCTAGCAGCACTGTTTGTAGCTCTCCTGTAATATCGTTATTGTAAATAAATATTGGTGTGGTGACGGAACTCCTGCCTCCCATGGATTACTACAGTGGCGACGAAGTAAACTACAAATTTTGCGGAGACCAGCTACCGCACTGGGAGGGTAAGCCTTGCCATTTAAAAAAATGCTGTTTTTTGGGAGGTTAGAGGTATTCGACCCGGCTATTGAGGACTGGTCCCAGTATGTGGAGGGAATGTGTTACTTCTTCCAGGCAAATGATATACTGACGGACGAAAGGAGACGACTCATCCTGCTGTCGGCGTGCGGATCCTCCGCTTTCGCCATTATACATAGTCTGACTTATCCCGATGCACCGGACACAAAAACTTTCCAAGAAGTAACGGAATTGGTGAAAGAGCACTACGACCCAAAACCACCCCTCATTTTGCGTAGGTACAGATTCTACACAGCGAAGCCTGAAGACAGGGAGTCAGTCACGAATTTCTTGACCCGCCTGAGAAGGCTGGCGGAAAAATGTGAGTTCGGCCCGACGCTAAATGAAATGCTTCAGGACCGGTTAGTGTGTGGTATAAACAACCTCACAATACAGAAACGCCTGTTGGCGGAAACGGAGCTAGACTGCAGGCAGGCAGGCATTACAGCTCGCACTGTCCCTAGAAAAGGCAGCAAGTGGGGCGCAGGAACTGGTAGTAGGACAATTCGCCGAAAGACAATTAGCCGACGGACAGTTGGCCGACAGACAATTGAGAGACGGGACAATTCACAGACAGGACAATTGGCCGATAGGACAATTAGTCGACAGGGAATAGTTGCACTTAAAATAGTTAGACTAAATTACGTACTTCAACAATTGTAAATGAATTTCAAGACTTCAAGACAATTAGTCGACAGGGAACCCACTGAAAATAGTTATACTAAATTACGTACTTCAACAATTGTAAATGAATTTCAAGACCTTATTCAAAGCCCTTCAGTATCTATCATGGAGTTTGTCAAAACGGAGCGAGGAGGAAAAAAGCTTCTGTTCGAGGGATACGCCTATATTATTGACAAAACCAGGGAATCAAAGACTTATTGGAGATGCGCAAATCATAAAGTCTGCAACGCAAGAATGACAACGATCGATGAGGAAATTAGCAGAACGTCTTCTGAACACTCGCATCCGCCAACACCTATTGAGAATCAAGCTTCAAAAGTTAAAGAAGAAATAAAACATCTTGCTGCACAATCTGAACAATTCCCAAGCTCTATCATTGATAATCTAACATCCGATATCCCCTTGACCATTGTCGGAGCATTACCAAAAAAGGACTCTCTCAAGCGTACGGTGTGACGAAAAAGACCAGTAATAAGTGAGGAAGAACTATATAAGACTCCAAGAGGTGATGATTTTTTACTCTATGAAAATGAAGATGTTTCTATATTTGGTACGTTGAAAAATTTGGAAATTTTATCCAAGAAAACCGAATGGTTTTGTGACGGGACTTTTGACTCTGCGCCTTTGGGTAAGCAGCTATACACGATCCATGCACTAATTTCTGAACGTAAAACAGTGCCACTACTTTATTGTGTAACAAACAGTAAAAGTGAACAGAATTATGATTTAATATTTAAATTCATTACAGAGGGAAGGAATTTAAATGTGACGTCTATTACAGTGGACTTTGAGAAAGCAGCTATAAACAGCATCAAAAAACATTTACCTCACGTTTCTGTGTATGGTTGTTTTTTTCACTTTGGCCAGTGTTTATGGCGCAAGATACAGACTACAGGCTTACAAACGTGGTACAGCGACCGAGAAAATGCTTTCATTATAAAACAGCTGCAAGCGATAGCTTTCGTACCACCTGATGATGTTGCTGTTTTGTTTGAACAATTTCTTCATTCTTTAGATGCACAAACAGATGAAATTTTGGAGCAGTTCCTGTCTTATTTCGAGTGTACATGGGTAGGAATCATGCAACGCGGTAGACGTCGACGCCCAATATTTGACATTTATTTATGGTCCTGTCACTCCAGAGTTCTCAGTGATCTCCCAAAAACTAACAACTCGCTAGAAGGGTGGCACCACGCCTTCAGTAGAAGAGTCAATGTCCATCACCCTAATTTATCCAAATTAATTCAGAAGCTTAGGATTGAACAGTCAAGCACTGAAATTATAATTGAACAGGCATTATCAGGGGCTGATGTGGCAAGGGAAAACAAAAAATACATTCGCCTCAAGAAAAGACTCCAAAAACTTGTACTCAACTACAATGCTGAAGATGGGTTGCAATTTTTACGTGCATGTGCACATAATTGTATGTAAGAGTTTTAAACAGGCTGTTCCTGTCTTTTTATATAAATGAGTAATTTTTTAAATAATCGTTAATAAATTATATTTAATAAATAATTTGTTGTATTTGTATTTCTATTTCGCCTATCCCTTTTATTCTTTTATTTTTAATAAGTGTTGGCCAATTGTCCTGTCTGTCAATTGTCTGTCTGTCAATTGTCTGTCGGCTAATTGTCTGTCGGCCAATTGTCCTGTCGGCGAATTGTCCTGTCTGTCAATTGTCCTGTCTGTCAATTGTCCGTCGGCCAGCTGTCCGTCGGCTAATTGTCTTTCGGCGAATTGTCCGCACACGGCAGGAACTACAGGGCACGCCAATGGAGGTGGATGCCTGTGGGAGGGACTACCACAACGGGTCCTGCTACCAGATAGCCGCTCTCAGGAAAAACCTGAGGAATAGAGGGAAAAAGGAAAACCCCAGAACTGCGCCCAAGTCTGCCAGGACTAACTGGAGACAGAGAGAAGTACCGGCTGAGGCTCCCCCAACAGAGAAGGACCGTTTCTGGCACCAGACAAAGTGGGGTAACAACGACAGAAACCCTAGAAGGAGGTGGCAAAAGAGGAATAGCAGGTAGGGACGCAGGGAAGTACACAACCTAGACGCCCCATCCTCCTCCGAAGGGGAACAATTACATAATATTACAACGAAGAAAGCAGAACCCATTAGGATTACCCCACGGGTGAACGGGCAGCCGACAATAATGGAAATAGACACGGGTGCGGCCGTAACAGTAATGGGAGTGGCAGCATTTAGAAAAATCAAAGATGGACTCCAGCCACTAACCCTAACAAAAACATCGACGAAACTTAAAACCTACACGGGGGAACCCCTGGAAGTTCTAGGCACGACTCATGTACCTGTGGAATATGAGAATCAATTGCTCAGATTACCGTTGACGATAGTAGAGGGCTCCGGTCCAAGCTTAATTGGACGGAACTGGCTGAAAGACCTAAAATTAGATTGGATGAAAATTTTCCAGAGTGGAAGCGGGCAGTTGAGTGGAGTACTCCAAAAATACCCGGAGGTCTACCAGGAAGGTTTGGGGAAAATCATAGGCGCCAAAGCTACTTCGCACGTGGACCCAGAAGCCCTTCCGAAATTTTGTAAGGCCAGGCCGGTACCTTTTGCATTAAGGAAGAAAGTAGATGACGAAATAGAAAGGTTACGGCGCGACGGCATTATCAGACCAGTACAGTTTTCGGAATGGGCCGCGCCGGTGGTACCAATTTTGAAGCCAGACGGCTCGATACGTCTCTGTGGAGATTTCAAATAGACAGTAAACAAATACGCACTGCTGGACAAATACCCAATCCCGAAAATAGACGACCTATATGCCAAATTGGCAGGTGGGCTTTTGTTCACAAAACTAGACATGAGCTACGCCTACCTGCAGTTAAAATGGACAAGGGCTCCCAGAAGTTCGCTACGATCAACACCCTGAAGGGCCTTTTTGTTAGACTAGGCTACCTTTTGGAGTGTCATCAGCCTGCGCTATATTCCAGCGTACGATAGAAAATATTCTGCAGGGACTACCGCAGGTGGCGATTTATTTGGACGATGTCTTAATCACGGGTAGGACAAACAGGGAACACTTAAGGAACCTGGAGGAAGTGCTCAGGCGTTTCGCAAAGACAGGCGTACGGCTAAAAAGGTGAAAATGTGTTTTTCTGGCCCCACAAGTGACGTACCTGGGATATAAAGTAGGCGAGTCAGGCTTACATCCATTAGAAGACAGAGTAAGGGCAATAAAAGAAGCCCCAGCTCCCACCACGGTCCAAGAGTTACGATCATTTCTAGGGTTGGTAACCTATTATGGAAAATTTATTGAAAATAGGGCATCCATCCTAGAACCCCTCCACCAGCAACTAAAAAAGGGGCAAGAATGGAAATGGTCCACCCGCCAAAACCGAGCATTTAGGGACATTAAGGAACAGCTGTCATCCGAAAATGTCCTAGAGCATTATGACCCAAGGAAGGAGTTGGTGGTCACTTGTGATGCATCCCCCTACGGGGTAGAAGCCGTCTTAGCCCATAGAGGAAGGAATGGGGAAGAACGGCCAATAGCCTATGCTTCGAGGACCTTGGCGATGGCTGAGAGGAAGTACGCCCAAATCGAGAAGGAAGGACTGGCGGTGATATTTGCAATAAAAAAATTTCACCAGTATCTGTACGGGCGGAAATTCACCATAGTGACAGACCATAAGCCATTATTAGGGTTATTAAAAGAAGACAAGTCAATACCCCCGATTGCATCAGCTAGAATCCAACGCTGGGTGTTGCTACTGGCGGCATATAGATACATTCTGGAGCACAGACCGGGAACGCGAGTGGCAAATGCAGATGCGTTGAGCAGACTTCCCCTCCCGGACAATCCGCCGCAAATACCAAAAGTAGAGGAGACAGTAATGATACTAAATTTTTTGGACACCCTACCAGTAGACGCACAACATATTCGGTTGTGAACGCAAAAAGACCCAGTTTTAGCCAAGATGAAGCATTTACTGTTAACAGGGGAACTGGAAAGACCAGTGGAGCCCCAGATGCACCCATACTGGAGCAGAAGGGACCAAATAACCGTAGAAGACGGTATCCTATTATGGGGAGCCCGGGTAATCGTCCCAGCTCAGGGCCGTCAGGCAATCTTAACTGAGTTACATCACGGACACCCAGGGGTGTCTAAAATGAAGATGCTAGCTCGAAGCTACGTTTGGTGGCCAGGTTTGGACACAGACATAGCAGCCTTGGTACGTCGGTGCCAGGAGTGCCAACAGGGGCAATGAGTGCCACCAGCGGCGCCATTGCACCCGTGGGAATGGCCAGGCAGATCGTGGACCCGCCTGCATATTGACCATGCCGGCCCTTTCATGGGCTCAATGTTTTTGGTGATAGTGGATGCCCACTCCAAATGGTTGGACGTCCACCGGGTAAACACGGCAAGCACAGCATCGACAATTGAAAAGCTCAGGGCCTCGTTTGCAACACATGGACTTCCGGAGGTATGGGTGTCGGACAACGGAGCGGCATTCACAAGTGGGGAATTTGGAAAATTCCTGAAGGAAACGGAGTCCGTCACATCAAAACGGCCCCTTACCATCCAACGGCCTGGCAGAGAGAGCGGTCCAGATACTTAAAGCGGGACTCAAGAAGCAGCCGGCAGCATCAATAGACACAAAGCTCTCCCGCTGGCTGTTTGATTACACGACCACATCGCATTCCACAACGGGCATACCGCCAGCTGAACTCTTAATGGGAAGGCGGCTGCGAACAAGGCTGAGTCTCCTTTTCCCAAATTTAACGGGGAAAGTGGAGAAACAACAGGAGGCCCAACGCAGGGGGCAGCATAATAGTCGGCAGCAGAGACATTTCCAGGTGGGGGCACCAGTTTGGGTCAAGAATTATGGGAATGGACCAACGTGGGTCAAAGGCATAGGAGAGTCCCAAACAGGGCCCATATCCTATGAGGTTTCAATAGGAGGTAAGGTGCTGAAGAAACACCTAGACCAAATAAGGGCAGCGGAACCACACCTGGAGGCAGGCGAAGCAGGGCCGCCTCAAGCTGGGATAGCCCAGACGGAAAGGATACCCACACCCCAGCCCCGAGCAATTTCTCCAGACCCCGTCATCCAGTCATCAGAGTCGGAGATGGACACACTCGACGAGGCCGCCGCGACACCTCTCCCCGAGGAGGAGGAAGAACAACTTCCAAGGAGGTCGTCAAGGAAAAGATGGGCGCCTATAAGATACACCCCGCCCACTTCAGAGAATGACCCGGCGGACGACACAGAGGTGACAGACCCAGATATGAGGAGCAGGAAGAAGCTCAGAGGAATGCCAGCTGGCAGGAATTCCTCGGACCTTGGGGGGGGGGGGGGGGGGGTGCTTTATTGGTTGGCCAATTGGATATGAGCTCCCTCAGTGATAGCTCATTGAGGGGGCCCATATAATCACCTGTGTAGGCTTTGTGAGCAGTCTTAAGTTGACTGGACTGCAAGCAGCACTGTTTGTAGCTGTTCCTGTAATATCGTTATTGTAAATAAATATTGGTGTGGTGACGGAACTCCTGCCTCCCGTGGATTACTACACGGAGGCTCGAATCTCCCTATGGTAATTGCAGAGAAAGGAAACTTCCAAATTCTAATAAGCCTGATCGCAGTATCATGGCAAATTGGTCCTCAATTCATTTGTTTAATGGCGGTGAGCTACCGGAGCTAGTTGCAGCTTGTCCGTTGCAGAAGGAGAATGAATGGAATCAGCTGGGAAACTGATCAGTCTCCTCAGGTGAGTCTGACAGTAGGAGACAGTCAGAAGGGGATGTAAGCATAAGTGCTCCTGTTCCTTCTGGCTCATAATAAACAGAAGAAATATGCAGATGAGAATTTCATCGAATTTACAGTGCAGAAGGAAGCCATTCGGCCCATCGAGTCTGCACCGGCTCTTGGAAAGAGCACCCTACCCAAGGTCAACACCTCCACCCTATCCCCATAACCCAGTAACCCCACCCAACACTAAGGGCAATTTTGGACACTAAGGGCAATTTATCATGACCAATCCAACTAACCTGCACATCTTTGGACTGTGGGAGGAAACCGGAGGAAATCAACGCACACACGGGGAGGATGTGCAGACTCCGCACAGACAGTGACCCAAGCCGGGATCGAACCTGGGACCCTGGAGCTGTGAAGCAATTGTGCTATCCACAATGCTACTGTGCTGCCCTACAATACTACCGTGCTGCCCTGGGTCCCTTGACCAGTCCCCTGAGTTTGCTTTTTAAAAATTAATTTACGGGATATGGACGTCACTGGTTAGACCAACATTTATTGCCCATCTTTGGTTGCCTTTCAGAAGGTGGTGGTGAGTTGCCATCTTGCACTTCTGCAGTCCCTGAGGTGTATGTACACCCACTGTGCTGTTAGGGAGGAAGTTCCAGGCTGTGGCCCCAGCGACACTGAAGGAAAGGCAGTATATTTCCAAGTCAGGGTGGTGAGTGACTTGGAGGGGAACCTCCAAGTGGTAGGGTTCCCAGGTATCTTCTGCTCTTGTCCTTCCAGATGACAGTGGTGATAGGTTTGAAAGGTGCTGTCTAAGGAACCTTGATGAGTTACAAGACCATAAGAACTAGGAGCAGGAGTACACCATCTGGCCCTTCGCGCCTGCTCCGCCATTCAATGAGATCATGGCTGAACTTTTGTGGACTCAGCTCCACTTTCCTGCCCGAACACCATAACCCTTTATTCCTTAATGCTTCAAAAACTATTGAAGAAGTTCCTCCTCAGGTCAATCTTAAATCTTCTTACCCTTATTTTGAGGCAAAGCCCCCTAGTTCCGCTTTCACCCGCCAGCGGAAACAACCTGCCGCATCTATCCTATCTATTCCCTTCGTAATTTTATATGTTTCTATAAAATTCCCCCCTGCATCCTTCTGAATTCCAACAAGTACAATCCCAGTCTACTCAGCCTCTCCTTGTAATCCAACCCCCTCAACTCTGGAATTAACCTAGTGAATCTCCTCTGCACACCATCCAGCACCAGTACATCCTTTTGCAGGAGACCAAAACTGAACACAATACTCCAGGTATGGCCTCACTAACACCTTGTACAGCTGCAGCATAACCTCCGTTGTTGTAAATTCCATTCATCTAGCAATGAAGGACAAAATTCCATTTGCCATCTTAATCACCTGTTGCACCTGTAAACCAACTTTTTGCGACTCATGCACTAGCACACCCAGGACCCTCTGCACAGCGGCATGTTTTAATATTTTATCATTTAAATAAAAGTCTCTTTTGCTGTTATTCCTACCAAAATGGATAACCTCACATTTGACAACATTGTATTCCATCTGGTGAAGGTGTTGCATGTTTGTAGAAGGGGGAGCAATTAAGTGGGCTGCTTTGTCTGGATGATGTCAAGCTTCTTGAGTGTTGTTGGAGCTGCACTCATCCAGGCAAGTGGAGAGTATTCCATCACACTGATGACTTGTGCCGTGCAGATGGTGGACAGACTTTGGTGGGTCAGGTGGTGAATTACTCACTGTCGGGTGCCAAGCCTTTGGCCTGTCCAAGTAGCCACAGTATTAATATGACTAGTCCAGTTTAATTTCTGATCAATGGTAACCCCTCGGATGTTGATTGTTGATGCCTCCTCGATGTCCAGGGCAGTCACACTCCCCTCACCTCTGACATTCAGCTCTTTCGTCCATGTTTGAACCAAGGCCAGAATGAGGTCAGGAGATGAATGGCCCTGCCGGAACCCAAACTGAGCATCCATGAGCAAGTTGTGGCTAAGTAAGTGCTGCTTGATAGCACTGTTGATGATTTATAGAATCATAGAATCGTAGAATTTACAGTGCAGGAAGAGGACATTCGGCCCATTGAGTCTGCCCCATCCCTTGGAATGAGCACCCAAAATAAGCCCATACCTCTACCTTCTCCCGAACCCCAGTTATCCCACCTAACCCTTTTACACTAAGGGCCACTTTTAGCATGGCCAATCCAGCTAACCTGCACTTTTTTGGACTGTGGGAGGAAACCTGAACACCCAGAGGAAACCCACACAGACACGGGGAGAAAGTGCAAATTCCACACAGTCACCTGAGGCCGTATTGAACCACACAATCACCCGAGGCCGTATTGAACCCAGGTCCCTGGAGCTGGGAGGCAGCAGTGCTAATTACTGTGCCACCGTGCTGCTCCTTCCATCACTTTGCTGATGTTGGAGATTAGACTGATAGGGTGGTAATTGGCTGGCTCGGATTCCTCAAAGCTAGGATTGTGACACGTTCTGGAGCACAAGTCTTCAGTGCGATTACCAGGATGTTGTCAGGGCCCATAGTCTTTGCAGTATCCAGTGCCTTCAGCTATTTTGTGATATTACGTGGAATGAATAGTATTGGCTGTAAACTGACATCTGTGATGCTGGGGACCTCCGATGGAGACTGAGGTGGATCATCCACTCGGCACTTCTGACTGAAGATTATTACAAATACTTCATAAGAACATGAGAACTAGGATCAGGAGTAGGCCATCTGGCCCCTCGCACCGGCTCCACCATTCAAGGAGATCATAGCTGATCTTTTGTAGACTCAGCTCCACTTTCCGGCCCGGACACCAAAACCCTTAATCCTTTTATTTTTCAAAAAACTATCTATCTTTACCTTAAAAACATGTAATGAAGGAGCCTCAACTGCTTCACTGGGCAAGGAATTCCATAGATTCACAACCCTTTGGGTGAAGAAGTTCCTCTTAAACTCAGTCCTAAATCTACTTCCCCTTATTTTGAGGCTATGCCCCCTAGTTCTGCTTTCACCCGCCAGTGAAAACAACCTGCCCACATCTATCCTAACTATTCCCTTCATAATTTTATATGTTTCTATAAGATCCCCCCTCTTCCTTCTAAATTCCTAAGAGTACAGTCCCAGTCTACTCAACCTCTCCTCGTAATCCAACCCCTTCAGCTCTGGGATTAACCTAGTGAATCTACTCTGCGCACCCTCCAGTGCCAGTATGTCCTTTGTCAAGTAAGGAGACCAAAACTGAACACAACAGTCCACGTATGGCCTCACCAACACCTTATACAATTGCAGAATAACCTCCCTAGTTTTAAACTCCATCCCTTGAGCAATGAAGGACAAAATTCCATTTGCCGTCTTAATCACCTGTTGCACCTGTAAACCAACTTTTTGCGACTCATGCACTCGCACACCCAGGTCTCTCTGCACAGCAGCATGTTTTAATATTTTATCATTTAAATAATAATCCCGTTTGCTGTTATTCCTACCATAATGGATAACCTCACATTTGTCAACATTGTATTCCATCTGCCAGACCCAAGCCCATTCACTTAACCTATCCAAATCCCTCTGCAGACTTCCAGTATCCTCTGCAATTTTTGCTTTACCACTCATCTTAGTGTTGTCTGCAAACTTGGACACATTGCCCTTGGTCCCCAACTCCAAATCATCTATGTAAATTGTTAACAATTGTGGGCCCAACACTGATCCCTGAGGGACACCACTAACTACTGATTGCCAACCAGAGAAACACCCATTAATCCCCACTCTTTGCTTTCTATTAATTAACCAATCCTCTATCCATGCTACTACTTTACCCTTAATGCCATGCATCTTTATCTTATGCAGCAACCTTTTGTGTGGCACCTTGTCAAAGGCTTTTTGGAAATCCAGATATACCACATCCATTGGCTCCCCATTATCGACCGCACTAGTAATGTCCTCAAAAAATTCCACTAAATTAGTTAGGCACGACCTGCCCTTTATGAACCCATGCTGCGTCTGCCCAATGGGACAATTTCTATCCAGATGC
Source organism: Scyliorhinus canicula (assembly GCF_902713615.1). Lineage (NCBI taxonomy): Eukaryota > Metazoa > Chordata > Chondrichthyes > Carcharhiniformes > Scyliorhinidae > Scyliorhinus > Scyliorhinus canicula. The sequence goes on from NC_052155.1 coordinate 35,231,171, forward strand.
CTTGCTATTTCTTCCTTGATGATAGATTCCAGCATCTTCCCTACTACCGAAGTTAAGCTCACTGGCCTAAATTACCCTCTCTCTGCCTACCTCCTTTTTTAAACAATGGTGTCACGTTTGCTAATTTCCAATTCGCCAGGACCACCCCAAAGTCTAGTGAATTTTGGTGAATTATCACTAGTGCATTTGCAATTTCCCTATCCACTTCTTTTAGCACTCTGGGATGCATTCCATCAGGGCTAGGAGACTTGTCTATCTTTAGCCCCATTAGCTTGCCCATCACTACCTCCTTAGTAATAACAATCCTCTCAAGATCCTCACCTGTCATAGCCTAATTTCTATCAGTCACTGGCATGTTATTTGTGTCTTCCACTGTGAAGACCGATCCAAAAAACCTGTTCAGTTCCTTCCATTATTAAAACTCACTTCTCATCCTCTAAAGGACCAATATTTACCTTAGCCACTCTTTTTTGTTTTATATATTTTTAGAAACTTTTACTGTCTGTTTTTATATTCTGAGCAAGTTTACTCTCATAATCTATCTTACTCTTCTTTATAGCTTTTTAAGTAGCTTTCTGTTGCCCCCTAAAGATTTCCCAGCCCTCTAGTCTCCTACTAATCTTTGCCACTTTGTAATGCTTTTTCCTTCAATTTGATACTCCCCCTTGTTTCCTTAGATATCCACAGTCAATTTTCCCTCTTTCTACCGTCCTTCCTTTTTGTTGGTATAAAATTTTGCTGAGCACTGAAAAATCGCTTGGAAGGTTCTCCACTGTTCCTCAACTGTTCCACCATAAAGTCTTTGCTCCCAGTCTACCTTATCTAGTTCTTCTACATCCCATTGTAATCTCCTTTGTTTACGCACAAAACACTAGTATTTGATTTTACCTTCTCACCCTCCATCTGTATTTTAAATTTCACCATATTGTGATTGCTCCTTCCTAGAGGATCCCTAACTATGAGATCATGAATCAATCCTGTCTCATTACACAGGACAAGATCTAGGACTGCTTGTTCCCTCATAGGTTCCATTACATACTGTTCTAGAAAACTATCGCGGATACATTCTGTAACCTCCTCCTCAAAGCTGCCTTGACCGACCTGGTTAAACCAATCGACATGTAGATTAAAATTCCCCATGATAATTGCTGTACCATTTCTACATGCATCCGTTATTTCTTTGTTTATTGCCTGCCCCACCATAACGTTACTATTTGGTGGCCTGTAGACTACTCCTATCAGTGACTTTTTCGCCTTACTATTCCTGATTTCCACCCAAATGGATTCAACCTTATCCTCCATAGCATCAATGTCATCCCTTCTATTGCCCGGATGTCATCCTTAAATAACAGAGCTACACCACCTCCCTTACCATCCACTCTGTCCTTCCGAATAGTTTGATACCCTCGGATATTTAACAGCCAGCCATCACCATTCTTTAACCATGTTTCAGTAATGACCACTAAATCATAGTCATTCACGATGATTTGCGCCATCAACTCATTTACCTTATTCCGAATACTACGAGCATTCAGGTAAAGTACACTAATGTTGGCTTTTTTACCTCTGTTTTGAATCTTAACACCTCAATCAGTAACCTCTCCTAAGTTATATTTCCTCTTAACGTTTCTCCTAATTTTCCTTGTCATTGAACCCATATCTTCATGTAACAACCTGCCGCGTCGCTTACCATTAATGTTTGTACTTCCCGTTTTATTCCTTTTAGTATTACTGGGCCTATTCACTGAGCTCCCATCAGTCACTGTACCTTGTACTGTCGCCCTTTTTGATTTTTGACTATGGCTTCTCTGCCTTACACTTTCCCCTTACTTCCTTTTGCTTCTGTCCCTGTTTTACTACCTTCCAACTTCCTGCATCGGTTCCCATCTCATCGGTTCCAGTCCTGCCCTGGTGCAGACCGTCCGGTTTGTCCATGTCCTTGTCTTTTGCACAGATGTGCTGGGCTCCTCCACCATTGAGGATGGGGATATTTGCGGAGCCGCCTCCTCCAGTGAGTTGTTCAATTGCCAATCACCATTCACGGATGGATGTGGCAGGACTGCAGCTTAGGTCTGATGTGTTCATTGTGGGATCACTTATCTCTGTCTATTAGTTGCTGCTTATGCTGTTTGGCACACAAGTAATCCTATGTTGTAGCTTCACCAGGTTGACACCTTATTTTTCAGTATGCCTGATGTTGCTCCTGGCATGCTCTCTTCAGTGAACCCTGGCTTGCTGGCAATGGTAGAGTGGGGGAATGTGCCAGGCCATTAGGTTAGAGATTGTGGTTGAATACAATTCTGCTGCTGCTAATGGCCCACAGTGTCTCATGGATGCCCAGTCTAAGTCTATCCCATTTTGCATGGTGGTAGTGCCACACAACCGGGTATCCTCAATGTGAAGACTCCACAAGGACTGTACGGTGGTCACTCCTACCGATACTGTCATGAACAGATGCATCTGCAGCAGGCAGATTGGTGAGGATGGGGTAAATTATGTTTTTTCCCTCTTGCTGGTTCCCTCGCCACCTGCTACAGTCCCAGTCTGGAAGCTATGTCCTTTAGGACCCGGCCAGCTCAATCTGTGGTGGTTACTCTTGGTGATGGACATTGAAGTCTCCTACCAAAAGCATATTATGCGCCCTTGCCACCATCAGGGCATTTAAAAGTCAACCACATTGCTGTGCGTTTGGAGTCACATGTAGCCAGGCCAGGTAAGGATGGCAGATTTTTAATTCCCTAAAAGACATTAGTGAACTAGATGGATTTTTACAACAATTGACAATGATTTCATGGTCATCATTAAACTTTTTAATTCCAGATACTGTATTGTGTTTAAATTCCATCACCTGCCAAGGTGGGATTCGAAACCGGGTCCACAGATCATTATCCTGGGTCTCCAAATTACTAGTTCACTGACAATACCATTATGCCACCGCCTCCCCATTCAATAACATCATGGCTGATTTTAGACCTCAATTCCATTTTCCTGTCTCACCCCCACATTCTCTTAGATTCCAAGAATCTGTTGATCTCAACCTGGAATGTACTCAATGCTGATTTTAGGCCTCAATTCCACTTTTCTGTCTCACCCCCACATTCCCTTAGATTCCAAGAATCTGTTGACTTCAGCCTGAAATGTACTCAATGATTTACTATTTTATTGACATATTCCAGAGGTTTCTTTACCAACTGTTGGGTTTGGTTGCTGAGCGCCTGAAGAAATGATTGGTCATTTTTGGCTGGGTTAGCTGGGGCAGATGGTGGTTTAGTGGCAATGTCATATAATAAAATATCCTCGAGCCATGGATAATGCTGAGGGGATACCGGTTCAAATCCCAGCTTGGCAGCTGATGGAATTCAAATACAGATAATAAATCTGGAATAGAAAACTAGTCTCAGGAATGGTGACTGTGAAACCATCATCAATTATCATAAGAACCCATCTGGTTTACTAATGCCCTTTAGGGAAGGAAATCTGTCCTCCTTGCCTGGTCTGGCCTACATGTGACTCCAGATCCACAGTAATGTAGTTGGTTCTTAACTGCCCTCTGAAATGTCCTTTTAAGCCACTTGCAAGTCAAGGGTAATTAGGGATGGGCAACAAATACTGGTCTTGCCAGCAATGCTCACACCCCATGAAAGAATTTTAAAAAGCCGTAATCATTTGCTATCAAATTTTGCAAAGGAGCCTGAAACAGACATTGAGCTCTTGAGCATTAAGTGCCAGGGTCTGTTTCCTTAATCCGCGTGGTGAACAGTGCAGCATTCCAGCAAAGATTGTGCCTCGGCAGCCCACCCACCATATTCAACTGTCAGATCGTCATTTTTATAAAACAGACAAAGCCCATTTAGAAGAAAGAAAATTGCAGCACAGGAACATGCCCTTCGGCCCTCCCAGCCTGCGCTGATCCAGATCCTTTATCTAAACCTGTCTCCTATTTTCGAAGGATCTACTTGCAGCCTTTAGATTACAGAGAGAGATTCATACACCTTGTGGCTGTGACTGCAGCTATCCAGCTCTGTAAACGAAACTAAAACACACCCTGCAGCAAACAGCCTAAAATGAAAGTGAAAAGCTGACAGACAGCCCAGCTCCACCCATTCTCTGACATAACTGCAGTAGTAAACCCCCAATTCTTAAAGGTACTCTCACTATAGATATTTATATACATACCCATTTATAAACACACATTTCTGAAAGGTACTCCCATATGACAATATTCCCTGGCACTATTCTTGTTTTAGCAGAGCTGACCACTAATTAGCTTTTGGTTTCTAATGATTAATAAAGTGATTTACATATCCGTCTGTTTCATGCACAGTTATTCATGGTAGCTGCAAAAGAAAGAGATAGGTGTCCCTCAGATGGTCTAGCAATTGATTGTTGAACAATGTGTGTCGCTTTGCTGATGCAGTTTCCATTTGCTACAGTAGACGTGTTCTATTCTCTGTGTTGAAAAACATTGTTTGGCAGTTGACAAAGGAGCGACCACTAATACTCCCAGGTTGGTTAAGTGCCAATCAGCATTGGAAAGAGGCCAGATGGGATAACTGCCTAATGGAGTAAATTTGACCCTCTGCACAATCCACCTGTCACTGAGAGTTACAGTCCAGAAATACTTGTGTGAAAACTTAAACACCTTTGTATGAAATTTCTTTGTCCACTGTTTAATCGAGGTATGGACCAGTTTGACACCCAGCCAAAATAGTAAACAAAGGAATTCCACACTTTAATGACCAAGGAAGCCAGTGGTAGGAATGGTAAAGATGTATTTTACTTGAACGTAAAGTAACTATCGTCACTTTTTAAAATATTTTTTTTTCTCCTCCTACAACAACAAATATTTAACAATAAAATAAATACAATGGCAATACAATCCCCCAGCCAACATCCCTCATACCACCAACCCTCAAACAGCTCCCAACATTTTGAATACAAAACACTAATGAAAAAGAATCGTTAATTTATCCATTCCAAGCACCGCCCCAACTACTCCCACCCACCAATGTTCAACATCATCCAATTTGTGAAAATGCATGATGAACAAAGCCCATGAGTTGTAGAACCCTTCCACTCTCCCCCTCAACTCAAACTTTTCTTTTTCGAGTGTTAGAAACTCCAGCAGGTCCCCCCGCCAAGCCGAGGCACATGGCGGAGAAGCCGACCCCAACCCCAACAGAATCCGCCTTCGGGCAATCAGCGAGGCGAAGGCTAAGACATCAGCCTCCGCACCCGCTTCCAACGCTGGCCGATCTGACACCCTGAATATGGCTTTTAGGGGACCTGATTCGACTCTCACATGCACCACCCACCCTTGAGATAACACTAAAAACCTTCCTCCAATACCCCTCCAGTTTTGGGCAGGACCAAAACATATGAATGTGATTTGTGCCCCCCCACCACAGCGTTCACAAACATCCTCAACCCCCTAAACGTTTGGCTCATCCTCATGCCCGGGCTGCTCAAGATGCAATTCCGATGCCTTGACTGCTCTAGCGGTGCTTTGCAATACACCCACAGAGGGTCTAACGCTTTGTGGCGGTCTGCTGTGCCCTCCATAATGTTGCATAGCAGTGGGATGACATGCTGTTGGAGGAGGAGCAAGAGGAGGCAGCCTCACCTGAGGAGGATGAGGTAGTCTAGGAGGGGCTAGACAACGTACCTGAGGAAGAGCCCAAGGACAGAGAACAAAGCGGCAAGGATCTGACAAGCCAGGCAGACCAGGGAGGCCCTCATCATCTCCAGATTCTCCCAGGCCAAGACTATGTCCTTCAGCTCAACCATCCCCCCCCCCCCCCACCTCCTCCTCCAATTCCCCTCCAGCCAATCCTCCCTTCATCCATTTTTCTCCCCGAACATTTTCCTCCCTCCCTCTCCATTTCCCCAATCCACGCCATTTTCCTCACTCCCACCATTTTCCTCCCACATTAATCACCCCCTTCCCCCACATCACACCGCCCCACCTCTCCCCAACAACCCTGTTCCCCCCTCCAAGGGTCTATGTATGTAACATCACACCAGTGAGCTGGGCCTGTGTTGGCACTGTCAGCAGGTGGGTAACTATATACATAGTCACACTCCAGGTTGGGGTAACCACCCTCCAGGTCTCTGCTCAGGCCGACTTTTATGTTTGGTTTTACGAGCCCCAGCGAAGATTGAGAATGGGTTCCCTGTGGGCCTCGTGGGGTTACGACACACACGATTGAGTAATTTTTGTCAGCTAATAGTAACAAGCTATTGATTCAATCTGCAATTTACGTACTCATTGCAAAACGTACATCAGGAGTCTGAGAGGGTAATTTGTATGCCACCCAACTTTTGTCACGGCACTTGTGAATGGAGGGGTAACATGAGGATCAAGTTTTTAAATTTGAGGTTTGCGGATCCAACCAGGGTGAGGTGATTGGTGAATGTGACATAGATAGTCAGGGCGTGACATGAAGTTCATGGATAGTGGAGAAGAGGAGGCTGTCTAGGACAGCACTAGAATAAACAACATTTGAGGTGACAAAAGCATAGATGAGTGTTTCAACAGAGGTGCAACAGGTGGTCTTTGTGAAAGAGAGAGCACATGTGGTCAGAAGCTCAGCTTAGGGCCAATAGAAGTCAGAGACCACAAAACAGCCAGAGACAGCCGACAGGAAGGAAAATGGAATCAGGTGGCAAGGGTATGGAGTTTGTGCCAGGGGCCAAAATAAATATCATTTGTAAACAACAGGAATAATCCTTGGAGAACTCTGGAGTTTGAAGGTACAAAGAAATGCCATTGTTGGAGATTCTATGACAGGAATCAAGAGGTGAAAGTGGAACCAAGCAGGAACTAAGCGATCCTACTAAGCTGGGTAATAAGGGGAAGGAAAACCTTTTCACTATTTAGCCACTCTAAATCTTTGATAAATTTAAAATTTCACATTACATCCACCCTTAAACTTCTCAGTTGATAAAAGTCACAACTTTTCAAAGCTTTCACCATACGTATAATATTTAATCCCTCGTGTCATTTTAGTAAATCTTCACTTTAACTTCACCATATCATGGATAGAAGAGGGGCAGAAATGGTTGTTGGAGGTTCCTGGTTATAGATGTTTTAATAAGATTAGAGAGGGTGGTAAAAGAGGTGTGGGGGGGGGGGGGTTGCATTGTTAATTAGAGATAGTATAACAGCTGCAGAAAGGCAGTTCGAGGAGGATCTTCCTACTGAGGTAGTATGGGTTGAAGTCAGAAATAGGAAAGGAGCAGTCACCTTGTTGGGTGTTTTCTATAGGCCCCCCAATAGCAGCAGAGATGTGGAGGAATAGATTGGGAAACAGATTTTGGAAAGGTGAAGAAGTCACAGGGTAGTAGTCATGGGTAACTTCAACTTCCCAAATATTGAGTGGAAACTCTTTAGATCAAATAGTTTGGATGGGGTGGTGTTTGTGCAGTGTGTCCAGGAAGCTTTTCTAACACAGTGTGTAAATTGTCCGACCAGAGGGAAGGCCATGTTGGATTTGGTACTTGGTAATGAACCAGGGCAAGTGATAGATTTGTTAGTGGGGGAGCCTTTTGGAGATAGTGACCAAAATTCTGTGACTTTCACTTTAATAATGGAGAGGGATAGGTGTGTGCAACAGGGCAAGGTTTACGATTGGGGGAAGGGTAAATACCATGCTGTCGGACAAGAACTGAAGTGCATAAATTGGGAACAAAGGCTGTCAGGGAAGAACACAATTGAAATGTGGAACTTGTTCAAGGAACAGATACTACGTGTCCTTGATATGCATGTCCCTGTCAGGCAGGGAAGAGATGGTCGAGGGAGGGAACGATGGTTGTCAAGATAGGTTGAATGTCTTGTTAAGAGGAAGAAGGAGACTTATGTAAATCTGAGGAAACAAGATTCAGACAGGGCGTTGGAGGGATACAAGTTAGCCAGGAGGGAACTGAAGAATTAGGAGAGCTAAGAGAGGGCATGAAAAATCTTTGACGGGTAGAATCAAGAAAAATCCCAAGGCCTTTTACACAAATGTGAGAAATATGAGAATGACTAGAGCGAGGGTGGGTCCGATCAAAGACAGTATCGGGAGATTGTGTATTGAGTCTGAAGAGATAGGCGAGGTCTTGAACGAGTACTTTTCTTCAGTATTTACGAATGGGAGGGGCCATATAGTTGGAGAGGACTGTGTGAAACAGAATGGTAAACTCGAGGAGATACTTGTTAGGATGGAAGATGCGTTGGGCATTTTGAAAAACTTGAGGATAGCCAAGTCCCCCAGGCCTGACGGGATATATCCAAGGATTCTATGGGAAGCAAGAGATGAAATTGCAGAGCCATTGGCAATGATCTTTTCATCCTCACTGTCAACAGGGGTGGTACCAGGGGATTGGAGAGTGGCGAATGTCATGCCCCTGTTCAAAAAAGGGAATAGAGATAACCCTGGGAATTACAGGCCAGTTAGTCTTACTTTGGTGGTAGGCAAAGTAATGGAAAGGGTACTGAGGGATAGGATTTCTGAGCATCTGGAATAACACTGCTTGATTAGGGATAGTCAGCACGGATTTGTGAGGGGTAGGTCTTGCCTCACAAGTCTTATTGAATTCTTTGAGGAGTTGACCAAGCACGTGGATGAAGGTAAAGCAGTGGATGTGGTGTACATGGATTTTAGTAAGGCATTTGATAAGGTTCCCCATGGTAGACTTATGCAGAAAATAAAGAGGCATGGGATAGTGGGAAATTTGGTCAGTTGGAAAACGAACAGGCTAACCGATAGAAGTTAGAGAGTGGTGGTGGATGGCAAATATTCAGCCTGGAGCCCAGTTACCAGTGCCGTACCGCAGGGATCAGTTCTGGGTCCTCTGCTGTTTGTGATTTTCATTAATGACTTGGATGAGGGAGTTGAAGGGTGGGTCAGTAAATTTGCAGATGATACGAAAATAGGTGGAGTTGTGGATAGTGAGGAGGGCTGTTGTCGGTTGCAAAGAGACATAAATAGGATGCAGAGCTGGGCTGAGAAGTGGCAGATGGAGTTTAACCCTGAAAAGTGTGACATTGTCCATTTTGGAAGGACAAATATGAATGCGGAATACAGGGTTAATGGTAGGGTTCTTGGCAATGTGGAGGAGCAGAGAGATCTTGGGGTCTATGTTCATAGATCTTTGAAAGTTGCCACTCAAGTGGATAGAGCTGTGAAGAAGGCCTATGGTATGCTAGCGTTCATTAGCAGAGGGATTGAATGAAAGAGCCATCAGGTGATGATGCAACAGTACAAAACCTTGGTGAGGCCATATTTGGAGTACTGTGTGCAGTTCTGGTTGCCTCATTTTAGGAAGGATGTGGAAGCTTTGGAAAAGGTGCAAAGGAGATTTACCAGGATGTTGCCTGGAATGGAGAATAGGTCTTGTGACGAGAGGTTGAGGGTGCTAAGCCTTTTCTCATTAGAACGGAGAAGGATGAGGGGCGACTTGATCGAGCTTTATAAGATGATCAGGGGAATAGATAGAGTAGACAGTCAGAGACTTTTTCCCCAGGTGGAGCAAACCATTAGAAGGGGCCATAAATTTAAGGTGAATGGTGGAAGATATAGGGGGGATGTCAGAGGTAGGTTCTTTACCCAGAGAGTAGTGGGGACATGGAATGCACTGCCTGTGGAAGTAGTTGAATCGGAAACATTAGGGACCTTCAAGCAGCTATTGGATAGGTACATGGATTACAGTAGAATGATGGGATGTAGATTAATCTGTTCTTAATCTGGGACAAAAGCTTGGCACAACATTGTGGGCCAAAGGGCCTGCTTTGGGCTATATTTTTCTATTTTCTCTGTTCTATCACTAAATGTTTCCTCAAATGAAGATCCCAGGGTTGTGTGCAATAATGGAATTTAATTAATTCAATGGAATTTATTTAATATATTTATGGTGTTTTCTACCGACATTCCCACCTTCAAAGATCTTTGTATTTACTTGTACATCTTGCTGTCCCTCCCTTCTGTTAAGAACCTTAGCATTTAGGAACTCTGTTCTCTCCTCTAAAATATACAACTATATATTTATTTGTATCGAGCTGTATCTGCCACCTGCTTGTCTACTCCTGCATTCAGATGCATTGCATCTCACAGTTTGTCACGTCTCCAAATTCAGGAATTACAAAATAATTAATTTTGTGTTGATGACCCAGTCATTTATACAACTGGAAAAACAAAATTGGCCCCAGCACAGTTTCCTGGGATGTGCTATTATTCGTAATCCCACAAACCACAAAAATGTAGGCAGCACGGTAGCACCGTGGCTTCACAGTGCCAGGGTCTCAGGTTCAATTCCCGGCTGGGTCACTGTCTGTGCGGAGTCTGCATGTTCTCCCCCTGTATGCGTGGGTTTCCTCCGGGTGCTCCGATTCCCTCCCACAAGTCCCGAAAGACGTGCTTGTTTGGTAATTTGGCCATTCTGAATTCTCCCTCTGTGGACCTGAACAGGTGCCCAAATGTGGCGACTAGAGGCTTTCCACAGTAACTTCATTGCAATGTAAGCCTACTTGTGACAATAAAGATTATTATTATATCTAGGGTGGCATGTGGCACAGTGGATAGCACTGGGACTGCAGCACTGAGGACCCGGGTTCGAATCCCGGTCCTGGGTCACTGTCCATGTGGAGTTTGCACAGTCTCCCCATATCTGCGTGGGTTTCACCACCAATCCTATGATGTGATGGTTAGGTGGATTGGCCGCGCTAAATTGCCCCTTAATTGGAAAAAAATAAAATAAAAAATAATTGGTTACTCTAAATTGGTTTTCAAAATTATTATTATATCTGCATGTCATACCCTAGTTTTCACCCTATCTATCTGACTGCAATCATTTGAATTCTGTTTTATCACAAACCCTTTCTCTGGTAGTTTATCAAATTGATGTTCAATTTGAAGGTCTTATGATTTTTATTTCCCAAAAAATTACATTATTCATAACATTTGTAAAAGTGCATTACAGAACAGTTTAAATTTGACATTACATAAAGTACATGACAATACATGAGGTGCCTCACACAACACTTGCCGTTGAAGCTTATATTTACAACACCTTCTGAAAATGCTACAGTGAACAGCGTGGCAATGAGTGTAAACCTATTGTCTCAGGCACTGAACTTGAAGATTTCCACAGAGACAGCCAGCATAAATTGGATTGTGACAGACATAAAAAGAGCCTGATCTTAATAAAATAAGGATAAGCCAGATGTGACAAGGGCTTGAAAGTTGAAATGTGTCTTTTTGGAAGAGAATATCAAGTGATGTGTTGAAGCAGGCAATTAATTATCGGTAAGGTCTACTTAAACCAGCATTTTCACCGACTCCTGGAACATTTAATGCAAAATTGGGATATGTGGATACCTGATCATTCTACTTTTAGCGAGATCTATCAATATTTGGAAAGATCGGTGCTAATTTGGTAACAATGCCTGCGATGTGAAGTGTGTGTATTGACTCTCCAACCAGGTTGTGGTCAGAGAATGATTTTTAAAATGTGGATCAAGAAGGAATACTCAAACTGGCCCTATGAAAATACTAAGAGATTCTCCTCGGATGACATTACCCCGATTCAGTATATGCCTCGCCCTCATCCCTCTGAGCACCTACCCCTGGGCCCCTACTGGTGCTGCAGCTGTCAAACATTCCAAAGCTGTGTCAGGGCACTTTGGTGTCGCCAGCAAACGTGATCCCCCAAATATATATCAGCTCACATAGTTTCAAAATGGCATCTGTATCTTATCAGTACAGTCGGCCACCCAAAACGTGCAATCAACACTAGCGAATATGGAAATGATTGGGAGATACAACGGGATGTTGTTACATGACATTACTTACCGCTCTCCTGGCATTTTATCTGTGAGAGTGCAGTTCAGATTTCACTGGTGTCTGAACATGGCTGCATTTGTAATCTTATGATAGGTAAATGTAACAACTACCACAGTACCCTTGAGAAATATATCACCCGTTCCTTCAATGGCACTGTGGGTGTACCTACACGACATGGACTGCAGCAGTTCAAGAAGGCAGTTCACCACCACCTTCTCAAGGGCAATTAGGGATGGGTAACAAATGCTCGCCTTGCCAGTGGCAATCAAAACTCCGGAAAGAATACTTTTTTTTTAAAAAAAGCATGTCTTGATTTGGCATTACTGGTGCTCGAGTCACTCACAATGAAAAAGCTTGCATTTTTTTGAACATATTCTTATAACCCCAGTATCATAACAAAGCTCTTTAGAACCCCAAGAAATTTTACAAGCATGTTGAAATTCTACTGATGACAACATGCCCTATTAAAATAGGTAATATGATTGTTTTAATTTTGAATGGGTTTTAAAATCTTGTTCTTGGGTCATGAGACATGCTCGTAAGGCCTCATTTATTACTCACCCCGAGTTGCATGAAAGGATGGAAACGGACTTTCCCCATTAGGCTCTGGAGTCCGTGTAGTGATAGAGTTCTTGCAAGAATGTTATTTGGTAATTCCAAGATTCCAACTAAATGAAGCTTAATTCATTAAATATCCAAGTCATCATGGTTTGGGGCATCAGAGGCTTCCACAGCATTACTGCTCTTATCCTTTCTGGCAGTGAAGGTGCTGTCAAAGTAACCTTTGTGATTTGTTGCCACGAAGAGTCACCAATGCCAGAGGGGATATCAAAGAACACAAGGCAAGGAAACGGCTCCATCTTGGATAGTACCAATATTTTGGGTGCTGCTGTGATTGACTCTATTCAGGCAAGTGGTAAATATACTGTCACACTCCTGACTTGAACGTTTTAGAGGATAGAGGGACATGAACCATTCATCACAGAACACTTACACTTTGCTCTGCATGTAGCCATGGTGTAGATGTGACTGGTCCAACTCAATTTATGCTCAAAGGCGATCATTGAGAATGTTGATAGTGGAGGCATTTCAATATCCAGGGAGATAGCAAAGTTTTCATCTGTTTGTTTTTATTCTATCATGGATATGAGTATCATTGGCAAGGCCAGCGTTTATTGATCCTGATTGTCCTTCAACTGAGTGACCTGCAAAGCCATTACAGAAGGGGGCGAGGAGTCAACCACATTCCAGTGGATCTGGAGTAGCATCATGTAAGGATGCCAGATATCCCTTTCCAAAGTGTATTAGTGAACCAGATGTTTTTTTTAACAACAATTGGCGATAGTTGTCAGTCATCTCATTGAGACCAGCTTTAAATTCCAGAATATATTTTGTTAATTGAATGTAAATTACACCAGCCGGTTCTCTTGATCACTAGTCCAGTGACATTACCGCTGTGTCACTATTTCCCTACCACCTTGGTTGAGATGGGCACTTACCTGGCATTTCTGTGGTGCAATTGTTAACTCCCACTTCTGAGCCCGAGATTGAATGCAATCCAAGGCCATATTCAGGCTGCTATCGGAAACCTCATTATTGTAGGAACTGTGAATGATCAGATGTAACTCCAGACATTGGAAGGTTTCAGTAGCTTCCTTGTTGCTGACTTAGTGGAATGTCAAGAGCAGCTATTCTCGCCTCTCAATTGCTTCTGTCTTAATCAAGGCTGTGCTGAGACTCGAGGCAAATTAGAGTGTCAGTGGCCAGAGTATTTTTGAGTAAGGACCACTTGATGGCAATTTTGATGGCAATCCCCTCTGGTTTTGGTGACTCTTCGTGACACCATCGCTTTACCTAAAATTGTGAGAAGATTACTAAACAGAATTTGGCTGTATTAAGTTTATTCTGTGTCATTCAGTACAACCCGGGCAATTTTGACATTTTCGGATAGGTACCAGTTTCATAGCTGCACCAACAAACTTAGTTGGGGAAACAGCTAAACTGGTGCACAGTGTATATATAAAAAATTTCCATTCAGTAAGAAAGCTTGAAGATGATGAAGCCGATTAATTTGTTGACCCCCCACAGCGTTAATTAAGGGGAGCACTGTCAAAAATGTGTGCCTATTTTCTAGCTGATGTACCATCAATTGGACTCGAGTCGTGAAGAAGTTCCATATATCAGGCTTTAATCAACTAGTTGTGTGCCCGACAGTCGACTTACAGAGAAAGGCCGACTGCCGGGTCCTACGGGTTCTTATACCCTGCCTCGTAGGTGGGACTACCTGCCTCTCGGCCAATGGGTGAGCAGTCACATGACTAGCCTCAACCAATCAGCAGAGAGGCACATGACCGACCTGAGCCAATGGGCAGCGAGTGCTCTGCACCAATGGCAGATAGGTACCGTAAACCTCCTAGTTATACCACCACACTAGCTTACATCATTTGGATTGTTTTGTCAGCAATCTTTGAGTAGTGAAAATGAAGCTCAGGAAAGGAAGGGCTATGACAGGTCTTAAAGGTTGAGTAGTATTCTTTGAATGTGGGCATGATATCTGCCCCTTTTTGAAAATTGTTATCTTGCTGCCATTGCATTAGTTTGTCAGCGAACAGCATTCTTGAACTCCTTGGAGATTTTGCTCGAGGACTATTCATTTCATATTAAGCATTTTGGCACTCTTTTTGGAAGGGGAGACACTTTTCTGGAGATAGAATGTGCCAGTTGTCATGGTTGCAAGTGCCAAGGGCAAAATCTTCCCTGTGGGCTTCTCAACTTCTCTGTCAGGTTCCAATGGGCGTCAGAAGTCAACACTGTGTGACAAACAGTCACCTGCTTCATCGCTCATTGCAATTTTCCCCTGAACAGCCAATTAATGACCAGAGGGTGGGATTTCCATTCAATTAAAGGATGGCTGGAGTTGTCTAGAAGGAGGAGGGGCCATTAGAATCCTTCTAGCTTGAAGGCGGCAACAGGATACAGTGAAAGGCAGGAAAGAGAGAGGACTTTAAAATGGAGACACCCTCTGTCCAGTACATTTAAAAAATTAGCCTATGGCTGCTGCTGCACCCAGCCAAGTAGGCAGGGTTCCGGGCCTGCTTGGCGTGCTGTTCCTCGGGCCTGCTGCCAAGAGGCTGTCTCCAAGCAGTTAAACTGTGGGAATCTGGACACTGACTGGAAAAACCTTGCCTGCCTTCTTCAATTAACCATCCGCATGTGAAAGGGTAGCCTTGCAGCCCCCACATCCAGCCTCTGGGGAAAATGGCCTGGGGGTGGAATGGAGCCAAGGAACTTTAGTGCCTGTCTGCTTGAATTCCTGGATCTGGTGGGAACTAAAATTCAGATTCCTAGGATGTAAATATCGGGTGCTTCATGAACAAGGATAAGCTCTGTGACCAACTAGAAGTTTCTACTGTTTCTGACACAGGGCTACACATGTGGAGGTGAACAGAACTCACGTAAAGCGTTGAGGTGGAACTTGAATGCTTGGATTCAGACTTGGGATGAATGGCAGCTCCAGATCCACCTGCCATAGAGTCCCTCTTGAAAGGGGCTTTAGTGCGAGCATTTGCATCTCTCACCAATGTTTAGACTTCTGTATTTTATAGACATTCAGTTTCACTTTGCCCTCCTCAAAGAATACACTTGCCAAAATATGCTTGTCAAAATGAGGATCATTATAACTGTACATACTGTTACTGCTGCAATGATATCAGCACAATGTCAGAGACCTTCCTGTTTATTTCCTTTCTTCATATTTCTTTAATGATTTTTATTGTTTTGGTCTGTTCAATCAGAATGTGCCTTTGAGCAGGAGACTCTCAGTTGAAGCAGCCTGCTTGTCAGGACGTTGTGTTCCCAGGTTTTATTTTTGGTGAGGAGAGGCCAGACTCCTCGGCACTGAGTGGATCTTAGGGACCAGGTTTAGAAGGAGTGAGATTGATTGATTGGTTGGCTGGCAACTGGTGGGTTGGCCAGGGACAGTGCTCTGCCTGACACCAGTCAGTATTTAGTTCCTGCCTGATGCTTTCTGAGAGAACTGGGCAGAAGCGTTTAGACCATGGAAGTAGAACTCTCGCTCTCTCTCTGTCCTCCTTATTGAAGTGAAAAAATTGCTTTATTGTTCTGTAAGCAGAGAGTTCCTGCCACATCTTTTGCTGTGAATGTGGAAAGACGCTGAGTCTTGAGAGAAAGTAGACAATGTTGCCAGAGAAAACCATCTCAAGCTTAAAAGGAAAAAGTATCAAAATGAAAACTGAACTTTAGAAAGATGTTAACCAGAAGTCATCCCAGTGCATCAAAGAAATGTATCCTTTTATTTTTACTGATATAATCTGGGGACTGCAGTTTATTGGGCTGAAGCAAGGACTTTGGGTGTTTTTAAATAAAATCTTATTTCATCTGTGTTGACTCCGGGCCAAGTTGGGATTGACAACAGTCTCAGATCAGTGAGCAGAGTTATCTGGAGACTGGGTGCAGGGTCAGTCAAAATTGGCAATGTTTAATGCTGCTGTCATATCTTCAGATTACTGCACATCGACAGCAGCCCTACCACCCCACCCGCAACTGCCACTGCTCTCGATTGCACAAACATGTGAGAAAAATGGACAAGCCAGATTGGCCTGGTGCCCAGGGAAGGGCAGTAGCCTGAAGCAGGGCTGTCTGAGGGTCTTGCTCAATGAATTGAAGGACCAACTCACCCTGTGTGTCGCTCACCATGCCTCAGCAGCCTGTTTATTGTCTGGCTCCTACCATAACGACTGCATTGAGAAGGAGGAGGTGTACAGTCAGCAACTAAAACATGACTCACTGACCGGAACAGTGAGGGCAGGCACTTGTTTCGGACCCAATTCTGCCTTTGGTTATTAAATGTTTTCAAATTGCAGTTGATGCTGTGTGCAGTTTAATTCAGATTAATAAGGATGAGGCAGCATCTGCGTTGGGAGAATTAGCACTGCTGAGCAATGAACTGAAAGCCCCTGTACATATTGTGGGCACAGTTTGATTGAAATGTGAATCATGGTAATCAGTGAGGAAGTGGGTCAATTTGTGCAGAGCATTGCAAGTATGTTGGGGGCACGAGGAAACAATCGACAGTTAAGATTCAACAAGATCCATCATCAAAATGAAAAAATCACGTGAAACTGTCAGGAATCTAGCATTGAGGTGAGGCCGCAGGTCTCCTGAAGATCATAGAATCCCGACAGTGCAGAAGGAGGCCAGTAGGCCCATCAAGTCTGCACTGGCACCTGCTCTGGTAGAGAACCTGACCTAGGCCCAATCCCCCACCCCTATCCCTGTAACCCCACCTAACCTTTGGGAAATATTAGGATGGCCAATTTGCCTAACCTGCACATCTTTGGCCTGACGAATGGATCAAATCAGATTAAGTGCTTTCCAAAAACAAAATAATCAATGCACTGGTCCTGATAGCCGCTGGGGTAGCTCTGCCAGAACCACAGCATGGCTCAGGGTACTCTACAGCAGATGGCACAGCTCCTTGCTACACCGTTTGGTCCGTGGTGAGATGGGCAAAAGTCATGTTGGAAAAATATGTTCTGCCAGCCATGTATCACCCTGAATATGCCCTCCTTTTTTTGCCCTCGCCCCAAGTTAAACACGACCTCCTGCGCATCGGTTTTACAGCAAGACTTTGTTTGCTTCATGATTTGCTCTCCCAGTGGAGACACAGCACAAAGTATATTGGCTGTGTTGCACAACTAAACTGCTCAACTTTTCTGTGCTTTGAGTCTGGAAAAAGGTGCATTAAGTTCTAAATACAGGAATATCAGCTGTTTACTGATGTGACAGCTCATCTAAAATTTAACTGCACATTAAATGTGCAAATGGCCAAATTTTCCGATTCTCTAACATGTTCAGTGTGACTTTTGGTAAGTTAGTCAATGGTCATCTCTCTCTCCATCAGGATAAGCAGCTCAATCTATGCTGTTACTCTAAATAAACTTATAATCAGGCAAACCTTGTTTTTCACTGTGGCAGTACACCAGATAGTCAATACTTGGCTATGTTTGACTCAATCAATAGTTTAACTTGAAACAAACAGTCGTCATTTCTTCCCTTTCTGTCTCACCTTGGTATCATGTCCCAAATTATGTTGCAAATTGGTGCAAGAAAAAGATTGGTCAGGCATTCTCTAAATGAGAAGGTGCCATTTAATTCTTGATAACTGTTGGACACCCTCTCGCTCTTCTTCCCAGCAGCATGGGCAACATTTATATTTGTAAAACTCAGGGGAAGGTGGTCGTGTGCTACCATTTTGAACTGCTGCAGTCCCCCTCTGAATATAACCTCTGCAAGCAGAGGAACAAGCTTAGCCAGAATGCCCCACCCGTCAGGATTATCTTTTCCTGCTGGCGGCACAACCCCGTCCGCGGGATGGGGTGGCTTCAATGGGAAATCCCATTGACGAGCAGCGGGAAGAGAAAATGCCATGGCGCACTGCCATGAAACACACGACTGGGGGACAGGAGAATCCTGCCGAGGTTAGCTGTCAGGTGGATTTGCAGAAGGTCATTGAACTATGAACTGAGTGACCAGTCTGTGCAATGAGTGGGAACTTAAGCAAGCCATTCAAAAGAGAGCCAGGTGCGTTTGTGGGGAGAACCACATCACTGCATGTTAGGGGCAGTTGGAATGTCAGGTGACGTACCTCCTGGTCCCTGTTCTCTCTCAGAACTAATTTAGATCATCTTTGAATCAGAGGAAAATTTTTCAAAATTACTTTTGCCCTGAATTAATCTAAGGATTTCACACACCGCCCCGCCCCCCCCCCCCCCCCCCCCCCCCGCCAAATTTAGTTTTATTGTGTTAAAACGGATTTTAGGTGGCTGATGGTAGGTGGGAGCATCAAGGCTCATAGAACACAATTGAATTGGGCTAGCTCAACTCAACAGTGGTGGTCTTGGGCGGGATTTTCCCATGCCGCGTCGTATGGGAGAATCGCCGTTCACGCCATTTTTTCCCGCGGCGCCGGTCCGACGCCAGCAGGCGATTCTCCGAGCAGTGGAGAATCGACGCCATTTGCACCAGCGCGTTTTGCACGGCGCCGGTCATGGGCTGCTGTCTGCGGCCAGGCCGTCGATTCTCCGCCCTTGATGGGCCGTGGGGAAACGGTAGAGTCCCACCAGCACCGTTCATTCCTGCTCGCAGGCGGCGGGAACTCTGCGCGTAGGGTCGGGGGGGGGCAGTCTGTGAGGGGGGTGGGGAACAACTGGCCCGGAGAATTGGAGCAGCCCCGGGGCCCATAGCCCAAAGCACGGCGCGGTTCCCGTCGCCGTGAATTTTTGGTTGCCGGGGAATATCGCGGGTGGCATCAGAGCGGGATTCACGCCGCCCCTCGGCGGTTCTCTGACCCGGCGGGGGGTTGGAGAATCCCGCCCCAGATTCCAGCATCCACAGTAATGTACTTTTTACCAAGATGCCTCCATTCCTCAGATTCTGCAATCTCTCCCCATTTAAATAAAATGCTGTTTCTCTAATCTTTCAATAGTGGAAAAGTTCACATATGAAATTTGATCTATCAAATTGTTGTCCACTTATTTAATGCCTATATCTCCCTTTGCAGACTCCTTGGCTGCGTTTTAACAGCATTGTTAGCCGCGGGTGCACATCCTGTAATAGTTGCTAAATATCGCAAGAGCCCAAAATTGGGAATGCACCCGTGCTGAATCCTGAGCACCTTGTCAATGACGAGATCAAGTTCACGCCCATAAAGTGTGCGAACATGTAAAGTTGAAACTCACCACTATTCTTAGAATTCCCCCTATACCAATAAGGGTCGATATTCTAAATGGTGAACAGGGATTCTCACTCCCTGACTCCGATGCAGGCTTCGGTAGGTGCTATTCAGGTCAAACTATATTTTCAAGTTATCCCCCGGTATAACCCATACCTTCACCGAAGATTTTATCTACTTAGCACTTAGTAGCATCGATGTCCTGGGTCCTGCATTGCTAAGTAAGTACTTTAGGAATAACCACTGTTTCAGGTTAAATTAAGTTATTTTATTATTATATTTTTTCTATTAAAAGATGAAATCACTTTCTTTACAGAAAGGTAAAGAGATCTTGCTTCTGGATCCTTCTGGTTGGTTGACGGGACCTTCAGGCCCAACTTGACAATCAATCTTCTTTAAAGTCTGGTCTTCTTGGGATGTATTCGCTGGTCAGCTCTGTTGCTGTGTCTTGTCGATCCCATGTACTGAGCTCTAAGAGCTGGCTCTGCTAGCTATCTCTCAGCTGATTCTGACTCCTGTTTAAATTCTAGTCTTCCTTAGATGTATAGCTGTTTAAGCTCGGCTGCTTGTCTCATCTTTCCCATGACCGAGATAGCTAAGCTGAAAATGATTCTCTCCGCTCTCCGAGTTCTGGTTCTGCTCCTGGGTTTATATTCTCTTTCTTACAGTTATTCAGTTTTTATGACCTTATTGTCAATTAACTTATTTCACTTTGATTGTTAAAAAGTATCTTTGATCTAAACATTCTAATACAACTAAGTGTTCATTTTGGGCATAACCTCACCCCTCAGATCTGATTACATTGTCCTTTGTGATGTTCAAAGTTCCTTTGTGATATTCAAAATGCTTTGGTTTCAAGAGGTGTTACTTTTAATTCCTGTGATTTCAATAGTTTAATTTTCCAATTGTCCCCAGCTCATAACTTTGACTTTGATTTTGACTATAAATTATGTTTCTCGTAGACAGGTTGTCTCCAATTTTCTTTAATTTACTTGATGTTAGTAGAATTTCACACTTAGGATTGACACCAAATTCAACTGAACCTAATCCTTTCCTTTTCCAGATGCTTCCTAAGATAGTTACTTTCAATGAAGGTGTGAACCATTGTTTTTAGCTTAATACAAGAATCCTGGCTGTTTGATTAACCTGCTTGAGAGAAAGAATCTGCATTTTATAACCCTGCTATTTGTAGCTGCTATTAACCCTTCGTGGGGTCTTTCCCTGTAACCTCTCATGTTTCTCTCAGACCAGATATTGCCAGACTTCCATGTTTCAAATGACACATTTTTCCGTATTTTCAAGAACACATGATTAGCATATTTCATGACAGATTAGTGGGTTTAATGCCTCTACTTCCTCCCTCATGGGAAGTTGTCACCCACACGGTGTGACATCACACAGGCACGAATCATTCCTGATTTTCAAAATAAAAAAACTGGTCGTAATGACAATGCCAGTGGAACATACTGATGTATAGCCCCATGTGATCCGGGACAGGGCCAGGCACAGTGCCAGGATGGCACTGCCAGGGGGCAATGCTAAGGGCGGGCCCTCTGACGATTCTCATTGTGGGGTTGCCCTTATGTCTGTCGAGAGGCGCGGTGCCTGTGAAGGAGGGGGGGGGGGTGGTACCTGCATTCGGGTGGGGGAGCCCGATGCCTGTGAAGGGGGAGTGGTACCCGATTCTCAGGTGGGTGGAGTGGGCTTATCCTTCTGCTTGTGGGGTGGGGTGGGGGCGAGACCAGTGAATGGGAGTGTGTTGGTGCTGGTGATGAAGAGGGAGGCCGGAGCCTGTGATGAGGAGGACGGGAACCACCTGATGCCAAAAAGGGTGGGGTGGGGGGGGGGGGAGCCTTCAGGCTGGCAAGGGGTGCTCAGCTCACCCCAATACTTGAGCGATGGAGAGGGCGTCCTCTAATCTTTGTGTTGTGGTGGGGGGTGAGGAGAGTGAGCCCAGATCTTTGCATTGTGTGGGGAGAGTAGGGTGATCCAATCTTTGCATTGTATGGTGGAGGGGGAGGCAGGAGGACAGGGGAAGGTAGGTTCTCCAATGCTTGGGTCGAGGTTCCCGATCTCCATGGGGTGGGAGTTGGATGGGAGCGGATCCTTTAATTTAACTTTGAGATTAGGCAATCCTTTCTCCGTATCCTGGCTTTGCTGACTTGTTTAGGCCCCGCCCCTGTAGCTGGCTGTGTGATCCTCCCAGCACTGTGAGGTCACACTGAGTGCCGTATAATCAGGCAAGAAAAGGTATCTGTGAAGCCGGCGTGTTTCACACAGCTTTTCTCGCCTGATCCAACACTGTGCGATTTTGAGAAATTAACACCCAATTGTATTTCTCAGGTTATTTTCCTCCCTATCTTTGTGTCATCTGGAAACATAGCAATTGTACATTCAGTCCTGTCATCCAAGTCATCATTATAGATTGTAAATAGTTGAAGCACCAGCAGTTGAGTGCCAGCGTGGCACTCCATTCATTAAATCTTCCCAATCTGAAAATGCCCATTTTTGCTTACTCTCTATATCCTGTTAGCTAACCAATCTTCTATCCATGCTAATATATTACCCTTTACACTATGAGTTCTTATAACCTTTGATCTAGCACCTTATCAAATGCCTTCTGGAAATCTGCATGCACCACAATGACCCACAGGTTTTTCTTCATCCGCATTGCTTGTTACTTCCTCGAAGAGCTCTAATAAATTAGTCAAACACGATTTGCTTTTCAGAAACCTATGCTGACTCTGCCTGACTGTGTTGAGATTATCCAGGTGTCCTGCTATGAACTCCTTAATAATAGATTCCAGCTTTCCCTTTGATGATGTTAAGCTAACTGGGCTGTAGTTTACTACTTTCTGTCTTCCTCCTTTCCTGAATTAAGGAGTTAAATTTGCTATGTTCCAATCTGATGGGACTGTTCTAGAATCTAGGAAATTTTGGAAAAATACAACCAATACATCTACTATCTCAGTAGTCATTATTATTAAGCACCTAGAATGAAGTCCAACAGGACCTGGATGGTGTCAGCTTTTAGTTCTAATAATTTGCTCAGTAGCCTTTTCCTGGTGATTAAAATTGTTTTCAGTTCTTCCTTCCCTTTCACCTCTTGATCCACAATTATTTTTGGTGTGCTATTTGTATCCTCTACAGTGAAGACTGATACAAACTATCTGTTCAATTCGTATCATAAGATAGGGGCTGTTTAGCACAGGGCTAAATCGCTGGCTTTGAAAGCAGACAAAGACAGGCCAGCAGCACGGTTCAATTCCCGTATCAGCATCCCTGAATAGGCGGCGGAATATGGCGACTAGGGGCTTTTCACAGTAACTTCATTTGAAGCCTACTTGTGACAATAAGTGATTTTCATTTCATTGCTTCCATCAAGTTTTCACTTTCATATTTTACACCTCTCCCTTCAGGTCGCCTTTATCTAAAAGGCTTTTACACAAACTCCGAGGTCCAGCCATTAATTTTCACAAATATTTCAAATAATATCTCCCAAACTATAGCTTTGACAAAGGGTCATCTGGACTTGAAAAGTTAGCTCTTTTCTCTCCCTACAGATGCTGCCAGATCTGCTGAGATTTTCCCGCATTTTGTCTTTGGATTCAGATTTGAGCATCCGCATTAATTTGCTTTTCTCCCAAACTATAGTACTTTCTCACCAACTTCAGCATTTCTGCAGATACCTTTCTGGCCTCTCATGGTGTCACGGTGACACAGTGGTTAGCACTGCTGCCTCACAGCGCTAGGGACCCGAGTTCAATTCCGGCTTTGGGTGAATGTGTGGAGTCTTATGGTCTTATGGCCTATATAGAACATAGAACATAGAACATAGAACAGTACAGCACAGAACAGGCCCTTCGGCCCTCGATGTTGTGCCGAGCAATGATCACCCTACTCAAACCCACGTATCCACCCTATACCCATAACCCAACAACCCCCCTCCCCCCCCCCTCCCCCCCCTCCCCCCCCCTCCCCCCCCCCCTCCCCCCCCTCCCCCTCCCCCCCTCCCCCCCCTCCCCCCCCCTCCCCCCCCCTCCCCCCCCCTCCCCCCCTCCCCCCCTCCCCCCCCTTCCCCTCCCCCCCTCCCCCCCCCTCCCCCCCCTCCCCCCCTCCCCCCCCTTCCCCCCCCTCCCCCCCTTCCCCCCTCCCCTTCCCCCCCTTCCCCCCCCCCTCCCCCCCCTCCCCCCCTTCCCCTTCCCCCCCCTCCCTTCCCCCCCCCTTCCCCCCCCTCCCCCCCTCCCCCCTCCCCTCCCCCCCCTTCCCCCCCTCCCCCCCTCCCCCCCCCTCCCCTTCCCCCCTCCCCTTCCCCCCCCCCTCCCCCCCTCCCCCCCCTTCCCCCCCCTTCCCCCCCCCTCCCCCCCCTTCCCCCCCCCTCCCCCCCCTCCCCTTCCCCCTTCCCCCCCTTCCCCCCCCCTCCCCCTTCCCCCCCTTTCCCCCCCTCCCCCCTCCCCTTCCCCCACCCTCCCCCCCCCTCCCCTCCCCCCCTTCCCCCCCCTTCCCCCCCCCTCCCCCCCCCTCCCCCCCCTTCCCTCCCCTTCCCCCCCCCTCCCCCCCTCCCCCCCCTTCCCCCCCCTCCCCCCCTTCCCCCTTCCCCCCTTCCCCCCCTCCCCCCCCTCCCCCCCCTTCCCCCCCTCCCCTCCCCCCCCCTTCCCCCCCCCTCCCCTCCCCCCCTTCCCCCCCCTCCCCTCCCCCCCCTTCCCCCCCCCCTCCCCCCCTCCCCCCCCTCCCCCCCTTCCCCTTCCCCCCCCTCCCCTTCCCCCCCCTTCCCCCCCTCCCCCCCCTCCCCTTCCCCCCCCTTCCCCCCCCCTCCCCCCCCTCCCCCCCCCCCCTCCCCCCCCCCTCCCCCCCCCCTCCCCCCCCCTTCCCCCCCCCCTCCCCCTTCCCCCCCCCCCTTCCCCCCCTCCCCCCTCCCCTTCCCCCCCTCCCCCCCCCCCTCCCCCCCCTTCCCCCCCCTCCCCCCCCTTCCCCCCCCTCAGGTCTAACTATGTGCACCAGCGACAGCTGGAAAAGGGGGCCCAGGACTTAGAAACGACTGTGGAAGCTGCTACCACGATGGAGGTCTCGTTCTGCAGCCTTAACTCGTTCCCCGCGGACCCCGCGACCCAATCATGGGCCGCCGACCAGCGACTCCCCCAGGCCTGTGCTACGCGGCCGCCCAGCCACCATGCTGCCCCAGCCAGCCACTACGCTGCTCCAGCCAGCCACTACGCTGCTCCAGCCTGCCATTTCTGCGGCCAGAATCAGCACCGCAGCAGCACTGCCCGGCCCGCAGCGCGACCTGCAGCAGCTGCGGCGAAAAGGGCATTACGCAAGAGTGTGCCTCGCAAAAAGGGCCCCAGCTTCCAACTCCCCAGCGACTCGCAGGAATCGCTCCCCTCACTCGCAGCCCCACGGGGCCCGAAACACTGCGGCCTATGCCCTTACTCCCCCCCCCTCCAGCCATGTGCAATCCATGGGGGTGGCCATCTTGGAAAACCTCCACCACGCGGCTGGCCACGTGCGACTCATGGGGCCGCCATCTTGGATACCATCTTTCTCGCCGCCCGCCACGTGCGATCCACGGGCCCGATCGGCATCTCCGCGCTCGGACAACTCAGCAGAGGAATTCGAATTAGACTATGAACTCAGAGGGCAGTCATCACGGGGCCACTCCAGCACAGCTGATCGAGCCGCTGACTATCCGCAACTTAGCGCGGTCACCCTGGACCAATCACGACCAAAGAATCTACGAAACTCGATGGCAGAGGTCCATATCAACGGGTACAAAACGCCATGCCTCTACGACTCCGGGAGCACGGAGAGCTTCATACATCCAGACCTGGTAAGACGCTGTTCGCTCCCCATTTTCCCTGTGCAGCAAACTATCACGCTCGCTTCAGGCTCCCACTCGGTCCAGATCCAGGGGCGCACCGCCGCGACACTCACAATCCGAGGCGCTAGTTACTCAAAATTCAAACTCCACGTTTTGCCCGAACTCTGCGCGCCACTCTTATTAGGCCTAGACTTCCAATGCAACCTCAAGAGCCTCACACTCAGCTTCGGAGGGCCCCTGCCCCAACTCACGATCTGCATCCTCGCTACACTGCGAATTCCCTCCCCTCCTCTCTTTGCCAACCTCACTAAGGACTGTAAACCCGTAGCCACTCGTAGCAGGCAGTATAGCCTGCAGGATAGGGTATTTGTCAGAGCAGAGGTCCGAAAGCTACTCAGTGAGGGGGTTATAGAGGCCAGCAATAGTCCCTGGAGAGCTCAGGTGGTGGTCGTTAAGACCGGGGAAAAATTCCGTATGGTGGTCGACTACAGTCAGACTATAAATAGATTTACGCTCCTTGACGCGTATCCCCTCCCCAGGATTGCAGACACGGTAAACCAGATCGCCCAGTACCAGCTCTTTTCCACGGTGGATCTGAAGTCTGCATACCACCAGCTCCCAAACCGCCCAGAGGACTGCCACTACACGGCATTCAAGGCCGATGGTCGCCTCTTCCATGTCCTCCGGGTCCCTTTCGGCGTCACTAATGGGGTCTCAGTGTTCTAACGAGCAATGGACCGAATGGTGGACCAGTACGGGCTGCGGGCCACGTTTCCGTACTTGGACAATGTCACTATCTGCGGCTATGACCAGCAGGACCACAACGCCAACTTCCACCATTTTCTCCAGACGGCACAGAAACTGAACCTCACGTACAACAAGGAGAAATGCGTTTTCCGCACATCCAGACTAGCCATCCTCGGCTATGTCGTGGAAAACGGAGTCCTGGGCCCCAACCCGCCCCCTGTTAGAACTCCCTCCCCCTCATTGTCCCAAGGCCCTCAAACGGTGCTTGGGATTTTTTTTTCCTACTACGCCCATTCCAGGTAGAGAGATACGTCTCAGAGGTACCTCTTGCAGCCACATTAAATCAGGCAGGGAGACCAGTTGCATTTTTCTCCCGAACCCTCTCTGCTTCAGAACTCCGACACTCTTCAGTCGAGAAAGAAGCACAATCCATTTTTGAGGCTATCCATCACTGGAGGCACTACCTCGCAGGTAGGAGGTTCACCCTCATCACCGACCAAAGATCGGTTGCCTTCATGTTCGACAACTCGCAAAGGGGCAAAATAAAAAATGATAAATTTCTGAGGTGGAGGATCGAACTCTCCACCTACAATTACGATATCAAATATCGATCCGGGAAGCTCAATGAGCCTCCGGATGCCCTATCCCGCGGGACATGCGCCAGCGCGCAGATCAGCCGATTAAAAGTCATCCACAATGACCTCTGCCACCCGGGGGTCACCCGGCTCGCCCACTACATCAGGGTCCGAAACCTGCCTTTCTCCAACGAGGAGTTAAAAGCGGTCACCAAGGACTGCCCGATCTGTGCGGAGTGCAAACCGCACTTCTATAGATCAGACAGGGCCCACCTGGTCAAGGCTTCTAGGCCCTTTGAACGCCTTGCGATTAATTTCAAAGGGCCACTCCCCTCAACTAACAAGAACGTTTACTTCTTAAACGTCGTAGACGAGTTCTCCCGTTTCCCATTCGCTATCCCGTGCCCCGACATGACCTCTCACACAGTCATTAGGGCCCTGCATAGCATCTTCACCCTGTTTGGTTTCCCCAGCTACGTACACAGCGACCGGGGTTCGTCCTTCATGAGCGACGAGCTGCATCAGTACCTGCTCGAAAAGGGCATTGCCTCAAGCAGGACTATCGGCTACAACCCCAGGGGGAATGGGCAGGTGGAAAGGGAGAACGCGACGGTCTGGAAGACCGTCCTACTGACCCTCCGGTCTAGAAAGCTCCAAGTCTCCCAGTGGCAGGAAGTCCTCCCAGACGCGCTCCACGCTATTAGATCCCTTTTGTGTACAGCGACCAACGAGACCCCTCACAAGAGGCTCTTCATTTTTTCCAGGGGCACTACCACGGGGGTCTCACTTCCGGCATAGCTGAGGACGCCGGGCCCCGTACTCGTGAGGAAACACGTCAGGGCGCACAAAACCGACCCCATTGTTGAGAAGGTGCGCCTGCTCCACTCCAATCCCCAGTACGCATTCGTCGAGTTACCTGACGGCCGTCAGGACACTGTATCCCTCCGGGACCTAGCACCCGCTGGATCCGGCGCCCCCTCTACCCCCCACTGAAGGATCTCTCACCCTACACCCCATGCTGCCGTCCCCTGGCGCTCCCGAGCCCACGAGCTCACTCCACCAGTTCCGCGCCCCCGCGCCGGCCAGCCCCCAGCGCCCCCAGTCCCCGGCCGAACCAGGAAAGTATGAAGCTCGGATACAACCCTCCCTGGAGTCCCCCATCGTACCCCAGTACACTACACCCATCCAGCCACCGCAAGAGGCTGCAACCCCTGTGCTCCGCAGATCTCAGCGGACAATTCGACCGCCAGACAGACTGACTTTATAGACTAGACCACCACCCCCGCCAGACTTGATTTTTTTGCAGGGGGAGAATGTGGTGAATGTAATATAGATGTATATATGTTAATTCACACTGTCTTTGTAAGCGCAGTAGCGCTATCCTATCACTAGGGGGAGTAGTGCTGGGAGCACTCAGGAACTTGTACTGGGCTCCACCCTTGGCTCCACCCACGACTCCTCCCCCTAGTGCAGCTGTATAAATACCCGTGTCCAGAGTCAGCCTGAGTTCACTACGAGTTCATCGACAGGTAACAGGCTGGCTCTGAAGTAAGTCGATTAAAGCCTAGATTTACGTCGGAAACACGTCTCTGGTGAATTGATGGTTCCATCAAGGCCATTATTAGATCACTCATAATCATACTTCATGTTGAAACAGGCTTGATGGACCAAAGGCCTATTCCTTCTCTTATTTCTTATCGCATTCTGAGTAGGAGGAGTTGGAGAAATATGGGACTTGAGGGATCCCAATGAGCCAGGTGATCCTGGGGAGTGAAGGGAGTCAGCGAGTCAGAAATTCCTCATGGGTTGAGTGAGCCAGGGGAGTCTGGGGAGTCAGGCAAGGCCAGCAGGCAGGGGAGCCGTGAACCAGGGGAACTGGGGGAACTAGGGGGGGGGGCAGGTGAACCTCAGAGTCAGGGCCATCGGCGGGGGGGGGGGGGGGCAGAGCAACTGGGGGTGTCTGGAGAGTCAGGGGAGATGGAGAAGTCGGGTGGGTGTAGGCAGAGAAAGGAGCTGGGTGGTGTTGTTTCCCACATGACAGTCTCTGGCTGACATTGAAAACTGTTTGAAGTGTTAAAATTATTTAAATATATAAACAGCTTTAAAAAGTACCAAAGATGTTTTAGAATATAAAAATTCCTCACCTGGCATTGAACTGTAGACTGACCTTAAGAGGTGTGCCTTCACCAGGTGAGGCCTCGGCATCAATGCACCAAATTGGAAAACCTCACTGCTTGTCTCGACACTCGGCCCTGTTGCAATAGGAAGACAAAATTGTCTCTGCAGCAAATGGACAAGGTAAGCATGAAGTTTTTTTTGTGCATGCAGCAGAGAACACTGAGACTTCAATGCTGACAGGAAACTCCATGTTTGGTATCAGCTTTGCAAGTTACGTCCTTTGAACAAGAAAGATTATGGAACAATGAAATGAGAGGACATTGATAGAAGATGGAAATGCTGGATAGCTTTCTATCTGTGACAATGAATGCTTGTGAAGGAAGATGCTGGAACTGTTTGACAAAGAACAGAAAATTCTGTAAGGGAAAGTAATTGGATAAAGCCTGTAATTGGGCTCGGAATCGTAATAGACTTTTGCTGCTTGTTAATTCAAAGGATAGCTGCTTGCAGCCCAGTGCTAAACATGCTGCTGAGTAGTTGCACATCTCAGCAGGGAGTCTAAGTTTGTGCAAGGCTAGCAGTCTAACTTGCATCACTTAAAGCCAGACAACATTTCTTAAAGGGGAGGTGCAGCTGCGGAACTATTTAAGGAGAGGGTAGAAATGGTTCAATAGGCCAGAGCATGTGTCCCAAGCTTCTCGACTGCAACACTGGAGCCCTTAGATGCAGAAGGTGGGCAGGAGCGAAGTCCTCTTTTCTCAAGGGGCCATGAGACCCACCAAGTAAGCATTATAAAAGCAGTGGAAGTCAACAGCAGTCATGTTCAGCCCTGGGAAAGAGCACCCCACACAAATACACACCTCCACCCTATACCCGCAACCCAGCTACCCAACCCAAACATTTTGGACACTAAGGGCAATGTTAACTTGGCCAATCCACCTAACCTGCACATCTTTGGACTGTGGGAGGAAACAGGAGCACCCAGAAGAAACCCACAAAGACACGGGGAGAATGTGCAGACTCCACCCAGACAGTGACCCAAGCGAGAATCGAACCTTTGACCCTGGAGCTGTGAAAAAATAGTGCTAACCACTGTGCTGCCTTGCGCCCAGGTTCTGAGAACTTGAATGCAGTCCACAAAAAGGTCAATGACCTCACACAAATGGCCAAAGTTAATGAAAGCATCTTCAAATGCAAACTTCCTCTCAGAACTAGCCTCGCACACTGCTCCAATCAGCACACCAGCTGTCTTCACTCACCTACAGGTCTCAATCAAATGCAACTCGTACTCAAAATTAACTGTCTCACTTCACCTCAACACACCTTGCACTCCTGTAGGCCTCCCACTCACCTCACAGCTTATACGCTCTGCAACTGGTCAACTGTGAGAGGATCATCACCCAAACATGTTTCACCATACTCACTAACATACTTCCCTCTCTCTTGTAGGACAACTTTGTTCTTAATTGGAGGCGGCAGCACCTAAACAGCAAAAAACTGGCATGACTGCATGTCCTTACCTCTCTCCCCACAATAATTGGTGTAGCCATGACAAAGGTTGCCAACATCGGGGCTGAATCCATAAAGGGTGATGGGTATATCCGCTCGAATAACCCTTTTCATATCACACTTCTCCCTCATCCCACCATCTCTTCTGATTTAGAAACTGCAGATGAGTTAAGTATGCAGCTCTTGCTTCCACACCATACTGCCCATCCCCATTTCAACTTTACTCTAGTGCCTTTATTCTCTCAGATACCCCCACTGCCCAAACACAGCTACACACTACAAATGTTCAATGACAGGAAATAGAAAATGATAAATTCCTGAGTTTGTTAACAACACTGTACACACTTAGCATCAAATTAAGCTGAATTTGCAAATGAGTTTGTCGTCACTCATTTTTCATTTTCGATCTTTGCCATCAATATCTGGATGCTATACATTTTAATCATTTTCACTGCTGTGTTTAAAAAAGTTAAAATAATACAGCTTGTCAGACAAGGTTAATTAGATTGAGTTCTGAATTAGTATAATTAGTATTGCTCCTTGGAGGGACATAATTATCATTTTTATTCTCAGCTCTCCCGACCTCTCTTGACTTGTGAGCAGAGGAGAAAGACAATTTTCATAAGAAGGTTCTTGTCATTCAACCAATGCTTGGTCTTTTATGTGAGATGAATGGCATAGCTTGCCACGAAACATATTTGAAATTTTATTTTAGTATTTTAGGTCAGTGAAAACGCTGGGTACCCACTTTTTATCTTGTCCACTTTTATAGTTACACCAAATAGCCAGATAGTTTCAAACAAGTAATCAGCTTGATAAATACGGGGCATTTGAAAAATGGATTTGGATTTGATTTATTATCATGTGTTCCGAGGTACAATGAAAGGTATTGCTCTGTGTACAGACCAGGCAGATCATTCCAAACATGAAAAAAACTTAAGACATGCATAAATACACAATGTAAATGCACAGGCATTGGATGAAGCATATGAAGTGCAGTACTACGAGGAGAGAAAATGTGTTAGCAGATCAGTTCAGTCCATAAGAGGGTCCTTCAAGAGTC
The DNA here is from genome assembly GCF_902713615.1 of Scyliorhinus canicula. NCBI lineage: Eukaryota > Metazoa > Chordata > Chondrichthyes > Carcharhiniformes > Scyliorhinidae > Scyliorhinus > Scyliorhinus canicula. The sequence goes on from NC_052155.1 coordinate 35,262,576, forward strand.
TGGTAACAGTGTTGAAGAAGGTGTTTTGAACCTTTTTGTGCGTGTTCTTAGACTTCTGTATCTCCTGCCCAATGGAAGAAATTGGAAGAGCGAATAACCCAGGTGGGTTACCCTTAATTATGCTGCCCGATTCCCAAGGCAGAGGGAGGTGTAGACAGAATCAATGGATGGGAAATGGCTTTGTGTAATGGACTGTGCTGTGTCGACGACTCTGTAGTTTCTTACGATCTTGGGCCGGCAGATGCCATACTAGGCTGTAATGCAGCCAGATAGGGTGCTTTCTATGGTGCATCTGGAAAAATTGGTAAGAGTTAATGTTGACATGCCGAATTTCCTTAGTTTCCTGAGGATGTATAGGCGCTGTTGTGCTTTCTTGGTGATAGCGTCAATGTGGGTGGACCAGACAGATTGTTGGTGATGTGCACACTTAGGAATTTGAAGCTGTCAACAATCTCCACCTTTGCACCATTGATGCAGACAGGGATGTATACGATACTTTGCTTCCTGAAGTCAATGACCAGCTCTTTAGCTTTGCTGATGTTGAGGGAGAGATTGTTGTCGTCCACCATGTCACTAAGTTCTCTGTCTCTCTCCTGTACTCTGACTCATTGTTGTTCGAGATCTGACCCACTACAGTCATGTCATCAGCAAACTTGTAGATGGAGTTGGAGCCATGGAGTGTGTATATAGGGAGTACAGTAGGGGGCTAAGAATGTAGCCTTGCAGGGCCCCGGTATTGAGGACTATTGTGGAGGAGGTGTTGTTGTTTATCCTCAATGATTGTGGTCAAGAAGTCGAGGATCCAGAGCCAAGTCCTAAGTTTTGGAGTTTTGATATGAGCCTGGCTGGGATTATAATAATAATCTTTATTATTGTCACAAGTAGGCTTACAGTAACACTGCAATGAAGTTATTGTAAAAAGCCCCTCATCGCCACAGTCTGGCACCTGCTCAGGTACTCAGAGGGAGAATTCAGAATGTCCAATTCACCTAACAGCACGCCTTTCGTAATTGTGGAAGGACAACGGAGAACCTGGGGGAAACCCACACAGACACGGGGAGAATGTGCAGACTCTGCACAGAATGTGACCCTAACGGGAATCGAACCTGGGGCCTTTCTGCTGTGAGGCAACAATGCTAACTACTGTGTTATCATGCAACCCTGGTGCTGAAGCCGAGCTGTAGCCAATGAATAGGAGTCTGATGTACGAATCCTTGTTGTCAAGATGCTTCAGGGATGAGTGACGGTTCAGGAAGATGGCGTCCACTGAGGACCAGTTGTGGCGGTGTGTGAATTGCAGTGGATCAAGGCATTCTGGATGCTCAACTTCATCCCACTGCCAGCCAGATGTCCTCGGCATGGTCAGGCAGTGGGATCAGACCATGCAGTCTGGTGGGTGGACAATGGAGCTTGCTAAACAGCCAAATGACCAAGATTTTATATCGGTATTTCAATTTTCCATGATGTGCACTGGTTTCATAGAGTGCCAACGTAAATGAAGCAGGAGTTTAGTAGTTGATCTCTGCTGAAACAAATAAGCCATTAAGTTTTGCCGTGTTTACAATCAGGCAGGCTCAGGTTACAGAATCGAAGGTTGAGGTTTTTAGAAGGATTGCAGAGTGCAAGGCTGTGGTGGAAGGTTAGCTCCTAGGTCCACCTTGGCAAATACAGGCAATGTAAACGGACTCAAAAGGCATTCTGCTTCAAAGGCTCCAAAGTTAAACGAGTGCTCTTCTCCCAAAGATTGACTCCTTCAGCGAGGACAGAGATACTGTCAGCCACAAGAAAAGAGAGGCAAAGATCAACAACAATAGCAGCACATAGCACAATGTATGTGAGGACTGCACCTTCCTCCATCTGCGTGACTACAGCAATGAAGAGTATACCATCTCCACTGCATCAACACTTTCTAGCATTAGGAGTGCACTTATCATAGAATTTACAGTGCAGAAGGAGGCCATTCGGCCCATCGAGTCTGCACCGGCTCTTGGAAAGAGCACCCTACCCAAGGTGAACACATCCCCCTATCCCAATAACCCAGTAACCCCACCCAACACCAAGGGCAATTTTGGACACTAAGGGCAATTTATCATGGCCAATCCACCTAACCTGCACATCTTTGGACTGTGGGAGGAAACCGGAGCACCCTGGAGGAAACCCACGCACACACGGGGAGGATGTGCAGACTCCGCACAGACAGTGACCAAAGCCGGAATCGAACATGGGACCCTGGAGCTGTGAAGCCATTGTGCTATCCACAATGCTACCGTGCTGCCCTTACTTCTCCTGCAACAAATACACAGTATCACACTTACCCATGGGGAGACGGTGGCATAGTGGTAATGTCAGTAGACTTGTAATCCAGATGCACAGTTAATGCTCTTGGGACAGGGGTTCAAACCCACCATGGCAGCTGGTGGAATTTAAATTCAATTAGTAAATCTGGAATTAAAAGCTAGTCTCGATAATGGTATGATTAAACCATTGTCAATTGTTGTTAAAAGCCATCTGGCTGACTAATGTCCCTGAGAAAAAAAAATCAGCCAGCCTTACCTGGTCTGGTCCACATGTGTCTTCAGACCCATAGCAATGGCCTCAGTTCAAGGTCAATAAGGGATGGACAACAAAAAATAATAATAATAACCTTTTATTGTCACAAGTATGAAGTTACTGTGAAACGCCCCTAGTCGCCACATTTCGGCGCCTGTTCGGGTAAGCTGGTACGGGAATTGAACCCGTGCTGCTGGCCTTGTTCAGCATCACAAACCAGCTGTCTAGCCCATTGAGCTAAACCAGCCCTTGCTAGTGATGCCCACATATGATGAAAGTATAAAGACTATTCAATCACTTTAAATGTCCATCATGATGCCAGTAGCATGTTGCCATTCACCTTGGTGACTGAAGGGAGCATTCTGCGGCTCATGGTGCATGATGGTTTTTGTTAATTCACAATACATGGTCAATTTCCTAGCCTCGCATCTCATGAGCACCATTAAAGACATGCAGGGCCAACTTTCCATTATGCATGCCACTTACCTTGAAATCACACCTTTCGGTTCCACATAAATGCTGATAACACCCAGCTCTATTTCACCATCACCTCTCTTGTCTCCCCACTGTCCTTAAATTGTAAGATTGCTTGTCTTGCATCCAATTTTGAATGAGCACAGATTTCCTCTAACTATACATCGGGAAGACTGAAGCCATTGTTTTCAGATCCCATCTCAAACTATGTTCCTGAGCTACTGCCTCCATCCCTCTTTTTGGCAAATGGCTGAGGTTAAATCAGACTGCTCACAAATGTGGCATCATGTTTGACCCAGAGTCAAGTTTTCCAATTATACATCTGTACCATCAGTGTGAGTGACTGATTTCACCTCTGTAAAGATGCCAGACTGTGTCCTTGCTTCAACTGATTTGCTGATGAAACCCTCATTCATGACTTTGTACCTCCAATGTTGACTATACCAACAGACTCCTGGGTCAACTCTCAACCCTCCATAAATTAAGCTCACCCAAAACACTGCTTCCCATAATCTAACTTGTTCGTTCATCCATCATCTCTGTGGTCACTGGCTCCTGGTTAACCCTTCATCCTCATTGTAAAATTCCTCATGGACTTGCTTTCTCCCTATCTTTACAATATATAATAGCTTTACAACCCTCCCAGGTTAACTGTCTGGCCTATTGAGCATCCCTGATTTTAATAATTTCATCATTGGCGGCTGTGGCTTCAGCTGCTGAGGGCATGGGCTCTCAAATTCTCTCCGTGTACCTCTTTGTCTCTACCTCTCTTTTTCTTTAAAAACTAACTCTTTGACCAACTTTTTTGTCATCTGCCGTAATACCTTTTTAAGTGGCTTTCTGTTAAATTTGGTTTGGTAGTGCTCTTTGGGTTGTTTTAGTAGGTGAAAGATGCCTCATGAATGCATGTTGTTGTTGTAATGCATCTCATTATCTGGGACAGGGGAGCTGTGCCAAAAATTACTAAATACATTCCATTAAGCAAATTACTGCAATTTGATTTAATTGTTAAACCTGGACTACATTATTGTGTATGGTTCAAAAGTGAAAGACTGCGGTTTTAGACAAGAAAAATACAGTACAATTATATAGACTGTTTTTTTGTCGCCTGCATTTTATGATTTGGAAGCAATCTTTCTTGATGTTTCAAATTCGATTCCATTATAATAATAACCTTTATTATGGTCACAAGTATGCTTGCATTAACATTGCAATGAAGTTACTGTGAAAATCCCCTAGTCGCCACACTCCGACGCCTGTTCAGGGACACTGAGGGAGAATTCAGAATGTCCAATTCACCTAACAGCACATCGTTGGGGACTTGTGGGAAGAAACCACAGCACAAGGAGGAAACTGATGCAGACACGGGGAGAACGTGCAGACTCCGCACAGATAGTGACCCAAGCCGGGAATCGAACCTGGGCCTGGCACTGTGAAGCAACGGTGCTAACCACTGCACCAGCAACAACAAAATCAGTAATGAATCTATTATTCCTTATTTTGTCTCACTTTCAGTTCCAGCATAAGTAACAACCATGGATAAACCAGTTCTCCCCTTGTTCTTCCCTAAACGCTGACCAGCTAAACTTAGTATTCATTCTAAGTCCAGGTCTTGTTGTGAATATCTGGTTCATAATTCATATGTTTTAGAATTTAACTTTAGGTTTTAGGAATTAAAATGTTAAATGTAAGATAGTTTAAGAAGTGGGTATGCATCTAATGTAAATACAAATCAAACAAGCATGAGTCGATTGCACCTAAAAAGAAACTCTTGTTTATCGTACAAGTCAGAGTTAGAAATATAAGCACTTAGGTATGGAAGCGCAGATCTCTGGACCTTTAGGTGGAGGCATGGTGTCTACCGCTATTTCACTAAAATAAGCTAAAAGCTAACAATTCTGCGAAAGAGAGTCATAAAGTACCGTTACAGATATAAATTATTAATATAGAGTTGTGTGGAAGGTAAAAATAAGTAATTTACATTTCTGTTTCTAACATCCCAAAGAGGTTGCGTTGTGACAGAGGTGCAATATGAGACTAGAAGGTTCCTTGATTAATATATCTCTGTCTTTCTCACAGAAGGCAGTCGCAGTTTTTGTCTTGTGTAAGCTGCAACTGTCTGAATTGAGGGAGCACAAGGAGATGCAAGTCAGTCAATCCTGTACCTCGAGCAGAGAAAAGCAGTATGTGCATATCCAAGCCATGACAAGGAGCTGAAGATTTAGATTTGTTTTATTTTCACGTGCACCGAGGTACAATGAAAAGTATTGTTCTGCGTACAGTCCAGACAGATCATTCCATATATGATAAAAAAACATAGGACATACATAAATACACAATGTAAAAACATAGACAGAAGCATCAGATGAAGCATACAGAATGCAGTACTACTCAATAGAGAAGATAATAATAATCTTTATTGTCACAAGTAGGCTTATATTAACACTGCAATGAAGTTACTGTGAAAATTCCTAGTCGCCACATTCTGGCGCCTGTTCCGGTACACAGAGGGAGAATTCAGAATGCCCAATTCACCTAACAGCACCTCTTTCGGGACTTGTGGGAGCACCCGGAAGAAACCCACGCAGACATGGGGAGAACGTGCAGACTCCGCACAGACAGTGACCCAATTCGGGAATCGAACCTAGGATTCTGGTGCCGTGAAACCATAGTGCTACCCACTATGCTGAAAATGTGTGAAGCGATCAGATCTGTCCATAATGTAAATGCATAGACATCGGGTGAAGCATACAGGAGTGCAGTGCTACTCAGTGGAAAAGATGTGTGAATAGATCGGATCAGTTCATAAGGGGGTCATTCAGGAGTCTGTTAACAGCAGAGAAGAAGCTGTTACTGAACCTGTTCATCCGTGTTCTCAGACTTTTGTATCTCCTGCCCTTTGGAAGACGTTGGATGAATAAATAACCCAGGTGGGAGGGATCTTTGAATATGCTGCCTGCTTTCCCAAGGCAGCGGGAGGTGTAGACAGAGTCAATGGGCAGAGTCATTAGCTAAAAACTAATGGAAAGTGTGGTGAATGTATAATATATAAATCCACACTGTATATCACTGTGTCCCTGTGGGCTCCATCTGTGAGCCGTTGCGCGGCTCTGCCCACAGGGGGAGATGAGAGCATGTACAGGGCTCCGTCCACAACTGGAAGTATAAAGTGCTGCAGTCTTGCGAGCCTGCCTTCAGTTCAGCTAGTCAGGCTCAGTTGTAAGTCGATTAAAGCAACAGTTTACTTCAACTCGTGTCTCACAGTGAATTGATGGTCGCATCAGAAAGAAACCAATCAAATTTCCTCCATTGGGAAATAGCTGGAATAACAATGATAAATTTGTCATTTAGTCAAATTAATTTAATCACAACTTTTTAATATAGAATAAAGTGTGGTATTCCTTAAAAATGTGAAATCTTGTAGTGCAATTTCTTTCAGTTAATTATTGGGTGTTCGAATTTCTCTTTAAGCTTTAAAGGTCTCCACTGTGATCCTGAAAGTATGCATTCAGTCTTCTGTTTGCCACTTCTTCAATGATTGTTAGTCAATTTATTTTTTCAAGCCTTAGTCGTATGTGCACCTCAGATTCCTCATTGTTAAATGTAGTCAACTGATCTTCAATTGAAACTTTCTTCAATGCAGATTAGTCAATAGTATTCTTAGAATTCTGTAGCTTTTGGATCATCAATTTGCCATTGTGACCCATAATTGATAATTCTTCTAATATCTCAACTCTGGATGTGTCTTCAATTGGCCAGTCATCCATTTCAGTTTTCCCAATATGACCAGCCACTAATTGACCAGTTAACTTCAGACACTTGTGGTCTGATGCGTTAACTCTGGTTTTGCACTTGACGTTGACAGTATTTAAATTATTTCAACTCAGGGTATGCAAATACTTGGCCTGTTTCCTTCTCCCCTTGTTAGTGATGATGCTTAAAATATTTCTACATGACCATATGTGCAGTCTACACTTACCCAAATGACAATGATTACTTAACACCAATGTTTATAAAACGATAGTTATGTTGGTTGGCCACTCGACTGCCCTAGCTTTCTTCTATTTTGGCAACTCAATATTGTAACTCAAGTGGTGGGAAATGCCCATTGGATAGTTATTCAGATTTCAATGGACGAGAGTAGGAGCAGTTCATTACTATATTTTAGACCTTTGTACTTTAGGGAGACCATGTAGTTGTGCATTACATTATGTTCTATTTTGGCAGCCAAAGCCGGTATTTTGCATGTTTGGAATTAGATTAGGCATCTTTTTCACAGTAACTTATGGCAGTGCTAATGTAAGCCTACTTGTGACACTAATAAAGACTCAAGGTTACTGAGCCTACCATAAGTGTTGTTGCCTGACCTGCTGTGTGCTTCTGGATTTTTTTTCCAGACTTTCCTGTTTTGTATTAAAAGAGAGAACTCGGGCTGAATTCTCCGCAGCACCGCGCCGAAATCACATTTGGCGCAGGGCGGAGAATTCAATTTCATGCCAAAATCGGGCCTGGCGCTGATCTGGGACCTGGGAATCAATGTGATTGTGGAGTACGCCGCGCGGCTGGGGACCCATTAACAGAGGCCAGCCCAGCGATCTTCCGCTCCCGACTGGCCGAGTTCCCCACAGTGTGGAACTAACCACCCATTTCTGGTTGGGATGCTGGCTTGGCGGCTGCGGACTCAGTCTGCAACCGTGCTGGTGGGGTTGGGGTGAACGGACAACTGGACGGGGCCTTATAGGCAGCCAGGGTTAATATCCGCGCGGTCAGATCCTCAGGCACGCGGCCGATCGTGGGGGTCTAATTTTTGTGTCTGGCTCCACGGTCCGACTCCACCATGATTGGTGCACTCAATGGAATGGGCCGAACGGTCTCCTCCTCCACTGAAGTGATTCTATGAAATTTCCCAAAAAGCAATGAGATGATGAGGGTTAAACCTGAGCTAGCGTTTTGTCCCCTCATCATTTGCCATGCATGTCTGGGCAGTCATTCACTCCAGCCTATCAGCTGTGAGTCAGTTTGGGAGCACGCTTGAATTGTGAGTTCCAATCCCACCTCACGACTTGGAACACCAAGATGTAGGCGAACACTCAGCTGCAGTACTGAGTACCAGCAGAAAGTCCATCGTTCGGATGACATGATAAATGAGCGCCCACCCACACACTCCGGTGGAGCCAAAACGTCCGATGGAATTATTCGTAGTGCCCTGGCCAATATTATTGCTTCAATCAACAATTTAAAAAAAACACAAAGGTCTGTGTCACATTGCTGTCTGTGGGGGTTTCTGTGTGGAAATGTTTCCTACCCGCGTGGATTGCACTGGGTTGTGAGGGGACTTTGCCCCTGTGGATGTGAGAAGGGATATATGTACATATAAAGACAGCTCCCTTCCGCCTCTCTGTCCCACCCTTCCCTGTTGACAGGTCGAATGGAAGCACGGGCAGCTCGGCTGTCGGCACTTGTCCTGCCTGGGGTGTTGTGACCAACTGCGGGCCCGTCGCATCGCGTCGCGTCGCGTGACCGAAAGCCGACCGCCAGCTGGCGGGGCAGCCGGCGAGGAATGAGGGGAGGTGGGGGGGGAAACTCCGGGTGCAGGCGCAGTTGGCCGCGCTCACTTCACTTTCTCAGGATTTTGGTTGCTGGGTTTTTGAGTATGTTGCTGTGACTGACGTGACGTCAGCAGCCCAGAAGAGATTTCCTTCACAACAATCTTCAGTAGCCAGAGAGACAGAGGCAGGAAGATCCAGCAATACACACACACACAGACTGATTCTGCAGAGGGCGAGATGTGAAAAATTCCATAGTCTGCAATGTAACCATGGCAACAGGAACATTAACCAACTAAGGAAGAAATAATCAAGGGAGAAGTCAAATCTTCCCCTCAGAAGGAGAGAAACTGCTGATATCTGGGAACAGGTAGGAGGCATAATGATGGTATATAATATATAGTGTTTTCTGCCACGTGCCAATAGGGAAAATATTTATCTGTACCATTAATTCTAAGTTGACACAATGAGAAACCAACACCATCAATGAATGAAGTTCTCACTTTGCAAAATGTGTGGTGTCAGGTTTTGAGGTCAATGTTGGGGCGTTATTTAAATGATTTGGGAACAGATGTAACCTGGAGCTGGCTGGATGTGTGTGTTTGCAGTCAGTGGCGTTGTTTGTCGTGATGCGGGTTGTAGTGTTGCAAAGCGGGAGCAAACTGGACGGCTACAATGTAGGCGAATGGCACAATATCAGCGCACTGAACAGATAACGAGCAAGGCTGTGAGATACTGTGCTGCGATTTGACTTTAGGCTTTTAATCTTTTTGCAATTCACGGTTCCTAGTGATACATGCAGAATGAGTAAAGTCATGTTTTATCACAGTCAGACCTGACAACTGTTTTTTAAAAAAAAGTTATGCGTTTAAAGCATCTGGGTTGAGAATGTAAGTTTAAAATGTAGAGGGACCCAGTGAGCTTTCTACAAGGGGAAAAAAAATTGAGGTTAAATATCAGCAGCGTCTCCCAGTGTGACCGGTTTAGATTTTTTAATTTCTCCACCGCCTGGTATATTTTATTCTTTCGTCCCTCATCTACTGAGAAATAAGAACAGGGTGTAATTTTTAAGATAAATGGAAGTTACATATACATTGAATATATATTCACAGTATCATGAGTGGTGTCTTACCGAGCCTACGATATCATTCAGACCACGTACCATGCATCAAATGGTACCTTTCATATTTACGTCCGTTTCGATCTTATCTTCCTCACACGTAATATTGCCCATGATTGTTTAAATATATGCTTACCATTACCTTGTCAGTTTCTGCTATGCTTATATGTGTACATCATGCAATATATGTGTACATGAAGCAATGTGTATACGCATATACTTGTGTTTGTGCATGTGTGTACATGTGTATGTTATTTACATGTCTCCAAATGTCTATATTTGCATGTATACTTTGTATGAATATATACGTGAGTATATATTTATCAGTGGATACCTGAGTTTGTATACAAGTGTTAATGTGTGTATGTGTATAGATGCATGGGTGCTTGCCTATGTGGGAATATGTTGTACATGTACACACATTTCATGTGTATATATGTTTTTACATGTTAATGTGGCTCCACACATTTGTATTTGTACATGGACATGTACATGTGGTAGTGCATATATGTTTCTGTGTACAAATGTATCTGCACATTTATATTTGTGTGTGTGTGTGTATGTGTGTATATATCTCTCCAGGTCAAAATGTATACACCTATATAAGATTTTTTCAGAGAATATTTTAGACTGCGAAGCCCAACCACAGCATTGGGATTATCCTTGTTTCTGCCCTCATTATTATCTGCAGGGTGGCAAGCAACCAGAAAAGCACTAAATAGTGACTCGATGCAGCTTAGTATTGTACAGTTTCAGCGTTGCATCTGGACATTTGTAATTGAGCAAAATTCAGACCCTTTCTGTTATGTGATCTTCTATTTGGATGTAGTAAGCGATGAGTCCATAAATACCCTCTGCTTTCTTTCAAATGGATAACAGAGAAAAAAGAGTTTTTTCCCCCCCTATCAATCAGTGACATTAAAACAAGGCAGCCATACTGCATCCACACTGAGCTCAACAAATACAGCATCACAGTTCAGCAACTCTCCCTCAGTTAGGGCAATGGTGTGACACACTCGAAGAGTACATTGACATTGATTCATTGTAAAACAAATTGCACCCAAACTAATAGTTTCAATATTAATGTTGTGGAATATGCTTCTTAAATGATACATTATTCAACACCTTGAATTACTCTTGGCATTTCTATCACTGACAACAGAGGTCAAAATATTTTTTTGAGGGCTCTTCTTGAAATTTTCTCGAACTACTTTTCTGCATTCAGGGTTCCTTTTTCAATCTTACTAACCACTTTGCTAGGTGTGGTAGTCGTGTGGTAACATGATTTTTTTTGTATTTTTGTTGAGTTTTAAAGAGATCAAAAATCATTTTTTCGGTCGATACCACAAATACCAAAGACTGTAAAACAAATAATTATATCTTTTAACATGGAATTTACAAATAAGATGTTCTAATTTATTATGAAGGAATCTCCCATATTCTGTTTTCCAAATGAATTTTTTTACGCATTTGCAATTACACAAACATGTCATGCATTTTTTTAAGAACTGGAACAAGAGTCTAACTTTTTCTCGTCATTGACCTGGAGGGGGTCATATGTATATTCTTCATAATATGAGTTAAAATTTGAGAGATGTTAAGAAAAACTAAGTAAGTTATGGACAGTCAAAGGAGAGGGATAGCATCAACAGATGCTCAACTTCCTGGCACAGTCGTTAGCGCTGTTGCTTCACAGCGCCAGAGTCCCATGTTCAATTCCTGCTTGGGTCATTGTCTATGCTGAGTCTGCACGTTCTGCCCTTGACTGTGTCGGTTTCCCCTGGGTGCTCTGGTTTCCTCCCACAAGTCCCGAAAGATGTACTTGTTAGCTGAATTGGACATTCTGAATTCTCCCTCTGTGTACCCGAACAGGCGCCAGAGTTTGTTGACTAGGGGATTTTCACAGTAACTTCATTGCAGTGTCACTGTAAGCCTACCTGTGACAATAATTAAGATTAATTTACTGGGACATCACTTCCACACACCAGCTCTCCAATTGATTATGGACATCAATATTTTGCAAAAAAAACCCTCCTTGTTCTAGAAACTCAAATGAGGGGGAAACAAATTAAGATGAACTTTAAGCTGAGGTAAAGATATAAAGTTGACAATGTTATTTAATAAATGCATTTAAAGTGAAAGGGGGGAAAGGAAACTATTGAAGATGTCTAGAGTGCATAAATGAGAGTAGCGGTGGCTGCTTGAGAAGGATGTGGATGTGTTGCCGTCAGATGCGTTCTCGACTGCGGCAGAGCTGCTCCTGGCATCAGGAATTGACAGCTTGGTGCACCACATCAACCCGCAGGTGACAGGGTTGGCTCAACTGCTGATGACAGTCCAAGTCGCACTCCTAACTCGCATCCATCCCCACATCCTCTAACTCCAACCTCTGCAATTGGACAATCTAACCATTGCAATTGGACAATCTAGAACTATCTGATTACTGCTTGTGTTTCAGTAGGGTGTTACTAACTCCCCCCCCCCCCCTCCCCCTTCTGTGCTGCTGGGAGAACATTGTCCCATTTGGGGGGGGGGGGGGGGGTGGAGCACTGCCACTGCTTTGGTGCTAAGGTTCATGCGCAGCACTACTAGCGTTCCTGCCGATACTCCAATCATAGGTTGCTTCTCTGCCATGTTTGCTGCTGACAGGCTCAGCAGATATGAGAGAGAAGTAGCTTGTGATTGAAGCAGCAGCCCCTTACAGATTTTCTCACTCCCGCATAGGGGGTGACTTTTCTTTCATTGGTCATCCTCGTGATTTAAGCTTTCCATACTTTTTGGAGGCACTGGAGGGCAAATTCACCATCGTCCCAATGTATTTTGAACCCTGTCTGCAAGATTGCCACCAATAATAATCTAAATTCTATAATTGGGCTGCTACTCTTAATTAAGATTATCTGATATTTCCATCTTTTCCGGAATTAAAACTTTAGTTTGAAGTTTTACTGTGTCCTCAATTGAAATTATTGGTTCATTTGATTTTTTAAAAAATGGAGATAAACAGTGACTTCATATAATTACCTCTGCGACTGTGGCTCAAAATGCTTTTTCCAGTATCAACTCGATTTGGAAAGGCAGGTTTTGTAACTGCATGATATGCTATTTGCTACAGTTCAAGTAGACATAACAGTAACATTTCCCATACCCCAAGCAATATGCTTAGCTGGAATTCTGTCAGTGCACAATGATGGCATGCCCCTGTAGGGGGGACAAGAATCACTTCATTGTTGTGTCAGTCATTGAAAGCAAATCTTAAATTGGTAGAACCCATCAATCTGTTGGGTTTGGATACCATATGTTGTGTGATATACATAAGAACTTTTTTGAAGAAACGGTGAGTCAGAAATGGATAACTCATGAAGCATTTATGCTCATAACTTGTATTTGTTTGTTAAAATATTCATTTCTGTCAGGTGTCCTTCATTTGATCAAAGAAAGACGTGAATTATACTGTGCCATTCATGATCGAAAGCAATGCGGACACTATTGTGACGTAAGAAACCTGGCAGCCAATTTGCATGCATGTAGCTCCCACATACAGTTTGAAATTAATGACCAGATCATCTATTTTTAGTGGTGTTGGGTGAGGGATAAATATTCGAAATGACATCCAGGGAAATTCCCTCCTCTATATTGCAGTGGGATCTTTTACACCAACCCAAGTGGACCGACATCTCAGTGACACTTCCGACAGTGTTGTGCCCTTCAGTACTGCATTGGATTGTCAGCCTAAATTTTATGCTCCTATTTCTTGAGAACCCACAACCTTGTGAGGGTACGAGTGCCGAGCCGCAACTGATGTGGTAGTGCCGATGAAGGAAACAGTGCATGAGAGAAGTGACTTCATCAGTGACTCGAGCGGTAATGTGCATTATGTACTGACCGATTTAGAAACGGGGGGCTGGATTCTCCGCAGTCCTGCGGCAAAATCGCGTTTGGCGCAGGGTCGGAGAATCAATTTATACGTGGGGTAAACCTCCTCGGGGATCTCTCCGGAGAATCACTTGTGCGCGGATTACGTGGTGCGGCCGGGGTCCAATGACCGAGGTCCACCCCCACCAGCGATTCTCCGGACAAAACTGGCCACGTTCCTGACAGCATGGTTCTAACCACTTCCGCGGCCGCCCTTGTGGGGGGCGGTGGAATCGAGCACCAGGGTGGGTTCATGGGCGACTGGGGCGGCGACCGAGCGGCTCGGATCTGCGAACGCGTGCCATCTCGGGGATGGGGTGGGGGGTGGGGGGGGGGGGGGGGCTTGGTGGCTACATTTCCGAGGTTGGTCCGAGTCTGCCATGGCGCATGCGCTGACTCCCGACCGGACATGTTTCCAGAGCCAGATCTGCGAGCAGCGCCCCGGGACCCTGCTAGCCGCCTGCAGGTAGGAGAATCGCTTTTGACTTTTCCAAGGAAAGTCAAGAGTGAACTGGCACATAACCCCATTTCTGGAGAATCCAGCCCAGGGTCTCCAAATTGTTCCATTTTTTTTGGCTGAAGCCAACTGAAGTGATAATAATGGTATGGTAGTTTTAGTTGACCACCGGGCATCCCACCACTTCGTAGTGTCCTAAAAAGTAAGGTTAAGGTGGGGTTATTGGGTTATGGGTATAGGGTGGATACGTGGGTTTGAGTAGGGTGATCATGGCTCGCGACAACATCGAGGGCCGAAGGGCCTGTTCTGTGCTGTACTGTTCTATGTTCTATCTCCACACTATGTCCCCATGTAATTGACTTTTCCTCTCTGGGGGGGAAAAAGCATCTGACTATCCACTCTGTCCATGCCACTCATAATTCTGTAGATTTCTATCAGATCACCCCTTAACCTCCGTCGTTCCATTGAAAACAATCTGAGTTTATCCAACCTCTCCTCATAGCTAGTACCTTCCAGGCCAGTCAACATCCTGATAAACCTCTTCTGTACTCTTCCCCAAAGCCTCCACATTCTGGCAGTGTGGCGATCAGAATTGTATGCAAAGTATGGCCCAAATAAGGTTCTGCAGAGCTGCAGAATGACGTAGCAATTTTTATACTCAGTGTCCCGACCGATGAAGGCAAGCATGCCGTATGCTTTCTTGACTACCTGATCCACCTGTTTTGCCACTTTCAATGATCTGTAGACCTGTATCTCAGATCTCTCTGCCTATCAATACTCCTAAAGATTCTCCCATTTACTGTATACTTCCCACCTGTATTAGACCATCCAAAATGCATTACTTTACATTTGTCTGGATTAACGTCAATCTGCCATTTCTCCGCCCAAGTCTCCAACTGATCTATATCCTCTGACAGTCCTCATCACTATCCACAACTCTGCCAACCTTTGTGTCGTCCACAAAATTCCGAATCAGACCAGTTACATTTGCCTCCAAATCATTTATATATACTACAAACAGCAAAAGTCCCATCACTAATCCCTGCAGAATATCACTAGTCACAGCTCTCCATTCAGAAAAACACCCTTCCACTGTTGCCCTCTATCTTCTATGACCGAGCCAGTTCTGCATCTTAAGAAAGAACTACCATCAACGTATGTCCTTCTGTTATAAATTTATATATCATGCAGTTGTGGCCTTGAAAGGGTGTCACGCTGTGCAGCTTTGTACCAGAACAATGACTGATGGGTGAACTGTGAGATATGCAGGAATCTCAGCTATTTTTCTTGAAGCAATGGGACACCACTGATAATGCTATTGTTAGTGACACTGAACAGCTGAATTAATATATAAGAGACATAATGCCAGGACTGTGCTACAAGGTTGTAACACGTTGGAGCATTGAGTTAACTATCAATATAATTTCAAACTCTAGTTCGGTGAATCCCAAGGAACACATTCTTTGGAATATGAAGAAACACAGGAGTGCTTTATTTTGCTCTGGGTACTAATTGTGGTGATGCTATAGCTGTACGCCTGAGATGGAGGAATACTATTTTATGCTTGAGTCTGCATGTTTGTTGCACCATTTTGTGTTTTGCTGGCAGGGGGTCAGAACAAAGAGTCAGCTCCCGCAACTGTCAGTATTAATTGAACTCCACTCAAACTTGAGCATGCAAGCTAGATTTACATCTCGCTTGCTTTTGAAAACTCACCATTATTCTTAGAATTCCCCCTATACCAAAAAGGGCCGATATTCTAAATGGTGAACAGGGATTCTCACTCCCTCACTCCGATGCAGGCTTCAGTGGGTGCTATTCAGGTCAAACTATATTTTCAAGTTATCCCCCGGTATAACCCATACCTTCACCAAAGGTTTTATCTACTTACCACTTAGTAGCATCGATGTCCTGGGTCCTGCATTGCTAAATAAGTAAAGTAGACTTTAGGAATAAACCACTATTTCAGGTTAAATTAAGTTATTTTATTATTTTATTTTTTCTTTTAAAAGCTGAAATCACTTACTTTACAGAAAGGTAAAAAGATCTTGCTTCTGGATCCTGCTGGTTGGTTGAAGGGACCTTCAGGCCCACCTTGACAATCAATCTTCTTTGCAGTCTGGTCTTCTTGAGATGAATTCGTTGGTTAACTCAGTTGCTGTGTCTTGTCGATCCCATGTACTGAGCTCTAAGAGCTGGCTCTGCTACCTATCTCTCAGCTGACTCTGACTCCTGTTTAAATTCTAGTCTTCCTCAGATATATAGCTGTTTAAGCTCGGCTGCTTGTCTTGTCTTTCCCATGACCGAGCTGTGAGAGCTGAATATGCTCCTCTCCTCTCTCCTCTCTCTGAGTTCTGGTCGTTCTGCTTCTGCTACCTGGGTTTATATTCTCTTTCTAACAATTATTACGTTTTTATTACCTTATTGTAAATTAACTTATTTCACTTTGATTGTTAAAAAGTATCTTTGATCTAAACATTCTAATACAACTAATTATTCATTTTGGGCTTGGCCTCAGCCCTCAGATCTGATTACATTGTTCTTTGTGATGTTCAAAGTTCCTTTGTGATATTCAAAATATGCTTTGGTTTCAATAGGTGTTACTTTTAATTTCTGTCATTTCAATAGTTTGATTTTCCAATTTTCCCCAGCTCATAAGTTTGCCTTTGATTTTGACTTTAAATTATGTTTCTCGTAGACAGGTTGTCTCCAATTTTCTTTAATTTACTTGATATTAGCAAAATTTCACACTTACAATTGTCAGAAAATTCAAATGAACCTAATCCTTTCCTTTCCAGCTGTTTACGAAGAGAGTTAATTTCAATGAAGGTGTGAAACCTTAGCTTTTAGCTGTATGCTAAAATTTCATTTGGTTATGACTTGAAAGACCTGCCTGTTTTAAACATTCATCACTTAATTCAATTGAAACCTTCATCCATGCTTTTCCAGATGCTTCCTAAGATAGTTACTTTCAATAAAGGTGTGAGCCATTGTTTTAGCTTAATGCAAGAATCCTGTGTGTTTGCTAAGCCTGCTTGTGAGAAAGAATCTGCATTTTATAATCCTGTCCTTTGCAGCTGCTACTAACCTTTGGTGGGATCTTTCCCTGTATCCTCTCAGGTTTCTCTCAGACCAGATATTGCCAGACTTCCATGTTTCAAATGACATATTTTTCTGTATTTTCAATTACACACTACAGGATAAGGGAGTGCTGCATTGTCACAGTTGCTGTCTTTCAGATAAGATGGCATATCTGGCTGTACAAGTTGAGAGATACCAAAGCACTATAGAAAGAAGAGCAGATGAGTGAGCTTTAAGCTTTGCTAGTATTTTGTGTTGCAGGTACATGTGGGCAGGAATTGAGTGTTGCCTGAAATAAGTGATGAATGAGAGGGAAGTGTATTCGAGAATGATCATTCATCGACTTCAGGGAAAGTGGTTTGAAGGAATTAATGACCTTCTCTTCCGTTGGATGTTTTTATATTTGCCTTCAATCAATACCACCAAAACAGATCAATTTTATTTTTTCCCATTATTATTCAGGGAATCTTGATGTGTGCAAGTTGGCTATGTTTGCCGACATAACAACAATGAACAAATGTACTTTGAAGCACTTTACTGCACATGGATCACTTTTGTGGCATTATAAAATGCTAGAAAAATGTAAATTATTTTCAGTTACGACCGCAGCCGCCCAGGTTAATGCCGATCCTGAGATTGGAGATTTCTACATTGTTTCCTCAGAATATGAGATGAATTGGGTATGGTGACTGACCAGAGAAGGATAGTCTGAGATTCAATAAAATGCTTCAAGTGAGAGAGCCACTACAGATAATTTAGACTGAGATCATTGGCTTGAGTTCAAGTTACTTTGCATCTGCTGACATGATTGCACATGTTTTGGAACTGCACCATTTATTATGTATGGTTTTAATTTCAAACATGATTTATGGCAGTCCGATAGAGAAGACACTGTAGATTAGTGCTGCAACAGTTTGCTTCTCCTGCTTTCAGTATTCAGCCCACTGACAGGCATCAGTATTTCTTTAAATATCCCTTCTCCAGATTCAAAAATTCCATGAGGTCACTATACCAGACCGAGGCGCTGGCGGAGTGGAAGATCACCTCCCCAGCAGAACTCACCTCCGGGCTATTAACATGGCAAAGCCGAGGACATCCGCCTCCACCCCAGTCTGCAGCACTGGCGAGACCGACACCCCGAAAATGGCCAGCAAAGGACAAGGCTCCAGATCGACGAGAAGAATCGCTGACATGGTGCAAAAGAAGGATAGCCAGAGCCAAAAGCTTACCAGCTTGGGAAACGAGCTGAACACCTGGGAGTGATTGGCTGACCCCCGAGAACACAGCTCACATTTGTCTTCCACCCCCAGAAAGAAACCACTCATCCTAGCCTTCGTTAGGTGAGCCCTAGGTACCAGGATCAGCAATTATTGGAAAACCTCAATGCAATGGCCAAAGTTTCAATGACTAAAGCAAACAAGAACGGGGACATTAGGTATCCCTGTCTTGTACCCCTATCTCTCTCTCTCTCTCTCTCTCTCTCTCTCTCTCATAACCCAAAGAATATCGCCATGTCCAAACTCTCCTCTGCGGGCTCTGACCTGTAAAGATTCTAATAGAAAACCTCAAAAGTCGCATGAGTTTTAACTGGAGTGGAGGCCACGCTGCCACTCGTATACCTAATCTGTAAAATCTCCCGGGAAGCTGCCTGTTGTCTCAGCTGGTGAGCTAAAAGACAGCTAGCCAGGGGCAGCACGGTGGCGCAGTGGTTAGTGCTGCTGCCTCACGGCGCCAAGGACCCGGGTTTGATCCCAGCCCTGGGTCACTGTCCGAGTGGAGTTTGCACATTCTCCCCGTGTTTGCGTGGGTTTCGCCCCCACAGCCCAAAGATGTGCAGGGTAGGTGAATTGGCCATGCTAAATTGCCCCTTAATTGGAAAAAACTAATTGGGTACTCTAAATTTATATTAAAAAGAAAGACGGCTCGCCTTCCCTCCATATTCATCAAATATTCCCATTGAAAGCCGCAGTTGGCCCATTGCCGTCCCTGTGGCCAGAAGTTCAATTTGCATTTGCATCTTCTTCCTGCTCGCCAGCAGCACCAGGGTAGGATCATACGAGTACCGGCGGTCTACCTCGAGGATAGCATCCACCAGCCTCTGTTGCTATGTCCTTGCAGTCCTATTCGTATGCGCCTTGTAGGAGATTATCCCCCTCTAATTGCTTTTAGTGCTTCCCACAACTTGGTGAGATGGACTCAGTCTTGTTGAACCTCGACGACAGTAGACATGCGTCCGCAAAGCCCTTTATCCACCAACAGCGCTGCATCCAACCTCAAAGAACAAAGAAAAGTACAGCACAGAAACAGGCCTTTCGGCCTCCAAGCTTGTGCCGACCATGCTGCCCGTCTCAATTAATATCTTCTACACTTCCTGGGTCCGTAGCCCTCTATTCCCATCCTATTCATGTATTTGTCAAGATGCCCCTTAAACGTCACTATCGTCCCTGCTTCCACCACCTCCTCCGGCAGCGAGTTCCAGGCACCCACTACCTACTATGCAAAAAAACTTGCCTCGTACACCTCCTCTAAACCTTGTCCCTCGTACCTTAAACCTATGGCCCCTAGTAATTGACCCCTTGACCCTGGGAAAAAGCCTCCGACTATCCACCCTGTCTATGCCCCTCATAATTTTGTAGACCTCTATCAGGCCGCTCCTCAACCTCCGCCGTTCCAGTGAGAACAAACCGAGTTTATTCAACCTAATAAGCTAATGCCCTCCATACCAGGCAACATCCTGGTAAATCTCTTCTGCACCCTCTCTGAATCCTCCACATCCTTCTGGTAGTGTGGCGACCGGAATTGAACACTATACTCCAAGTGTGGCCTAAATAAGGTTCTATACAGCTGTAACATGACTTGCCAATTCTTATACTCAATGCCCCGGCCAATGGCCTTCTCGACTACCTTCTCCACCTCTGTTGCCCCTTTCAGTGACCTGTGGACCTGTACACCAAGATCTCTCTGACTGTCAATACTCTTGAGGGTTCCACCATTCGCTGTATATTCCCTACCTGCATTAGACCTTCCAAAATGCATTACCTCACATTTATCTGGATTAAACTCCATCTGCCATCTCTCCGCCCAAATCTCCAAACGATCTAAATCCTGCTGTATCCTCTGACAGCCCTCATCGCTATCCGCAATTCCACCAACCTTTGTGTCGTCTGCAAACTTACTAATCAGACCAGTTACATTTTCCTCCAAATCATTTATATATACTACGAACAACAGCAGTCCTAGCACTGATCCCTGCGGAACATCACTAGTCACAGCCCTCCCTCCAATCAGAAAAGCACCATTCTGGGGGCAGCACGGTGGCGCAGTGGGTTAGCCCTGTTGCCTCACGGCGCCGAGGTCCCAGGTTCGAATCCCGGCTCTGGGTCACTGTCTGTGTGGAGTTTGCACATTCTCCCCGTGTCTGCGTGGGTTTCGCCCCCACAACCCAAAGATGTGCAGAGTAGGTGGATTGGCCTCACTAAATTGCCCCTTAATTGGAAAAATGAATTGGGTATTCTAAATTTATAAAAAAAAAAGAAAAGCACCATTCTATTGCTACTCTCTGCCTTCTATGACCTAGCCAGTTCTGTATCCATCTTGCCAGCTCACCCCTGATCCCGTGTGACTTCACCTTTTGTACCACTCTGCCACGAGGGATCTTGTCAAGCCTTACTGAAGGCCATAGAGACAACATCCACTGTACTACCTGCATCAATCATCTTTGTGACCTCTTTGAAAAACTCTCTCAATTTAGTGAGACACAACCTCCCCTTCACAAAACCGTGCTGCCTCTCGCTAATACGTCCATTTGCTTCCAAATTGGAGTAGATCCTGTCTCGAAGAATTCTCTCCAGTAATGGAAACCCATGGGGAGAAAGTGCAAACTCCACACTGACAGTCACCCACAGTCCGAATTGAACACGGGTCCCTGGTGCTTTGAGGTAGCCACCATGCTACCCTTGTTGACAAATTTGTATTCGCAGGCTTCTTACCTCCAGCCTCTCTTTGCATTTTTCTGATGCAGGCATCTTTCATCCTCGAGGAGATAGCTTTTTCCTGCAAGAATTACCCCATAAACCAGGCTAAAAGGGGTGCAAGACCAGTACCCTGGTGGAAGCTACCTTGTGCGCGACATCATCCTATATGCCGCTACCGGAAGTAGCCAAGTATCAATGTTTTGTTCTTTTGATTAAATTCTGTCAGCAGATGTTTTAAACCCCGTCTTTTCTTCAGCTGTATTTATTTTCAAGTAGAATTGTGCGATGTAACAGATTTGAATACTTTTCATTTTGCAGTGGAGCCTTGCTGCAGGACCTTGGCATGAATATGGATTGTTTATCTCCCCTCAGCACCTTTTATTACAAACCCTTTCAGATTGTCTCGGAGTGTTCTGGATTAGGGCGGGAACATCCTGAGCATTGAAAGCCAAGAACTCTTCTCCCATTAAATTCTTCACTTCCATAGTTGTCATCCCTGCTTCATGGTTTACAGCAGTGAGGTAGGAGGGTGGCATTAGCGATGGCAGGGGTGTCAGGGGAGGGTGCTCTGGGTAGAAGGCAGAGGAAAGGCTGGGTAATCAAGCATTGGAGGGGCCTGGGCTGTGACCTGGAGAGCCAGAAGCAACGGACTGGATTGGAGAGAAGAAAGCAGGCCCTACCTGGCGGGACCTCGGCGTTCTGACTGCGGTGGTGGGGCGGGGGGGGGGGGGTTCCTGGTGGGGAGGATCTGACTCCGGGGGGGCCTCCACGGTGGCCGAGCCCGCGATCGGGTGCTACTGATCGGCAGGCGAGCTAATTCTGGGGGGAGGGGCGGGGGGTGTTGCTGGCTATGTTCCTCCGCGCCGGGCCCCTGTTGGTCTCTGCCATGTTGCGTGGGGGCCGGCGCGGAGACGGCAATCCATGCGCGGACCCGCGCTGGCCGTGCTGGGGCCCGTATCGGCAGCTGGAGCTACGTGAAGGGCTCCAGTGCTGTGCTGGCCCCCTGTGGGTTGGGGGATCGCTGCTCCGAGCGCCCAGATGACGCCGTCCTAAAACGCTCCGGCGTTTACGACGGCGTCAGCACTCTGCCGCTAAAACGGGGAATCCTGCCCAAGAGATCAGAGACAGAGACATTTTGCCAGAAGAAGGATGAGGGAACGTTTTTGCACAAAGTACTGTGAGATCATGGGATGTTTCACCACAAATGACTAGTGAGACAAAAACTGTTTTAAGGGAAAGAGATGAGTATTTGGGGAGAAAAAAGAATA
This sequence comes from Scyliorhinus canicula, assembly GCF_902713615.1. Taxonomy (NCBI): domain Eukaryota; kingdom Metazoa; phylum Chordata; class Chondrichthyes; order Carcharhiniformes; family Scyliorhinidae; genus Scyliorhinus; species Scyliorhinus canicula. The sequence goes on from NC_052155.1 coordinate 35,284,958, forward strand.
AAGAAAGATGTAGCACTTTTCATGAACTCTGGTTGTCCCATAGTACTTTACAGCCATTCAAGTTTCAAGTGTAGTTACTGATTCGGTGAAGGAATTGCAACAGCCAATTTGTGCACACCAGGTTGACACAAACAGCCATGATAGTGCCAAATAGCCTTTGTGCTTGGTGGTTGTGAGGTAAATATTGGCCATGTGACCTTTTCTATTCTTCTCAATAGAGCCAGAGGATCTTTCACACTGACCTGCAAGGACAGATTATGCCTCTGCTTAACGACTGAAACATAGGGATACTCGTTGCTCCAATTTCTTACTTCCAAAATGACACCTCTGAGAATGCAGTCTTCTCTCTGTGCTGCATTGACGTGTCTGCCTAGATTTTTGTGCTTCAATATCTGGAATGGGGCTTGAGCCCACAACTGCTGACTCGAGAAGTGAGCTGTCTTTGAACCACAGCAGAAAGATGGGAGAAATGGGCTGAAAAAAGAAGGCACAGCGGTCAAATGGCCTCCTCCTGTGCTGCAACTTGTGTTATTCTGTGAAAACCTTCCCTTCATTTATCAAAATACTGGTACTGAGCTGTTTAGAAGAATGTGACAGGAATCACAAACATCAATCCCGCTGTCTTGCATGTGGCTGGTTTGGTACCGGTCAGTCCGCGTTGGTTGATTTTGAGGACTGTGATTCGAATACAGATCAATTGTGACTCGACTTCCAGTTCAGAGTTGTCACCTTCTGACATAGCCTGAGTCCAAACCAGAGTTCAAGAGGTTTAAAAAGGGTCTTGGGGAATAATCTGCACACTCATTCAAAGAACTGGCACATGCATGAGAGGGTGAATGGTCTCTGTGGTGTCTAGTTCCAGGATTCTATTCTATTAGGGCAGTTGAATATGTTTTCCAAAATTCCTGCTGCTATTTGTTTAGCAGACGTTCACCAACAGCCGAGGCTGCAATGCTAACCCGCGATTTCCATCTGACTCAACACTTTATTCCCACAGCCGCACAGATTAGATTGGGACTTTTGCTGAAGGAGACAAGTGCAAATTTACCGATGTTCTTGGCCTTGGGGCCCAACATAATACCTTATTTTAAGGAATCAGGAGTAGAAGAGTGAAATACTTACGCAGGTATGTGTAATTATGTTGTAGTATCACCGCCTTGGTAATTACATTTAAAAGGAAGCCAAATCATCCATCTTTTAATGATGTATTAGGCTACCAGTAACGCAAGAAGTTATTGTCATTGCTCAGCTGGTTAATGCAATTATGACCTGATCCAGACAGACTAGCAACATACCACTTTGATTCTTGCTGAGATAGCGAAGTTCAGCACATCCAACACACTCTACAGGTGGAAATGGCGATGGGACGGACAGGGCTGGGGTGAGCTGTAGAATCAGGAGGGAAAGTGCAGAGTGGAGTGCCCATTATTTTCTTGACGCCTCTTCCCCTGCCCTTGGGAGTGGCATTAAGTCAGGGCAGGGAAGGTTGAAGTTTAGTCTTTTCACCTGCGGCCCAAGAGAAGCTCTTAAGTGGTCAATTACTGGCCAGGTCAGGGCCTCATCTGCTACCACGGTTACTGTAAAAGAGGTGTGGGGTGGTGGTGGTGGCGGAGAGTGGTTGTGGTGGTCCTGCAGTACACCACGTGGAGAGGCCATCCAGTAAAAGCTGGTTGGCTGCCTGTGGCCTTGGTGGGGTCCTTCTGATCAGACTAGACCCACCCCTATCTCCTGTCTAAGGCCTGCCTGATTGATTCTGGCAAGCCTGACAAATATTAGTGCATTCCAGGGCCTCCTGGTCTGGGTTTAGCAGTTGCCACCTCTGCCTCATGGTACTGCTGGTGCCAAAGAGCTGCTGGACCTCCGATTTAGCCAGCCACTCTTGGAGGTGGTATCTTCGCCTTTAAAGCGGTAGAAGCAGTCCTGACAGCAGGCAATTAATGTCTGATTTCCACTGAATTTCCATCATGCCTCATGGAAGTGACTGTGGCAGGGTTGGTCCTGGCTTCCTGGACAGTGGAGGTGTCCAATGCTGTGGTCATTAAATCCTGCCCTACAATTGATGTGGTTATTAAATATTCAGAATGAAAATGTTGAGATTATTCCCTCTTACACCTGCAGGAAGTGTTTGTGGTCTTGGGCATCAGTTGAGGAGAATACCGTCTTCACATATTAAATTTGTAGCCTGCGGTAACTGTCAGATTGCAGGTGGACATGCCATGACCAACACCAGGCTTACCTAAAAATGAGCTGTCAACCTGATGAAGCTAAAGCACAAGCAGCAAGTAATGGAGCTCAGCGATTCCACAACAAACGTATCAGTTCTGAGCTCTGCAGTCCTTCCACATCTAGCCATGAATGGTGGTGGACAATTAAACAGCTCACTGGAGGAGGAGACTCCACAAATATCTCCATCCTCAATGATGGAGGAGCCCATCACATCTGTGCAAAAGACAAGGCTGAAGGTTTTGCAACGATCTTCAGCCAGAAGTGCCGAGTGGATAATCCACCTTGGTCTCCTCAGGAGGTCCCCAGCATTACTGAGGTCAGTCTTCAGCCAATACGATTCATTCCATGTGATAGCAAGAAAAGGCTTGAAGGTAATGGATACTGAAAAGGCTATAGGCCCTAACAATATTCCGGCAATAGTAGTGAAGACTTGTGCTTCCAGGACTTGTCACAGCCCTAGTCAAGCTGTTTCAGTACAGCTACAATACTAGCATTTACCCAGCAATGGGGAAAATTGCCCAGGTTTGTCTTATAGACAAGAAACAGGACAAGTCAAAATCAGCCAATTATCACCTTATCAGTCCACTCTCCATCATCAGCAAAGTGATGGTAGGAGTCATCAACAGTGCTATCAAGCGGCACTTAACCACCAATAATCTGCTCACGGATGCTCAGTTTGGGTTCTGCCAGGGTTACTCAGCTCTTGACCTCATTACAGCCTTGGTTCAAGCAATGACAAAAGAGCTAAATGCCAGAGATGAAGTGAGAGTGACTGCCTTTGACATCAAGACAGCATTTGACCGTGTATGACATCGAGAGCCCTCGGAAACTGGAGTCGGAAGATCCGGGAGCACTGGTGGGCAGAGAGACCGACATTTTGGCCTTTGCCTCCCTGGTAGCCAGGAGAAGGGACTCAGAGCCTCCAAAGTCGGGTGCTTGGGTCAGTGACATGTCAGGATTTCGTAGGCTAGAGAAAATTACGTTTGCTTTAAGGGGTTCACGACAGCGGTATGCTCGGAGGTGACAGCCGTTCATCAACTTCTTCAAGGAAAGTTGACCAGCAGGGGTCGAGGGGGGTGTGAAGGGGAGGCATGGAGGTGACATACAAGGGCAGGGAATCTAATGGATGGGGGAAGTTGTGTGCTATTGTGGGGTTTTTGGTGTGTTGGATATCTCTGTTTAGAATGTTAAAACTATAAATTCCTTAATAAAATATTTTCTAAAAAAAATAGGATGGTGTCCTCGGGCCAACCATCTTCAGCTGCTTCATCACTCGCCTCCCTTCCATCATAAGGTCAGATCTTCAGCACCATTCGCAACTGCATGGATAATGAAGCAGTCCATTTCCAAATACAGCAATACCGGGACAATATTCGGTCTTGGGCTGGCAAGTGGCAAATTAAATTCATGCTACACAAGTGTAAGGCAATGACCATCTCCAACAGAAAGGATTTGACCATCATACCTTTACATTCATTGGTATTACCTTCGCTGAATCCCCACAGTCAACATCCTGGGGGCTACCATTGATCAGAAACTGAACTGGATTAGCCTCATTAATACTATGGCTACCAGCGCAGGTCAAAGGCTAGGAATCCCACAGCATACAACTTACCTCCTGACTTCACCCCTGGAGTGCAGCTCCAACAAAACTCAAAGTTCAACACCACGCAGGACAAAGCAGCCCACTTGATTTGGTCCCAGGTTCGATTCCCCGCTGGGTCACCGTCTGTGCAGAGTCTGCACGTTCTCCCTGTGTCTGCGTGGGTTTCCTCCGGATGCTCCGGTTTCCTCCCACAGTCCAAAGTCATGCGGGTTAGGTGGATTGGTCATGATAAATTTCCTTTAGTGACCAAAAAAGGTTAGGAGGGGTTATTGGGTTACGGGGATAGGGTGGAAGTGAGGGCTTAAGTGGGTTGGTGTAGACTCAATGGACCAAATGACCTGCTTCTGCACTGTATGGTCTATGTTCTATTTCTCTCCCTCCACAATCAACAAACAGTGGCCCCAGCTGTGGGTCTACCTACACGTCTGGGACTGCAGCGGTTCACAAAGCCAACTCCCCACCCACCATCTTCTGAAGGGCAACTAGGAATGGGCAATAAATACTGACCTAACCAGTGATGCTCACATCCTGTTCGGGAATGCTAACTGTCACATGTACAGCACAAGGCGAAGGCTGAGAAAATAAGAGGAAAAGATACTGGCCTCCATTATAAACTCCTCCCCCAACAGGCAGGAGAGTTTTGGAGAATGGAGTCACGTGGGGGTGTTTAAATGGGTGGGATTGGAAACCCCACCTCTATTCTACCATTTAAAGTGCAGAATTCAGGCTAAGCAGGGGGCTGTCATAAAACACAGGCAGGAGCTTAAGTATCGAAACAAACTTGCAGTCTGTTGTCATTAGCAGCAGCATGACATAAATTTACCAGAAACTGTGTGGGATGCCTGGCCTGTGAGATTCCCAGCAACCGAACTAAGGCAGAAGTTGCTGTCTCCCCAATCTAAGTCTTCAATAAAAAAACATTGGAAACCAAGCCAAAACCCAAGGGTTCCTGGCTGCTGCCTTCTGCTGATCGTGTTGTCTTCCGTCCCCCAGCTGGGCAGCCTGTTTGGTTGTTGCCAGGCAGGAGGCCAAGAGACAAAATCTTAAGAGCCTCCTATTGAGATCTGCATGTCTCCCATGTTCCCAGTTCTTTCTCATTTTTAGGCCTCCCTACTTACTAGTATATACTGGAAGCCCTTTGATGGAGTCTTCCAGTATTAAATCAAGATGGAATGGAGCCGGGCAAGCAAAAGAAGATGGTGCCAGTGGCTTGCATGCTGGGCTGCCACCTCCCTTTCCATAGAATCCCTACAGTACAGAAAGACGCCACTCAGCCCACCGAGTCTGCACCAACCCTCAAAGTGCACCCCATCTCACCCACTTCCCTGCCCTATCACTGTAAGCCCACCTTGCCTGCACATCTTTTGGACTGTGGGGGGAAATCCATGGGGGGAATGTACAAACCCCAGGCATCACCTAAGGCTGGAATCAAACCCAGGTCCCTGGCGCTGTGAGGCAGCAGTGCTTACTAACGTGAGCAATTTTCCTGAGTGTGGGACAAAGAGCAGGGGGTGTGGATGGAAAAGTGAAGTCACCCGTCACATTTCTAGAGATCATTAGGGAGTTCGTTAAGAGCTTGCCTCTCGACCTCGCAAGCTTTTCATTGGTGAATGGTGTCCATTAGACTGTCTAAAGCTCACCCAGCTGCAATCTGATGGGAACAGGGTTGTCAGCACTGAAAAATACAGTTTGCATCCTGAGCAGTAATGGTATTACAGTAACTGATTTTCCCCCAATCCTAACTTGGGGTCCGAACTCTTTATTTGCCCTAGGATGTCCCGAAAAGCCTGCCATTAGGTAATTTAGACATTCTGAATTCTCTCTCTGTGCACCTGAACAGGCGCCGGAATGTGGCGACTCGGGGCTTTTCACAGTAACTTCATTGCAGTGTTCATGTAAGCCTACTTGTGACAATAATGTAGATTATTATTATGAAAACATGTGGTGAGTTTAAAACCTAAAGGCAGGCAGCAGAACGTAATGGCACTTTTGAGTGGAATGATATTTAGATGTAAACAAATTTATTTCCACAATTTCAGTCTTTAAAGGGTCCTCGCCAATGTTCCAGGATTATTCTGCGAAGAAACATTGCAGGGAACTGAAAATGAATTGTATTTTTTTTCCCTCACTTTTTTCTGTTGCAAAATATATTAGAGATTTCAGAAAAAAGGCTGTTGGATTAGATGGGCATGATGTCATATGATGAAATTCCAGGAATCAGTGCAGACTACAGTTGCTGATCCTAATATTGGGCTATTCAAAGAGGCAAAGCAATCATTTGATTTTTTTTTTTAAATTGTTGAAAATCCAAGATATAGGTTGCGATATTCCAGTCCTGCAATGGGACCCACCACAGGGGATTGCGGTGGGCCAGCCAAAACTTCAACCAAAACTTCATTTCTCACTTTATTCCTATTTGTTTTGATTCCCTTTGAGACCAAAACTCTATCAATCGTAGCCTTGAGTATACTCCATCACTGAATATCCACAGCCCGCCGGGGTAGGGAATTCCAAAGATTTACAACCCTCCAAGTGAAGAAATGTCTGCTCATTTCAGTTCCAGTGGTTGGCCCCTTAGTTATGAGTCTGCTCCTCTATTCTCAACTTTGCAGTCAGGGGAAATAGCCATTCTGCATCTACTCAATCCAAATCCCCTCAGAGGCTTATGGGTGGAATTTTACAGTCCCATGTGGTAGATTTGAATGGGTGTTAGGGGTGGGAGCAATAAAATGTGTGTGGCCTGTCTGCCATTGACTTGACTCCCCCGACCTGTCTCCCATTTTAAGGGGAGAGGTGGACGTGGAGTGGTCCACTCAAAGGCGCTCAAGTGGCCAATTAATAGCCAGTTTAGAGCATTATTTTATACATGTCGGAAGAGGCCCAGCCAAGTGGGTAGCCCAGCAGCCTTTGCTGTGAGGGCTAGTATTGGACGAGGGTGCAAGGTCTTCTTTCCTTACTAAGGGCACCCTGCACCAATCCGAGATCCGCCCCACCCCAAGGCCATATCTATCTTTTTTTTTTAATAAACAATTTTATTGAGGTAGTTTTTGGCTTTATAAACAGTTACAGACATCATCAGAAAGAAAGCAAAAAAAGGCAAAAATGTGCAAACATCCATGTACTTTCAATACTTCAATCATAACATATTGCACAAGCCCGCTCCTGCCATATCTATCTTTAACCAACTACCCAGCATTTCAAAGCCAGTTTTCCAGTCCCCTCCCTTAGGCCTGCAAGCCAGACCCGCTGATACCCCAAGGCTTGCCATCAGTCTGTCCTCTATAACCACTTAAGGGGCTGGCTGTAGCCCCAGGAGCGGCCACCGCTCCAATCTAGTGCTTCAGGGACTAGAGAGTTGCCAGCCATCTGATTGGCCAACTGCTCTCGAGGGCAAGAATTCCTCTCTCGATGAGACAAATTGTCCCACCAAATGTTAACTGGTATCGACTCTTCTGGAAGCAGGGAAGGAAACCAACCAACTGATGAATCCTATCCTATATGTTTCAATGTAATTGTCGCCTACTACCCACAAACCGCATCTAGGCCATTCTACTCCAAGACATGATGAATTTGAGGCAAGCTCTTTTTCCAAATCAAAAGCGAAACAACATGTTTGTAATCTGAAAAGTTTGCTCGGCAGAATCCCATTGGAAAACAAATACCAAACGTTTAAATTATGAAGGATCACCAGAAGGATCTGTGGTACTTGACATGCATCATCAAATTTAACTTGGCATCTTCTCCGCCCCTGTCTAAGAACTCAGTGTGTGGCGCAGGTAACTGAAAGTGTACTTGAAGTTTACATTGCCGCTGCCCGTCTAGAATGTATCAAATCAGACAGCAGCTGTGTTCTCAATGCTGGGCTAAGCATACAGATACTAATGTTTCCAGGATTTATCAGGCTTAACTTTAATCTTGGAATTGGTGTTTTGGTATGCAGTTAGGTTTGCTTGGGTTAAACCTGAAAAGTAGAAGGTTTGCTGATAAGGCAAGCTGCTACAAGGTTGAAAAAAGATGCAACATAAATTATGAAGTTACACAGGGTTTGGGGTCCTGACCAGGGTGTTTAAATCACACTGTGTTGCAATAACTGACTACTATTGCATTGGAATGCTGAGTGTATTAAACATACAAATTTTATCCTGTAGTGTGTTTCGCATTGATCACCTGAATATAACTTGGTAAATTTCCAGCAATTATATTACATTTGTTCACACTTCAAGTTAGGCACAATTTGATATTGAATTGATGGGCTCTACTGTACTACTTGGCTTTGGATTGGATTTGTTTATTGTCATGTGTACCAAGCTACAGTGAAAACTACTGTTCTGTGTACAGTCCAGACAGATCATTCCATACATGAAAAAATAAACATAGGACATACATAAATACACAATGTAAATACAGACATGAGCAACGGGTGAAGCATACAGGACTGCAGTGGAGAAGATGTGTGAAGAGATCATATCCGTCCATAAGAGGATCATTCAGGAGTCTGGAAACAGCGGGGAAGAAGTTGTTTCTGAATCTGTTGGGCAGCACAGTAGCACACGTGGCTAAGCACACATGGCTATCACTGTGGCTTCACAGCATCAGGATCCTAGGTTTGATTTCCTGCTGGGTCACTGTCGGTGCGGAGCTTGTACGTTCTCCCCGTGTCTGCGTGGGTTTCCTCTGGGTGCTCCGGTTTCTTCCCACAGTCCACAACATGCGGGTTAGGTGGATTGGCCATCATAAATTGCCCTTAATATCCAAAAATGTAAGGAAGAGTTATTGGGTTATGGGGATGGGGTGGAAGTGAGAGCTTAAGTGGGTTTGTGCAGACCCGATGGGCAGAATGACCTCCTTCTGCACTGTATGTCCTGTGTTACATCTGTTAGTGCGTGTTCTCAGACTTTTGTACCTCCTGCCTGATGGAAGAAGTTGGAAGAGTGAATAAACGGGGTGCGAGGGGTCATTGATTATGATGTCAGCTTTCCCAAGGCAGCGGACGGTGTAGACAGAGTCATTGGATGGAAGGCGGGTTCGCGTGATGGGCTGGGCTGTGTTCATGACTTTCTGTAGTTTCTTACGGTCTTGGGCCGAGCAGTTGCCATACCAACCTGTGATGCAGCCAGATAGGATGCGTTCTATAGTGCTTCTGTAAAAATTGATAAGAGTCAATGTGGACATGCGAATTTCCATAGTTTCCTGAGAAAGTACAGGCGCTGTGGTGCTTTCTTGGTCGTAGTGTCGACGTGGGTGGACCAGAACAGATCGTTGGTGATGTGCACACCGAGGGAATTTGAAACTGTCAACCATCTCCAACTCGTCCCAGTTGACGCAGACAGGGGTGTGTACGATACTTTACGTCCTGAAGTCAGTGACCAGCTCTTTAGCTTTGCTGACATTGAGGGAGAGATTGTTGTCGTTCCAACATGCCACTAGGTTCTCTATCTCCCTCCTGCACTCTGACTCACCATTGTTCGAGATCCAACGCATTAGTTTGGGCCAAATTTTGCCACACCGTCGTGTGTGTATTGGGAGTATAGTAGGGGGCTAAGTACGCAGCGTTGCGGGGCCCCGGTATTGAGGACTATCATGGAGAAGGTGTTGTTGTTTATCCTTATTGATTATGGTCTATGGTGGTCTATGGGTCAGGAAGTCGAGTATCCAGTTGCAAAGGGCGGAGCCAACTCCTAGGTTTTTGAGCTTTGGCTGGGATTATGGTGTTGAAGGCGGAGATGTAGTCAATGAATAGGAGTCTGTCATAGGAGTCCTTGTTGTCGCGATGTTCCAGGGATGAGTGTCGGGCCTGGGAGATGGCGTCTGCTAACTTACTAACTAAGTAAGTTAGTCTAAGTAAGTCTGCTAATTAAGTAACTAACTGGCGTCCACCAGTTGTGGCGGTATGTGAATTGCAGTGGATCAAGCCATTCTAGGAGTATGGAGTTGATGGGTCTCATAACCAACCTCTGAAAGCACTTCATAAGTGCTATCATGCTTCATGGGCAGCACGGTAGCACAAGTGGATAGCACTGTGGCATCACAGTGCCAGGGTCCCAGGTTCGATTCCCTGCTGGGTTACTATCTGTGCGGAGTCTGCACGCTCTCCCCGTGTCTGCGTGGGTTTCCTCCGGGTGCTCCGGTTTCCTCCCACAGTCCAAAGACGTGCAGGTTAGGTGGATTGGCCATGCTAAATTGCCCTTAGTGTCCAAAAAGGTTAGGAGGGGTTATTAGATTACGGGGATAGAGTTGGAAGTGAGTGCTTATGTGGGTTGGTGCAGACTCGATGGGCCGAATGGCCTCTTTCTGCACTATGTTCCATAATGAACGATGGCGAGGCTACTGGATGGTAGTCGTTGAGGCATATTGCCCGGGTCCTTTTTGGCACCGGAATGATGGTGATCTTCTTGAAGTAGGTGGGAGCATCGGAATGGAGTAGGAGAGGTTGAAGATGTCCACGAACACATCTGCCAGCTGGTCCGCGCAGGATCAGAGTGCACAACCAGGGACCCCGTCAGGACCCATCGCTTTGCAAGGGTTCACTTTCAAGAAGGTCGATCTGACGGTAGGTATTGTGTGTCTGACGCTGCTGGGGCAGTTGACAACGGTTTGATGATTTCCTGCTCAAATCGAGGATAGGATGCATTGAGTTCCATTGAGGAAGTTTGCGCTGCTGCCGGAGATTCTTCTCCGCTTCACTCTGCAGCCCGTTATTTTGTTTAAGCCTTGCCACAACTGATGACAGTCCGTGACTGAGTCTGATGGACTCTAGCTTAGTCTGATGGATTCTAGTTTAGCCTTTGAGCGAATGCAGAGGTTTACAATTGTATCAGGAGTGCCACACCAGTTATGTGGAGAAACTAGTGGAACTAGGATTGATCTCCTTAGAGCACAGAAAAGATAAGAGCCACGTTTAATAGAGTGTTACGACCTCGGCTTACTGTTGGATAAGTCAGATTACAAGGTGGAACATGTCTTGATGGATCCTAACTATTCTTTGGAAACAATGAATAGCAGTTATTGAACAGATTCAAAAGAGGCAGCTGACGAACTTTCAACAAAATAATAAAGCATTTATTAAACAGGAAAACTTGACAAAAAGGAAAGTTTTAGCATTCAATACAAGCACCAGTAAGTTAGTTAAATCACACTATCCCCTTACCCCACCTTTTACCTTTAAAGTTACAAACAACGTCATAAAGATAACACAATTTATGTTGGGCATGGCAACCCCACCCCCACCACACAGCATATTTTGCGGCAGCTGTAAGTGGCTAGCCACTGGCTGACAGTGGAATCTTCCGGTACCACCGCTGTTGTAGCCACCTGGGGTGGCCGTCCCGATTCCAAAATGGATCCCCGCAAAGAATACAGGGAAAATTGGCCAGCCACAGGAAAAACAAGCAGGTGCAAGGTTTCCTGTGTATTAAGATTTGCAGAACCCAGACAGAACTGAAACCAATAGCCATCTACATACTAATGAGCAATCCCCAGGAACAATTAGAAACATTGAATCAATCGGGACCAAGACAGACTCCCCGGCGCCAGTGGGAGCTCGTACAAAGGCAGGCCAACGGACACATAGGGCTCGCCCAACAATCGGGGAACACCTCCGGTATTGAAGAAATCGATGAGAATGATTGGGACATGGTCCAATTAATTGGGACCAAGCCCGGGGTCCACCCAATAGGCCACAAAACCCCTGGGACCTATAAGATAGTGTCCCCAAGTTCAGTTCACTCTCTTGGCAGCTCTCAAAAAACTCTTGACCGTGACTCTCAGCAAGGAGAGACCTGCCAAGCAACTGCACCAACCAAGTAAGTCTCCAGTCAATAAACGCTACGAGATAGACGCTCCTAGCTACCATTCCATACCAGCTTGAAGCCAGCAGATTCGGAACCGGACAAAGGCCATTGTTCCTCTGACCTGGTGGGCCATTCGAAAGCTAAGAATAGGCCTTTAGTAGCAGTGATAGTTTAGTAAGTAGAGTTTATGCATGAGTAGTGATTGACTGTGTGTATAATACATGTGTATTGATTTGAAACTTATTAACTGGTGTATTGAGTTATTGATCGGCACTTGGCCTTGAACCTCGTGGTGGTATCAGAAAGATACCTGGCAACTCTGGAGCAAAGGTTATTAAAACAGAGCAGTTAAAGAGAAAGCATAACGAGCAACCCTGTCAACAGGGTCCCAATATTTACACCCTCCACTGACGGTGGGAAGGGACAGAAGATTCCGCTCAATACCTATATTCTGCATGTGGACTAATAGGCAAATTGTGGTCGGACACCACATTCAAAACCAAATGACAGATGGCAACAAAAGATTCTGTGAATTTCTCATTAACGCCACCCCCCAAGTTTGTTACACCGTCAGCCAACCGATCTCACTGAAATTCCTTCTTACGAGGGTTTTCAATACTAAACTCGCCTTGGAACTCTGTTCCCAAGTGAAGCTTTCACTCTGTTTTATTTTGTTTTGCGATCATCACTTGTTAATCCGACAAATGCGAGGTGATGCACTTTGGAGGATCAAATCCAGGTATGAATTATACTGTAACTGGCAGAACCCTTAGGAACATTAACATTCAGAGGGATCTGGGCGTGCAGGTCCACAGTTCCCTAAAACTGGCAACACAGGTGGCTAAGGTGTTTAAGAAGGCATACGGCATGCTTGCCTTCATCTGTCGGGGTGAGTACAGGAGTTGGGAAATCATGTTGCAACTATATAAAATCTTGGTTAGGCAGCATTTGAAATGAAATGAAAATCGCTAATTGTCACAAGTTGGTTTCATATGAAGTTACTGTGAAAAGCCCCTAGTCGCCACATTCCGGCGCCTGTTCGGGAAGGCTAGTACGGGAATCGAACCATGCTGCTGGCCTGCCTTTGTTCTGCTTTCAAAGCCAGCGATTTAGCCCTGTGCTAAACCAGCCCCCGTGTGCAGTTCTGGTCACCACCTTTATCAGAAGAATGTGGAAACTTTGGAGAGAGTGCAAAGAAGGTTCACCAGGATGTTTCCTGGTGTCGAGGGTGTTGGCTATGATGAAAGGTTGAATAAACTAGGATTGTTTTCACTAGAAAGACAGAGGCTGAGGGAGACCTGGGGCACAATTCTCCCAACGGGAGACAAAGGGCCGACGCCGGAGTGAAAACCGGAGTGTTTCACTCCGGCATCGGAGGCCGCTCCTCGCCCCCTATTCTCCCACCCCCAGGGGGCTAGGAGCGGTGCCGTGTCAATTGCGCGCGCCGGACCTTGGCGCTGCGTCAAAGCGGCGGCGCTTAAATGACGTCCCCTGTGCAAGCGCAGGTTGGCAGGCGCCAACCCACGCATGCGCGGTTGCCGTCCTCCCCGCGGGCACCCTGAAAGACATGGAGGATTGATCTTGCGGGGCGGCGGAGGAAAAGAGTGCGTCCTTTAGAGCGGTGGGCACTGATCGCGGGCCAGACCCGTACTGAGCACCCCCCTGTTGCTCGATCCTCCCCCCCCCCCACCCCCCCCACCCCCCCACAGGCCGCACACGCGGTGTTCGCATGCTGTTCACGCCGGCAGCGACCAGGTGTGGTTGGCGCCGGCGTGAACCCATCGGATTGGGCAGGCTGCTCGGCCCATCCGGGCCGGAGAATCGCCGCTCGCCTGTTAGAAACGCTAGCGACGATTCTCCGAGCGGCCTGTCATGAAACGCGGCACACCGTTTTGGGGGGGGGGTGGGAGAATCGCGTGCGAGTGCCAGGGCGGCGTGGCGGGAATCGCCCGGCACTCCCGCGATTCTCCCACCCGGCGTGGAGGTTGGAGTATCGCGCCTCTGATATAGGTCTATAAAATTATGAGAGGCATGGACAGGGTAGATAGTCAGAGGCTTTTTCCAAGGGCCGCAGGTTCAATGTGAGAGGGGAACGGTTTAACAGGAGATAGGTGGGGTATGGTCTTCACAGAGTGATGGGTGCCTGGAATGTGCTGCCAGAGTGTGTGGTGGAAGCAGGCACATTCATTAGCAACATTTAAGAGGCATCTGGATGAGCACTTGAATAGGGAAGAAATAGAGGAATATGGACCGAGTGAGGGCAGAAGGTTTTGTTTTTAGTTAGGTCATCATGAGGGCAGCACGGTAGCATGGTGGTTAGCATAAATGCTTCACAGCTCCAGGGTCCCAGGTTCGATTCCCGGTTGGGTCACTGTCTGTGCGGAGTCTGCACGTCCTCCCCGTGTGTGCGTGGGTTTCCTCCGGGTGCTCCGGTTTCCTCCCACAGTCCAAAGATGTGTGGGTTAGGTGGATTGGCCATGCTAAATTGCCCTTAGTGTCCTAAAAAATAAGGTTAATGGGGGGGGGGGTTACTGGCATAGGGTGGATGCGTTAGGGTGATCATTGCTCGGCACAACATCGAGGGCCGAAGGGCCTGTTCTGTGCTGTACTGTTCTATGTTCTATGATCGGCACTGGCTTGGAGGGCTAAAGGACCTGTTCTGTACTGTACTTTTCTTTGTTCTTTGTCATGAAACTAAGTTAAAATTATGAAGAATTTTGATAAGTGAGTTATCATGATCTCAAAACACACTGCTTGCAAGGGTCCAAGAAGCAGACTCACTTAAAACTTGCAAAATGCAATTGCTTATACACTTGAAAGGGAAATATTTGCAGCTCTGAGGAGGTGTGCAACTAATTCAATCTTAGTGTGGTAGTATGACTCGGGGTATTACGGTACCTGGGAGTGTGAGCTGACATTGGTACAGAGGGCTCGCTACCCATTGGCTCAGGTATTGTGTTTCTCCGTATTTTTATTGGCTAAGAAGGAGGTAGCTCCGCCTACGAGGAGGGGTATAAGAACCCGTGGTCCCAGCAGCCAGGCCATTTCTGTATGTCTGCTGCCGGGCTCACTTCTTGCTGATTAAAGCCTTTCGTTTCGGACTTCACCCACGTTTCGTGTCCATTGATTGTGCATGAATTTAATCAGCAAGATTTTATAGGATGGAGCTCCGCATGAAGCCGGAGTGTCTTCGACTGAGCCCTCACACAGCGAATGCAACAGCGGCATTTAAGCACTGGCTGGCTTGCTTCAATTGTTACCTTAGCACAGCGGAAAACGTCCCGACGAGGGAGCAGAAACTGCACATCCTCCACTCGTGCATTGGCACTGCCACATACACGCTCATAGAGGACACGACAGACTACGACGCGGCTATGGACTTGCTCAAAGGACATTTCATACGGCCGGTGAACCAAGCCTACGCTCGGCACTTACTATCCACAAGGCAACAGATACCTGGTGAGTCACTGGACGATTTTTACTGTGCCCTCCTCGTGCTGGGGAGGAACTGTGGCTGCCCACAGCTGTCTGCTGCTGAGCATACCGAACTCCTGATTCGAGACTACTTTGTTGCAGGTATGCAGTCCTCGCAGATCCGCCAAAGACTGTTGGAGAGAGAAACTTTAAGCCTCACGGAGGCACGGGCCCTCGCCTCCTCCCTAGAGGTCGCAAACCGTAATGCTTGCTCGTACACCCCCGACCGCGTGGCGGCCCCCTGGGCAGTGTGGAACTCTGCCTCTCTCTCCCCCATGGACTCTGATCCCCCTCAGGCCTGCGCCGCAGGGCGCCCCGAAAAACCCACGGGGCCCCGCTGCTATTTCTGCGGCCAGGCGAAGCACCCCTGTCAGCGCTGCCCGGCCCGTTCCGCAACCTGCAAGGGCTGCGGGAAGAAGGGCCACTTTGTGGCCGTTTGCCAAGCAAAGGGGGTCGCTGTGGTCCCAAGCAGCGACCGCAGGACTCTCCCTTCAAGGGCCCCGTGCGGCCTGCGGATCACGCTTCCCAAACCCCCAATGCCACGTTTGATCCCCGGGCGCCGCCATTTTACGCCCCGCGCCAAGTGCGACCCCCGGGCGCCGCCATTTTGGACCCCCGACTCCACGTGCGGGGAACTGGTGCCGCCATTTTGTCCACCCTCCACCATGTGCGGCCGACAGGCGCCGCCATATTGGATCGGCACCGAGGACCCCACGGGTGACTACTCCCTGCCTGATGAAGACTCCGAGTATCTGCCACGACTCGCTTCAGTCACGCTGGACCAGTCTCGGCCTCGTACCCTCTTGACAGCCACGAAGATTTTGCTCAATGGCCACGAGACGAACTGCCTGCTGGACTCCGGGAGCACAGAGAGTTTCGTCCACCCCGCCACGGTAAGACGCTGCGCTCTCCCTCTCTACCCGGTTAAGCAAAAAATCGCCCTGGCCTCCAGCTCTCACTCAGTACAGATCACGGGGTGCTGCATAGCGGACCTCACGGTCCAGGGTAGGAAGTTTAAAAACTGCAAACTATGTCCTTCCTCACCTCTGCGCAGCAGCACTCCTGGGGTTAGACTCCCAGTGTAACCTCCAGAGCCTAACATTCAAATTCGGTGGCCCTATGCCCTCCCTCACTGTCTGCAGCCTCGCGACCCTCAAAGTCGATCCCCGTCCTTGTTTGCAAACCTAACCCCGGATTGCAAACCTGTCACCACCAGGAGTCAACGTTACACTACCCAGGACCGGACCTTCTCAGGTCCGAGGTCCAACGGCTTCTGAAGGAAGGGGTCATCGAGGCTAGCAACAGCCCCTGGCGAGCACAAGTGCTGGTGGTAAAGACTGGGGAGACGAATAGGATGGTCATAGACTACAGTCAGACCATCAACAGGTTTACGCAGCTGGACGCATACCCTCTCCCCCGTATATCCGACCTGGTCAACACGATCGCGCAGTACAAGGTCTTCTCCACGGTGGACCTCAAGTCCGCTTACCGTCAGCTTCCTATCCGCGCGAGTGATCGCAAGTACACTACGTTCGAAGCGGACGTGCGGCTCTACCACTTTTTAAGGGTTCCCTTCAGTGTCACAAATGGGGTCTCGATCTTCCAAAGGGAGATGGACCGAATGGTCGACCAATACGGTTTACGGGCAACTTTCCCTAATCTCGACAATGTCACCACCTGCAGCCACGATCAGCAGGACCACGGCACCAACCTCCGTAAATTCCTCCGAACCGCAAAACTCCTGAACCTGACCTACAACAAGGACAAATGCGTGTTTAGCAACGACCGTCTAGCCATCCCCGGCTACGTAGTGCGTAATGGAGTGATAGGCCCCGACCCGGAACGCATGAGCCCCTGATGGAGCTTCCCCTTCCCCACTCCCCCAAAGTCCTCAAGCGCTGTCTTGGTTTCTTTTCATATTACGCCCAGTGGGTCCCCAATTACGCCGACAAAGCCCTTCCCCTCATCCAATCAGCCACGTTCCCCTGTTGATGGAAACCCGCCAGGCCTTTAGCCGCATCAAAGCAGATATTGCAAAGGCCACGATGTGAGCTATCGATGAGTCCCTCCACTTCCAGGTCGAGAGCGACCCGTCCGATTTAGCTCTGGCGGCCATCCTCAGCCAAGCGGGCAGACCCGTGGCCTTCTTCCCCCGTACCCTCCACGCTTCCAAAATCCGCCACTCCTCGGTCGAGAAGGAAGCACAGACCATAGTAGAAGCTGTGCGACATTGGAGGCACTATCTGGCTGGCAGGAGGTTCACACTCCTCACAGACCAACGGTCAGTGGCCTTCATGTTCAACATGCACAGAGGGGCAAGATAAAGAACGACAAGATCTTGCGGTGGAGGATCGAACTGTCCACCTGCAACTACGACATCTTGTATCGTCCTGGGAAGCTGAACGAGCCTCCCGATGCCCTGTCCCGCGGCACCTTTGCCAACGCACAAGTGGATCACCTTCGAACCCTCCACGCGGACCTCTGACACCCGGGGGTCACCCGTTTTTTCACTTTATCAAGACCCGCAACCTGCCCTAATCCATCGAGGAGGTCAGGACAGTCACTAGGGACTGCCACACCTGCGTGGAGTGCAAGCCGCACTTCTACCGCCCCGATAATGCGCATCTGATAAAGGCTTTCTGCCCCTTTGAATGCCTCATACCAACCGCAACACTTACTTCCTCAATGTGATTGATGAGTACTCCTGCTTCCCGTTCGCCATCCCCTGCCCCGACATGACCACACCCATCATCATTAAAGCCCTACACACCATTTTCTCCCTGTTTGGATTCCCCGCTTAAATACATAGCGATAGGGGGTCCTCCTTTTGAGTGATGAACTGCGTCAATTCCTGTTCAGCAGGGGCATCGCCTCCAGCAGGACGACCAGTTCCAACCCCAGGGGTAATGGACCGGTCGGGAGGGAGAACGGTACGGTCTGGAAGACCATCCTGCGGGCCCTACGATCCAGAAATCTCCCAGTCTCCCGCTAGCAAGAGGGACCCAGACGCCCTCCATTCAATCCGGTCACTTCTTTGCACATCCACTAATCAAACACTTCACGAATGCCGCCTTGTTTTTCCCAGGAAGTCTTCCTCAGGGCTGGCTACAGACCTGGCTGGCTACCCCCTGGCCCATCGTGCTCCGGAAACACGTGCGGGTGCACAAGTCAGATCCGTTGGTCGAGAGAGTCCAGCTGCTCCACGCGAACCCGCAGTACGCGTATGTGGAGTATCCCGACAGCCGACAGGACACGGTCTCCCTACGGGACCTGGCACCCGCCGGATCCCAACCACCACCCCCGGCACCAGCCCCCCCAACCATCCCCCAACCGCAACTGCCCCGGCAGGCGCTCCCCTCCCTGGCCCGCCTACACCCTTACACGCGCTGCCTAGTGGACAGGACGACCCTTCCCCGGCCCGGCCCGGCCTTGCCACCTCCGACTAGGGATCCGGAAACAGCCACGAGGACCAGATCATCTCTCCTGGAGTCTCGATGGCGCCTGTCTCCAGCGGAGCTCCGCAGGTCGCATAGGACGTCCAAGGCACCCGATCAGCTGATCGAGTCTATGTGAACTATTGATGGACCCTTGTTCTTGCTTGTTCTCTCGTTTTTTTTTCTCTCAAACCTGTATATAATTACTGTGTTCTGACTCGACCCTGTAAATAGTTGCGGGCCAGTGGGCAGCCACCGTTGAAGAGGTACGATCCGGCATCACTAGTCATACTACCAGTCTCTTACCCACTTGCATGGGACATCCCCCCCCCCCTCTCTCCATATCCGCATTCCCGTACCCACCCGCCATTCGTTTCGGTCTTCACCTACGTTTTGTGTCCATTGATTGTGCATCACTTAGCACATGCAGGCTGAATGGCATCCTATGCTGTATGATTGTGTGGTCTTGATATAAATGGTGAGATGGGAATGGTGCAGGGGACATGACAATGCCAGGAATGCAGATGCCATGCCTCAAATTAACAAAGGCTTGAATTACAGGCTGCTGATTGTGGGTTGTTGGGGGGGGGGGGGGGGGGGGGGTGCTGCGGTGCCAGTGGCGGCGAGGTGAGGTTGTTTGGTCGCGATCTTGGACAGGCTTTGGAAGGGTTGGTGATTGTGATGGGGCCAGAGAAAATGGAGAGGTCACAACCAGTAGAAGAGAGGCCAAAAACTTCTTTGCAGAGCGGTGGGGCCCTGGGAGTTGGGGGCGGCAGTAGAACTCTTTTGTACCACTGGATTGTTTTAAGAATCACTTTCTTTGAGAGTCAGCTATTCTTGCCTCCATTTTTCATAGAATTTACAGTGCAGAAGGAGGCCACTCGGCCCATCGAGTCTGCACTGGCTCTTGGAAAGAGCACCCTACCCGAGAGGTCCACCCTATCCACATAACCCAGTAACCCCACCCAACACTAAGGGCAATTTTGGACACTAAGGGAAATTTATCATGGCCAATCCACCTAATCTGCACATCTTTGGACTGTGGGAGGAAACCGGAGCACCCGGAGGAAATCCACGCAGACACGGGGAGGATGTGCAGACTCCACACAGACAGTGACCCAAGCCTGAATCGAACCTGGGACCCTGGAGCTGTGAAGCAATTATGCTATCCACAATGCAATGGTGCAGGATTTCCCGAGCTTTGGAGAACTTGTCTGGAACATCAATAAAATTTACATCTATCTTCCCATTGGGCTATGAGGGACTGATTTAAATATGTTAATGAATGTCCTGCCTGTCCTACACCATCGCTGTACAAATTGGGTGTGAATTCACTTTTTTTAAGGATTAAACCACTTGATCTCCTCACACCCACCATGAATAAGTTAAATTTGAGGTGAATGTTTTTAATTTTATTTGTTGAAAATGATTGATTAAATATTCATGCACACCAATATATCGAATTTATTCAGTGGCTCGGTTCTTCAAGCCAGTCAGTCCTATAGACTGAGAAGGTCCCACATTCAATCCCCACCCTGTGTTTTCGGCTGTAATGGACTTACTGCAGTTAGGTTCAATGGCCTTGGGGTAGAGGCGAGGAACAATTAACCAAGGTTCTTGGGCGAGATTCTCCCAAAACGGGAGAAATCGTAAAGCTGCCGTAAAACCCGGGCGGGTTTTACGGCAGCGCTTCCCTTCCCGACGGGGGACCGATTCTGGTCCCCGGTCGGGGCTAGCAGCCCGACGCCGTAGGCTCCGGCAAGACGGGCTTAACGAAAATCGTTAAGCCCGCTTACCGGAGTTAGCGCCGGCTGACGCGTCATATGACGTCAGCTGCGCATGCGCAGTTTGGAAGACTCCAACCCGCGCATGCGCGGGTGACGTCATCGCGTTTTTGCGCGAAACCCGCGCATGCGCGGGTCGGGTTGCCCCTCAGCCGCCCCGCGAATGGATACTGCGGGGCGGCGGAAGGACAAGTAGTGCACGGGCATCGGGCCCGCTGCCCGCGATCGGTGCCCACTGATCGCGGGCCCATGGCACCCTTGGCACGGCCGTGGTACTGCCGTGCCAATCGGTGCCATGGTTATAAAAAGCGAGTTGGTGACGCCGTTTTTACGAACGGCAAGACCAGGTGTGTTTGCCGTTCGTGAAAACGGCGGAAAGGGCTGGGACTTCGGCCCATCTAACAGCTGTGAATCGCTGCCGGCCGTAAAAAAACGGCGGCAGCGATTCGGGTCGGGACTTCGGCGGGGGGGGGGAGAATAGCGGGAGGGCGGGAAAAATGTCGGGAAGGCCCTCCCGCTATTCTCCCACCCGTCGTGGGGGGCGGAGAATTTCGCCCCTTGTTCTTGACTGCTATCCAGTGACCCATGTTATCAAGTGCGCAATTGAGATCATGATTGGGCAGAGCTTTGATATTCCACCACAACAGATAGCCTGCAAACAAATTCCAGTCTTGTGATGAATGGTCATTTGCATGACATTCCTTTTGGCAATAGCATCTGTGACCATTTGCAAGAATGTGTTGGCATAGAGAGCATGATTAGTTAAATATATGCATGCTTTCAGGCTTGTTAATAGGGAAGATGTTGCTCTGATTCACTGATTATTTTTTCTCTGAATACTCAACCCTGACCCACACAATTCTGATGGGTTGCTTTCTCCATTGGCACATTTTGTGTAGTACAGTTATCTCACTTTCCCAGATACGTCTAAAGAGCAACTAATTTTGGATATTCATTCATGGAACGTGGTTGTTGCTGGTAAGCATTTGTTGACTATTCCTAGGGTAGGAAAAGGGTAGGTAAGCTTACTGTGGGTTTGGGGTCACATGTATGTGAGACTGGATAAGGGTGTCAGATTTCCTTCCTTAAAGGACAATACTGAACCCGGCTTTTTTCTGACAGTCTAGGTTGTGGTCTCCTTGCCTTGACACAAGTATTCCTGATTTCTTTAATTCAATTTCATTCCACCAGCTGCTGTAGTGGGATTTGAACCCATGTCCCCAAACCTTAGTCAGTGCCTTTGGATTACCAGTCCAGTGACTTTACCCACTAAGCCATCATCTCCCCTCAAATACTAAATGATTGTGTGCTTGATTTGTTGTTGCAACAGAAGCAGCTATTTTGGTGCACACAGGATGTAAAAAAACTAGCTGAGTGTGCCAGACCCATGTGAATGTTCAAATGGGAATGGACCTGGACCCTGCTCTGCTCTTCATGAACATGGCTGACCTGTACTTCATTTACTTGCTTTATCTCATTATTAGTCAGTTCAATGACAACTTGATTAATTTTGCAACCTACTTAGATATTTTTTACAATGTCAATTCTCCTGAATGTTGACTCCTTACTCAGGCACAGCTCCACCGCTACCACCTTCGTACGCTTTGTTACCTTATGTCTGGCCTTTGACTGACTGTTGTTGGCAGGCTTTTCGCACCAAGGCTTCCCCTTGCTGGCCAACCTTGGGAACTGGGGGTACTTTGCTCATACTTCACCTAAAGTAGGTAACTCGGAGAACATTAGGAGTGGGCAAAATGCAGTGAGTTCACAAATGGTTAAAAACACAGACATAACACCCAATGGCCATATCTGGACAAAAGAGCTGAACCCAAGAGGCAAGGTGAGAGTAACTACCCTTGCCACCAAGACAGCATCTGACTGAGTATGGCATCAAGGAGATCTAGCAAAACTGAAGTCATTGTGAATCGGGAGGAAAACTCTCTGCTGATTGCAGTCATATCTAGCACAAAGGAACATGGTTTTGGATGTTGGAGGTCAATCATTGCAAACCCAGGCAAGAGTTTCTCTGGATAGTGTCCTGAGCTCAACCATTTTCTACTGGCTCATCATTTACTTTCATCCCGTCATAAGCTGGAGTAGAAATGCTTGCTGATGATTTCACAATATTCAGCACTATTCACGACTGCTGAGACATTGAAGCAGACTGTATCCACATGCAGCAAGACCTGCACTATATTGAAGCTTGGGCTAAGCGGAAAGTAACATTTGCGCCACTGAAGTGCCAGGCAATGACCATCTCCAACAAAAGAGAATCTAGCCATCAATCTATGACATTCAATGACATTACCGTTGTTGAATTCCCCCATTATCAACATCCTGGGGGTTACCTTTAACCAGGATCTGAACTGGATGAGCCATATAAATAGTATAGCTACAAGAGCAGGTAAGAGGCTGGGAATTTTGCAGAGAGTAACTCACTTTCTGACTTCCCAAAGCTTGTCCAGCATCTAGGGTGTCATGGAATACTCTCCATTTGCCTGAATGCGTGCAGTTCAAGCAACACTAGAGAAGCTTGAAACCATCCAGGACAAGTCAGCCTGCTGAATTGGCACCTCATCCACCACTGCTGGATGGGGTGCCAGTGTGTGCCATCTTGAGATGCTCTGCAGAAACTCACCGCAACCATCTTTAGACAGCACCTTCCAAATCCATAGCCCAAAGATATGCAGGTTAGATGGTTTGTCGTGCTAAATTGCCCCCCAGTGTCCAAAGGATAGGAAGGGTTACAGGGATAGGGCAGGTAGTGGGCTTGGGTAATGTGCTCTTTCGGAGGGTCGGTGCAGACTCGATGGGCTGAATGACCTCCTTCTGCACTGTAGAGATTCTATGGCTTCTGTTCAAGGGCAATTAAGGTGAGGGGTCAAATGCTGTCCTTGCCAGCGATGTCCAAATCCCATGAAAGATTAAAGAAAATTTGGCCAGTAGAACCACTGTTAATCAAAACCTATTCTGGTTAAAAATTGCATTGGGTGTTTCTGTGTTCCTGCAAACTAAAGATAGATTATTGGTTACACACCTATGTAGGTTTTGTCGTGTGTTCTTCAAACTTCAGAAGGCACAATAAGCTTGAAGAGACCCTAGGTGGGGTTCTCCATTTCAGAAACTTGAGTGCTAACGCCGAGACAGAATCGGTGGACTTCTACGACAACAAAATGGGCACCGGTCTTGGAGCAATTCCAGAACTGTTAATGGGCTAGCCGCAGCGCATGTGGAACATGGGCAATTCCAATAAAAAACGGTGTTCAATTTGCCACTTGAGAGGCTGAAGGCGGCAGCAGCATATGAGCATTCCACTCCCCACAAACACCTATTCTAGCCCACAAGATAGCACGTTGCGCTGGAGCGCGTGCATCTCGTTGATGGGTCGGCTGGGGCCAGAGGGTACCTAGGGGGATGACCTGGGGGGTCAGCCATATGACCCGTGGACTAAGTAGGCAGTATGCACCATGTGTAGCTGCAGGGCTGCCATGCAGGCTGCGACAACGGTGGTCTGTGACCGTCTATACCGACCACACAGCCCATCTCCTGGCAGCTCCCCCCCCCCCTGCCTGCGGCACAACTGGCAGCACACTTTAGCGACGTTGGATACTTTTCATACCCCCTCTCTCCCTCATCAGCCACGGCGCCTGTTTCCCAATTATTAAAGTCACACGTGAAACTCGCCATTGATAATTCCTCCTGGCAGAGGCGGAGCATCGTTGGAGCCCCGGAGAATGCTGGGTCAGGCCTGCTAATGATATGCCATCGGCATTTACTGTACGTGTGAAGTAGAATGCATTGACGCCACTGTTGAGGCACCGGAGCGTGGCATTGGGGCAGGCGCCTGGAACCGGCCATGATTTTCACTGTGCGTGTGATTCTCCGCCCAATCGCGTTTCCCAGTTCTAGCCTTGGTCGACGGGAAATCCAGCTCCTAATGGGTTTTCAACTTTTTAATTGAGTTATTTTCAATTCAATTTTTAACAGCATCCTCTGATTGTCACACTTGATATTTACACAATGAAAAATATCAATATTTTAATTACTAAAATCAGTTAGGGAGAGCGCCTTACTTTATTTAATTTGTTTTTTCTCTGCAGAAAGAAAATTAGCTCTAATTGCAACTGCATCTTCTGGATAGTGATTATCATGCATTCATTTGTACATTTTATCATAGTTGGAAAACAGCAGAGCCTGAGAGAGAGAGAGAGAGGGAGAGAGGCGAGTGAGTTCCAAATGCGCACAATACATCCAGTGTTGAATCCGTAGTACGCGGAGCACGTAGACGATAGTAGACATTAAAGAACAAGGTTTCAAATCCAAAACTCCTCCATTCCCTGAAGTGTCTACTTCCCCGACCTTCACACAGGGCTTTTATACAAACTGGGGCTCTCCTTGTTAAGGGGAAGCCATGCCCCCGAAAGGGGAATTTCATATTCGTGGGAGGTCATGGGAAACCGTATGGTCCTGATTCCGGGACCTTCTTGGGGTTAAAATACTCCCCCCCCCCCCCCCCCCCAGCAATGTCCTCGTCCATGGGCAAGTGCGTTAGTCCTTTTGACGTTTTGTCTATGAACGGTGTTCAGTCGCAGACCTTGCGGCATCAGGGGGCGCATATCGGACCGGGCAGTGTCGTTTGCATGACGACTGACTAGGTGGCGGCAGAATTGCTGGTGCAACCATGAGAGTCGGCACGGGTGTCTCCGGCGGTCTCCAAGCAAGGCGGTTCTTCGTCTGGCATCTTGAACCCTCATAAATGACCTCTGGAACCATGACAACCAGCGGAGCTGGGGGCGGTGGGGGCAGCGGGGGCACCTAGCACAGCTGGGACCTCTGAATCAATGGCCGGTAAGACGTGCGTATATAGCACGTGGCTTCGGAGGTGGTCTACATGGTGATTAGACTCACGGCCCTGTGTTCCGTATTTGGTAGGAAACCAGACTCATTTTCACCAACGTGACACCCAGGATCCAAACGGTCCCATCCTGGGGCGAACCTGCAAAATGACTTGCGGCGGGCTCCTTGGGTCTGCCTTGGATTGTTCCTGAGCACAGCAGACTTTCCCGCCAATATCCAGAAAAACAAGACTCAAATGGATGCAGAGGTGGCAGCCCATCGGCGTTGTCCTGTAGCAGAATAAGAACCTGGCTAAGCGGGTCTCCCAGGAACCCGATGTTTGTTTTTCATTCTGAGCTTACCGCCCTCTTGGCCAACCCATTTGAAGCTGGATGGTATGGGGTGGTCCTCTCGTGACTGATTCCATTGGCGGACAGGAATGCTGCCAATTACGCCCTCGTAAACATCGTACCATGTGGTATCAGAACATTGGGTATGTCGTGGGTGCTGAAGTGTGCCGGAGTTTCTCCATGGTGGGTCGGGCAGTTGTCCCCTGTATCTTGAGGACCTCCATCCACTTGGATAGAATAGAATTTACAGTGCAGAAGGAGGCCATTCAGCCCATCGAGTCTGCACCGGCTCTTGGAAAGAGCACTCTACCCAAGGTCAACACCTCCACCCTATCCCCATAATCCAGCAACCCCACCCAACACTGAGGGCAATTTTGGACACTAGGGGCAATTTATCATGGCCAATCGACCTAACCTGCACATCTTTGGACCGTGGGAGGAAACCGGAGCACCCGGAGGAAACCGACGCACACACGGGGAGGATGTGCAGGCTCCGCACACAGTGACCCAAGCCGGAATCGAACCTGGGACCCTGGAGCTGTGAAGCAATTGTTCTATCCACAATGCTACCGTGCTGCCCAGTGGCAAGGATGAGGATATTTGCACCCTGAAAGGGGCCAGCAAAGTCTATATGAAAGTGAGACCACAGATGACCCGGCCCTTCCCACGGGTGGAGCGGAGCTGCAGGAGACCACTTCTGGTCTGGCTGACACTGGATGCAGTGCTGGGCCACCCACTCAATGTCTGCATCGATGCCTGGCTAGCAAACGTAGCTGTGAGCTAATATTTTCAACTTGGACATGCATGGGTGTCCATCAGGGACGGGCTGCGTCCACATTCGGGGACTACCACATTGGTTCCCCAAAAGAACATGCCCTCTTCTATGCTTAGATGCTGCATCCTTTTGGTGTATGCCTTCAGGTCCTGCGCCCCATACTGCACCATGTGGCGGACGCAGGTTAGCTGAGGGTCAGTCGGCTCCACCTACAGTTGCGGTACGTTGTGACTGGGGACCATCTCCCATTGGCTTGGGCCAATGTCTCCTGCAGGGACACAGAGGAGGCATTAATTGCCGCAACTGTGGTTACTCGCAGGGGTGGGGTGGGAGGAAGAGCTTTGGGTTGGGGAGGGGGCTTGAGAAGATGGCTGTATGGGGGGCATATGGGGCGTATGGGGTGGGGAGAGCATGTTGGGGGAGGTGGTCAGGGATCTAGTGCAAATTCACCCGAGCGGCCCAATGGCGGTTGTTGACCGTCTTGCAGCACTGGGTGCCATTCCGCATGAGTAAGTATAGGTTGTTGCTTAGGATAGGGGTAAGACCCATGTACATATGGCTCATGGCTTCTGTCTCGAGCCTGAGCACAGAAGAGTGCTTCAATCAGAGTTATGGCTTCATCTGATCTCTCTCTGACCAAAGTGTTGGAACTCTGAAACTGAAGATTGCCTGCTTGTATTATTCTGGATGAGTTCCTCTGGAGAGCCCTGTCAGAGTTTCCAAAATTCTGTTGCATGCTCCATAACTTGGCCCTCCGAAGGAGCCAATATTTGGGACCACAGTGGGAGGAAGATTGTAGGCACAGGATGATTCTCAGGATGGTGAGGAAGAATGGCTAATCACTTTAGCTGCTAAAGTTGTGAAGTCCCAAATAATTGAGGAACGGTTTACCTGATGAATGTGATTTTTAGCAGTTGGAGTAAACCTCTTTAAGAGTTATAGGTAACCTTTAAACAATGGCAGATGTTTCTGATATTCCTGTTCTTATCAGGTAAACAGTTAGTGGACAGTAAAGTAGCACAAATTCCCGTGAGAGGTAATAAATAGCATTTTCAGTGCCTTGTCCTATTCGTCCACAGTGATACCCTCCAAAGTGTACCCCTGTCTGAATCTTGAACTACCATCAGCAGCCTCAATGTGTTTCATTCTGGCCTTCGTGATTCCAAGAAATTAACAGTGAACAGTGTGGGAGTTTAAGCAGAAGGATAGCTGCAGTGACTGACAAGTAGGGAAGGAATGTGTATGGGAAGTAGGGCTGAGTTGGGAACCATATTGTATCCACCTTGGCCAGGCCATTATCTTATTCCACCTTTGAAATCAAGTCATCCTCTGTCACCTCTCACCACTGCTGCAGCACTGTTAACATTGTGAATCTTCACTCCTTAACAGGAATAACAACTCGTTTCTGCTATTTCCATCAAGATTCCCAGTACATCACCTGAGATTCTCAGGATCTTTGCCAAGCCCTAGGATAGGCAGATTGGACTTGTGGCCTACTCCTCCCGTCTGCTTCGAAGGCCTGCCCGCTAAGTGGGCTGACGTCTGGATGGGGAATTTGTGAATTAAACTGTTTTGTGCTGTAACACGGCATGTGGGGGTCTGGAACACCACCCCTTCACCTACATAAAGTCACCCCAGTTAATATCCAGGCCAATAGTTCAGGCTGATGGCTAGAATTAGCTTTTTGCATAACCATGCCCAACTTTCAAGGAATGGAAGTCTATGTAAGATGCAGTGCAGAGGCAGGAAGTCTATGTAACATGCAATGCAGAGGCAGGAAGAGAGGACATTCAAGAGAATGTATGGCTAAATTTGACAAGATGATTTATAAGCAGGATCATATGCAAATCTTTACGAGAAGAAGCCAAAAAGGTGAAAGGGTTTCTGATAATTAGATGCAGCATAAATGTGTATAACGTTGAAGTAACAGCCAGAAATAGACACACTGCTTTCATTAAATGGTGGACACTTCATCAAAGATATTTTGAACAAATAACAATCAAAATAAAGTATCTACTTGGTTTTCTCCATCACAAATGTAGCATCAAGCAAAATTCTCAAAGGGAATATTAAAAAGGGCGTAAGAATCTATTTAAAAAAAACATGATGCTGTTACCTCACAGGAGAACCAATCATATTGGAACCTGGCACTGGATCAACTTAATATCTTTGAGCACTGAATTGTCCTTGTAGCTTTCCGAGACGTTTGCGCCTTCTCTAACTTACAGCATCTGTAATGTTTTTGTATCTCTGTGTTAGTCATGCTGCATTTTAGAGTTGTAACAATGCTGAAGTTTTATAAAAGCTTTATTTGTTTGACATGTATTGTGATGAATGTAGGAAAGTTTTGAATATATTGCATTATGGTTGTTGCAGTAATGTTATTAAAATAACTTTGGTTAAGGTATCCAGATTATATATCTGCTGAAGCTGTGATTAAGGGGTTAACAGTTCGGTAGGCTGTGTTGACACTCTTTGGAGGATCTGGGTCTGCATGTAGTTTCATTTTACAGTTCTGCTCTGGGTTCGGAGGGAAGGAGTTGTGTTTCTCAGACTGACTTCTGAAAGTTTCTCTCCAAAGACACAAAGATGTGCGGGTTAGGTGGATTGGCCGTGCTAAATCACCCTTCGAGTCCAAAAAGGTCAGGTAGGGTTGCGGGCATAGGGTGGAGGATTGGGCTTCAGTAGGGTGCTCTTTCCAAGAACCGGTGCAAACCCAATGGGCCGAATGGCCTCCTTCAATGTCAATTGTATATTTCTGTATGTATAATTCTGTATGTAAAATTCTATCTGTAAACCACGAAGTGTTAACTTTGTTAATAAGTGGCACTTGACCTGTATATGGATTTTGCTTTATTGAAGTTTTAGAAGTAGATGGGAAAATAACTGTTCAACTGTTAATGGAAAAGCTGTTTCTTCCTTGAATGTTAATAGGGATAATCGTGTGGAAATAATAAAGTTTGTTTTCAATCAAAATATCCCTATTGGCCAGTGGAATCACTCCTGTGTGTGAAGTATCCTTTCCTCACAGTTTACAAATTTAAAAATTGCTGGGTTCTCTTGTCCGGTTTCCTTTTCTAAATTGGAGGTCTGGTCTGATACTGTAACAGTATGGACTGTATGTTAGAGCAAAGGTCACACACCTAACCCAACTACATTTTAGTTTCTCATTCTTTTCCTTCTGATCTCTACCTCTTGTCACTTAATATCGTCTCTCTCTCTCTCTCTCGCTCTCTCTCTCTCTCTCTTCAGTCTCTTAATTTCAAACTCAAAGACCTTGGAATTCATGAATATTTGAAAAATAAGAGTGATATCTTTTTGAGGCATCAGGAATGCTGGACATCCGGCGAGATACCCCGTGCAGCTCTTTTTCAGGAACCACTAGCCAATCACATAGCGGTGAGGCAACCTGTAGGCTTTCTCTTGGGGTACAGGTCGTGTCTATTGAGAGCTGTCAGTCGATTGGAAACTGGCCAGGCCCTTGTGCTCAGCAGCATCACTGGAGAGGCGGTATCTGCTGTCAGAAAGACAGATGTCAGAGTCCCAAGATCTCAGAGTGACCCAGACCAAGTGATGGTGCGGGTGTTCGTGGGTGGGGGCTGCAGTTAGAAGAGTACAGGAGGATCCGCAGCATTCAGTGGACCACCCTTCCTGATGTCTCATCCCTCGATCAGGCATCGAGTACCTTTGATCGAGAGGTGTCCTCGCTCAAATCCCTCAAAGCCGAGCAGCAGCCTGCACAGGTTTACCTGTTGTCCACACTGTTTGGCAATAGGCCTGCCTGCGACGAGGTTAATAGTTGCAGCAGGGAAATGAGACCTTCGCGTGGTCATTGACTGGTCTTAATTAGAGGTGGTCAGGAATGTCGACCATGGCCTTCTCACCTAGAATTTAATCTGACCAAGGTAGGAAGGCAGCTGGAATGCCACTATCCCGTCAATGAAATGCCCTACCCCACCTCCAAGCTCACCAGCAGAGAGGGCATAACATTTCCTCCAGGTGTCTCCTGCCCCATTAAATACGTATTTCTAGGTAATTTGTGTTTTGAAATATTTTTCTCATTAGCAGTGAGAAAGTATTATAGTATTAACACCTTCCACAGAAGCAAAATCTTCTGTGGGGGTGGATTTGGGTGCAAGCGCATGTTGAAAATCAGTTTCCCAGATGGTGTCACTGGATCCTGATGCCTTTAGAAGGCAACACAATTTTCAAAGGGAGGATGGTGCGCAGTGGAGCGTGGTGGAGACAGAGGAGACTGGAACATACACTCTTAGAATTAACAAATGCCTCAGCACAAACAAACCAGTAGATGATAGTAGTTGTCTGGACACGCCATGCATTGAGCAAGAGTATCCTCCATGTTCTTCACCTGAAGTTGGAGCGAGCAAATAACACTGGACTTCATGGCCTTCAGTCTCACTGTCATCCAGCAACTGAGACATCAGCATTCTGCGATTTCCTGCATGTCTCCTCCATCAGCATCAGAGTGTGGAGGACTGGCACATCACCAACCTGTCAGAGATTTTTCCCATGAGCTGTACACTCTTCATTCCGCAGAGTGAGGAGAGAAAGGCTCCCTCGTGTATTCTGGCATGGCATGCACATGAGGTGTGGTGTTCCTCGGAGATGCTCCCTGTTCAATTTTATACTATCTGTGAGGATTTCTGATGTTGCAATGACCACTTGTTCCAGCAAATTGAAGGAAATCTATCGGCCGTCCGTCTGCTTGTCTCGTGTGCATGTTGCTGCTTAAAGAGTTAATGAGCTGTCGCTGGGTATCACTATTACAAACCTATTAGATAGTTACTTTCTTCTTTTTCTACACTGCACAAACATCCATCTGGTCACTCCACAACTGGTGACCTCCGTCACAATCTCCATGCCCTCTTTGTATCTTTAGGTGGATTTTTTCTTTTGAATCCTGGAAGAATCTATTTCCCCTGTCTGCTGCTGCTTCATCATCACTTATAGCCACAACAGAAGGATGTGAATATTGTAATGGCATGATAGCACGGCGGTTCGCACTGTTGCTTTACAGTGCCTGGGATCTGGGTTCAATTCCTGACTTGGGCCACTGTGCAGAGTCTGCATGTTCTCCCGTGTCTGCATGGGTTTCCTCTGGGTGTTCCAGTTTCCTCCCAAAAGTCCTGAAAGATGTGCTGTTTAGGTGAATTGGACATTCTGAATTCTCCCTCAGTGTACCCGAACTAGCGCCGGAATGTGGCGACAAGGAGATTTTCATAGTAAATTAATTGCAGTGTTAATGTAAGCCTACTTGTGACAAGAAAAAAGATTTTTGAAAAAATTATTATCATGCAGGCCCATGCTGACGCTGGCCCTGAGAGTCCCTGCTGCTCCATTCCTTCAGTGAACGGAAAGCCCAGTCATGGCTGTTGTTGACCTTTTTGGAAGCAACCTCGTAACCATGTCCTGCCTCCAGGCCTCCCCCAGCGATGTCAATTGGGTGCTAAACTAATCCATTTATGCACTTTACATTTTAAATTCAGGTCACAGTACTGATGCTGACATGCGTCGCGATCTGGAAATGGGTTCCAGATCCTGGATTGAAAATGGGCATAAAAGTAGGATATTCGGCCCTTCCAGCCTCCTCCGCCATTCATGGCTGATCCTCTATCTGAATGTCATACTCCTGTCTTCTCCCCACAGTCTTTCATGCCTTTGGAGTGACGCAGAAATGTTGTTTATCTGATGACACAGATAATTCATTCAGCTTTGATTTACTTCTTGCATTCCATTCTCAACTGTTGTTCAACAAAGTCATAACTTTTAACTGAACCCTATTTAAAGACAGCATGTTAGCAAGTATTTGTTAGGGTTTTGATTATGTTTTGAGTGCTCTCTCAGATGTGATACAAAACATACAGATCAGGAAGGATCTAAGTACACGTTGAGTTGCTTGATTCCATCCATATTGGCAGTTGAATGATGCACTTGAGTTCAACTTGCCTGAGCTAGATGGAAATGGATCGACTCAGCATGTGTGTCAGTTCTAGATTGCCTTCCAGTGACACTTGGTGGAAAGAAAACACATGTGAATAAGATCAAGCGTAGTTGTGGCATCTTCAGCTGAACAGCTTGCAAATTCTTACTGTTTATAGTCAGTTGCGTGAGGCCTGAAGATGGGCTGGTAAATACACCGTAGTTCGATGCAGGTTGGAGGAAACTTGTCTGGACAAAATAACTCCATGAACTATTAAATGATAGACTCTTAAGTGTTTTTGCCAGTGAAATGGATTGTCTCTGTTTGGTTCATTTGCCTCATTTGAATTTAAACAAAAGCTCGACAGTTAACAGTTTCCTGGTACATTTGCCATGTCAATGCATTTAATGAATCAGAGTTGACTTGCCAACCAATCTTTCATCTGCAGTATAGATTATTGCATCGGTTCTGATAAGTGCAAGACTAAAAGCTTTGACAACTTGCCTCTTTTTCAGCAATATTCAAGTTCTGTATTACCAAGTGACGTCTTGTTCCTTCTAGATGGACTACTCAGCAGCTTTTTGTAAAGCTCTACACTTACAATGTCTACCAATTGGTTACATAGCTCTCTGTCTATCTGCTGATGGCAGAAGGATTCCAGAGTTGATGGGTTACAGATGAAATATCTGGTTACAGAAGACCATGTGCAATGGCAGTAAGCGTACCACACCGATCATTTCTCCTCAAACTTGTGTTAACTCGCGTTACAGTCAAAACACTTTAAACTCTCAAATTATCGGACAAAAATATCCTTTATTTTACCTTACCAAGTTACCCCAAGTGTAATAAAACACCACTATAAAGGGTATCAGAAGCTTTGTTTCTCACACAGTATCAAAACTCTGTTCTACGAAAGGTTTCAGAACTCACTGCTTAGACTTAAGTGCCACCTGTTAAGAGGCAAGGTGATCAGACTCCACCTTTGTGGATCCCGATGTCCTCATTGAGTCCCGGACCCAGGTTGTGATTTCTTATGAAGATTATTCCTGGAGATTATCACTTCAGAAGTTCCTTTCTCTGTCCTTTTGTTACAGGTTGTTCTGGCACTGCTCTCATACTTCCCAGTCACATATTCACTGGACAGCACTAATCAATCATTGTACTTTCTGGTCACGAATGCTCAGGAGTCGTGACTCACTCGGTGGTCGTAATTCTTTCAGGGGTCTGTGTTTGATTACTTGTTTGTTCAAGGCATAGCAACAGCCATTGCCAAGGTCCAATTGGCTCCTGTGCCCACTCCCTGGCTGCACATCCTGTTCTTCACCTGCAGACCCCTGCAGTACTGCGTTTTTTCTATCAGGCTTTGCTGGTGTCTTTTACAAATACCCATCAGGCTTCACCATAGAAATTGTGGGTCCGATCCTCAGAGGCCAAGTCTTCAATAACTTTGCATTACTGTAACTAATGGGTATTAAAATGAATCAGTTTGAAGCAAGTGTGACATTTATTGCTGTGGTTTGATCAGGGAAAGTGACTTGCATTCAAAATCGATGCTCTTAGTTAAATTGTTTCGGCTTTGGGTAGCACTTAATGTATATTGTTGGCTTATAGCCATGCTTCCCATTGGAATAATGAAATGTGAGCCACAAATGGCTCTGGAGTCATACTCTATGTTGTCATAGTAAAACATTGGTTAACAAATGTACCACTTGATTTATATTTATGCAGATAAATTCTGAATGAAACACTTTTTAGTGGAAACAATGCAGTAAAATGAGCAATGTGAAACAACATTTTTTGTGATAGTATGGTGATTGTTGGTTGATTGAATTTGTAAAGAAGTGCAGAATTCTCTGGTCCATTTGCAGTGTTGACCTGAGTCATATAGACCAGGAAGATGTTCATTGTATTATAGCTCAAGCAGACTCCATTAGTGAGGTTTCTTATCCTTATTTCCTTGTTTCTTTTAAAATATTGATGACGTTGCAGAATAATTTATTTTCCGCCAATTATTGAGTTATCCAAAAGAGTCTATTCAGAGGAAGCTGCAGTCTGATTAGTCCAATGTCTCAGTACAGGCAGCACGGTAGCACAAGTGGCTAGCATTGTGGCTCAACAGCACCAGGGTCCCAGGTTCGATTCCTCGCTGGGTCACTGTCTGTGCGGAGTCTGCACGTTCTCCCCATGTCTGCGTGGGTTTCCTCTGGGTGCTCCGGTTTCCTCCCACAGTCCAAAGATGTGCAGGTTAGGTGTATTGGCTATGCTAAATTGGCCTCAGTGACCAAAACGTTTAGGAGGGGTTATTGGGTTACAGGGACAGGGTGGAAGTGAGGGCCGGTGCAGACTCGATGGGCCAAATGGCCTCCTTCTGCATTGTATGGTCTATGTTCTACTTGAGACTTTGCACACTAAACCATCAGTGCCACTGGTAATTTGCTGGCTTTGTTTTGTCTTTATTGAGTGACTGCTGATTTATTTGCTTGCAGTTATTTCTCTTGTATTAATCCCTCACAAAACCATATAACCAAGATTTTGTTGCATCTCTGTAACTGCTGGACCATGGCTCAAACTCTAACCTTGTTAATGCTGCAGTGTGCTGTCAGGCAGAGTGGCAGGAGAAAGGTTTGCAACTGCCACTTCCAGACGGTGGGTTATTGAACAGCCTGGAAACTTTCCGCTCTTGGAAGTCAGAAACTCAGTTTTAGTTCCACGTTTCTTCATTGGTTGAATGAACCAACGACTGAATGGAATACTCCCTCCAATCTGCTCTGAAATATCAGCCAAGAGTACAAACTCCGATTCCTGGAGTGAGGCTCGCATCCACTGTTCCTCTGGGTCCACCAAAATAATTTAGCGCTGATCTACCGCAGGGCCCCTCTCGATGGCTTCGCCAGTAAAAAACGAGAACGCACACTGCGCGCTCTCACCTGTTCTAGGTTGAAATACCAATCACAGGCCCATACATCTCATAGGACTCTGACTTGCATAGGAGAAAGAACTTGGTGTCTGAAGGCCCTTGGAACACAAACAGTGACAGCCAAAGTAGCAACGTGAATGGGAGTCCACCAAAGTATATTTCAAAACCGTTATAAGATTGATTTTGTGTAGGTTTAAATTTATCTCAAAGTGCCACCGGGCCCTGCATAACAAAACTGACATCCCTTAACCTGATTTATTAGACTTTATGATTGCTTTTCTATCAGAGAATGGGCTTCCATTCAGAGCTGTTAATCTCGAGCAAAAAGCAGCTTTCGTTTCACAGTAGCCAGTTGAGGAAAAAAACATCCTTCTGTTCTTTTCTGTATTCTATTCTATTGACCTTCCGTGATCAAGATTAAAGGGGGACAAAAAGAAAAGTAGATATGTAATGCCACAAAATTGCAATCTGAAACTGAAGTGACCTTTTCTGTCATAATGATACAAAGGGCAGCAAATGACAAGGTTGCACAGTCTGTCAGCACTGTCCTTGGCATACTTATGTTCAGTTAGATCTGTTTTGTCTGTGCAGAGATTGATTAACAACAATGTTACAAAGCATCTTCTGGAACAATTATGAAAGAAACAACTCTGGAAGCTTTAATTACTATTTATTTACTGCACTACAGATGCTTTCAAGCAGTAAGGGAATTGTGATTCCAGATGATTAACTTCCTGTTACTTTATTATTCATGTAGGTAACTAGATAAATAGCTTATTCCGTTTGGGCAACTTATATTGAAAACTTACTTGCTCACCATAATTCTTGTCTTCCAATGCCACTCCCAGAGATCGCTATTATTGCACCATTTGTGCACGTACATCTTATTTCTCATAGACCATGAGAGCAGTGATGGGTAACCACGGCAAAGGCTCTCCTTCATCTCTGTGGGCCAGGAAGATTGAAATCAGCATGTTCACTAGCCATAGCCCCGTGACTAAGATTAAATACATTTAAAGTACACCGAATATTTCATAAGTTACAGAGAATGCTCAACCATTCATATATTAATGGAACTGTCATCAGCGGAAAGTGGGAAAAACAAAATAAATATTTACTCTTGTTTGGATGCAGAGGGAGCGCACACAGTCAATGTTGTATGCAATCAGCACACACCTCACTTCATTTGCCCTTGCATTACATGCTTACCACTTCAGTCATACTGGTAGGAAAAAGCTACGCGGATGGAAACCAGCTGAATGTGGCAATTCTGCGCTTGGGCAACAGTCAACAAAATGTCTCATGAGCCATACTCCGAAATCTGGTAGGCCGCATGTGGCCCCCAGGCTGTAGGTTTTCCACTACTGCCATAGAGCGATTACTTCATCCAACTTAATAGGAGGCCTTTCAGCTCGTCATGTCTGCACCAGTACTATCCAACTGGTCCCATTTCCCTGCTTCAGTGTTACTTACAAACATCTACTTCAGAATGAATGAAGGGACCCATTCCAAGAAGTGGGTTTCATTCTTTTGGTGCTGGCTGAGCTACTTTGTATTTTTGTTCTTATGTGTTTAAACTTTCTGCCCTCGGCTGCTATGATTAAACCTACTAGGCCATTTAAAGCTGTAATAGACAGTAAATCCACAGTTCACTTTATTGTATCAAAAACCTCAAGCACATATTAATGATGAAAATGAAGCTTGAAATAAAATAGTTTAAATGTAGACAAAGGACCATTAGGGGAAAAGAACAAAATAACCTTGTGCATGGAGATGCTATATCAGGAATGACCATAAAGCAACTATCCAGATTGCAGGATTTATGCACAGCGAGGTGAATCCTGCAACTATAAATAGGAAGTATACAAAAATAGATTGGATAAAGGTGTGAAGAAAAGCCATTACAAATGTACAAAATAGCCAGAAGTTGGCCATTTGACCTGTTGCAGAGTGCTATTTTGAGAACCGAGCATTCATGTAAGCCTTTCTCTCCCTATAAGTGTTTTACTGGTGTCTGTTGACGGTGCTGAGCATGTGTGGGCTTTGGTGGGCTTTTCGGTCTGCAAGTGGGTGGCCTGTAAGCAAGACTTCTTTTACTACTGCTCCTGTTTTCATAGTTATTACTGTTACTACTGCTCTGCTGAGTTACTGCTATTGTCAAACTTTGTTATTAATTTATATAAAGAAGTTCCTTCTTTTAAACAAATGTCATGTGAGAGTACCTTTAAGAAAGTGGTGTTTATCAAATAGCTATAGTGGGTGTACCTTTAAGAAATGAGTTTTATCAAATGGCTGCAGTGATGTCAGAGTATGGGTAGAACTGGGCTGTTTGTCTGCTTTTACTTTTGTTTTTGAGCTGGCAGCTACAGTGTATGTTTGGTTTAGTTCTCAGAGTTGGAGCTGCATCCAGCCAAACAAGGTGTAATTTTGATATTTCTCTGCATGAAATGAATGTCTTCAGATCACTTGCTAATTTGAAAGTGACAACTGCTCTCAGTAGAGAATTTCAACCTGCTGTCTTTGTTAAAGAGGGCATTTGTCTTATGGATGTTGCCAGGAAAGATTGAGGGTTATTTATAGAGTACTGTATTCTCTGGGGGAAGTATTTGAGTTGATAGATGCTAAGATGTTGCCTGTGTGTTTATAAAATATTAAACATTGTTTTGTTTTAAACATACTTTAGCTCTCTGTTGCATCACACCTGTAAAGTGGGCCCTTGGCTCCCCATAACCAAAATCTATTAAAAGTTCTGGGTCAGGTGAAGTCCTTGATACACTTTGGGGTTCTCTAAACCCTGGCCCGTAATACAACACATTTAACTACCTACTTTGTGGTCTTGGGTTACCGCTTGAACCTGCCCTGCCATTCAGTTAGATCATAGCTGATCTGCTTGTTTTCCAAGTTCCACATTTCCATATATCCTCGATAGCTCCATTGTCGGAAATTCTTTCGCTATGACAAAGGTGATATATATGGAACCAGGCAAGGTCGACCCCACTCCTCTGAGTGTGGAGGAGAGGCATTGGAGGAGGATGGTGTGCTCAACAGCATCAAAGGCTGGAGACAGGTTGAGAGGGGCAAGTTAGGATAATGCGCCATGGTCACAGTCATTTGGTGTTACACTTGGAAGATTTTTCAGGCAAGAACTAGGTTGGATGTTCTTCTTTTCCTGGAGAATACTGAACCTGTGTAACAGTTGCTGACTTGTATAATGAGCATTGATTTGCTCAATTTCTTCAGGAGAGAACTTGGGCTTGGTATTAGAAGAGGTTGTTATGCTGTAATCTAAATCAAGGTCAGTATGATCCCCTGAACAAGTTTCAATCACCCAAAGGGGTCAAAAATGAATTTCACATCTCTTTCCACCCATTGGCATGGTCTTTTAAGCACTTTTACCTCTTCTCGAGATCCTCATCTTCCAGGTGGGTAGGATGAGAATGATGAACCAGCTGTGCATCTTTTATTTCTGTGGTTGACCACAGTCTTACATATTCCTTCCTTATGTAGGGTTACCTCATCTATCAGTTTGTTCTATTGCTTCGGATCCTTTCTGATTACCACATTCTTTTGTGAAAACTTGAGCAAAGTGCACTGCCATTGCTTCATCCTTCCTATGGTTTCCTTTTTCATTTCTCTTAAGCCCTAGCATGTAATTATTTCATAATTTAAGGTGACGAGCTCTACACCATCAGTTTAGTTTCTACACTAAGAGGGCTTTTTTTTTCATACTGAGTGTTGCAATGTCAGTGTACCAATGTTATAATTCTGTGCTTTGATAAGATTTAAAATATCCTCTCGCATGTTCCTGTGGACTTGTATTAATGTAATCGTTGTAAACAAGGTACTTCCAGTGTGTGAGCCAGTATTGGTCCCTCATCCAATATCAGCAAAATAATTTATCTTACCATTGTTGCTGGGCTGTTGCTACTGTAGAATGGAATGGCAGCCTTGATGCTAAAATAACAACAGCCGGTGCATTCCAAAAGCAATTGTGAAGGTTTGAAATGTGATAATAAGTTGCTTTCTAAGTGAAACGTCATAATCTTTCCATTATGTTGTGGTATCAAGACCCTAACAGTTGTACAATGCCCCTTTTGTAAGCTCATGTTGTTTACTTCCTCTGAATGATCATGTGGCTGTTTGGATTGTTCGCAATTCAGTCATTTTATCGAATTTCTGATCTATTTTCAATTGGAGTGAAGTCCAGGACTCTGTGTTTCAGTGCAGTCTCTCTATCAAAGATGGGTGAATCTTTTGAGTGTGACTTTCATCTGCCAGAGCAAAAGTGGTGTGTTTACCCTGATATATATATATATATATTCTTAAAATCCCTTTTCTTCTAAATTCTCCTTTGTCCCTTGAAAATGTTGACATGGGCTGCGATACTGTGCTGTGCATGCCACATATCACCCAGTATCCTCCCAAGTTCTTCGCCCTAACTAAGCTCCTATACAGCTGCAACATGACTTGCCAGTTTTTATACTCAATGCACCGGCCAATGAAGGCAAGCATGTCATATGCCTTCTTGACTACCTTCTCCACCTGTGTTGCCCCTTTCAGTGACCTGTTGTTGCTCATTCTGGCGAGTGTGTTTTACACTCAATTGGCTCTGTTTTATTACTTAGCTCTAGAGTCGCCAGGTATCCTTATGATACCACCACGAGGTTCAGGTTCAAGTTCAGATCAATGACTCAATACACCAATTAGTAAGGTTCAAATCAAAACACGTTTATTAATACATAGTTAATCGCTACTGTAATGAACTCCAATTGGCTTTATTGGTTGGTCAATTGGAGTATGAGCTCCCTCAATGATAGCTCATTGAGGGGGCCCATATAATCACCTGTGTAGGCTTTGTGAGCAGTCTTAAGTTGACTGGACTGCTAGCAGCACTGTTTGTAGCTGCTCCTGTAATATTGTTATTGTAAATAAATATTGGTGTGGTGACGGAACTCCTGCCTTCCGTGGATTACTACAGCTACTCATGAATACAATACTAAAAGA
Source organism: Scyliorhinus canicula (assembly GCF_902713615.1). Taxonomy (NCBI): domain Eukaryota; kingdom Metazoa; phylum Chordata; class Chondrichthyes; order Carcharhiniformes; family Scyliorhinidae; genus Scyliorhinus; species Scyliorhinus canicula. The sequence goes on from NC_052155.1 coordinate 35,325,095, forward strand.
CTAGGCTATTCCTACCACTAACAGGCCAATACTTATCTGGATAAGGGAACCCGCTGGGTCAGGGAACAATGGCCTCTTGCTCGATCCTGAGTCTGCAGGCTTCCAACTGGTACGGACTAAGGGGTCAGGAGCATCTATCTCGTAGCGTGCGTTGACTCGACACTTACTTGATGGTGCAGCAGTTGGCCAGGCCTCTCCTTCTTACGGTCAAGTTCTTCGAGAGCTGTTAAGATGTTCTGCTGGGGAGGGCTGGCTAAGAGAGCGAACTGACCTTGGGGGCTCTATCTTATAGTCCTCAGGAGCTTCGCGCCCTTTTGGGCGGACCCCGAGCTTACTTCCAATCGATTGGATCCCATACCAATCAATTGGTTTGAATTTCCCAATACTGGGACTGTTCCTCGATCGCTGGGCGGTCCTTGGGTGCCCGTTTGCTTCTTTTGTCTTGGACTCCTGCTGGCGCCGAGGAGTCTAGCTTTACTTCGATCACCTTTGATTGTTACCATTGTGCCCGGAAATAGCTCATTAATATGCATGGCTGCTGCTTTCAGTGCTGTCTGCTTTCTTTGCAGGCAGAATACACAGGAAAAGTCTGCAAACTGCTTGTTTCTCTGGGATTGTCCAATTTTCCCTGTGTTCCTTGTGTTTCTCCATTTTAACTTGGGAAGTGGCCAACTCGGGTGGCTACACGGTGGACCTGTACACCAAGATCTCTCTGACTGTCAATACTCTTGAGGGTTCTACCATTCACTGTATATTCCCTGCCTGTATTAGACCTTCCAAAATGCATTACCTCACATTTGTCCGGATTAAACTCCATCTACCATCTCGCCACCCAAGTCTCCAAACAATCTAAATCCTCCTGTATCCTCTTCAGTCTTCATCGCGATCCGCAATTCCACCAACATTTGTGTCGTCAGCAAACTTACTGATCAAACCAGTTACATTTTCCTCCAAATCATTTATATATACTACGAACAGCAAAGGTCCCAGCACTGATCCCTGCGGAACACTACTAGTCACAGCCCTCCAATCAGAAAAACACCCTTCCATTGCTGCTACTCTGCCTTCTATGACCAAGCCAGTTCTGTATCCATCTTGCCAGCTCACCTCTGAAGGTGTGACTTCACCTTTTGTACCAGTCTGCCATGAGGAACCTTGTCAAAGGCCTCACTGAAGGCCATGTGGCCAACATCCACTGTCCTACCTGCATCAAGCATCTTTGTGACCTCCCTCGAAAAACTCGATCAAGTTAATGAGACTCGACCTCCCCTTCACAAAGCCGTGCTGCCTCTCGCTAATACGACAACTTGCTTCCAAATTGGAGTGATCCTGTCTCAAAGAATTCTCTCCAGTAATTTCCCTATCACTGATGTAAGGGTCACTGGCCTGTAGTTCCCTGGATTATTCTTGTTACCCTTCTTAAACAAAGGAACAACATTGGCTATTGTCCAGTCCTCTGGGACATCATGGGTAGACAGTGAGGGTCCAAAGATTTCTGTAAAGGCCTCAGCAATTTCCTCTCTTGCCTCCTTTAGTATTCTGGGGTAGATCCCATCAGGCCCTGGGGACTTATCCAGTGCCAAGTGCAACAGTCCAGCTGAGATCATCTGCAATGAAAAGTTGAGACTCCAGTCGAACCTCTTGGACAACACCATTTGATGCATCCTATCAATCAGAAAATGGTACCTTCCTTCCTACTTGTTGTGTCCGACACCATAACTAATCACATGTAAAGGAGAAAAGTATAAACGGACATTTTCATGCAAGTGCTTAAATTATGTCGGCCACGATGTGTGTTCAATTGATGTTTTGAAAGTGTGCTACTATCTGTATGTACCTGTGGGTATAGTGTAAAGACAATGGGCGCGATTCTCCCCCCCCCCCCACGCCGAGTGGGAGAATAGCGGGAGGGCCTCCCGACATTTTTCACGCCCGACCCACGCCACGAATCGCTGCTTGCCGTTTTTTACGACGAGCGGCGATTCTCCGAGGCCGATGGGCCAAGCGGCCGGGCCTTCACGCCCGTTTGAACATGGCAGCAACCACACCTGGTCGCTGCATTCGTGAAACGGGCACAGAGATGCCCGTTTGGGGAATCCAGGGGCCCGATTGGGACCGGAGCACTGCGACTGTGCTCCGGAGGGGACAGGCCCGTGATCGGTGCCCACCGATCGTCGAGCCTGCGTCCAAAACGGACGTACTCTTTCCCTTCCGCTGCCCGGCAAGATCAAGCCTCCGCGTCTTGCGGGGTGGCTGAGGGAAAAGACGCCAACCACGCATGCGTGAGTTTGCGTTGTCCAACCTGCGCATGCGCGGCTGACATCATCGGCCGCGTCAGCCGGCGTGACGTTTGACGTGCTGCCTTGACGACTGTCGTCAAGGCCGCGCCGCCATGACGCATGGGGCCGCGCTCCTAGCCCCGCCTGGGGGGGGAGAATCGGCCCCGGAAGTGGGCGTGAAGGCTGCCGTGGGTCACGGCCTGTCCCACGGCAGCCTTTACGATTCTCCGCATTTGCAGAGAATCTCGCCCAATGAACCTTACCAACCAGGGTCATGCCATTTATCTTTTTGCTACTATAAGGGTACGCAATAGAAATCTGGACAGCTGTCCCACAGACTGGTCAAGCAACAGCCTGACATACTGATCCTCACCAAATTATATCTTCTGGAAAATTTCATCTGACCAGCAACACCCAACCTCCTGAAAGAATTTATATTCCCGAACTCCTCCTTACCAAACTTGTGTGTGTCCTGTCCCGCTAGGATGTCAGAACAATCAAAGGTGGCAACACAGTGGTATACTGTTGGGAGGGAGTGGCCCTGAGAGTCCCCAACATTGAATCCAGGCTGTGGCATCTGATCAAACATGGGCAAGGAAACTTATTGCCGTACCATCCTCCCCGAACAGGCGCGGAATGTTGCGACTAGGGGCTTTTCACAGTAACTTCGTTGAAGTCTACTTGTGACAATAAGCGATTTTCATTTTCATTTCATTTTTCATTATTGCTCTCTTTCAGCTGATGATGCAGTACTGCTCCATGTTGAATGCCCCTTGCAAGATGATAGGGGTACAGAATGTATTCTGGGTACGGGACATATCTGTCGAAACCGAGTTGCTGGCACAACCATGGCTGACTGATCATTTGAGTCATGAAGGAATTGTTTGCCAGACTGAACCTATGGCTGATGGCTTGAGGGAAAAATGTGCTTGACCACATCCTCACCAATCTATCTGTCGCAGCTGCATCTGTCTATGACAATATTGGTCGGAACCACTATCAAACAGTCCTATATTTTCACTGAAGATGCCTAACCATGTAAAGCTGCAAAACAGGACTACATGTAGACTAAACAGCAGAAGCAGCATGCTTTTGACAGAGCTAAATGATCACAGAGCTAAATGTTCAGAAAATCTGCAGTGCTTCCACATCCAGTTGTGAATAGTGGTGGAGGATCCATGAGCATTTCTGCCCTCAGCATGGAACCCAGCAGGTGAGTGCAAAAGATGTTTGCATTTGAAGCATTTGCAACTAGGGGCTGGTTCAGCACAGGGCTAAATCGCTGGCTTTGAAAGCAGACCAAGGCAGGCCACCAGCACGGTTCAATTCCCGTACCAGCCTCCCCGAACAGGCGCCGGAATGTGGCGACCAGGGGCTTTTCACAGTAACTTCATTTGAAGCCTACTTGTGACAATAAGCGATTTTCATTTCATTTTTCATTTTCAACTATATGCAGCCAAACGCGCTGAGTGGATGATCCACTGCAGCCTCCTCCTGAGTTCTCCAGCATCACAGATGTCAGACTTAAGTCAGTGCAATTCACTTTGCATGATATCCAGAAACGGCTAAGTGCACTGGATACAACAATGTCTCTGGGTCCTGACAACATCCTGGCTGCAGTTGTGATAACTTCTGTCTCCAGCTCTTCCTGTACATCTATAACAATGGCATCTATTCAACAAGGTGGAAATTTGCCCACGTATGCCCTGTCCGCAAAGCACAGGACAAATCCAACTCGGCTAATTACTGCCCCATCAGTCAGCAATTCAGTGGAAAAGTGTCATCGACCTGTTTTTAAAAACAAAAAATGCTTAGTTTTGTTTCTGCCCTGGGCATTCTGGTCAAGACCTAAATATGGCCCTGAGCCAAAGATCTGGGGCTGGATTCTCCCACCCCGCCCGCCGCAAGAATGCCACTGGCAAGCTGGGTAGAATGGAAAAATCCATTGATCTCGGGTGGAATCCTTCGGTCGCCGCAGAATGCGGCCAGAGAATCCCGCCCTTGATTTCCGGAGCTGAGGATGACTGCCCCTTGATATCAAGCTTGTCACCAGGTCTGACATCAAGGAGCACTCGCTAAATTGAAGTCAATGTGAGTCAGTGGGAAGATTCTTCACTAGCTGGAGTCAAACCTACCATAAAGGAAGATTGTTCTAGTTGTTGGTCAGTTATTCCCTCCCCAGGAAGTTGTTGCATGACTTGTGCAGGGTAGTGAAATAGGCCCAACCATTTTCAGCTGTTTCATCAACCACCTGACATCCATTGTGTTCAGTTCTATTTACAACTCCTCTGATAATGATGCAACCCATATGCAGCGAGGGCTGAACAATGTTCAAGCTTGAACCGATCAGGGGTAACATTTGTACCACGCACCGGTGCCAGGCAAAGACCATCTTCAACAAGAGAGAATCTATGCATCTCCCTTTGACATTCAATGACATTTACTACATTATCATTGCTGAATTTCCTCACTGTCAACAACCTGCTATTGGTCACAACAACGATCACTATTGACCAAACCTTAACCACAGTATTTATTGGATGGTCCAGCAATGAAAACTAGTCAGAGGCTGGAAATTCTCCAGTGATAAGCCCCTTCACCATTGACTAGGCACAAGTCAGGACTGTAATGGAATACTCTACACTTCCTGTTGACTATAGCTCTTGACAACACTCGAGGCTTGACATAATCCAGGACAAAGCAGCCAGTTTGATTTTCTTAAATTTAGAGTACCTAATTATTTTTTTTTCCAATTAAGGGGCAATTTAGCGTGGCCAATCCACCTAACCAGCACATCTTTGGGTTGTGGCGGGGAAACACACGGAGACACGAGGAGAATGTGCAAACTCCACTCGGACAGTGACCCAGGTCCGGGATTCAAACCCAGGTCCTTGGTGCTGTAGTCCCAGTGCTAACCACTGCGCCATGTCCACCCAGCAGCCAATGTGATTGACATTCCATCCACCACCATCAATATTTACACCCTCCACCACTAATGCGCGGTGGCAATAGTGCGTGCCATCTGCATGTTGCAGTGCAGCAACTCACCAGGCTTTCTTGACAGCACCTTCCAGGTCTGCTATATCTGCCACCTAGAAGGTCAAGGGTAGCAGATGCATGGGAACATGACCACCTGCAACTTTCCCTCCAAGTCGCACACCATCCATCCACTCCATCTTCAAGTTTACTGATGACATGACCACAGTGGGTCGGATCTCGAAAAACGATGATTCAGAGTACAGGAGGGAGATAAAGAACCTAGTGGAGTAGTCTAACAACAACAACAATATCACCCTCAATATCATCAAAACTAAAGAGCTGGTCATTGTCTTCAGGGAGCAAAGTATCGTACACACCCCTACCTGCATCAATGGTGCCGAGGTGGAGATGGTTGTCAGTTTCAAATACCTTGGTGTGCACATCACCAACAATCTGTCCTTGTCCACCCATGTCGATGCTACGACCAAGAAAGGACTACAGCGCTTATACTTCCTCAGGAAACTAAGGAAATGTAGTGTGTTCACATTGACTCTTACCAATTTTTACAGATGTACCACAGAAAGCACCCTATCCAGCTGCATCACAGCCTGGTATGGCAACTGCTCGACCCAACACCGTAAGAAACTACACTAAATGGACTGCAACGGTTGAAGAAGTTCATCCGAACATAAGCTCATAAGAGAGTTGCGAACACAGTCCAGACCATCATGCAAACCCACCTCCCATCCATTGACTCAGTCTACACCTCCCGCTGCCTTGGAACAGTGGGCAGCATAATGAAAGACTCCTTCCACCAGTGTTATTCACTCTTCCAACTTCTTCTATCGGACAGGAGATGCAAAGGTCTGAGAACACGCACAAACAGTTCAAAACCGCTTCTTCCCTGCTGTTACCAGACTCTCTCCTGAATGACTCTCCTATGAACTGAACTGATCTCTTCACACATCTTCTCTGCTGAGGAGTACTGCACTCCGCATGCCCATGTACTGTATTTACATTGTGTACCTCAGTACACGTGACAATAAAACAAATTCAAATCCAATCCATCCTGACTTGGAAACATCGTACCATTCTTTCAGAATTTCTGGCTCACAACATGGAAGTTCCCTCCCCCTCCTTTTAACATCACTGTGGGTGTACCTTCACTAAATGGACTGCAACGGTTGAAGAAGTTCATCCGAACATAAGCTCACCACCACTTCCTCAGGGGCAATTAGGGATGGGCTACAAATCCTGGCCTTGACAGGGATATCCACATCTGATGAACAAATAAAATTAACAAGAATTTTCATAACTTCAAAATGGTTCTGATAACAACTTCAGATCTATTGAGCCAAACATATGTGCAATAAGTAGAATAACACAAAGAAATTTATTTTAACTACATTGCTTAATTCTTTGTCTCATTAGGTGTGAAAAATTAAAATTATTTTTATGTATAGCAAATTGAGTACAGCCAGTGCTGAATAATACAACACCTCAATTCTACCACATCGGCATTATTAATTCCCCAGTTTGGGTCTCGGGTGTCTGTCAACACAGTGTTTAGTGAGGGACATGCAGCAATTGGGCAGTCAGAATATCCGAGAATTTTGGACATCACTGCAGAAGGTTACATCAATGAGAGGGACGAGGGTGTGAAGGGATTTAAACACTAGGTTGAAGTCATGAGGTGGTGGGAGCAAATAAAGGAGAGCACTGATAGGCCAGAAGAATGGGATAGTATGTGGACAGTAGCATCTTGGATAAGTTTGCAGATGGTGCAGAATGGGAAATTGGTTGGGAGAAAATTAGAATATGAGGCTGACAAACATATGGGTGAGTGTTTTATGAACCCATGATATGGGTTAAGACTGGTGATGCTAAGGTGCATCAGTCCTCTGATTGAAAAGGATATATTGTTGAAACTCAGCCTGGATTGATTAAAGATACTGGGGCTATTAAGATGCTACGGTTATTGTCAGTCTTGTTCAGCCCAAAAAAGTGGCAGAAGAAGAGCATGGGATCCGTGTCAAGTTTTGCTGCATTTGTAATGGTGGATTAGTAGATCCAAATGATATCAACATTGATGCAGAAGCTAACCCTTTGTCTGTGGATGTTGTTATCAAGGCCCATTAAATCTTTGAGAACTCCCAAGATGATGATGGAGGATGAGGTGAGGAGTTGGTGAAAGGGCTACAATTGGATGGGTAAGAGTGGAATTGATTAAAGGATAATTCTGTGAAATTGGTTAATGGAGGCTCACAACACATAAGGTATGATCCATGTACTTTTAAAAAAGGGTTTAGGGTCTCTGCCTCCACAACTAACTCGGGCAGCAATTTCCAGACTCCCACTACCCTCTGTTCAAAGAATTTCTTCATTATCTCTCCTGTACACCTTCTGCCACTTATCTTGAATACATGTCCCCTGGTTCTAGAGTTATCCACCAAGGGATACAATTTCATCCTGTCCACTCTATCGCTTCCCCTCATAATTTTGTACACATCAATTAAATCATCCCTCAACCTTCTTTGTTCCAAGGCAAATAACCCCAATCCCAACCTATCTAATCTTTCCCCGTGGCTACACTTTTCTAGCCCTGGCAACATTCTTGTAAACCTCCTTTGCACTCTCTCCAGAACAATTATGTCTTTTTTTTTTAATGTGGTGACCAGAATTGCACACAATACTCCAGTTGTGGCCTCACCAGTGTTTTATACAATCCAACATTATATCCTTTTATATTCTATGGGCGCGATTCTCCGCTCCCACGGCGGGTGGGAGGATCGTGGGAGGGCCGCTCTGGCACCCGTCGCGATTCTCCCACCCCCCCCCAAAATGCCGTGTCGCGTTTTGCGACACGCCGCTCGGATGTGCCGAGTGGCCGGCCGTTCCCGACCAGTTCACGCCGGCGGCAACCACACCTGGTCGCTGCCAGCGTGAACATGGCGCCATCAGCTGTTTTGTGGCTTGTGGGGCGTGGAGAGGTGAGTGAGCACCACGACCGTGCTCGGGAGGGGACTGGCCCGCGATCGGTGCCCACCGATCGTCGGGCTGGCGTCTCAACGGGACGCACTCTTTCCTCTCCGCCACCCTGCAAGATCAAGCTGCCATGTCTTGCGGGGTGGCGGAGGGGAAGACGGCAACCGCGCATGCGCTGGTTTCAGCCATCAGCCGTCGTGACGTCAGCCACGCATGCGCGGGTTGGAGCCGGCCAGCGGCAAGGCCCCGCGTCCGAGATTCACGGCACGGCCCTACTAGCCCCCCCCCCCCCCCCCCCACACCCACAGGGAAATAGGGGGCCAGGAGCGGCCTCTGATGCCGTCGTGAACCTCTCCGGGTTTCACGACGGCGTCGGGCCTTGCGGAGAATTCCGCCCTATATCTCTGCCAATGAAGGATAGCATAACATATGCTTTCTTAACAACCTTGTCTACTTGAATTGCTGTCTTCAGGGACTTGTGTATTCGCATGCCAAGATCTCTCACATCATCTACCCCTTTTGGTATATTCCCATTTATTGTGTACTCCCTATAACTGTTTGGCCTCCCTAAATGCATGACTTCACACTTTGTGTCAAATTCCATCTGCCACTTCATCGCCCACTCTACCAACCCATCAATATCATTTTGGAGATTATAGCTATCCTCTACACTGTCCACCACTCAGCTTATTTTAGAACATAGAACATACTGTGCGGAAGGAGGACATCCAGCCCATCGAGTCTGCACCCACCCACTTAAGCCCTCATTTCCACCCTGTCGAAACCCGCGCAGACACTGGGAGAACGTGAAGACTCCGCACAGACAGTGACCCAGTGGGGAATCGAACCTGGGACCCTGGCACTGTGAAGCCACATTGCTGTCCACTTGTGCTACTATGCTACCCCAAATCTTTGTTGTCTGCAAATTTCCCAAATTTCCCAATCAGGCCTCCCACATTTACGTCCAAATCATTAATATTTAACACTTAGAAGGCAAAAACAGGGTCAAGAACTTTGGAGGAGGAAAGGAGATTGGGGAATGAGAGAGGTTTTCAAGAATAGAAAAGCTCAGTGTTTTGGGGAGACCAAGAATGAAACCATTTCTGAGCATGAAGCAAGAAATAATGGGCGGGATTCTCCGCAAATGTGGAGAATTGTAAAGGCTGCCGTTGGACATGCCGTGACCCACGGCAGCCTACACGGCCACTTCCGGGGCAGATCCTCCCCCCCGGGCGGGGCTAGGAGCGTGGTCCCGTGCGTCATGGCGGCGCGGTCTTGACGACGGTCGTCAAGGCCGCACGTCAAGCGTCACGGCGGCTGACGTCAGCCGCGCATGCGCAGGTCGGACAATGCCAACCCGCGCATGCGCAGTTGGCGTCTTTCTCCTCAGCCGCCCAGCAAGACATGGCGGCTTGATCTTGCCGGGTGGTGGAGGGGAAAGAGTGCGTCTGTTTTGGACGCTGGCCCGACGATCGGTGGGCACCGATCGCGGGCCTGTCCCCTCCCGAGCACAGTCGTGGTGCTCCCGTGCCAATCGGATCTCTAGATGCCCCAAACGGGCATCTGCCACCCGTTTCATGATGGTAGCGGGCAGGTGTGTTTGCTGCCATGGTGAAACGGGCGTGAAGGCCCGGCTGCTCAGCCCATCGGCCTCGGAGAATCGCTGCTCGGCGTAAAAAATGTCGAGCGGCGATTCGTGGCGTGGGTCGGGCGTGGGGGGGGGGGGGGGGTGTGGAGAATAGCGGGAGGGCGTGAAAAATGTCAGGAGGCGCTCCTGCTATTCTCCCACCCGGCATGGGGGGCGGAGAATCGCGCCCAATGTTTTAGGAAAGGACACATTTTTAATATCTGCCAGTACGGGGATCAGGAGAGAAAGCTTGAAGGTCAGGAGCTTACTGAACTTGACAGAGACAAAGTTGGAGAGAGCATGGATGTTATGAAGAAGTATTCAGTTAGATTTATCCATTATCCACTCTATGTGCTTCTTACTGTGCTGTAGCAGATTTAGAAGCACGTAATGCAATCTGAAAAAGCTACTGCTGTTATCCAGCAGTCACCTCGCCCCCTGACTGGTCCTAAAATATTTTCAGTGCTACATCCACGATGTACTGTGTAACCTTGAAGGTTAATGCTAGAGAACTGAAGAGAGATTGCTGATGGCATAATTACAATGCATCTGTTTCATTGCCACAGAACAGTGCCTGCGTGCTTTCATCATAGTTCAAAAGAAATGGATTGTTGTTGAAAAAAATGAAAAATCGCTTATTGTCACGAGTAGGCTTCAATGAAGTTACTGCGAAAAGCCCCTAGTCGCCACATTCCAGCGCCTATCCGGGGAGGCTGGTACGGGAATCGAACCGTGCTGCTGGCCTGCTTGGTCTGCTTTAAAAGCCAGCAATTTAGCCGAGTGAGCTAAACCAGTCTAATTGTGAACACTGAGGCAGACTGAAGATTGCTATAGATTGTTTTATAAATTGCTGCAATATTCCACATAACCTCAGGCTCATTGTAAAGCCACTTGGTGATAATGAGTCCATTCTGTTGAGTGCAATTTTGTTGGAGGGTCTGAACTCTATCTTCGCAACTTTCATCTTTTACTGTTGTCACAAGTTGGCTTACATTAACACGCAATGAAGTTACTGTGAAAATCCCCATATCGCCAAACTCAGGCGCCCGTTCGGGTACACAGAGGGAGAATTCAGAATGTCCAATTAACCTGACAAGCACGTCTTTCGGGACTTGTGAAAGGAAACTGGAGCACCCTGAGGAAACCCACACAGACGCGGGGTGAAAGGAAACTGGAGCACCCGGTGGAAACCCACGCAGACACTGGGTGAAAGGAAACTGGAGCACCCTGAGGAAACCCACGCAGACACGGGGAGAACGTGCAGACGCCGCACAGACAGTGACCCAAGCGGGAATCGAACCTGGAACCCTGGCGCTTTGAAGCAACAGGAATATTCAGCTCTTGACTTTTAAACTTTAAAACTGCAAAAGAAACTGCAAACAAGCTACCTGTTAACAGGGACTGCCTGTCGGTGGCTCTGACTGTCAACTGTCCATTAGCTGAAACCAGTTGAATAAATAGCTGTTCATTATGTAACTCCTTTGGGACATTATAGAACAAAGTGCTGGATGACACCGAACCACATAACAGGACATTCAGTCCGCTGCCTAAAAACATGGTCAAAATTATAGGTTTTAAGGAGCGTCTCAAAGGAGGAAAACAAGGCAGCAAAGCAAAGAGTGGTATAAGGAAGGTACACCAGAGCAGAATTAGAGTAGCACTGCTATTTCAGAGGGTTGTGAGGCTGATTACGGACGTAAGAAAATATGAGGCCATGGAAATAGTTTGAAAGAAGGATGAAGATGTTAAAAATCAAGATAGAGATAAGGTTGGAGAGAGCATGGATGGAGTGACAACCAATGTAGGCCAGCGAACAGGGATGATGGGGGAATAGGACTTGCTACAAGTTAAGAAACAGGCAGCAGAGTTTTGGATGACTTCCATGCTTACAGACGCTAAAATGTGGGAGACCTGCCAGGAGCGCACTCAAATAGTTGGGTCTGGAGGGAATTAAAGTATGGACAAGTGTTTCAGCAGCAGATGAATTGAGTCAGTGGAGAAGTCGGGCATTGTTACGGAGGTGGAATTAGGTGGTCTTGATGATGACACTAATATGAGATCGGAATCTCATGTTGATCGTATGAAATACCAAGTCGCCGTCTTCTTAGGCCGACCCTCTTGAGTCGAGATGGTTTGCTTCCACACTAAAATTGAGTTCTCGGGTGACTGAGGAGTCGAATGTGTGATTTGTCACAGGGGGGACAGGTGGTGGTTAGAGAAGTGGGTGGGGTGCCCGGGGTGCCATGCACTTGTTTTGCAATCACGTTTGGCTTCAGCTAGCTCTCAGTGATGAAACTCAAGGTGTTTAGCTCCTTCCTGGATGCTTTTCCTCCAGTTCAGGTGGTCTTGGGCTAAGGATTCCCATGTGTTTGTGGAGATGTTGCACTTTTTGATGAAGGCTTTGAGGGTGTCCTTGAAAGAGGGTGGGTGTGTGGACCTCTGCCCTTTTGGGGGCTGTGTTGCCATGTCGACGGTCCGGGTATTGTTTTGGAAATTTGAGTCTGGCATGCGGACGATGTGGTCCAACCAGCAGAGCTGATCAAATGCGTTCACTGCTTTGATGTCGCGGATGTTGGCCTAAGTGAGAGCACTGAGGTTGGTGCACCTATGACGCCAATGGATTTGCAGACTCTTGTGCAGGCAGCACGGGTGGCACTTCTTCAGGGTTTTGAGATGCCTGCTGTACATAGTCTGCATCTCCGAACCATATAGGCAGATGGGTATCAGGTCTGAGGTTCTGGTCTTCAAACTCTCTCCCTCAGGTGAGCAAATGCCATGCCTGCATTCTGAAGGCAGTGTTGAACCTCACCATCGATGTCTGCTCTTGTTGACATTAGATTGACTTGGTATGGAAAGTGCTCCATGTTGGCCATGGCCTCATCCTAGATTTTGATAGTCAGATGGAGAAAGGTTGGTAGAGTGTTATGGATGTTTCGTGTAAATCCCATGCTCCTGTCCACCTCAGTAAAGGTGTTAATGATGGATTGGAGCTTGGCCTCTGAATGTGTGCAAGATGCAAGCATTGTCTACATGGTGTCGTTCAATGACAGAGGATGTCTTTGGATCTGGTCTGCAGGTGGCAGAGGTTAAAACGTTTCCCGTTCTCTCGTTAGCTCCACTTCAGCAGGGATGCTTGCTGAGGGTGAGATGCAGCATTGCAGCGAGAAAGATTGAAAAGAGCGTTGGTGCGATGGCACAGCCTTGCTTGACCCTAGTCTGAATGTGAATTGGATCTGTGGTGGACCCTTTGGTCAGGATCACAGCTTGCATGTTAACGTGGAGAACGCGGAAGATGGCAACAAAATTTTTGGGGCAGTCGAAATGGAGGTGGACACTCCATAATTCCCGTGGTTGACAGTATCATCCATGACGTCAAGTCACACACGGTTTTAATCTCAGTTTTGTTTTCTGGAAAGAGGGATTGAATTGGTAGCTAAAAGAAATTTGGAGTAGGGACCAAAACAATTGCTTCAGTCTTCCTAATATTTAAGGTAGCTGATTTAGCAGTTGTAACTCGGGTGTGGGTTATAAGCTCTCTATAGAAGTTGTTTGTGTTTGCTTCTGCATAGTGTGTGGAGCACTGAGTGATTGGGAACTCTGTTTAATTCTATGCTAAAGTTGGGAATTTGTAGCAAGTGAAAATGTTCTCCTGACGGGGAAGGAGATACTGCTTTTTATTCTTTTTGTTTTACCACCAGTAACTGGTGAGTGTTCCTGTCTCCACGCCAGAAGGTTTTACTTGCTATTACTTCACTAAACTAGTGACTTTAACTGATACAGAAATAAGCTGACAAACCTGGCAGGGCTGCTGATGTGCCATGACGGCACATGTGGGAGTTTGTGGATCACACTGCATTCCCATGTAACCTCAACTGCAGTAAATGTTTGCTGTTTGGGCGACTTTGGCTCAGAATTGCTCCGCTGGAATCTGAACTGCTAATGTTATAGGATGAGAAGAGCTACCTGGACCCTGTGTTCCAGGAGGCAGTCACATGCCATAGGTTTGGTCAGTGGTTGGAGAAAGGAGAATGTAATTATGGATCAGTGGTATGGGAATCCAACATACAACGATAGGCGAACCTTGGCCCTTAACTTTGAACAGGTACGAGGTATTTGATTCATGAGAACTGAAAAGTGGATGAGCAAACACCATAGACCATGGTGCAGGAAGCTATTGAAGTGTGGGGGAGAAAAATGGAATGTGATAATGATAGGAGATAGTATATTCGGGGGATAGGTACTGTTCTCTTCACTTGTGACCAGCAGTTTCAAGGGTTGCGTTCCTGCCCAATTCCAGGGTTAAAAATACCTCCTTGCAGCTTGAAACCTGTTTGAAAAATGAAAATGAAAATCGCTTATTGTCACGAGTAGGCTTCAATGAAGTTACTGTGAAAAGCCCCTAGTCGCCACATTCTGGCGCCTGTTCAGGGAGGCTGTTACGGGAATTGAACCGTGCTGCTGGCTTGCCTTGGTCTGCTTTCAAAGCCAGCGATTAGCCCTGTGAGCTAAACAGCCCCTTGATTCAGCATTGTGAGGGTTTGGACTGTTCAGTAGATTGAATGGATTGAAATCATACATAGAAACCTTGAAAATACAAGCAGGAGGAGGCCATTCAGCCCTTGGAGCCTGTTTGGTCATTAATTATGATAATTGAAGTTCAATACCCTAATCACGCCTCTTCCCCACCCTCCACCCCCATATCTCTTGATCCCTTTAGCCCCAAGAGCTATATCTAATTCCTTCTTGAAATTACACAACATTTTGGTCTCAACTACTTTCTTTGGTAGCGAATTCCACAGATTCACCACTCTGGGTGAAGACATTTCTTCTGACCTCAACGCTAAAAGGTTTGCCCCTTATCCTCAAACTATGATCGCTAGTTCTGGACTCTCCCACTAATGGGGACATTCTTCCTGAATCTACCCTGTTTAATCCTGTTAGAATTTTATAAGTTTCTATGAGATCCCCTCTCACTCTTTTAAACTCCAATGAATATAATCCTAACCCATTTAGTCTATCCTCATATGACAGTTCTGGCATCGCAGGAATCAGCCTGGTAAACCTTCGCTGCACTGTTTCCATAGCAAGAACATTCTTCCTCAGATAAGGGGCGGGATTCTCCCCTACCCGGTGTAGGGGAGTTGCGCCAACCACTCCGGGGCCGGGCCTCCCCAAAGGTGGGGAATTCTCCGCACCTTTGGGGGCTAGCCCCGCGCCGGAGCGGTTGGCACCAGAAGACTGACCCCGGCAGCGGGGCTGGCCGAAAGGCTTTCGCCGGTCGGCGCATGCGCCGGCGGTGACGTCAGCGGCCTGATGTCACCACCGGCGCATGCGCGATGTGGGTTTCTCTTCCGCTTCCGTCATGGCGGAGGCCGTGGCGGCCGCGGAGGAGAAAGAGTGCACCCAGGGCACTGGCCCGGAGTTTGAGCGGGGGTCCCCGATCGCGGGCCTGGCCACCGTGGGGACACCCCCCGGGGTCCGATCGCCCCCCCCCCCCCCCCAGGACCCCCGGGGGCCCGCTCGCGCCGCCGATCCCGCCGCGACCAGAGGTGGTTCAAACCTCTGCCACGGCGGGGTCGGGATTTTCGGCGGCCCCAAGCGATTCTCCGCCCCTGCTGGGGGTCGGAGAATTTCAGCCCATGATACTAAAGCTGCATACAATACTCCAGGTGTGGCCTCATCAACGCCCTATACAATTGCAGTAAAATGTCTCTATTCCTATACTCAAATCCTCTCTCTCTGAAGGCCAACATATCATTTGCCTTCCTTGCTTCCTGTTGTATTGCGCACTTACTTTCAGCACGTGGACAAAATTGGAAAAAGTATTCACCCCTCACTGGAGCATGATACATGAGCACAGATCCACAGAGTTTGAGGAGTTAACTACCTCAAAAGGAATCATTTCCAGACTGTTGCCTG
This sequence comes from Scyliorhinus canicula, assembly GCF_902713615.1. Taxonomy (NCBI): domain Eukaryota; kingdom Metazoa; phylum Chordata; class Chondrichthyes; order Carcharhiniformes; family Scyliorhinidae; genus Scyliorhinus; species Scyliorhinus canicula. The sequence continues at coordinate 35,340,884 of NC_052155.1, forward strand.
AGCTTTGTGTCAATTTGCATAGGGACAAGTGTTAGATACCAATTGATGTTAGAACTGGATGGTAAGATCCCAGACTGGAAGTCTAGCTCAATGACCGTAACTTTTATTTTTTTTATATAAAACGTGGAGGAACAGAGTCACAGGACTTATTTATTAAATATGAAAAGTTGGATTATAATACAGTACTCCTTTACTCTCCCTTTAATTTCCCCCTTAGTTTAAGAAGTATATACAGATTTTAAGATTAACATGGATAACAGAGTATACATTAAGCTACAGTAGTCTCATTGTTAGGTTGATTGGCTATGCTAAATTGCCCCTAGGTGGGGTTATGAGGATTGGGTGAGAGATTGTGCCTTGGTAGGGTGCCCTTTCAGAGGGTCGGTGCAGACTTGATGGGCCGATTGGCCTCCTTCTGCATTGTAGGGATCCTATGATTGTATCACACAAAATGACTGCGGGCAAATGCACGCACGCCACTCTGGACCAAAGTTAGTGTGCATGGATTTCACCTCTGACTCTTCTCTCCAACCCGTCCCCCCCCCGGTCCCATGATTGTCACATGAGACAAACTCGACCAACCCCCACACATAAAAACACCATTGTCCAACATGACTCTAACTATAGATTTTACCCTTCCAGGAACAGAAACATTAAATTAAACCCACTTAAAACTGTGCCTTATTTCTAATGTTTACCAATACAAATCTAAATCCCTTAAAAGTAGCTTTGTTTTCCTAACGTGAGCAGATTTGCGAATTGAGCATGTGGCTTGGATAGTGGTGTGGGAAGGTAGGGTTTTGATTCAGTCCTGGCACCAGTAGTGAGGGAAAAGAAAGCTGCCCTGTTCAATTGAACTTCACTTAAACTGGGCTGACATCAATGTCCGGGCGAATCACTTAACTTGGGCTATGGATATGACTTTAAGCTAAGAGTGTGCGGGGTCAGGTGAAGAGAGATCTAGAAATATAAAGCAAATGTGATGCAATAGAGCAGTTTAGAGTTGAAACTGAAAATTGTATTGGCAGAGATGATCTATTCACATAATAGGGGAAAATAAAAGCTCTTCATCTGAATCCGTGAACCAGAATGAGATAGATGTACTAGGAGCACAAATCCTGGATAAATGATTTAGATCTAATCGGCATTACAAAGCTATGGTTACAAGGTGGCTAACCTTGGGGAATAAATATTCAAGGGAACACAACATTTTCGAAGAGAAAGACAGAATGGAAGATAGCTCTCGCAATAAAGGATCACTTCTGAATGGTAGTGAGAAAGGATCTTTCATTCAGAAGATCAGGAAATAGAATCAGTAGGGGGGTGGAGATTAAAAATGAAAATGTTCAGAAAATGCGAGTGGGTGTATTTGAAAGGCCCACTTACAGTAGTTATATCAGTGGACAGAGTGATTAAGCAATAAATAACTGGAGCTTGTAACAAAGGCAGTGTAATAGTTGTGGGGAGCTTTCATCTTCATATAGACTGGGGAAATCAAATTGTCAAAGGTAGGTGCATAGAAAGTTTATGGCACAGAAAGAGGCCACTTAGTTCAGCATTTTTGTGCTGGAATCTGAAATCAAAGAGAAAATGCTGGAAAATCTCAGCACCTGGCAGCATCTGTAGGGAGAGAAAAGAGCTAACATTTCGAGTCCAGATGACCTTTGTCAAAGGGGGACAAAGGTAGCAGTCTAGAAATGATTCCCTTTGAGGTAGTTAACTCTTCAAACTCTCTCAGCAGAACATCATTCCTAGTTCTACCTATGTCGTTGGTTCCAAAATGAACTGCGACAACTGGATCCTCCCACTACAAGTTCCTAGAATGCCTACGGTGCAGAAGGAGGCCATTTGGCCCATCGAGTCTGCACCAACCTGCCGAATGAGCACACTACCTAGGCCCACTCCCAGCCCTATCCTCCTAACCCCACCTAACCAACACATCCTTGGACATAACAATTCTTGACTCGAAACATTAGCTCTTTTTTCTCCCTACAGATGCTGCCAGACTTGCTGAGATTTTCCAGCATTTTCTCTTTCAAAAAAAGGCACCCAGCCGAATCCCACATGCCTAATCCTACTTTCAACATTTGGTATATAGCCCTGCATGTTACAGCACTTGAGATGTGGTCTGGAAAATGAGTTTGCAAATGCTTTTGCAACAGTTTCCTGGAATAATGCACGTGGAAGCATCTCAGGATAAAACTAGTTTCGATCTAGTATTGTGCAATGCGGCACGTTTAATTATTAATCTCGTATAAAAAGATCCATTGAAGTTAAAAATAATAAGGCAATAGAATTCCATATTAAGTTTGAGAGCGACATACAAGAGTCCAAAACAAGAATTTTAAACGTAGCCGGTACAAGGGGAAAGCTGGCTCAGATTGTTTGGGTAAGTTATGGTGGTAAATAAACAGTAGGAGGCATTGAAAGGAATTATTCAAACTGTTCAACAAGAATACATTCAGTTAAAAAACAAAAACTTCGCAAGGAAGATTCATCCAGGGCTTACGAAGGAAGTTAATTTTTTTTTAAATCGCTTATCGCTATCGAGTAGACTTCAATGAAGTTACTGTGAAAAGCCCCTAGTCGCCACATTCCGGCGCCTGTCCGGGGAGGCTGGTACGGGATAGTATAAGATAAAGTGTTACAAAGAATGATAGTAAGCCGAAAGATTGGGAGTGCTTTGGAAATCAACACAGGCAGACTAAAAATATTATGGAAAAGGAAAATAATAGAATAAGGTAGTAAACTGGTTTTATCATCTCCTGGGACCCCAAAGAACCAAATTTACTAAATTACCTCCAAAGAAGAAATTATCAACAAGATTTAATTTTTTATCACTTTAACATGAATCAGAATCGGTGTTAAATTAATCACGAATTAGTAGATGAAGATACTTCAAATAAAAATGTAAATTTTACCTTAAATAGCTAAAACAACAAAAATGTCTTGCAGCACCAAAAGCATCTGCGTCATTCCCCACACAAATATGGCACGATGAAGTTGCACAGTTCCACAATATGCAGTTCTTTATCCATGCAAAGTTCTTTAATCATGTAGAAGTTCGACCCAACAACAGCCTTCACCTTTTGGTTTCACAGTTATGATTATCATCAAGGCACATGTCTACAAATCCCTCTCTCCCTTGGGAGATGACAGTCCTGAAGGTGTAGTTTTCTAGAGTTCCTTTCAGCCCATCAACCAATAACACCAGATTCAGGGTTTGGCCACATCTGAGGAACCACTTGGGTCTTTAGTGTCTGAGAGCTATTCACACAGCATCCCATGTTTTAGACCTTTTAGCCAGCTCACAAGGTGCCTCGAAGAGTTCCATTCTACTTTTCTGCAAAATAGAAAAATTGACCTCTTCCTGAGAATTTTCTTCTCACAAGAATTCAGTATGTTCCTCTTTCTGTCTTTTGTCTGTATCTGGACCTTCACCTTTGAGCTCCTCTGCTTGTAGCTATATTTTGCATCTGCCAGCCAAATGGCTTTAAGTCAATGCCCTTCCTGGTGCTGTTGCTTCCAGGTCAAAGATTGTCAGGCCACATGAAACAGTATTTTTTATTCTCCCTGAAAATTTCAATTGATCCCATACAATTGATGAAAACTCTTTAGAGTCCTTTTCAAGCATTCTTAAAAACAACACAGTTTCCACAGATATTCAAAAGAAATTACATATTTTCCTTACTGAATTGCTTCTGGGTCAAAGATTGTCAGACTAGCCAGAAGTATAAAAACCGATTTTAACATATGAAAAGGAGGAGTTTGGCTCAAATAAATCATCCCTTTGAGGCAGCATGGGGAAGTTCTCCACTGGAACATGGAATTGGCAGAAATTTTTAACAAATATTTTGTCTGTCTTCACAGTAAAAGTCAAAAATTATAGACCAGATAGAGGGTAACCTAGGCGCTAAAATGAATACACTTCTCAAGTTTATTAATATCAGTAGAGAAAAAATAACTCGAGTGACTAAAATTCAACAAATCCTTCAAACCTGAGAGTCAGATTCCTCTGATTCTAAAAGAAGAACCTACAAAGATACTAGATGATTGGTTATTATTTTTCCAAAGATCTTTAGATTCTAGAACATTCGCAGAGTATTCAAAATAAGCAAGTGCAACACTGCCATATGAGAAAGGAGTGGGAGAGAAAATGGGGAACTACAGGCCAGTTAATTTAACATCAGCCATCATAAAGATGCTGGAATCTATTATTAAGAAAGCCTTAAGAATGTACTGAGGAAATCATAGCATGGTCAGAAAAAGTCAACATAGTTTTATAAATGGGCAATACATTGGGTATGGCAACTACTTGGTCAGATAAAAGGAGACCCAGTAACTGTAGAAGAGGCTGAAAGTAATCGAGTGCCACATGGGTCAATTCTAGGGTCTCCGGTATTTACAATTTCTATAAATGTTTAGATAAAGATATGGGGCGGGATTCTCCCTTTTGGGGACTAAGTCCCCACGCCCGCCGGAAAACGGGCGAGTGGCACTCCGGACATTTTCCTTGAAATTCCGGGGTGATTCCCCGTTTTCCAGGGGGCTAGCAGGGCCCCAGCGTGCATCCTGCAGCTCTGGCTGCCGGTGGGGCCCTGCTGTCCAGACCGCGCGGCCGCGCATGCACACGGTGGACGCAAGCGGGTCCGCGCATGCGTGCAGCGGCCCACTTCGGCGCGGGTGGCACGGACATGGTGGACACACACAGCGAGCCTTCACGGATGTAGCCCCCCCCCCCCCCCCTCCCCAGATCGCCATGGCCTGCCGATCGGTGGCCCCCGACCGTGGGCCTGGCCACCGCTGAGGCCCCCCCCCCCCCCCCCCCCGGAGTCAGACAGATTCCCCCCGCCCCCCCACCAAGACCGCAGCTGCAGGTCCAAGCTCCCACTGGGTGGTACCAGATGTGAACCATGCTGGCGGGAACTTGGCCGGTTGGCCGCGGAGAATCGCCGTAGGGGTCTCTTCCAACGGCTCCCAACCGGCACTGCGTTGACTGCGTGCACGTGACTGGCGGGTCCATGGAGAATTTGCGGAAGCGCTGTCACACCGGATTTCCGGCGTGAACGGCTATTTTCGCCCCCGCACCGGGCGTGATTCTGGTGCGGAGAGTCGGAGAACCCCACCCAAGATGAGTAATGCATCTAAGTTTACTGATGAAACAAAGCCAGGTGGGAATGTAAGCTGTCAGACACCGAGGCTGTAAAGAGATATACTTAAGTGAATGTGCAACAAGATTTAGAATCAGATTTCAGATTTAGATTTAAAATTATTGTCACGTTTACCGAGGTAGTGTGAAAAGTGTTGTTCTGCCTACTGGCAGATCATTCCATACATGAGAAACATCGGAAATAAGACAAATATAAGACAATGTAAAAACAAGGTGGCAGATGGAATATAATGTGGCTAAGTTTGAGGTTATTCACTTTAGTGAAAAGAATAGAAAAGCAAAATATTTTTAAAAAGATATGAAAAATGTAAATGTAAGAGACTTGGGTGTTCTCATACACGGATCACGGTAGCACAGTGGTTAGCACTGTTGCTTCACCGCACCAGGGACCTGCCGATCGGTGGGCCCGATCGCGGGCCAGACCCCATCGGAGGCCCCCCCCGGTGAAGGAGCCCGCCACCCCAAAGGACGCACCCCAACCGTTCGCGCAGAATTCCCGCCGGCAGCTACTAGGGGTGAGCAGCGGCGGCGGAACTGTCGTCTCCGGCAGCTGCTCCGCCCATTTGGCGCCGATTCTCCACACCTCGGAGAATCGTGCACCGGCGTCAGGGCATCGTGGCGCAGTTGCGGCGATTCTCCGACCTGGCGCGGGGTTCAGAGAGAATCACCCCCCCTCCCCCCCAGGTCTCTTCTCCCTTCACAGATGCTGTCAGACCTGCTGAGATTGTTCAGTATTTTCCTTTTTGTTTCAGATTCCAGCTTCAGCAGTAAATTGCTTTCATAATTTAAAAAAAACAACTGAAATAGCTCAGTAAAAAGGAAGATAATCGAGAAGTAATTTAAAAACATAATAAACAAAGAAAGCAAGAATCGAAAAAGGTTGAATTAAGTCAACAGAAGTCTTTTCTTCTTGGCAATTAAGGAGGAAGAGTTTTCATAGATAATGGAATCCACATTGTGGATTCATTGTAGTTGGCTGTTCTCCTGTCTGCCAATTATTGTCTTTTTCAACAGAAAGCAGAACTGAGTTATGATGAGGCAGCACTAGTCACACCAGGATTTGTCTTTGCATAAGATGTTCTCGTCTAAATTCCCAGTTTTGAACACTCACGCCACTAATTTTATTTGAAAGCCAAGGCAAGCCTTAACTGCCTCTATTATTTTTATTCATTCATGAAATGTGGGTATCGCTGGCAAGGCCCTGCAATTATTGCTCCTCCCTATCTGTCCGTGCAAAGGTGTTGGTCTTGAATAGAATTGAATGGCATGTTCACCCATTTCAGAGGGCGGTTACCAGTGGATCACATTCTTTTGTGTCTGGAGTCACAGATCGGCCAGGCAGGTAAGGACACGTATTTCCCCGGGTGATCTGTACCAGATGCATTTTTTTTTACAATATACAGTAGGTTCATAATCACCGTTACTGATGCTAGCTTTTAATGCCAGATTTATTTAATTAATAGCAATTGAATTCCTATTTCTCCGGATTAACACTCCCAGTTTCTGGATTACTAGCTTAGTAACTCTTCTCCTGTGGCCCAGAAGTTAGGACATCTTTCTAAAGATATTTGTTACTTGAACCATCTATGCATGAAAATGCTGCCAGTATCCTTCATGAATTCTGTTTCTTTGTACTAACAGCTCATTGCAGAGAAGGAAAGTATCTTTAGATGGCCTGTGTCAAGCTGGAGAGGAGGCATATTATGCAGTCTAATTGGTTTTAATGAGCATACAATAAAGCCAAAGCTGAAAGAGAGATGGATTCAGACACCCTTGGTGGCACAGTGATTAGCACTGCTGCCACGCAACATTAGGGATATGGGTTAAATTTCAACCTTTGATGACTATCAGTGTTGAATTTGCACATTCTCCCTGTGTCTGTGTGGGTTTCCTCCGGATGGTCCAGTTTCCTCCCACAGTCCAAAGATGTGCCAGTTAGGTGACTGGCCATTCTAAATTATCCCTTTGTGTCCAAAGGTTAGGTGGGGTTATGGGGTTAACAGGGATAAGGGCCATGTGAGGGAGTGGGCCTTGTGAGGGAGTGGGCCTTGGTAGAGTGCTCTTTCAGAGGGTCGGTGTCGACCTGATGGGCTGAATAGCCTCCTTCTGCACTTTGGAGATTCTATGATCTGAACTTGTTGCATCCAGTGAATGTGAATTGTGATCACAGGCTATCTTTATGCCAGTCGAATGGCCACAGAATAACTCTGTGACTGCAGCTACTTTGAGGCCAATGAACTTGTTTTTGTGGGGGTCGTTAGATTAACAATTTCGTAAAGGATTTGGAACTGCTTTTTCCACAATTTCTCTCGTCTCTTCTTTATTTAATTATTGATTGCTGAAGTATTTACTTCCTGTCTGATGAGCTAAATCATTTGCTTGGAATTATTTTGATTAAACCATTGATTTTTTAAAATATTTTTATTCAGGACATTTTCCATTTTAGAACATACACAACAGTCATTCAACTTTATACAATTTTCATAATAAACAACCAACTCAATATCTCGGCCTGTGTTGCCCCATTTTATTTTTTTCAAAAAACCCTCGTAAAACCATTATGCAGGAAAATCAACAAAGAAATTAGTGGTGAATAGTGATGCAGCCAAAATCTTGTTGGATCGTTTCTTCATGCTTTTTATTGAACGGTTTTGAAGTTTAAGCAATTTGTTCTGAAACTCAGGCAACACTGACTGTCTTGTTTCTGCCCTGGAGCATGGTGTAGATTGTTGCACGGATAGTTATTTAGGGCTGCCGTTTCACTCTGAAATGCTGGGCAGATCTTAAATCCACATATTTTGCATTCTTGAAGGTTTGTATGGTCATGAGTCGAAATGTTGTTCCCAGCTATATTACTAAGAATAAACTATTTCTGAACACACAGAATATGTCAGAAAAAAATGATTTCTTGTTTGAGTTGCTGCAATGCTGTATCTACCATTGTAAAAAAAGTGGATTTATGTGACCACATGTTTTATACCTAATATTAATACCATATATTGGGGCTGGTTTAGCACAGGGCTAAATTGCTGGCTTTGAAAGTAGACTAAGGCAGGCCAGCAGCATGGTTCAATTCCCGTACCAGCCTCCTTGAACAGATGGCGGAATGTTGCGACTAGGGGCTTTTCACAGTAACTTCATTTGAAGCCTACTTGTGACAATAAGCGATTTTCATTTCATTTTTCATTTTCAATTCCACAGCTGATGCTCAATTTTCTTTTTTCTGAAATAGGTCAAACCTCTTTCCACATACATTGTTCTTTGAGGTTGCATCACCCTTGATGACAGTATTGTGCCCTCTTCCCCTCTTTCCCTTCGTGTTTCTTTTGCATTCAACTGACTACTTATTATAGTCAACCAGTTGTGCATTGTTTGAAGATCTGACAACATGTGAAATATGAGACTTTCAATAATATGTACATCATCCCAAATCAACCAAGTAAATTAAGTTAAAACTAGGACATGAGCCAGAAAGTATGGACATGTACCATTAATTAACTTGTCTTCTGTCCTCCCTTTTCTATTAAAGCTGAAAGCTGCTCTGTGTGACAAAAGTGAAGGATATTTGCCTAATATTTAGCTTGGTGTTAGTTCCATTGATTCTGACACTGCACTTGGACATAGTACTTTAAAAAAAAAAATAATTTTTATTTAAATTTTCACATTTTCACAAAAAAGAAAACAATAACAGAAAATTCTAAGAACAAAAAAAAACAGAACCCCCCACAACCGTAAATACAAAAGAGAAACAATAAATTAACAAACATCATTGGCAAAAAACAGATATTCAACCCAAAACAAAAACAAAGAGACAGCACCCCCCCCCCCCCCCCCCGGGTTGCTGCTGCTGCTGACCTTTCGTTTTTACCGTTCTGCCGGGAGATCTAGGAATGGTTGCCATCTCCTGAAAAACCCCTGCACTGACCCCCTTAGGGAAAATTTCACCCTCTCCAATTTAATAAACCCCGCCATATCATTGACCCAGGCCTCCACGCTTGGGGGCCTCGCATCCTTCCACTGAAGAAGAATCCTCCGCCGGGCTACTAGGGACGCAAAGGCCAGAACACCGGCCTCTTTCGCCTCCTGCACTCCCGGCTCCACTGCAACCCCAAATATTGCGAGTCCCCAGCCTAGACCCTGGATCCTACCACCCTCGATACCGTCCTTGCTACACCCTTCCAAAATTCCTCCAGCGCTGGGCATGCCCAGAACATGTGGACATGGTTTGCTGGGCTCCCTGAGCACCTAATACAGCTGTCCTCGGTCCCAAAAAACCGGCTCATCCTTGTCCCGGTCATATGATCCCTATGCAGTACCTTAAACTGTATGAGGCTAAGCCTCGCACACGAAGAGGAGGAGTTCACCCTTTCTAGGGCATCCGCCCACGTCCCCTCCTCAATCTCCTCACCCAGCTCCTCCTCCCATTTATTTTTCAGCTCCTCCACCGAGCCTTGTCTACCTCCTGCATCACCTGGTACACTTCCGAGATCCTCCCCTCTCCAACCCAAACCCCCGAGAGCATCCTGTCCTGGACCCCACGCGGCGGCAGCAGGGGGAACCCTGCCACCTGACGCCTGACAAACGCCCTTACTTGCATGTACCTAAAGGTGTTCTCCGGGGGGAGCCTGAACCTCCCTTCCAGGTCACCCAGGCTCGCAAACTTCCCGTCTATGAACAGGTCCCACAGCCTCCTGACACCTGCTTGGACAGAGTACTTTAAAGAGCATTATAACAGAGTAGAAAGGGACAAGTATTTGAAGTGGGCAAATAACTGTGCTAAATGATATAATGGTAGTCAGTAGGAGAGCAGTATCCATCAGGATGTGCCAAAGAGACTGGATGTGAGGCCATTTGTCTTTAGCTAGATTAATGATTTGGCAAAATAACAAGAACAAAAATACCCAAGTTTACCCATGATATAAAAATTAGGAGAGATCTGATTAGCTGTAGGAAAATCTAAATATGCCTTTGTCCAAAAAGGGGAGATAGTGCTTAATGTAGAAACATAAAATTATAAAGATGAAGTGATACGAGTTTTAAAAAAAAAATAATAATAGGGGACCGTGTTCATAAAACTAGATCTAGCAGTTTAGTTAAAAATCCCCTTGTGTCAGCAAATCAATATGCACTAATGGGGAACAATTACAATTATATAGCTTCAGGGATTGAGAAGAATTCCCAAGAGATGATAAGAAACTTGAACAGTGGCCCTGCTGGATGGATAGTAATTGCCTGTGCGGTATTATCCTCTTGAGGACATCGGGGGGCATATTTGACTGGCTGAGATGGCTGAAGTACTTCTGGTGACACACTGAGTAACTTTGGTTTGCTGGAGCTTTCCTTTTTGCCTCAGGCGGGTGGGAGAAGTTAGCCTCTCTTGTTTTTCTCACTTTCTCCCTGAAAGCAGTGGAAATAATTACCAGTGGTTGGGGAAAGTGGTGCAACCCACAAGGTTGTGTTACCTGAATGGATAGCACGGTAGCACAGTGGTTAGCACAGTTGCTTCACAGCTCTAGAATCTCAGGTTCGATTCCCGGCTTGGGTCACTGTCTGTGCGGAGTCTGCACGTTCTCCCCGTGTCTGCCAGGGTTTTCTCCGAGTGCTCTGCTTTCCTCCCACAGTCCAAAGACGTGCAGGTTAGGTGGATTGGCCATGATAAATTGCCAAGTGTCCAAAAAGGTTAGGTGGGGTTATAGGAATAGGGTGGAGGCTTGGGCTTAGGTGGGGTGCTCTTTCCAAGGGCGGGTGCAGACTTGATGGGCCGAATGGCCTCCTTCTCACTGTAAATTATATGATTCCATGATAAGGTAAACAGTGTCTTGGAATTTGCAGTTACAATGATGGCAAAACTGTTTGTGTTGGCCGTCAGTAATTTGCGAAACCCGCAGCAACTTCAGGTGTCCATTCATGTTCAGTTAAAGATGGAAGTACAGAGGTTGCTGTCAGGCATGGCCCTCTGCTCCACAGGATGCACAACTGCAACCTTCACAGATGCAGGCAGCATAGAGAGCAGCAATTTGAACTGAACTGAATTTTTTTTTATTCGCCTTTCCCAATATAAAAAAACATGTTACATATTGTCATCAACTCAGTTATACCGACTTCCGGTTGCGGCTATGACCAGCTAAGTCGCACGTTTGGCTGCTCCTGCTACAAAGGTGTTTTCGGGCCGATTGGAGGGCCCCAACGGCGCTGTAAGGACAAATCCCGGTGGGGGAAGGCTCCCTGAAGAGAACCAGACCAACTTTATGGTCGGTACCCGGAGTGGGGTGGTAAAGAAAGCAACAGCAGCTCCCAAAAAAAAGCGGGGCAAGAAGACCAAAATGGCGGCCGGTGGAGCACCCGAGGAATGGAGGAAATGGGCGGAGGAGCAGCAGGCCGCTCTCCTGCGCTTCTTTACGGAGCTGAAAATGGAGCTCTTGGAGTCAATGAATGCGACGACCACCAGGCTGATGGGAGCCCAGGCGACCCAAGAGGCGTCGATTCGGGAGCTGCAACAGGAGATGACTGTGAGGGAGGAGGAGGCCACGGTCCTCGTGGGAAAGGTAGAGGTGCACGAGGCACTCCACCTGAAATGGCAGAGCCGTTTTGAGGAGCTGGATACCCGAATGAGGCGGAAGAACCTGAGGATCTTGGGCCTGGCAGAAGGCCTGGAGGGGTCAGACCTCCCGGGATATGTAGCAGAAATGCTGAGCTCCCTGATGGGGGCAGGGGCCGTCCCTTCGCCCCTGGAGCTGGAAGAGGCCTACAGGGTCATGGCTAGGAGGCCAAGAGCAAATGAGCCCCCGAGGGCGGTGCTGGTGCGGTTCCAGCGACTCAGCGACCGTGAGAGAGTGCTGGAGTGGGCCAAGAGGGAAAGGAGCAGCAAGTGGGAGAATTCGACGGTGAGGGTCTACCAGGACTGGAGTGCGGAGGTGGCAAAGCGGCGGGCCCGGTACAACCGGACGAAGGCGGTGCTACATGCAAAACGGATCAGGTTCGGAATGCTGCAGCCAGCGCGCTTGTGGGTCACCTACAGGAACCAACACCACTATTTTGAGTCCCCAGAGGAGGCGTGGGCCTTTGTACAGGAAGAGAAACTGGACTCGAATTAGACCCAGGGGATACTTGGCGGCCGTAGCCGCTCGGGTACTTTCAGCTGAATTCTTTGTTTGGATTTTGAACTCTTGCTGTGGTTTTTCTTCTGATGTTTTTTCCCCCTTTGCCAACTTCCCTTAGTTATTGTTATTGTGGTTATTCATGGTTATTTATGGTTATTTATGCTGTTTGGTAGAGGGCGACTGTTAAGTACATTGTTATTTGTTATTTATCTGTTATTTATAATGTTAAGTTGGGGAGGTGGGACGGGGGGGGAGAGCAGATCGGGGATATGGGCTCCTAGGGGGGGTTCTTTTACAGGCATGGACGGGGACGGGGGTGGAACTGAAAATGGCGGGGTGGGGTGTGGCAGGGCGAAAGCGCGGGCTTTCCTCTGTTTTCCCGCGCGCGGGGCAGAGGAGGGGGGAGGGGAGGAGTGCGGGGCGTGGCTAGCAATGGCGACCTTTCCCGCGCTGGAGCGGGGCCAGGGAGGAGTGGCAAGGGGGGGGGAGGCCCCCCCCCGAGCCGGGGGGAGTCGGAGTGGGGCAGGAGCAGCCGGGTCAGCGTGAACCAGCTGACTTACGGGAGTACGATGGAGGGTACATCGCGGCTAGGAGGGGTCCTAGCCTGGGGGGGGGGGAGGGGGGTTAGGGAGGGACACCGGGTTGCTGCTGAAAAGACCAGAAACGGGAAGGGGAGGACTGGAGAGGTGGGGGGAGGGGGACATCGCCATGGGGAGCGGGTCAGAAGGGGAGGGTCGACCCGGGGCGAGCAGGGAACAGGACATGGCTAATCGGCAGGGGAAGGGGGCGGGTCGTCCCGCGACCCGGCTGATCACTTGGAACGTGAGGGGGTTGAATGGGCCGGTCAAGAGATCAAGGGTATTCTCACACCTGAAGGGACTGAAGGCTGATGTAGCAATGTTACAGGAGACCCATTTGAAGGTAGTGGACCAGGTTCGCCTGAGAAGGGGGTGGGTGGGACAGGTGTTCCACTCTGGATTGGACGCAAAGAACCGGGGGGTGGCGATTCTGGTGGGAAAGAGGGTGTCGTTCGTGGCGGAGGAGGTGGTGGCGGATAAGGAGGGTAGGTATGTGATGGTGAAGGGTAAGCTGCAGGGGGAGAAAGTGGTGATGGTCAACGTATATGCCCCGAACTGGGATGACGCGGGTTTTATGAGGCGCCTATTGGGCCTCATTCCGGGACTGGAGGCAGGGGGCTTGATCATGGGGGGGGACTTTAACACAGTGCTGGACCCCGGGCTAGACAGATCGAGCGCAAGGACCAATAGGAGGCCGGCAGCGGCAGAAGTGCTGAGGGGGTACATGGAGCAGATGGGAGGAGTAGACCCATGGAGGTTTGGTAGGCCGAGGGCGAGGGAGTATTCCTTTTTCTCCCACGTCCATAGAGTGTACTCCAGAATCGATTTCTTCGTGTTGAGCAGGGGGCTGATCCCGAGGGTACGGGAAGCTGAGTACTCGGCCATTGCGATCTCTGATCATGCACCGCATTGGGTGGATGTGGAAATGGGGGAGGCGCGGGACCAGCGCCCGCTGTGGCGGCTGGATGTGGGGCTGTTAGCGGACGACGAGGTGTGTAAAAGGGTCCGGAAGAGCATTGAGAGCTATCTGGACTTGAATGACACGGGTGAGGTGCAGGTGGGGATGGTCTGGGAGGCCCTGAAGGCAGTGATCAGGGGAGAGCTGATCTCCATAAGGGCGCATAGAGAAAGAAAGGAGAGGCAGGAGAGGGAGAGGCTGGTGGGGGAGCTATTGGAAGTGGATAGGAGATATGCGGAGGCACCAGAGGAGGGGCTGCTGGAAGAACGGCGCAGCCTGCAGGTCAAGTTCGACCTGCTGACCACCAGGAAGGCAGAGACGCAGTGGAGAAGGGCACAGGGCGCGGTCTATGAGTATGGGGAAAAGGCGAGCAGGATGCTGGCACACCAGCTTCGCAAACGAGATGCGGCTAGGGAGATTGGGGGAGTGAAGGAGAGGGGCGGGAAGGTAGTGCAGAAGGGGCAAGAAGTGAACGGGGTCTTCAGGGATTTTTACAAGGAGTTGTATCGGTCTGAGCCGCCGACAAGGAGAGGGGGAATGGAGGACTTCCTAAACAAATTGAGGTTCCCAAGGGTCCAGGAGGGGCTGGTAGAAGGGCTGGGGGCGCCAATAGGGCTAGAGGAGCTAGTCAAGGGAATAGGTCAGATGCAAGCGGGGAAGGCGCCGGGGCCAGATGGGTTCCCGGTGGAATTCTATAAGAAAAATGTGGACTTGGTGGGACCGGTACTGGTACGAGCCTTTAATGAGGCGCGAGAGGGGGGGGTTCTGCCCCCGACAATGTCGCAGGCTCTGATCTCCCTGATATTGAAGCGGGATAAAGACCCCGTGCAGTGCGGGTCCTACAGGCCTATCTCGCTTCTGAACGTGGATGCCAAGTTGCTGGCAAAGATCCTGGCAGCTAGAATAGAGGATTGTGTGCCAGGGGTAATCCATGAGGACCAGACGGGGTTCGTGAAGGGGCGGCAGCTCAACACGAACGTGCGGAGATTGCTGAATGTAATTATGATGCCGGCAGTGGAGGGGGAGGCTGAGATAGTGGTAGCGCTGGACGCGGAGAAGGCATTCGATAGGGTGGAGTGGGAGTACCTGTGGGAGACGTTGAAACGGTTTGGGTTTGGGGAAGGGTTTATTAAGTGGGTGAAGTTGCTCTACTCGGCCCCGACGGCGAGTGTAGTGACAAACGGGAGGAGGTCGGAGTATTTCGGGCTCCACCGAGGGACCAGGCAGGGATGTCCCCTATCCCCCTTACTTTTCGCACTGGCGATTGAACCGTTGGCGATGGCACTGAGGGGTTCAGGGGGGTGGAGAGGACTGACTAGGGGAGGGGAGGAACATCGAGTATCGCTGTATGCGGATGATCTACTGCTGTACGTGGCAGACCCAGAAGGGGGAATGCCGGAGATAATGGAACTATTAGCAGAGTTTGGGGACTTTTCGGGGTACAAATTAAATTTGGGCAAAAGCGAGGTTTTTGTGATACACCCGGGGGACCAGGGAGAGGGTATTGGGAGACTCCCCTTCAAGCGAGCAGGAAAGAGCTTTAGGTACTTAGGGGTGCAGGTGGCAAGGAACTGGGGGACCCTCCACAAGTTGAACTTTTCCAGGCTGGTGGAACAGATGGAGGAGGAGTTTAAGAGGTGGGACATGGTACCGTTGTCGCTGGCGGGGAGGGTGCAGTCAATCAAAATGACGGTCCTCCCAAGGTTCTTGTTTTTATTTCAGTGCTTGCCCATCTTCCTCCCTAGGGCCTTCTTCAAAAAGGTGACGAGTAGCATCATGAGCTACGTGTGGGCGCATGGCACCCCAAGGGTGAGGAGGGTCTTTTTGGAGCGGAGTAGGGACAGTGGAGGGCTGGCACTGCCCAATCTCTCGGGGTACTACTGGGCGGCAAATGTGTCAATGGTGCGCAAGTGGATGATGGAAGGGGAGGGGGCAGCTTGGAAACGAATGGAGAGGGCGTCCTGTGGCAACACAAGCCTGGGGGCCCTAGTAACGGCACCATGGCCGCTCCCCCCCACGAGGTACACCACGAGCCCGGTGGTGGCGGCCACCCTCAAGATATGGGGGCAGTGGAGGCGACATAGGGGTGAAATGGGAGGTCTGTTGGCGGCGCCAATAAGAGGGAACCATAGATTCATCCCGGGGAACATCGACGGGGGATTTCAGAGCTGGTACAGGGTGGGCATACGGCAGCTGAAGGACCTGTTTATAGAGGGGAGGTTTGCTAGCCTGGGAGGGCTGGAGGAGAAGTTTGAGCTCCCCCCGGGAAACATGTTCAGATATTTACAAGTGAAGGCATTTGCTAGGCGGCAGGTGGAGGGGTTTCCCCTGCTTCCCAGTAAGGGGGCGAGTGATAGGGTGCTCTCGGGGGTCTGGGTCGGAGGGGGGAAGATATCAGACATCTACAAGATAATGCAGGAGGCGGAAGCAGCATCGGGGGAGGAGCTGAAAGCCAAGTGGGAAGGGGAGCTGGGAGAGCAGATAGAAGACGGGACGTGGGCGGATGCACTGGAGAAGGTCAACTCTTCCTCCTCGTGTGCGAGACTGAGCCTCATTCAATTTAAGGTGCTGCATAGAGCTCACATGACGGGGACAAGGATGAGCCGGTTCTTTGGGGGTGAGGACAGGTGTGTCAGATGTCTGGGAAGCCCAGCGAACCATGTGCATATGTTCTGGGCATGTCCGGTGCTGGAAGGGTTCTGGAAGGGGGTGGCAAGGACGGTGTCGAAGGTGGTGGGGTCCAGGGTCAAACAAGGATGGGGGCTTGCGATCTTTGGGGTCGGGGTAGAACCGGGGGTACAGGAGGCTAGGGAGGCCGGAATACTGGCCTTTGCGTCCCTAGTGGCTCGACGAAGGATATTAATTCAATGGAAGGACGCGAGGCCTCCAAGCGTTGAAACTTGGATTAACGATATGGCTAGCTATATTCAGCTAGAAAGGATCAAATTTGCCCTGAGAGGGTCGGTACAGGGATTCGCCAGGCGGTGGCAACCTTTCCTTGACTTTTTAGATCAGAGATAGACGTTCGGGGTCGTGGCAGCAGCAACCCGGGGGGGGGGGGGGGGGGGGGGGGAGGGAGGGAGGGAGGGGGGGGGAGGGAGGGGGGGGGAGGGAGGGAGGGGGGGGGGGGAGGGAGGGAGGGGGGGGGGAGGGAGGGAGGGGGGGGGGGGGAGGGAGGGAGGGGGGGGGGGAGGGAGGAGGGGGGGGGGAGGGAGGGAGGGGGGGGGGAGGGAGGGAGGGGGGGGGGAGGGAGGGAGGGGGGGGGGGGGAGGGGGAGGGAGGGGGGGAGGGAGGAGGGGGGGGGGAGGGAGGGGGGGGGGAGGGAGGGAGGGGGGGGGGAGGGAGGGAGGGGGGGGGGAGGGAGGGAGGGGGGGGGGGGGGGAGGGGGAGGGAGGGGGGGAGGGGGAGGGAGGGGGGGAGGGAGGGGGGGAGGGGGAGGGGGAGGGGGAGGGGGGGGGGAGGGAGGGGGGGGAGGGGGGGAGGGAGGGGGGGAGGGGGAGGGGGAGGGGGAGGGGGGGGGGAGGGAGGGGGGGGAGGGGGAGGGGGAGGGGGGGGGGGGGGGGGAGGGGGGAGGGGGGGGGGGAGGGGGGGGGGAGGGGGGGGGGAGGGGAGGGAGGGGGGGGGAGGGGGGGGGGAGGGGGGGGGGAGGGGAGGGAGGGGGAGGGAGGGGGGGGGGGAGGGGAGGGGGAGGGAGGGGGGGGGGGAGGGGAGGGAGGGGGGGGGGGAGGGGAGGGAGGGGGGGGGGGGAGGGGAGGGAGGGGGGGGGGGAGGGGAGGGAGGGGGGGGGGGGAGGGGAGGGAGGGGGGGGGGGGGGAGGGGAGGGAGGGGGGGGGGGGAGGGGAGGGGGGGGGGGGGAGGGGAGGGGAGGGGGGAGGGGGGGGGAGGGGAGGGGAGGGAGGGGGGGGGGAGGGGAGGGGGGGGGGCAGCAAGGGTCGTGGGGGGACACGCACGACTGTAACGCGGGCAAGCCTGCTCGCTGCTCATGTCTGAAACTGTAGGCTGCCTTGGTTGTTAAGGTTGCCTGGGGGGGGGGGGGGGGGGGGGGGGGGGGGGGGGAGGACTGGTGGGGGCGAGGGAGGGACATTTGCCTAGAGGGATTGTGTTGTAAATAATTTAAAAATTAGTAGGGGTAAATGTCTGTATGGAAAAACTCTTTCAATAAAAATTATTTAAAAAAAAACTCAGTTATACCTCATCCCATAACCAGCCTGACCCTGAAAAACATAGCTGCAGAAGACAGGAGTGTTGTTCCCTCCATTTCATGACTAAAATTACATAGATTTTTAAATAAAAATTAATATTTTAGTTTATGATATTTCAGCTTCTACCTGTATGTCTTCATTTTAATTTTGCTCCCTTTAGAATTATTAGAACATACATAGAACATACAGTGCCATTTGGCCCATCGAGTCTGCACCGACCCACTTAAGCCCTCACTTCCACCCTATCCCCGTAACCCAATAACCCTGCCTCACCGTTTTGGATACTAAGGGCAATTGATCTGCACATCTTTGGACCTTGCTGAGGCACTGCGGTGCATGTCCCCATCGCGGAGGACCGTGTCCCAGTCTCCGGTGGGCATTGCCGAGGCACTGCGGTGCATGTCCCCATCGCGGAGGACCGTGTCCCAGTCTCCGGTGGGCATTGCCGAGGCACTGCGGTGCACGTCCCAATCGCTGAGGACCATGTTTCGGTCTCCGGTGGGCATTGCCGAGGCACTGCGGTGCATGTCCCCATCGCGGAGGACCGTGTCCCAGTCTCCGGTGGGCATTGCCGAGGCACTGCGGTGCATGTCCCCATCGCGGAGGACAGTGTCCCAGTCTCCGGTGGGCATTGCTGAGGCACTGCGGTGCATGTCCCCATCGCGGAGGACCGTGTCCCAGTCTCCGGTGGGCATTGCCGAGGCACTGCGGTGCACGTCCCAATTGCTGAGGACCATGTTTCGGTCTCCGGTGGACCTTGACGAGGCACTGCGGTGCACGTCCCAATCGCTGAGGACCGTGTTCCGGTCTCCGGTGGACCTTGACGAGGCACTGCGGTGCATGTCCCCATCGCTGAGGACCGTGTCCCAGTCTCCGGTGGGCATTGCCGAGGTGCTCCAGAGCATGACCCAGTCACTGAGAAACATAGAAAAATACAGCACTGAACAGGCCCATCGGCCCACGATGTTGTGCCGAACTTTTGTCCGAGATTAAGAACAAATTAATCTACACCCCATCGTTCTACCGTAATCCATGTACCTATCCAATAGCCGCTTGAAGGTCCCTAATGTTTCCGACTCAACTACTTCCACAGGCAGTGCATTCCATGCCCCCACTACTCTCTGGGCAAAGAACCTACCTCTGACATGCCCCCTATATCTTCCACCATTCACCTTAAATTTATGTCCCCTTGTAATGGTTTGTTCCACCCGGGGGAAAACGTCTCTGACTGTCTACTCTACCTATTCCTCTGATCATCTTACAAACCTCTATCAAGTCGCCCCTCATCTTTTTCTGTTCTAATGAGAAAAGGCCTAGCACCCTCAACCTTTCCGCGTAAGACCAACTCTCCATTCCAGGCAACATCCTGGTAAATCTCTTTATCACCTTTTCCAAAGCTTCCACATCCTTCCTAAAATGAGGCGACCAGAACTGCACACAGTACTCCAAATGTGGCCGTAACAAGGTTTTGTACAGCTGCGTCATCACCTCACGGCTCTTAAATTCAATCCATCTGCTAATGAATGCGAACACACCATAGGCCTTCTTCACAGCTTTATCCACTTGAGTGGCAACTTTTAAAGATCTATGAACATAGACCCCAAGATATCTCTGCTCCTCCATGTTGCCAAGAACCCTACTGTTAACCCTGTATTCCGCATTCATATTTGTCCTTCAAAAATGGACAACGTCACACTTTTCAGGGTTAAACTCCATCTGCCACTTCTCAGCCCAGCTCTGCATCCTATCTATGTCTCTTTGCAGCCGACAACAGCCCTCCTCGCTATCCACAACTCCACCAATCTTTGTATTGTGTGCAAATTTACTGACCCACCCTTCAACTCCCTCATCCAAGTTATTAATGGAAATCACAAACAGCAGACGACCCAGAACTGATCCCTGCGGTACTCCACTGATAACTGGGCTCCAGGCTGAATATTTGCCATCCACCACCACTCTCTGTCTTCTATCGGTTAGCCAGTTCGTTATCCAACTGGCCAAATTTCCCACTATCGCATGCCTCTTTACTTTCTGCATAAGCCTACCATGCGGAACCTTATCAAATGCCTTATCCATGTACACCACATCCATTGCTTTACCTTCATCCACGTGCTTGGTTACCTCCTTAAAGAATTCAATAAGACTTGTAAGGCAAGACCTACCCCTCACAAATCCGTGCTGACTATCCCTAATCAAGCAGTGTCTTTCCAGATGCTCAGAAATCGTATCCCTCAGTACCCTTTCCATTACTTTGCCTACCACCAGAGTAAGGCTAACTGGCCTGTAATTTCCAGGGTTATCCCTATTCCCTTTTTTCAACAGGGGCACAACATTCGCCACTCTCCAATCCCCTGGTACCACCCCTGTTGACAGAGGACGAAAATATTATTGCCAACGGCTCTGCAATTTCATCTCTTGCTTCCTGTAGAATCCTTGGATGTATCCCGTCAGGCCCGGGGGACTTGTCTATCCTCAAGTTTTTCAAAATGCCCAACACATCTTCCTTCCTAACAATTATCTACTTGAGCTTACCTGTCTGTTTCACACTGTCCTTTCCAACAATATGGCCCCTCTCATTCGTAAATACTGAAGTACACGTTCAAGACCTCTCCTATCTCTTCAGACTCAATACACAATCTCCCGCTACTGCCCTTGATTGGACCCACCCTCGCTCCAGCCATTCCCGTATTTCTCATGTGTGTAAAAGTCCTCGCGGTTTTCCTTGATTCTACCCGCCAAAGATTTTTCATGCCCTCTCTTACAGGGGCTGGTTTAGCTCACTGAACTAAATCGCTGGCTTTTAAAGCAGACCAAGCAAGGCCAGCAGCACGGTTTGATTCCCGTACCAGCCTCCCCAGACAGGCGCCGGAATGTGGCGACTAGGGGCTTTTCACAGTAACTTCATTGAAGCCTACCCGTGACAATAAGCGATTTTCACTTCATTTCATCTCATTTAGCTCTCCTCACCCTTTCTTCAGTTCCCTCCTGGCTATCTCGTATCCCTCCAGCGCCCTGTCTAAACCTTGTTTCCTCAGCCTTACATAAGTATCCTTCTTCCTCTTAACAAGACATTCAACCTCTCTTGTCAACCATAGTTCCCTCACTCGACCATCTCTTCCCTGCCTGACAGGGACATGCATATCAAGGACACGTAGTATCTGTTCCTTGAACAAGTTCCACATTTCAATTGTATCCTTCCCTGACAGCCTTTGTTCCCAACATATGCACTTCAGTTCTTGTCTGACAGCATCGTATTTACCCTTCCCCCAATTGTAAACCTTGCCCTGTTGCACACACCTATCCATCTCCATTACTAAAGTGAAAGTCACAGAATTTTGGTCACTATTTCCAAAATGCTCCCCCACTAACAAATCTATCACTTGCCCTGGTTCATTACCAAGTACCAAATCCAACATGACCTCCCCTCTGGTCGGACAATTTACATACTGTGTTAGAAAAGCTTCCTGGACACACTGCACAATCACCAGCCCATCCAAACTATTTGATCTCAAGAGTTGCCACTCAATATTGGGAAGTTGAAGTCACCCATGACTACTGCCCTGCGACTTCTGCACCGTTCCAAAATCTGTTTCCCAATCTATTCCTCCACATCTCTGATGCTATTGGGGGGCCTATAGAAAACTCCCAACAAGGTGACTGCTCCTTTCCTATTTCTGACTTCAACCCATACTACCTCAGTAGGCAGATCCTCCTCGAACTGTCTTTCTGCAGCTTTTATACTATCTCTAATTAACAATGAAACCACCCCCCACCTCTTTTACCATCCTCCCTAATCTTGTTGAAACATCTAAAACCAGGAACCTCCAACAACCATTTCTGCCCCTCTTCTATCCAGGTTTCCGGGATGGCCACCACATCGTAGTTCCAAGTACCGACCATGCCATAAGTTCACCCACCTTATTTCTGATGCTTCTTGCGTTGAAGTATGCATTCTTCAACCCATCTCCGTGCCTGCAAGTACTCTCCTTTGTCAGTGTTACCTTCCCCACTGCCTCACTACACCACGCTTTGACGTCCTGAACATCGTCAACCTTAGCTGCTGGACTACAAGTCTGGTTCCCATTCCCCTGCCAAATTAGTTTAAACCCCCCCCCCCCGCCGCCGCCGGATATTATTGCCCCCCTGGTTCTGATGCAACCCGTCCTGCTTGTACAGGTCCCATCTTCCCCAGAATGCACTCCAATTATCCAAATACCTGAGGCCCTCTCTCCTAAACCATTCCTACAGCCATGTGTTCAACTGCACTCTCTCACTATTTCTAGCCTCACTATCACGTGGTACTGGCAACAAACCAGAGATGACAACTCTGTCTGTCCTGGCTTTTAACTTCCTGCCTAACTCCCTAATCTCGTTTCTTACATCCAGAACCCTTTTCCTACCTACGTCGTTGGTACCAATGTGCACCACGACTTCTGGCTGCTCACCCTCCCCATTAAGGCTCCTGAAGACATGATCCGAGACATCCCTGGCCCTGGCACCCGGGAGGCAACATACCTTCCGGGAGTGTCACTCGCGACCACAGAATCTCCTATCTATTCCCCTAACCATTGAGTCTCCTATCACTCTTGTTTTTCTATTCTCCCCCTTCCCTTCTGAGTCCCAGAGCCATACTCCATGCCAGAGACCTGGCTGCTGGGGCCTTTCCCCGGTAGGTCATCCCCTCCCAACAGCATCCAAAACAGTATACTTGTTTTGAAGGGGAATGGCCACGAGGGATCCCCGCACTGTCTGCCCGTTCGTTTTCTTTCCCCTGACTGTAACCCAGCTACTCTTGTCCTGGACATTGTGTGTGGCTACCTCCCTGTAACTCTTGTCTATTATCCCCTCTGCCTCCTGGATGATCTGAAGTTCATCCAGCTCCAGCTCCAGTTTCCTAACACGGTCTCTGAGGAGCTGGAGTTGGGTGCACTTCCCGCAGGTATAGTCAGCGGGGACACCGGTTGTATCCCTCACCACCCACATCCTACAGGAGGAGCATGCAACTGCCCTGGCCTCCATCCCCTCTTACCTTACAAAATACCGCTGCCCTGTGGACCAACTAGAACTCCGCCCTCTAACTCTGCTTCCAGTCAGCTGTACTCTCTGTAAACTCCTGGCTCCCTTCATGCTCTTTGAGGAAATGTAGGAAATGAAATGAAAGAAGCACCTTACCCCCTCCTCACCTCACTCCCTCAGTCACCAAACTCTCACTATAGCACTCCAATGCTCCCAAACTCAGTACTCCCTCAGTCACCAAACTCTCACTACAGCACTCAAATGCACCCAAATTCAGCACTCAGTGCAAACAAAGTCTGCACTGTAACTAGCTCAGATTTAAACTGTGACTCTAGCCTCTGAAAACTGGCCTAATCCAATTAACTAATTAACAAGCTTAGCAAACGTGTCCCAATTGCAGATGGACATTGGCATGGCCTGGTCAGAGAGGGACATCACTGAGGACGCCAATAGCATAGTGCAGCAAATGAGGAGCTGCCAGGATTGGCAGAGCCAGCGACTCAGAGGCCTCTGGACCTCAAACCAGCTGCTCATCCATCCCAAGGTGACCCCCAGGGCCCTAAGGGCACCGACCAGGAGGTAAGAATGTTAGAAGTCAACTCGGTGCCTCCCTACAGGAAGAAAACAGCAGTCACAAGCTCTCCCGTGTCCGCTCCTCGCCTGCCGAAAACGGGTCAGCAGTGGAACAGGTTGGCATGACAAGGCATGTGCTACTAGCCCTCCAGGGGACGCTTGCCTGGGGCATCAAAGGCCACAGAGTGTGGTAAGCAGCAGGTTGCCTCCATCTCTGATGTGCATCCTGGGGACACACCAAGACGTAGCGGCAGAGCACGGAAGGCTAAGCAGATATAGGATCACTCCAGTTGCCCTCCAGCCCCCCAGCCCCCCCCCCCCCCCCCCCCCCCCCCTCCGAGGCACACGTGCAAGTGATGCGGTGTGAGCATGCTGTCAGCAAAAGGATAAAAGTCAGTCTATTGGCATAGATTGAGGAACACCAGAGTTCAGCTCAGAGCAGGGTATCCTTGGCCTCCTGTCCTGTATATTGAAACACCGACAGTGCTGACACAGGCCCTTCACCCTGGAGTGATGTAATGCAGACCCTGGGAGGGTGGATCAGGGTAATTAGAGGTGGGGGATGTGGGGAGTGCATGGGCAGGGGACTTCTCAGGGGTGGGGCATGCGGAATGGGTGGTGAGTGGGTGGGGGAATGTAGGAGGGGGAGAGGTGGTGAGATGACTGAAGAAGCCACATCCTATGAGAAGCAGGCGAAGATGAGAGCCTTCCGGGCATGCCGGGCCCTCATCGCCTGTTCTCCCATCTTCCGGCTGATCCCACGGGTCCTCCCCAGGCTTTTCATCCGGCCCATCCTGGTCCGGCTCCTCTACTGATGAGACTGCATGTTCCTCTTCCTCCACATCCAACATGTCGCCCTACTGCTGTGCCAGCTTGTGAAAGGGACAGCAGACCACCACAAACGGGCAACACTCAGTTGGGTGTACTGCAGTGCACCACAAGAGCAGTCGAGGTATTGGAACTGTTCTTTGAGCAATCTGATGCACCATCCAATGACAGCCCAGGTGTTCACATGGGCCTTGTTATAATGGTGTTAGATCTGGAGGTAGGTGAGCACTTTGGAAACAGTGACCACAATTCGGTGACCTTTACGTTAGTGATGGAAAGGGATAAGTATACCTCGCAGGGCAAGAGTTATAGCTGGGGGAAGGGCAATTATGATGCCATTAGACATGACTTAGGATGTGTAGGCTGGAGAAGCAGGCTGCAAGGGTTGGGCACACTGGATATGTGGAGCTTGTTCAAGGAACAGCTATTGCATGTTCTTGATAAGTACGTACCAGTCAGGCAGGGAGGAAGGGGTCGAGCGAGGGAACCGTGGTTTACCAAAGAAGTGGAATCTCTTGTTAAGAGGAAGAAGGAGGCCTATGTGAAGATGAGGCGTGAAGTTTCAGTTGGGGCGCTTGATAGTTACAAGGAAGCGAGGAAGGATCTAAAGAGAGAGCTAAGACGAGCAAGGAGGGGACATGAGAAGTCTTTGGCAGGTGGGATCAAGGAAAACCCAAAAGCTTTCTATAGGTATGTCAGGAATAAAAGAATGACTAGGGTAAGAGTAGGGCCAGTCAAGGACAGTGGTGGGAAGTTGTGTGTGGAGGCTGAGGAGATAAGCGAGATACGAAATGAATACTTTTCGTCAGTATTCACTCAGGAAAAAGATAATATTGTGGAGGAGAATGCTGAGACCCAGGCTATTAGAATAGATTAGTAAGAAGTCTTACAACACCAGGTTAAAGTCCAACAGGTTTGTTTCAAACACGAGCTTTCGGAGCACGGCTCCTTCTTCACCTGAAGAAGGAGCCGTGCTCCGAAAGCTCGTGTTTGAAACAAACCTGTTGGACTTTAACCTGGTGTTGTAAGACTTCTTACTGTGCTCACCCCAGTCCAACGCCGGCATCTCCACATCATTAGAATAGATGGCATTGAGGTGCGTAGGGAAGAAGTGTTGGCAATTCTGGACAAGGTGAAAATAGATAAGTCCCCGGGGCTTGATGGGATTTATCCTAGGATTCTCTGGGAAGCCAGGGAAGAGATTGCTGAGCCTTTGGCTTTGATTTTTAGGTCATCATTGTCTACAGGAATAGTGCCAGAGGACTGGAGGATAGCAAATGTGGTCCCTTTGTTCAAGAAGGGGAGTAGAGATAACCCCGGTAACTATAGGCTGGTGAGCCTAACGTCTGTGGTGGGTAAAGTCTTGGAGAGGATTATAAAAGATACGATTTATAATCATCTAGATAGGAATAATATGATTAGGGATAGTCAGCATGGTTTTGTGAAGGGTAGGTCATGCCTCACAAACCTTATCGAGTTCTTTGAGAAGGTGACTGAACAGGTAGACGAGGGTAGAGTAGTTGATGTGGTGTATATGATTTCAGTAAAGCGTTTGATAAGGTTCCCCATGGTCGGCTATTGCAGAAAATACAGAGGCTGGGGATTGAGGGTGATTTAGAGATGTGGATCAGAAATTGGCTAGTTGAAAGAAGACAGAGAGTGGTAGTTGATGGGAAATGTTCAGAATGGAGTTCAGTTACGAGTGGCGTACTACAAGGATCTGTTCTGGGGCCGTTGCTGTTTGTCATTTTTATAAATGACCTAGAGGAGGGCGCAGAAGGATGGGTGAGTAAATTTGCAGACGACACTAAAGTCGGTGGAGTTGTAGACAGTGCGGAAGGATGTTGCAAGTTACAGAGGGACATAGATAAGCTGCAGAGCTGGGCTGAGAGGTGGCAAATGGAGTTTAATGTGGAGAAGTGTGAGGTGATTCACTTTGGAAAGAATAACAGGAATGCGGAATATTTGGCTAATGGTAAAATTCTTGGTAGTGTGGATGAGCAGAGGTATCTCGGTGTCCATGTACATAGATCCCTGAAAGTTGCCACCCAGGTTGATAGGGTTGTGAAGAAGGCCTATGGTGTGTTGGCCTTTATTGGTAGAGGGATTGAGTTCCGGAGCCATGAGGTCATGTTGCAGTTGTACAAAACTCTAGTACGACCGCATTTGTAGTATTGCGTACAGTTCTGGTCGCCTCATTATAGGAAGGACGTGGAAGCTTTGGAACGGGTGCAGAGGAGATTTACCAGGATGTTGCCTGGTATGGAGGGAAAATCTTATGAGGAAAGGCTGATGGACTTGAGGTTGTTTTCGTTAGAGAGAAGAAGGTTAAGAGGTGACTTATTAGAGGCATACAAAATGATCAGAGGGTTAGATAGGGTGGACAGTGAGAGCCTTCTCCCGCGGATGGAGGTGGCTAGCATGAGGGGACTTAGCCTTAAATTGAGGGGTAATAGATATAGGACAGAGGTCAGAGTGGGTTTTTTACGCAAAGAGTGGTGAGGCCGTGGAATGCCTTACCTGCAACAGTAGTGAACTCGCCAACATTGAGGGCATTTAAAAGTTTATTGGATAAGCATATGGATGATAAGGGCATAGTGTAGGTTAGATGGCCTTTAGTTTTTTTCCATGTCGGTGCAACATGGAGGGCCGAAGGGCCTGTACTGCGCTGTATCGTTCTATGTTCTATGTAATGGTCTCTGGCCTCTACTGGTATCATTAGCCAGGACCTCAGCAGGTTCCCCTTATCCCCCAAGAACCAACCGGTCATCCTGGGGTCTCTCTCAAAGATGGCGGTGATCTCGACTGCCCCAGGATGCAGATGCCATGAACATTGCCAGGGAAGCGTGCGCACACGTGCATGATCTTCATGTGGCCGCACACAAGTTGTATGTTTTTTAAAAAAAAATTTTTATTGAAATTTTTTGAAAAATGTATAGCAACAGAATAATAATAATAATAACAATAATAAACACCCCCGGCACCCATACCAATGAATATAACGGACCCCCCCACACCCCCCAAACCCAATAAACAACAAAATAAATTAACAATAATTAAATTAACATAAACAATACCCCCCTGAAACCCCCCCCCCCCCCCCCCCGCCTTTCCCCCCGGGTTGCTGCTGCTGCTGACCTAGTTCCTTATCGTTGAGCCGGAAAGTCGAGGAAAGGCTGCCACCACCTAAAGAACCCCTGTACCGACCCCCTCGGGGCGTATTTGACCTTCTCCAGCTTAATGAATCCCGCCATGTCATTGATCCAGGTCTCCACGCTTGGGGGTCTCGCATTTTTCCATTGCAACAAGATCCTCCGCCGGGCTACTAGGGACGCAAAGGCCAAAACACCGGCCTTTTTCGCCTCCTGCACTCCCGGCTCCACACCAACTCCAAATATTGCGAGTCCCCAGCCTGGTTTGACCTTGGATCCCACCACCCTCGACACCATCCTTGCTACCCCCTTCCAGAATTCCTCCAGTGCCGGGCATGCCCAAAACATATGGGCATGGTTCGCTGGGCTCCCCGAACACCTGGTGCACCTGTCCTCACCCCCAAAAAACCTGCTCATCCTTGTCCCGGACATATGAGCCCTGTGCAATACCTTGAACTGGATGAGGCTAAGCCTCGCACATGAAGAAGAGGAGTTCACCATCTCCAGGGCGTCCACCCATGTCCCCTCCTCAATCTGCTCCCCCAGCTCCACTTCCCACTTAGCCTTCAGCTCCTCTACCGCCGCCTCCTCCACCTCCTGCATCACCTGGTAGATGTCAGACACCTTCCCATCCCTGACTCACACCCCCGAGAGCACCCTATCCCTTACCCCCCCACGGGGGCAGCGAAGGGAACCCCTCCACCTGCCGCCTAGCAAACGCCTTGACCTGAAGGCACCTGAACATATTCCCAGGGGGGAGCTCAAACTTCTCCTCCAGCTCAGCCAGGCTCGCAAACCTCCCGTCAATGAACAGGTCTCCCAACTTCCTTATGCCCGCCCTGTGCCAGCCCATGAACCCGCCATCAATGTTCCCTGGGACAAACCGGTGGTTCCCCCGCAGCGGGGCCTCCACCGAGCCTCCCACTTCCCCCCTGTGTCGCCTCCACTGCCCCCAAATCTTGAGGGTAGTCACCACCACCGGGCTCGTAGTGTACCTCATTGGAGGGAGCGTCAACGGCGCTGTTACCAGTGCCTTCAGGCACATGCCTCCACAGGATGCCATCTCCATCCGTTTCCATGCTGCCCCCTCCCCATCCATTACCCACTTACATACCATCGAGACGTTAGCCGCCCAATAGTACCCAGAGAGGTTGGGCAGCGCCAGCCCCCCTCTATCCCTGCCCTGCTCCAAAAAGTCCCTCCTCCCCCTCGGAGTCCCGTGCGCCCAAACAAATCCCGTGATGCTGCTGTTCACCCTCCTAAAAAAGGCCCTCAGAATGAAAATGGGGAGGCACTGAAACAAAAACAAAAACCTCGGGAGCACCGTCATTTTCACGGACTGTACTCTACCCGCCAATGACAGCGGCAGCATGTCCCACCTCTTAAACTCCTCCTCCATCTGCTCCACCAACCTTGTGAAATTAAGCTTATGCAAAGTCCCCCAACACCTAGCCACCTGAACCCCCAGGAACCTAAAACTCCTCCCTGCCCTTTTTAGCGGGAGCCTACCAATCCCCTCCTCCTGATCTCCCGGGCGTACAACAAACAGCTCGCTCTTGCCCAGGTTCAACTTGTAGCCCGAGAAACTCCCAAACTCAGCAAGAATCTCCATCACCTCCGGCATTCCCTCCACCGGGTCTGCTACATACAGCAGCAAGTTATCTGCATAAAGCGACACTCGGTGCTCCTCCCCACCCCGCACCAGACCCCTCTACCTCCCCGACTCTCTTATCGCCATGGCCAGAGGCTCAATTGCCAATGCAAAAAGCAAGGGAGACAGGGGGCACCCCTGCCTTGTCCCACGGTAGAGCCTGAAGTACTCGGACCTCCTCCCGTTTGTCACTACACTCGCCATCGGGGCCTCGTACAGCAACCTCACCCATTTAATAAACCCCTCCCCAAACCCGAACCTCTCTAACACCTCCCACAAGTACCCCCACTCAATCCTGTCAAAGGCCTTCTGCGCATCCAATGCCACCACAATCTCCGCCTCTCCTTCTGCCGCCGGCATCATTATCACATTTAGCAGCCTTCGAACGTTAGTGTTCAGCTGCCTCCCCTTCACAAAACCCGCCTGATCTTCATGTATCACCCCCGGCACACAGTCCTCTATTCTAGTGGCCAAGATTTTCGCCAGCAACTTGACGTCCACATTCAGCAGTGAAATTGGCCTATATAATCCACACAGCAAGGGATCCTTATCCCGCTTCAGGATCAGGGAAATCAGCGCCCGTGACATCGGCGGGGGCAAAAACCCTCCTCCCATGCCTCGTTAAAGGTCCGAACCAACAGGGGGCCCAACAGGTCCGCGCACTTCTTATAAAATTCTACCGGGAACCCATCCGGTTCCGGCGCCTTCCCCGACTGCTTGCGAAGCTGATGCGCCATCATCCTGCTCGCCTTCTCTCCATACTCGTAGACCGCTCCCTGCGCCTTCCTCCACTGTGTCTCCGCCTTTCTGGTGGTCAATAAATTGAACTTGGCCTGCAGGCTACGCCGCTCCCCCATCAATCCCTCCTCCGGGGCCTCCGTATACCTCCTATCTACACTCAACAGCTCCCCCACCAGTCTCTCCCTCTCCCCCCCTCTCCCTATGGGCTCGGATGGAGATCAGCTCCCCCCTAATCACTGCCTTCAGAGCCTCCCACACCATCCCCACCCGGACCTCCCCAGTATCATTGACCTCGCGGTACCTCTCGATATATCCCCGGACCCTCCTGCACACCTCCTCATCAGCCAACAACCCCACGTCCAGACGACAAAGCGG
This sequence comes from Scyliorhinus canicula, assembly GCF_902713615.1. NCBI lineage: Eukaryota > Metazoa > Chordata > Chondrichthyes > Carcharhiniformes > Scyliorhinidae > Scyliorhinus > Scyliorhinus canicula. The sequence goes on from NC_052155.1 coordinate 35,371,228, forward strand.
GCGCTGGTCCCGCACCTCCCCCATCTCCAGATCCACCCAATGTGGAGCATGGTCCGAAATCGCTATAGCCGAATATTCGGCATCCTCCACCCTCGGGACCAGCCCCCTACTCCAGGACAAAGAAATCAATACGGGAGTAAACCCTGTGCATGTGGGAGAAAAAAGAGTACTCCCGAGCCCTCGGCCTCCCAAACCTCCAGGGATCCACCCCTCCCATCTGGTCCATAAACCCCCTCAACAACTTGGCCGCCGCCGGCCTCCTGCCTGTCCTTGAACTAGAACGATCCAGTAGGGGATCCAGCACCGTATTGAAGTCCCCCGCCATGATCAGGCCCCCCACCTCCAGGTCAGGAATGCGGCCCAACATATGCCTCATGAAACCAGCATCATTCCAATTTGGGGCATACCCATTCACCAACACCACCCTCTCCCCCTGCAGCTTACCGCTCACCATCACATATCTGCTGCCACTGTCAGCCACCATCTCAGCCGCCTCAAATGCCACCCTCTTCCCCACCAGGATCGCCACCCCCGGTTCTTCACGTCGAGCCCTGAATGGAAAACCTGCCCCACCCACCCCTTCCTCAGACGAACCTGGTCCGCCACCTTCAGGTGAGTCTCCTGGAGCATGGCCACGTCTGCCTTCAGATGCGAAAACACCCGGGCCCGCTTAACCGGCCCATTCAACCCCCTCATGTTCCACGTGATCAGCCGGATCAGGGGGCACCCCGCCCCCCCTCCCCCGTCGACTAGCCATAGCATATCGACTGCTCGCCACTGGCCAGCACTCCCCACTCGGCCCATTTCCCACAGCGATAGAACCTCACCCTGACTCTCCTGACCCACACCAGCTCCTCCCTGGCCAATCCAGCAGCAACCCTGTATCCCCCCCCCAGGCTAGGACCCCTCCTAGCCGCGACGCTCCCTCCATAGTACTCCCGTGAGCCAGATGACTTCTGCTGACCCCGGCAGCTCCCGTCCTAACTCCGACCCCTCCCGATATGGGGTCACCCCTCCCCCCTGCAGCAGCTCCTTGGCACCGCTCCAGCGATGGAAAACGGAACTGATATCCACGCCCCTTGCCTCCAGCTCCACCTCCCTTGTCCCGCAGCGTGGGAAACCAGAGGAAAGACTGCGCTCTCCCACTGCCCCACCCCACCCCCTCAACACAGCTCCCAAATAGCAGTCCCAACCCATCCACCAACCCCATACAAACAAAAACAGATCAAGCACAGACCCCAACACCCCCCTTAAAACACAAAACCATAACCAACATCATCCGAAAGCGGGAAAAGGAAAAAAAAAAACAGAATAACCAGCAATAGCATAAACAGTGATACAAAAAACCCCCACAGCCCCCAATCCCTAGTTCGAGTCCAACCCTTCAGCCTGCACAAAGGCCCACGCCTCCTCCGGGGACTTAAAATAGTAATGCCGGTCCTTGTAGGTGACCCACAAGCGCGGAGGCGGCAGCATGCCGAATTTCACCTGCTTGCTGTGGAGCACCGCCTTTGTCCGGTTGAACCCGGCCCTCCGCTTAGCCACCTCCGCACTCCAGACCTGGACAACCGAATTCTCCCACTTGCTGGCCCTCACCTTCTTGTCCCATCGCAGCACACACTCCCGGCCACTGAACCGATGGAACCGCACCAGCACCGCCCGCGGGGGTTCATTCGCCTTAGGCTGCCTGGCCAGTACTCTGTGGGCCCCCTCCAGCTCCAGGGGCAGATGGAAGGATCCTGCCCCCACCAGAGAGTTCAGCATCACGGCCACATAGGCCGGCAGGTCCGACCCCTCCAGCCCCTCTGCGAGGCCCGGGATCCGCAAGTTCTTCCTCCTTGATCGAAACTCCATCTCCTCGAAACGATCTTGCCACTTTTTGTGGAGCACCTCGTGCATCTCCACATTCCCCACGAGGGCCGAGACCTCATCCTCGCGCTCAGAGGCCTGCTGCTGCAACTCCAGTATCACTGCACCCTGGGTTGTCTGGGTCTCGAGCAACTTATTTGTCGTAACCTTCAGGGATTCCAGCAACTCCCCTTTCAGCTCCATAAAATAGCACAGAAGGGCCGCCTGCTGCTCCTCCTCCCACTGCCTCCACTCCTCAGAGGCTCCACCGGATGCCATTTTGTCCACCTTCCCCCGCTTTTCCAGGGGAGCTGCTGCCGTTTTTCTCCTCGCCCCACTCCGGGTCCACACCATAAATCCCATGGGGTTTTGCTCCAGACCCCTTTACCCACCGGGAATCGTCGAATCAGCGCCGTTTGGGGCCCTTAAAAGAGCCCACAAGTCCTATTAAAGTGGGAGCTGCCGAACGTGCGGCTTAGCTCCGCATAGCCGCAACCGGAAGTCACAAGTTGTATGTTCAAGGAGTGGAATCATTTCCTGTTAATGAAGGGCACTCCCGGACCACCTGGTGTGCGCAAGGCGACATGTGTGCCCATCTATTTCCACCTGGACATCACGGCAATGACGGAGAATCCTGCTGCCCGGTCATCTTGATGGGCAGACAATGCTAAGCTGCCAGGGCAGCTGTCTGGGCAAATGGGGCATCCATTACTTCATGGCTGCACTTGTTGATTGATGTACCATCAATTGAACGCGAGATGAGTTGCTGAAGAAAAGTATGGCTTTAATCTGCTAGATGTTAGCCCTGCGATCGATTACAGTAGATGGACGACCACCGGGAGTACTGGGTATTTATACCCCGCCCTGGAGGCGGGGTTAACTCAGCCTCTCGACCAATCGGGGAGCCGTCACATGACTGGTCTCAACCAACCGGTCGAGAGGCACATGACCGACCAGGGCCAATGATAAGCCGGTGTTCTGCACCAATGGCAGGCAGCTATGTTAATCATATTCACCCCTTGCGGAGAAAGAAGCCGAGGGGGGGGGGGGGGGTGTCAACGAGAGCTTGGGGGGGGGGGGGGGGTGTCAACGAGAGCTGGGGGGGTGGGGGGGAGAACTGGTGGTATGAGTAGTAAGGAGAGAAGGAAAAAAATGTATCCTTGGCTTCCCACTGGCCCAGACATTTAGCATCAGTACATAGTGTCCATACAAGGTCCATGGTGGTGTTGAAAGTTAAATGGACTCGATCAGCCTTTTTGTTGCCCGCGACGTCCTGGCAGACCGCCGCAGTGGAGTTGGTGACATTGGTTCAGCCGATGGTGGTGGTTCAGCTGATGTCCTGGACTCCGGGAGCGATGGTGCTTGAACTGTCTCCGTACCCCGGGCTGGTGGGGGAGACGCCATGGATGGGGGAGGGATGGCCTGGGTGGGGCGCTGGGGGAAAAGGGGGGGTCTGTGGTGAAGGGGGGGAGGGCCGCACACCAGTGGGTGCCAGGTCCTGGAGGGAGACCGTGTTCTGCCGACCGTCGGGGTACTCCACGTACGCATACTGCGGGTTAGCGTGGAGTAACTGGACTTGTTCCACTAACGGGTCGGACTTGTGCACCCGCACATGCTTCTGGAGCAAGATGTGTCCGGGTGGCGGCCAGCCACGTCGGGAGAGGGGATCCGGAGGACGACTTCCTGGGGAAAACAAGAAGACGTTCATGAGGTGTCTGATTAGTTGTGGTACAGAGGAGGGAGCGGATAGAGTGTAGGGCATCGGGGATAACCTCTTCCCATCGGGAAATAGGGAGATCTCTGGACTGGAGGCCAGTAGTATGGTCTTCCAGATGGTACCATTCTCCCGCTCGACCTGTCCGTTACCCCAGGGGTTATAGCTGGTCGTCCTGCTAGAGGCAATGCCCCTGCTGAGCAGGAATTGACTCAGCTCGTCGCTCATAAAGGAGGACCCCCGATCGCTGTGTATGTATGCGGGGTAGCTGAACAGGGAGAAGATGGAGAGGAGGGCCTTAATGATGGTCGATGTGGTCATGTTGGGGCAGGGAATGGCGAAGGGGAAGCAGGAGTATTCATCAATCACCGTCAGGAAGTAAATGTTGTGGTTGCTAGAGGGAAGGGGCCCCTTGAAGTCTATGCTGAGACGTTCGAAGGGGAGGGATGCTTTGATCAGATGCGCGCGCTCGGGGCAGTAGAAGTGCGGATTGCACTCTGCGCAGATGTGGCAGTCATGGGTTACTGTCCTAACTTCCTCGATGGAGTAGGGCACGTTGCGGGTCTTTATGAAATGATAGAAACGTGTCACCCCTGGATGGCAGAGGTCCGCGTGGAGGGAGCGGAGGCGGTCTATCTGCGCGCTGGCGCAGGTACCACGGGACAGGGCATCAGGAGGCACATTGACCTTCCCAGGACGATACAAGATATCCTAGTTGTACGTGGACAACTCGATCCGCCACCGCAAGATCTTGTTGTTCTTAATCTTGCCCCTCTGTGCATTATCGAACATGAAGGCTACTGACCGTTGGTCTGTGAGGAGGGTAAACTTCCTGCTGGCCAAATAGTGCCTCCAATGTCGCACAGCTTCGACTATGGCCTAGGCTTCCTTTTCCACTGAGGCGTGGCGGAGTTCGGAAGCCTGGAGGGTTCTGGAGAAGAAGGCCACGGGTCTGCCCGCTTGGTTCAGGGTGGCCGCCAGAACTACTTCTGATGCGTCGCTCTCGACCTGGAAGGGGAGGGACTCGTCGATGGCGCGCATCGTGGCCTTTGCGATGTCCGCTTTGATGCGGCTAAAGGCCTGGCAGACCTCTGGCGACGGCGGGAAGGTCGTGGACTGAATGAGGGGACGGGTCTTGTTGGCGTAATTGGGAACCCATTGGGCGTAGTAAGCGAAGAAACCCAGGCAGCGTTTAAGGGATTTGAGGGTGTTGGGGAGAGGGAGTTCCATCAGGGGGCGCAGGCGTTCGGGGTCGGGGCCTATCACTCCGTTACGCACTACATAGCCGAGGATGGCTAGACGGTTGGTGCTAAACACGCACTTATCCTTATTGTAAGTTAGTTTAAGGAGTTTTGCGGTTTGGAGGAATTTTTGGAGGTTGGTGTCATTGTCCTGCTGGTCATGGCCGCAGATGGTGACATTATCGAGATACGGGAAGGTAGCCCGTAATCCATACTTGTCGACCATTCGGTCCATCTCCCGTTGTTAGACCGAGACTCCATTTGTGACACCGAATGGAACCCTGAGGAAGTGGTAGAGGCGCCCATCTGCCTCGAACGCGGTGTACTTGCGGTCACTCGCGCGGATGGGGAGCTGGTGATAAGCGGACTTGAGGTCCACCATGGAGAAGACTTTGTATTTCGCAATCTCGTTTACCATGGCGGAAATACGGGGAAGAGGATACGCGTCCAGTTGTGTAAACCAGTTGATGGTCTGGCTGTAGTCGATGACTATCCGGTTTTTCTCCCCAGTCCGGACCACCAGCACTTGGGCTCGCCAGGGACTATTGCTGGCCTCGATGACCCCTTCCTTCAGCAACCTATGGACCTCTGACCTGGGCGCTGTATCGTCTGCTCCGGGTCGCGACAGGTTTACAATCGGGGGTGAGATTAGCAAACAAGGAGGGGGGATCCACTTTGAGGGACGCGAGGCTGCAGACAGTGAAGGGGGGGGGGGTATAGGGCCGCCGAATTGGAAGGTCAAGCTCTGCAGGTTGCACTGGAAGTCCAGTCCTAGGAGTGCCGGTGCGCAAAGGTCGGGGAGGATAAGGAGTTTATAATTTTAAAAAACCTTCCCCTGGACCGTGAGGTCCGTGATGCAGCACCCAGTGATGCGGACGGAGTGCGAACCTGAGGCTAACCCGATTTTGTGTTTTACAGGGTGGACAGGGTGCGCGCAGCGTCTTACCGTGTCAGGGTGTACGAAGCTTTCCGTGCTCCCGGAGTCCAGCAGGCAGCCCGTCTCGTGCCCGTTGAGGTGGATTTGCGTTGTCGTCTTGGCGAGCGTGCGTGGACGTGACTGGTCGAGCTGGATGGCTGCGAGCCATGGAGAAGATCCATCGTCATCGTCGTTGTCGGCGAGTGGGTGCTGGCAGGACCTTGTGTGCCAGTCCAGGATGCCGGCGCCCAGGATCCGCACATGGAGTCGGGGCCCCAAGATGGCGGCGCCCAGGATCCGCACGTGGGGTCGGGGCCAAAGTTGGCGGCACCCACGACCCGCACGTGGAGTCGGGGCCCCAAGATGGCGGCGCCCAGGACCCGCGTGGTTGTTGGGGGCGGGGTTAGCGGTGCCGGCAGGCCGATCGGAGTGGCTGAGAGCGGGGGCAGAGAGGCGCGTAGGCCGGGCGCAGGGGCCGGGGGGGGGGGGGGGGGGGGGAGATTGGCGCGGTGCGCTGGAAGGGCCCGGAGGAGGAGATCCCCAGTCGCTGCGCGGCACAGCAGCGACCGATTTGGCCTGGCAGACCGACGAAAAATGGCCCTTCTTCCCGCAGCTCTTACAAAGGGTGGAGCGGGCCGGGCATCGCGGGTGAGGGTGTTTGGCGAACCCACAGAAATAGTAGCGGGGCCCCGTGGACTTGTCGGAGCATCCCGCGGCGTAGGCCTGAGGGGGGTCGGGAGCGCCGGATGGCGGTGGGGAAGCGTGCCAGGAAGCCCAGGGCGCTGCAGCGCGGCTGGGGACATAGGCGCGGGCGTTTAAGTCGGCGACCTCCAGGGATGTGGAGAGAGTCCGTGCCTCTGGTGTGCGCAAGGCGACATGTGTGCCATCTATTTCCACCTGAACATCACAGCAATGACGGAGAATCCTGCTGCCCGGTCATCTTGATGGGCAGGCAATGCTAAGCTGCCAGGGCAGCTGTCTGGGCAAATGGGGCATCCATTACTTCATGGCTGCACTTGTTGATGTACCATCAATTGAATGCGAGACGAGTTGCTGAACAAAAGTATGGCTTTAATCTGCTAGATGTTAGCCCTGCGATCGATTACAGTAGAAGGACGACCACCGGGAGTACTGGGTATTATACCCCACCCTGGAGGCGGGGTTAACTCAGCCTCTCGACCAATCAGGGAGCCGTCACGTGACTGGTCTCAACCAACCGGTCGAGAGGCACATGACCGACTAGGGCCAATGGTAAGCCGGTGTTCTGCACCAATGGTAGGCAGCTATGCTAATTATACCACCACATTGACATATCCCAACCAACGGCCCACAAGGCCCCACTCGAGCCCTGGAATGAACCCGTGGCGTAAAGGGTCAGGGCTGTGGTAACATTGATGGCCACTGGGAGCGGGTATCTTCCTTCTTCACATGGTGCCAAGTCCAGAAGGACGTGGCACAACTGCAGCACCGTCACCTTGTTGAGGCGGAGCAGCCTGTGGCACATGCTGCCCGACATCTCTTCAAACGACCTGCGATGCCTGTACACCATGGGCCATCACCGGCCTCCCCTTCTCGGTCCCTCTACTGATCTGTTGGGCAGCGGGGTTCTAAGGATGTGGTGTGGGTCCCTGCACATGGACTGCCACTTCGAGCCTCCCCCTGGGGGCTTTCTACACATCCTCGAGCACTGGGACAGCAGCCCGGTTTCAAAGATGGCTACTTACTTCATCCGATTCCCACAGTAGCCATTGCATTAGCTTCACGTTTTTAAATAGGTGTGCTAAAAGGCGCCGGCTTGACCGCTCACTAGGGAGCCGGTTAGATCATGGGAGGCCATTAGATAGAGGATCCTTCCTGTTAATAGAATAGAGATTGGCCTTAATTGGTTTCTTGCCAGGTTGCGGCAAGTTTTGAAATTGAGTGACAGCCTTATTCCGGGAACCCTAATGGGCCTGGTCCAGGTTGATCATGATGTAGTCTGATGCCCGGCGCATAGAGCAACTTCACAACTCAAATGCCCCTGTGTGCCGATGTTTGCAAGATCCCTTACCAGTTCTCACACAAGCCCTAGAATGAGCCAGAGACATGAAAATTAAGGGCAAAACCTTGACGGCCATTGGGAGCGGGTGTCCTCCTCCATACCCCTGCAATGCCAGGCGAGCCACAGGTGTGTGTTGTGGACGAGCAACACGTGTTGCTAGTCACCTCCATGCTATGAGACCTATATACGGGCAATATTACAATCTGCCAGAGATTGCCAATCTGAGGAAGTTACAGGCCATTAAGTCAAACCCTATACCCTCTGTCCCAAGGTAATCAAGAAGAGTAAACATGGTTTTCTGAAAGGGAAATGAAATGAAAATCGTTTATTGTCACGAGTCGGCTTCAATGAAGTTACTGTGAAAAGCCCCTAGTCGCCACATTCCGGCGCCTGTTCGGGAAGGCTGTTACGGGAATCGAACCGTGCTGCTGGCCTGCTTGGTCTGCTTTCAAAGCCAGCGATTTATCCCTGTGCTAAACAGCCCCGGAAATCATGTTTACCCAATTTATAGGGGTTCTCTGAGGAAGTACTATGTGCTGTGGATTAAGGGGAACTGTTGGATGTTCTGTACTTAAATTTCAAGAAGCATTTGCTAAAGTGTCACATCAAAGGCTACTGTAAAAAATGAAAGCTCATGTTGTGGGGTATAAAACATGGCATGGACAGAAGATAGGCTAACTAATAGCAAACAGAGTTGGTGTAAATGGGTAATTTCCTTGTTTGCAAAATATACATTGAGTGGGCCACATGGATAAATGCTGGGAGCTCAATGTTTTACAATTGATCTAATTGATTTGGATGAAGGGACCCAAGGTATGACTGTTAAATTTGCTGATGTTACAAAGAGAGGTAGAAAAGCAAGTTGTGAAGAAGACATATGATGGTGACAAGAGGACATAGATCGGTTAAGTGAGTGGGCTAAATCTGGCAATTGAAGCTTAATGTGGGAAAGTATGAAATAGTTTGTTTCGGCAGGAACAATAATAAAGAAACATGTTATGAAAATTGAGAGATTTTGCAGAGCTGTGAGATGCAGAGGGATCTGGGTGTCCTAGTGCATGAATCACAGAAGGTAAGTATGAAGTGTAGTAAGCAATTAGGAAATAGAATGTTGTTGTTGATTCCGAGGTGATTTGAGGTGTTTTGAATACAGAAGAAGAGAGTTTATGAAGCATAAAGAGACCACATCTGGAGTACATGAGTATTTATTTAAGGTAAGATGTAAAGGCATTGGATAGCAGTTGTGCAAAGGTTTGCGAGACTAATACCTGGAATGGGTGGATTGCCTTATGGGTAAAGGTTAGACAGGCTAGGCTTCTATCCATTGGAGTTAGAAGAATTTAAGAGGTGACTTGATTGAAACCTTTAAGTTCCTGAGGGGTCTTGACAGAGTGGATGGGGAAAGGATGTTTCCCAGATTGAATCTAGAGCTAGGGATCAATGATTTTTTAAATTTTAGCATGGACAATCCACCAAACCTGTACATTTTTGGACTGTGGGAGGAACTGGAGCACACGTCTACAATGGAAGAATTTGCAAATTCCACGCAGTCACGCAAGGCTGGAATTGAACCCAGGTTCCTGGCATCATGAGGTGCCTCCATGCTGCCACGTGGTCATAGTTTAACAGTAAGGGGCGATTCTTTTAAAATGGAGATGAGGAGAATTTTTTTTTTCTCAGAAGGCAGTGGGTCTTTGGAACACTTTTTTTTTTCTAAAAAAGTGCTGGAAGTAATGTCTTTCAACATTTCATTTTTAAGGCAGAGCTGGATAGATTCTTGATGAGCAAAGGAGTGAAAGGTTATCGGGGTACGTAGCATTGTGGAGTTGATGTTGAAATCCGATCCGTCGTGATCTAATTGAATGGCGGAGCAAGCTTGAGGGGCTGGGTGGCCTACTGCTGTTCCTAATTTGTATGGTCGTATGTACAAAGTATTGGACATAACCATGCATGAATCAGCGATGCCGAGGTGGAGATTGTTGCCAGCTTCAAAGTCCTTGGTGTGCACATCACTAACAATCTGTTCTAGTCCACCCACGTCTATGCTATGTCCAAGAAAGCACAACACGCATTTACTTTCTCTGGAAACTAAGTCGCCATGTCCACATTGACTCGTACCAATTTTTACAGATACACCATAGAAAGCATCCTAATTGGCTGGATCACCGCCTTGTATGGGAACTGCGCGGCCCAAAACCATAAGATACTACAGAGTCGTTAACATAGCCTATTCCAGCATGTGAGCTCGCCCCCCATCCATTGACTCTGTCTACATCTCCCACTGCCTTGGGAAAGCGGGCAATATAATCAAAGACCTGGGTTATTCACTCTTCCAACGTCTTCCATCGGGCAGAAGATACAAAAGTCTGAGAACACGCACTAAAAGGTTCAATAACAACTTCTTCCCCGCTGTTTCCAGACTCCTGAATGACCCCCCTATGAACTGATCTGATCTATTCACACATCGTCTCTACTGAGTAGTACTGCACTTCTGTATGCTTCATCCGATGCCTTTGTCTATGTATTTACATAGTGTATTTATGCATGTCCTATGTTTTCTTTTTCATATATGGAATGATAAGTCTGGACTGTACATGGAACAATACTTTTCACTGCACCTCAGTACAAGTGACAAAAAAACAAATACAAATAAATATCTCTGCATTTATATTGTCCTTTAAAGTGGTCAGATGTAAAGTTGTAAGAACACCGAGATCAATCAGCAAACCAATGAATCTTGTAAGCAATCTCAAATAAGGGCACCAGACAAATGTTGAACTTGGTATGATGAACATGGTTTAGCACACTGGGCTAAATCGCTGGCTTTTAAAGCAGACCAAGGCAGGCCAGCAGCACGGTTCAATTCCCGTACCAGCCTCCCCGAACAGGCGCCGGAATGTGGTGACTAGGGGCTTTTCACAGTAACTTAATTGAAGCCTACTCGTGACAATAAGCGATTTTCATTTATTTTTCATTTCATAATAATCATCGAGATTTACCCATCCATAGAAGAGTATCAAATGCTTGAATTTAACGCACACAAACTATCTTCCGTAAATAGGCCCAAATTACATTATTATTTGCACTTGCAGCCTTAATTTGGAGGCCCATCAGCTACTTAATGACGATTTTATCTCTTGCCAAAGCCATCTGAGACTGCTGATGGGCTACATTTTTATGTTGATATTCATAATGCATTTCCTAGCACCTGAATGGTGAACCTTGGAAGAATGAAATGTACTTGGATCGATATTAGTAACCGACTCGTTCAAAACCTGAAGTTATTATGGAGTTCCATATATAGCAAGAAATTCAACATCTAATGGGCTCTACTTAATAAAAATTGAATATACTGAGACCTGGATTTTCATGAAATCATGGAGACTCTGCTGCATATGCAGAATGGTGGATGGAGAGTGGCACAGTGGTTGGCACTGCTGTCTTACAGCGCTAGGAACCCAGGCTCGATTCTGACCGTGGGTGACTTTCTGTGTGGCGCTTGCCCATTCTCCCCGTGTCTGTGTGGGTTTCATGCAGGTGCTCTGGTTTCCTTCCACAGTCCGAACATGCGCAGGCGAGATGGATTGGCCATGCTGAGTTCCCCCTTAACGTCCAAAAGGTTAGGTTGGGTTATGGGGATACCTGGGGTTGGGGCAGGGGGGGGGGGGGGGGTGGGGAGTGGGCCTAGGTAGGGTGTTCTTTCAGAGGGTTGGTATAGATGCAATGGGCTGAATGGCCTCCTTCTCCACTGTAGGGAAACTATGATTGCTGTGATTTTTTTTATATGACCACGGATCTCAAAGTCCCTCTCCCATATCTGGCACAAACTATTTTTGTCAGAGTGGGGGCCAGAAGGGAAGGTGAGGCTGTAGGTGACCTCTGCATTTGGGAAACTTGAACTTCATGCTGCATTTAAACAGATGGCACTTTTCCTGGGCCAGGAATCTTCTCTTTAATCTTAGTATAAGTCCTTCTGAAGGGCGGATGAGGTATGCAGAACTCTCAAGTTCTTTAAATGGCCTCCCTTTTAAAAATTGAAGAGAGCGCATCCTGTCTGTGACAGAGTTTAAAAAAACTATATTCATTTCAGTGGTTGTGAGGTGTTGACACTATCCTAAATGCTATCGTTATAGCATTATTCATGCTTGGTTGCTTTCCAAACCTATAATTATTACATTATCAGAATTATTACACTGGTAGGAGCCTGGTTGGTATATTCACAACATAACCGACAGCTCAAAGGGCTGAAAGATTGAATGATTAAAATATTACGTTCGTGATAAAATCCCAAATCAGTCTGTCTTGATAAGGGATTACATACTTGAGGGAATTTTAATATTTTGAATGGGCTTTCATGACTCAGAATTCTTTTTTATACAGTGAACTTTGTAATAGATATTGAGAACTTAATTTTATTTCATCTTAGCATGCGTCATATGGTCTGCCATGGTGGATACTGGATGATATTGTATGGAAGGAAATGTTTCTTGTTTGGGTTCATATGTTGGTATGATATGACACACAATTGGCATAGGGGCTGTAATAGACCATGTGACTGTGTGAAGGTTATCATTGTGGGTATTAGAGGTTATAGAAGTTTGGTAGGGGCATATGTTGGCACAGAGGGATGTGCAATACGAGGTGTGTGGGAGACATCAAATTGCATGAGTTGACATGGATTGGGAGTGGGGTGTGAGGTGTGAAGGCTAGATGCCCTAATGTTTGAGAAAACAAATGGAGTTATGTCTTGGCGAGCTGAGGCTGGCCATCCAAATAGCCTACCTCGACATTCAGTAGTCCTTGTGCGTGCCTCCGATCTGTGTTCGGAGGCCTGTTTCCATCCTACAACCAGAATCACAGAACACTACAGTGCAGAAGAGGCCCTTCAGCCCATCGGGTCTGCAGCGAGGCATGAAAGGCCCTGACCTCACCTAATCCCACTTGCCAGCACTTGGCCCATAGCCTTGAAGGTAATCATCCAGGTACATTTTAAAGGATGGGAGACATCCGGCCTCTACCACCCTCCCAGGCAGTGCATTCCAGACCGTTACTACTCTCTGGGTAAAAAAGATTTTCCTCAAATCCCCCCATAAACCTCCCACCCCTCACTTTGAACATGTGTCCCCTCGTAACTGACCCTTCAACTGAGGGGAACTGCTGCTCCCTAACCATCCTCATAACTTGTATACCTGAATCAGGTCACCCCTCAGTCTCCTCTGCTCCAGAGAAAACAATCCAAGCTTATCCACCCTGTAACGTAAATATTCCATTCCAGGCAACATTCTGGTGAATATTCTCTGCACCCGCTCCAGTACAACTACAGTCTTCCTATAATGTGGCGACCAGAACTGCACATAGTACTCCAGCTGTGGCCTCACCAATGTTCTATACAGCTCCATCATGACCTCCCTACTTTTGTAATCTATGCCCCAATTTATAAAAGAGAGTGTCCCATATGTCTTTTTCAACGCCTTATTAACCTACCCTTCTGCCTTCAGAGATCTATGGACAAACTCGCCAAGATCCCTTTGTTCTTCGGAACTTCCTCGAGTCAGACCTTTCCTAGTATACTTCCTTGTTAAATTACTCCTTCCAAAGTGTATCACCCACACTTTTCAGGGTTAAATTCCATCAGCCACTTAATTGCCCATTTGTCCATCCCATCTATATTGTCCTCACCAACCTCCCGAAATGCAAATCTGACCATTCAGGGCACTCTTTCCTGTGGCGGGTGCGACGAGCTTGATAATTTCTGACTCCTGCTAACTGACTCGATGTGAAAATCCAGGCCTCAGTGTTCAAGGTTGACTTAAAATCAGCAAGGTTAGTTTAGATAAGCTCTCTGCATGCATGACTCATGAGTTAACAGCTATAAATAGTTTATTGGATATATTAAAAAAAACAGCTAATATTATTGCAGTCAAGCATGCAGTTTTAGCAACAAATCTTGGACCTTACGTGATCTCAACCTTCTGAATTGATGCAGAAGTTGTCTCATCTCTCTCTTGAATAGTCGCCCTTGCCTCCAGGACCTTGATATAATGAATCTGGCCTCATGGCAGCATGACCTTCTAATATTGCCAATCTGCTCATTGTCTGCAGATCGGGCTTGCAAAACAATGCAGATAAGAACAAGGTTTAATTACCAGGCCGAAAATAATGTCATAAGATGATACAAGATAAGGACAGCCCTCCTTTTACATCATCCTAGACAATTCATATGTTGGTGAAACAGCATGATCTGCTATTCAATCTGGAGATACCTGCGTGCAGCCCTGAAACATCTGGGGCTGGTTTCTCTGCTATTCAGTCTATGTCCTGGCGCTGATGCAGGAACAGTGGGTTTTTAACGACTGAAAATTCGGCGCCAAACGGCCACCGATCCTCCAACTAGCCGGGGACTAGCAGGCCATGCAGCATAAAGCACCCATCTCTAGCAGCCGATACGGCCGGAGAATTGCCTGGTCCGTGGCTGCGCATGCACACGGCGGCTCTCCCCCGACTGTGGTGGTGATGGACTCAGTCTGCAGCCGCCATGCTGGGTTCCTGACAAATAATAGCTGGAGAGACCCACGCCATCGGGAACTCGGCCGGTCGGAGGCGGAGCATCGGGGGAGGGCCTCAGGAATTGTCCTGAGGCCATCGCTGTGGCGTGCAAGTACACTGCTTTGGAGGGGCCGGAGCATCGCGAAAGTGGCCCCCACCCCCCCCATTTTGGCGTGAGCGTTGAATCTCCGGCTGATCGTTGAACGCAATTTTGGAGAATTTCGCCTCTGTTATCCAATATTATGTGTGCATCTTACATTTTATTATGTTTTCTCAGAAGTCATTTCTCATGTATTTTCAGGTTATTTCTGTGGAATGCTTGAGAAGAGAATTGAATCACACCACAATGGCTATTTTATATTGGAAACCAATCTGTATGGTCTGACTTTCTGATGTACAGTGGAAAAACTCTCTATCACAAAAAAACAGGCATTTACAGTGCTCTTTACAACCCCAGAACATTTTATAGTCAATCAAGTTGTTTGGAAGTGCAGCTACAGTTGTAAAATAGGATGCGTAACTGTCAATTTGCACACAAATTGACAAAACAAGCAGCGATGTACGAATGGCCAGATAATGTGCTTCAGTAAAGTTAGTTGAGGGATACGTTATGAGCAGAATCCGTCTGCCGTTCATGTAGCACCACGTGATCCTTTTAAGGTGGCCCAAGAATTTTTAAACGGCTCATCAGGAAGATGGCATCTTGGGGCAGCACGGTGGTGCAGTGCTTGGCACTGGGTCTGCGGTGCTGAGGACCCGGGTTCGAATCCCGGCCCTGGGTCACTGTCCGTGTGGAGTTTGCACGTTCTTCCCGTGTCTGCGTGGGTTTCACCCCCACAACCCAAAGGATGTGCAGGTTAGGTGGATTGGCCATGCTAAATTGCCCCTTAATTGGAAATAAATAAATCAATAATTGGGTCCTCTAAATTTATTAAAAAAAGGAAGATGGCATCTTCAACAGTCCAGAGCTCCTTCAATACTGCACTGCACTAAAGTGTCAGCCTGGATTAACTGCTTGAGTAGTTGTGTTGTGACAGGCTTTCAATCTTCATCATGTAAAACAAAACCTCAATTTGCATATAAATATTGATTGTGCAGAGCCCCAGCTGGCCCTGAAATAGCACACTTGCCTGTCCATACTGTATTTGCTCAGTGGGGATATACAGTTTTTTTACTAAAAAGTTCCAAACTTCAGTTTGACTTGTCGTAGCACTTCCATCTCATTTGTTATTTTTCTGTTCTGTTCCAACATAAGGATCAAAAGCAAGTTAACCTTCCAAAGGGGGTTGCTGCAGGAAAATTGAGCATGGCTTCCCAAAACAGGGAAGGGGAAAGAAAATCTTAATTTTCTCTGCGCAGGTGCTACTGGGAAGCTGTGTATTTCCAACATGTTGATTTTGTTTCAGATTCCAGCATCTGCAGTATTTTGGAGTGAGTGCAGCAGGTGAAGTCTGCTGCTGCGGCTACTTGTCGAGCTTTTGTGAACTTCTCCATGATATTTGTTCAAAAATCTGTCCAATTGTGTGAACCGTTTTAGTCCCTTTATCTAACGACTTGACAGGGGAGGCGGAAGTGCACTGGTGATCCAGAAGCTCAAGGTTGTACTCTGGGGATCCGAGTTCGAATCCCACTCTGGCAGATGGTGGAAATTGAATTCCAATAAATATAGGGAATTACATTCTCCCCGGTTTGTGTGGGTTTCGCCCCCACAGCCCAAAGATGTGCAGAGAAGGTGGATTGGCCAGGCTAAATTGCTCCTTAATTGGTAAAAATTAATTGGGTACTCTAAATTTTTTTTTTTTAAATCTGGAATTTAAAGTACAATGATGACAATGAAACCGTTGTTGCAGAATGTACTCTGGGTGGGGGACTTCAATGCACATTACCAGGAATAGCACCATTACTGACCGAGCTGGCTGAGTCCGAAAGGACATAGCTGCCAATCTGCATCTGCAACAGATGATGAGGGAACCAGCAAGAGGGAAAAACATACTTGACATGATCCCGACCAACCTGTCGCCTGCAGATGCAGCTGTCTATGACCATATCGGTAGGAGTGGCCACCGCACAGTCCTTGAGGAGACAAAGTCCCATCTTTACATTGAGGCTAACCTCCATCATGTTGACTGGCACTGTCATCGTTCTAACTGGGATAGATTCAGAACAGATCTAGCAACTCAAGACAGGGTATCAATGTGGCTCTGAGGGCCATCAGCAGCAGCAGAATTGTGCACAGGCAATCTATAATCTCACGGCCCGGCATATGCCCCACTCTACCATTACCACCATGCCAGGGATCAACCCTGGTTCAATGAAGAGTGCAGGTGGGCATGCCATGAGCAGCACCTGGCATACCAAAAAATGAGGTGTCAACCTGCTGAAGCTACAACACAGGATGACTTGTATTCCAATGAACATGTGATAAGCGATCCCACAACCAACAAATCTAATTGAGATCTACACTCCTGCCACATCCAGTCATCAGTGGTGATGGACAGTTAAACTACTCACTGGAGGAGAAGATTCTACAATTATCCACATCCATAATGATGGAGAAGCCCAGCACATCAGTGCAAAAGACAAGGCTAAAGTATTCGCAATAACCTTTAGCCAGAAGTGCTGAGTTGATGATCCATCTCGTTCTCACAGATACCAGTCTTCATCCAATTTGATTCAAACCACCTGATATCAAGAAATGGCTCATGGTAGTGGATACTGCAAATGTTATGGGCCCTGACAATGTTCGGCAATAGTACTGAAGACCTGTGCTCCAGAACTTGTCGCACTCCTAGACAAGCTATCCAAGTACAGCTACAACACTGGCATCTACCTGGCAATGTGGAAAATTGTCCAGATATATCCTGTATGCAAAAGACAGGACAAATCTAACCTGACCAATTACCATCCTATCCTTCTACTCTCAATGATTAGTAAAGTGATCGAAGGGGTAATCAACAGTGCTACCAAGAGGCTCTTATTAGCAATTATCTGCTCACTGACACTCAGTTTGGGTTCCATCAGGGTCACTGAGCTCCTGACCTCATTACAGCCTTGGTTCAAACATTGACAAAAGTGCTGGATGTCAGAGGTGAGGTGAGAGTGACTGACCTTGATATAAAGGCACCATTTGATCAAGCATGGCATCAAGGAGCCTTGGCAAAACTGGAGTCAATGGGAATCGAGCAGAAAACTCTTCACTGATTAGAATCATACCTGGCACAAAGGATGATGATTTCATAGAATTTACAGTACAGAAGGAGGCCATTTGGCCCATCGAGTCTGCACCGGCTCCTGGAAAGAGCACCCTACCCAAGATTAACACCTCCACCCTATTCCCATAACCCAGTAACCCCACCCAACACTAAGGGCAATTTTGGACACTAAGTGAAATTTCTCATGGCCAATCCACCTAAACTGCACATCTTTGGACTGTGGGAGGAAACCGGAGCACCCGGAGGAAACCCACGCACACACTGGGAGGATGTGCAGACACCGCACAGACAGTGACCCAAGGTGGAATCGAACCTGGGACGCTGGAGCTGTGAAGCAATTGTGCTATCCACAATGCCACCGTGCTGCTCTTGTGGCACAAAGGATGATGGTTGTGGGTGTTGAATGTCAGTCGCCTCAGTCCCGGCACATCACTGCAGCTTTCCTCATGGTGTGTCCGAGGCCCAACCATCTTCAGCTGCTTCATCAATAACTTTCCTTCCGACATAAGGTCAGATGTGGGGATATTCGCTGTGCATGTTCAGCACCATTCCTGACTTCTCAGAGACTGAAGCAGTTCACGTGCAAATGCACAAGACCTGGACAATGTCCAAGCTTGGGCTGATAAGTGGCAAGTAACATTCATGCCACACAAGTGCCAGGCAATGACCATCTGCAATAAGAAAGAATGAAACCATCACTACTTGACATCCAATGGCAGTGCCATCACTGAATCCCCCACTATCAACATCCGGGGGTTACCATTGACCAGAAACAAATAGTAATAATTTATTAGTATCACAAGTAGACAGACATTACGCTGCAATGAAGTTACTGTGAAAAGCACCTAGTCATCACACACCGGCGCCTGTTTGGATACACTGAGGGAGAATTAAGAATGTTGAATTCACCTAACGAGCACGTCTTTCAGGACTTGAGAGGAAACTGGAGCACCCGGAGGAAACGCACACTGACATGGGGAGAACATGCAGACTCCACACGGACAGTGACCCAAGTCGGGAATCAAACTCGGGTCCCTGTCACTGTGAAGCAACAGTGCTAACCACTGTGCTGCCGTGCCCCTAGTCATGTTAATACTGTGACTACAAGAGCACGTCAGAGGCTTGGAACCTTGCAGCAAGTAACTCGCTTCATGACTCCACAAAGCTGTCCACCACCTACAGGGCACAAGTCAGGTGCATGATGGAAAACTCCCCACTTGCCTGGATGAGTGCAGCTCCAACAACAAAAAATCTCATCACCACCCAGGACAAAACACTTGATAGGCACCCCTTCCACAAACATTCACTTCCTTCACTACTGACACACAGTAGCAGCATTGCGTATCATCGATAAGATGCATTGCAGGAATTCACCAAGTCTCCTTCAGCAGCACCTTCTGAACCCACGACCAATATCATCTAGATGGTCAATGGCAGCAGTGGACGGCGAAATATAAGGTCATCCTTCACTGTTTTTGGTCAAAATCCTGGAATTCCCTCCCGAACAACACTGGGAGTGTACCTACACCACTTGGACTGTCGTGGTTCTAGAAGGCAGCTCACCATCTTCTTGAGGGCAATTCGGGATGGGCAACAGATACTGGCCTAGCTAGTGAAGCCCGCATCCTGTAAAAATGAATAATAAAATCAGATACAGAGTGGTTGTTTTCCCTGTGGGAGAGTCTAGGTCCAGTGGGCATAATATCAGAGTAAGAAGTTGCCCGTTTAAAACAGGAATGAGGAAGGATTTCTTCTCTCCAAAGGTAGTTAACATGTGAAATTCTTTACTGCAGAGGGCTGTGGAGGCTGGTTCATTTACCCTGTTTAAGGCTGAGATAGACAGACTTTTAATCAGTAAGGAAATCAAGGGTTTTGGGAATAAGATGGGAAAATGGAGGTGATGATTATCAGATCAGTCATGATCTCGTTGAATGGCGGAGCAGGCTTGATGGGCTGAATGGCCTATTTCTTCTCCTCTGTCTTATGGTCTAATGGGGGGGGGGGTAATACATCACAAGACTGGTGCAACAAGGACATTATAAGATAGGGTATGATGTCAATCAATCAATGAATAACTGAATGCTATCAGGAGATACCGTCAATGAGCCAGTTCTCACTGGAGAGCAATTCATCAGCCAACAAATAACGAGTATTCACACTCCAAAGATGATAAGCCATCTCCAATGTCAGGATTATATCCGGAGTGTGTAAAACTATGAGATATGGTTGCCCAATCAATGATGAGAGGTGAGGATATCATGATACGTAACAGTGAATTGCAGTCACATATCCGATAAAGGCGACATGAATTTTTCTTACAAGTCTTTTGAAAATATTTGTAGTCTGTTTCCTCCTCTGTTAGCATAAAATGACTATCTAACAGAAGTTATGTTGGCCCTTTGTGTCCTTGGGACTGTCAACCCTCTTATCTCTTTATCTTCATAAGAGGTCAAACAGTTATGCATTAAACAAACACGCTGCACTGAACTTATAATTCACTACTGTTTGTTCACTGAACTTGCATATAATACCATGTATTCAAATATTATGCTGTAAATCTGATCTCCATTTGTCTCAAGACACACAGCTTCAGACATTAGTAGATATTTTCCCTTTGAACTGAATTGGCCAAATTCTTCTCGGAGGTCTTCTATTCTCTGAGCCATCACTCAGGGCCAGTGCCTTTGCACTGGTTGATCCTCGGTCGTCGTTGAAGCAGAATCTCCGATGCTTGGTCAGAACCTTTCTGACCCATAACATAGGTCAGACTATTTCAAACTGTTGAATACTGTCTTTCTCCTAAGCACAGATCCATTCTTCAGATATTGTGGTCACAGGTGCCAACTCACTTTCTGCTTGGCATTTCACAATCTTTCCATCGGTGCATTGCAGATTCTAGATAGGTCAAGACCTTTCCATCATGCCTGCAATCAGTCATTTTAGCACAAATAGATCTTGTCACTACAGAACTGGGATTTGGAGCAGAGGAATGAGAATGTGTGTGATGAGCAGATAGCCAGAGATCATAGATCATAGGATTTATAGTGCAGAAGGAGGCCATTCGGCCCATCGAGTCTGCACCGGCTCTTGGAAAAAGCACCCCACTCAAGCCCACGCCCCCACCCAATCTCTGTAACCCAGTAACCCAACTGAACCTTTTGTTTGGACACCTAAGGGCAATTTATCATGGGCAATCCACCTAACCTGCACATCTTTCGACTGTGGGAGGAAATCACAGCACCCGGAGGAAAACCACACACAGAGAGAGAACGTGCAGAGTCCGCACAGACAGTGACCCAAGCCGGGAATCGAACCTGGGACCCTGGAGCTGTGAAGCAATGTGATAAAGACTGTGCTACCATGCTGCCCATGAATGGTGAGGACGGGTGAATATGTTTGCTTGATTACCCCGGAGGTTCTGGAGGACAATACAAAACTTGACCTCGGGACTAGTGTGTAGGTATATTGTATATAAATCTGTGGAAGGAATGGGATGGGTTGATTCTCTTTGTTCCTCCCATGGTCAAAATATTATTTATTGGGTGCCATAGATCCCTGATATTAGTTATCTTGGGAAAGAAAACCTGCCGTGTGATAAATGATAGCAACCCAGTGTGAATTACTGTCTGACCTTTCTTTTCCATTTTGTCACTGTTCAGCTTTGTTTGACAGCTCACCACGATAACACCACCAACGCAGGTTGCATGAACCATATTCTATTCTGTTGTTCTGTAATGCATCCCATTGATCTGCCTTCTCATTGTCACTGACCCAGTGTGGGTGAGTTTGAAGTTTATGTCATCTTCCTTTTACTCTTGCTGAAAGGATGTGACATGGCCAACCTTTTGGGATTTTCTGCAGATTCCCTGACAGAAGCAGTGGATATAAACGACAGCAAATAAAGTTGCTATGGTGATACTGAAGTCTCTTGACACTGATTAGACTAAAATAGCATTCCTTTTGCACACTTCAACGAGATATCAGGTAAATGTAAGATTTTTTAGAAGGAAAAAGGCAATAAGTCTGCTCGATATTTTACAGGCCAGCCACTGTTGCCTCCTACTCATTGAATCTGTCAATTCCTTCTTTCTCCACAAACACATCGAATTGCCCCCTGACCCAAATTATACTGTTTGTTTCAGTGACCCGCCACAGCTCTTATTACCATTTCTGTGACACAGCTATACTTGACTTCCATTTTACCCTTTCCCTTAATTTTAACTTGCCCTCTCGACTTAGCATGGTGAGTAATTTACCTTTGATCAGTTCTGTTATTTCCCTTTGTAATATCTAAAAATTGTAATTGGACATGTCAATCATCAGGCCCAAACATAAATCTCAAATTCTTATTTTCCAAATGATTTTACATTTCCTGACCAATTTTTATTTGAAGTGTAAGTCGACATTGTTATTTCGGTAGACAGCTGGTTTGTGATGCAGAACAAGGCCAGCAGCGCGGGTTCATATTCCTGTTCCAGCTGAGAAATCTGAATTCTCCCTCAGTGTACCCGAACAGTCGCCGGAATGTGGTGACGAGGGACTTTTCACAGTAACTTCATTGCAGTGTTAATGTAAGCCTACTTGTGACAATAAAAAGATCGATATTTTTAAACACATCCATTTTCACACAGCAGTATTCCACAAGTAGCAAATGAGAGGAACAAGAAGCAGTCCATGTGCAAATGCATGAGACCTGGACAATGTACAAGCTTGAGCTGTTAAGTAACACAATGCTGCACAGATCAGGATTTTCTTCAAATAATATCAGAGGTTTTCTTTCTATCCATCTGAACAGGCCGATGGGGCTTCAGATGAACGTCTGACCTGAAAGATGCCGTTTTAGATTATGTGGGGTTTCCCAGGTCGGGTGTGTCCACCTTGTTTATGCAATCAAGTACTGGAGTGGAGGTTGAATCATAGAACATAGAACAGTACAGCACAGAACAGGCCCTTTGTCCCTCGATGTTGTGCTGAGTATTGTCTGAAACCAAGATCAAGCTATCCAACTCCCTGTCATTCTGGTGTGCTCCATGTGCCTATCCAATAACCGCTTGAAAGTTCCTAAAGTGTCCGACCCCACTATCACAGCAGGCAGTCCATTCCACACCCTAACCACTCTCTGAGTAAAGAACCTACCTCGGATATCCGTCCTATATCTCCCACCCTGAATCCTATAGTTTTGACCCCTTGTAACAGCTCCATCCACCCGAGGAAATAGTCTCTGAACGTCCACTCTATCTATCCCCCTCATCATCTTATAAACCTCTATTAAGTCGCCTCTCATCCTCCTCCGCTCCAAAGAGAAAAGCCCTAGCTCCCTCAACCTTTCCTCATAAGACCTATCCTGCAAACCAGGCAGCATCCTGGTAAATCTCCTTTTCACCCTTTCCAATGCTTCCACATCCTTCCAATAATGAGGTGACCAGAACTGCACACAATACTCCAAATGTGGTCTCACCAGGGTCATGTATAGTTGCAGCTAACCCCGTGGCTCTTAAACTCAAGCCCCCTGTTAATAAACGCTAACACGCTATAAGCCTTCTTCACGGCTCTATCCACTTGAGTGGCAACCTTCAGAGATCTGTGGACATGAACCCCAAGATCTCTCTGTTCCTCCACATTCCTCAGAATCCTGCCGTTGACCCTGTAATCCACATTCAATTTTTTTCTACCAAAATGAATCACCTCGCACTTATCAGGGTTAAACTCCATCTGCCATTTTACGTCCCAGCTCTGCATCCTATCAATGTCTCTTTGCAGCCTACAACAGCCCTCCACCTCATCCACTACTCCACCAATCTTGGTGTCATCAGCAAATTTACTGACCCACTCTTCAGCCCCCTCCTCCAAGTCATTGATAAAAATCACAAATAGCAGAGGACCCAGCACTGATCCCTGTGGTACACCTCTGGTAACTGGTCTCCAGTCTGAAAAATTTCCATCCACCACCACCCTCTGTCTTCTATGTGATAGCCAGTTACTTATCCAATTGGCCAAATTTCCCTCTGTCCCACGCCTCCTTACTTTCTTCATGAGCTGACCATGGGGAACCTTATCAAACGCCTTACTAAAATCCATGTACACAACATCAACTGCTCTACCTTCATCTACACACTTAGTTACCTCCTTAAAGAACTCAATCAAATTTGTGAGGCAAGACTTACCCTTCACGAATCAGTGTTGACTATCCCGAATTAAACTGCATCTTTCCAAATGGTCATAAATCCTATCCTTCAGGACCTTTTCCATTAACTTACCGACCACCAAAGTAAGACTAACCGGCCTATAATTACCAGGGTCATTCCTATTCCCTTTCTTAAACAGAGGAACAACATCCACCACTCTCCAGTCCTCTCGCACTATCCCCGTGGACAGTAAGGACACAAAGATCAAAGTGAAAGGCTCTGCAATCTCATCCCTTGCCTCCCAAATAATCCTTGGACATATCACATCTGTCCTAGGGGACTTGTCGACCCTCAGAACATCTACCTCCTCCAGCCTACCCGCCTGTATTACATTTTCATCCTCAAAAACATGGCCCCTCTCCTTGGTGAACACTGAAGAAAATTATTCATTCAAAGCCTCTCCTATTTCTTCTGACTCCATGCATAAGTTCCCACTACTGTCCTTGACCGGCCGTACCCTCACCCTGGTCATTCTTTTATTTCTCACATAAGAGTAAAAAGCCTTGGGGTTTTCCTTGATCCGACCCGCCAAGGACTTCTCATGCCCCCCCTAGCTCTCCTAAGCCCTTTTTTCCAGCTCATTCCTTGCTACCTTGTAACCCTCGAGCGAACCTTGTTTTCTCATCCTTGCATACTCTTCCTTTTTCCTTTTGACAAGACTTTCAACCTCTTTTGTGAACCATGGTTCCCTCACATGGCCATTTTCTCCATGCCTGACAGGGACATACCTATCAAGGACACGCAGTATTTGTTCCTTGAACAAGCTCCACTTTTTATTTGTGCTTTTCCCTGACAGTTTCTGTTCCCATCTTATGTTCCCTAATTCTTGCCTAGTCGCATCATAATTACCCCTCCCCCAAATATAAACCCGCCATATGGCCCTATCCCTCTCCATTGCAATAGTGAAGGACACCGAATTGTGGTCACTATCTCCAAAGTGCTCTCCCACAAACAAATCTAACACTTGGCCCGGTTCATTACCCAGTACCAAATCCAATGTGCCCCCCCTCTTGTCGGCCTATCCACATATTGTGTCAGGAAACCCTCCTGCACACACTGTACAAAAACTGCCCCATCCAAACTGTTCGACCTATAGAGGTTCCAATCAATATTTGGAAAGTTAAAGTCACCCATGACAACTACCGTGAGACCTCCACACCTATCCATAATTTGTTTTGCAATTTCTTCCTCCACATCTCTATTACTATTTGTGGGCCTATAGAAAACTCTTAACAATGTGACCGCTCCTTTCCTATTTCTAACTTCGGCCCATATTATCTCAGTCGGCAGACTCCGAACTGCCTTTCTGCAACCATTAAACTATCCTTGATTAACAACGCTACTCCTCCACCTCTTTTACCACCTTCCCTACTCTTACTGAAACATCTATACCCCGGAACTTCCAACAACCATTCCTCTCCCTTTTCTAACCATGTCTTCGTAATGGCCAAAATATCGTAGTCCCAAGTACCGATCCACGCTCCAAGTTCACCTACCTTATTCTGGATGCTCCTTGCCTTGAAGTAGACACACTTCAACCCACCTTTTTGTCTGCCGGTACACTCCTGCGAGCTTGATACCCTCCTCAGTACCTCACTACTCTCAACACTGGCTTCTGGACTACAGCTTGTTTTCCCAGTCCCCTGACAAATA
The DNA here is from genome assembly GCF_902713615.1 of Scyliorhinus canicula. Classification (NCBI taxonomy): domain Eukaryota; kingdom Metazoa; phylum Chordata; class Chondrichthyes; order Carcharhiniformes; family Scyliorhinidae; genus Scyliorhinus; species Scyliorhinus canicula. The sequence goes on from NC_052155.1 coordinate 35,396,584, forward strand.
AGTTTAAACACCCCTGAAGAGCCGTAGCAAATTTTCCTCCCAGGATATTGGTGCTCCTCTGGTTCAGGTGCAAACCGTCCTGTCTGTACAGTATGGAATGCCCTATGCTGTGATCACTCCTTCCAAGAGGATCCTTAACGATAAGACAACTTATCAACCTTTCTTCGTTATATAATACTAAATTTAAAATAGCTTGCTCCTTAGTTGGCTCCATAACATATTGCTCGAAGAAACAATCCCTCATACACTCTCTGAATTCTCCCTCAAGGCTGCCCTTGCCAATTTGAATAATTCCGTCAATGTGCATGTTAAAATCGCCCACGATCTTGGACATTCATCTCCCAGTCCCAGTCCTCCTGCAACCATGTTTCAGTAATCCCCACCAAATCATACCCATTTATCTCTATTTATGTTGTCAGCTCATTGACCTTATTCTGAATACTGCGCGCAGTTAGGTACAAGGTTTTTCAACATGTCCTACTGATTTGTCTTTCCCTTGTAGGATTTTCTTGTGCACTATGTTTGCCATGCATTCAAACCTCCTTTAGTAACTTCTCATAATACTCAGCCCCATTTCTTTACCCGCTGTTCAGGTGGAGACCATCCCAATGGTGCAGACTCCTTCTGTCCCAATACTGATGCCAGTGCCCTATGGAATGGAACCCCTCTTTCCCGCACCACTCCTTTTGCTTTACTTCCCTAATTTTCTCATCCCTATGCCAATTTGCACATGGCTCTGGTAATAATCGAGATTATAACCCTTGAGGACCTGATGTTCAATTTTGTCCCTAGTTTCTGATAATCCCCAAGCAGGTCCTCTTTCCGAGACTTGCTTATGTTTTTTTCCCAATGTGGACCACAACAACTGGATCCTCTCCATCCCACTCCAATATCCTGTCAAGTTAGCTCGAGATGTCCCTCACCCTGGCACCAGGCAGGCAACATACCATGCACGCCTCTCTGTCCTGCTTGCAAAGGATGCTATCAGTTCTCCTTATTATAGAATCCCCTGCAACTACCGCTTGTTTTTTGCTCTCCTGTACCATGGTGTAAGGTCAGCTAGCTCATCCTCCCTACAGTCCTTTTTCCTCATCCACACAGGACATATGAGAGAAATTGAACAGTTTGGGCTTGTACTCGCTGGAGTTTAGAAGAATTTAAAAAAAATTGAGAGTACCCAATTAATTTTTTCCAATTGAGGGGCAATTTAGTATGGCCAATCCACCTACCCTGTACATCTTTGGGTTGTGGGGGTGAAACCCACGCAAATACGGGGAGAATGTGCAAACTCCACATGGACAGTGACCCAGAGCTGGAATCGAACCTGGGACCTCGGCGCCGTGAGGCAGCAGGGCTAACCCACAGCGCCACCGTGCTGCCCTGGTGATTAGAAGAATGAGAGGGGATCTGATTGAGGTATATAAAATACTAAGAGGGATTGATAAAGTAAACGTAGGTCAGCTGGGATCGTAACAGAGTTAAAAGGGCGTGTTCCTGTAATGTGTTGACCAAAATGTCAAGCAGCAATTCAGTGCATTATAGAGAAACATTAATTTCCTTTTTTCTGTTAAATAATATATTGTCAAAAGTATGGCAAAATAGTGATGAATTATCCATCCAGTCGCTACAAATTGCCTTTTAACATTGCTTTTCTGATTAATGCAGTTTGTTCCTGTTATTGTAATATATTTCTTGTTGACAGATAATGATGTTGAAATTGCAGCTTTTTTCTTTGTTAAGGCCGGGAATATTGATTTAAGTGTGCAAGAAGGTTTGATTAAGGAAAAACCGCTCAACCTATCTCGCTCATCCAATGTATCGATTGATTTTCAGGACCTCTGTTCAGATTTGTTATCATGCTGCTGCTTCAGCAAAGACCATATTCTTTCACTCCCTGTCCGATCGATAATCTGTCCATTTCTATTATGAATTCTTCAGCCAAGTCAGTAATCACTGATGTCATGTCCCATAACCCACAACTGTGAAATTACTCTTTCTTAAGAATTAGTTTGAAGCTCCTTATCCTGTAATTCAGTCCAAGAACTTTGCCTATTTTAGTGAGGTGGAAACGTGGAAAACAGGAACAGGAGCAGGGCATTCAGCCCTTCGACCATTCAATGTAATCATGGCCGATCCTTCCTCTCAACACTATACTCCAGTACTCTCCCCACATCCATTGACTGCTTTAAATTCTAGAAATCTATTCCCTCCTTAAATATATTTAGTGATTGGCCTCCACAGCCTTCTATAACGGAATTATCCCATAGATAATTCCACAGGTTCACCACCCTCCCAAGTGAAGACATCTATCCTCCTCTCAGTCCTAAATGGCCGACCCTATATCCTGCGATTGTGACTACTTGTTCTAGATCTCCCAGCCAGAGGAAACAACATCCTTGCATTGAGCCTGCCCAGGCCTGTCAGAACACTTGTTATTAAGTTTAATCGTGCTATAGCCCAGCTATGTTAACTAACTATGTATAACTGTGACCATATACATGTATCCAAGAGTGGAGGGTACAGGGAACTTATCTACCTGACTATGAATACACCATTTCAGTAATATCGATACTGTATTCCAATGGCGCAATTTAACAGGAAATAAAAGGGTTCCAAACGCCAGGAATGACCCCACTATCGAACAGGATTCTGTTACTTTTTCAGACCATGGCAAGGAATGCCCCACCAAGGTCGCATTTCCTGCATTTAGGAGCTCTGATTACCAGTACAGGGAGAGATCGGTGGCACTCTGATGCGACCCCCCCCAAATGCCCCAACCCACCTGTTTGAGGGTCCTCGGGTCCCCACGCACCCCACCTCATATGGGCAGGGCACCCCTGGGTCCGATCCCTAGCATGGGAAAAATGCCACCTGGGCACCCTGGCAGTGCCAAGCTGGCACCTGGAAGTGCCATGGTGCCTAGGTAGCATCAGCAATGCCAGTGTACCATCCTGCCCAGAGGTCGACCACTCTGGGGCCACTGATGGCTTGGGAGATCTCCCCCCACCTCCAAAATGCCGTTCAGCCTGGTCCCCGTTTGTGGAGACCAGTGTCAAAGGGCACCCGGTTGGGTCTTCTCTACGAGGCCGATTAGATTTCGAGGGCTGGTTAGTTCGAGGGCTGGTTAAGCTCACTTAATGACGACTCCAGAGATCTCGTTCACAGAAAAGTGTGAGGTGATTAATTTTGGAAGGAATAACAGGAAGACAGTATACTGGGCTAATGGTAAGTAATGGGGATGAGCAGAGAGATCTCGGTGTCCATGTACATAGATCCCTGAAAGTTGCCACCCAGGTTGAGAGGGTTGTTAAGGCGTACGGTGTGTTAGCTTTTATTGGTAGAGGGATTGAGTTTCGGAGCCATGAAGTCATGTTGCAGCTGTACAAAACTCTGGTGCGGCTGCATTTGGAATATTGCGTGCAATTCTGCTCGCCGCATTGGAAAGGGTGCAGAGGAGATTTACCAGAATGTTGCCTGGTATGGAGGGAAGATCTTGTGAGGGAAGGCTGAGGGACTTGAGGCTGTTTTCGTTAGAGAGAAGAAGGTTAAGATGTGACTTAATTGAGGCATACAAGATGATCAGAGGATTAGATAGGGTGCACAGTGAGAGCCTTTTTCCTTGGATGGTGATGTCTAGCACGAGGGGACATAGCTTTAAATTGAGGGGAGATAGATATAGGACAGATGTCAGAGGTAGGTTCTTTACTCAGAGAGTGGTAAGGGCGTGGAATGCCCTGCCTGCAACAGTAGTGGACTCGCCAACACTAAACGCATTCAAATGGTCATTGGATAGGCATATGGACGATAAGGGAATAGTGTAGATGGGCTTTAGAGTGGTTTCACAAGTCGTGCAACATCGAGGGCCGAAGGGCCTGTACTGCGCTGTAATGTTCTATGTTCTACATCGAGGGAACTAACGACCGCCAGGATTCCCAGAAGAGGCCTCTTGTGGGATTTACCCGGCACGTCCCACCTCGATTCCGGCAGGACGCGGCGGACAAATCGCGCCCAATATCTCTTTTTTCATGTGAAAATTGTCCCAACCATTAGCAGCTGGGTCATTGTCCACGTAGCCTGTTCTATCATTCAATGATATCCTGGCTAATCTTTACCTTAACTCCAACTGTCTCCCTTGGTTATGTAACTCTTAGTTCTCTTGACGTAACCGTAACAGTATTTTAAGGTCGGAATACCAGATTTTGTATCTGACATTTCTCCTAAAATGGCCATGCTCAGAGGATCTACCTGTTGTGTTGATGAAGATTGTCACGATTGCTGTGATTTGTGAGCACTGGGTAGTCGTGTGCAGAGGATAATTATTATTGTTTTAGACACTGCGCCAGATCTGTACTGCATATCCTAATATTGTGACAGTGACTTTAAAGATTACACTCGGTGGTGGGGTGGGATAGGGTGGGGAGGGGGGGGGGGGGGTGGTCGTACATTAAGGCTTACATTCTGAGACCCACAGAGCTATACTTTCTATTCTATTTCTATTTCACTTTCGTCCCCCTGTTATCTCTGTCTTTTTGTGCTGCTGAATTATGAATTGCATTGTATCCCACAGTGTAAAGAGCACTGTGGGATGATGCATGACTGGATGAATTAGGAATGAACAAACAGTGCCTTGAGAATCAGAGTCTCAGAGAAGCAGCACTAATGGAATCAATTTTGCCCGGTGACCTCAATGAATAGATCTATAAATGATGCTACTAATTTTCGGGTCAGTGAAACGAAATGATTGCGCTCCTCGCCCGATATTCTGAGTGAACGAATGAATGTTAAGATAATGCCTTCCTTAGCTCCCCGAACATGCGCTGGAATGTGGCGACTAGGGGCTTTTCACAGTAACTTCATTTGAAATCTACCTGTGACAATAAGCAATATTCATTTTTCATTTAATGTTTGCTTCAGTACTGATGGATTTCCTATTCACAGCCTATTCCTCTGTCTTGCCAAGTAACCTTTAACCATTTAAGAGATACATGTGGAGTCAGTCACCCTCCCCCAATCTCTTGCCAATAATAGAAGCAAAAATTAAAAACAAACATTTTATTAGGGTATTTGTAGTTTTATAATAATAACGATAACAGCACATAAACATTGTACATAAAACATTCACTTCCCTATCATGTTCTTCGCACCCCCAACAATGAAATAATAGCCTAAACCCCCTCCCTCTAGATTTATGTCTCTGCTGCCATTTTAATTTTCTCCGAGAAAGTCGACGAACGGCTGTAACCTCGGATGAACCCGAACATTGATCCTCTTCGGCGAACTTTATTTTCTAGAGACTGAGAAACCCAGCCATGTCACCAACCCAGGTCTCTAATTTCGGGGGCTTCGAGTCCCTCCACATTGTGGAATCCGTCTCCGAATTACCAGGGAGGCAAAGGCCAAAACGGCAGCTTCTTTCGCCCCCTGGATTCCCGGCTCTTCCGACACTCCAAAGATCGCCATTTCTGGACTGGGCACCACCCCTGTTTTATGTACCGTGGACATTGCCTCAGCAAAACCCTGCCAAAACCCTCTAAGCTTCGGGCATGCCCAAAACATGTGGATATGATTTGCTAGACCTCGAGCATACCGCGGCACACCTGTTCTCTACCCCAAAAAACTTGTTCATTCGGGCCACCATCATATCTGTCCAGTGGACTACCATAAATTGTATCAGGCTAAGCCGGGCGCGTGATGAGGCTGTGTTAACCCTGCTGAAGGCATCCACCCACAGACCCCCCCTCTATCTCTCCCCCTAGCTCATCTTCCCACTTGCCCTTTAGTTCCTCTGTATGAATTTACTCCGACTCCATAAGTTCTTTGCAGATATCTGATACCTTCCCCTCTTTCAACCATTGTTCTGGAAACTTCCCTGTCCTGTATCCCCCGTGGCGGTAGAAGCGGGAAGGTCGGAACCTGCCTTCTCAGAAAATCCCATTCCTGCAGATATCTAAACCCTGCTGGCAGTTCAAATTTCTCTTCACCCTTCAAGCTAGGGAAGCTCCCGTCTGTAAATAGATCTCCCATCCTCTACATTGCTGCTCGCTGCCATCTCCGAAACCCTCAATCCAGCCTTCCCGGCACAAACTGATGGTTGTTGTAAATCGAGGCCCAGACTGATGCTCCCTCTGCTCTCCTATGTTTCCTCCACTGCCCCCAGACTCTCGGAGACGCCAATACCACCGGATAAGCTGAGGTTGTTCACCTCAGACCAGAGAAGTTGAAGGAGAATTTAAACGAATGTATTCAAAATAATTGAAAATGTTAAAAGCTGTGGGCTGGATTATTCCGCTCCGCCCGCCACAAGATCGCCACGGGCGAGACGCAAACAATGGAAAAGTCGATTGATCTTGGGTAGGCCCACAGATTTTAACATTTTCAATGATTTTGAATACCTTTGTTTAATCTCCCCTTCAATCTCTCTGGTCTAAAGTGAACAACCTCAGCTTCTCCAGTCTCTGCACTTTACAGAAGTCTGTCATCCTCTGCACCATTCCAGTGAATCTTTCTGCACCATCGCCAAGGCTTTGACACCTTTCTCAGTGGTGCTCATAATTAAACGCAACACTTCAGCTGAGGCTTAACAGTGTTTTTAGATTGGTTTAGTATAACATCCTTGTTTTTGAATGTAAACATTGTGCAGGGTACGAGAAAAATGCAGGGCAATGGCACTAATTCATAATACTCATTTGGAGAACTGGTAGAGTCACGATGGCCTGAGTGGCCTTCTTGTGCTCCATAACGATTGTGATTCTGAAATTCCATGGACACCCAAATCCATATCATTAACTTCCAAATGAGCAGTGGTCCGAATACCAATCCCCGGCGAGCACCACTGTGCACTAAATCCAGTCTGAAACACAACTTGTCCCCACTACTCTTTGCTTCCTGTCCCTTAGCAGCAGAATGGCTGGTGGAAGGCTACTGGCCATCAATGGAGGTGATTGTAGGGGCATCTTGGAGGATAGCCTTGGCTAGCTCTGAAGACCAGACTTCAGACAGTTCTATTTCTTTTTGGGTGTTAGCAGTCTGGGCTAGTTGGCTGATTGGCAATCAGGACACTAGTGAAGTGGCAAGAGTGAAATCATGAAAGCCTGACTTCCTGGGTGCCCTGTGGAGCCATGGCCACTCTCTCCTGAGGCAGTGCTGTAGCAAACCTTGGGACTTGTTGGAGGACAGATTGCTGGATTGCAGTGATAAACTACAAGCCTCTTTTGTACACTTGTGTTCTCAAGCTGAGTTTGCACAAGAACAGTCCGGCTTTCACTGCAGCGCTCAGACTCTGTACTGCAGTGGAAGCTGAGACATTGGCTGTCAGATATTTCTTCATGGTTGGATGCACAGGCATGTTGTTGGAGTTGTTGCCAATTACTTGCTGGAAAGGGCGGGCTTCAAACTTTGGGACACACTCGGCACCAAGGTTGACGCTGGATTCCTCCATGTTTCTTAGTAAGAAGTCTTACAACACCAGGTTAAAGTCCAACAGGTTTGTTTCAAACACGAGCTTTCGGAGCACGGCTCCTTCTTCAGGTGAATGATTCTTAACATTGATGGCAGGCTTTTCAATGCGTCAAGCATTTTGTTGTATGCACCCAAGACCACCTTCTGCAGCCTTACCCTTTGAAATCCTTGCCTTAAATCTTTAGCAGTAGAACTCGCATACAAGCTCACCCTCCTACAAGCTGGCAGCCGGACGATCCTTGTCTCTGCCTGACTGCAGCATACTTGTGCCCTGTGTCTCACAATTTCCCAACATGTTTCAATTCTATCCTGTAGGTTTTGTGCATTGTCAGTATCCGAACTGGAGGCTGTGAGTGTGCAATCTGGTGATTGTGTGTTTTCATCTGCACTGCCGTCTTGGTCTTAACTGCCTAGGTAGGTTACCGTTCCCAGGATCTGAATGAAAAAGAGTCTAGTCCAAGACTGTGGTGGAGGAGAGAGTGAAAAATTTGAGGTGCATGCTTACACTATCTTTAGCTTGCAAGTTAGAAGACATTGAGGGGGATGTGGCATGTAAGATGGGCAATTAGATATGAGGTTTCCACCATAGCCATGGGGCTCATTCTAGTCTGAGCCTCATGAATGGCCGTTCTGATAATGGCCAATGCCATTTCCTCCACTTGATCTCGAACATTCAGTTTCATATCTCCCCCTCCCTTTAATTCCTCATGCCTCCAGTTCTGCACCACATTCGTGTGCAAGAGAAAAGAATGTGTATGGTGTGTGTCATGCAATATATTTGATTGAAATGGCTGTCAAAGTTGAATTGCCTGGAGCATATGCGAGGCATGTGTTAGGGTTGTGAGGTTTCTAACAGTGGTAATGTGAGTGTGCGGGGAAAGATGTTAGGAATGGGCAGCACGGTAGCAAAGTAGTTAGTACTGTTGCTTCACAGCGCCAGGTCACTGTCTGTGTGGAGTCTGCACGTTCTCCCCATGCCTGTGTGGGTTTGCTCTGGGTGCTCCGGTTTCCTCCCAAAAGCCCGAAAGACGTGCTTGGTAGGTGAATGGGACATTCTGAATTCTCCCTCGGTCGACCCGAACAGGCACCGGAATGCGGCGACTTGGGGCTTTTCATAGTAACTTCATTGCAGTGTTAATGTAAGCCTATTTGTAACACTAATAAAAATTATTGTTATTATTATTACGAGTGCTGATTTTTTGAGTTTGTTAGGAGGTAGAGTGATGGGGTTGTGGTGACTGTCAGTGTCTGATGCTAGGGTGCAGTTAGTTCGATATGATATTTGAAGATGCATTACCCAACCTTGATTTCTTAATGCTGAGTTTTTGCCAAAGCAAATCTTTGCAGGTGAAACCAAATTAGTCCCACTCCCACTGCCTGGGTGACTGATAGTTAAACAGTCTGTTCTCCTGGCTGGTGGAATGGTCCTTCTTGTCCTGATGGTTACCAGACTGACTTGCTGAGTTCTTTTGTAGAGTAATAACTTCAGTTATCTGAAGCCAGTTTCGATCTCATGATGGCAAGGTTCAGAGCCTCTCCCTGTCCACAGAATGGAACTGCAGTGATTGCTAAACAATGAGAGATTGCTAACCCATCAAATTACCAGTTATGGTTAGCTCACTGGAACACGTTACTTGATATTCTATCCTCATGCCTCTGACAAGTCTAGTAGCCATTGTCTGTTCAATCTCTCTCATTGAGCTGATATGGGTGGTTAGTTTGCACCTGGAAAACCTATTTGCATTAGAGACCTTTGCAGAAGCAGGTTCAGACATGACATGAGTTCATTCTTTGTGCAGAAATAACAAACAGTAGTCAGCTAACTCATGACAGCTATTTTAGCAACATATTGTCCGTTCTTTTTTAAAGCAAATTAATTATTGCCCGTATCTTGAAAGTTTAAGAATATTTTTACTTGGCGTGGCAAGCTACAATGCACCTTCAGAGGTACAGGCTACCTGTAAGTAGTGTGAGCAAGTAATGATATTGGGCGCTCTGCTGATGTGTGCAGTGAAACGAGCCTGCATTACATTTTGACAGGACAGGGCATTGTGATCCCTGCACTTGTTTTCATTCGGTTACATAGGATAGGATGACATAGGTGACATGGCACAGGAACATTTGGTTATTTGACCAAGCAGTCCATGCCAGTGTATATTCTTCACTTGACCCTCCTTTCTCTCTTAACTAATCTGCCAGCACAACCATAACCCTTCTCCCTCATATGTTTGTCAAGTTTCCTCATAAGACCATCGGTACTATTCACTCTATCATTTCCTACATTTGTGACTTGTATTTTTTCTATATTCACTCCATCAAAGCATTTCAGAAGTCTTAAAGATATCTATGATGTCATCCCTGAGCCATTTTTTCTTATGAAGAAATGGTCCCGGTCTGTCAATCTGTTATAACCTGCACGAGACCCACGAGGACGACCCGATTGATCCCCCGGTGGGGCTCATGTAGTACGAGCTCCCCCACTGAGGGGTGGAGGCCCAACAGTGGGCTTGTTAATTCCCTGAGATAAAAGTCGGCCCAGGACAGGAGCCGGCATCTCAGGTTGGTCCCGGCTAGGACTTGGGTTGTTGCTATGTTATTGTATTTCCTCGCGGACTCCTCATTGACGACGATACAATCCTTTCTTGAAATCTATACCCGCACATTTCTGGTGACATCATTTTAATCTTCTCCGCACCCTCTCCAGTGCTTCTAGCTCCTTTTCAGAATATGCCTTCCAGCACTGCACAAAATACTAGGTTCAATGTACGTTTAGTGTCACTAATGCACTTTTCAATTCTATGATTCTAAAATATAAAGTGTTTGCTTTTTTAATCTGGCCTTGCTAATTTGCCACCCAACTTTTAGTGATCGATGCATTATACCTTGACATCCCTTTGTTGCTCTCACCCATTCGGACTTGGACCTGTCAAGTGACCTTCCCATTCTCCCTACTAAAATGTATTACCTCGCATTTATCAGTGCTGAGCTTCGATTGCCAATTACTTGCCCATTCTGAAAGTTTATTAATGACCTCCTGCAATTGGATGTCCTCAGTTTTGACTATCCCACCCTCAACAATTTGTTGCTACTGCAAAATTAGAAGTTGTGTTTTTGATTCCAAAGGCCAAATTGTTAATGTAAATTGTGAATAGTGGCGACTTGTCAAACACCACTTTCCATGTTCTGACATTCTGAATAACTATGCTTGGTTGCCGCCCTCTAATTTTTCTGCCTTGAAGCCAGCTCGTAATCAATTCTGCCACCTGCCTCCTGACTCCACATTCTTTGGTCTTACTCTTTAGTCCATCAGGGAGCATCTTATTGAAGGCCTTTGTGGAGCGGTGTGATATAGCCCTCTAAATCTTAGGAAAAATATCTTGACAGACAGTCTCAAATTTTGACAGCCATTATTGATCGCAGCTTTGAAACATTCAAAGCATGGCAAAAAATTTTTGTTGGCATTCAGAGGTTGCCGTGGTACTTGGGAGGGCAGGAAAGAAAAATACACATGAAAGATGTAACGCGTAGAAGGCTGATGATTTAACCTGCCTGCTTACCACTGGCTGGGAACTAATGGCAATCCCACAATCCTTTGGGAGTATGACCTTCCCCAATGAGTGGGCGGAGAAATCATTAGCAGATTCCCTGCATAAATAAAGCTGGCCAGTAGGGAACCGGCTAGAGGAGAGTAAGCAGCAAGGGAGTTGCTGCTACTGTTGTGTGTGTGTGTGTGTGTGTGTGTGTGTGTGTGTGTATATATATATATATATATATATATATATATGTTACTGTAAATAAATGTTATTTCTTTCTATTCTTCAACTCGTGCTCGATTCTTCGTGGCCCTCACAAAAGGTGACATTTCAAACTGGTGCAATTTTTGATTGAATTATTTTGTTGTCAGCCATTTTGCTCAGTGGTAAGCCTCTTACTCTGAGTCAGAGGATTGTGTGTTTGTTCTACTCCAGAGACCTGGGATCAAAATCTAGGCTAAAACTCGAATGCAAGTGCTGACGGAATGCCGCACTGTTGAAAATGCTTTCTTTCGAATGAAGCCAAAGTGCCCCCTCAGGTGGATGAATTCTCAGGCAATCAAAATTTCACTTCAGTGCAGCCAGCTGAAGAGTTAAATGACCAGCTGCCCTCTGTGCATGCCCGACCCCCAGCCCAATTCCATTTTCGAGGGCGGGGCTTCAGATTTACGGGCACATCCACCATTTTCACCACGACGGAGAGGCTCTCAAGTCATGGCCAAAACCTAGGCCGTAATGCTTAGTTCAAGTCCCAATCCAGGGCTTGAGCACAAAAATGAAGTTGACACTACAGTGCAGCAGAGTGGAAGCCCTGCACTGTCATAGGTCTTCCACCTTTCAGGCGAGATGTTAAAGCAAGCTCCCATCTTCCTGCACGGGTGGATGTAAAAGATCCCATGGCACTATTTCAGACAAGGGCAGTGGAGTTTCTCTGGTATCCTGGCTAATATTTACACCTCCAATCAACATCACAAAAAAGAGCTATCTGGTCGTTATCATATTGCCGCTTGTGGGAGTTTGCACAGATTGGCTGCTGCATTTCCTGCATTCGGACAAAACATCTCAAATTTGGGTCATCGTCTATAAAGTACAATGAGACGTCCTGTGGTCATGAAAAGTGCTTTCTAAGTGTAAGTCTGACTTTCTTTTCCGCAATGAAACTCTGGATGTTGATCGTGCCCTCAGCGTGTGGTGGTGTTGTCTCAATAGTGGTGCTCTGGGTTTAGCAGTCTGCAGCTTCTGAGGCTCCATCTGGTGGTTGAAATGTGGAGCTACAGGTTTCACTGGGGGCCAGTGATAACCTGTAGCTGCTTGCTTAATATTTGTCCATCTGGGAGGCCTGACCGAATGGTGATGCCCCAATAAGGAGTACATGGCATACAGGATAAGTTGAATGTAGCAGAGGGTTAACAATCTAAAAGAGTGACAAAAACTCACAGATAAGTGGGCAGATACAACAATAAAACGCCAATTCAGTGGCGTACAATTTTCCTTCAACACTGCTACTGGCATTTATGCTGCACTCAGTTAAAGGCAGAGGCTCTACTTCATGAGAACTGCACTGCAATTTGTAAGCAGAACATGGCTAACAATTTCCAAACGATAGCGAGTCCACTTAACACATTGCGATTTGCACCAGTGATAGATGAGTAGCATTTTAATTCTTTATTGAACTTGAAATTTTACCAATTTTATTCCTGTTCAAAGACTCATGCAAGCAGAATGTACTGACGAATGGCTACTTGCATATTTTTGCATTTTTAAAAATGCTTTTCCTTTCTAATGTGGCTGCTGGTTCGGAAGACAGTGACAGACTGAGTAATTAGTAGTCCGCCAATCTTTCAAAGAAACAACTAGACTAAGCCTGGATATCCTGATCACGTGAGTGTGTTACTTCAGTAATATTATCCTGACTTGACATTCACAAATAGACACTTCTAGCAGGTTTTGTCGTACTACGACGACCAGGAACAATAAATGCTACCAGGACTCCCCTAATTCTGCTACCTCACACCACCACCCCTTCCCAACCCAACCTTCACCGACTCGCAGTAATTGATATTGCAGTGTCTCGGTCACAGGCCAGGCTTAAATTTGCGTACACCAGTGTTTTTCAAACTTTTTTTCCGGGGACCCATTTTTACCAACCAGCCAACCTTTGGGAGCCAACCCGGCCGACCTGCACGACCCATGCCGGCCGACCTTCGCGACCCACGTCCGCCGACCTTCGCAACCCACGCCGGCCGACCTGCGTGACCGCCCATTTTCTCTTACCTTGTTTGTTGCTGACAAAAATGGAGCAAATGGTTTTGGGTCCCTTTGGCCCCAATGGTCCCTTTGTCCCTTTGGTCCCTTTGGCCCCCCCGAACTTGAAGAATAAAGGCTGCGACCGTATAAAAAGAAATGCGGCCGCACTGCGCATGCGTGCCCGATCATTGGTACGCATAGTTTTGCGCATGCGCACCGATGATCGGGCGCGTATGCGCAGTGCGGCCAAATTTTCTTTATCTGTTCCTGGCCATTTTGAAGGCCGCTCGCAGCCGGCATTATTAAAAGCCGGCTGTTGCGCGTGGATTTGCATGATCGGGAGCGTCGGACGGCTCAGCGACCCTCCCGACACCCGCCCGCAACCCACCCACGGGTCGCGCCCCTGAGTTTGACAATGCCTGGCCGACAACACAAACCCAAGCATCAAACCTGCGAGTCTTAAGTGCTATATTGTATGACCCTGCTGGTGGTACTCCTACCACTTTACAAGAAGGACTTGAATGCACAGTCCAGTGAAATGTCGGAGATGCCGCCCTCCAAATGAGATATAGGAACTTTTACCCTGTTAAGCATTATCCAATGATGTTATGGCTGTTCTGTGATCAAACTGCCCAAACATATCCTGCAATACCCTGGTCTACCAGTCGGAGATTTAAGATTAACAATTGGCTCTAGCCACAACTGCCATTTGTGGAAGAGTGTTCTGAACTGTACCAATATTCTTGTTCAGCTTGAAAGTAAAGTTCCTCCAGAGCTATTCAAAGAGGCTGTCAATATCCCATCCTTGTGCAAACCATAAAAAGCAGAATAACTGGTAGTTCCTGTTAACATAATACTTTTGGAATTCCGAACAAATTCATTACATGAAGGGCTTTGTGATGTTTTCATGCAGATGTAAAATACCACATACTTGCAAGCATTTTTGTAATGCATCTAAACAATAAACCACTAGGATGTGGGGTAGCCATTTTTAGCCTTCTGCAGGTAGTACATTTGAAACTCAAATGTTGCTTTATTTTCTGCTTCAAAAACAGAGGCAAAGGGCTGTTTAGGTAGTCCAGGATTGCTAACTCAGTTTTGAAGTCACAAATTAATGGAGTGGATGTAAATGCTGTTGAAGGGAGGATAACATCAATTTAGGTGTGATCATCAGATTTCCTTTAAACAAACGAAAAGCTGTCGGTGAGAGTTTAAAAAATATCAATTTTTGTGATTGACAGGCCATCTGGTCTTGGGTAGAAAAAATGGCCATCTATTCCTATTGTTTCAATAGAAGTCTTTGTGAATATTTTCTAAAAGGCATGCTTATGTTGTTATGAATGTTTGACTGAGTTTTACAAGTTACAGGTGTCTCACAGGGACTCTGAGCTCACAGCTTTATTTAAATTTAAAAAGGCTAAATTATTAATTGTTTTTGACATTGGCCCTGAAAAAAAGTTTTTATTTTTAACCAACAAGTTTCAACCACTTAAGCCTGAAAAGCTTTGAATTGGTTTCATTTTATAAAAAATTAAGAGTACCCAATTTTTTTTTCCCATTTAAGGGGTAATTTAGCATGGCCAATCTACCTACCCTGCACATCTTTGGATTGTGGGAGTGAGACCCACGCAGAAACAGGGAGAATGTAAAAACGCCACACGGACAGTGACCCAGGGCCAAGATTGAACCTGTGTCCTCTGCGCTGTGAGGCAGAAGTGCTAACCACTGCGCTGCCCTTTGAATTGGTTTCATTGTTAGGAGTGTGTATGATTGAAAGCTGTTTTAGTTGGAAGTTTTTTCCCCCTAATCCACAAAGCTCCTGCTGTCTAGCCACAGGTAAGATTGTTTAATTCTTTCATGGTTTATAGGCATCATTGGAAAGGCCACCATTTTGTGTCCATTCCTAATTTCTCTTGAACTGAGTGGCTTGTTGATCATTTCAGGGTGTACTGGGGGGGGGGGGGTGAGGAGTTGAGTGGTGAGGTTCAGAAATTAGTTGCTGGACTTGACTTTATCCTACCCCGCCCCCAGAACAGGGGAACTTAATACATAGGTGGGTGTTCTGGACATGAGATACCTACCTCTGTCCTAAATGGTCTACCCCATATCCTCAGACTGTGGCCCCTGGTTCTGGACACCCCCACCATCAGGGATATCCTTCCTGCAACTACCCTGTCTAACTCCGACCCAAGGAGTTTGCCACAACTGATGTATAACTGATTTATACAAGTTGTGTGAGTGGTCAAATGGGTGGCAGATGCAGTATAATTTAGATAAATGTGATGTTATCCACTTTGGTAGCAAAAACAGGAAGGCAGACTATTATCTGAATGACCATAAATTAGGCGAGGAGGATGCGCAACCAGACCTGGGTGACCGCCTACATCAGTTGCTGAAGGTAAACATGCAGGTGCATCAGCAGGTAAGGAAGGCAAATAATATTTAGGCCTTTATAGTGAGAGGATTCGAATACAGGAACAGGGATGTCTTGCTGCAATTATACAGGGCCTTGGTGAGGCCACATCTGGAATACTGTGTGCAGTTTTGATCTTCTTATCTGAGGAAGGATGTTCTTACTCCAGAGAGAGTGCAGCGAAGGTTGACCAGACTGATTCTTGGGATGGCAGGACTGATGTATGAGGGGGAGATTGAATGGTTAGGATTGTATTCGCTGGAGCTCAGAATAATGAGGAGGATCTCATAGAAACCTATACAATTCTAACAGGACTAGACAGGGTAGTTGCAGGAAAAATGTTCCTGATGGTGGGGGTGTCCAGAACCAGGGGCCACAGTCTGAGGATATGGGGTAGACCATTTAGGACAGAGATGAGAGATTTATTCACCCAGAGACTGGTGAGCCTGTGGAATTTGTTACTACCAAAAGTAGTTGAGGACAAATCTTTGTACATTTTCAAGAAGCAGTTAGATGTAGCACCTGGGGTGAAGGAGATCAAAGGATATTGGGGGGAAGGTGGGATTAGGCTATTGAGTTGGATGATAAAGCATGATCCTAATAAATGGTGGAGCAGGCAGAAAGAGCAGAATGGCCGTCTCCTGCTCCTATTTCCTAGATTCTATGTAACAAGCCTACCATTACTTAATTCCTGCTTCTCTTACTCATGAGCAGTGAAATTATATTGGCTATTTGCCATTTCAATAGCAAGATTTGCATATTCCCCAAGGATCCAAAATTTGTGGTCTGCATCGCTACAGTCTCCTCGCCGATTTCTTTCAATAGCAGAGGAAATGTACAGTAACGCTCCACTGACTTGTCTGGCTTAAGTTTTCCTGTTATTTTTCAGTGCCATTTATTTTTATATTGTTGTTTCTGGCATTGTTCCATGTCTTCCTCAAGTGGACCATTGTTCTCAATTCCACCATCCTTTGTTTAAAACAAACCGAGGAATCATTTAATATCTCTCGTACATTCATCCTCTACAATTTGACTTCTTCCTCATCTCTACATAGCCTAACTTGTCTCAGAGCTATCCTCTTACCTTCCACATGATTTGTACAATTATGGAAAAGTTACAGCACAGAAGGAGGCCAATCGGCCCATCTTGTCCATGCCAGCACACTGAGGTGCCCTTTGTAATCCCGCCTTCCTGATTATCAACGCCCTTGCTGTTTCCTACCTTCACATGTTTTTCACTTTTATTCCCTTTTGGTATTCACCATTTTCACTTTCTTACTGCCCTTTCTCTATTCCTCATCCTGATATTTTGTATTGTCAGCTCTTTTTAAAAAATCAAATGTCACCTTTTTAAAGTTTTGAATTTTTTTGCACACCAGATTTGTTGGTTGGGTTGTACTCATCTCAGTTGGCTGGACAGCTGGATGGTGATGCAGAGCGAGGCCAGCACAGTGGGTTCAATTCCCTTACCGGCTGAGGTTGTTCATGAAGGCCCCACCTTCTCAACCCTGCCCTTCGCTTGAGGTGTGCTGATGTTCAGGTTAAATCACCACCAGATCTCTGCCCCCAAAGCAGCCTATGGTAATAGAACATAGAACATAGAACAGTACAGCACAGAACAGGCCCTTCGGCCCTCAATGTTGTGCCGAGCCATGATCACCCCACTCAAACCCACGTATCCACCCTATACCCGTAACCCAACAACTCCCCCCCCTTAACCTTACTTTTATTAGGACACTACGGGCAATTTTGCATGGCCAATCCATCTAACCCGCACATCTTTGGACTGTGGGAGGAAACCGGAGCACCCGGAGGAAACCCACGCACACAGGGGGAGGACGTGCAGACTCCACGCAGACAGTGACCCAGCCGGGAATCGAACCTGGGACCCTGGAGCTGTGAAGCATTTATGCTAACCACCATGCTACACTGCTGCCCGCATCAACTGGGAAACAGAATGGTAAGTCAGAGAAAACAGCAATTAAAACATGCTTGAGTAATCTGGGACTATATTGACTTTACTGTACCTTTTACCTATACTCATCTGGACAGATGCAAGAATGCCAAATTTCTGAATGACAAATGACAACCCAATCACATCATTGCTCATTGCATACACATACTCATGTGGCGCACAGTGGCCCCTTTGAGACCAGAAGTGCTATATTGTTATTTTTACATTTGTTTTGTTTTCTGCTGCAATGCATATTTTAAAATTTACCGATCTGTTGGCCGATTTCTATTTTTTCTGACCTATCCTTTTTTGAGTCTGATCGCTTCTTCTGTAGAATCCCTACAGTTAGAGGGATGTCATTTGGCCCATCGAGTCTGCACCTAACTCTCCGTAAGAACACTCTGCCTATGCCCACTCCCCTGCCATAACCCTGGGGAATTTAGCATGGCCAACCTACCTAACCGGCACATCTTTGGACCGTTGGTGGAAGCCGGAACACCCGCAGGAAAGCCACACAGACACAGGAGAACGTATAACCTCCACACAGAAATTCACCCAAAGCTGGAATCGAACCCGAGTCCCTGTCTGTGTGAGGCAGCAGTGCTAACCGCTGTGCACTGTGCTGCTGGCCTCACTTACGTTTGCAATGTTTCAGTTCAGCATTCTTTCAAACTTGATTCTTTGGTGGTATTTTTATTCTTGAATTGAACTCGAGCATGTTTTAATTGCTGTTTTCTCTGACTTACCATTCTGTTTCCCAGAGCTAAACTCAGCCACAAATACATCAGGCGCATCAACTGTGACTTATTTGGCAGCACCCTTGCATCTGAGTCACCAGGTCACAAGGTTCAAGACCCACTCCAGGGCTTGCATATAAAATCAAAGCTGACATCCTAGTATGGTACTGGGCGAATGCTGCAGTGTTGGAGGTGTCACCTTTTGGCTACATTCAAGATAAGTGGCAGAAGGTGCAGGGGGGGAAATGCAGAAACACTTTTTTACACAAAGGGTGGTGGGAGTCTGGAATTCGCTACATGAGTTGGTGGTGGAGTCAGAGACCCTAAACTCTTTAAAGGTGGTGGATCTGCACCAATCTACTGGGCTATGAACCGGTTGCAGGAAGGTGGGATTAGAAAAGGGCACCTGGGTGTCCTTGGGCTGTCATGGACAGAATGAGCTGAATGGCCTCCTTCTGTGCTGGAACCTTTCTATGATTTCTCTGTACAGATATCTCAGAATCACAGAAAAATACAGTGCAAAAAAGGCCCTTCGGCTTGTCAAGTCTGCACCACCGCATGAAAGGCACCTGATCTGCCAATCCTAATCCCATTTGCCAGCACGTGGCCCATAGCCGTGAATGTTAAGACATGCCAAGTGCACATCCAGGTACATTTTAAAGGATGTGAGGCAACCCGCCTCTACCACCCTCCCAGGCAGTGCGTTCCAGAACGTCACCATCCTCTGGATAAAAACGTTTTTCCTCAAATTCCCCCCTGAACTTCCCGCCCCTCACGTTGAACTTGTGTCCCCTCGTAACCGACCCTTCAACTAAGGGGGACAGCTGTTCATTGCCATGCCACTCTGTGGTGATCCACTGTGTTAACTGTCTGCACCTGTATTAGGGGATGTACGGTAGTACCTATACTACAGGTTCGCCGGTAGCCCCTGCCGGCTAGCTCCGCCCATAAGGAGCCGTATAAATATGCATGACTCCTCCTGATCAGCCGTTCTGCCAGCTGCTGTAGGTGGCCACGCATCTGACTGTAATAAAGCCTCTGTTGTACCAATCCGAGTCTTTAGTACAATTGATAGTGCATCACACTCATAATCTTGTGCACCTCAATCAGGTCACCCCTCAATCTTTTCTGCTCCAGCAAAAACAACCCAAGCTTATTAACTTCTTTGGTGAAACGCCTCTGCCCCCAGTCCAGTGCAATCACATCCTTCCTACAATGTGGCGACCAGAACTGCATACAGTACTCCAGCTGTGGCCTCACCAATGTTCTATATAACTCCAACGTGACTTCCTTGCTTTTGTAATCTATGACACGATTGATAAAGGCAAGTGTACCAGATACCTTTTTCATCACCCTATTATTATGCCCTTCTGCCTTTAGAGATCTATTTACAAACACGCTACGGTCTCTTTCTTCCTCAGGACTTCCCAGTGTGGTGCCATTCATTGAATATTTCCTTGGGCAGCATGGTGGCACAGTGGTTAGCACAGTCACTTCACAGTTCCAGGGTCCCAGGTTTGATTCCTGGCTTGATTCACTGTCTGTGTGGAGTCCGCACTTTCTTCCCGTGTCTGCGTGGGTTTCCTCCAGGTGCTACGGTTTCTTCCCGCAGTTGAAAGATATGCAGGTTAGGTGGATTGGCCATGATAAATTGCCCTTAGCATCCAAAAAAGGTTAGGTGGGGCTACGGGGATAGGGTGGAGGTGTGGGCTTAGGTAGGGTGCTCTTTCCAAGGGCCGGTGCCTCCTTCTGCATTGTAACTTCTATGATTCTATGATTGTCAAATTGCTCTTCCTTTTTCAGGATACATAGATACATAGAAGATAGGAGCCGGAGGAGGCCTTTTGGCCCTTCGAGCCTGCTCTGCCATTTATCATGATCATGGCTGATCATCCAACTCAATAGCCTAATCCTGCTTTCTCCCCATAGGCTTTGATCCCATTCCCTCCATAGCCTTTGATCCCATTCTCCCCAAGTGTTATATCCAGCCGCCTCTTGAATATATTCAAATTCCATCTGCCACTTTTCTGTCCAGTTGACCGTCACGTCTATATCTTCCTGTAACCCAAGACACTCGGTCTCACTGTTCATCACTCAGTTTATCATTGTGCCATCCACCTTCAAGGTGATAGACCTGCAAGATACTATATTCCTAGATCTGAACCTGGGAGGAAGAGATGATTTCCAGCTGGAATGCAGAGTAAATGAAACTGAACAATTCAGTACCAAATGGGATCCTCCTAATTTCCCAGAAGCAGATGATGGGCAAGAATTGGTCACGAAACAGCCTTATGATGTCTGGCGGGGAAGGTTCCCTCCTCTGTCTGTTTAAGGACATTTCTGATTTTACTGGACTTCAGACCAGAGAGAGAAATGCTAACGTGGACAGAACTGGAAGTGGACTTTCTGGAGCACAGCTCTGAGCTTAGAAAGAAGGAAAAACATTTTGTCGTGAGACATTCAGGGCAGAATTAATTGGTGGATGAGGATTGCGAGTCTGAAGAACGGAGAGAGATATCTGAGGGGAGGAATTCATCTGTCAAATAATCGGGAAAATGTTCAAAACTGAAAACTTATTTTAACAAAATCTGACATCAGTTGTGTCAGTAAAAAAGATTGCATCCAACCATGCTGAAAAAATAGATGGGGCAACATTATCAAATGACTGAAAGGCGACTTGTGTTATTTCTGTAACTAAAACACAAGATACAACAAATCTAAGAATCACTATTTTTTACCAGGATGACACCATTTGGATAACTACTGTTCTCTTTTAAAATTTGTTGGCATTTAAAGGGGGTCCCATGTGTGTTAATTATGAAAATTCTTGCTGGGTGAATTGGCGGTGTGTAAGTATTAATGCAGGCAACTTTTTCACTATCATCTCCGACATGGATGACAAACTGACTGGGCTGCTTTTAGTAATGGGTCTGTGGAACTGCAGAATAAATCCTCGGAGCTACATCAGTCTTGGTGCTCCGAATGAGTGGGTGAATGCTGTCGGGTGGCAAAACACAACCTGCACTTACTCAGGGAGCTGAGGAAATAGAAGCAGCGTGATTGAATGTGGAAAAGAGATAAACTTACTTTCATCTGATCAAGAGTGAGCCCATTAACCTTTTGAATAAAGAGAGGAAATGGACAATTGTGTGTTCTACATCTCGCTCCATTTACCGGATCCAGTTTATTTTTTTCAATGCAGCAGGTGCGAGGTGATCACATTAGAATTAGCAGAGATTGGTCTTGAATAGCAAATTGGAGACCATTTACATTAAGGTTCCTGAGAATACAGAGAAACACATCTACCCGGTCAACCTGACTGAAAGGAATTTAATCCAAACGACTGGGGTGTGTCAGGTGGTTTGATGAAAGAACGCATGTGCAGGAGTGCTGGCAGCCGTGATACACTTGCACCCTTCTCATACCACACTAATGCACTGTGGCACAGTGGTTGGGAACCACTGAATTACACTAACAACCAATTTATGATTATCGTTCAGGCTCACAATGTAGCTCACTTACACTTGCAAGAAGCTACATATATTCATAATGCAGGCACCTTTCCTCCACAGGCAAAAGGAACATGTCCTGGCATTGTATTTGTTTTAAACCAACAAACAGCATGGCAGACAATAGTTCCCCAGTGTAATCTCCTTGGCAGCACCGCCAGCAATCAGGATCAACTTGCCAAACAATCAGCACTTTTTTCTCATGATATATGAATTGGTGCTCTCTTTGAAATTCACTAATTCCCTCAGGGAAGGAAATCTGTTGTTCTTATCTGGTCTGGCTTCGGGCCCACAGCAATGTGGTTGACTTTTAAATGCCCAGGAAGCCACTCTGAAGTATTAAACTAATGCAGAGCCCGAAAGGGAATGAAACCAGATGGACCACCTGGCACCAAACTAGGCACCGGAAATAACAAATGCAAACTCAGCCCTGTCAATATTGCAAAGTCCTCCTTCCTAACATCTGAGGGCTTGTGCCAAAATTGGGAGAACTGTCTCACAGACTAGGCAAGCAACTAGTCATACTCAAAATCTGATCTTACAGGAAATATCCCATATATTACCATCCCTGGGTATGTCCTGTTCCACTAATGGACAGATTCAGCAGAGGTGGCAACGCAGTCGATTACAATCGGAAAGGAGGGAGCTGCCCTAGTTGTCCTCAACATTGATTCCATTCCCCATGTAGACTTTTGGCTTCAAGTCAAACATGGACAAGGAAACCTCCTGCTGATGACCACATAATACCCCTCCCCAACAGCTGATGAATCAGTACTCCTCCATGTTGAGCAGCACTTGGAGGAAGTGCTGAGTGTTCCAAGGGCACAGAAAATACTCTGGATGAGAGACTTCAATGTCTGTCACCAAGAGTGGCTGCTAACCGAGCAGTGTGAGTCCGAAAGGACAGAGCTACTAGACTGCATCTGCAGCAGATGGTGAGGGAACCAACAAGAGGGAAAAGAAATACTTAACCTCAACCTCACTAAATGCATTGGTCCATGACAGTGTCAGGCGGAATAACCATTACACAGTCCTCGTGTAGAAGAAGTTACATATTCACACTAAAGATACCCTGTATTGTGTTGTGTGGCACTATGACCGAGCTGAATTAGATAGATTTCAAGCAGATCTAACAGTGCAAGACTGGTTATGCATGAGGCTGTTGGCCATCAGCAGCAGAATTGTATTCAACCACAATCTGTAACCTTATGGCCCAGCATATTCCCCACTCTACCATTAACACCAAGCCAGGGGATCAACCCTGATTCAATGAGGAGCCTATTTAGGAGTACCTAGAAATGAGGTGCCAACACAGGACAATTTGTGTGTCATACTGCACAAGCAGCGACAGAGCTATCTGATGTCACAACCAATGGATCAGATCTAAGCTCTGCGGTCCTGCTGCACCTTGTTGTGAATGATGGTGGAAAAGTGAATAACTCAGGAGGAGGAAGCTCCAGAAATATCCCCATCCTCCATGATGGGGCGCCTCGTGCATCAATGCAAAGGATACAGCTGAAGCATTTACAACAATCTTCAGCCAGAGGTGTTGAGAATATGATCCATTTGTCTCCTCTGGAGGTCCCCAGCATCATGGATACCTCCTTCAACCAATTTAATTCACTCCACGTGATATTAAGAAACAGCTGAAGGCAGTGGTATCTGCAAAGGCAATGGACCTGTCAATATTCTGGCAATAATATAAAGAACAAAGAACAATACAGCACAGGAACAGACCCTTCGGCCCTCCAAGCCTGTACCATCCATGATACTAACCTTGGTCAAAACCCTCAGCACTTCCTTGTGCGGTATCCCTCTATACCCATCCTATCCATGTATTAACAAGCTGCTCTGAAGGCGTTGCTCCAGAACCTCCGCAGCTCTTAGCTAAGTTTTTCCAGTACGTCTACAGTACTGACATCTACCTGGTGCAATGAATGTAGGAATTTCAGATGAATTGTATTGTAGGTATTTGGTGCACCGAGATTTAAAAGCCTGAGTTAATATTTGACAGCTGCAGTCATGTTTTAAACGAAATCCCAATGTGAAAGACAATAAAGCCTTTGGGGGTCAGTGGTGCAATTAAAGTATCATTAAAAGCTTGGATGAACTTAAGGGGATTGGATTCCCTGTGGAGTTAATTAGATTTTAATTTGGTCAGATGATATCATTACTGGGTGGAGCTAAGTTATCAGGCATTTTGCAGGGAAAGCAGTAGAGTTCTAGCTGAAGCTGAGACCACAAGTCAAGCGGTTTGCTCTCTGCAGTTCAGTTAAAAGATATGTCTGCAAACAGGAGTGCAGTGTGATTGGAAAGGTGAACAAACCAGCTGAAACAGCTTCTCAAGAGATACAGCCAGAGTTTATGCATGGGTCTGACAGGAGGCTGATCTTTTTTTCAAAGCAGTGTCAAAAGATCTATCTTTGTCAAAGAACGTCACCTCTGTAAAGCAGGTATTCCTGAATGCCAATGGTATTTAATAGTGGATTGAGAGCTGAGAATGTTTTTTCTTGTTTGAGCGGGAATAAAGATGGCAGTTAAGGATATTTTATTCACTGTATTGAGTAGTATTGTTTAAGGGCTAATTGTAACCTATTTTCTCGTGTGATGTTAAATATATTTTAATACTGTCTTCGTAATAAAGCTTGTTTTAATATACCATACCACTATTTCTTTGTGTAATCACTCCTGGAGCAAGGGGGTATCCTTACCTGGCAGTCTGACTAAATTAACATAAAATATTGGGGTTTCTGTCCAGTATCCTCACCATTGTTGAGGTCTGATCTGAGATCAGGACAAATCCAATCCAGCTAATTATAATCCCATCTGCCTACTTTGATCATTCGAAAATTGTGGAAGGGGTCATCAACAATGCTATCAAACAGCATTTTGTAATAACCTGCTCACTGATGCTCAGTTTGGGGTCCACCAATGTCACTCAACTCCTGACCTCATTACAGCCTTGGTTCAAACATGGGTAAAGAAGTTGAACTCCAGAGGCGAAGAGTGATTGCCCTTGACATCAAAGCAGCATTTAATTGAGTATGGAATCAAGGAGTCCAAGCAAAACTGGAGTCAATGGGAATCGGGGAGAAACGTCTCAACTGGTTGGAGTCATCTCTGGCAGAAGGGATGATGATTCTGGTGGTTGGAGATTAAACATCTCAGTTCCAGGATAGCATTACTGGTGTTTTTCAGAATAGTGCCCTGCACTCAACCGCCTTCAGCTGCTTCATCAATGACCTTCCTTCGATCATAAGTGCGGACGTGGGGGTGAAAATCAAATCCGAATTTCTGCTCCCACTCAGTATTCCCGTGACTGCTGCTAAAAGTGGGGTTGCTCGGACTTAATGTTTGGGTCATAGTGTGCCAGCATTTACGGTTTATGCCGACCCCTGTGCAAATTGACTCCATGGGTAAACTCTGGAAGGTGATCAGTGCCAATGGACATCTGCAGCCTGAGCCAATGTCTTCACCGGCGGAGTAGAGAAAACTAATGAAAGCGCTTTCCCAAATCCCACAAAGGAAAAGCAACCTGGTATTCCAGTAAACAAGTTTTGCAGTCTATTTCCTCGGAGAGTGAGCATCTTGTCTGAACATTATTGCTTACTGAGGTGTAACAGCATCAGAAACTGCAGCAGAATTAAATACATCATAATTGCCTGTGCCAATGGGCAGGCGGAAAGAATTGTTTTGCCCATTAGTCTGTTTGTCAACAATATATCTATGAAACTGGATGGATTTCAACTGAAACCGAGGAAGAACTGATTTGTCTTCGGTCACAACGCAGACCCAATTCCTATATTTTGTTAAAAGATCCATTAACAATGTGAGATGGGGCAAATTGACTTTTCTGGAATGTCAAGGGTTGTTTTGTTTTTAGAATATTGTTTGTTTTAGAACAGGCTTGTCCAAGGTACGGCTCGGTGGGCCACATTCGGCCTACAAAGTCCCTCAACATGGTCCCAGGAGGCAGTTAACAAATTTCCTGTTGATATAAAAGGCCAAGATTTTGCTTGGAGCTGCTCCTCCAATGACAGACTGTTTCTTTCCCACCAAGCAATGCTGGGGCCGTGCACGTGGAGTAAAGCTACATCCGGGCTGGAGCATGGGAGCCAAGTACGAGGTAGCTGGAGAGGACAAAGGTGCATTGGGCCAAGCAATGTTGAGTTTTTGTCATTTTGGCACAACTGGCAATGTAATGGTGACTGAGTGTGTGTGTGTGTGAGTGACTGGGTAGATGTGGGAGGTGTGACTGATTGGGTCGGGTTGTGGTAGGGAGGGAGCATGCGTGCCGGTGTGTATGTGTGTCTGCCTTACACACAGTCTCAGTTCTCACTCTCGCTCTCACTGCCACACACGCACAGGATTGTATTCACTGCCATTTGTCAAAAGGTGAGCAGAGTTTTCAGAACAGGTTGTTGGATGTGGATTGGCCTGAAGCCTCCTCCGTGAGATAGAGGTTCTTAACAAAAAAGTTTTTTTTTTCAGCTTTGCAGTCAGAGAATCAACCAGACTAAAAAAAAGGCTGTGTAATCGTAATACGCCGAGTCATTACAATTCCAAGGAAGAGGTCATATGTGTGCTGTTGGATTGGCTGAGTTTTCCAGCACCGTTCTGGTTTTATTTAATTGTAATGATGTTGAATTAAACAGCATGGCAGAGGCATGAGCTCGACTGAGTGCCATCTTTTCTTGTTAAATGAAGTATACTTTTCCAGTCAGCTTTCTGCTGAACTGAGGTTGCTCCTTACATTTAGAGCGCATGGAACAAAATATCCTCCTGATGCAGACTTCACAATGTTACAGTGACATGATTTATACCCAGTCTTAAGACCGATTGACAAAAAAAAACTGTGGCAAATTATTCTTTACTCTCTGCCCAGGCATCTCACTGGCCATTCATCTTCATCAGCCAGAGGACAGAAGAGATACCAACTTTCATTCAACAGCACCCCTTTCCCACCACTACTATGAAGAGTGGGCCAATCTTACTTAAGCTGCATGATTTTGCCCACTTGGGTTGAGTTGGAACTGCAGTCTGTCTTTCGTTTGGTGAAGTTAGACACTCGTCTCTAGTTGAGTGGTGCACGCAGTGATTCACAATCGAGCCAGTAGGTCCTGGAACAGTTGCAGTATTGATCTGTCAGCATCCTCTGCATCCAGTAAATATATAATGTATCTCCAATATTAACACACTGAGAGCTGCAATGTTGATGGATACTTTGAGTATATTGAATTGATATTTATTTAAAGTGATTTTTTTGACAATCAGAATTTAGGTTTATTTGAAAGCAATCCATAGTAAACAGATGAGCCATTGGACTGTGCTGAGGCTAACACCTCTTGCACTTATTTTCACACCCGTTTACCATTATCTTTAAATTATATGATTAAAATAATACATGCCTTTGCTACCCACACGGGTTATTTAAGATTCTTTAAAAAAGAATGACGCTACACAACACAGCACAATAAAAATGTGTAGTGTCTTCTCTTTGCAGTCTTATTTTTTTATTTAAAAAAAAAATGTTTCCAATTAAGGGGCAATTTAGCGTGGCCAATCCACCTCTCATGCACATCTTTGGGTTGTGGGGGTGAGACCCATGCAGGCATGAGGAGAATGTGCAAACTCCACACGGACAGTGACCGGGGCAGGGATAGAAGCCGGGTCCTTGGCACCGTGAAGCAGCAGTGCTAACCACTGTGCCACTATGTCGCCCACATCCGCAATATTTTAAGGCCATAAGACATAAGAGTAGAATTAGGCCATTAAGCCATTGGGTCACCCACATCTCACCTATCTTTTCAATATTTCCTTGCATTTTTCCTTCCCTTCTAACCCTCAAAAGGCAATTGGCCTGTTATTCTAGCAAATGTACACAGGCACCATCATCGTGTTTGGTTAACTAATGCAAGTGTATATTCATCAATTGTTGATTAATGTTAAACTCCATTTCAAAGCGGGTTTCTATCGTGTGTGATGTTTGGCTAAAATTGATCAGCTTTTCAAGTAATTTTTTTCTTTTGTTTGTGGGATGCGGACATCGCTGACTAGATTTGCATTTGTTGCCCATCTCAAATTGCCCTTGAGAAGGTGGTGGTGTGCTGCCTTCTTGAACTACGTGTGGTGTTGGAATCCCTCCAGGTAGTTCCAGAATTTTGATACAGCGACGATGAAGGAAAGACAGTATCATTCTAAATCACGATGGTGTGTGGCTTAGAGGGGAACCGGCTGGTGATCATGTTCATATGCATCTACTGCTTTTGAATTTTTAGGTGACAGAGATAGTGGGCGGGATTCTCCAATCCTGCGGCAGAGCGTCCACGCCGTCGTAAACGCCGCCACGTTTTACGACGGCGTGAATGGGTCGCTCCCACGACTAATTCTGGCCCCTCCAGGGGGCCAGCACGGCGCTGGAGATTTTCACGCCGCTCCAGCTGCAGATCCTGGTGCGAACTATGTGCCGCGGGATCCGCACATTCGCAGTTCCGCCGGCCCCAATGAGGACATGCGCAGTGGCAGCGTCGCCAATGGGCGCATGTGCAGTGGCCTCCTTCAATGCGCCGGCCCCGACACAACATGGTGCAGGACAACGGGCCGGCGCGTTATTAAGGAGGCCCCCAGCCACAGAGGCTGGCTTGCCGATCGGTGGGCCTCGATCGCGGGCCACGCCACATCGGAGGCCCCCCCAGGGTAGGACCCACCCCTCCCCACTCCAAAGGCCGCCACCTGACCCTGACACGCCGAGGTCCTGCCGGCCCAGAGCAGGTTAGAACGGCGCCGGCGGGACTCAGCTCTTTTCGTACGGCCGCTCGGCCCTTCGGGCCGGAGAATCGGTGGGCCGGCCATGTAGAGCAGACCGCTACCGGCGCCGCGCCAACCACACCGGTGCCAATAGCGCCGATTCTCCACTCTGTGGAGAATTCCGTGCCGGCGTCGGGGCGGCGTGGCGCGATTCGCGCGGACCGCCGGCGATTCTCCGACCCGGCGCGGTGTCAGAGAATCCTGCCCCATGTCTTTGTTGTGTTCTTTAAGTCTTCACTTTAGGTTTTCCTTGAAACTCTTCCTTTGACTGTCTATTATTTTTCCTACCATCAATGGACCATGGACTATTGTATTGAGGAGATCTTTTTCTTGCATTCCGATTAATATTGGGAGATTGCAAGAAAAATGGGAAGAGAGTGAAGATATAATCAAAGCACAGTGGGCAAAGAGCCTACCTCTTTCTGATAAATTTTGCTGACCCAGTTTTTTGTAAACCAATTACTTCATTGCTGACCTGCTAAATGACGTTTCTTCACAGTAATATTTCCATTTCTTGCTGTATTTCCCTTTGTAGGTTGTACAACATATAAACATACTCTAAGCCGCAGTCTGCATTACATGCAGACAGGTCAGCTGTATGCCACATTGGCCTTTTTGGTGAGATTGTTGGAGTTAGGACTTATTTCTTCTGAATTTCTGCTCCCATTATTCCTGATAGTTCAGTTCGGACGTGGAGATGGATTCAGATATGGTTTTCAGTGGGGAATTGGATCAACGCCTGACGATAAGCAAAATGAGTACAGTTATAAGGATAGGGGAGGGGATGGGGCCAGCTAAATTTGTGTGAACTTGATGTGCTGAATAACTTCCTTCTGTGCTGTGAAAGGTCTAATGGAATATAAATGTGAACAAAGATCATTTATGTTTGAAGTCTGCATATAATATGCTTATTTCAATTAGTTATTATGATGGGTGCAGTAAGCTTCTGCTAGAAACAAATTATATCTGCAAAATATTATAGCACAGTGGAAATAATGGTCTTCAGACTTCCATGCTATTTGCTGACGCTTAGGCAAATATGTAGTAAAATTTTATAGGCCGATGGAAAACAAGCAACCAGATTGTCAGGCAGATAGAATTTACAGTGCAGAAGAAGGCCATTCGGCCCATCGACCCTGCACCGGCTCTTGGAAAGAGCACCCCACACTACCACCTATCCCCGTAACCCTGCAACCTCATCTAAACTGAGGGCAACCTAACCTGCACATCTTTGGACTGTGGGAGAAAACCGGAGCACCCGGAGGAAACCTACGCATGCACGGCGTGAACTTGCAGACTCCGCACAGACAGTGACCCAAGCGGGAATCGAACCTGGGACCCTGGTGCTGTGAAGCCATAGTGCTAACCACTATGTTACCGTGCTGCTCATATCCCCCAGATATGGGGCAGAATTCTCCAAGCCAAAATCGCGATCAGAGCGGGGGCGGAGAATGGGCGTTGACACTGAAAACCGGCGCGGCGCTGCTCCCGCGATTCTCCAGTCCCTGGAGAATTGCCACGAGTCGCGCGTATGCGGTCTACGTGACGTGGGTAGGGGGCCATTGCCAGAGGCCCCGGTGGCGATCCTTCACCCTGGGGGTGAATTGAGGGACAGCCATGCCACTGATCCGCGAGCACGCGTGATCTCAGGAGGGGGCCTATATTTTACCCGGGGGGTGAATTGAGGGACAGCCATGCCACTGATCCGCGAGCACGCGTGATCTCGGGAGGGGGCCTATATTTTACCCGGGGGTGAATTGAGGGACAGCTATGCCACTGATCCGCGGGTACGCGTGATCTCGGGAGGGGGCCTATATTTTACCCGGGGGGTGAATTGAGGGACAGCCATGCCACTGATCCGCGGGCACGCGTGATCTCGGGAGGAGGCCTATATTTTACCCGGGGGGGTGAATTGAGGGACAGCCATACCACTGATCCGCGGGCACGCGTGATCTCGGGTGGTGGCCTATATTTTCGGGCCCTCCCCGCGTTGTGAGCACCCCTTGTCATGCAGTGCGGCCGCCGTAGGCCACCGCCTTGTGCATGAGGGGGCTCCCGACCGGAAGTGCAGGGCCCCGTATCAGCAGGCAGAGCTACGTGGAGTACTCAGTGACCTGTTAGCCCCCTACAGGTGGGAGAATCACACTGGACTTTCTTGTCCGTGTTTTGATGCTGGAGTGGTGACAGAGCCCCATTATTGGAGAATCATGGCCATGGGATGTGGAAGTGATGATCCAAAGGGAACACAACAGCAGTAATTTTGATGGGTGCTTTACAAGTAATTTTGTGTATTTGCTTTTTATCAAACATCCTCTGCCATGGCTCTGACATGGCCGTAATTCATATTGGTCTTAGAAAATTTGGATAATGGAGAAGCAACAGAGATATGTATGATCGGTGAGGCTGCACTCCAAATGGACGGCATTTGTTTGTTGCTATCCTTCCAGCTGAAAATTACGGCAGGGTAGCACGGTAGCATTATGGATAGTATAATTGCTTCACAGCTCCAGGGTCCCAGGTTCGATTCCGGCTTGGGTCACTACCTGTGCGGAGTCTGCACATCCTCCCCATGTGTGCGTGGGTTTCCTCCGGGTGCTCCGGTTTCCTCCCACAGTCCAAATATGGGTAGGTTAGGTGCATTGGCCATGATAAATTGCCCTTAGTGTCCAAAATTGCCCTTAGTGTTAGGCGGGGTTACTGGATTATGGGGACAGGGTGGAGGTGTTGACCTTGGGTAGGGTGTTCTTTCCAAGAGCCGGTGCAGACTCGATGGGCCGAATGGCCTCCTTCTGCACTGTAAATCTATGTAAAAAAAAAATGATTGTGTTGATCTATAGAAAATCCCCATAATCATACCAGTGGGTGGAAACTTTGCAGTTGTACTTTGCAGGGCAGCCTGTGGTCCAGAATGCTCCTGTGTGACTCCATTATCAAGGTGAATTGATGTCAGCTGTTCTGCCATGGAAATATACACTTGGACAAATATAAGTTGAGCAAAGAGACCCAATATAGGAATAATACAGCACAGGAGGAGGCCATTTGATGCATCATGTGTTTGTCAGCTCTTTGGTTGTACAATTTGTGAGTAGCACGGTGACAGTGGTTAGCACTGCTGCCTCTCCGCACCAGAGACCCAGGTTCAACTCCGGCCCTGGGTCACTGTCTGTCTGGAGTTTGCACCTCTCCCCCGTGCCTGCGTGGGTTTCCTCCGGGTTCTCCGGTTTCCTCCCACACGCTAAAGAAGTGCAGGCTAGGTGGATTGGCCATGCTCAAATTGCCTCTCCGTGTCAAAAAATGTGATAGGTGGGGTTACGGGGAAATGGTGGCTGAGTGGGCCTAAGTAGGGTGCTTTTTCAGAGGGCTGGTGCAGACTCAATGGGCCAAATGGCCTCCATCTGCACTGTAGCGATCCTATGGATTATTTCTAGTTAGGATTCCCCCATTCTTTCACCACAGCCCTGTAAAGCATTTATCCGGTTTCGTTTTGGGAGTTACTATTGAATTGGGGAGAGGGAGACTGTGTTGAATGTGGAATCAGTATTTTCTAATGAGCTGAGAACAGCACCAATGTGGTGAATTTGAGCAGCACATGGGAGGAGCGGCAAGTAAAAGGATGAGTGAAACCTTGGGACTGAGCAGGCTGTGTGCAGGGGGTTGAGTATCAGTAAGTTATAGGATTTCTCCTACTTGCATGTAAAATATTGAGGTGGTAATCTCTTACTACCAATCATATGTAAACTATGAGCAGAATGCTTCCAACCCACCCACGGCGGGTTGGGTGGTGAGTGAGCGTGGAGAATATGTCGGGAACCAAAAAGTCAAAAACCTGTTGGTAGAAAATCGCGTTGCAGTTCTCCCTCTGGTGGGTTAGTCATCCCAGTGGCAGGTGGGGCAAACTCCTTTTGCATTCATTTACTTCCCATGAGGGTGATTTAGAGATGTGGATCAGAAATTGGCTAGTTGAAAGAAGACAGAGAGTGGTAGTTGATGGGAAATGTTCAGAATGGAGTTCAGTTACGAGTGGCGTACCACAAGGATCTGTTCTGGGGCCGTTGCTGTTTGTCATTTTATAAATGACCTAGAGGAGGGCGCAGAAGGATGGGTGAGTAAATTTGCAGACGACACTAAAGTCGGTGGAGTTGTAGACAGTGCGGAAGGATGTTGCAGGTTACAAAGGGACATAGATAAGCTGCAGAGCTGGGCTGAGAGGTGGCAAATGGAGTTTAATGTGGAGAAGTGTGAGGTGATTCACTTTGGAAAGAATAACAGGAATGCGGAATATTTGACTAATGGTAAAATTCTAGGTAGTGTGGATGAGCAGAGGGATCTCGGTGTCCATGTACATAGATCCCTGAAAGTTGCCACCCAGGTTGATAGGGTTGTGAAGAAGGCCTATGGTGTGTTGGCCTTTATTGGTAGAGGGATTGAGTTCCGGAGCCATGAGGTCATGTTGCAGTTGTACAAAACTCTAGTACGGCCGCATTTGGAGTATTGCGTACAGTTCTGGTCGCCTCATTATAGGAAGGACGTGGAAGCTTTGGAACGGGTGCAGAGGAGATTTACCAGGATGTTGCCTGGTATGGAGGGAAAATCTTATGAGGAAAGGCTGATGGACTTGAGGTTGTTTTCGTTAGAGAGAAGAAGGTTAAGAGGTGACTCAATAGAGGCATACAAAATGATCAGAGGGTTAGATAGGGTGGACAGCGAGAGCCTTCTCCTGCGGATGGAGGTGGCTAGCACGAGGGGACATAGCCTTAAATTGAGGGGTAATAGATATAGGACAGAGGTCAGAGGTGGGTTTTTTACGCAAAGAGTGGTGAGGCCGTGGAATGCCCTACCTGCAACAGTAGTGAACTCGCCAACATTGAGGGCATTTAAAAATTTATTGGATAAGCATATGGATGATAAGGGCATAGTGTAGGTTAGATGGCCTTTAGTTTTTTTTCCATGTCGGTGCAACATCGAGGGCCGAAGGGCCTGTACTGCGCTGTATCGTTCTATGTTCTATGTTCTTTGAATGCTCATTAAAACAGCTGCTCACTTTTGACTGGGGAGGTGGAGTGCAAGGTGAGGCCGGGGCTGGGGGGTGGCCTGACGAACACAAGGGGGACAATGTGGAAGGAAGGTTGTGCAAGGAGGAGGTTGGGGAAAGGGAAAACACAACAGGGCATTGTGGAAGGAGGGCTTTACGACGGGTGATGGGGGTGGGCAGGGGGGGAGGTGGTTGAAATGTGAGGGCTCACGATGGCAATCAGAGAGGCAAGGAGGTGGATGAAGATGACAAACAACGAAAGGCAGAGGGAAAACTGAGGGGAAGGAAGCTGGACCCTGACAAACCCGCATAAAATTCTTTCAAACAAGGGGGTCAAAGGGATACAATATAATTTCCTGGGTGTAGTGGGCATAAGTCCAAGTGGGGCAGAGACTCGGGAGGAGGATAGTTGAATTGAGGAACAGACTTCTTCTTGATGCTGCTAGCCTTTCCCCTCTGGGTTACTCTGCACAGTCTGGTAAAGACAGATGGGCTGGAGAGAGTGACATGAGTATACTGGTCTGGTGTTTAAATATGGTGCTTGGACCTTCAAACCCATTGGCTGAGGGCGGGTGGGCAGATCTGGGCAGCACGGTAGCCTTGTGGATAGCACAATTGCTTCACAGCTCCAGGGTCCCAGGTTCGATTCCGGCTTGGGTCACTGTCTGTGTGGAATCTGCACATCCTCCCCGTGTGTGCGTGGGTTTCCTCCGGGTGCTCCGGTTTCCTCCCACAGTCCAAAGATGTGCAGGTTAGGTGGATTGGCCATGATAAATTGCCCTTAGTGTCCAAAATTGCCCTTAGTGTTGGGTGGGGTTACTGGGTTATGGGGATAAGATGGAGGTGTTGACCTTGGGTAGGGTGCTCTTTCCAAGAGCCGGTGCAGACTCGTTGGGCCGAATGGCCTCCTTCGACACTGTAAATTCTATGATATCTGTGGCCAGCCAGTCAGGGAAGTTGAAGGGGAAGGCACCTGTGCATAATTAATGTGGCTCCAAGCACTGAATCCACCGTGGAATCCCATTACTCTGGGCAACGGGACAGGCCCCGCTTGTTCTGCTCGCCAGTGCACTTAGTTTCATAAGGGCAGAATTCCACCCTATGAGCCAGTTATTCCATTCAGTATTAGTTATGAGAAAAATCTGAATTAGTTTTCAGTTCACTTTAAATAAGCTAGTATCACCTGTTGGTGGGACCAAAGCAATTCCTTTGCGAATCCCTCACTCTTGCTCGGTCTCCCCTCTCCACCTGCTTCTAAGTGGTCTGCTGGCTCTCAGAACTCCTTGTGCAAAAACACAAGCCAAGATAATCAACTACAGGAGACCCAATGTTCCTGATGCAGAGGGCTCAAGACCAGATCGCATGTGATCAGACATCGCATGGTCAGATGTTATGTGGTCAGGATGTCACCTATTGAAGCCTGCAGGAATGCCTTCAATGAGAGGTGACAATCCAGCAGCACTGGCTCCAAATCGGAGTAAAATCAATTTTCAGATGAAATGTAATCATGACAGAAGCTCCATTTCTCAGCCTTGCTTGAAACTTGGATTTGTGACTCGTCATAATTGCAGTGAGTTACGACTGCAGTGAGCTACTATTGCAGTTCCAACAACACTAAAGAAAGTCAGCACCATTCAGGACAAAGCAGCCAACTTGATTGGCACTTCTCCCACAAATATTCACTCCCTCCACCACTAATGCACTGTAGCAGCAGTGTGTACCATCTACAAGATGCTTAAAGGAACTCAACAAGGCTCCTTCGGCAGCACCTTCCAACCCCACAAGCACTACCATCTAGAAGGTCAAGGGCAGCATACCATCTGGAAGTTCTCTTCCAAGTCACTCACCACCCTGACTTGGAAATATATCTCCGTTCCTTTACTGTACCTTTACTATGGACTTCACAGTAACACAGTGGTTAGCATTGTTGCTTCACAGACCAGCGGCGAGATTCTCCGACCTCCCCCGCCGGGTCGGAGAATCGCTGGGGGCCAGCGTCAATCCTGCCCCCCGCCGTGTCCTGAAGTCTCCGGCACCAGAGATTCAGCGAGGGCGGGAATCGTGCTGCGCCTGATGGCGGGCCCTCCCCGGCGATTTTCCGGCCCGCGATGGGCTGAAGTCCCGCCGCTGTCATGCCGGTCCCGCTGGCGTGAATCAAACCACCTACTTTACCGGCGGGACCAGGTGGTGCGGGCGGGCTCAGGGGTCCTGGGGGTGGCGCAGGGCGATCTGGCCCCGGGGGGGGGTGGCTTCATACTGATTGAGGAGTCCAGCCCTCTTCGACTGTCATCGCAGGCAGTTGTGATATTGTCGCGATCCGAATCGGTATTGAATTAGCTGATCCGAGTTTAATGCATTTTGCTTCTCTGGGCAAGCATGGGGATGTGGAAAACCAACCTGGCTTTCTGCTCCTATTCAACGGTCCACATTAGAAATTGCTTATGTGTGAACCTTGACGGAGGGCTTGCATCATCACAAACCCTCCGATTGTAGGATGTGTTTTACTGATCCCTCCCATCTGGCCTTGCACATGAAGAATGGCTACTTCTTTGAGATACAGAAAGTCTTCTGAGATACAGAAAGTCTTCTGATTCCTGTGCAACTTTACCATGCCATGAAAGAAGAAAATGGGTAGGAGTACTTAACCATTGTATTGGAGAGAGGGTTACATTAATGGTGCTTGGACGCAATGGTAGAATTAATGTCATTAGTAAGAGAACGTCGTGTGTTCTGAGCAAAAATAGAGAAACAACAAAGAAATGATTACAGTGGTAAGTGAAGTAGGGCGATATAATGAATGCCTTTGGGTTTACATGCAGCATTTTCTAATGTGATTGAAATAATAGGGCGGCACGGTGCAGTGGTTAGCACTGCTGCCTCACGGCATTGAGGACTTGGGTGATCCCGACCCCGGATCACTGTCCGTGTGGAGTTCGTACATTCTCCTTATATTTGCGTGGGTCTCACCCCCCACAACTCAAAATGTGCAGAGTAGGTGAATTGGCCAAATTAAATTGCCCCTTAATTGTAAAAAAAAAATTGGATACGGTAAAAAAAAATTTTTTTCAGTTACTGAAATAATTCCTGGTTGTGATGTAACTTGCTTTTGGTTTCTTTACTTCCAGGTGATGCACTGCGACAGATCATGTCTGAAGTACAAGGAACTGTTGAATTTTCTGTCGAACTGCACAAGTTCTACAATGTTGACCTCTTTCAGCGAGGGTGAGTGCTGCATTCCCATGTTAATGATAATTTTGTGTTACTTGCCATGAGAAAAGCACATCAAACACCTGTATGCAGAATACACTGTTAGTAAGTAATGCCAGTACATGTTGTGGAGTTCAATGATGCTGGCCTTTTCTACAGGTGATCTTGCATTCAGCATTGTATCCTTACTACTCGTTGTCTAATAATAGTGCCCATAACCCACAGATGTAAACGGTGGATATCATTGTGATCAGAAATATGTATTGTGTAAATTCCTCACCTAATATTGTGATTTAGTTCCTGAAGAGTGCATCTTTCAACGAAACTATGTTAAGCGAAACAGATTTTCCTGTTGCAACCAAATTGACAGCTTTAGTTAGGACCTTTCACAAGAAGAAAATATTTTTTTTTGTGTATAAAACCATATTTTCGGGCCCCCTTTCTAAGGAGGGATGTGCTGGCCCTGGAAAGGGTCCAGAGGAGGTTCACAAGAATGATCCCTGGAATGAAGAGCTTGTCGCATGAGGAGCGGTTGAGGACTCTGGGTCTGTACTCATTGGAGTTTAGAAGGATGAGAGGGGATCTTATTGAAACTTACAGGATACTGCGAGGACTGGATAGAGTGGGCGTAGAGAGGATGTTTCCACTTTATGAGCAACTAGAACCGAGGGCACAATCTCAGACGAAAGGGACGATCCTTTAAAACAGAGATGAGGAGGAATTACTTCAGCCAGAGGGTGGTGAACCCATGGCGCTCTTTGCCGCAAAAGGCTGTGGAGGCCATTACACCTGGTCTCCGCTTGAGGAGACCAGTACTAATCGGCGCCCGGTTGAAGCCTCGTTGGTGTGGCCTGTAGATCCTGGGTGCCAGGGGAATAAGGCCTTAACTAGGCGTAATGGCTCATTTAAAACTAATTATCAGATTATGCTGGGTGCCACAGGTTAGATGACTCGCACCTGGCAAGAAGCCTTATTTGGGCCTCTCACACCTTGCTCTGCACCAGGCGTTACATGTGGTAGAATCATGGCCCAGGTTACACATGCAGGAAAGGGTCCCCAGGTTTGAAGTATCTGATCTCACTCAGAATGGTGGAAAAGTGGCACAATATGTCTCAATTCCCTTGGATTACTGAAGAAAAAACTGACCAGTTCTTGGCAGGCTGTCAGTAAAGATGAGGGTGTAGTGAGTGAACCACAATTAACATTACGAATTTAGTTCTAAATACATAGAATTGTACCTACTCATAATTCTATTCCTATAGACCGTTTACCATTGCTAGTAAATGTTCTTTATTTACATTTATGATGAGGACAAGGACATTCTGTTTATCCATGTGATTTAATGCTGGGATTGGGGGGAGATAGAAAGCGAATGCATGATGGCATTAATGAATGTATTTGTCACTAGCTATTAGGTAGATCATGCGTTTTTGCTCTCTCGCTTCCCCAATTCAATTGCTGCTCACATCAGTATTTAATTCGGGAAGGGAACCAATTTGAGATATCAAATGTTTGAATGGCCCCTGCGGTGTTGGGTAGCTGAACTGGTGGTGCAATTAGAGATTGTTGAGACATCCTTTGATCTGGTCAATTCCATTCTTGCTCTACAATACTACCTAGTATCATGATTAAGTGGTCATTCTTTTTTCTGTAAGATCAAACATTGTTGACAAATTATGGTAATGGCAACAATCATTAAAAAAAAGCATCTGGAAGCTGTCGGGTTGCCCCGCACACATGTCTGGTTTCCTCTCGTCTTTCAGGGAAGGGAATGTGTCACTTCTTGCTGGCTTTCTATAGAGTTGATTTCGATCTGAGTTGCTTGTGGGACGTGAGGGGGTTGGAGTTGTTGGCAGTCAGGCTGAACGTTCTCTGAAGTGACCTGAAAAGCTACTGACCATCACCAACATCACCAAAGACAACAATGGTTGAAAAGTAAAAGCAGTCTTGCCAATGTCATCCTCATTCTTGAGGTTAACTTGGAAGAAATAACCATTTTGTTAAGGATTTGCAGTTGCCCGCGGGAAGCCAGCCAAGATTTAGCAGTAGAAATGTGACAATGGATTCATATTATTGAGATTTGCTTAACCTATCTTGGGAAATGCTGATTTAGAATTTTACGTTCATGAATCTAAGTGTGTCAGAGTCTGTAAAGTAGATTTTACATTGTTGCAGATGGAGAGTTGGCTTGATTTGGCAAATATTCTTTGCTTTCTAATGTTCTGCTTAACGGAAGTGCACATGGGATTGTATTTAATATCTTTCCCCCACCCACGTCAATAATAAAATCCTAAACGTAAGGGAAAGGAATTGGTTTAGAAATTGGATCGTGCCAGAATTATTCAACCTAATGGTGCACAATGTGTTTGTATGACAAAGATCTGTCCACTACTTCAGTGGAGATATTAACCAGTTCAAAATAAATGGGTTATAATAGTTGCATTAAACTCTCAGTGAGAATTTATGAAGACATTGTGCATCTATCTGTTAAAAGCTTTGTGTAATTTCTAGATGTTGTTGTTAAAACCCAGGAACATTGGAACATATAAGAGTCCTTCCTGTTTATTTCCTTTGCTCCCATTTCTTTTATTTTATTATTTTGGTCTATAGACTCATAATTGGGATGCATCTTTAAGCAAATAACTCAAAGTAAACCAGCCTGCTTGCCAGGACACTGTGTTCTTAGGTTTTGTAATTCGGAAAGAATAAGACAGACTGTTCCGCACTGAGTGGATCATAGGAACCAGGTTTGGATCGGGAATCAGTTTGATTGTTAAACTGGCAACCAGTGGGTGGCCAGGGACAGTTTTGTATCTGACGAAGGTCAGGGGTTGGTACCTGCGTGATGCCTTCGGAGAGAATTTGGCAGAAGTGCTCAGACCTTAGAAGTGAAAGGAACACTCTCTCTCTCTCTCTCTCTCTCCTGCTTGCTGTTGTGAAAGAACTGCTCTATTGTCCTGAAAACAGTGAGTGCCTGGCGCATCCTTTGCTGTAAACCTGAAATGATGCTGAGTCTGCAGAGAAAGTAGGCAACCTTGCCAGAGAGAAAATCTCAAGCCGAGAAGGAAGAAGTATCAAAACGAAAGCCTGAACTTCAAAAAGACAGTTGACTGGATGCATCAAAGATCTTAATCCATTTATTTTTATTTATTGTTTATTTCCATTTCCACTACCCTTTTTCTTCCATGTTGTGTATGTATTTGTGTGTGAGTATGTATAGAGGGTGGGGCAAGTTAGGAAGGGCGTGGTTGCGAAAAGGGTAGTAGATAGTCAGTTACATTTTCTGTCCACTTAATTATAATACTCTCCATAATAAACCCGGTGACTGTAGTTTATTGAGCTCAACTTCGGTTAGTTTACATAAAATCAAATTTCAACCTGTGTTGCGAATCCAGGTCAAGATTCACAACCCAAAGGCTTGAGAATCTATGGAATTCCTTGCCCAGTGAAGCAGTTGAGCTCATTAAATGTTTTCAAGATAAAGATAGATAGTTTTTTTGAGAATAAAGGGTTACAGTGTTCGGGCTGGAAAGTGGAGCTGAGTCCACAAATGATCAGCCATGATCTCATTGAATGGCGGAGCAGGCTCTAAGAGCCAGATGGCCTACTCCTGCTCCTAGTTCTTATGTTCATATGTCTTTATGTAAGTGGGGCTGGAATTGACCTTGCACTAGCCCAGGGTGTTGTGACAAACAATAATAGACCATTTTAGCCTCTTGAGCTTATTTCATGATTCAGTGAGATCATAGCTGATCTTTGACCTTACTCTGAAATACCCGCACTTTCCCCATATTCCTCAATACATTTAGTTAAATATAACTATCAAGCCTCTCCTCCATGGCTCTGCCACCTGCCTGCTGTGGTCTGCCCCGCAGGTTTTATGTACCTCCCTTTTGTGAGGGCCACAAGGAATCCAGCACGAGTCTTCAGGATACAAAGAAATAACATTTATTTACAATAACATATATATACAATAGCAGCAGCAACTTCCCTTGCAGCTAACTCCTCTGTGTCTACTGGTTCCAAACTGGCCAGCTTTATTTATGCAGGGAGTCTGCTAATGATTTCTCCGCCCCCCTCATTGGGGAAGCTCATACTCCCACAGGATTGTGGGATTGTCATTAGTCCCCAGCCAATGGTAAGCAGGCAGGTTATAACATCCCTCCCCCCCAAAGTCCAAGGAATCCACCGAAGACCCTGGCGAAGGAGGGCGTCGGACTCATTTTGCCACAGGCCGGACCCCATTTGCACGAGGCGCTGGATCGGGCGGCGTGTAACGAGATGGATGATGTACCATCAATTGGACGCGAGTCGTGAAGAAGTTCCAAATATCAGGCTTTAATGAACTAGTTGTGTGCCCGGCATTCGACTTACAGAGAAAGGCCTACTGCCAGCTGCTACGGGTTCTTATACCCCGCCTCGTAGGCCAATCGGCGAGCAGTCACATGACTAGCCTCAGCCAATTGGGAGAGAGACACATGACCTGCCTGAGCCAATGGGCAGCGAGTCCTCTGCACTACTCTGAGGTACCGTAAACGTCCTAGTCATACCACCACATTCACCCCTTGTGGAGAAAGAAGCCGGGGGGGTGAGAGAGGAGAGGAAAAGGGGGGGGGGGTCGAACTGGTAGTATGACTAGAGAGAACGAGGTGTACCGAGATATCTGGTGCCTGCCCACTGCCCCGCGACGAATGTGCAAGAGAACAACAATACCGCGCACAATGCACTTATGAACAACGAGGAACAAAACAAAACAAGAAAAAAAATCCGAAAAGGAATATGCAACATTGTACAAGGGAACACTGAACAACACGAAGAGTCCGACAAAGTCCAGTGGAACATCAAATCGACTCGATCAGTCTGATGGGTGCCTTCAATGTCCTG
Organism: Scyliorhinus canicula; assembly: GCF_902713615.1. Taxonomy (NCBI): domain Eukaryota; kingdom Metazoa; phylum Chordata; class Chondrichthyes; order Carcharhiniformes; family Scyliorhinidae; genus Scyliorhinus; species Scyliorhinus canicula. Next base: position 35,438,365 of record NC_052155.1, read on the forward strand.
CTGGACCTGCGCAGCGGCGCTGGTGACGTTGGAGCGGTGCTCGTCCGTGACTCCGGGAGCGGCGGTCGTGGTCCTGTGTCCGTACCCCTGGCTGGTGCTAGCGAAGCTCTGGCCGGGGAGGGGGGTTCCTGTGCGCTGGGTTGCGTGGCGCTGGTGCGCCGGGGGTGGTTGGGACTGGACGGGGGGTGTTGGTGCAGAGGGTTGTGGCCGCACGCCGGCGGGTGCCAGGTCCCGAAGGGAGACCGTGTCCTGTCTGTCGGGATACTCCACATACGCGTACTGCAGGTTCGCGTGGAGTAACTGGACCCGTTCAACCAACGGGTCGGACTTGTGCACATGCTTCCGGAGCAAGATGGGCCCGGGGGTGGCCAGCCAGGTCGGGAGTGGGGATCCTGAGGACGAATTCCTGGGGAAAACAAGAAGACGTTCATGGGGTGTTTGGTTCGTGGCAGTACAGAGGAGAGACCGAATCGAGTGGAGGGCGTCTGGGAGGACGTCTTGCCAGTGGGAGATAGGGAGGTTTCTGGACCGAAGACCGTAGGACGGTCTTCCAGACCGTACCGTTCTCCTGCTCGACCTGCCCGTTACCCCGGGGGTTATAATTGGTCGTCGTGCGAGAGGCGATGCCCCTGCTGACCAGGAATTGACGCAGCTCGTCACTCATGAAGGAGGACGCCCGGTCACTTGGATGTACGCGGGGTAACCAAACAGGGAGAAAATGGAGAGGAGGGCCTTGATGATGGTTGTCGTGGTCATGTCGGGGCAAGGGATGGCAAAAGGGAAGCGGGAGTACTCCTCAATCACACATAGAAAGTATATGTTGCGGTTGTTGGAGGGGAGGGTACCCTTGAAGTCCATGCTGAGACGTTCAAAGGGGCGGGACGCCTTTACCAGATGCGCTTGCTCGGGGCGGTAGAAGTGCAGCTTGCACTCCGCGCAAATGGGGCAATCCCTGGTCATAGTCCTGACCTCCTCGATGGAGTAGGGCACGTTGCGGGCCTTAATGAAATGGTAGAAGCGGGCTACCCCTGGATGGCAGAGGTCCGCGTGGAGGGTGCGGAGGCGGTCAATCTGCGCGCTGGCGCAGGTACCACGGGACAGGGCATCAAGAGGCTCGTTGAGCTTCCCAGGACGATACAAGATATCGTAGTTGTACGTGGACAACTCGATCCGCCACTGCAAGATCTTGTTGTTCTTGATCTTGCCCCTCTGTGCATTATCGAACATAAAGGCCACTGACCGTTGGTCTGTGAAGAGGGTGAACCTCCTGCCGGCCAGATAGTGCCTCCAGTATCGCACAGCTTCGACTATGGCCTGTGCCTCCTTTTCTACCGAGGAATGGCGGAGTTCCGAAGCGTGGAGGGTCCGAGAGAAAAAGGCCACGGGTGTGCCCGCTTGGTTCAGGGTGGCCACCAGAGCTACATCGGACTCGTCGCTCTAGACCTAGAATGGGAGGGACTCGTCGATAGCACGCATCGTGGCCTTTGCAATGTCTGCTTTGCTGTGGCTAAAGGCCTGGCAGGCCTCCATCGACAGGGGAAACGTGGTGGATTGGATGAGGGGGCGGACTTTGTCGGCGTAGTACGGGACCCACTGGGCATAATAAGAAAAGAAGCCCAGACAGCGTTTGAGGGAGTTGGGGAGAGAGAGTTCCATTAGGGGGCGCATGCGTTCGGGATCGGGGCCTATCACTCCGTTACGCACTACGTAGCCAAGAATGGCGAGACGGTCGGTGCTAAACACGCACTTATCCTTATTGTATGTGAGGTTAAGGAGTTTTGCGGTACGGAGGAACTTTTGGAGGTTGGTGTCATGGTCCTGCTTGTCGTGGCCGCAGATGGTAACATTGTCGAGATACGGGAAGGTTGCCCGTAAACCGTATTGGTCAACCATTCGGTCCATCTCCCGTTGGAAGATCGAGACCCCATTTGTGACACCGAATGGAACCCTTAAAAAGTGATAGAGGTGCCCATCCGCCTCAAACGCAGTGTACTTTCGGTCACTCGTGCGGATGGGCAGCTGGTGATAGGTGGATTTAAGATCCACCGTGGAGAAGTACTTTGCGATCCTGTTAACCAGGTCGGAGATACGGGGGAGAGGATACGCATCCAGCTGCGTAAACCTGTTGATGGTCTGACTGTAGTCAATGACCATCCGGTTTTTCTCCCCAATCCTAACAACCAGCACTTGGGCTCGCCAGGGACTGTTGCTGGCCTCAATGACTCCTTCCTTCAGCAGCCTCTGGACCTCGGACCTGATGAAGGTCCAGTCCTGGGCGCTGTATCGTCTGCTCCTAGTGGCGACTGGTTTGCAATCCGGGGTGAGGTTCGCAAACAAGGAAGGGGGGTCCACCTTGAGGGATGTGAGGCAGCAGACAGTAAGGGGGGGAATAGGGCCGCCGAATTTGAAGGTCAAGCTCTGCAGGTTGGATTGGAAATCAGGTCCTAAAAGTGCCGGTGCGCAGAGACTGGGAAGGACGAGGAGTTTGTAATTTAAAAAAATCCTCCCCTGGACCGTGAGGTCCGCTACGCAGCACCCGGTGATTTGGATGGAGTGCGAACCTGAAGCCAGAGCGATTTTGTGCTTTACCGGGTGAACAGGGAGCGCGCAGTGTCTTACCGTGTCAGGGTGGACAAAACTCTCTGTGCTCCCGGAGTCTAGTAGGCAGCTCGTCTCGTGTCCGTTTAGGAGGATTTGCGTAGTCGCCGTGGAGAGCGTGCGGGGCCGCGATTGGTCCAGTGTCACTGCAGCGAGTCGTGGCAGGAGCTCTGAGTCGTCTTCTCCCATGGAGTATTCACTGGTGGGGTCCTCCGTGCCGACCCAAGATAGCGGCGCCCGTCGGCTGCACGTGGACCCCGGGGCCCGCTCATGGAGTCGGGGCCCCAAGATGGCGGCGCCCAGAGCTCGCACGTGGAGTCGGGGCCCCAAACTGGCGGCGCCCGGGGCCCGCACGTGGCGTCAGGGCCCCAAAATGGCGGTGTCCTTGGGCCACTCGCGGTGGCTGGGAACGGGGGCAGGAAGGTCTGCGGGCCGCCCGGGGCCCTGGGGGAGCGCGGGGGCGATCCGCGGTCGCTGCACGGAACAGCAGCGACTGACTTTGATTGGCAGACCACGGAGTAGTGGCCCTTTTTACCGCAGCTCTTGCAGACTGCGGAGCCGGCCGGACAGCGCGGGCGGGGGTGCTTGGCCTGGCCTGGCCGCAGAAATAACAGCGGGGCCCCGTGGGCTTATCGGGGCGTCCCGCAGTGTGGGCCTGGGGGGGGGGGGTCGGAGTCGGCGGGGGTGAGGGGAGTTGCGTGCCATGTTGCCCAAGGGGCCGCCGTGTGGCCAGGGGCATATGGGCGGGCGTTTCGGTCGGCAACCTCCAGGGAGGATGCGAGCGTCCGTGCCTCAACAAGGCTCAAAGTGTCCTTTTCTAGGAGCCGCTGGCGTATCTGAGAGGGTTGCATGCCCGCGACAAAGGCATCCCTGATTAGCAGTTCAGTGTGCTCCGCCGTGGTAACTTGTGGGCAGGCGCAATTTCTCCCCAGGACAATGAGGGCCCGATAAAACTCGTCAAGGGACTCACTGGGGAATTGTTGCCTTGTTGCCAGGAGGTGCCGCGCGTAGACTTGGTTTACTGGCCTGAGAAAATGTCCTTTTTGGAGATCCATGGCTGCGTCATAGTCCTGTTCATTGAGTAAACGGTGGTGCCCACGCACAAGTGGAGGATGTGGAGTTTCTGCTCCTTTGTTGGTTGATTGTCTGTAGTGGTGAGGTAGCTGTTGAAGCATGCCAGCCAATGTTGAAAAGTTGCTGACGCGTTTTTAGCATGCGGGCTGATGCGGAGGCAGTCTGGCTTCATCCGTAGCTCCATTTCAAAATTCTAGTTCATTAAATTGATGTACCATCAATTGGACTGGAGTGGTGAAGAAGTTCCAAATATCAGGCTTTAATGAACTAGTTGTGTGCCCGGCAGTCGACTTACAGAGAAAGGCCGACTGCCGGCTGCTACGGGTTCTTACACCCTGCCTCGTAGGAGGGGCTACAGGCCTCTCGGCCAATCGGCGAGCAGTCACATGACTAGCCTCAGCCAATTGGCAGAGAGACACATGACCTGCCTGAGCCAATGGGCAGCGAGTCCTCTGCACTAATGGCAGCACTACTCTGAGGTACCGTAAACCTCCTAGTCATACCACCACAATGGAGACCGGCACTTCCGTGATGAACGGCGCAACGGTTGTCCATCTACGACCCGTGGGCCCAAGGATTCCCCCTCTGAGGTGTCTTGTGTCTGCATCTCGGAATCAGAGTTTGCTGCCTCCGTCATCTCGGCGTCTTTATCTCCACGCGGTTCTGTCACGACCTGAGCAGGCTTTGAGTGAGGCACTAGAGGAAGATTGTGAGGAATACTTTCCATTGTGTATGGTCTCTGTGGCTGTAGAAATGAGCTCCTGGGGCAGGGAATCTTTGAAAGTGATAGTCTTCTAGACCGAAAATGGTGGAGACGACCCTGGGCTTGCACCTGGTAAGAGATAGGGCCCGTTTGGCGAAAGATTACGCCATGGACCCACTGGGCACCACCAGCAAATTTCCGAACGAACATTGGGTCCCGGGCATAAACTGCCGAATTGGCCGAGGCCGAGAAAAACCATGTCCCTGCCGTTCTTGTGTGCAGCATACTTTTGCGCCAATGTCCGGGAAAACCATACTAAGGCGGGTGCGAAGTCTCCAGCCCACTATGAGTTCTGCTGGAGCTACCCCAGTCACCGCATGGGGGGTGGTCCAATACGAAAACAAAAAATGAGCCAATCTCGTGTCCATTGACCCGGAAGACTGCTTCTTGAGGCCTCGTTTGAATGTCTGTACTGCGCGCCCCGCCAGCACATTTGAAGCCGGGTGGTAAGGAGCAGTGCGGATGTGGCATATGCCGTTCACCTTCATGAACCTCGCAAACTCCTCACTTGTGAACGGAGTGCCGTTGTCCGTGACCAGCACCTCGGGGAGGCCATGCGTACTGAAAGACAAACGCATCTTCTCGATTGTTGCGCAGGACGTTGTGCCTCCCATCTTATGCACCTCTAGCCGTTTGGACTGGGCATCGATTAATAGCAGGAACATGGATCCTTGAAAAGGGCCGGCGAAATCCGGATGCAAGCGCGCCCAAGGCCATCCTGGCCATTCGCAATGATGTAGTGGCGCAGCCGGCGGAAGCTTCTGATGCTCCTGGCAAATGGAGCAGCTTTGGGCCACCTTCCCAATGTTGGTGTCGAGGCCTGGCCACCAGACATAACTCCGGGCCAACATTTTCATTTTGGTCACACCTGGATGCCCATTGTGCAAGTCTCTCAGTATCAGCTCCTCTCCTTTTTCGGGGACAATCACACGCGTCCCCCACAAAAGGATGCCGCCTTCCACGCTGAATTCGGACAGCTTGGAGGAAAATGCCCGCAAGTCGCCTGGGAGCTGTCTATGCTGCCCACCATACAGGACTATGTGCCGAACGTTTGACAGGACTGGCTCCGTCTGGGTCCACTCATGGATCTGTGATGCCATGACAGGCAAGGTGTCCATAAAATGTAGGGTTGCAACCACCTCACCGGTCGTGGGGGTCGACATGGGGCCGGTCGATAAAGGCAATTGGCTCAGTGCGTCGGCATTCCCTATCTGGGTTCCTGGTTTGTGCTCCAGAGAATATTCGTATGCAGCGAGCAACAAAGCCCAGCGCTGGATCCGTGCGGAAGCAATGGGCGGTATTGGCTTATCCTCTCTGAAAGGTCCCAGCATGATCAGTCACGATAGTGAAGTGGCGGCCATATACGTACTGGTGGAAATGTTTCGCCGCAAAGACCACTGCCAGGCCCTCCTTCTTGATCTGCGCGTACTTTTTTTCCGCTGCAGTCAGTGTGTGGGAGGCGAAAGCTATCGTTCTCCATCTTGTGGGATAGGACAGCTCCAATACCATTCGGGGATGCATCACATGTGACGAGCAAAGGCTTTCCAGGATCATAGTGGGTTAGTAACCCAGACGACGACAATTGTTGTTTTACCCTCTGGAAAGCGGTTTATTGCGGCTGGCCCCAAACCCAGGTGTGATTCTTCTTTAGCAGAAGGTGCAATGGGGCCAGCGTAGTTGCCAGATTGGGGCGGAACTTTCCGTAATAGTTTACGAGGCCGAGAAATGAACGAAGATGCAAAGTGTCATTCGGGGCGGGGGCCTGTTGAATCGCGCGCACCCTCTCTGCGACGGGGTGCAAACCTTCACGGTCCACCCGATAACCCAGGTAGACTACTTCCATCGCCTGAAAAACGCACTTTGTGCGACGTCATCGAAGGACAGCCTCCAAATTTTCCAGATGTTCCTGCTCTGACGTCCCTGTGATCAAAACGTCATCCAAGTAGACAGCAACATGCGGTAAACCTCTCAAAATGCCCTCCATAACGCATTGAAAAATAGCGCAGGCAGAGGATACTCCAAAGAGCAAACGTGTATATTCATACAGGCCCCGGTGTGTATTAATCGTTACCTATGGCCGGGAGGCAGGGTCGAGCTCCAACTGCAGGTAAGCGTGACTCATATCTAATTTTGTGAACGAGAGTCCGCCTGCAAGCTTCACGTAGAGATCCTCTATGCGAGGCATTGGGTATCGGTCGAGTCGGGAAGCCGTATTCACTGTAAGTTTACAGTCGCCGCACAAGCGAACTGTGGCATCTGGCTTCATTACAGGTACAATTGGTGCTGCCCAGTCAGCAAAACGGACGGGCCTGATGATACCCAAAGTCTGAGCTCCCCTTCTACCTTCTCGAGCAAGGCGTAAGGCACCGGGCGCGCCCGGAAATAGCGCGGCGTGGCTCCTGGTTCGACTTTGATACGGGCTACAGCCCCTTTTATTTTCCCCAAACTGGGCTGGAATACATCTGGGTATCGTCCTAGCACCTCAGTCAATCCTCCAGAAACTGTTTGGAGGATGTGCTACCACTGCAACCGCAAATGGTGTAACCAGTCCCGACCCAACAGGCTGGGCCCATGGCCGCGCACCATGATAAGTGGGAATCGCCCCTCCTGGCGTCCATAAACAACAGGGACCATCATAGTTCCTGCAATGTCCAATGGTTCCCCCGTGTAGGTGGCCAACCTGGCCTGTGTGTCGGTTAATGAAAGGGTCTGTACACCCTGCTTGATGCGAATGTCCTCTGGGCGATCACGGAGACCGCTGCGCCAGTGTCCAACTCCATCTCAAGTGAGTGACCATTGACCCGTACTGTCACTTTAATGGGGGCCACACGGGGAGCTGCCACACAGTGCAGCTGCAGGCAGTCGTCCTCCGTCTCCACGTCCTCGGGAGTAGTCGCCGCAGGTTCATCCAAATGAAAGGTATAGCCCCTGGGCTGGCCCCAGTTTCGGTCAGAACGACTGCGCCTCTGGTGCCCCCAAGACGGGGTCGGCGCCTACAAGTCTGACACGGACATGGCTCCTCATCCATTGGTTCTGGAGAAGGCTCCCTTCGGGGAGGAATGTCCGACGGCCACTGGTGTCGATCCGGACGTCGCCTTGCCCAAGGTACCGCAGGAGTGCAGGGGGACGCTTTCGGACGGAAGGTTTTGCGCCCCAAGTCATGCACCTCCATTCCCTGTAGCTCCTACACTCCTCGTTCTGCACTCTCTCGGGCCAATACTATTTGAATGGCCTGCTGAAAAGTCAATGTTGGCTCGGCTAACAGCTTTCTCTGGGTGGCCGCATTGTTAATACCGCAAACCAAACGGTCGCATAACATTTCTGATAAGGTCTCACCATAGTCACAGTACTCCGCAATCCTGCTTAGCCTGGATAGAAAATCGGCGAGGGATTCTCCTGGGGTCCTCTCAGCAGTATTAAACCGGTAACGTTGGACTATCGTGGATGGGGTTGGGTTAACATGTTGCCCCACTAAGTTCACAAGTTCATCAAACGTTTTGGTGTCCGGCGCAGCTGGGTACGTAAAGCTCCTAATCACCCCAAACGTATGTGGGCCGCAGGCGGTGAGCAATATGACCACCTGCCGCTCGTTTTCGGTGATATTGTTTGCCCGGAAATGGCAACGCATCCGTTGTGCGTACTGGTTCCAGCTTTCCAGCGCAGCATCAAAAACATCCCATCCTCGTCGCCAGTTTTGTGAGGGCCACAAAGAATCCAGCACGAGTCTTCAGGATTCAAAGAAATAACATTTATTTACAATAACATATATATACAACAGCAGCAACTTCCCTTGCAGATAACTCCTCTCTTTCTGCTGGTTCCAAACTGGCCAGCTTTATTTATGCAGGGAATCTGCTAATGATTTCTCCGCCCCCCTCATTGGGGAAGCTCATACTCCCACAGGATTGTGGGATTGTCATTAGTCCCCAGCCAATGGTAAGCAGGCAGGTTATAACATCCCTCCCCCCCAAAGTCCAAGGAATCCACCGAAGACCCTGGTGAAGGAGGGCGTCGGATTCGTTTTGCTGCAGGCCGGACCCCATTTGCACGAGGCGCTGGATCGGGGGGCGTGTAACGAGATGGATGATGTACCATCAATTGGACTCGAGTCGTGAAGAAGTTCCAAATATCAGGCTTTAATGAACTAGTTGTGTGCCTGGCATTCGACTTACAGAGAAAGGCCAACTGCTGGCTGCTACGGGTTCTTATACCCTGCCTCGTAGGAGGGGCTACCGGCCTCATGGCCAATTGGCGAGCAGTCACATGACTAGCCTCAGCCAATTGGCAGAGTGACACGGCGGCACCTTGGGCAACATGTCATTAGTCCCCAGCCAATGGTAAGCAGGCAGGTTATAAAACTCCCCATCCGCTTTATTGGCTTCTGGCTATGAACAGGTCTTGAAACAAGTTGGTGAATGGCCTTTAGGTCTTGTGGAACCCCTCTTCCAATCCACGGATGGTGAATTAAATTTTCTCCAGTTGGAGGAATTCCGACTGGTTGGACAGCCAGTCTTCAGCTTTGGATGGATGGTGCTGCCAATCGGTAGCCGAGCAAAATTCCTTTGCGGGCAATTAGAGAGGGAAAGACTAGGGCGTAGGCCCCTCCCCATGAAGAGTTCTGGCTTCTCTGAGACCCTGAAGACCATCGCTTGTTGGCATGGCTCCACCCTCACCCCCACAACCCAGGACATTGCCTCGGAGGGGGTTGTCTAGAGCCCATGAAGTCTGGAGCAGGCCCAGAACATGTGAGTGTGGTTGACCAGGCCTCCCTGGCACCATTCACATTTGTCCTTCACCTCCATAAAGAACCTATTCATTCGGGTTCTGTGCACCACCTTTATTTGTATTAGGCTTAGCCCTGTGCATGTGGAGGGGGAGTTTGCTTTGTTCAGTGCTTTAATCCAGAGTTCACTCCTCCATTTCCATCCCTAGTTCTTCTCATTTTCTCTCATCCCGTCGGGCGGGTGGGGGGCTGGTGTGTGTGCATCCTGCAGCAGTTTCCCTTACAGGTCCGCGCAGCTCCCTTTCCCGAAGTTGCCTGGGTCTAAAAGTTCCTCTCCCAGTGAGTGTCTTGGTGTCCGTGGGTACGTTGTCCCTTTGGGAAAAGGTTTGAAGTTGTATATGTCTTAAATCATTTCCTTTGGGCAGATGAAACCTATCCGTACGTTCTTCCAGCGTCGCTAATTCGTCATTTGTGTATAGGTCGTTAAAGCAAGAGGGAGTGAGCAGACTCAAGACCAGCATCCTGGGTGGCATAGGGCAGGGCCAACACAAAGTGCCCAAACCGGGCGAAGAGCAGAAAAGGACCACAGCCACAGGGGAGGGGGGATAGAAACATGTAGACAGTCAGAAAGTTCTAATTCAGAACACATATATATGTACACACGTCTCATCCTTTTTGGGGGGGGTCTCAATGACCCTCCCCCCTCCCAGAAAGAGGAACTATGTGAATGTACAAACTGGAATTATGTACCATAAAATATGAAAAGCAATAAAAACATTAAAAATATGTATAAAATATATGTATAATATATTTAAAATGAACAATTAACCTCCTATCAATTGCTGTTTGTGGAAGTTAGTTCCAAACGAATTCCATTTTTTGCAAGTTTTTAAAAATATTTTTATTAAGGAATTTGTATATACCTTAAACACAACAAAAACAAGAGTAAGAGCAAACAAAAAACCTCATAACAAATACATAACTAACTGAATGCCCCAATCTCCCTCCTGTCGTTCCCCACCCCCGCTGATACCTCTGTTTTCCTTGAAGAAGTTGATGAATGGCTTCCATCTCTGGGCAAACCCGTCAACTGACCATCCTAAGCTCTTAAGGCGAACTTTACTTTTTTCAGTGGCTCCGGGTCCCTCCACTCCAGCAAAATCCATCTCCAGGCTACCAGGGAGGCAAAGGCTAAAATGTCAGCCTCTCGCGCGCCTGGACTCCTGAGACTTCTGACACACCAAATATCGGCACTTCTGGATTCTGGACCACGTTCACATTCAGCAAATCGGACATTACATTTTTGAACCCCTGCCAGAGCCCCTTCAGCTTCATACATGCCCAGAACATGTGAACATGGTTCACTGCCTACCCGAGCACCACCAACACCTATCCTCCGCCCGTCATATGTGCCCTATGCACTACCTTGCACCGAATAGACTGGCACACAACGAAGATGCATTCACACTCCTCAAAGCCTCCTCCCACAACCCAGCGTCCATTCTCCCCCCCCCCCCCCCCCCCCCCCCCAGCTCCTCCTCCCACTTCCGTTTGACATCTCCTATCGGGGCTCCCTCCCTGTCCATTAACTCCTTGTAAATCTTGGATACCTTACATAGAACATACAGTGCAGAAGGAGGCCATTTGGCCCATCGAGTCTGCACTGACCCACTCAAGCCCTCACTTCCACCCTATCCCCACAAGCCACTTCTGCTTTCAATACAACATTATCCTGTAGCCCTGGGAGCGGCAGGTCGGGAAATGACGGCACCTGCTTCCTCACATAATCCCACACCTGTACGTACCAGAACCCATTCTCGCTGGGCAGCTCATACTCCTCCTCCAATTCCTCTAAACTCGAAAAGCTGTCTGCCACAAACTGGTCCCCAAACCGCTCGATCCCAGTGCAAATTTATGATTCCCGCAAATCGGTGCCCACACCGAAGCACTTTCCAAGCTCAGCTGCTGTCTCCATACCCGCAGAGCCACCACGAGGATTGTGGAGTACCAGGCCGGCGAGAATGGCGGAGACACCGTCAACAATGCCCCTCAGCTTATGCCCCTACAAGAGGCTGCCTCCATCCACTCCCATGCCGACTGGACACCCCCCCCCAAAGGAGTAGCATCATTTTCACTGCCTGCACCCACACTGCCAATGATAACGGGAGCACATCCCACCTCTAAAAAATCCCCCCTCATCTGTTCCACCAATCGTGCCAAATTCAATTTACGTAGTAGATCCCTTCCCCACACCACCTGGATGCCCAAATATCTGAAGCTTTCCCCCACCACCTTAAGTGGCAGCTCGCCTAACCTCCTCTCCTACCCCCTTTTCTCGATCGGGAAGATCTCACTCTTCCCCACATTTAACTTATAAGCGGAGAACCGGCCAAGCTCCTCCAGAATATTCATAATTCCTCCAATGCCTCCTAGTAGGTCTGAAAAATAAAGTAGCAGATCAGCCGGATATAGTGAGATCCTGTGCTCCGATTCGTAGAGCCCCTTATAAAACTGCTCAAAAAACCTATATAAAACTCTTCAAAAAATCTCAATCCTTAATAAACTAATTTATGTAGAACTACTCTAGTGGCATCCTAGCTATTCAGTTGAAAGACACCGCAGGACACCTCCTTCAATGGGCACCCATGTCCACTCCCCCTATGCACCCCACCCTATTCCAATAACCCCATAACCTAACCTGCATATGTCTGGACACTAAGGGGCACTTTAGCATGGCCAATCCTCCTAAACTGCACATCTTTGGATTGTGGGAGGAAACCGGAGGAAAACCATGCAGACACTTGGAGATGCGCAAATTCCACACAGAAAGTGACCCAAGGCCAGAATTGAACCCGGGTCCCTGTGAGTCAATAGTGCTAACCACTGTGCCAAAATGCAGTCCTGTGTTATCCGTGTTAGTCAATAGTAAAACTGGCCACCATTCTATTAAACTGAAACAACTATCTCTGTATTCTAGCCCCCTGCGATGCAGACAAACATTCTTGTAGTCTTTAGATTAATTATTATGCCTGTGCATTGGCTTTTAAATGATTTATGTATCTAAATGCTCAAGTCCCTTTGCTTATCCACAGTTTCTATTGTCTCACCATTTGGAAATTATTTATCTTTCTTGGATCTAAAGTGGGTTACGTCACACTTCAACATAGTTTTGCCAAGCACACCAATTTGTCAATGTTGGTGTCTAACTATTGTTCTTATTTACGCAACCGACTGTGCCTCCTATTATAGTGTCCTATGAAAATAGGTATGGTGAACATCTGAGACCCCAGTTCATGTTCCTGATGACATCACTTTTCACATCCTGCAAATTGTTCCCTTCATCCCTGCATTCTGACTCTACTTCTCAACAAATTGAGAGGCAGGGATCAGTGCTGGCACCTTTGCTGTTCGGAGTATATATAAATGATTTGGAGGAAAATGTAACTGGTCTGATTAGTTATTGGAATTGCGGATAGCGATGAGGACTGTCAGAGGATACAGCAGGATTTAGATCGTTTGGAGACTTGGGCGGAGAGATGGCAGATGGAATTTAATCCTTACAAATGTGAGGTAATGCATTTTGGAAGGTCTAATACAGGTAGGGAATATACAGTGAATGGTAGAACCCTCAAGAGAATAGACGGTCAGAGAAATCTAGGTGTACAGGTCCACCAAACACTGAAAGAGTCAACACAGGTGGAGAAGGTAGTCAAGAAGGCATACGGCATGCTTGCCTTCATTGGCCGGGGCATTGAGGCAAGTCATGTTGCAGCTGTATAGAACCTTAGTTAGGCCACACTTGGAGTATAGTGTTCAATCCTGGTCACCATACTACCAGAAGGATGTGGAAGCTTTAGAGAGGGTGCAGAAGAGATTTACCAGGATGTTGCCTGGTATGGAGGGCATTAGCTATGAGGAGAGGTTGAATAAACTTGGTTTGTTCTCACTGGAACAAAGGAGGTTGAGGGGCGACCTGATAGAGGTCAACAAAATTATGAGGGGCATAGACAGAGTGGATAGTCAGAGACTTTTTCTCAGGATCGAGGGGTCAATTACTTGGAGGGGGTTTAAGGTGTGAGGGGTAAGGTTTAGAAGAGATTTACAAGGCAAGTTTTTTACACAGAGGGTAGTGGGTGCTGGGACCTTTGCTGTTCATAGTATATATAAATGATTTGGAGGAAAATGTAACTGATCTGATTAGTTATTGGAATTGTGGATAGCGATGAGGACTTGGGATACAGCAGGATTTAGATCGTTTGGAGTCTTGGGCGGAGAGATGGCAGATGGAGCCGGAGGAGGTGGTGGAAGCAGGGACGATAGTGACGTTTAAGGAGCATCTTGACAATTTTGGATTTTGGAAACGGATGCTCAATCGGGAGTTATGCTTCCTCATTAACATATTGAAGGGGACCAATGTCTGAGGATATCTAAAAGATGGTTTGGACTAAATACTCTGCTGATAGTGTATGTCGGTATATTTTGTGCCTGTTTTATGTCTGAAAAATAGGTGCAGTTGATACCAATTCCCTCAATGTTAGGGAATGTAGATAATCCTATGGAATACCGAGACCCAAATGTCTGGCCTAACTCCATAGCCTCCAACCTAGTGGAGAGTTCAGGAGGACCTCTTGATAAGAACACCAAGAGAGCACGGAGGTACATCGTCACCCAGGCGGGATGATAATCTTCATCCTTACGTTAGCCCCACTGACATCAGCACAGATGAGGTCAAGGAAGGTTTATTGGCAATGGAGAAAGGGAAGGTGGCTCGCAGAGATGGAATTTCCCCTGGAACCTCTTCAGTAACTGGGCCTAAAGGGACTTGAGTAGATTGTGAAACTGACAGCAAAGCCATAAAATCAGGATGCATCCCAAAAGAATGGTGGGAGACAATGGTCTGTGCTGTACTAAAACCTAGTAAGCTGATCGATGACCCAGCTAGATATTGGGCAATATAATTTCTGTGCATGTCTTACAAACCCTACCATTCCACTGAGAATCAGTCCTCTTGTCGAGGCTGTGATCTTTGAACAATAAGCAGGCCTCTGGCCTGAAGCTCTTACCCTCCAAATGCACATAGAGGGAACTTTTCAGAGGAAACTCCAGACCGGTGCAGCCCTTATAGATCTGTCAACGGCCCCTGCCATGGTCTGGATTAAAGGCTTGATGCTGAAACCTGCAAGGATCATCCCCTTTCCCCAAAACACTATGTTGGGTTACGGGTATAGGGTGGATATGTGGGTTTGAGTAGGGTGATCATGGCTCGGCACAACATTGAGGGCCGAAGGGCCTGTTCTGTGCTGTACTGTTCTATATTCTATATTTTAGCAGTGACTTCAACATCGCGGGCTGGATTCTCCGATTCTGAGGCTATGTCCCCACACCGGCGTGGGAATGGTGGCATTTTACGCCAGGAAACATGACATACAACGGCCACCGATTCCCTGTTTTGCTGGGGGCGAGCAGGATGGCAGCGTAGAGCACCCGGCTCTAGCTGCCGATACACCCCGGAGAATTGCCGGGTCCTTGGCCGTGCGTGTGCATGGTGGTGGCCTGCAGCGGCTGCGCCGTGCTACATGGCAGGGGCCACTGGCAGACCCGTCCCGAGAATTAATTCTCTCATCCGGCGGCTTACGTGCCCTGGACCACCCCCCCCACACCTCCCCCATAGTGCCCCCAGCCCCGAATAATATCCCCCTCTGCCCGTGGACCGGCCCTCCCACACAGTCGGGAACTTGGCCGGTCAGGGACAGAGCATCGAGGTGCGAGGCCTGAGGCAGTCGATACGTGGCGCAGCGTACTCATAGTGTACGCCCCTTTGGAAGGCGCGGAACATTGCAAAAGCTGCCCCAGATTTGTTTAGGAAGTTGGGGGATAGATTCTTCCAAACCGAGGCTGTGTTGACGCCGTCCTGAAAACCGTGGAGTTTCACAGTGGCGTCATCGGGCTCTCAGGTGGAGATTTTCAACGGCCCACAATGTGTTTGCATTGTCCAATGCACAACAGACCGGCCACCGATTCGCCGTTTTCGTCATTGACGTGACGCCACAGTTGGAGTTATATATTCTGCCCCCCCTCACAGGCAATATGGTGGCGCGGAGAGCTGCGCCGCTATTGAGAGACGGGGAACTAGACACCTTCCTGGACGCCATGGAGGAGAGGAGGCTCATACTGTACCCCGGGCTGGGAGGGAGGACAGCAGGCACCATTGTTTGCCGTGCCTGGGTGGCGGTGGCCGAGGCCATCAGCTTCGTCGGGGTGGTGGCCCGGACAGCAGGCCAGCGCAGAAAGAAGCTGCACGACCACCTGATGGTAACCAGGGTGAGTGCCTAGCACTGTGCCCCTGGCATCAACCCCCCTAGCCCCACACATATGTGACCCGCCCCCCCCCCCCTCCAGGGGCAGTCCAACCCTCACCCTGACCCACATGTCTGCACCCACCCATGCCAGCCGAAATGGACAAATGCCCTGTGCATCAATGCCAACGGAGACCCAACCCCTGGCCTGCATGCGTGCGACCATCTAACACTTGCTATTTGTGTTTGCCTGCCCCCAGGACAAGACCGCTCAGAACTGCCGGGTGCGGGAGAAGACCAGAGGTGCAAGACCTACTTGGCACCACAACTATCTCCTCCTCCTTATCTTGTTCCTCCTCCTCCTCCTTGGCCTGTCAGGCAGATGGCCCTCCAACCTGAGCGGCTGCCACCTGCCCCTCTGCAGCCAGCTCCTCTGCTGCAGCCTCCGCCTCCTCTCTGAGCCGCATGCGCTGACGCTGCCACATGCAGCTCCCGCCGTGGCAACTAACATCGCTGATTGGTTCCCAAATAATATAATCTGCAGGGGGTGAGGGGAGAAAATGTTATCATGGCGCATGAAGCTGTGCACAACCAGGCCCCATTGGTTACGTGGTCATCCCGGTTGGCACTGCAAGCCCCAGCCACGCATGTCCTCCGCCCCATTGGTGCCCCCACTCCTCGCGCCCGTACTTGTTTCATGGCACTGCCCTCATTGTCGGTATGATCATGGGTGTTCCCTCCCGGTGGGTGTCGCCGGGTGAGTGGGGTGGCCGGGGAGGGGGCGGCACCCACCTATACGGCCATTAACCCTGTGTTCACCCAGGGGCCGAGGTGGCTGGCTAACCAGATGGCCGCCGTAATGGCGCTCGTTTGTGAGCACCGCCCTGTCATGTTGGAGGCTCCCCGACCACCTGGACTTTCCCCGCCCTTCCCTTCCCCTCCCCCGAACCTGACAAGCCCTGCCCACCAAACCCCCCCCCCCCCCACCACCCCACCATCCAAATGCGATTTTGGTGTGGGGCTGCGGAGAATCCCACCCGTGATCTTCTCAGGCAAGCCAGAATGTTGTGCTCCCAGTACGTTCAATCTCAAAGTGAAGCTGGACAGCATGCTAACCTTTCACGACCACCTGAAGAAAGTAGCCACCAAGATGAAGTCAAGAGTCAACTGGATCCAAAAACTGGAAGTGGAATGCTCCTGTGATCATTGGAGCAGCAGCGCCGTGGACTTCAGTGATGGAATTTATGTACTCTGCAGCTGAACACCGCACAGTGGAATGGGCCAGACGTAGCCACACTCGGCTGGTTAATGTTCAACTGAACACTACAATGAGATGTATCACTGGAACCCTACATTCAACCCGACACCCTGCCTACCCATGTTAGCACACAATCACTCTCTCCCGGATCCCTACAATACACTGTGACGCAGCGGCCCTCCATGAAGCTCACCGCACCAAGGAAGAAAAATGCCTCTCCAGGCACCGGGGCACCACCAATGTCCCTCCCCTCCGCTTGAAGTCACATGAGCTCTTTTAAACCCATGCGTGGGACCCAGGCAATGTGATTTGAAACTTGAACAAGTTTGGAAAAATGAATGGTCCTGACAAGAAGTCACAAACACCTCTTGAAAAACCCAATGTGGGCTTTGACCTCCCACGAACATTGTGGGCATCCCTAAGCCACAGCCGTCCAAACCGTGACAGGTGCAGATGCCTGATGCACAAATGGAAAATTTAAAAACTCTCCTGTGTGTGTGTGACTGTGCGCGGTGATATCAGACCATGGAGCACATAACGACTCAATGTCTGACTCATAAATATGAAGGAGCTGTGACAGCGATACACATGACCACCCCTGACATATCCTGCTCGACCACCTTGATGTAAAATGATATGCTCTACACTCAGTCGTGTGAAAGAAGAGGGAACAAAGAACATATGTTGTCATTGCCTCATTTAATTGTGCCCGCTCAAAAATGTGCGGTGCTTCTGCTATCCGCTCCGATGGACAGTTCAACATTAAAGTCGGGTGGAATCTCCTCCTTCCACCTGAACGGTGTTGAAAATGCTGACGGAAAGTGGCTGGAAATGTCCACTGAAGGTGAGGTTTCAAAGACTGGACTATAATTTCAGGGGAAAAAAACAAACTGGAGAGAATAAAAAATAACCCCAGCCCCCTGTCAACGCCCCTCCATCAGCAACCACTTATTGGTGAAAAGCAAAAAACATTTTCCTTGTTAAATGAATGTCAGAAAATATAAAGTCATGCCACAAGCAAACGTTAAGGTATTAGATTGCAGTATTTAAATTGATTGATTGCTTTTAAACTGTATTGCCATACTATTTCAGCCAGCAAGCTTCTTGTCAATTTGCTTTCCATTCTCTTAAATTCTAAATTAATATCCCATCTCTTTATACTTAATTAAATGGTGGTTGTTGGTTTGCAGTGAGCTTGCCGGCTCAGCCAGGCAGGCAGTTGTGGTGCTAACTCTAGCTCCAATGTCCTTAGACTGGGGAGGGCAAAGATTAATCCAGCCGCATGGCCTATTTTTGCTCCCATTTCTTATGTTCTAAATTGATCACCATTCACTGATCTCTTCTGAAAGATAAATACATAGGAGGCTGAAGCTTGGATGGGCTTGGCTGCAATGCCTTTCTCCATAGAATACCTAAGTAAAAATCTGCCATCTAGACTTGGACGTTGAGAATGTCCAATTGTGTCTAAATCATTGTGCATCTACCTTCTGTACAGCGGAAAACATTTTGCAGCTCTTTATATTATTTTGCAATCTGTTGCCAGCTACTTCACTGTGAAACCCATTGCTGGATTTTATCCCTCGATGTTTCATTTTGTTCTTTCTCTGTGGCTCCCTGGGGCTGTTGTGATGATGTATCAAAGGCTGCTGGCAGCTTCAGAACCATGTGCTGTAGAAGGTGGTAAATTCGGGATAGGGGATGAGGGAACGAGGGAGGGAACAAATAAATCCAGTTAGATTGTAGGGTACCTAAATGCATATTTCAGCGTCATTATTTTTCTGTTGCTATATTGTTTGCTATCATGCTTGAATGATCTCTCTAGTCTTTAATTTGCTTCCGACCTAAAGTCATTCAGATCCACAAGAGTTGAGGGGTCAGTTATCGGAGGGCAGACGTTTAAGGTCCATGGGGCAACGTTTAGAGGAGATATGCGAGGCACGTGTTTTACGCAGAGGGTGGTGAATGCCTGGAACATGTTTACATATTGCCAGGGGAAGTTGTGGAAGCAGGTACATTAACCGCGTTCAAAAGGCATTTTGACAAACACATGGATAGGATGGGTACAGAGAGATACCGGCACTAGGAAGTGCTGAGGGTTTTGGCCAAGGGTAGTATGATGTCCAGTACAGGCTTGGAGGGCCAAAGGGCCTGTTCCTGTGCTGTACTGTTCTTTGTTCACTCACCATCTTTTGACGTTGGAAGTGTTGCTTAGCGAATCAGAATTGCATTATGTTGAAATTATGCCAATGTAGGATCATAATATGGTGCCAGGTAAAGAGAGATGAGAATTTTTGAAGTCAAGGCTACTTAGTAATATTGGGAATAATGTAACACCGGGGGCGAAACGTTGAAAAAAAAAAGTTACTATCAGCTGATTAAGAAAAACCACGAAAACTATTTGGTAGGAGGGACAGTTAACATTGCCCCTTCCTTTCTTCGTATCTTCCTCCAGCCCTACCATCCTCTGAGACTTTGGCATGACACCAAAGTCTGGCCTTGTGCACTTTTTCATTGATTTTCTTCACTTTACCATTGACCGCCATGACTTTGGTGGCCTAGGCTCTGGAATTTCCTCCATAAACCTCTCCTCCTCCTCTTCTTTAAGATGTTCTTTAGTGTCAAATCATTTTGAAAATATGCCTCTGAAAGAAGTCAAGACATTTTACTATGTTCAAGGCGCTGCACACATGAACAGGTCCTGTAAGAAGCTGTAATTCAGGTGTATTATCAATAAACACACAGACAATACGCTGGTAGATTGTTCTTTCTTTAATACCAATGTCCACATGGACACATGTCAATACATTCACTATTAGATTGTTAGTTATTGTCATTTATAAAATTATAGAATGATTACAGCTTATAAGAAGGCCATTCGGCCTATTGGGTCCATGCTGGCTCTCCTAAGCAGCAATTCAGATGCTGCCATTCCCCTGTCTTCTCCCTGCACATTCCTCGCTTTTAAACATTTCGAAAAATTATGTTACAGAAGGGGTTCGCTGACTCCATTGTGTTTGTAACAGCAGGAAAACAAGCCACCGAGCCTGATCCCGTTTTTCAGCATAGCTCCCTGTGTCTGTGTGGGTTTCCTACGGTTTCCTCCCACAATCCAAAGACGTGCAGGTTAGGTGGATTGGCCATGCTAAATTGTTCTTAGTGTCCAAAGGGTTAGGAGGAGTTATTGGGTTATGGGGATGGGGTGGAAGTGAAAGCTTAAGTGGGTTGGTGCAGACTCGATGGGCCGAATGGCCTCCTTCTGCACTGTATGTTCTATGAATTCCATTTGCCACTTTATTGCACATAATCTCAGATGCACATCCAGACATCTTTTAAATGAGTTCAAGGTTGCTGCCTCTATATTTCCCTTCACTACATTGAGTTCTATACTCCTACTACCATCTGGGTGAAAAAGCTTTTCCTTTTCTCCCCTCTAATCCATCTGCCAATCACTTTAAATCTATGTCCCCCAGTCACGGACCTCTCTGCTCAGGGAAATAGGTTTATCCCATCCACTCTAGGCGGGCCCCTCACAACCTTTTACACCTCAGTCAAACCTCACCTCAGCCTCTTCTGTTCCAAGGAAAACAGCTCAATCTTTCCTCAGAGCTGCAATTTACCAGACCTGGCAACATCCTCATAAATCTCTTCTGTACCCTCTCTGATGCAGTTACATCCTTTCTACAATGAGGTGACCAGGACTGCACCCAGTACTCCAGTTGTGGCCTAATTATTGTTTTATATAGCTCCAGCATAATCTCCCTGCTCTATATTCTATGCCTTGGAATAAAGGAAAATATTCCATATGCTGTCTTAACTACCTTGTCAACCTGTCCTGGAACTTCAGGGATCTGTAGACATGAACTCCAAGGTCTCTCACTTCCTCTTCACCTCTCAGTATCCTCCCATTTAATGTGTAATTTATTGCTTTGTTTGACCTCCTCAGATGGTTCACCTCACACTTCTCCAGGTTCTCCGTGCACATTAGCACAAGTGACTAGCACTGTGGCTTCACAGCGCCAGAGTTCTAGGTTCGAATCCCCGCTGGGTCACTGTCTGTGTGGAGTCTGCACATTCTCCCCGTGTCTGCGTGGGTTTCCTCCGGTTTCCTCCCACAATCCAAAGACGTGCAGGTTAGGTGGATTGGCCATGCTAAATTGTTCTTAGTGTCCAAAGGGTTAGGAGGAGTTATTGGGTTATGGGGATGGGGTGGAAGTGAGAGCTTAAGTGGGTTGGTGCAGACCCGATGGGCTGAATGGCCTCCTTCTGCACTGTATGTTCTATGAATTCCATTTGCCACTTTATTGCACACCTGACCAGTCCATTAACGCTTTCCTACAGACAACTTCCCTCCTCACGACCAATCTCACAGCCAATTGTTGTGTCATCTGAAAACTTCTTGATCATGTCCCCTATATTTAAGTCCAAGTCACTAACATAAAGCAGGTGACCTAGTACTGAGCCCTGTGGAAACAGCCTTCCAGTCACAAACACACCCATCAACAAATACCCTTTGTTCTCTGCCACTGAGCCAATTGTGTATCCAGCTCACTACATTCCCCTGGATTCCATGGATTTATTTTTAACCAGTCTGCTTTGTGGAACCTTGTCAAAAGCCCATGGCTCGGCACAACAACGAGGGCTGAAGGGCCTGTTCTGTGCTGTACTGTTCTATGTTCTATGTTCTAAAACTGACATAGGCCACATCAACAGCACTATCCTCATTAATCGTCCTTCTTACCCTCTGAAAAAGTTAAATATAAATCAAGTTATAGGCAGACACGACCTTGCATGAACGATTCCATGCTGACTGACATTGATTACTCCTTGTGCCTTCCTCAGTGACAGTTTTTACCCCGGCTCTCAGAATATTTTCCAATAAGGCTGACTATGCTGCGAAAATAGAGGAGTGAATATCTACCATCCATAATTTCACATATCGCTCGCTGTTTGACAATGCCCGTAGCTTGAGAAAATTTGGAGGTTTTATTCTGTTCCAAAATCTATATATATCAAGTACAAAATTGTTCTGAGAACAATTGTTAAGGTTCCAATTATTCAGATGGAGCAACAACCATTTCTTTAAGCATTGTCCATCAATCAACTTTCTATCCATGCTGCTACATTTGTTTTCATACTGCAGCTCTGAATGTTTCTATCCAAGCTCTTGTGAAACACCTTATCAAGCACTTTTTGCAAATCCATATGCAATACATCAAACTGCATTTCCATTCCAACATGTCACTGCCTCAACGAACTCAATTAAATCTGTCAAACACTACTTGCCTTTGATAAATCAATGCTTGCCGTCCAAGGATTCACTCCCTTGCCTTTTCATCTTGACTTATGGGCTCGAAGAATTTCCCTACAAGGCAACGCCCAACAATTAATGATTTGAAGCTGACAATGCAGCTGGAGGCTTGCTAATTCTTTGTCATTTTAGTTGATTAAGACACAGCAGTGCTCCCCCCCCCCCCCCCCTCCACCCCACCCATGCACAAAGAGCCTGTTGCCAACCTGAACTCAGCCTCATGTAAATGAAGAAGTCTCATGTGTCCTTTTGAAGGACACGTGTGCACTCCATATTGAAGAAAGAGAAACAATCTGTTTTGGTGTCTTTTGATGTTGTTTCCAAGCATTAGTGAGTTTTTACTAATGTTGTGATTTCTAGTCTCACCGAACCTTAATGGGGCTTTGCTTCCCTTTGCCAGACTGAGGTACTTGGTGGTTTCACTTCAAACCTTTTATTAAGAACTATTTATTCACAAAGACTTTAGGGTAAGCACATGGTACACTAGACACAGATTAGAAACAGACTGTTCTGCTCCAACTGTCTTGACATCTCTTGCTCGTCTGGCTGCTGATTTCACATCAACTCCAGGTAAGTCCAGAGTGATTGTGGTGAATGTATTCACCGAAGTATGAACTGTCTGTATAGTACTGTGACCTATGACCTTGTACTGGAACCCCGGTGGGCTCCGCCTCTGGCTCCGCCCTCCCCGGGGTGATATATAGACAGGCCACCTGTCGGTGGCACTCATTTGTACAGCAGATACTGGCAGGCGAGTTCCTGGATAATAAAGCCTTATAGTCACTCGCTCTCACAGTCTCACAGTGAATTGACGGTATAACAATTTATTATCCAGCGACAGCACCATGGAAGCCATATAAACTCGAACTCGACGCACGAGCGACAAGAGGCCAAGGAGATCTTCGCACATTGTCTTTGCTGTTTCGAGTCCCTCGACTCCTCCATAATGCCTCCCTCTGAAACCCTCAAGCTGCGACTCCTCAACACTCGGGTGAGCCATCGAATCTCCATGATGATAGAGAAAGCTGCCATGTACGAGGCAGCGGTTGCGAAACTCGAGGCGCATTTCGTGAAGCCCGTAAATGAGGTGTTCGCGCGACACCTCGCTACTCGCCGTCAACGCGCCGGGGAATCGCTGGACGAGTACCTGGAAAACCGAACCCTAATTGCAAGGAACTGCAACTATCGGGATATGACGGCAGAGGAGCACATGAAGCTACAGATCCGGGACATCTACGTGGCTGGGGTCCGATCGAACTACATCAGGCAGCGCCTGCTGGAAAACGGGACCACTGACCTGCAGGACACGGTAAAACTAGCCACCTCATTAGAGGTGGCCTACCAGAACTTCAGTGCGTTCCCTGCGGACCCGGAGAACCCCTCGTGGACACCATCGTCACGGTTCCCATCAGACCCGACTACGTCACGTTCCCCGTCCAGGCCGGGGAACCGTTGTGCTAATTCTGCGGCCAAGGTCAACACCCCCGGCAGCGTTGTCCAGCCCGCACAGCAACGTGCAGCGCCTGTGGCAAAAAGGGACACTTCGCCAGAGCCTGTCTGGGCCGACCTAAAGCCCAGAAGTTGAAAACTCACCAGAGGCGACCCATGGACTCACAATGTGGCTGCATGCCAGCCTGGGAACGCCCCCTTCAGACGCGTCATCAGCCTTGTGCGATTCGTGGGGGCCGCCATCTTTGCCGCCGGCTCCAACTCCAACCGACGTGCGACTCATGGCCACCATCTTGGTCGCCGGCACCATCTTGGTCGCCGACACGTGCGACCGATGGGGGCGACCACCTTGGTCGCCAACTTTGACCCATCTCGACACGTGCGACTCATAGGGGCCGCTATTTTGTGACCTCAATACCACCGACCACACAGGCTATCCGCATCTTGGCGCTGTCACCCTCGACCAGTCGCAGCGAAAGCACCTGAAAAATTCCATGATGGTCGTCCGGGTTCCTGGATAATAAAGCCTTATATTCACTCGTTCTCACAGTCTCACAGTGAATTGACGGTATAACAGAGATTCTCGCATGTTTTTTCGTGGGCATGGGGACATAGCCCCATTATTGGAGAATCCCGCCCCAGATCTGTCAACGACGTACAGATTGGAATATGGCGCAGAGGTGAAGATCCATTGGGCCCTCCCAGTCGACCTGTGACTTGTGAATTGTTATTGCCATGCAGGTTGACCCATCCCTCCCACTGACCACATGTCCATTCTCCTGCAGGATCTCCATCCGACAGTGCCGACCCATTTGGAAGGTCTCTCTCTCTCTCTCTCTCTCTCTCTCTCTCTCTCTCTCTCTCTCTCTCTCTCTCTCTCTCTCTCTCTCTCTCTCCCCCCCCCCCCCCCCCCCTCCCCCTGCAAATTTGCTGCACATCCCCACCCTCCACCAGCGCAGAGAGACACATCTCAGTGCACGAGAGTAGTGGTCAGGCTACTGGGGCACATTCTGGTGAGCACCTCACAATTGCTGATGCACATCAGGTGGTAGCAGGAACACCCAGGCAAGACACCAGTCGGAGGTCTGCTGTGTCCCAGGACTGAGCTGAGTCCCAGTAAGATGCTGAGCGTCTGGAATAGCTTTACCTGGAGCTGATGCAGTCAAGGTGCAGCTGTGGTATTCAGAGGGGGTTGTCAGTGACACTCCAGCAGGTCCATAGCTGATTACAAGAGTCCCCCAGAGAATAGGGGCGCAGGCAATACATGGCACTGAGGCCAATACTACACCCCAGAGCCTGGTGCATGATTTCAGCAGCATGAGTGATGTCCAAGGCATAGCTCAGTCAGTGACGGCCATGGATGAGCACCTCAACAGCATGTCCCAGTTACTGGGGGACGTGTCCTAGTCCCAGGTGGACCTTGGATGAGATGCTGCAGAGCATGTCCTAGTCTCGGGTGGAGATTGCCAAGATCCTCCAGAGAATGCCGCAGTCGCCGGGGAGGTGTCCTAGTCTCGGCTGGGCTTTGCTGAGTGCTCCAGAACATGTCTCGGTTGCAAGGGGATGTGACCCATCCACAGGTGGGCATTTTTGGGGCGCTCCATAGCATGTCCCAGTGACCGAGGAGCATCGCCGAGGGCGTCGACACCATGCTGCAGACGTTGGGGAGCAGCCAGGGCTGGCAGAGCCAGATGACGTAGATGCTTCTGAGGCTCGATCCAGTTACTCCTCTGTCCCGAGGTGGACCTCAGGGCCCAATGGATACCGACTGGGAGGAGGGGTTGCTCTGGGTGCCAACCTAGAGTCACCCTACGGAGTGTTGATGGCGGCCACCTACACCCCCAAGATCCACCCTCCTGACAACAGCAAGTCTTGTAGTCAGCATGTGGAATAGTGCTGCCACCGGCAAGTGGACCAGAGCCCTCCACCTCCAAGAGGATGCCCGCCAGGGGCATCGAAAGGCATGGGACGGGGTAGGCAGCAGGCTACCTCCACCTGTGATCCTGGGAACACACCCGAAGTAGCAGTAGAGCATGGAAGGCTAAGCAGGTTGAGGATCATCTGAGAGGGCACTGGGGGGGGGAGGAGGGGAGGGGGTGAGAGGGAGGGTCCGATGAGGAGTGGGGAAAGGGGTGAGGAAGTGGGGTGGCACCAATGGGAGCCATGGGGCAGTTGGGGACAAATATGTACAGCATTAACAGATGTTGCACTCGAGAAATATGATGCGTCTGACACTTTATTCCGCAATGGGGCTGACCAGCAATCCCCTGCCTCAGCCCCCCGGGCATGGAGGTCTTGGATGTCACACATGCATACACAGGCGCACACATTCATCCCTACCCGGGCACACCGCGTACAGGTGCTCAGTGTGAGCGAGCATTCAGCATACAGGCTGAGGAACACTAGCGCTCACGTCTCAGCCGGTGACCCTCACTTCCCTGCCCTCGGCAGTGACCCACTGACAGTGTGGACACAGTCCCATCACCCTGGAGTGATGTTACACAGATCCTGGGAGGATGGAACAGGGTGGCGAAGAAGGTGCGCTGGCAAATGGAGAGGGATGGGGAGGGGGAGATAGGGAGGGGAGGTGGGGGTGGATTGACGGATGAGGCCAAGTTCTATGTGAAGCAGGTGAGGATGAATGCCTTCCTGCCGCGTTTCCTCCATTGTCCGTCTGGTCTTGCAGGTCTGCCCCGGGTTCAATATCCACCCCCTCCTGGTCTGTGGCCTCCTCGTCCTTCTCCTCAGAGGTGGCCATATCTTCCTCCCCCCTCACCTCCAGCACGTTCCCCCGCTGCCGTGCCAGGTTGCAGAGGGCACAGCAGACCACCACAAAGCGCATGTGTTTTCAAACTCAGGGTCGTGACCTGCGGGTGGATCGTGGGCATGTTTAGGGAGGGTTGTGGCGCTCAGTTGAGGCATTCCTGATCGGGAGGAACGCCCAACAGCCACGACCGGCTTTTAAAAATGTCGACTGCAACGGACTTTTGAGATTGCCAACTATCCCGCTTGTGTGCCACATCAAGCAGTGCGCAGGCCTGAAGCCCAGTGGGGTTGACAGCCCCCTCCTGACATCAGCACGCTGTCCAGGGGCATATTTTATCAGTAACGATGGAGTCCTCCCACTGGAATCGGCGACAGAGAGCAGGTCACACATCCCGTATGCAAACATAACGTGTTCTGGGCACAAGGGAGATTCTTCCATTTTGCACCTGCCAGCAGTGCTGGTGTGAACTACTGGGCCTCTGGTGAACAACCCATGAAGAAGAACCCTACATGGTGCCAAGTCCGGGATGACATGGCAAAGGTCCATCCCCTTGTTGAGGGAGAGCCTCCTGCGGCACAAGCTATCCGTCATCTGATTGAAAGACCAGTGATGCCTGTACACCTTGGGCCATCGCTGGCCTCCATCTCTGGGTTCCTCCATGGCCTGATGGACGGCCAAATCCTCAGGGTATAGGGCAGGGCCCTGTATATGGGCTGCCGCATTGAGCTTTTGTCAATGCTGTCGCCTTCTCCAGCGTCTGGCCACCTCGATTGCCAGCAGCACCTCGAGGGCAGCTTCTTCACGGTCCAAGATATTGTCCCGTGTGATATCTGGAAGGAATTGGAGAGGGTTTGAGACTGATGACCAATGGTGTCTTCCACCACGGGGCCCTCCACTCCCCCATTACTCCCCCCTCCCCCCACCCAGTTCCCCAGCCTTCCTAAATGCCCTGCCCACACACCCTCGGCCGCTATGGGGGTCCATGATCACTGGATTCCACATGCATGTACCGTTACCTGGACCGGGTTCTGGTCCCCTCACCCGTGCACACGCCAACTCTCTGGTAGTCGAAATGTCCCCGTTGCTGGGGCCCAGCCGCTGGGTGTTCCGATGTTGGCTGCTGTGTCTGTGGTGTTGCTTCTTGCAGCGCTCAGGCACAGTGTGCAGGCATCACAGTCTCATTGGGATGCAACGCAATAACCGCCACGTGCTACATGGCACACGTACCCATGGGGATCCACTTGGGAGATGTGACATGCTCACTTAACTCTGATTGCCAGTTCCTTTATAGCAATTGCCTTCAGCTGCGTGGTCAGATGCCTCCACGGTCAGTGGTAGTTATGGATGGTTAGTGGGACAGACGGGCAGTGGCTGGGGCTGCCCTGCAACCACTTGGGGAGACTGTTAGATCATGGGAGGCCATTAGATAGGGGTTTGCTCCCTTTAATTTATTGAAGATTGGGCTTAAGTGGTGATTATTGGTTTCTTGCTGTTGCGGGATCCTGATCTTTTCAACAGGATCAGGCTGGTTAGATCACAAACTGATCGGCGCACGGCACAGTTCTCGATTTTGGACTCTCCTGCGATCTAACTGCCTCATCGTGCTCTCGCTCAAGCGCAACACGGCCATTAAAGTGTGGCTAAATAATGGTTTGGATTTCACCCAAAAAGCCTGTGTAAAACATCCCGCCAAACCCGCATCTCGCCCAATGTCTCTCCAGTACACCTGTCAATGAAACTTGCTGTTTAAAATAGAATTATATACAAATTATAATACAGAAATTGGTCATTAAATCCAACTGAACCATGTTGATAATCCAACTAAACCATGTTGATGTTTACTGTCTGTATGAGGAGCCCTGTTAATGATTTGTGCCTTCCTAGTTACCTAATCGCTTCTGATTACACATTGCATTGTATTTCTGCATTAGCAACCAGATCAGGTAGTTCAAGAATTAATAGTTTGGTGATGCTGACCTTGGATTTTAATGGCCTGCAAATTGTAGGACGGAAGGATTGATGAAGCTGCAGTCTTGATGAATTGTGGCAGACAAAGTGTGGGGGATTGTGCAATGAGATTTAATTTCAACACAGTTGGACCGTAGGAAATAAAATCATGTAAGATGGCATGTTTGGACATCAGTGGCAAATTCAGCGAAGCTGTGCTGGTTATAGTAATACGAATAAAACATGGTAATGAGGAAGGTCATAACAAAGAATAGGAGATTTAATGCAATAACTTCATCTTGACTCCGCCATATTCTTTTTCGGTCTATTATAGGACTATTCTGCTGAAATTTCCACGACTTTTTTCACGATTAAACCAAAGGATATGTTGCCAATGTAACAAGTTTCTCTAATTTTTCTTTCTTGTTCTGTCTGCCAGGTATTACCAGGTGCGCACAGCACTGAAAATTCCACCCCGAATTCCTCACAGGCTGACAGCAACACTTACTGGACCCACAGGTAGGAATGCAGAAAGCTGAGCTGCTCTCGGTGAATTATTACCTCACGCCCGATGCCTCACAAGGGACATGTTCATAAATGTATTGGGAGAATTTTCTCTGCTACCAGATATTCTGTTTTTCCCCACAGATATAATTTCAAACAATCCTCAGAACGTTTCTCTGCGCTTCCCTTATAATTACCAGTTCATGCTGGTGTCTGGTGCCACTGCTGCTGGGGTACTCTCTGTCTCCTGTTTGACTGGCTATATTTCTTGTGTGAGCTTGCATTGTGAAAAATTATCCCACTCTCATCCGATGCCTGTGCATGTGCCAGAAGGAGTCACTAGACTGTTCAAGGGCAGAAACTGTGGTCTGAGGTGGCTTGCGTTCAATTGTGGCACGATAACGAGTACGCTTGCTGAGCAGAACAAACGCAGAACAGATCTGTTTTCATTCTGAGCTGTCAATAAAACGCCACGGTAGAGTTAGGACCACAGGTTGCAGTCTATCTCCTGTGTTGCGCTGGTCACCAGCGAGCTGGCCCAGCAGACGTTGCAGGGAACAAGAGTACGTTTGTTGTCGAAAAGCATCTGGAATTCATCCTTGACAAATCCCAGTGCACAGAAGAGCCACAAAACTGTTGTGGTTTCAGCAATGTGCAGGGTCTTTCAGCACAGTCATAAATGCACAGCTAATGCATCGTTAGAAGGCTGTTGTATCTGGAGCTAGCAATTGTAATTCAGTCGGCATTCTTGTAATTAGTTGAGTTGGAATGATGAGGTTTTTAAATCCTTACTATACCAAAGTTTGAATACTTTTGATTAGGTTTTACAAAGTGTTACTGTTATACACTGAACCTGCCGTGATTGTCCTGTGGCATCCTCCTGTAATGAGTTTATAGCTGTTAGAAATACACTTAGCGGAAGAAAACATTACAAGCATTTGCCTGCAACCTACTGGTTAAGAGGAAAGTATAATCGTGGAACAGACAGAAGAACAAATGTTAATGGTGTCACATTGTGAATGTTTTTGACAAAATATGCAAAAAGAGAGACTTTGCTATCTGGGTTTCTGTGATATTTACATACAATTATAGGAAATACTGCACAGAAACAGGCTATCTGGCCCAACAATTCAATGCCAGCATTTATGTTCCACTTGGGCATCTTCCTTTCCATCCTTGTTTAATGTTATCTGAAAAAACTTTCAATTCCCTGCTCTCTTATATACTTAGCTAGCCAGATGCGCACCATGTGAATCCTGTCATGTGACAGGACCTTTAAGAAATGGGTGTTTATAAATGGGTGTGTATATAAATATCTGTAGTGAGAGTACCTAAAAGAAATGGGTGTTTATTACTACAGTGATGTCAGAGAGTGGGTGGAGCTGGGTTGTCTGGCAGCTTTTTACTTTCGTTTTAGGTTGTTTGCGGCACGGTGTGTTTTAGTTTCGTTTTCAGTGTTGGAGCTGAAGCCAGACCAAGCAGGTATACTGTTGTTCTCTCTGCCATCAAAAGACTATCTCTTGATCATTTGCTGAATTCAGAATTATAAATGTTTTCAGTAGTGACCTTAACCTGATGTGCCTCTGTTAAAGGTTTTGTTTTTACGTTGTATGGATGTTAAAATGAAAGCTCAAAGGATTACTTAGTGTTGTAGTCTTTGGGGGTTGCATTTGAATTAATGGTTGCTAAGTTGTTCACTGCATGTTTTCAAAAGGTTAACTTGAGTTCATAGAACAAACATTGTTTTGCTTTAAAAAATACCTTTCCATTTCTGCTGTACCACACCTGTAGAGTGGGCCGTGTGCTCCCCATACCACAATCTATTAAAAGTTGTCTCTCAGGTGAACTCCATGATACACTTTGGGGTTCTATAATCCCTGGCCCATAACAAATTGGGGGCTCGTTCGCGATAAAAGTCTATCTATTGGATTGGCTTAATGAACCTAAAGACAGTGAGGGGTGAGCATATTGTGGTTGTTTTTCAGGTGTGGTGTTCTAGTTTAAGTGGGGAGTGTGTTGTGGAAAATGGCTCTTTCAGAGGCTCAGAAGTTTTTTGGGGTGGAGACAGTCACACGCAGTACCTTACGGACAGAGACTAAAAGCAGACTGTTAGATTTGACAAAAACATTGCAGTTAACATTACCTGACAAAATGTGTAAAGATGAGGTAATTATGGCGGTGGTTAAGCATTTAAAGTTGCCTGAGATACAGATTGACTCGTTGGAAATGGCAAAACTTCAGTTACAAATTAAACAGATAGAACATGAGAAAGAATTAAAGCAGCTTGAATATGAAAGAGAGGAAAAAGAGAGAGAGAGAGAGAGCAGAAAAAGAAAGAGATCGAGCAGAAAGAGAAAACGAGAGAGAGAGGAAAAAGAAAAGGAGAGAGGAGAAAGGAGAAAAGAAAGAATAGCCCAAGCAGAACAAAAAGAAAGAGAAAGGGAGATACACATCAGGGAAAAAGATAAAGAGAGAGAGTTTGAACTTCAGAAAATGTCCATAAAACATAAAATTGGCAGACGTAAAGGGAAACGTACAGTTGGATGATAGGGATGTGGATAGTGAGAAAGAGCATCAAAGCCGAAGGCTTGGTGGGGATCTATTTAAATATGTCCAAGCATTGATGAGAAGGAGGTGGAAGCCTTTTTCATTTCATTTGAGAAGGTGGCTAAACAAATGAAATGGCCACAGCACATGTGGGTATTACTGATTCAAACCAGGCTGATAGGTAGGGCTAGTGAACTGTTTGCATCACTACCGGAGAGTTTCTGGGACGTATGAGGAAGTGAAAAAATCCATCTTCGGTGCATATGAACTAGAGCCTGAAGCCTACAGACAAAGGTTTAGAAAATTAAGGAAAGAATTTGGTCAAACATACATGGAGTATGAAAAGATCAGTCAGAGTAATTTTGATACGTGGATAAGGGCTTTGAAAATAGACCAAACGTATGAAGCTCTCAGAGAAATTATACTTTTGGAGGAGTTTAAAAATTCAATTCCTGATGTTGTGAGAATTCATGTGGAAGAGCAGAGGGTTAAAACTGCGAGATTGGCAGCAGAAATGGCAGATGGTTATGAATTAGTTCACTAATCAAAACTTGGTTTCTGACATCAGTTTCAGCCTGTGAGGGATAGAAACTGGGGACATGAGAAATACTCAAGTGGTAAAGGTAAAGGTGGTCTAATGGGAGATAATAAGGAAAGTGTACCTCAGATATTTTTTTAAATCCAGGAGGGTGGAAGAGACATGAAAAGTTTCAAATGTTTTCATTGTAATAAACTAGGCCATGTAAAGTCACAGTGCTGGTGGTTGAAGAAAAGCACTGGGAAGGCTGATGTGGTAAAACAGGATAAGACAGCGGGGTTTGTTAAAGTGGTAAAGGAAAGCCCAATTGAAGCGAAGGAGCTGAAAAAGATTATTCAGCCTGAGCAAGGGGTGATTGATAAAAAGGTGCCAGATCTCTTTAAATAATTTACTTGTGTGGGTAAAGTTTACTGATGTATATCAGGAGCAGCAAGTAAAGAAGTCACAATTTTAAGAGATACAAGAGCTAGTCAATCTTTAATGGTAAGAGATGAGGGGTTATGTAGTTGAAAATTACTTTTGCCAGAAAAGGTGGTAATATGTGGATTTCAAGGTGAGAGGAGTAGTGTTCAATTATATGAGGTAAGGTTGGAAAGTCCAGTGAAGAGTGGTGAAGTGGTAGTAGGAGTAATAGAGGAACTATGTTGTCCAGAAATACAGTTTAGCTTGGGTAATGATATAGCTGGATCGCAGGTGGGAGTGATGCCTACTGTGGTTCATAAGCAAGTGGAAAATCAGACAACTGAAGTGTTGAAGGACGAATATCCTGCGATTTTTCTGGCTTGTGTGGTAACACGGTCGCAAAGTCACAGGTTCAGACAAGAGGAGAAATCAGAGAGTGAAGATAAAGGCGAAGTGCAATTATCAGAAACAATTTTTGATCAGCTGGTTGGAAAAGAACAGGTGGGGGATGAGACGGATATTTTGAGTTCGGGAAAATTGGCAGAGTTACAACAGAAAGATGCAGAAATAAAATTGATGTATCAGAAAGCATATACGGAAGAGGAATCTGAGTGTGTACCAGAGTATTATTACCATAAAAATTATGTCTTGATGAGAAAATGGAGACCTTAACATATGCAGGCGGATGAAAAGTGGGGAGATGTTCATCAAGTAGTATTGCCGGTAGGGTATAGAAAGGAGGTGCTGCGAGTTGCACATGAGGTACCAGTGGGAGGTCATTTGGGAATAAGGAAAACTTGAGCTAAAATCCAGAAACATTTTTATTGGCCTGGATTACATAAAGATGTTGTTAAATGTTGTCAGCCATGTCCCACATGTCAAGTGATAGGGAAACCTCAAGCAGTCATAAAACCAGCACCCTTAATACCCATTCCAGCATTTGAGGAACCTTTTACAAGGGTCCTAATTGATTGTCTAGGACCGCTTCCTAAAACAAAATGTGGGAATCAATATCTTTTGACTATAATGGATGTGTCTACTAGGTTTCCAGAGGCCATTCCAGTACGTAATATTACAGTTAAAAAGATTGTGGAGGAGTTATTAAATTCTTTACCAGATATGGAATACCCACAGAAATACAATCGGATCAAGGATCAAATTTTACCTCCAGGTTATTCAAAGAAGTTATGGATAGTTTAGGAATAAAACAATTTAAATCAACTGCGTATCATCCAGAATCGCAGGGAGTGTTAGAAAGGTGGCGTTAAAGACAATGTTGAGGGCTTATTGCCAAGACTAACCAGAGGATTGGGATAAAGGAATTCCATTCGTACTGTTTGCAATTAGGGATGAACCTAATGAGTCAACCAAATTTAGTCCTTTTGAACTAATTGTTGGTCATGAGGTAAGAGGACCACTTAAGTTGATTAAGGAAAAATTGGTGAGTGAGAAATCGGAAATTACGTTATTGGATTACGTGTCAAATTTTAGGGGAATGATTAAATAGAGCAGATGAATTGGCGAGACAACATTTGAAAGTTGCACAAAATGGGTAGCGGACAAGAAATCCAAAGTTCGTAGTTCTGCCATTGAAGATAAAGTTTTAGTGTTGTTACTAGTGGTAGGTGAACCTTTAAAAGCAAGGTTTTGTGGACGTGATCAGATTGAAAGGAAATTAAGTGAGGTGAATTATGTGGTTAAAAACACCAGATAGAAGGAAGAATCACCGAGTGTGTCTTGTGAATATGCTTAAATAGTAGTTTGAAAGGGAAGGAACGAAAAAGGAGGACGTTTTAATGATTCTAACTCAAAGCGACGAACCAAATCGAGATGACTGCGAATTTGACATAGCTCAAATTAAATTGGAAAATGAGGATGTTCGTAAAAATTGGGATAAATTGTTGAGTTACTTTCCAGAGGAAATATGAACTGACCTGAAAGCGTTATTGATGTCACATGGGCAAGTTTGTGGAGATAAATTGGGAAGTACTAAAATGGCTATACATGATGTAGATGTGGAAAATGCTGTTCCAATTAAACAACATCTATACAGACTTAACCCTTGAAAATTGGCACAGGTTAACAAAGAGATTGAGAGTATGCTTAAAAATGGCATAATTGAAGTGGGTTGCAGCCAATGGAGCTCACCCAAAGTGATGGTACCAAATATAATGCGATTTCTTGGCATTAGTGGATTTGATCGAACATTTGTGCAAAAGCTGTGTAGCGTGATTGCTCCACTGATGGACTTCCTGAAGAAACGTCAAAAATTTCAGTGGACAGTGGACTTTCAACAGGCATTTGACGGCCTGAAAGCTGTGATAACCAATGCTCCTGTGTTGGAGAATTACAAAGGACTCTGCGATCAGATTGAACTAAAGTATCTGACTTAAAAGAGAAATGCCGAAGCATAGAGAAATGGACAGATCATGCAGAGACAGTCTTGTTCAAAGACTGTCAATCGAGAAGGGTTTCAGTTGGAGGAAGAAAAACAAAAATGGACTATATTATTGTACCTGTTTGCATGTGTTGCTTTTTGAAACTAAAAAATATATTTATTGTGTGCATTTCTTAAAGGATAGTGAAAAGGTGAAAAAAGAAACCATCTTGAAGTTGATGGGTTTTTTTTTCTTGGGGGGAGATGTCATCTTAGAGTACCTTTAAGAAATGGGTGTTTATGAATGGGTGTATATAAACATCTATAGTGAGAGTATCTTTAAGAAATGGGTGTTTTTTACTGCAGTGATG
The DNA here is from genome assembly GCF_902713615.1 of Scyliorhinus canicula. Taxonomy (NCBI): domain Eukaryota; kingdom Metazoa; phylum Chordata; class Chondrichthyes; order Carcharhiniformes; family Scyliorhinidae; genus Scyliorhinus; species Scyliorhinus canicula. The sequence continues at coordinate 35,473,287 of NC_052155.1, forward strand.
TCAAAGAGTGGGTGGAGCTGGGCTGTCTGACAGCTTTTTACTTTCGTTTTAGGCTGTTTGCTGCAGGGTGTGTTTTTGTTTCGTTTTCAGTGTTGGAGCTGAAGCCAGACCAAGCAGGTATACTGCTGTTCTCTCTGCCATTAGAAGACTATCTCTTGATCATTTGATGAATTCAGAATTATAAGTGTTTTCAGTAGTGACTTTAACCTGATGTGCCTCTGTTAAAGGTTTTGCTTTTACGTTGTATGGATGTTAAAAGGAAAGCTCAAAGGATTACTTAGTGTTGTAGTCTTTGGGGGTTGCATTTGAATTAATGGTTGCTAGGATGTTCATTGCATGTTTTCAAAAGGTTAACTTGAGTTCATAGAACAAACATTGTTTTGCTTTAAAAAATACTTTTCCATTTCTGCTGTACCACACCTGTAGAGTGGGCTGTGTGCTCCCCATACACAATCTTTTAAAAGCTGTGGGTCAGGTGAACTCCATGATACACTTTGGGGTTCTCTGATCCCTGGCCCATAACAACCCTCTCAACGATTCCCTGAAGTAGCGAGTTCCAAATTCTCAACACTATGTGGGTAAAGAAGTTTCTTCTGAATTCATTATTTAGTACCTTGGTGACTACCTTGTATTGACAGCCTCCAGCTCTGCTCTCCCCCACAAGTAACAACATTCTCCTTTAGTTTGGGCTACTGTTATTTATTATCAGGAGAGGTGGAATAAAATGGCCGTCGTCTTTTCCCACTCCCTGTTTGACCACAAAGTTCTTTTTTAAGAGATGCTTATCAATTCAGTGACTATTTAACTGTTTATGTGCTGTGACTATAAAAGGCACTGTTAATTTCGGATGGATGATTAAATTTGTTTTCCACTGCTGAGTTTGGTCATAATAAAGTTAAAAATTTTAGAAATTTGTGATTTTTCTATTCAACCTGTCCTTGACCGTATGTAAAGCTATATAAAGAAATGGACTAGTCCAATATTTTGAGTTTACAGGCAAGGGGCTAGTTTTGTCATTAAAACTTATTCCAGTAAAAGTATAAAATTTAATACAAAGCTAAACATACACTCTGTATCCTGTGACATACGTGTTCACTAGCATGGAAAACACAATAACCTGCAAGGTGGAGCAGGACTTAAAGTCCATGAGAAAGAAAAATGGATGTTCTGACATTGATTTGGTGGTCTTGAAATTCCAGTGGTGTTGCAGCTAATGTAAGGTGGTTGTTTTTCTGAAGATTATTTCTTTTGAACTGTAATTTGCCTTTTTACAAGGTGGCAGCTGTGAAACATAGAGGTTCCTTTTGATTAAAATTCTCTACCTCTGTTATGTGTCCCAGAACTTGAGGTAGTGGCCACGATCTAACAAAAAAAATAAACGTTCTGAGCAGGATTAGAGGAGTCGTTCCCGGGAATGACCCTGCTATCTAATGGCACATTTTCCCCCGGCCGCAGCGGGTAATGCCTGTCGAGGCTGCACCCCATTGCATTTCCAGCGGGGTGGAGCTCTGCTCTTCAATGCAGGAAGAGATCGGGCTGCCATTTTTAGCCCCCCCAAATGCGAACAACTCACTGTTGGGGGAGGGGAGGGTCCTTGAGCGCCGCAATTCCACCTCATGCAGGCAGGGCATCGCTGGTGCAGGTGGCATCTTTACACTGCCAGCCTCGCACCCTGGCAGCACCCCTGCCAGCCTGGCAGTGCCACCAGGGCATCCTAACTGCACCAGTATGGTGCCCGGGTGGCACTTCAATGGTACCAGTCTGGCAGTACCAATGTCCCCAGGTGGCATCAGCAGTGCCAAGGTACAATCCTGCCCAGATACCAACCACCCAGGGCTTCCAATCGTCTTGGAGACCCCCCCCCCCCCAAAATGTCGGGTCCGCCTGGTCCTGTTTTGAGGAGGTCAGTGTTAAACGGCGCCGGGCTTGGGTCACCTCAGTGAGGCCAGTAGATCTTGGGCGTGGTTCGATAAGGTTTATTACAGGATGAAAAGGGAGATTTAATAATGGGAGATGAGGAAATGGCTGAGGAACTGAACAGGTTTTTTGGGTCGGTCTTCACAGTGGAAGACACAAATAACATGCCAGTGACTGATAGAAATGAGGCTATGACAGGTGAGGACCTTGAGATAATTGCTATCACTAAGGAGGTAGTGATGGGCAAGCTAATGGGGCTAAAGATAGACAAGTCTCCTGGCCCTGATGGAATGCATCCCAGAGTGCTAAAAGAGATGGCAAGGGAAATTGCAAATGCACTAGTGATAATTTACCAAAATTCACTAGTCTCTGGAGTGGTCCCAGCGGATTGGAAATTGGCAAACGGGACACTACTGTTTAAAAAAGGAGGTCGGCAGAAAGTGGGTAATTATAGGACCGTGAGCTTAACTTCACAGAATTTCATAGAATTTACAGTGCAGAAGGAGGCCATTTGGCCCATCACGTCTGTACCGGCTCTTTGAAAGAGCACCCTACCTAAGGTCAACACCTCCACCCTATCCCCATAACCCAGTAACCCCACCCAACACTAAGGGCAATTTTGGACACCAAGGGCAATTTATCATGGCCAATCGACCTAACCTGCACATCTTTGGACTGTGGGAGGAAACCGGAGCACCCGGATGAAGCCCACGCACACACGGGGATGATGTGCAGACTCCGCACAGACAGTGACCCAAGTCGGAATCGAACCTGGGACCTGGAGCTGTGAAGCAATTGTGCTATCCACAATGCTACCGTGCTGCCCTTAAATGCTACTACCGGAGGGGGGAAAATGCTGGAATCTCTCATCAAGGAAGAAATAGTGAGGCATCTGGATGGAAATTGTCCCATTGGGCAGACGCAGCATGGGTTCATAAAGGGCAGGTTGCGCCTAACTAATTTAGTGGGATTTTTTGTGGACATTACCAGTGCAGTAGATAATGGGGAGCCAATGGATGTGGTGTATCTGTATTTCCAGAAAGCCTTTGACAAGTTGCCACACAAAAGGTGGCTGCATGAGATAAAGCTGCATGACATTAAGTAGAATGGATAGAGGTTTGGTTAATTAATAGAAAGCAAAGAGTGGGGATTAATGGGTGTTTCTCTGGTTGGCAATCAGTAGCTAGTGGTGTCCCTCAGGGATCAGTGTTGGGCCCACAATTGTTCACAATTTACATAGATGATTTGGAGTTGGGGGCCAAGTGCAATGTGTCCAAGTTTGCAGACGACACTAAGATGAGTGGTGATGCAAAACTGCAGAGGATACCAGAAGTCTGCAGAGGGATTTGGAAAGGTTAAGTGAATGGGCTAGGTCTGGCAGATGGAATAATATGTTGACAAATGTGAGGTTATCCATTTTGGTAGGAATAACTGCCAAAGGGATATTATTTAAATGATAAAATATTAAAACATGCTGCTGTGCAGAGAGACCTGGGTGTGCTAGTCGCAAAAATGTGGTTTACAGGTGCAACCGGACGATTAAGAAGGCAAATGGAATTTTGTCCTTCTTTGCTCAAGGGATGGAGTTTAAGACTAGGGAGGTTATGCTGCAATTGAATAAGGTGTTAGTGAGGCCAGACCTGGAATATTGTGTTCACTTTTGGTCTCCTTACCTGAGAAAGGACGTACTGGCGCTGGAGGGTGTGCAGAGGAGATTCGCTAGGTTAATCCCAGAGTTAAAGGGGTTGGATTACGAGGAGAGGTTGAGTAAACTGGGACTGTACTCGTTGGAATTTAGACGGATGATGCGGGATCTTATAGAAACATATAAAATTATGAAGGGAATAGATAGGATAGATGCGAGCAGGTTGTTTCCACTGGCAGGTGAAAGCAGAACTAGGGGGCATAGCCTCAAAATAAGGAGAAGTAGATTTAGGACTGAGTTTAGGAGCAACTTCTTCACCCAAAGGGTTGTGAATCTATGGAATTCCTTGCCCAGTGAAGCAGTTGAGGCTCCTTCATCAAATGTTTTTAAGATAGAGATAGATTGTTTTTTGAAGAATAAAGAGAATAAGGGTTATGGTGTTTGGGCCGGAAAGTGGAGCTGATCTCAGCCATGATTTCATTGAATGGCGGAGCAGGCTCGAGGGGCAAAATGGCCTGCTCCTGCTCCTAGTTCTTCTGCTCTTATGTTCTTATGTTTATGTTCTTACTCAATAATGGCCATGGCTAGTGCATTGTAGGTCCATGGGTTACATGACTGCATTATGAATGGGTGATACCTATCTCACCAAAATATCAATGTATGAGCTGATTATGTCAAATCCTTGGTCCTCACTCAGTTGAGTATTTGGGTATTTGGCTGCTTTGTGAATGGGTTGTGAGATGGCACATTCACACTCGTTCAAAGTGATTGCTTCTGATGGTCTTTTCTGCGTGCATTGATTGAATCCACTGTAGTGGCATTGGAATTTGTGAGGTGCAGTGAAGCAAATGTTTAGCCATCTTAAAAATTGTGATTTCAAGTCACTGGAATGTGGCTTCTGAAAACTTAATTTGCGGCTTTTAGCTGGTAAATGCATGATGTCATTTTAATATAAAACATGGTTTTATAACAGTCGGGTTACAATGCAAACTACAAATCCATATCCTTGCAGCTACAAGAAAACTCTGTGCCAGTGGCCTTGAGCCCAGCTCTGTTCAGTTTTATATGATTTGATAGTGAGGGTGGAAATACACACTCACTGGACACTAGAAAGTTCCTGTAGTTTTGCATAAATCAAGCTTGACTACAGCTGGATCAACCATCCATGTTATGCATTTTTAGCTCGTTCATGCAATGTGGTCATAGCAGACTGTGGAAGGAATGAGGTGGCTTTGACACATTAGTGGTACAGCATAGAGGCATACGGCTAAGTTCTTTTTGAGAGTTGGTAGAGCCACATTGGGTTTACTCGCTTCTTCCTAGACTATAAAATTCTATGATTGTTGGCAGTGCCCATCACCAGCTGCAGGGGTGACCAGTTTGTGCAGTTCAGGGTTTTCAGACCTAATTTCTCTCTGTGCCACTGAAGGCAAAATGCTGGTCATTGAAAATTACTGGAATTCTGAATTATACACTGCAACTGTTTACCTAAACACCTTGATGTACCCTCTGACCTTAGAAACAAAGAATGGTGGGGAGACTTTTTTATTGCTGAAAAACAGACATGCTGTCCAGCACTGATCAGGACAGTTGCAAGAATGCAAAACATTAAATGAGAATTACAATAGGTCCGATGAGTTGGCAAGTTGGCTCTAATTGGTTGAGACATTGCCAGGCCGATGGTTGAGACATTGCCAGGGCGAATGTATTAGGGTGCTGTTGTCCACCATGCCTTGCTTTATTCAAAAAAGTGCAACGTCTAGACAGAATCCTTTGCCTGCATGTCTTTTTTTCAACAATATTCACCTGAAGCAGTTTTTTATTTAATTCTTTCACGGGCTGCGGGTATCACTAGCAAGTCCAGCATTTGATGTCCATCCCTAATTGTCCCAATTACTTTGAAATTAAACTTGAACAACATTTTTGTATGTTTTTTTTGTTTGATTGAAGCATTTTGTTTTCATAAAGACTCCAGACCCTGATCACACACGGCCTGTTTACCTCACAGGAATGTAACTTTTCCCGAATAACCTCTGCCATGACATTTCCCACTCACACTGTTGTTGCCGATGTTGTGGATGGTGTTGCTCCAATAATGGAAAGGATTGAGAGTTAATGTCGTAATTAAGTGTTGTTAGAATATGGAAGCTGAAACCAAAAACCTTTTTGGTGCCCCCTTTAGACAGCTGTCGATAGACAATTTGAGGCTTGATTGAGGGCAAATGGGCACATGTGATGGGTTTAGTTACGTGTTGCAGCTGCGTGCTATCTTCTTCCCGCAGGAGTGACAAAACTCAGCCTGTTGGGTTAATTAAATGTGGTGCTCAAGGTTAGCAGTGCAACCTCCAACCAGCTGGTGGTGTCAGACATCGGTCACGCAACTTGCCAGTTGGTAGTAAGACGTACAACAGCACAGTCGCACACAAGGATAGTTCCAGGAGAGTTTACGGAACTCATACAGTAACTTTGTCTGTATCAAATTCTGTTTATTATCTTTCCATGTGTTCATCAATAAATCATCGTTATGGTTAAGCAACCAGATGTTCTGTGAAAAACATTGCAATGGCAAGATCACAGAACACAACAAAGTGCAGGTTTAAATATTCAGTGGAGAGAGAAGTTTAAGATTATGCAAAACCTGCTTTGTACGTTTATATTTGGTGGTCCCCTTGAACCCTTCTCACAGATGTGGAGATGCCATCTTTGGACTGGGATGAGCACAGTAAGACGTCTTACAACACCAGGTTAAAATCCAACCAGTTTGTTTCAAACACGAGCTTTCGAAGCATTGCTCCTTCCTCAGGTGAATGAAGAGGTATATTCCAGAAACATATAGAAAGACAAAGTCAAAGATGCCAGACAATGCTTTGAATGCGAGCATTTGCAGGTAATTAAGTCTTTGCAGATCCAGAGATAGGGGTAACCCCAGGTTAAAGAGGTGTGAATTGTCTCAAGCCAGGACAGTTGGTAGGATTTCGCAAGCCCAGGCCAGATGGTGGGGGGTGAATGTAACGCACCATGAATCCAAGGTCCCGGTTGAGGCCACACTCGTGTGCGGAACTTGGTTATAAGTTTCTGCTCGGCGATTTTGCGTTGTTGTGCGTCCTGAAGGCCGCCTTGGAGAACGCTTATCTGGAGATCAGAGCCTGAATGTCCGAGACTGCTGAAGTGTACCCCGAATAGAAGGGAACATTGCTGCCTGGCGATTGCCGTGCGATGTCCGTTCATCCGTTGTCGTAGCGTCTGTATGCTCTCGCCAATGTACCACGCTTCGGGACATCCTTTCCTGCAGCGTATGAGGTACACAACGTTGGCCAAGTCGCACGAGTATGTACCGCGTACGTGGTGGGTGGTGTGCTCACGTGTAATGGTGGTACCCATGTCAGTGATCTGGCATGTCTTGCAGAGATTGGTGTCGTGGTCGCTGTTCTGAAAGCTGGGTAGTTTGCTGCAAACAGTCATTTGTTTGAGTTTGCACGGTTGTTTGAAGGCAAGTAGTGGAGGTGTGGGGATGACCTTGGCAAGATATTCATCTTCATCGATGATGTGTTGAAGGCTGGGAAGAAGCTGTCGTAGTTTCTCCGCTCCGGGGAAGTACTGAATGACGAAGCGTACTCTGTCAGTTGTGTCCCGTGATTGTCTTCTGAGGAGGTCGGTGCGTTTTTTTGCTGTGGCGCATTGAAACTGTTGATCGATGAGTCGAGTGCCATATCCCGTTCGTCCAAGGGCATCTTTCAGCGTCTGTAGATGTCTGTTATGTTCCTCTTCGTCTGAGCAGATCCTGTGTATATGGAGGGCTTGTCCACAGGGGATGGGGCTTCTTTCATGTGTTTAGGGTGGAAACTGGAGAAGTGGAGCATTGTGCGGTTATCTGTGGGCTTGCGGTAAAAAGAAGAGCTGAGGTGACCGTCCTTGATGGAGATGTGTGTCCAAGAATGCAACCAATTTTGGAGAGTAGTCCATGGGGAGTCTAATGGTGGGATGGAACTTATTGATGTCATCACGTAGTCGTTTCAGTGATTCTTCGCCGTGGGTCCAAAGGAAAAAAATGTCATTGATGTATCTGGTGTATAACGCCGGTTGAAGGTCCTGTGCGGTGAGGAGGTCTTGTTCAGACATGTGCATGAAGATGTTGGCATATTGAGGTGCGAAGTTGGTCCCCATGGCTGTTCTGTGCGTCTGGATGAAGAACTTGCTGTCGAAGGTGAAGACGCTGTGATCCAGAATGAAGCGGATGAGTTGCAGAATTGCATCTGGAGATTGGCAGTTGTCGGTGTTGAGTACTGAGGCTGCTGCAGCAATGCCGTCGTCATGGGGATGCTGGTGTAGAGTGCGGAGACATCCATTGTGAAGAGGAATGTTCCTGGTTCAACTGGTCCATGGGTGCTGAGTTTCTGTAGTAAGTCTGTTGTGTCGTGACAAAAGCTGGGCGTTCCTTGTAGGATGGGTTTCAAGATGCCCTCGATGTAGCCAGAGAGGTTCTCGCACACGGTCCCATTGCCTGAAACGATAGGATGGCCTGGTGTGTTGTCTTGTGTATTTTCGGGAGGCAGTAGAGATCTCTAACGCAGGGAGTACGTGGGATGAGAGCACGTAGGGTGCTCTGAAGGTCTGGATTTAAGGTCTTGATCAGTCTGTTGAGTTGGCGGGTGTGTTCCTTGGTCAGATCTGCGGGTAACTGTCTGTAGTGTTCCTGGTTGTTGAGTTGTCGATACACTTCTTTGCAGTAGTCCGTTCTGTTTAGTATGACGGTGGCCCCTCCTTTGTCTGCTGGTTTGATGACGATGTTGCAGTTTGTCTTCAGAGGGCGGATGTAATTGCATTGTGCTTGGGTGATGTTCGGGACTGTCTTGTGAATCCGACTGATGAATCTGGTATTGAGCGACCCTTGATGGCTTGAGCACACATGTCGAGTCTAGGGCAGCGGCCTTCCGGAGGGGTCCAATTCGACTCTTTCCTCTTCGGTTGCCATACCGCAGATCTCTCGGTCTGCTGTTCTGGTTCATTGGTTGACTCATTGGGTTTGCTGTCGGCCTCTTGTGGTTTGTGGAAGAACTCCCGCAGCCTCATTCGCTTGATGAATTCCTCCGTGTCTGCCGCGATGGGGTCCATTTTGGTGGTGGTGCAGAAATTGAGCCCTCTGCTGAGGACTTCAATTTTGTCTGGTTGAAGGGTGTAGTCCGACAAGTTGACAATAGATTTCCCACAATTTCTGCACCACCACCAAAATGATCCCGGGATATGAAAACACCCAGGTGTTTATTCCAGCTCTATTATTTCTCTGCTCTGTGGAAGAACACACTATCAACTTTGCGTGATGTCTCACATTGGAAACCAAGTGGAATTTGGGTTCCCTGTTACTGCCCCGTGTCTGTTTATGTTCTATTAACGCACATTACCTTTGGAATATTCTTTTGATTATTGTTGAATTTCTTCCTGATTTAGTAGCAGTATTGAAATAGTAACTGGGAATTATTGATTTTATGCTGATTGAGACAGGAGTTGATGTAAGCTGACAGGAAATGTTCCTCCTTTAAATCAGGAAATTGCCTCCACTTCCTCAGCCCAGTCCCTGTTTATCCTCTGCTTATCCTCTGCTATTTATTGATGGACTCAGCTCTCTTAATACTCTTTACATCTGTTGTGTTCGCATTTCCATTTTAGGGAGAAGAAAAGTAATTGCCCCCCCTCCCCCTTCTGGTCCGTGACCAACATCATAAGGTTCGGCCTTGGTGGAAGAGCTGCTGCTGCTTCCTCACTCAAGCCTCAGAATGACATTACGGTCAGGTCCTGATAATATTATCCTCAGAAGACGTTGGATAAGATTCCCCCTCCCCCTGTTTTAACTGTGCAAGTTAAAATTCGTATAAGTGTTTGTTCATTGTTTGTTGAAGAAGCCTTGTTTTAAAAAGAACAAGTTTCTTGTTCAATGAACTACTTGGACAAATCGTGGGCCTGGAAACAATTAATAACATCTAGAGCACTGATGTTTTAAAAATTCACAAAGCCGGTCCTTGTGGACCTAGCTCATGGTGCTCCCTCTTGGCAGGTGGTCACACACTATAACTAATGGAATGAGACGACAGCTCCAGCCTGCACCAGGGGGAAGCCTCTAAATTAGCTTCGCTCACCGCAGCGCTGATGGTGGAGCATGCTGTCACTCATTTGATGTTGTGCAATACTGGAGCTGAATGATTAGCAGCAGCGGCAAACACAGTGCTTATAAAAAACAAATCCTGCTGTACAAATCACAGGTGTTTGCTCACGAGTAGACATGTAATGGATGTAATGGAGCAGACATGAGACACAGCCAGCTCTCATGTTGCGAAGACTTCTAACAATTCTTTTCTTTGTTTGCTCCCTTTATTTTATTTTGCAGATTACAGCGATGAGTGAGATTTGATTTACTGCACTATTTTACTTTCTGATAATTTCTGCATAAATCAAATGCTTGCAATCAGTGTGAGCAAGAATCAGCAACCTCTACCCCCCCTCCCCCTCCCACCCAAGTTCTGTGTGGAGCTCTACTCACCTAAATCCAGTTTTTCACTGCAGATGTACTAAGTCAATTAATTTATGTTCCGCTGTAATCAGACTTCTGCGGTAAAGAATCATAGAATGATGCAGTATAGAAGGAGGCCCTTTATCAAGAATGCTTAGGGATGGACACCTTGCCAGCGAATCCAGCGACTACGTGTAAAAGGAAATTCAGCCCATTGTGCCTCTGCCAGCACAATTAGTTCAATTTCTGTGCCCATTCCTCTTCAAGTAGAGGTTGCAAATTAAAGTTAGGTGTGAAGAGGGAAGTTGTGCAGTACTTACACAGCGAAAGGGGAAATAAAATGTTTGGGGGAATCAGACAATCGAAGTGGGTTTAGGAGAGAATTGCAGTTATCTGAAAGGTTAACTGATATGAGAAGGTAGGTTCAAGGGATTTACCTAAAACGGGGCAACTTGTTCAGCCTAATGTTCTTTTTCTGTTCTTCTTCGTTTTGGCATAGCCATCGAGACCCGCGTTACCTTGCTTTATTTCAGGAAAAAGTGTTCTGTAGCTCACAGAACTTGAACAGTGATACAAAACACTCATTGTTCTTTGCTTAATGAATTTAAAGCTACCCTAATGAATTAGCCTCCATTCCTCTGGGCCAGGGAGGGAAAAATCATCCAAGCTGTTCATCCTCGAGGGCTATTCAGTAATTCTTACCTGCAATTGCATGCATGTTGGCAAGATGGGACTGGAGCCAATTTTGAGGAGGACTGTGATAGGGTGAACAGAGAAAATTTATTTTCTCTGATTGTGGAGTCAATGCTGAGCTGCTTTTAATTGTTTGGGAACAGAGTGCGTTGCCACTGAGACCAATTGAAGCAGAATCCAGGGCATCTTCATGGGACATTGGATAAATATTCCAAGCCAAGAAAAGTACAGATTGCAGGGAGAGAACGTATTTTGGAATAATTTCAGCAAAGTGTTGGCACAGATCAATTGGGCTGAATGGCCTCCCTCTGGTCTGTAAAATTCTGTGATGTTATCTCACCCACTTTTAGCAAAATGCAGCTTCTTCACCCTAATGAATGAATAAATGTTGCACAAAATGGTGGGATTTCCCCACCCCTGCCATGGTGTGTTTCACGACAGTGGAGGTGGCCCTCCATTGGCTGGCGGTGGGATCTTCTGATCCTGCTGCTGCCAGCAGAGTCCCACCCCCCCGCCCCCCCCCGGGCCGGGAATGCCGTGTCGGCGATTCACCGTTGGCGGGACCGGACAATCCCGATGCAGCAAACAGCGGAAAATTCCGGCCATTAGTTTTTGATTCATATGCGGGGAGCCAGGGTACGTGCCCAGCTCTTGATGCTTATGCTGTTAAATCTGTTCCTTTCCCCTGGCCCTCAGCCTGAAAAATTGTATTTGGCAACATAAATGCTTGGATTGAAACAATTATTGAAGGTATCAGGATTGAATTTGAAATAAAAGCAGCTTTCATCTCCATTCCACATGTGTCCTCTGGTACATTTTTGAAAGTATGACATCCCTCAGAATTCTGCTTGCAGTATGATGTGTTATCTGTGTTGGTCCAACATCGACTGCAACTGGATGCAGTAAAGCAATAAACAGGCTTCCGGCATAGGAGATGGTCCAACACTGTTTTATTGAACCTGTTGATTGCTGTACATAATCTGATGTGGGTTGACACTCTATTAACCTAACTGATAACCTCTTACTGGCTTGACCAGACTAGCTCTCCATCACATGGTGATGATGTTCATTGGCCTGTGCACTGCGACTATCTCCCTGGCCATGTCCTGTGAGAGATGGAGAGCCTTAATGCCCTGTGGGCTTCATAGTGATGGTGTCCTGTCTGGTGATTGGTTGTCGTGTGTGTACATTGGTTATCCTGTGTGTCATTCACTGCTTGTCTGCATCTCATGATATACATGAGTGGATATTATGACACAATATAGCGCAGTCTTCCATCCTTCTTGAAAGCTGAGCTCATCCAAACGTCCGATGCCTGTATCGTGACTTACCCTAATTCCTGTTCACCCATCACCCCTGTGCTTGCATCCGCAGCTGTGACTTCAGAGGCTTAAACCATGAAATTTCCTCGCTAAAACACTCTACTTCTCTCTCTTCCTTCACAGTACTCCTAAAATCTACCTTTTCGACCAAGCTTTTCCTTATGTGCCAGATATTGTTCGAGGAGGCTTCTCCAAAGCACCTTGGGACGTTTTACTGCACTAAAGGAGCTACACAAATACAATTTGTTGCAGATCAAAGACTAGAGCAAGAAGTTGTTTATTGTACCAGTGTTGCTGATCCACCTTATGACTTTAGTGAAGCACTAATTGTGCCCCAGCTTCTTTGGATTAATGAGGCTAAAATGAACTGACCTCCAGTCCCAATGGTTACTCAGTTTTGCCCCTATGGATGGTGGTTTCCAATGAAAAACCTGGGGCGAATTGTCTCCCCACTGGATTGGAGAATCGGTGCAGAGCCGTGCGAATCGAGCCACGGCGCCCTGACGTTGGGACGCAATTGCGGAGAATCGGCGCCGGCGTGGTCAGCGCGGCGCCAGTCGGGGTATGTACCGACTCTCCGGCCCCAGGCCGGCGCGCCGATTCTCCCGGAAGGGCCGAGCGGCCGTCAACAAAAAGCCGAGTCCCGCCGGAGCCATTCTAACATCCTCTGAGCCCGCGGGACCACGGCGTTGAAAGGTCCGGGGCGGCCTGTGGGAAGGGAGAGGGGGTCCGACCCCGTAGTGGCCTGGCCCGTGATCGGGCCAGCCTCTCTGTCTGGGGGCATCCTTTCCTCTGTGCCGGCTCCTGTAGCCCTGCTCCATTTGGCGTCGGGGCCGGTGCGGGGAAGAAGGCCACTGCGCATGCGCTAGTTGGCGCCGGCCCAACTGCGCATGCACGGACCCCGCGGTGCCGGGTTCACACCACGATCGGCAGCTGGAGCGGTATGGGCCGCTCCAGCGCCACGCTAGGCCCCTGTGGGGCCCGGAACGGGCGCCGACGCCGGAGTAAAACACTCCCGATGGGAGAATCGCACCCCTGTAGCCTCCATGAACTCTAATTTACACGATCAAATTTTTCTTAATCATTTTTTCCCTCCGCTTAAATTGAGAGCAGCAGTGTCAAGGAGTAAACAGTTCTGCAGCATGAAGATGCATCCTAAATATGGTGATATCTCTTTGAATAATACAGCTGTTTGATGTTTCATATTTATTTTGTACAACGTTAGCAATAATGGACATGAATTCTCTGAACTCCTTAATGAACCTGGGACATTGTAACGTGGCACGGTGTGCCATGTTATCGCAACATCTGCCTTGGTGTTAAATTCCTGTTTGTACATACACCTGCTTTTCATGACTACCCACAGAGAGTTTAAGATGACTTTAAAAAAATGACCTCCAACAAGCAACAGCAGGAGTGCAGGTAAATAGAACAAAGTGACTCATAAACATTGTGTTTTCTCATTGAAGCACTGTGCCAAGTGCTCCACATAAAAGCAAATCTACTTATTGAAAGCAGCCTGTTGATTTTATTCAGAGTACGCTGTGCTGAGACAGCCATGGACACACTATCAGGTACTGGTCTAATTCAGTTGTGACCTGAATCAATTAAAAGGCTATAAAGCCTGTTGAATCCAAGAAAGCGACCACACAGGAACGTAAAGGAACCAATGGCTTATTGAATGTAGAACAAAACTCGATACACCACTTGAAGGGCATCCCATGACCGGCCCACAGGTTTATGTCCAGGTTTTATGTCCAGGTTTGTTTCCTGCTAATGAGGGAGCACCAGCCCTTAGCGACGTAACTCGTACTCCTCGAGAGTTACATGGAGCCTAATTGGCCCGGTTCCTTGGCTCTCGTGTAGGATATAGCACTCCCCCACCCAACTCCGAATATGTGTCTGTTGAAAAAGGGTGCGTGGAAGGATCTCTGTCCGTTTTAGGCTGAGGCTGGTGTTCGGGCGTCATCGGGGCGAGATCAGGCGTGGACTGACATTTTTGCGTTGAGTTCCGGTGGCACCACCTCTGGTGGTTGCTCGCCCGGACCATCGTCCCCGGCATCATCTGGTGGCAGTATCTCCATCTTGGAGTCTGAGTCATCAGCACCAGACATCTCTGCATCGTAAACCTCACATAGTTGCAATGGTGGCGATGGTGGCATGTCCAGGGCCTGCGCTGGGCCCTCTAAAAGGGCATCACTCAATACGGATGTTCGACTGCAGAGATGGTCCAGGTGTCTGTTTGACATCAAGTCACGGACGTGAACTCAGTACGGTATTGGCCCAGTCTCTCGGACAACGTTGTCTGGACTGCGTCCCCCATGCAAAATGCCACGGTGGCGTACGTCTATCAGGGCCATTCTCTCCTCTGTCTTGTCCACGGCGGACCTTCCCAACTATATCATGTAGCGCGAGGCTGAGACGAGTCCAGAGTCAATGACCCATAAGTAGCTCTGCCGGCGCTACATTATTGGTAGCATGAGGCATGGTGCAAAAACTGAAGTGAAAATACACCAAACACGTGTCAAGGGATTCCATCAGCTGCTTGCACATCCCATGCTTAAATAGTGAACCCCATTCGCCCGCCTGAATCTCCCGAACATCGCGCTGGTGAAAGGTGTCCCATTATATAAAACCAAGACTTCCGAGATGCTGTGGATTCTGAACAACAGCTGGAGTCAACAAAGTTACATCTTGCTTCCACACCCTTGAGTTCTAGAGTGTCAACCAGCCAGGATATCAAGTTGGGCTTTAGGGTTGCCAGTGGTGCATTATCTCTTCTGACTGTAATAGTAATCTTTATTAGTGTCACAAGTAGGCTTACATTAACATTGCAATGAAGTTACTGTGAAAATCCCCTAGTTGCCATTTCAGGCGCCTGTTCGGGTGCACTGAGGGAGAATTCTGAATGCCCAATTAACCTAATGAGCACGTCTTTCAGGAGTTGTGGGAGGAAACCGGAGCACACGGAGGAAACCCATGCAGACACGGGGAGAATGTGCAGACTACGTACAGGCAGTGACCCAAGCCAGGAATTGAATCCGGATACCTGGCGCTGTGAAGCAATAGTGATAACCATTGTGCAACCATGCCGCCCTATTCACGGTCAAAGAGAAGGCTTGCGACACGGGTCGGTATTCTCCGGTTGTTGCAATTTTCCCGCCGGCGGCACACCCCTACCAATTGGTTTCACGGTGGCACGGGGTGGTTACAACAGGAAATCCTATTGACAAGCGGCGGGAAGATAGAATTCTACCGCCACGAATGGCGCGGTCGAGAAACACATGGTTGGTGGACCAGGGAATCCCGCCCCAGGAACTCTCAACATAGATAGTCCCCGGGTCCAGTTATCACCCTTTGTGAAAGCGGCAGGTTTAAGGCTCTATTCTAATTAGCCAAAGAGGAAACTCTTTTCGAAGGTGCGGGACTCAATAGGCTGAATTTACAAGCCCCGATGTGGGTGCATGCAGACCGAAAATACCAAACCTGCCGGCATGCTGGTTCTCATTCACCAACTCGCAAATCTTTTCTTGTCCCACCATCAATAAAAGGAGTCCCACAAGTGTATGTGCATGTTATTATTTATATAGGACTCTCACAGGAATACAGTTACAGCAAGAAGCAACCTGGTAGCCCAAACAGTGCACTGTGCAATGTGGCAAACTCAGTACTCCACCTGTTGTACATGTTGGTGCCCTTGTGGCATTGGAGGAGGAGGCGGAGATGGAGGCAGCCTTCTCACCTGTGACCTTGTCATGGAGATGTACCTGGGGGTCATCCGCAGAGCCTTGTGCTTTCTCAACCCCTAGCCCAGCACTGCCTTGGGGAACTCCGATCTGATGCTGGTCCAGGTAGAGTCGATTTCCTGTGACACATGAGGCAGTGGATTGGTGCCTGCTGAGATGGACTCACTCCTCCAAATTGAACTGCCACAGTTGCCTCTGCAGGCTCCTGTTACACACTTGTGCAATGCTTCTTGTTTAGTGCTGGATCTATCTGGGGTACTGCTCCCACAACATTCCAGACCTCGGCGCTTGCCCTATCATCCCCTGCAGCAGAGTACTGTGCACCTGTCTGACAAAGGTCATTAGTCACACCTAGTTGAAACTCAATGTAATGCAACAATACTCATCATACAAGAAATCTTTGTTTACTACTTCCTGTCCTCGCAAACTCCTGGAACTCCCTTCTTGACAGCACGATATGTCTGTTCCGAACAGACTGAAGGACTGCAGTGCTTCAAGAGGATCGCTTCCCACCACCTCCTTGAGGCCGTTAGGGATGAACGATAAATGCTGGCCTCGTGAGTGGCTTCCGCATTCCATGAACGAATAATTTAAAAAAAGGACTGATGACAGCCCACAAGCTGGTTGAAACCATGGACTCTTTAACCCATTAACTGCCCGACTTCCATCTCGGCGCCCCATATCGATCACCCTCCTGAGCAAGATTTGCCAGCAAACATCCTATATGTTATGATCTGTGTTATAGCCGTGTTAATAGTGTACACAGAACATCCAGTTCTTTAATTAGTAAAGTGATTTATTAACAAACACGTGGAAAGATAACTGACAAATTATAATACAGTAACAAATAAATGAAGTCAGTGAATTCTCCTGGCGCTACTTCTCGTGCGACTATCATCTTGTGAGACTTGCTGCCAACTGGCGGGTGTCTCGAGTCACATGGTAGATTTCTATTGGCACCAGCTTGTTGGAGGTCACTTTGCTAATTATATTAGAATCATAGAATTTACAGTGCAAAAGAAGGCCTTTCGGCCCAGCGAGTCTCCACCGGCCCTTGGAAAGAGCAACCTACTTAAACCCACAGCTCCACCCGATGCCCGTAACCCAGTCTCACCTTTTTGTTTTAACACTAAGGGGCAATTTAGCATTGCCAATCCATCTAAACTGCACATCTTTAGACTGTCAGAGGAAACCGGAGCACCCGAAGGAAACCCACACAGACATGGGGAGAAAGTGCAAACTCCACACAGTCACCAGAGGCTGGAATTGAACCCGGGATGCTGGAGCAGTGAGGCAGCAATGCTAACCACTGTGCAACTGTACACAGGCATATCACCACACTATGGATTGACGAATTGAAAGTCACTAATAAGTTCCTTGTGACACATCCTATTTGTTGAATGGGAGGCTTTGAACTACCACGGCAACAGTGGTGCTTGCTAAAGAGGTTCAGGATAGGCCAGGGTCCCTTTGCAGCTCCACTGCTGTGGTCTCAGTAAAAAACCCTCATTCACTTGTGAGAGGCACAACTATTACTGAGGTGTCTCCACTTTATTGACTAAGTGGGGGACTAATCACCCTCAACAGAGCAAATGAGAAGACTATAGTATGGCTTTTTGTAATTTGCATTATCTAAATAAATAAATAAAATTACACCATGTACCAGCTGAGGTAAGAGTATCTTAGAGCCATAGAGTCATAGATGTTTACAGCATGGAAACAGGCCCTTTGGCCCAGCTTGTCCATGCCGCCCATTTTCTATCGCAAAGCTAGTCCTACTTGCCCGTAATTGGCCCATATCCCTCATTACCCACCCTACCCATGAAACTGTCTAACTGTTTTTAAAGGAAAAAATTGTACCCGCCTCTACCACTACCTCTGGCAGCTCATTCATGTTGACTGCACTGCCCTCATCTACCTTCTTGGTTACCCCTTCAAAAAACTCAATCAAATTGGTGAGACATGGCTTTCTTTTAAAAAGCCATGCTGTCTTTCCCTAATTAGCCATTGCCTGTCTAAATGCTGTAGATCGTGTCCCTCAGGATACCTTTTAACAATTTACCCACTACAGAAGTAAGGCTAACCGGTCTGTAGTCCCCAGGCTTATCCCTCCAGCCCTTCTTAAACAAGGGCACAACATTTGCTACCCTCCAATCTTCAGGTACCTCTTCTGTGGCTGTCGGTGATTCAAATATCACAGCTAGAGAGCTGGCAATTTCCTACCTCGCCTCCCACAACGTCCTGGGATATATTTCATCAGGTCCCGGGGACTAATCTATCATGGTGCACTTTAATACCTCCAACACCTCCTTCACTGTAATATGTTATATAATATCTGCGCTATTGGATGGTCATAGAGCTTTCAGCACAGAAGGAGGCCCTTTAGTCCATCGTGTCTGTGCCGACCATCAAGCATCTATCTATTCTAACCCTATTTTTTGGCACTTGGTCCTTAGCCTTGTATGCTATGGTATTTCAAGTGCTCATCTGATTGCTTCTTAATTATTGCGAGGGTTCCTGCCACTACCACTATTTCAGGCAGATTCCTGCCACCCTCTGGATGAAAACCTTTCCTCAAATCCTCTTCACATCTCCTGCTTCTGCCCTTAAATCTATGCCCCTGGTTATTGACCTCGTTACTAATGGGAAAAGTCTCTTCTTATCTGCCCTATTTATGTCTTCTTAATTCTTCCCCCCCCACCACTCTCCCCAGTTGGCCTGTCCCTTTGCCAACCCTCACCGCAGCTACATGCATGCCAAATCTGTCTCCACTTCAAGTAATGTGAAACTCGGGGTCAGTTTCTGTTTCCCACGGAAAGATTTCCCATTTCTGACCTGGAAATGGTTCCGACCTCTGTTCACAAATTCCTGGCTGACTCCTGCCAAACATATAAGTGTCTGGGAATTTTCAGTCTTGTTTCATGACTTGAAAAACTCATTAATATTGCCCAGTCACCAAACAATTTTAAGTGTTTCCTTTGGAAGCAGATGTGACTTGAACTGTCTGTCCATTTAGTCATCCATCTGCTTCATTGTCCACATATATTAACATCACAAGGTATGCTAGGAGGCATATTGCCATGGTTATAAACAGTGGAGTGCACCATAGTTAAAGTTTACTCGAGGGCAGATGCACTATCTACTTTTGTTTCCTCAATTCTGGATGCGTGTGGAACTCCTCATACTCCTTATTTTGCTCTTCTCCCTCCAATTAACTGAGTTTAGAACTGGATCTATGTCTCATCTAACCACTCCTTTCTGATTTCAACTGCCTGCTCCTTTTATATCTTTTTTTCATTCTTGGTGTTATCCTGAACGGTGGCTGTCGCTATTCACCACCAATAGAATCCCTGCAGTGCATAAGGTGCATACAGTGCAAAACAATACTTTTCACTTGACAATAATAAATCAAATCAAAGGAGGACATTCAGCCCATCAAGTCTGCCGACTGTCTGAAAGTGCACCGTATCTATGCCCACTCTCCTGCCCTATCCCCTGTAATCCCACCTAACCTTCACATCTTTGGGCACGAAGGGACAATGTACCCTGGCCAATTCACATAACCTGCAAATCTTTGGACTGTGGGAGGAAAGTGGAGCACTCCGAGGAAACCCATGCAGACACTGGGAGAACGTGTAAACTCCACACCAACAGTTACCCAAGGCCGGAATTGAACCCGGGGCCCTGCCGCTGTGAGGCGGCAGTGCTAACCACTGTGCCACGGTGCTGCCCAGCTTGGCTGAGTGATAGCTTTTGAGTCGGGAGGTTATGGATTCAAATCCCAATGCAAGAGACCAGGTTGACATTCCAGTGTCGTATTGAGAGAGGGATGCTGCTGTCTTTCAGATGAAAAGTTAGAGTGAGACCCCTAGGTAGATACAAGACTTTCCACTATTTGAAAAAGAGTAAGAGTGTTCTCCCTGATGCCCTGACCATTGTTTATCCCTCAACCAAGATTGCTTTTTGAAAAATTTAGAGTGGCTAATTATTTTTCTTTTCCAATTAAGGGGCAATTTAGCATGGACAATCCACCTAACTCGCACATCTTTGGGTTGTGGGGGTGAAAACCACGCAGACACGGGGTGAATATGCAAACTCCACACGAAGAGTGACAGGATTCGAACCCGGGTCCTCAGCGCCGCAGTCCCAGTGCTAACCACTGCGCCGCATGCTTCCCAATCAAGATTACTTTTGAAAAGCAAAGAGACATTATCTGGTCGTTATCACATTGTTGTTTGTGGGAACTTGCTGTGTGTTTCCTATGTTAAAAGTGAATACATTTCAATAGCTGGAAAGTGCTTCAGAATGCCTTGAGCTTGCGAAAGGTGCTGTATAAATACAAGCCAAATCCAGCCTAGGTTTCTCCATTTAAAAGTTATTTAAATGGAGCTCAAGAGAATTACGTCTGAAAATTATTTTATGCAGGATACCATCCCTTTAATTTTCTGGTCAATTTGCTTCTCTTTTACCTCCCTGAAGGTATTGAGTCATGCTGAGGTGTGATCCCATGGGTGTGGGTCTAATCTGGTATCAGGCTGTTTGAGAAGGGTTCATTTGCCTCACTCAATACTTACATACATATTTTTAGCAAGATTCACTGGTTAGAGATCAGGACTGGGACCCTTAAAATCTAACTTCCATAAAATGAGACTAATTACACTGTTGCCCCAATTGAGATGAACTCATTTAATGCAGATCAGAGATTAAGCCTGAAGCTTTCTTGTGATCTATCTGTCGCATTGGATAAACTCCATGACATCGCAAGGAGCCAATTCCGCCGTTTAAAAATTCCATTAATTGAATACACCAGTGGGAATTATCATTCTATTTTTAAGTCTGTGTTTTATAACATGCGTTTATTTTTGGATTAAGCAAGCTCAGAATAGAAGCACAGCAATTTCATTTTAAATTGATTTGTGTTCAAGAATCTTTCTTGTTTTGAGTAGTCAACAATTGATTTTACTCAATGCTGCTTCCTATGCGGTTGCTCATTTGTATGCTTCAATTCATTTCAGTTCCAAATTACGCAGTAACAGGTGGCGCCAAAATGATTCAAGCAACATGAGGTTGATTTATCAAAACTGCTCAGCCTTCCTTTGTCTTAACATCTCTTGTATTTGTGTTTGATCAAAGAAAATTACATGGTTTATGCTGCTAGTTCAGCACTTTACTATAGCACTTTACTATAGGATATTGGAGCTTAAGTGTATTCTTTCCCATGGGCTTGTATTTTTGCCCATAGTTGATAGACTGATCGCTCAAATAGTAAAGTCATCGAAATAAATAGTTCCAGGTGTTTCAAACAGAACTGGATACCTATTAGAATTATTTACAATGATTTTTAAAATTCATATACGGGATGTGGGGGTCGCTGGTTAGGCCAGCATTTATTGTCCATCCATAGCTGCCCTTCAGAAGGTGGTGGTGAGCTGCTGCCTTGAGCTGCTGCAGTCCCTGAGGTGTAGGTATACCCACAGTGCTGTTAGGGAGGGAGTTCCAGGATTTTGCCCCAGCGACAGTGAAGGAACTGCAATATATTTCCAAGTCAGGGTGTTGAGTGATTTGAAGGGGAACCTCCAGTTGGTGAGATTCCCAGGTATCTGCTGCTTTTGTCCTTCTAGATGGTAGCAGTCGTGGGTTTGGAAGGTGCTGTTGAAGGAACCTTGGCGAGTTACTACAGTGTATCTTGTACATGATATACAGCGGCTGCCACTGTTCATTAGTGGTGGAGGGTTTGAAAGTTTGTGGAAGGAGAAGCAATTGTGCGGGCTGCTTTGTCCTGGATGGTGCTGAGCTTCTGGAGTGTTATTGGAGCTGCACGCATCCAGGCAAGTGGACAATATTCCATTACACTGACTTTTGCCTTGTAGATGGTGGACAGGCTTTGGGGGTCAGGAGGTAAGTTACTCACAGTAGGATTCCTAGCCTTTGACCTGCTCTGGTAGCCACAGTATTAAAATGGCGAGTCCAGTTCAGTTTCTAATCAATGAAAACCCCCAGAATGTTGATTGTGGGAGAGTCAGCAATGGTAATGTCATTGGATGTCATGTTTGATGGTTAGATCCTCTCTTGTGTGTTGCGAATTTAACTTGCCATTTATCGGCCCAAGTCTGGATATTGTCCAGGTCTTGCTGCATTTGAACATGGATTGCATCATTATCTGAAGAGTTGCTGAACATTGTACAGTCATCTGCGAACATCCCCACTTCTGACCTTATGGTGGAAAGGAGATCATTGATGAAGCAGCTGAAGATGTTTTGGCCTAGGTCACTACCCTGAGGAACTCCTGCAGTGATGTCTTGGAGCTGAGATGATTGACCTCCAAATATCACAACCATCTTCCTTTGTGCCAGGTGTAGAACATACAGTGCAGAAGGAGGCTATTCGGCCCATCGAGTCTGCACCGACCCACTTGAGCCCTCACTTCCACTTTATCCCCCTAACCCAATAATCCCTCTTAACCTTTATTTTTTGGACAATAAGGGCAATTTAGCTTGGCCAATCCACCTAACCTGCACGTCTTTGGACCATGGGAGGAAACCGGAGAACCCGGAGGAAACCCACGCAGACACTGGGAGAACGTGCAGACTCTGCACAGACAGTGACCCAGCAGAGAATCGAACCTGGGACACTAGTGCTGTGAAGTCACAGTGCTAATAATTATGCTACCATGCTGCCCAATAAATAATCTTTTATCGTCATAAGTAGGCTTACATTAACACTGCAATGAAGTTACTATGAAAAGCCCCTAGTCGCCATATTCCGGCGCCTGTTCGGGAACACAGAGGGAGAATTCAGAATTCTCAGATGATATGGGAATTGAATCTGCATCTCAAAGCAGCTGTCTAGCCCACTGAGCTAAATGAGCCCATAACTCCAAACAGTGGAGAATTTTTCTCCTGATTCCCAGTGACTCCAGTTTTGCTCGGGCCCCTTGATGCCATACTCAGTCAAATGCCGCCTTGATGTCAGGGCAGTAAGTCTCACCTCACATCTGGCATTCAGCTCCTTTGTCCATGTTTGAACCAAGGCTGTAATGAGGTCAGGAGCTGATTGACCCTGGCAAAACCCAAACTGAGCGTCCGTGAGTAGGTTGGTGCTGAGTAAGTGCCGCTTGACAGCACTGTTGATGACTCCTTCCATCACTTTGCTGATGATGGAGAGTGGCCTGATCGGGCAGTAATTGGCTGGATTAGATTTGATCTGATTCTTGTGTACAGAACACACCTGGGCAATGTTCCACATTAACGACTAGATCCCAGTGTTGTAGCTGTACTGAAAGAACTTGGCTAGGGATGCGGCATGTTCTGGAGCATAAGTTTTCAGTACTATTGCAGGAATATTTTCAGGGCCCAGAGCCAGTGCAGTATTCAGTTCCTTCAGCTGTTTCTTGATATCACATGGAGTGAATCGTATTGACTGAAGACTGAGATATGTAATGCTTGAGACCTCCGGAGGAGACTGAGATGGGTCAACCACACGGCACTTCTGGCTGAAAATTATTGTGAATGCCTCAGCCTTGTCTTTTGCACAGAGGTGCTGGGCTCTTCCATCATTAAGAATGGGGATATTTGTGGAGCCTCCTCCTCCAGTGAGTTGTTTAATGGTCTAGCACCATTCACGGCTGGATATGGCAGGACTACAGACCTTGGATCTGATGCATTTTTGTGGAATCACTTGGCTCTGTCTATTATTTGCTGCTTATGCTGTTTGGCACACAAGTAGTCCTGTGTTGTAGCTTCACCAGGTTGACAACTCATTTTTTGGTGTGCCTGGTGTTGTTCCTGGCATGCTCTCCTGCACTCTTCATTGAACCAGGGTTTATCCCCTGGCATAGTGATATCCCCTGGCTTGGTGGTAATTGTAGAGCAGGGGATATGCCGGGCCATGAGGTTGCAAATTATGGTTGAGTATAATTCTGCTGTTGCTGATGGCCCACAGTGCCTCATGGATGCCCAGTCTTGAGTTGCTAGATTTGTTTGAAGTCTATCCTATTTAGCACGGTGGTGGTGCCACACAACACAACGGAGAGTATCCTCAATGTGAAGACAGGACTTTGTCTCTACAAGGTCTATGGGCTGGCCACTTCTACCGAATGCTGTCATAGACAAATGCAGCAGCAGGGGGTTGGTGATCGAGTATGTTTCCCTCTTGTTGGTTCCCTCACCACCTGCTGCAGTCCCAGTCTAGCAGCTATGTCCTTTAGGACTCAGTCAGCTTGGTCAGTAATGGTGCTATCGAGCCAATATAGGTGATGGACATTGATGTCCCCCACCCAGAGCATATTCTGCGGCCTTGCCACCCTTAGTGTTTCCTCCAAGTGGTGTTCAACATGGAGGAGTACAGATTCATCAGCTGATGGTGGCCTCTGCGTGGTGGGCATCAGGAGGCTTCCTTGCTCATGTTTCACCCGAATCCATGAGAATTCATGGGTTCCAGCGCCAATGTGGAGAACTTCCAGGGAACTCCCTCGCGACTGTATGCCACTGTGCCGCCACCTCGATCTGTCCTGCTGGTGAGATTGGATGTGCCCAGGAATGGTGATAGTGGTATCTGGGATATTGTGTGTAAAGCATGATTCTGTGAGTATGACTATGACAGACTGTTGCTTAACTAGTCTGTGAGACAGTTCTCCCAACTTTGACACAAGTCCCCAGATGTTAATAAGGAAGACATTGCAGGGTCGACAGTGCTTGGTTTGCTGTTATCATTTCCGGTGCTGTGTCGATGCCGGATGGTGCGTCCATTTCATTCCTTCTTACATTTCATCACCATTAAAAACGGCATAAGTACAGAGCTAACAAATTAAAGGTGAAGTATTTCTGATGTCGACTGAGATCGAAAAAGTAGTATTTGATACCCTACAGTTGAAAGTTGCTTTTCAGTGTTGTTTTACCAGAGAATTACTACTTTGGATCTCCCAGCAGTGAATGTGATAACATTTGTTTGCAATCTCAACTTCCTTTTTGGCCTTGACCCGACTTCTGATTCCACATTTTATTCAACACAAAGATCACCTGCCCCTACCTTCATAACATCATCTGTCTCAACTCCTGCCTCAGGTTATCTACAGCTGAATATCTTATCCATGCTTATACTACCTATAGACACGGCTATTTCTGTGTTCTCCGAACCTACTTCTCATCTCTCCATAAACCTTAGCTCACTCAAAACTCTGTGACAAACATCCTAATTTCTATCAGTTCTGCATTTTCCATGACCACTGTGCTCACTGACCTACATTTCATTCCTGGTCGTCCAAATGCCTAATTCTTTTGTAATTCACAGCTTTGTGTAAATCTCTCCCTATCTCTATGAATTTCTCCTGCTCCACAACCTCAAGCTCTGTGTTGCTTCCACTTTGCCCTCTAATGGATGCACTGATGGATGGTCTTCAGCCATCTGGGCCCTGAGTTCTGGAATTCTACCTGGAATACTCACCCACACTCCACTCTGCTTTGTTTCTTTCAGACCATGATCAAAACATAATCCTTTTGGCAAGCTATTTCTCACACATCCAACCCGCCGTGAGCCGCCCTTGAAGTGTGGCAGCATTGAGCCTAATGAGTAGGTGGAGCTTGCTACCTGAATCCCAACGCCTTAATGACGAGGTAGAGAGGCAGTGACAAAGGAAAGAAAATTAAGCAAATCCTGCATTTTATTTCCCACTGCCTTTTGGGATATGATGCCCCATGTACCTAAAGCCCAAGGGTCATGAAGTGGCCTCTTTCAATCACATCAAAACTATAGTGGAAACTCGAGATCCTGAGTGGATGTCATCCTTGAATTGAGGGACAGCCAATGATAATGACAATCTCCTTATCTGGATTAACATCACTTTATTTTTTTATTGAAAAGGAAAAAGAAAGCTTGTATTTATATAGTGCTGTGCAAAAGTACGGGATGTCCTATTGCATTTTGTAGCCAATATGCTGAGATGAGAAGTATTTCAGATATTTTAAAAACTCAACATGATCTTAGATTGGTCTGTTCCAACCTCATGTTATGAGCTACTTAAATTTGACATCACACATTCCTCAGAAGATCTTGCCACCCATTCTAGTATTAACTGGAAGTCTACTTTACATTAAACAGTATTGTCATAATTAAGGCATTTTGTTTTATCATTTCAATTTGAGAATGTGGGGGGTCTTTACGCGCATTGGTATCTTATACTTGCAGTCGGTAATTTCATGAAATCTGTGTAGGTAGAGTGATAATTTTCCATTAAATGCTCAGATGTATTGAATTTACATTTTGTGGCACTGGTCACAGACTGTATTTTTGTTGGACTATTGAACGGTTTCATTGTTATTTTGCAACAGAAATCCCTTCTGTTTAAAAGTGTTTGGCAGGGGGAAGGCGAAAAAGCTTTTAAGTTGCAATAGTTTTCCTGTTCATTGGCAGCACAGTGGTTAGCATTGTTGCTTCACAGCTCCAGGGACCCAGGTTCAATTCCCGGCTTGGGTCACTGTCTGCGAAGTGTGTACGTTCTCCCCGTGTCTGCGTGGGTTTCCTCTGGGTGCTCCGGTTTCATCCCACAGTCCAAAGATGTGCAGGTTAGGTGGATTGGCCATGCTAAATTGCCCTAAGTTGTCCGCAAAGGTTAGGTGGGGTTAGGGGATAGGGTGGAGGTGTGGACTTAAGTAGGCTGCTCTTTCCCAGGGCTGGTGCATACTCGATGGGCCGAATGGCCTCCTTCTGCACTGGAAATTCTATGATTCTATGATTCTATGAGGAGGCCTGCCTTTTTGGAATCATACATAGAAACATGTATAGAAAATAGAAGCAGGTAGAAGCCATTTGGCCCTTCGAGCCTGCTCCAGTATTCATTATGATCATGGCTGATCTTCAAGTTCAACACCCTAATCCCGCCTTCCCCTATATCCCTTGATCCCTTTAGCTCCAAGAGCTAAATCTAACTCCTCCTTGATATTATACAACATTTTGGCCTCAACTATTTTCTACGGCAATGAATTCTACAGATTCACCACTCTCTTGGTGAAGACATTTTTCCTCACCTCAGTCCTAAAAGGTATACGTCTTACCCCAAGCTATGACCTCCAGGTCTGGACTCCCCCCACCATCGGGAACATTCTTTCTGAATTTACCCTGTCTAATTCTGTTTGAATTTTATACGTTTCTATGACATTCCCTCTCACTCTCCTCAACTCCAATGAATATAATCCTAACTGACTTTGTCTCTGCTCATCTGACAGTCCAGCCATCCCAGAAATCAGCCTGTTAAACGTTTGCTGCACTCCCTCCATAGCAAGAATATCCTTCCTCAAATAAGGACATGAAACTTCACACAATACTCCAGGGGTGGGATTCTTCTTTCCGGGGATTAAGTCCCCACGCCAGCGGGAAAATTGGTGTGAACCACTACGGCGTCAACAGCCCCCGAAAGTGCGTAATTCTCCGCACTTCCGGGGGCTAGGTGGACGGCGGAGGGTCCGCGCATGCACCAAAGGGCTGGCGTGATCCTGCACATGCGCGGAACCTCTGGCATGTTCTCTTCTCCGTGCCGACCATGGCAAAGCCCTACAGGGGCTGGCACTTAAGGAAGGATTGTCCCCACGGCACATTCCCGCCCGCAGATTGGTAGGCCCCGATTGCGGGCCAGGCCACCATGGGGAGCCTCCCCCGGGGTCGGATCCCCCCCGCAACCTCCCCAAGGACCGCCCCCGCCAACTGACCTGCCAGGTCTCGCCATGTGGGACCATGTCTAACCCACGCCGGCGCGACTGGCCAGAAACGGACGTGCACCCGGCCCATTGATGCCGGAGAATTGCCGGGGGGAGGGGGGGGGTGCTGCCAACAGCCCTCGACCGGTGTGGCATGAACCCCGCCCCCACACAAAAAACGGAGCTAGAGATGACGGCAGCCAGCGTCGGGGCGGGATCCGCACTGGCCCCCGGGGATTCTCCGACCCGGAGGGGGGGTCGGAGAATCCCGCTGCCTATTTCCAATTGCAGTAAAACACTCCTATTTGTTTTTATTAATCTTTTTCTCTTTCCATACCTGTAGAAACTTTTACAGTTAGTTATGTTACCTGCTAGCTGACTTTGATATTGTAATTTCCCTTAATCAATCCCTTGGTCCGCCTTTGCTGAATTTTACACTGTTCCCAATCCTCAGGTCATGCTTTTACTTGCCAATTTGTATGCTTCATCTTTGAATCTAATACTGGCTCAAGTTTCCCTTGTAAGCAATTGTTTGGCCACAGTTCCCTTTCTGCTCTTGTGCCAAATAGGTATAAACAACTTTTGGAGTTCACCTATTTGTTCCTTGAATGTCTGGCATTGCCTGTCCACTGTCCTTCTTTTCATTATTGTTTCCCAGTCCATCATTGCCAACTCATGTTTCACACCATCATAGTTACCTTTATTAAGATTCACGACCTTGGGCTCATAATCGACTAGCTCACTGTCCTCCTTGATAAAAAATTCTATCATATCATGGTTACTCATCCCCAAGGATTCTCTCACACTTGTCTTCCCAATCAAACGTTTCTCATTGCACAACATCCAATCCAAGATGATCTGTTCCCTTGTCGGTTCCTATTTGTATTGGTCCAGAAAACCCTCTTGTATACACTCCAGAAATTCCTCCTCTATTGTGCTGTGACTATTTTGACTCATTTACATGCAGAGTAAAGTCGTCCATAATCATAGATGTTCCTTTATCACATGCATCCCTGATTTCCTGTCTAATGCTATTCCCAACATTGCCACTACAGTTAGGTGACCTGTATATCACCCCTACAAATTTTTTTTGCCCCTTGGTGTTTCTTAACTTGACCCATATAGATTCCACATCATCTGTGCGAATATCTTTTCTCAATATTGTATCAAAATCTTCTTTAATCAGCAATGCAACTGCACCACCTTTTCCTTTCTGTCTGTCCTTCCTAAAAATTGAATAACCTTCAATGTTTAGTTCCCATCCTTATGTCTCCGTAATCCCAACTATATCATACCCCTTTACATCTATCTGTGCAACTAATTCATCCATTTTATTTTGAATGCTCCGAGCGTTCAGGTACAAAACCTTAAGACTCATCCTTTTGATGTTTCTTCTCCCATCCCTACTATTTTTACAGTGTCATCTGGTACGTGTCCTTAGTTTCTCTGCCTGCCATGTCTCTTATTTTCCTTGGTGTGTTTTTCTCTTGTTCTTGATTTCCCCTGCTCTGAATCCTTACATGGGGTCCCATCTCTGTGCCATATTAGTTTAAACCCTCCCCAACTGCTCTCTCAAGTACCCCCAAATACATCACTCCCGGTCCTGTCCAGGTGCAACCCAGCCAGTTTGTACAGGTCCCACTCCCCCAGAACCGGACCTAATGCCCCAGGAATCTGAAACTCTCTTTCATGCCACGTATTTATACTACTATTTCTACTCTGACTTGGATTGAATCACTGCTGTTTAAGTGTCTTGAGATGTTTTGTCCACATTCAAGGGTCTATATAAAGGTATGGTGGACAATTTTCCCTTGTTCCTTTAGACACAAAAGACCTTTTGGAAAATTCTTAAAAACCGCAAAGCCTGTTTCTTGGAAGATGCCCTCTTGGTGAAGGAATTGAAGTCTGGGCTAGGATCAGGCCCATGAGGATCAAGAGGGACTGATTACTAACTACTGTTCATTAAAGAGGCTATATGACGTTTTGTTCGCTGGCATTTGAACAACCTCCTTTAAGTGGCGCACTGGAGTACATAGGGTGCTGCTGAGGATTTTGAGCACTCTTGAAAGGCATACTCGTTTTTTACTGACTTCAGTTGGACATTTGAAGAGGTCTTTTAAAAAACATTGGGAGATTTTCTGATGTAGCTTGTCAAGATTCACCAACATGTATTATGGGAATTTTTTGAAGACTTCATCCAAAATAGTGAGTGCACTATTCTAGATTACTGGACGTTTTATCAGAGGTCGTAAAGAGGCGCAACAGCAATTCGTCCCAAGGAGGAGGACGCATGCCAGGGGGAGGACATGGAATCCATGGCTGATGAGGGATGTCAAGGACAGTATAAAAGCTACAGAAACAGCATACAAAGTGGTGAGGATTAGTGGGAAGCCAGAGGATTGGGAAGCCTTTTGAAGGCGAGCAGAGGACAACTAAAAAAGCAATAAGGGGGAGAAGATGAAGTATGAGTGCAAGCTAGCTAGTAATATAAAGGAAGATAGGAAGAGTTTTTTTCAATATATAAAAGGCAAGAGAGAGTCAAAAATAGACATTTGACCACTGGGAAATATGGCTGGAGAAGTAATAACAGGAAATAGGGGCTGGATAAATAGCACAGTGGGCTAAACAGCTGGCTTGTAATGCAGAACAAGGCCAGCAGCACGGATTCAATTCCCCGCACCGGCCTCCCCGAACAGGCGCCGGAATGTGGCGACTAGGGGCTTTTCACAGTAACTTCATTTGAAGCCTACTTGTGACAATAAGCCATTTTCATTTCATTTCATTTCAAACAAAGAAATGGCAGACAAACTGAATAGTTACTTTGCATCAGTCTTCACATTGAAGACATCAGTGGGATGCCAGAGCTCTAGGAGAACCAGGGGGCAGAAGTGAGTGCAGTGACCATTACAAAGGACTGGATGGACTACAACTCAGGGTTCTAAAACAGATAGCTGAGGAGATTGTGGAGGCATTGGTGGTGATATTTCAGGAGTCACTGGAGGAAGGAAGGGTCCCAGAGGACTGGAAAGTGGCTAATGCAACCCCGCTGTTTAAGAAGGGAGGGAGGCAGAAGACGGGAAATTATAGGCCGGTTAGCCTGACTTTGGCCATTGGTAAGATTTTAGAGTCTGTTATTAAAGATGAGATCGCGAAGTACTTGGAAGTGCATGGTAAAATAGGACTGAGTCAGCACAGCTTTGTCAAAGGGAGGTCTGACAAATCTGTTAGAGTTCTTGGAGGAGGTAACAAGGAAGTTAGACAAAGGAGAACCAGTGGACATGATATATTTAGATTTCCAGAAGGCCTTTCACAAGGTGCCGCATAGGAGACTGTTAAATAAGTTAAGAGCTTATGGTGTTCAGGGTAAGATCCTGGCATGGATAGAGAATTGGCTGACTGGCAGAAGGTAGAGAGTGGGGATAAAGGGTCTTTTTCAGGATGGTAGCTGGTGACTCAGGAGTCTGTGCTGGGACCACAACTTTTCACAATATACATTAATGATCTAGGAGAAGGAACTGAAGGCACTGTTGCTAAGTTTGCAGATGATACAAAGATCTGTGCAGGGACAGGTAGTATTGAGGAAGCAAGGGGCTGAGGAAGGATTTGGACAACCTAGGAGAGTGGGCAATGAAGTGGCAAATGAAATACAATGTGGAAAAGTGTGAGGTTATTTGTGTGTATAAGTGTGAGGCTGGTTTAGCTCACCGAGCTAAATCACTGGCTTTTAAAGCAGACCAAGCAGGCCAGCAGCACGGTTCGATTCCTGTACCAGCCTCCCCGGACAGGCGCCGGAATGTGGCGACTAGGGGCTTTTCACAGTAACTTCATTGAAGCCTACTCGTGACAATAAGCGATTTTCATTTCATTTCATTCATTTTTTGGAAGGAGGAATTTAGCCATAGACTATTTTCGAAATTGGGAAATGCTTAGGAAATCAGAAGCACAAAAGAGACTTGGGAGTCCTTGTTCACGATTCTCTTTAGGTTAATGTGCAGGTTCACTCGGCTGTTAGGAAGGCAAATGCAATGTTAGCATTCATGTCTGGAGGGCTAGAATACAAGAACAGGGATGTACTTCTGAGGCTGTATAGGCTCTGGTCAGACCCCATTGGGAGTATTGTGAGCAGTTTTGGGCCCCGTATCTAAGGAAGGATATGCTGGTCCAGAAGAGGTTCACAAGAATGATCCCTGGAATGAAGAACTTGTCGTATGAGGAACGGTTGAGGACTCTGGGTCTGTACCCATTGGAGTTTAGAGGGATGATGGGGGGAATCTTACTGAAACTTACAGGATACTGCAAGGCCTATTTAGAGTCGACGCGGAGAGATGTTTCCACTTGTAGGAAAAACTAGAACCAGAGGACACCGTCTCAGACTAAAGGGACGATCCTTTAAAACAGAGATGAGGAGGAATTTCTTCAGCCAGAGGGTGGTGAATCTGTGGAACTCTTTGCCGAGGAAGGCTGTGGAGGCCAAATCACTGTCTTTAAGGTTCTTGATTAATAAGACGATCAGGGGTTATGGGGAGAAGGCAGAAGAATGGGGATGAGAAAATATCAGCCATGATTGAATGGCAGAGCAGACTTGATGGGCCGAGTAGCCTAATTCTGCTCCTATGTCTTATGGTGAGGAGAATGGAAGAGGTTCCTGTGTGGGCATTTTTCTGGGGGACAACTTGATCTCCAGGAAAAATGGGAGGAGGAAATGAGGCCAGACTTAGTTGCACCAACCTCTGAAGGAGAGAGACAGAAGGGTGAGGTGGACTACTACCTGCCTGTGGGTACAGTATATCTTACCGCCTCTTAACGTCCTCCAACAGAACCTAATGTACTATACTTGTGAATCTGTCCATCCTCTCTTGTTCAATCCCTGAACCGTCTGCGACATGACGTTGTGTGATTGCTTTTGCACTCTATATTTTAACTGGAATTGGCAAAAGGGAATCCACATATATACTACTCCACAAAAATTACATCCAGAGTACGTGCGCTGAACTGCATGGTCTTTTAGTGCATATTTAAATAATGGTGTTCATCAATTAGGTCCAAAACCCTATAAGCCGAGAAACCATTTTGCACCGATTATTATCCATTTATCAAAATAAATCCAAAGTGGCAAATTATTTTGAAACCCAGCAATGAGCAATTCTGTAAAGTTCGATGATCGTCACTTCATTTCAGTTTGTTTGCTAATCAGAAAATAGGTAAAAAGTCACATTAATGAGCACCTACTGTATCTCCGTACATGCTTGGTATATGTAACTGTGCTGAGTTAACTGATTGGGCAGCATGGTTACACAAGTGGCTGGCACTGTGGCTTCACAACGCCAGGGCCCCAGGTTCGATTCCCTGCTGGGTCACTGTCTGTGTGGAGTCTGCACGTTCCCCCTGTGTGTGCATGGGTTTCCTCCGGGTGCTCTGCTTTCCTTCCACAGTCCAAAGACGTGCAGGTTAGGTGGATTGGCCATGATAAATTGCCCTTAGTGACCAAAAAGGTTAGGAGGGGTTATTGGGTTTTGGGGAGAGGGTGGAAGTGAGGGCTTAAATGGGTCGGTGCAGACTTGATGGGCAGAATGGCCTCCTTCCGCACTGAATGTTCTATGATTCCAGAGGAGCAGTTAGGGGATTATCACTGCAATGTTGCTTCAGTAAAGATGGAAAAATCTGCATGGATTGCTGTCTGGTAGAAGTGAGGGTGGGTGGGTAGCTTTGAACTCAGCTGTGCAAGTACCAGTGTTAAAATAATTTCAAAACAATATAGAGACTAAAGGATCAAAGTTGGCTGAGGTATTGGAGAACTATTTGTGCCATGGAACAGTGCTCCAAACATAATTCAGGACAGGAGGGGACAAAATTGAAAGGACAAAAAAAATACACACCCGTTTGAATGATATGTCACATTAAAGTGTATATTGTTTTGCTGTGGAATCTGTGAGACATTGTGACTCATTCTTAATTCCCCTTGAGTATCATTACATAAAACCATAAGATATTCTGCGTATAAAGCAATGGTTAGCAATGGCAATGGGATGTACAGGAACGAGGGACATAAACATTTTGGGAAACAAAATAACACAAAATAAATTATTGTTAATCACAAAAACAATGTCTTGGAGCATTGTGAAGGCCTTAACATAGAAACTTAGAAGATAGGAGCAGGAGAAGGGCATTCGGTCCTTCGAGCCTGCTCCATCATTCATCACGATCATTGTCCAACTCAATAGCCTAATCTTGCTTTCTCCCCATAACCTTTGATCTCATTCACCTCAAGGGTGATATCTAGCCCCCTCTGGAACATATTCAATGTCTTAGCCTCAGCTACGTCCTGTGGTAATGCATCCATAGGCTCACCACTCTGGGTGAAGAGATATCTCCTCATCTATGTCCGAAATGGTCTACCCTGAATCCTCAGACTGTGACCCCTGGTTCTGCACACACCCACCCTATCTAGTCCTGTTAGAATTTTATAAGTCTCTATGAGATACACCCTCATTCGACTGAACTCCAGCGAAAACTATCCTAACCTAGTCAATCTCTCCTCACCTGACAGTCCCGCCATCCCTGGAATCAGTCTGGTAAACCTTTGCTGCACACCCTTGAGAGAAAGAACATCCTTCCTCAGAAAAGGAGACCTTAACTGCACACAATGGGTGGGATTCTGTGATCCTGAGGCTAAGTGTTGATGCCGTTGGAAACGCCGTCACATTTCTCGACAGCGTCAACACGCCTCTGGATCAGCAATTCTGGTCCCGACAGAAGACAGCACGGCACTGGAGCGGTTCATGCTGCTTCAGCTGTCAATCCCGGCATCAATTGGGTGCCGCGGGATCTGCGCATGAGCAGTGGCACCAGCGCCAACACGCGCATGCTCAGTGGCTTCCTTCAATGTGCCTGTCTCGACGCAACATGGCGCAGGACTACAGGGGCCGGAGCGGAAGAAAGGAGGCCCCCAGACAGAGAGGCCGGCCCGCCGATCGATAGGCCCCGATCACGGGCCAGGCCACAATGGAGCCCCACCCCCCAACCCGTCACACCGGTCGCGGGGATTCTCCGGCCCGTCCCCAGGCTGAGAGAATCCCGCCAAATATTCTCGGTGTGGCCTCACCAAGTCCCTGTATAATTGCAACAACACATCCCTGTTCCTGTACTCGAAACCTCTCACAATGAAAGCCAACATACCATTTGCCCACTTTACCGCTTGTTGCACCTGCATGCTTACCTTTAACGACTGGTGCATAAGGACATCCAGGTCCGACTGCACACTCCTCTTCACCAATGTACAGCCATTCAGGTAGTAACCTGCCTTCTTATTTTGCTTCCAAGTGAATAACCTCATATTTATAGTGAATAACCTCACAATTATAGTGAATAACCTCACATTTCTTGGAATTCAACCACTCTAGTGTTGCTCCTTGCATGTGTTGATAGGATACTGACCAGTCCCTCGACAGCAATGGACCTGGAGGCATACTGTGATCAGGTTTGAAGGGTTCTGCTCGAATCTGTACACATCCTCTTTCTGCCCATTGTGGCTATTGGGATTTTGTGTTCTGTCTCCAAATACACTTCATTTCCCTAAATGCAAACATGTTTCCAGGAGCTTCAATTATCCAACGTAAATAATGACCTTTGTACCTACCCTCAGAGAAACGTTAGCTTAGGAAAGTGTTATGTCTCAATTATTGAGCACTGCTTTGCGATTTAACAGGTTCCATCTGCGCCATCACTGACAGCAGGTCCCTGTGCAACAATTCACTTGTGTACTCAGCTGCACTTTGAAATATTTAATAGTGCAGATGTAAATGTGTTGGAAGAAAAATAATTTGTGTTCCATTTCCTCTCTTTTTTTTCCCACATGCATGCTTAGCTAATTCCCCTTTCCAGCTAATATTCATTGCTGTTCCTACTGCCTTATTTCACGAGGAAGCATCAAGGCCATAAAATTTATGGATAAAAGGGCAGCACAGTGGTGCAGTGGTTAGCACTGCTGCCTGACACGCCGAGGTCCCAGGTTAATTCCCGGCTCTGGGTCACTGTCCGTATGAAGTTTGCACGTTCTCCCCGTGTTCGTCTGGGTTTCGCCCCCACAACCGAAAGATGTGCAGGGTAGGTGGATTGGTTTCGCTAAAATTGTCCCTTAATTGGAAACATGAATTGGACACTCTAAAGTTATTTAAAAAAATTTGTGGAGAAAATGCCCTGGGGAAAACAGTGTAGCGCGATTCTGATATATTCAGGAGCTGGGGCGGTCCTGCGCTATTTGGGTTAGGAAGATTGGGAGCAGGGCAGAGATTGCAAATACACTGCCAGTTGAACACAAACAGTGGCATGAGATGCTTTGTTCAAATTCCACAGTACCTATTCGTTGGCACTGACGAATATAATCTTAACACTGTTTGATCAGCTGGAAACAGTACAGAACAATTTTCCTTTGGGTTCCCTGATCTGCACTGAGTGCTACCATTTCCCATCATGGTCTTTAAACAGTCCAAACAGATTCAAGGCACTTGTGTCCTGACCGAAAATTGTTTATGCTGCTGGCCATGCAGGTGCAATTTGATGCAGTGAGGTAACAAGCTGTGGGGGCGCGAAACAAGAAATTAACAGATGTGCGTAATGGAAAAATGCTGAGGGACATGGAAGATCAAGGAGACCCACGGGTGCAAATATATAATTCCCTTATTGTGAGTGAAGATGGTTATAGCACTTCAATTTCTCACCCAACGCCTGCCTCAGTCAGTAGCCTATTTGCTGCCTACTCTTGCGAGGGCTGAATCTGCCTCTGCACAGGTGCAGGTGGAAGAGTTGTTGTTTATGGTCTCCAACTGTCAGAGAATATTGGTTAAGAGCATCTCTGCAGTCAGCGATACGTAGCATGTCTCTAGCAGCCATACAGGCTGTACCACATAGGCGCAGCTGAAAATGCAATTGTTTGGCTTTTCATTAGCACAAGGGTATGCACTTGCATGTCTGAAGATATGTGCTCTTGATGAGTTTCAGTTCTTTATTTGCAGCACTTAAATGTTATTCATTCTTACCACTTTCCATCTTTTCCATTCTTGGCTGAAGAAGTGCTTGATTGTTTGAAGACCATGGCTGGGCATGAGTTGGGTTGGGGGTGGGGGGACGTGGTCGGGAGTGGTGAATATGGAGCAGGAGGACTGGGGCTTGCGTTGCCTCTTAGCGTGGGTTGACTGGTGCCACCCAAGTGAATCCTTTTTATGAATTAGTACAGCCCTGGCATCCTAGCATCATGACCAATGATATAAACGGGTGGGAGTGACGGGTTATCACCCTCCTCGCCCTCCTCCCCTTCTGGATTGTCCAAGGAGGATGTAATCTCTTGACCTTGTTCCTTCTATAGGCCCACGCCTCACTGTTGCATAAAAAACTCATGGCTGCCTCATGCCGGCTGCTGGAAGATTTTTTTAAACTCTTGCATAAAGATCTTGTTGTAGTTGTAATTATTGTAGCAGATCAGCTGGTTTGGAAACCCTTGAGGTTGATGGATCCCCCGGATGTTCCGGGCCTGTACAGCTTGCCATGTGTATGATGTGTTTGCAGTGGAGTAAGTCAGCTTAGCGCCGAAATGCCAGCAGGGCAATTTGTTCTCCTAATTGTTCCTCATAATTTGGTTCCAAAAATCTTCGATTATGGGGTTTGGGTTCCGCTAGCTGTGCATTTAAGAGTCAACCGTCTGGAGTCACACAACCAGGTAAAGATGGCAGATTTCCTTCCCGAAAGGACACTGGTCAACCAAATGTATATTTATAACAATGGTGTCATGGTCTTCATTAAATTTTTAATTCCGTATTTGTATTGAATACAATTTTTGGTATTTGCCGTGGTGGGATTTGAATCTGGATCTCCAGAGCATGAGGGAGGATCTCTGGATTACTAATTCAGTGACAATATCAGTGCGTCACTACCTCCCGCTAAATTGCAGAGCATTGAAGACTAGGGGATGATCTAGATGAGGCACAGATGGGTCGCCGGCGGGTCTCGGGAGGGTCTCGGAGCCATCTATGGGGGCGCTCCCGATCGCATAAATCCGTGCGCAACAGCCGGCTTTTAATAATGCCGGCTGCAAGCAGCCTTCAAAATGGCCACGAACATATTAAAAAAATGCAGCTGCACTGCGCATGCATGCCCGCTCATCGGTGCGCATGCGTAGAGTTAAATCTGGTCGCAGCCTATTTGAAGGCCGTTCGCAGCCGGCATTGTTAAAAGCCGGCTGCAAAAAGATGTGATTGGTTGCATTCTGAACTTTGATGCTGATCAAGTGGAAGTCTCTTACTCCAAGAATAGTGAGTGATCCAACGATGGTTTCACCGCATCTGTAACTTCAACCAAGAGATGTCAACCTTTTTAATCTTGATTTTTAAATATTGCAAAACAAAGTGCCTGCAGGTCGTATTTGGAAGCTTAGTCAATTAATTGAGTTTTAATTGTCGTTTATTTTTTTACATTTTTAATTGTAATGTTTAGGTCAAATGTGGTGAACCTCCAATTTCTAGAGGATGAAAACATATTTGGTTTCTGCCTTTTTTTCCTGTTAAACTTTACCCCCCCCGAACTTGTAAAAAAAAGCTGGCTGTTGCCGCAAATTTGCGCAATCGGTAACCAGAAGATTTTTATTTTAAATTCTATGTCATCTTCCTGCCTGAAGGGAGGCAGAGAGCAGGTCACCCCCCCCCCTCCCCATCCCCCCTCCCCCCCCCCCCCCCCCCCCCCCCCCCCCCCCCCCCCCCCGAACATTGACATCAAGTGCTTTGGGCACGATTGCAATTCTTCCATTTTGTCAGCAGCAAACAAGGTAAGAGAAAATGGTGGGTCACGAAGGTCGGCCGGCATGGGTCGCGAAGATCGGCCTGGTTGGGTCCTGAAGATTGGCCGGTTGGTAAAAATGGAGGAGGAATCGCCCAGGGCCGGCATCAATCCCGCCCCCGCCGTGGCCCGAATTCTCCGCCACCCGGGAATCGGCGGGAGCGGGAATCACGCCTCACCGGTCGGCGGGTCCCCTGGTTAAAATATTAGGTGAATATAGGTGAAGCACAATCTAATTGAACGGCTGAACAGACTCTCGTGGCTGAATAAGCTACACATGCTCCTGTGCCTCATCTCTGTTCGATAAAAGATAGAATAAATTGCACAAAACTCATTGCATTGGTCAAATAGATTGATCTGTTGGCAGCATGGTGGTGCAGTGGTTAGCACTGGGACTGCGGCGCAGAGGACCCGGGTTCGAATCCCGGCCCTGGGTCACTGTCCGTGTGGAGTTTACAAATTCTCCCCGTGTCTGCGTAGGTTAGGTGAATTGGCCACGCTAAATTGCCCCCTTAATTGGGGAAAAAAAAATTGGATACTCAAAATTTATTTTTTTAAAAATAGATTGGTGTTTTTCATTGTGGTTACGTTTCACCGATATGCCGTTGTTAATAACATGAAGTTGCTTGCATGCGGACAGGTTGTGGAGAAAAAAGGTTCCAAACTGTCACATCACAGCTGCTGTCTCCTGCAATGAGGATCACTGTGATTCAAATCCAATTTTCTTCTGAAGTATAAGCAAGTCCAACTTCAAGACTACATCAAATATCTGTACCTATTTCAATGACTAAAGTGTGGGCGGGTGGTGTGGGCCATTGATAATTCTTCTCTTGCATTGTCATGATGAAGGATCGTTCTGTTCATGCATCTTTTGCATTTTACAGTACTGGTTCAGCTGTGACACAATTCCATTTATTTTTGTTTAACTCTGCAGCACCAAGACCATTTTATGGTATTTATTTGGTTGTCCGCTTTATTCCTCCTACATCTCGGGCGTGATTCTCAGAAAATGGGGCTGTGTCCCCATGCCAGCGGGAAAACCGGCACCAATGACTCCGGTGCCAACGGCCCCCCAAGGTGAGGAACTCTCACCTTTCTAGGGGCCTAGGTTGCTGCCGGAGTCGTTGGCGCCGCTCCAGGCGCACATGTGCTTGCGCCGGCGCGGAGCCGGCCGTGGTGCAAATGCGTGGACCCGTGCCGGCCCTGGTGCGCATGGCCGGCTTTTGGTACCGGAGCAGCGCACAGCACTCCGGCGTCATTCTAGCCCCCGAAGAAGAGGAGAATTACTGGGCCTGGAGGCCCGTTGACGCCGGCGTCGCTGGTGCCGGTTTTGACGCCACCATCAACACTTGCCCGCGATATTGGTGAATCCCGGCAATATCATTCCATTATGTGGCATTGATTCTTCATTTTGATGAGCATAAAAAAAAGCTGTGATCATACGAATATTGGCAAAATTAGAGCAAGACAAAAAAAAAGTTGCCAGAATTAAATGAAAATGAAATGAAAACAACTTATTGTCACGTGTAGGCTTCAATGAAGTTCTGTGAAAAGCCCCTAGTCACCACATTCCTGCGCCTGTTCGGGAGGCTGTTACGGGAATACACAGGTATCAAATGTAGCAATATTTTTATCTGAAATTTTTATTTGCAAGCCAGACTCCCGAGAGGTTTTAGGTATTTCTGACATATAAATGCAGCAACAAAAAAAATTTGCATCTGTCAAAAGAGGTTACAGTGTTTGGACGGAATAGTATTATTTCATACTTTTCTCATTTTTGACTGCTTTGCTAATCTTTATTCTTTGTGTTCACGTTCTTTGTCTCCTTATTTCTTTCTTCATACTTTTGGTACTTACACATGTTTTCTATGCTTTGCTCCCCATGGGAAAGCAGGAAGTGGCATGGCAGTGAAACTTCACTTTTAGTTATACTGATGACATTTTGGATAGTGAAATGACCCAGCTTTCGAATCACCGAAACCCACATCCATAGACAAACATTATATATATATATATATATATATATATATATATATATATATATATATATATATATATATATAGTTATTTTTAATTAATGTGCTCATTGCTGGCGAACAGCCAGCTGTCGTAGTGCACATAGGCACCAACGATATAGGTAAAAAACGGGATGAGGTCCTACAAGCTGAATTCAGGGAGTTAGGAGTTAAACTAAAAAGTAGGACCTCAAAGGTAGTAATCTCAGGATTGTTACCAGTTGCACGAGCTGGTCAGAGTAGGAATGTCAGGATAGATAGGATGAATGCGTGGCTTGAGAGATGATGCAAGAGGGAGGGATTCAAATTCCTGGGGCATTGGGACCGGTTCTGGGGGAGGTGGGACCAGTACAAATCGGACGGTCTGCACCTGGGCAGGACTGGAACCGATGTCCGAGGGGGGGGTTGTTGGGGAGGGTTTAAACTAATGTGGCAGGGGGATGGGAACCGATGCAGGAAGTTGGAAGGTAGTAAAACAGGGACAGAAGCAAAAGGAAGTAAGGGGGAAAGTGCAAGACAGAGAAGACATAGTCAAAAATCAAAAAGGGCGACAGTACAAGGTACAGTGACTGAGGGGACCTCAGTGAATAGGCCCAGTAATACTAATAGGAGTAAAACTGGAGATGTTAAGATTCAAAACAGAGGTAAAAAAACCAACATAAGTGTACTTTACCTGAATGCTCGTAGTTTTTGGAATAAAGTAAATGAGTTGATGGCGCAAATCATCGTGAATGACTATGATTTAGTGGCCATTACTGAAACATGGTTAGTAGGGAAGATGCTGGAATCTATCATCAAGGAAGAAATAGCGAGGCATCTGGATAGAAATTGTCCCATTGGGCAGACGCAGCATGGGTTCATAAAGGGCAGGTCGTGCCTAACTAATTTAGTGGAATTTTTTGAGGACATTACCAGTGCAGTGGATAACGGGGAGCCAATGGATGTGGTATATCTGGATTTCCAGAAAGTTTTTGACAAGGTGCCACACAAAAGGCTGCTGCATCAGATAAAGATGCATGGCATTAATGTTAAAGTAGTAGCATGGATAGAGGATTGGTTAATTAATAGAAAGCAAAGAGTGGGGATTAATGGGTGTTTCTCTGGTTGGCAATCAGTAGCTAATGGTGTCCCTCAGGGATCCGTGTTGGGCCCACAATTGTTCACAATTTACATAGATGATTTGGAGTTGGGGACCAAGGGCAATGTGTCCACGTTTGCAGATGACACTAAGATGAGTGGTAAAGTGAAAAGTGCAGAGGATACTGGAAGTCTGCAGAGGGATTTGGATAGGTTAAATGAATGGGCTAGGGTCTGGCAGATGGAATACAATGTTGACAAATGTGAGGTTATCCATTTTGGTAGGAATAACAGCAAACGGGATTATTATTTAAACAATAAAATATTAAAGCATGCTGCTGTGCAGAGAAACCTGGGTGTGCTAGTGCATGATTGACAGAAAGTTGGTTTACAGGTACAACAGGTGATTAAGAAGGCAAATGGAATTTTGTCCTTCATTGCTAGAGGGATGGAGTTTAAGACTAGGGAGGTTATGTTGCAATTGTATAAGGTGTTAGTGCGGCCACACCTGGAGTATTGTGTTCAGTTTTGGTCTCCTTACTGGAGAAAGGACGTACTGGCACTGGAGGATGTGCAGAGGAGATTCACGAGGTTAATCCCAGAGCTGAAGGGGTTGGATTGCGAGGAGAGGTTGAGTAGACTGGGACTGTACTCGTTGGAATTTAGAAGGATGAGGGGGGTTCTTATCGAAACGTTTAAAATTATGAAGGGAATAGATAGGATAGATGCGGGCAGGTTGTTTCCACTGGTGGGTGAAAGCAGAACTCGGGGGCCTAGCCTCAAAATAAGGGGAAGTAGATTTAGGACTGAGTTTAGGAGGAACTTCTTCACCCAAAGGGTTGTGAATCTATGGAATTCCTTGCCCAGTGAAGCAGTTGAGGCTCCTTCATTAAATTTTTTAAAGGTTAAAAATAGATAGTTTTTTGAAGAAAAAAGGGATTAAGGGTTTTGGTGTTCGGGCCGGAAAGTGGAGCTGAGTCTCATTAAGATCATCAGCCATGATCTCATTGAATGGCGGAGCAGGCTCAAGGGGCCAGATGGCCTACTCCTGCTCCTAGTTCTTATGTTGTTATGTTCTTAAGACTGCATTTATTCATAGAGTTTACAGTGCAAGAGTAGGCCATTCCCCCCCCCCCCCCCCTCCCCTCCTCCCCACCGCGACGAGCAGCTTCTCAAACTCCCGCTCAGATGCTTTCCAACTTTTTGCAGTCCCGGAACATATGTGTGTATTTCGCTGTTCCCCGTGCGCACTCCTCACATTCGTCTGCCACTCCCTGGAAGAACCCACTCGTTCTTGCCTGGGTCATATGCACCCTCTGTACGACCTTGAACTGTATCAGGTTCGTCCTTGCACATGAGGACGTTGCATTTATCCTTCGTAGCACCTCACTACATATTCCCCAGTATAACTCCCCTTCCACCTCCCCCTTCCACTTCTCCTTAATCTTCACCTGCTCACCTCCCTGCTCTCCCAGTCATCCATACATGTCTCAGGTCCTGCCCCCCCATACATCAGGAAACGGCAGTCGCTCCAACCAGATGTACCTCAGCAACCTGGGGAACTCTTTCTAAAACTTCCTCTGGGGACCTCTACCCTCTCCTTTAGTTCTTCTATACTGGCAAACCTCTCTCCCAGGTACAGATCCCTCACCATAACAAGCTCCACTTCTCTCCACTTCCTCTACATACCATCTATCCCCCTTTGTCACGATTGCACCATTGCACTCAAGTTGAACGCCCTCCGAAATTTGTCCTTCATCCTAACTCATCCTGCCCCCTCTCCTTCCCACCATCGCCTCACCTTCTCCCCGTTCTCCGCCCAGTAATAATGAAGCAACGCGAACCCTCTCTTCAGCCCCTGTCTCTGCAACAGGGTCCTCTAAACCCATAGCGCCTTCCTTGCCCATGCAAAGTATGATATCATCATATCCAGTTTTCAAAAGAAGGCCTTCGGTATAAAGATCAGAAGTGTCTGGAATATGAACAGGAACTTTGGCAGAATGTTCATCTTCACCACTTGGACCCTCCCTGCCACAGTCAGGTGTAATGGGTCGCATCTTTTCAGATCCTCACTAACCTCCTCCAGCTTTGTTAGCTTCACCTTTTGGACAATAAGGGGAAATTTAGCACAGCTAGTCCACCTTATCTGCACTTCTTTAGTCTGTGGGAGGAAATCAGAGCACCCGGAGGAAACCCACGCAGACACAAGGCTGGAATTGAACGCGGGTCCCTGGAACTGTGAGGCAGCAGTGCTAACCACTGTGCCACCATGCCCATCCCAGAGGTGTTGTTCCTTCTCCTTATATCGCTGCAGTGTGCACTCTTGGTTGCTGTTTGATGGCTGATTGGCTTTTTGTACCACTTCTGAGGACAGTTAAATGTCGGAGCGGTGGGGGAGGGCGGGGGGGGGGGGGAAACGGGACGGGATGTTGGCACAGCAGTTAGCACTGCTGCCTCACAGTACCAGGGACCCGGGTTCGATTCTGAACTTGGGGTGACTGTCTGTGTGGAGCTTGCACGTTCCCACCATGTCGGTATGGGTTTCCTCTGTGTGCTCCGGTTTCCTCCCAAAGTGCAAAGATGTGTAGGTTAGATGGGGTTACGGGATTACAGGAATTGGGCAGGGAGTGGGCCTAGGTAGGGTGCTTTTTTCGAGGTCAGGTGCAGACCCAATGGGCAGAATGGCCTTCTGCACCATCAGGAGCTGTGGATAACCGTGCTG
Source organism: Scyliorhinus canicula (assembly GCF_902713615.1). Lineage (NCBI taxonomy): Eukaryota > Metazoa > Chordata > Chondrichthyes > Carcharhiniformes > Scyliorhinidae > Scyliorhinus > Scyliorhinus canicula. The sequence continues at coordinate 35,517,437 of NC_052155.1, forward strand.
TCTTGGCGACTGGGATCGCATATAAGCTAGACCAACAATCTGACTGCTTCATGAACACTTTTACTGATATCAGATATTTGGGGCTGGATCTATCAAAAAACTGAAATTAAATTCCTGAACTTTCCTCATGAGTTGAACTCACATTTTCTGGATTGTTTGTTGAGGGTTCTGGGTTACCAGCGCGGTAAAATGTGAGAGGAACGAATAGAATGAAAATAAAAACTCAATCTCTGGTAACTCAACCATCATGGTTTACTCACCATTGTACATGTTTGCTGCCGCCACCCTATCTGCTGAAGTTAGATTGAAACACTGGGTGATAGGGGTACAATTGGACTGCAATGCATTCATGCAGCTTGTGGAAACCTTGCGGCAAAAATCAAGATTCCTGTGAATGTGGAACAGTTGATCAGTCTGCCTAAACATCATCAATTGTCCCTTCTGCTGACATTTTTCATTAATCACACCGCATTCCCCATAATTATAAACTTCAAGTGTACCCAATGCAAACGGGACTTTTCAAAATATACACACTGTATGGCGATCCTGCGCATACCACTCTTGCACTTACACTGACATCGAAGAGCTGATGTCAAGTTAAGTAAACGCTTTGAGAAACCGTTATCTGGACTCGAAATGTTAGCTCCCTTTTCTCTCCACAGATGCTGTCAGACCTGCTTGAGATTGTCCTGTATTTTCTGTTTTTGTTCCAGATTCCAGAATCTGCAGTAATTTGCCTTTATCGAAGTAAATTATTTCTTGTTGCAGAACCCCTGCTGCCAAATTCCTGATCCCGCCCACCAGCCATATGGTCTGGCAGGACTCCAAGAACTTCTTTTTTTTTAACAAGTATATTTATTAGGATTTTACATTTTAGAAATTGACGCAACAAAGTTACAAAATAATACCCGACATAAAAAAAGAAGCAAGAAAAACGGCTTGGAATACAAGGGCGCAGGAGGACGACTACATAGCTGGCTTCACACCATCATTAGATAAAACTGAATGCCCTCACAACCCCACCAAGAACCATAGGAAAAACAGAATAAGGTCATCAAAAGAACCCTGACAAAACAGTGCACATCCTCACACGCTACCCACAAGAACAACCGTTGTAAGAAGCGAGGATAGATTTCCTATAGCCTGATCGGTGCACACCAATAGATAATTCCTTCAGCTCCAGCAGCACCACAGGCATCAGTGACCCAACATAGCCATGTCCTTCGGATATCAGACCCAGCAGAATCCAAGAGCGGATTCGTCATGCTCAACTCTACAAAAATCAAAACAAAATCCACAAGAACCCCAATTGTAAGGGGAAATTACATATGTACCCCACAATGCAATCTAACCCCCTTTCAGGCCCAGAACACAACCAATACCATTGATATAATTACTAAATTATAAAGAGAAGTCCAGCAGCAACAAGTCCGAGTGGTTCTCAGGCCCAGAGAAAAGAAGACAAAAGGAAAGATTAGAGCTACCAGAGCTAATCCACTGGATAATGAGCCCTAACTCTCCATAACACATGTGAGGCATCTATCAAAAAACAGGGAATAGATCACTCAACTGACAAGAGGGCAACTCACCCCCAAGGGAAATGACAGGGTAACCTTCAAGGCACAAAACGTGAGTGAGGATAATCTTTCCGGCCCCAATCGAAGGACTGGCTCTGCCCTGGGAATAAAGGAATCATAAAGACAAGCCCCAGCAGAGGACCCTGGGAAGGAGAGCCAACCCCCTCCTCTCCGGCTCCATGGGTCCCACTCCACCAACTGGGAACAAGCAGGAGAAAAGCCAACGACAATGTAAAAAGAATGCTCAAAGTTGAGCCACTCCTTAACAAACAGAACACCAATTCCCAACCAGCCTCAACATACGCAACATACTTCACTACCAAATAGCTCAATGGAAGGGCAAACACACAGTGAGAAACCCAACAGAGGGCTCAACCTTCAAGGCCTTTCCAGAAGAGAAAAAGAAAGAAGAGAGAGTGAGAACCATCAGAACTAATCCTACTCTTAAAAACCCCCAAGTCATTCTATTAGTTCCAATGATACCGAGAACAGCTAAAGAGAGAGACCAATATGAGGAGAAAAGATCAACTCGGTCCAAAAGAAGAATCAAAATGAATCTGGTTCTCTCCAAGATAGCATAAAGTCTGCCTGGGTCGGCGAAGCATCTATTTCTTCTTTGACCTATTCATCTCCACTTCCGGGAATAGACTGCCCACTCCTTTTCAGGTGAGGCAGCACTTCACGTGCACCTCCTTCAATCTTGCCTCTAGTATTCGCTGTTCCCAATGCGGTCTGCTGTACATTGGAGATACTAAACGCAGACTGGGTTACCACCTTTCAGAACATCTTTCATCTGGTTTCATCTAGGGGCTGGTTTAGCTCATAAGGCTAAATCGCTGGCTTTTAAAGCAGACCAAGCAGGCCAGCAGTACGGTTCGATTCCCGTACCAGCCTCCCCGGACAGGCGCCGGAATGTGGCGACTAGGGGCTTTTCACAGTAACTTCATTGAAGCCTACTCGTGACAATAGGCGATTTTCATTTCATCTGTCTGCAAGCAGGACCCAGTCCTTTCTGACGCTTGCCATTTCAATTCACTGTTCTGCTCTCATGTCCTGCTGCAGTGTTGCAGTGAAGCCCAGCACAAACTGGAGGAACAGCACCTCATCTTCCTATTAAGCACGTTACAGCCTTCTGGACTTAACATTGAGTTCAACAACTTCAGACTGTGAACTCTCTCCTCCACCTTAGCCATATTTTTATCAATTTATTTTGATTTCTTCCCTGAATCGGTTTCCCCCTCACCATTGTCTTGAATTGCTAGATTTATTTGAAATCTATCCCACCTAGTATGTGGTAGTGCCACACATGATGGAGAGTGGTCACTGTTGTGTTATTGTAATGATATGGAGAGACAGTGGTGTAATCGTATTGTCACTGGATCAGTAATCCAGAGACCAAGGGTAATTCTCTGGGGACCTGACTTTAAATCCCATCATGGCAACTGTAAAAACAAAATGCAGAATTAAAAATCCTAATGATGACCATGAAATTAATATGGATTGTCATTAAATCCCATCTGGCTCAATAATGCTTTAGGGAAGGAAATCTGCCATTCTTACCTGGTCTGGCCTACATGTGACTCCAGACCCTCCGCTCATATCCCGTATATGAATAAAAATAAATCTTGTTTTGTTTTTACTGTACAAGACACCAAGAAAGAAAGGAAGAACGAAAGAAAATCACTTATTGTCACGAGTAGGCTTCAAATGAAGTTACTGTGAAAAGCCCCTCATCGCCACATTCCGGCGCCTGTTCGGGGAGGCTGGTACGGGAATTGAACCGTGCTGCTGGCCTGCCCTGGTCTGCTTTCACAGCCAGCGATTTAGCCCAGTGTGCTAAACCAGCCCCACCAAATGCTCATGAGGAATTAAAACTAGGCACGTGAGAACAGTTATACATGGGTAAAATGTTCTGTGCCCTTGCTACCCTCCGTGCTTCCTCCAAGCAGTGCTCAACATGGCGGACTACTGATTCATCAGCCGAGGGAATATCTTTGGTGGAAATCAGCAGGAGGTTTCCTTGCCCCTTTTTGGCCTGCTGCTGTGATACTGCATGGTCTCAATGTTGAGGTCTTCCAGGGCAACTCACTTGAGACAACAACAGTCTCCCTCTGTTCCACCACTTCTGGTAGGTCTGATCTGCTGGTGGGACGGGAAATGCCCAGGGATGGTGATAGTGGTGTCTGGGAATTGGAGGAAGGTTTGTTTTTGTGAGTATGAAAAACCTGTAGCACAGTGCTCCTAATTTTGGCACGAGCCCCCAGATGTTAGTAAGGAGGACTCTGCAGCATCATCAGGGCTGGGTGTGCTATTGTCGTTTCCAGTGCCTAGGTCAGTCTTTGGCCGTCTGTCCAGTTTCATTCCTTTTAGACTTTACAGTGTTTTGATACAACTAGCTTGGCCATGTTAGAGAGCATTTAATAGTCACATGTCAGCAGAATTTCTTCCCTAAAGCGGTTTAGCCCTTTACCTGTCTCCTGGGAGTCACAAACATTGATCATCTGACAGAGAACCAGATGTGTTTTTACGACAATCGCTGATAGTGTCATGGCACCATTACTGAGAGTAGCTTTTAAATCCAGGATTATTAATTGAATTTAGATTTCACAGTGGGATTTGTAACCATATCCCCAGAGCATTAGCCTGGGCATCCAGAGTTCTTGCCCAGTTACTATGCCACCGCCTCCCCCTGTTGGTCAAGTTTTATGATACAGCATTTGCAAAGCAGAGTGCTAAATTGTAACATCTACCCAGTGTTTTAATAAAATCCAAAATCACCTGAAGTCCTGAGAAAGGTTATAGCTTTCTAACTCATTCAGGGGTATCCATTATACCCTAACCACTTTTGTTTTAGTTTTTTGGTACGATTCAACCAGAAGAAAACAGAGTCAGGTTTCGGATGGGTTGAGCGGGGATTTTCAAGGTGTTTGTAGCACCGAGTAAGACCCCGCTATTCAATGGCACTTTGCTTTTTCTTCACCTTGGCGAAGAACACCAGTGCAGGGAGATGACTTGTGGGTCAGAACGCTATTTTTAATGACAGCCCCGATCTTTCGATGCCTCCCTCACGACTCCATTGCGGCCTCTGGACTCCAACTTACCTCTTCTGGAGTTCTCGATCCCCCCCTCACCCCACCTCTTAAGGGCTAGGCAGTGCCACGGTGCCAGCCTGGCCGTGCCAAGGTGACTGGGTGCCAGCAGGAGTGCCAGAATGCCACCCTTTCCAATGCCTGAACACTCAGTGGTCTCTTAATGGCCTGCAAGATCCCCTCCCCAGACGCCATTATGCCTGTTCCGCATTTGTGGGAACCAGTGCTAAAATGCGCCCTGGCGATGTCTCACAGGTGTGGCCGGAAGGTCCTGGGCGCCAAGAGAATCCAGTGCAGGCATATTTAAATGACCCTAATGGATAATTTCAATATGCATATCTGGATCTCGCCCAGCGAGTGCGAGATCCAGATTGCGACGCCTTGTAAGGTTGGGTTGAATTTCGCAAGACATCTCGAGCGTCACTAATCCGACGATGGCCACAACACGTCACCAATTCGGAAGCGATGAGGCTGGTAAATCGCGTCCTTTGTTTCCAATTACTTATACATGCAAATATAAATTCACTGAACCGATGCTCCCAAGCTCCAAGGTGAATCTGTCTCGGTTCATACCCCTTTTCAGCTCTCTAATAGGAAAGTTCAGCAAGTTTACCACTTGATAGATTAATCATGTATCATTATATATTGCGCTGACAAACCAGTTAGTGAGAAGAGCATGTTAAATGATTGGATGAGAAACTATAATTGTAGCAATGGTAAGTAATTGTTAAACCTGTGCAGTACATTTTGAACCCTCTACTGGAGAATACAATACAATGATTTCCCTCCAGATTGAATCTGTAATGTGCTTGGAATTGTGCATATTTTGCAACACTCTCAAGGCAATTGATCTTTTATCGTTGGTTCAATATCTCTGGTCTGTTCAGCGAGATTGTTGTATTTGCTATCCTTGAAAGCAGTAGATTTCTGTAGATTCTGGACTTAAATTGAAATTAAATTAAACGTATACATTTAAATAATTTTAATTTAAACATTATAATTTAAATATTAAAAGAATGAGAAATTGAAATAAGAGAAAATGCTGGAAATATATATAAATATGTATATATTATATAAGGTCAGTAAACATCTGAAGGACAACTGGGTGTGCAGGTGAGCGGAAAGCCCCTCGAAACCGCAGCATAGGTCCCATGCCATTTTAATTATAGGGACTTATTTACCGATTGGAAAATTGTCTCGCTCTCAAAACCAGCAGCAGTGACATCAGCATCCATTAGCAGGAGTTTTGGGACACTGGGGATATAGGCAGCACGGTAGCACAGTGGTTAGCATTGTGGCTTCACAACGCCAGGGTCCCAGGTTCGATTCCCCACTGTCTGTGCGGAGTCTGCACGTTCTCCCCGTGCCTGCGTGGGTTTCCTCTGGGTGCTCCGGTTTCCTCCCATAGTCCAAAGACGTGCAGGTTAGGTGGATTAGACATGCTAAATTGCCCTTTGCCCTCAAAGGTTAGGAGGGATTATTGGGTTACGGGGATAGGGTGGAAGTGAGAGCTTGAGGTGATTCGGTGCAGACTCGATGGGCCAAATGGCCTCCTTCTGCACTGTTTTTTCTATGTTCTATGTTTGTATGATTCAAAGGGACTGTCCATAGCATAATCTCAGTACTAGGTAAGGACTAGAAACTACGATGTCAGGTGTGCAGAGCAAGAGCCCAAACCAATATTCTTATGGGACCTGAAGGCAAACACTGGGAGAGGAGGGTGATTTCTCACAAAAGCAGCTTTTAAAAACTCAGATCGGCCTCTTCCAGCTATTTGGCAGCTCCCATCGTGGTTTGGTTGTTGAATTTCACACAACATGGCTGACCCCGATGCATCATTAAATTAACGTTGCAGCGTCAATGTCATGAAAGGGCCACGGCATTTGGATTTAATTTTGTCCCTCACCTGTCTTTAGTCAGAACTTTGGCTGACTTGAAAATCAATAGAGATAAACTGGCATCAAGCTGAAACAGACCAAGCTCAAGCCTATAAGTGGGTTCAGCTTAATTTCAGTCCCCTTCACACACCATTCTCACGAGGTAAGAAGTGTTAACATTGAAGCCGAGAACTTCAGATGACCGGTACCATGCCACATAAACTAACTCCTGAAGGCTTGAGGTTATTTCCTAAAAAGATAATACAGTTATCTTGAGGGCAGCAGGGTAGCATGGTGGTTAGCATAAATGCTTCACAGCTCCAGGGTCCCAGGTTCGATTCCCGGCTGGGTCACTGTCTGTGTGGAGTCTGCACGTCCTCCCCGTGTGTGCGTGGGTTTCCTCCGGGTGCTCCGGTTTCCTCCCACTGTCCAAAGATGTGCGGGTTAGGTGGATTGGCCATGCTAAATTGCCCGTAGTGTCCTAATAAAAGTAAGGTTAAGGGGGGGGGTTGTTGGGTTACGGGTATAGGGTGGATACGTGGGTTTGAGTAGGGTGATCATGGCTCGGCACAACATTGAGGGCCGAAGGGCCTGTTCTGTGCTGTACTGTTCTATGTTCTATGAGTTGTCTGGTTAGCATTGTGAGCCATTGTGTGGTACAATACAGGCAGGTTGTTTATTTGATCTCTGTTGAAGCTATTGGAGCTTCACTGGGGAAGTAGTGGGTAACTCTGCCTAAAGGGCCATTGGTTGGAGCGGGCTGACTTGGCCCATTTTCCAACTTCTCTTAGCTAGCTAATGATTGCAGCTGAAGTGTGCACCTATGGATGTTGCTGTTTTTTAAAGTGATGTTGAAGAAAGAAAGACGAACCACAGGAAGGGGGGGGGGGGAGGGGACAGAAGGAGGGGTGAGGGGGGCAAGAGTAAAGGGACAGGGAACAGTAGAGGAGAACCAGAGAGGTGGGGGGTAGGCAGGGGAATAATAGCCGGATGGGGGGGGCACGGGAAACGATAACAAATTTGGCATCTACAGGAAGAGAGAGCAAGGAAAATCCAGGCGAAAGATGGGACTAACAGATGAAGCGGAGCTGAACGTGAGACGACAACGGCAGCGAAATCCGTCCGGGAGAAGCAAAGCACAACACCAACACCAGACCCATTCGCGTATTGCCCTCTATAATTGTTTCTCCGGCAATTGCCTGGGACTTGTATGGAATGAATGTTCCTTGCCACTTATCAATCCAAATGTGAAAGTTGTCCAGCCTCACTGCATGCAAGCACAGATTGCATCAGTATCAAAGGAGATATGAATGGTACTGAACATCAAATGAACATCCCTACTTCTAAATTCAGGATGCAGAGAAGGCCATTGATAAAGTAGCTGAAGATGGTGGGCTTAGTTAACTACCCTGAGGAGCTCTTGCAACAATGTTCTCAGGCAGAGATGATTGGCCACAGCAGGCATGTCCTTTGTGTGGCTTGAGGGACAGATGCGTCCCTCAAAGTCCCTTTATGTGGCCTCCGGAACCAAGTTTCACAATTCCGGTCACATAGGTAGGTTTGAATGGAAGAATCTGCATGGAGCTGCCCCTCCAATGACAGGCCATTTCTTTTACATGTTTGCTGTTGATAGCCCATGTGTTTGTCAGCAGCAAATGTGGGAATGAAACAATCTGTGATTGGAGGAACAGAGAACGCCTGCGGCAATGAAACTGGGGCCGATTGGGCTGAGTGAGGGGTGTTTGGAAGCCGAGGGCCAGAGGAGCTAATGTGCAGGGCTCAGGGAGCAGAGGTGTTGGGCACGGGGAGCCTAGGGGTGCGGAACTGAGGAACGGGGAGCAGGGCTCAGGGAGCAAACGTGCCTGAGAACAGAGCCCAAGGAAGCTGGGGTGCGGAGCCCGGGGAGCTGGGTAGCCAAGATCTCGGACAAAGGGCGAGGTGCCAGGGAATAGGACCAAGGCATCCGAGTGGGACCCAGGCATGTGGGAGCAGAGCAGGAGGTAGCAGGAGCAAGACCCACTGACAACTGAGCAGGTGATTGACTGGGGAGGGGAGGAGAGAGAGAGAGAGAGACTGCGTGTGTGAAGCAGTTCTTGCTTAAATGCAGCAAGACCTGAATAATATCCAGGCTTGGGCTGGCAAGTGTCACACTAGTGCCAGGCAGTGACCATCTCCAAAAACAGAGGATTTAACCATAGCCCTTTGGCATTTAATGGCATTACCATCACTGAATCCCCTAATATAAAAATCCTGGGGATTACCATTGACCAGAAACTGAACTGGACCAGCCATATAAATACTGTGGCAACCAGAGCAGGTCAAAGTTTAGGGGCGGAATTTTCCGCTCCCGTACGGAATCGTTAAGGCCGTCGTGAACTCGGCCGAGTTTCACAACGGCCTCGGAGGCCGCTCCTCGCACCTTATTCACCCCCACCCGGGGGGCTAGGAGCGGCGCTCCGTAACTCTCGGCCGCCGGGCCTTGACGCTTGCATCAAGGCGGCGTGCCGAGAATGACGCAACGGCGGCGCCTAAGTGACGTCAGCCGCGCATGCGCAGGTTGGCCGGCTCCAACCAGCGCATGCGCGGCTGACGACACGACGGCTGACAGCTCCAACCCGCTCGCGCGTTTGCCGTCTTCCCCTCCGCTGCCCCGCAAGATGTGGCGGCTTGATCTTGTAGGGCGGGGGAGGGGAAAGAGTGCGTCGCTTGGAGATGCCGGCCCGACAATCGGTGGGCACCGATCGCGGGCCAGTCCCCTCCCTAGCACGGCCGTGGTGCTCACTCCCCTCTCCGCCCCCCACAAGCCACAAACGAGCATTTGTCGCCCATGTTCACGACGGCAGCATCCAGTTGTGGTTGCCGCCGTTGGGAACGTTAGGCCGCTCGGCCCATCCGTGCCGGAGAATCGCCGGTTGCCGTGAAAAACGGAGAGCGGCGATTCATCCGAGCGGCGGGTGGGAGAATCACGGGGGGTGCCAGAGGGGCGTGTAGTGAGTCGCCAGGCCCTCCCGCGATTCTCCCACCCGGCGTGGGGAGCGGAGAATTGCGCCCAAGGAATCTTGCAAAAAGTAACTCGTGTCCTGATTCCCAAACCCTACCCATCATCTACAAGGCTACACATCAGGGTGTAATGGAATACTTCCCACTTGCCGGGATGAGTGCAACATCACTCTAGTAGCTTGGCACCATCCAGGACAAAGAAGCCCACTTGATTGCTATCCTTCCACAAACATTCAATCCCTCAACCATTGCGAATGGTGGCAGCTATGTGTACCATCTATAGGATGTACTGCATGAACTCAGCAAGGTTCCTTTGGCAGCACCTTCCAAACTCATGAATACTACCATGTCGAAGGACAAGAGCAGCAGGCACTGAGATAGCCCACCACCTGGCAGTGCCCCTCCGAAGTCACTCACCATCCTGACTTGGAAATCTATCGCTGTTCCTTCACTGTCGCAAACTCTTGGAGCTTCCTACACCTCATGGGCTGCAGCGGTTCAAGAAGGCAACTCAACATCACCTTCTCACGGGCAACTGTTGATGGCCAATAAATGCTGGTCTAGCCAGTGATGCCCACATCCCATAAAAATGAATTAAAAAAAAAACTGTTTGGATTTGAAATTCATGTTTATTGTTGCGCCAAACTTTATCTGCCTGAAATTTGCTTATTGGAAAAGTGGCCCAATGCAAAAAGGTTGGACAAGCCCGGCCTGCAACTACCAAAATACAAGTTATTTTGTACTTGCTATGAATCCAATCAGTGAAGAGTCTATGACTCCAATCAGTGAAGAATTTTTACCGCTGATTCTCATTGACTTCAATTTTGTTCGGGGCTCTTGGTACGCCACTCAGCCAAATGTTGACTTTATGTCAGGGCAGTCACTCTCACCACATACCGCAATTCAGCTCTTTTGTCCATGTTTGAACCAAGGAGGTCAAGGAGGCCCTTGCAGAACCCAAGCTATGTATTTGCGAACAGGTTTTTACTGAGTAAGTGCTGCTTCATAGCATGTTTGAAGACACCTTCAATTACATTACTGATTATTGAGAGTATATTGATGAGATGGTAACTTATCAGAGTACAGTGATGGAGTTGAAATGTGCCAGGTTATAATTTCCCTGTTTCTTTGTGGGCAGGACACACCTGGGCAATTTTCCACAATGTCAGCTAGATGCCAGTGTAGCAGCTTTACTGGAACAGTTTGGCTGGGAGCACAGCCAGTTCTGGAGTCTTCAGTCCTACCATCTGGATCGATACCACATGTAGTGAATCAAATTGGCTGAATGCTTCATGGGATGCTAGAGACCTCAGCTGGAAGCTGAGATAGATCAACCACACTGCATTTCTGGCTGAAAATATTTTTCAATGCTTCAGTTTTGTTCGTTGTGCTGGGCTCCCCCATCATTGAGGAGGAAGACACCGGTAGAACTTCCTCTTCTGTTCCTTTAATTATTGACCACCAATCACAACTGGGCATGGCAGGACTGCAGATCTGTGATTTGATCTGTTGGTTGTGGGATCACTTAGCTCTATTGCATGACCTTTCAACTCTTCAGTGTGCATATCGTACTGTAGCTTCTTCAGGTTGACATCTTATTTTTGACATCATGCCCAATACGGCACCTGGCATGATCTCTGATACTCCGCATTGAACCAGGTTGGCTCCTGGCTTGACAGTAAATGTAGAGTGAGGGAGGTTATGGATTGTTGTTGAATACAATGTTGCTTCTGCTGATGGTCTCAGTACCTCAGGGATGCCCAGTTTTGAGTTCCTAGGTCAATTCTAATTAAGCATGGTGGTAATGCCACACATGATTGAAGGTGTTCCCTGTGTGAAGATGGGACTTTGTCTACACAGGGAATGTTTGGTGGTCATTTCTACCAATATTGTCATTGCCAGATGTGTCTGCAACAGGTAGATTTTTGGTGACGATGCCAAGTGGGATTTCTCTCACCAGTTGCCACAGGTGTGGTCTGACATAAATATCCTTTATTACTCAGCAAAATCAATCAATAATCTTGCTATTGAGTTACTCATGGTGTTGGGTATTGAAGTCCCCCATCTAAAGTATGATCTATACCCTTTGTTTTTACAAGTGATGTTAAACAAGGAAGAGGACTGGTCCATCAGTTAAGGGAGGGCGGTGTTAGGTTGGAAATCAGCAAGATGTTTCCTTGCCCATGTTTAACCTGATGACTTGACACTTACTGGGATCCAGACCCAATAATGGGCGGGATTCTCCGACCCCACGCAGGGTCGGAGAATTGGCGGGAAGCGGCGTTATTTCCGCTCCCGCAGGTTTTCGAATTCTCCCGCCGGTAAAAAACCGGCGTTGTGCAAATCCCGCCGGCAGCCTGTGAAAACAGCTGGCGCCGGCGGGATTTCATTTTATTTGCACTGACCTTAAATCTCCGGCCCGGATGGGCCGAAGTCCCGCCGACGTGGCCACGGGTCACGTCGGCGAAAATCACAGTTGATTTAAAACGGCGTCAACCATTGATGATGGTTGACGCCGTTCAGTGTCGGGGGTGGGTTGCGGCAATGGGGGGGGGGGGGTTGCGGCATGGGGGGGGGTTGCGGCATGGGGGGGGGTTGCGGCATGGGGGGGGGGTGGGGGGTTGCGGCATGGGGGGGGGGTTGCGGCATGGGGGGGGTTGCGGCATGGGGGGGGGGTTGCGGCATGGGGGGGGGGTTGCGGCATGGGGGGGGTTTGCGGCATGGGGGGGGGTTGCGGCATGGGGGGGGTTGCGGCATGGGGGGGGGTTGCGGCATGGGGGGGGGTTGCGGCATGGGGGGGGGGGTGGGTTGCGGCCATGGGGGGGGGGTGGGTTGCGGCCATCGGGGGGGTTGCGGCCATCGGGGGGGTGGGTTGCGGCCATCGGGGGGGGTGGGTTGCGGCCATCGGGGGGCTTGCGGCCATCGGGGGGGTGGGTTGCGGCCATCGGGGGGGGTGGGTTGCGGCCATCGGGGGAGTGGGTTGCGGCCATCGGGGGAGTGGGGAGTGGGTTGCGGCCATCGGGGGAGTGGGTTGCGGCCATCGGGGGTTGCGGCCATCGGGGGGGTTGCGGCCATCGGGGGAGTGGGTTGCGGCCATCGGGGGGTTGTGGCCATCGGGGGGGTTGCGGCCATCGGGGGAGTGGGTTGCGGCCATCGGGGGGTTGCGGCCATCGGGGGGGTGGGTTGCGGCATCGGGGGGGTTTGGGGGCAGCGGCGGGCAGAGAGGGGGGGCGACGGATGCCCGGGGCCAACGCACCGTCGCCCCCCCCCCCCTGTACGCCGCTGCCCCCAACCCTAACCACCCCCCCTCACCACCCCTACCTCCCTCCAACGCCCCTACCCCCCTCCCCACCACCCCTACCCCCCTCCAACGCCGCCCCCATCTCTCGCAACGCCGCAACCCCCCCCCTCAACGCCGCAACCCCCCCCCCTCAACGCCGGGTCCCCCCCCCCCTCAACGCCGGGTCCCCCCCCCCCTCAACGCCGGGTCCCCCCCCCCCTCAACGCCGGGTCCCCCCCCCCTCAACGCCGGGTCCCCCCCCCCCCCCTCAACGCCGGGTCCCCCCCCCCTCAACGCCGCAACCCCCCACCCTCAACGCCGCAACCCACACCCCGTCCCCCTCCCTCTGAAGGCCGGTACCCACACCCCCCCCTCTCTCCTCCTCCCCCCCCTTCCTTCCTCCTCCCCCCCTTCCTTCCTCCTCCCCCCCTTCCTTCCTCCGTTAATGGGGGGGGGGGGTGCGGCGTTAGTGGGGGGGTGGGTGCGGCGTTGGAGTGGGGTAGGGGTGGTGAACGGGGTAGGGGTGGTGAGGGGAGGGGGTTGGGGTAGGGGCAGCGGCGTGCAGAGGAGGGGGGCGACGGATGCCCGGGGCCAACGCACCGTTGCCCCCCCTCTGCACGCAGCTGCCCCTACCCCAACCCCCTCCCTTCACCACCCCTACCCCCTTCACCACCCCTACCCCCCTCCAACGCCGCACCCCCCACACCCCCACTAACGCCGCACCCCCCCCCCCCCACTAACAGAGGAAGGAAGGGGGGGAGGAGGAGAGAGGGAGGGGGGGGAGGAGGAGAGAGGGAGTGGGGGGAGGAGGAGAGAGGGAGGGGGGGGAGGAGGAGAGAGGGAGGGGGGGAGGAGGAGAGAGGGAGGGGGGGGAGGAGGAGAGAGGGAGGGGGGGAGGAGGAGAGAGGGAGGGGGGGAGGAGGAGAGAGGGAGGGGGGGAGGAGGAGGAGAGAGGGAGGGGGGGGAGGAGGAGAGAGGGGGGGGGAGGAGAGAGGAGGGGGGGAGGAGGAGAGAGGGGGGAGGAGGAGAGAGGGAGGGGGGAGGAGGAGAGGGAGGGGGGGAGGAGGAGAGAGGGGGAGAGGAGGAGATGGGGGGTGTGGTTTACCTGCCTTCAGAGGGGGGGACTGGGGTGTGGGTTACGGCATTGAGGGGGGGGACCCGGCATTGAGGGGGAGGGACCCGGCGTTGAGGGGGGACACCGGGCGTGGGGGAGGGGGGGACCCGGCGTTGGGGGGGGGGGGGGGGACCCGGCGTTGGGGGGGGAGTGGGGGGGACCGGGCGTGTGGGGGGGGGGGGGGACCCGGGTTGGGGGGGGGGGGGACCCTGCGTTGAGGGGGGGGGGGGCCCGGCGTTGAGGGGGGGGGGGACCCGGTGGGTTGAGGGGGGGGGGGAGACCCGGCGTTGAGGGGGGTAGTGTGGTGTGGGAGGGAGGGTAGGGGTGGTGGGGGAGGGAGTGTAGGGGTGGTGGGGGAGGGAGGTAGGGTGGTGGGCGAGGGATGGTAGGGGTGGCTGTTGAGGGGGGGTTGAGGTAGGGTGGTGAGGGGGGGGGTTGAGGTAGGGGTGGTGAGGGGGGGGGTTGAGGTAGGGGTGGTGAGGGGGGGGTTGAGGGAGGGGTGGTGAGGGGGGGGGTTGAGGTAGGGGTGGTGAGGGGGGGGGTGAGGTAGGGGTGGGAGGGGGGGGGTGAGGTAGGGGTGGGAGGGGGGGGGTGGGGGAGGGGGCAGCGGCGGACAGAGGGTGGGCGACGGTGCGTTGGCCCAGGGGCATCGTCCCGCCCCCCTCTGCCCGCCGCTGCCCCCAAACCCCCACCCCAAATGCCGGAACACACCCCCCCCCCCAAAATGCCGGGGGGAACACACCCCCCCCCAAAGCCGGAACACCCACCCCCCCCCTCCAAATGCCGGAACACCACACCCACCCCACCCAAATGCCGGAACCCACACAACCCCCACCCAATGCCGTGTAGGAAACACACACCCACCCCAAAAATGCCGGAAACACACCATCCCCCCCACCCCCCAATGCGGGGGGGAAGAACACAACCCCACCCCCCACAACCAATGACCGGGACCACACCCCCCCCCCAAATGCCGGAAGGGCACACACCCCCCCCCCCCAAATGCCGGAACACACACCCCCCCCCCCCCAAATGCCGGAACACACACCCCCCCCCCCAAATGCCGGAACACACACCCCCCCCCCCCAAATGCCGGAACACACACACCCCCCCCCCCCAAATGCCGGAACACACACCCCCCCCCCCTCCAAATGCCGGAACACACACCCCCCCCCCCCCCAAATGCCGGAACACACACACCCCCCCCCCCCCAAATGCCGGAACACACACACCCCCCCCCCCCCAAATGCCGGAACACACACCCCCCCCAAATGCCGGAACACACACACCCCCCCCCCAAATGCCGAGTCTGTCTCTCTCCTCCTTATCCTCCAAAAAACGCCGGGTCTCACCACTTCCGCAGCTGGTGAAACTGACGCGTATCGCGTCAGTCAGCTGCTAGCCCCTCCGGGAACGGAGAATAGCGGCCTTAAAGAAGGCCCCGACGCCGGAGTCATTAACACTGATTTTTCTCGCCGGAAACCCGCGTTACGACGGGCAACGGAGAATCCCGCCCAATATCTCTATACTACTGTGCCACCACCTCTGCTCGGTCCGTCCTTTTGTGAGTGTGAGTAGGCCTGGCTGTTGCTTGACTGTTGTTGGGGCATCCCTTCCAATTTTGACACAATTCCCCAGATGTCAGTGAGGAAGACTCTACAGGGTTGACTGGGCAAGTTGTGCTATTGACACTTCTTGTGTCTGAGCCAATATCAGGTGATCCATCTGGTTTTATTCTTATTTAACTTTTCTGTCGTGCTTTGATACAACTGAACGGCTGCCGCTGACATTTCAGAGAGTGGTCAGTTGCATTGATGTGTGTCTGATGTCACATGTAGGCCAGGCAGGATGTAGATCTTCTCTCCTGAAGGACATTAGTGAAACAGATGGCTTTTTGTTTGATCACAATTCTGTCATTTCATAATCACCATTACTAACTTTTTTTTAAATGCCCTGGATTGATTAATTTATTGAATACAAATTCCTCCGGCTGCTTTTGTGGGATCTGAGCGCTTGTCTCCAAAGCGAATTACCACTTTGTCACCATTCTCCAAACTTACCATATCAGAGCAGTTCTACTTTTTAACACATGGAAACACACAAACCTCAATAAGAGGTTGTCGATGAACATTTACTGGAAATAGAGCAACTTGCAGAATTACTGTCAAGGACCTATCGGACGCATTTCTTTACCGCTGGCATGGTAGCACAACGGTTAGCACTGTTGCTTCACAGTGCCAGGGTCCCATATTCGATTCTAGGCTTGGGTCTCTGTCTGTGTGGAGTCTGCACATTCTCCCCGTGTCTGCGTGGGTTTACTCCGGGTGCTCTGGTTTGCTCCCACAAAGTCTCGAAAGATGTGCTGTTAGGTGAATTATCCAATCAGAAGTCTCCCTCAGTGGACCCGAACAGGCGCTGGAATGTGGCGACTAGGGGCTTTTCACAGTAACTTCATTGTAGTGTTAATGTAAGCCTACTTGTGACAATAATAGAGTGTAATCAATTTTAGCTAGATTTTCTGCAGTTAATTCTGAATACATAAAATAATCAAATCCTTTATGTCAATCGTTCGTTAGGATTTATTTTTTTTCAATTATTTGTAAGAAAATATAAACATTTTTGACCCAGACACGTTGATTTTAAACAGTAGTCCCTTCCCACTGTTTTACATACAAGTAAACTCTTCCGCTCAGTGTTTTCAGTCAGTGGTACCGTTGCTCTGCTCTGTTTTTTTCAACCTCTCACCCTGCAATAATGTAACGTGGGGAACAATGGGTAAATAATGTCAGAAATGTGTGGATTAAATCCTACCAAGGAGTTTGTGTAGAATGTGGACCAAAATTTATTGCAGTGATGAGACAAGGCTTCAGTGTCAGATCTTCTTTCCTTCAATTAAGACGTTATAAAACGAACATTTGTCCTAATAACTAACCAACACCACCAGAAATAGATTCACTGATAATTTACGTCTTTGCTGTTTTGGGAATCTTCAGGTTTGCACAGTGGCTGCTTTGTTTATCCACATAGCAAGTAACTACACTTTAAAGTGCTTAATTGCATGTCAGTGGTTTTGGGATAGCCTTAGAAACATGATAAACTGTAATATAAATGCAAGTTTCTTCTGGTTGAAATTACTCGGCACTTTAATCTTGAACTGCTGATATTTGCCGCAGAGAGAGGTGATGTAAAAGGCTGGAAAATAAACAGCAATTATTTGGTGCTAAATCAAGTGGTGATTGTGCAAGCACAGACATAGTGATATTTTAAAGCATCATATTATTGCAAAATTCCAATGTATGTTTAAGCCGCTCATTAACTATGCTGAGTGATATCTCCATTAATGAAAATGCAGAATAGGAATCACCTTATTTAACCTTCACGTAATAGGTGATTTTCTGTAAGGTCATACCTTATGTCTGTGAGCTCATCCAGCTATAAATTGTTAATGCCATCAAGAGTCACTGAAAGCAAACATTAATTAAATTAACAGCACTGTGCTCATGGAAATCCAATTTCAGCTTGTGCTCACTATGGTGCAGACGTTATGTACATTGTGGCTGCATTGGAAAATTCCGCAGGTCCTTTTTATTATGAATTCTCAGGACGTAGGCATCACTGGCAATTCAAACATTTATTGCCCATCCCTCCCTGTGGCTGTCCTTGAGAAAGTTCTTGAGCTTTTGCCGTCCAGGTTGTTCGGCATGGCATTCTAAGATTTTGAGGCAGTAATGAAGGGGCAGTAATATGTCAATGGTTTTGGTATAGCCTTAGAAATATGATAATGCCAGCAAAACAAAAGAGCTGGTCATTGACTTCAGAAAGCAAAGCACTGTCAGTATCAAATGGGTCGCAGTGGAGATGGTTAGCAGTTTCAAATTCCTAGCGGTACACATCTCCAAAAATCTGTCCTGGTCAACCCACGTCAACGCTACCATCGAGAAAGCCCAACAGCGCCTATACTTCCTCAGGAAACTAAGGAAATTTTGCATGTCCGCATTAACTCTTACCAACTTTTACAGATGCACGATAGAAAGCATCCTATCTAGCTGCATCACAGCCTGGTATCGCAACTGCTCGGCCCAAGACTGTAAGAAACTTCAGAGGGTCTTGAACAGAGCCCAGTCCATCACACAAACCTGCCTCCCATCCATTGACTCCATCTACACCTCCCGTTGCCTGGGGAAAGCGGGCAGCAAATCAAAGACCCCTCCCACCCAGCTTTTGTCACTCTTTCAACTTCTTCCATCGGGCAGGAGATACAAAAGTCTGAGAACACGCACGAACAGACTCAAAAACAGCTTCTTCCCCGCTGTTACCAGACTCCTAAACGACCCTCTTATGGACTGACCTCATTAACACTACATCCCTGTATGCTTCACCCAATGCCGGTGTATATGTAGTTACATTGTGTACCTTGTGTTGCCCTATTATGTATTTTCTTTTATTTCCTTTTCTTTTCATGTACTTAATGATGTGTTGAGCTGCTTGCAGATAAATACTTTTCACTGTACCTCAGTACACGTGACAATAAACAAAATCCAAATCCATGAGCTGAATTAACGAACATGTGTCTTGGAACTCAGCAGTGCTGGTGCTTCCATCCACCTGGTGCAGAAGGGGAGCCAGCCACCATAGAATACCCAGCATTTTAACTGTTGTCGTAGCCACAGCATTTATATGACTAGCCCGTTTACATTTCTGGTCAATGGTGATCCCCAAGACTTTTGATGGTGGTTTACAGTAATGTCATTGTATAGTAACACCATTAAATGTCAAGGGGACATAATTGGGCTGTCCCATGTTGGAGAGGCATTTCTGCCATTTAACAGCCCAAGCCTGGATGTTGTCCAGATCTTGTTATAAATGGCCATGGGCTGCTGCATCATCTGATTTGGGCAGCACGGTAGCACAAGTGGATAGCACAGCGCCAGATTTCCCCGCTGGGTCACTGTCTGTGTGGAGTCTGCATGTTCTCCCTGTATCTGCGTGGGTTTCCTCCGGGTGCTCCGGTTTCCTCCCACAGTCCAAAGACGTGCAGGTTAGGTGGATTGGCCATGATAAATTGCCCTTAGTGACCAAAAAGGTTAGGAGGGGTTATTGGGTTACGGGGATCGGGTGGAAGTGGTTTAAGTGGGTCGGTGCAGACTCGATGGGCCGAATAGCCTCCTTCTGCACTGTATGTTCTATGATAAATGGAAAATGGTACTGAACACTACAATCATCATTGAAAGTACCACGTATGACTGTTATAATGAAGGAAGTCAGTGACAAAGCAGTTAGTGTGCATTATCAGTGGGGCGTAATGTTGCTGAACAATTCTGTGACTGTGTTTAGATCTGTTTTGCTCTTAATAAAAAAATACTTTGCATCAGAATTGAACAGAAATTATGCATGGAATTTGTTAGCTGTTTCCCAGCGGAATTATGTGCCTTGGGTTGCATCAGCAATGCCAGAGTGCCACTCTGCCAAGCTTCCAACCACCCAGGGCGCAGACAGTAGATCTCTCGAGGGACCTCTTCTGGGATTCACGAGGGCCCTCGTGCTTTGCGAGAACTAAGGAAATCTCAATAGATGTCACGATCTGGATTCTACCCACAATGGGCGGGATCCAGACTTGCAAAGTTAAGTGAGATTAACAGCTCACTTAACTATGCTATGCCAGATCTAACCAATGCCTGACATCAAACAACCTTACTGAGGAGATCCCAGCCGGGTGCCATTTAGTACTGCTCGTCACAAACGGGGTCCAGGCGACTCTCTGGGGGGGGGGGGAGGGGGGTCTCCCAGGAGATCAGAGTCCCTGGGTGGTTGGAATCTGAGTAGAGTGGCACCCTGGCACTGCTGATACCACACAGACACCATGCCAGTGCCAAGTTGGTAATGCCATCTGGACAGCTGGCATTGCCTCATTGGCACTGTAGGGTGCTGAGATGGCACTGCCAGGCTATTGCCCACACCGGCAATCGGGCCTGGGGGTGCCCTGGCTGTATGAGGTGGGCTTCGGGGGGCTGAAGGATCCCCCAACATATGCGTTCAGGGTGGCCATATTGGCACGTCGAGAGATGGCGCCTGATTTCTCCATGCACTGATGAATGGAGCTCCTCAGTGCAGGAAATGTGACTGAGGTCAACCTCCTTGGGGCGTCGCCTGCTGAAGCCTGAAAAAGTAACTGAGTGCTTTTGATAGCGGGATCATTCCGGCTCTACAAGGTAAATGTGCTACAGGAAAATATTCACATCAAAGCTGAACTGGAAGAGTTGAAGGGCAAAATTCCAGCTGAGTCCATACCTTTGAAAATGCATGATAAGCTGAAGTCTTCAATGAACCAAGCTGTGCGAGATCTGACGAAACAAATTTCAGGAACAACACAAAGGTACCGGAAGGAAAGAATGACCCACATTTTCAAATTTGGTACCAGAAAGCGGAGTTGGAAAATCCAAACCAGATATGCAAGTGCAACTGCAGACATATGCACTCAATTAGGGAAGCTGCTTTCTTCACAGCAATTGGGCATTCAGGGAGAGGGGATCTCACCTGTTGTAGAGTACAGGACTACCATCAATCTCAGAGGTACACGAGTCCCCAACAAACACAAAGGGACAACAGCAGTCACCAAGGCAACAAGGGGCACAAGAATGGCAGACTCTAGATAAGGAACATCACCCAGATATACAGCCAATATAAATACTGACATGGACCATTTGTGGGCGGCATGGTAGCACGGTGGTTAGCACAATTTCTTCACAGCTCCAGGGTCCCAGGTTCGATTCCCAGCTTGGGTGACTGTCTGTGTGGAGTTTGCACATTCTCCCTGTGTCAGTGTGGGTTTCCTCCGGGTGCTCAGTTTCCTCCCACAGTTCAGTGCAGGCTAGGTGGATTGCACTTGCTAAATTGCCCTTGGTATCCAAAAAGTTAGATGGGGTTACTGGATTACAGGTATAGCGTGGAGGTGTGGGCTTAGGTAGGGTAATCTTTCCAAGGGCCGGTGCAGACTTGATGGGCCGAATGGCCTCTTTCTGCACTGTAAATTCTATGTCTGTAGGCCTGCATGATTTAAAGACGTGCACAATGCACGTGCAATAATTGACGAGTAGAACAAACAATGTTAATGGATGGGAATAGTGGATGTATAGTGGAAAACTTGGGCAACTCATAGTCACACAGAATTGTGCATGCAGACATCTCTTTTGTTCGCTCGTAAAGGGGGATGTTGGTATCTTTATTTCATTGTGAAAAGGGGGATGCTTGGCTTTTTGAAATGTGACCAGTCTGAGTTACACTTTGTGCTTTCCATAGTCATGTGACCATTTCATGCCTCTGTTTCTGGAGGCACACATCTTAATATGAGTTCAATAAAAACCTCTCACAGATACACACTTAGGAAGTACACCTGTGTTTATACTTAAACCTGATGCTATGCTGGAACCATATCTACATGCACAATCACTATGGAGCAAAGATCACCGGATCTTGATCAGATCCAGGGGAGGCACGGTGACACAGTGGTTGGCACTGCTGCATCACAGCGCCAGGGACCTGGGTTCAATTCCGACCTCGGGTGTGTGTATGTGGGGTTTGTGCATTCTCCCTGTGTCTGCGTGGGTTTTTCCGGGTGCTCCAGTTTCCTCCCACAGTCCAAAGATGTGCAGGTTAGGTTGATTGGCCATGGTAAATTCCCGCTTGGTGTCCAAAAGGTCAGTTGGGGTATGGGGATATGGAGGGGTTATGAGCGTAAAGAGGGTGTACTTTCAGAAACCCGGAGCAGACTCGATGGGCCGAATGGCCTCCTTCTACGTTGTAGGGATTATCTGATATAAAGCTACAAGCAATTCATCTATTATGCTTATGACTGTAGGCTCAATACAACGTTACCTTCTATACATTAGTTAATCATCTGTTGTTGCATTTCTGGCTCCTTTATGCAAACCCATCAATCACACACACAGGATTATCGGTAAATTATAATTATGTTTGATTTATTTTGAGAACACACACACACATATATATTATATATGTTACAGAATAGCTCAACAAACAGGTCACTCTGGGATTCAGCAAGGACCTTTACGCACAGCAGTAGTTGTACTTACTCTTGACTGCTGGTCACATGATACAAATATGCTATTTGCATTTTTCCTTAAAGTGCTTTTGCAGCATGCTTATGATCAGTGCATGATATTTAGTATCCTCATGAACCATAAGCAGCATGGTAGCACAGTGGTTAGCACAATTGTTTCACGGCTCTAGTGTCACAGGTTCAATTCCAGCTTGGGTCACTGTCTGTGCGGAGTCTGCACATCCCCCCCCGTGTGTGCATGGGTTTCCTCCGGGTGCTCCGGTTTCCTCCCACAGTCCAAAGATGTGCAGGTTAGGTGGATTGGGCATGCTAAATTGCCCTTAGTGTCCAAAATTGCCCTTAGTGTTGGGTGGGGTTACTGGGTTATGGAGATAGGGTGGAGGTGTGGGCTTGGGTGGGGTGCTCTTTCCAAGAGCCGGTGCAGACTCGATGGGCCAAATGGCCTCCTTTTGCACTGTAAATTCTATGATCTATGATCTAAGCAAATATTTAACCATCTAAGGTTGTGTCTGGAAAGAGGTATCTTGAGCTAGATAACACTGGGGTGAAACACTGGAAACATTTCATCTGTATTGCAAAATTATTTTCTGCCACATGTCTTTAATTCAGGATTAAGCTATTGAGTTGGATGATCAGCCATGATCATAATGAAGGTGAGTGGACTTGAAGGGTCGAATGGCCTCCCCCTTCTATTTTTTTCTATGTTTCTTTCTATGAATCCTGGGCTTCTGGATCAAATTCGAAACTCAATCTCAATGCAGCTTTCATCTCCAGCTGTGCAGGATCCTTGGTAAATTTTAGAATAATTCCTAGCATTTTGAGTTTTACTTTAATTATACTTCTGGCTAGGTCTTCCATTGCCCATGAACTTGAATTGGTCCAAGAACTATCTGAATACAGACTTAATAATAATAATAATCTTTATTGTCACAAGTAGGCATACATTAACACTGCAATGAAGTTACTGTGAAAATCCTCTAGTCGCCACATTCCGGCACCTATTTGGGTACACAGAGGGAGGATTCAGAATGTTCAATTCACCTAGCAGCATCTCTTTCGGAACGTATAGAATATAGAACATACAGTGCAGAAGGAGGCCATTTGGCCCATCGAGTCTGCACCGACACTCTTCAGCTCTCACTTCCACCCTATCCCCATAACCCAATAACCCCTCCTAACCTTTTTGGTCACTAAGGGCAATTTATCATGGCCAATCCACCTAACTTGCACGTCTTTGGACTGTGGGAGGAAACTGGAGCACCCGGAGGAAATTCACGCAGACACTAGGAGAACGTGCAGATTCCGCACAGACAGTGACCCAAGCTAGGAATCGAACCTGCGAGCCTGGCGCTGTGAAGCAATAGTACTAACCACTGTGTTACCTTGCTGCTGTGTCTATGCTGGCATACATTCCTGGTTCAGCCATCAGCTGCCTAGGCTCTAAGCTCTGGCTATTCCTTCTTAAACCAGTCTGCGCCTCTCTTTTTAGATGCTCCATAAATCCGACAATTTCACCCAAATTTATGGCCACCTGTTCCAAAATCTCCTAATGCGGTTTAGTGTCAGATTTTGCTTGATAAAGTTCCTTTGTGACTTTTCACCCCGTTAAAGGCATTACATAAATTACATTTGTTTTTTTTTTGCTCCGACTGCTACCTGTGAGACAAATCTATGATAAGTGAGAGTATCAGGCAAGAGGGGGGGGGGGGGCAGAGGGCACCTAGGATGGTGCCTGGGGGGGGTGGGGGGTTGGGGGGGGGGGGGAGATGCCAGGATTTTGGCATCAAAATCGATTCTTTGCCCAATCACATTTCCTGATTCCGTCGTCAGCTGACAAAGACTCCCGCCCATTGTGTTTAGCGATCTGAATCCAGCTCCTGTTAAGCGTGCGGCCACAGTCCTTGAGAGGCCTATATTATGGACTAATTACACTCAAGGTCACAGATGGATGGTTAAAATGTTACAGGTGTTGTTTGGCTGATCAGATTTTCTGAGATTATGTAACTTTGAACTAAGGTATATTGTTGGTGCAGGGGAAAGGAAGATTTAGTGCTGGCAGTGACCTAATAATGTCTAAAATTGTTCTGTTCAAAATGCTATAATTTCTTGATGATCACAAGTTCTGAAGTTTGAAAAGGATGGTTTGCACTAAACAGACTGTTATGGAAAGTTTGTTTTACAGGTGGGGTTCCTTTATGAACATGTAATGACGATTAAACATTTTTATTCAGTACTTAATTTAACTTTCCCCAAACACATGGTTGGAACCAAGCTTATCTTGCCCTATTCTGGGGAAATCAAGTTAATGCAAACCTCCAGATTGGTGATGATTCACGTGATCTGCTCACAAGTATTAGAAAGCACCAAGGCCTCTGCTGTTGTGTCAGTTATTTTTTTCTCCAGGTAAAGACAATTTATTTTTTGCCTCAGACCTCAAAATTCCAGTTGTCAGGGTTTGGGATGACTGTTTAAGTGAGGTACTTAGATAACCTATTCAGTGCCCAGTCATAACCCACGTATTGCAAACATTTTGAATATTAATCATTCTTACGTATCTCTTTTATGTTGCGAAGCACACTGAACATTCAACTCCTGCCCAACTCAAATTTGCATTTGTATGAAATGTGTCATGAATGGGTTGTATTTACTTATCAATAGGTTAAACAGAAACAGTTTCCAACATTATTCGTTTGAAAATCTGATGGAGAAAGTAATCATTTCCATGATGATGAAAACGAGGACAAAAATAATTCCCTCCTTCCACCTACCCCTGCTTCCTCCACCACTGCCCACACAAGCACATACAAGTTTCTTCCTTCCGCCCTTGTCTCTGGCTGGCATGCTTATCCAACGTTGCAGGCATCCTTCAATATACATCTTGTTCAAGCCGCCACTGTTTCTCTTGTCAGTCTAAATCACCCATGTTGGCAGGATGCCAGCCAAGAGTCATACATTACACAAGAGGCCCTTTGGCCCATCGAGTCTGCACTGACAAAACTATACTAAATCTATACTAATCCGACTTTCCAGCACTTGGCCCATAGGATGTTATCACATCCACATACCTTTTTAAATATTGTAAGGTTTCCCACCTCTACTACCCTCCCAGGCTTTCCATTCCAGGCTCCCACCACCCTCTGGATGAAATAGGTTTTCCTCAAATCCCCTCTAAACCTCCTTCCCCTTACCTTAAAATTATGCCCCCTCATTATTGACTCTTCATCTCAGGGGAACAGCTGCTTTCTATCCACCAAATCCATAGCCTTCAATCTTATCCACTTCAGTCAGATCCCCACTCAGCCTTCTCTGCTCGAAAGAAAACAACCTGAGCTTATCCAGCCTCTCTTCATAGCTCAAGTGTTCCATCGCTGGTAACATCCTGGTGAATCTCTTCTGCACCCTCTCCAGTGCAATTTCATCCTTCCTATAGTGACACGACTAGAACTGCACACAGTACTCTAGATGTAGCCTAAACAAACTTTCAGCTCCAGCATAACCTTCCTGCTCTTATAATCTATGCCACAACTGATAAAGACAAGTGTCCCGTATGCCCTCTGAACTACCCTGTTAACCTGTCCTGCCACCTTCAGCGATCTGTGGACAAGCACTCCATGGTTCCTTTCTAAGCTTCCTTGTGTCCTGCCATTAATTGAGTACTCCCTTGTCTTGTTATTCCTGTCAAAGAGCATCACCTTGTACTTTTCAGAGATTAAGTTCCATCTGCCACTGACCTAACCAGCACTTCTATACTTTCCTGCAACTTAAGACCTTCTTCCTCCCTATTAATCACCATGTCTCATCCACAAATGTACTTATCACACACCCCACATTCTCATCTATCTCGTTTAGATATATCACTAATAATAAGGGAGCTATCACTGATCACTGTGGTATGCTACTGGACACCAGCCTCCAGTCACACAAACAGCCTTATACCACCACCCTCTGTCTCCTACCATTAATGTAGAGATGCCGGCGTTGGACTGGGGTGAGCTCAGGTGAGGAAGGAGTGTTTTTAAAGCTAGTGATTTTAAACAAACCTATTGGACTTTAACCTGCTGTTGTAAGACTTACTGTCCTACCACTAAGCCAGTTTTGGATCTAACTTGCCAAGTTATGCTGGATCCCATGTGCTTTAAACTTCCTTATCAGTCTCCCAAGTGGGATCTTGTCGAAGGCTTTGCTGAAATCCATATAAACAACATCAACTGCACTACCCTCATTTACACACCTGATCACTTCCTCGAAAAGCCAGCGTGACCTCCCTCTGACAAAGCCATGCTGATCAAACCTTGCCTCACCAAATGGAGATTAATGCTCTCCTTCAGAGTTTTCTCTAATAGTTTCCCTACCACTGATGTTAAACTCAGTGGTCTTACTGTCCACATAAGCATATTTCCAATCCTAGAGACTGGAAGGAACTGTCCTAACTTTTGCCTTCCTGATAAGGAGACACCAATGCTAATTAATGTTGGCACAGCAGCTTTCTTTGACTGAGGTCAGCTCAATCAGAGTTGAAACTTTGTTCCGACTGTAGGATATGCAGGCATCACAGATGTAAGGCATGGCTGTCTTTTTGGCATGAAAGCATTTGTGCCTGCAAATTTCCACACGCTTTGAGTTCCCATTCCTCGCTGTACCTTCAGGGCAAGGTGTCAAGCAGAGAGTCGGAGCTTCCCGACAGGGGAAGAGGGGAAGAAGATTCAGAGTGTGAATCAAGATAGTTACTGCTGCATATCTTTTGAACAGATGGATTAACAGTAGTGTTAGCAGAGGTTGGCAGGAGATCATCCATCCTCCAGTTCAGGAATAGTTTGTACACAGTTGGGAAGATCTAAAGGAGAGAAATTAGAGCAAGAATCTTACAGGAACACTGGAGCTGAAGAAAACACTTTGGAATTTAAAAAAAAAGGAGTCTCAATTTATAATTAATGGATTAACATCTCCCCTTAAATAAAGGAGAGAAAAAAAATTATGTCTGGCTCCTTACAGTGAAATAATGCTAAATATTCTTTAATTTATCCTCTCCATCTGGTAAATGGCTTGATTTACTATTCAATAACAAAATAATAAAACATTTAGGCCTCAAGGTTTGGCCCTGTCGCCCTCGCTTTTTGGTGCTGTGAGTGTTACTTTGCCTCCAACGGCAGCTGGTGCCCATATCAGACCTGCATGTTCGGGGAGCAATTATGCTACCTCCACCTCAGTGAGTGTGTGACATGCCTCTGCCTCGCTTTGGGTATCCTCACTGAAATCTGCTACCTGGTGAAGCCACAACAGCAGCCTCAATACCGGTGCCAAAGAAAAACCAGGCAACATGCCTCAATGACTACCGTCCGATGGCCCTCACTTCAATCATAATGAAGTGCTTCGAGAGGTTGGTCATGAAGCGCATCACCTCCCTATTCCCAGAACACCTTGATCCACTGCAATTCGCATACCGCCGCAACCGGTCCACAGAGACACCACCAGCCTGGCCCTGCAGTCATCCCCAGAGCATCTCGACAACAAGGACTCCTACATCAGAATCCTATTTATTGACTACAGCTCCGCCTTCAACACCATAATCCCAGCCAAGCTCATATCAAAGCTCCAAAATCTAGGATTTGGCTCCTCACTCTGCAACTGGATCCTCGACTTTCTAACCCACAGACCACAATCAGTAAGAATGAACAACAACACCTCCTCCACAAGAGTCCTCAGTACCGGAGCCCCGCAAGGCTGCGTACTTAGCCCCCTACTCTACTCCCTATTTGGTTCCAACTCCATCGACAAGTTTATTGACGATACGACCATAGTGGACCGGATCTCGAATAATGATGAATCAGAATACAGGAGGGAGATAGAGAACCTAGTGGAGTGGTGCAGCGACAACAATCTAACCAATGCCAGCAAAACTAAAGAGCTTGCCATTGACTTCAGAAAGCAAAGTACTGTACACACCCCTGGCAGCATCAACAGGGCCGAGGTGAAAATGGTTAGCAGTTTCAAATTCAAATCAAATTTTTGCTACCAAAGTAGATAACATCCCATTTGCCCACATAATACTGTATCTGACATTCATCTCCAAAAATCTGTCCTGGTCCACCCACGTCGACGCTACCACCAAGAAAGAACAACAGCACCTATACTTCCTCAGGAAACTAAGGAAATTCGGCATGTCCACATTAACTCTTACCAACTTTTCCAGATGCACCTAAGAAAGCACCCTTTCTGGCTGCATCACAGCCTGGTATGGCAACTGCTCGGTCCAAGACCGCAAGAAACGACAGAGAGTCGTGAACACCGCCCAGTCCATCACACGAACCTGCCTCCCATCCATTGACGCCATCTACACCTCCCGCTGCCTGGGGAAAGTGGACAGTATAATCAAAGACCCCTCCCACCCGGCTTACTCACTCTTCCAATTTCCTCCATCAGGCAGGAGATACAGAAGTCTGAGAACACACACGAACAGTCTCAAAAACAACTTCTTCCCCACTGTTACCAGACTCCTAAACAACCCTCTTATGGACTGACCTCATTAACACTACACCCCTGTATGCTTCACCTATGCCAGTGTTATCTAGTTACATTGTGTACCCTGTGTTGTCCTATTATGTATTTTCTTTTATTTCCTTTTCTTTTCATGTACTTAATGATCTGTTGAGCTGCTCGCAGAAAAATACTTTTCATTGTACCTTGGTACACGTGACAATAAACAAATCCAATCCAAAGCAAGGGATGGAAGGGGGAAGGGATTCTTCAAAGCTGTGAAGTGACTGAGGAAGGAGCAGGTGACTTCTGCAACAGCAGGAACAACATTTGCATGCATTTCCATATGAATGCTCATTAAATATGCTTCTCACTGGAATCAGGTATCCTCTCCCAATCTACTGCTGCATCAGCGGAAAAGGAGACCGATCTGAAAGATATTTGGATATAAGCATCGTGCACCGTCCTCACTTCACTCGTGACTTTGAATGATAACAAGCAGATGGGAGACCAACATTCAAAGCTTACCTGCAGCTGAACTGCTCCGGCTTTTCACCAGTGCCAAAGAGAAGCTACATGGGTAGGGTATAGGGTTGCTCTGCTCTCTCGCTTTCTCCATTTCCTGGGAGAGTGTCTTCTGCGGGGCTCAGGCAGGGCTGCATGCGAGACAGAGACGAGTATTTCGATGGGGGGAGGGAGCTGGACGTGATGGTGGAAGAGTGATGGAGAAGGAAGGCAGAGCCAAGGGCAATGGGCAATAGTGGATCGTGCGTTTGGAAGTGGGAGTGCGAGGGAAGAAGACACTGGGATAATGGGCAATGGTGTGGTTGGAAGTGCAGGGAAGGAGAAAGGAGGCATGGGGAACGATGGTAATGGTGGAGTCGGGGGGGGGGGGGGCGATGGAAGGCAGATGGGGAACCAAGGTTGGAAAAGCTAGAGCCCAACATAGAAACCTAGAACACAGGCACAAAGGGGGATGGGTGGGAACTGAACTACATGAATGGAAGAGGATGCACGCAGGTGCCAGAATACAGTGGGTGGCTGTATTCATGTGGAACAGAGGGATGAGCTAAAGAGAGAATCATGGAGGTGGGGAAGAGGAAAGGGCTTGCAAAGGAATGTTGGGTAACGCAGAGACTCATGCAGGGTGTGGGGAGGGATACTGTGTTGTGAGCAGTAAAGAAGGAATGGGAGAGCCTATTGAAAGACAGTCAGAGTCCCTGGTGTATGGCCAAGAGTTCGGGGCACGAGATTAAAAGTAGTTCTGGAGCTGTGTGCATCTCAATCAGGCGAAGAGATCAAATGCAGTCCTGTGGCTGTAGGGGCCATGCTACAGGGTTCTCCTGTGGGGCAGGTGCACCCTCTTTGGCATGTACAGCTTGGCGCGTGACCTGTTGTCACAGGTAGAAGGGATTGGGACAGGTGGACTCTTGTGGCGTCAGTTGGCTGGATGGCCCCATGGTTTTCAGCTGCTGGTCCTCTTCCTTGTGGCTGTCCGAGGACCCCTGTCTAATTCCCTGAGAAGAAAGTTCCCAATAGGGGATGGTCAAGGTGCCGCGCCAACCTCTCGCCTAACCACTGATGGATACCACCAATGCCTATAACGATGGGGTGGGGGTCCCAGTGCAATTCTGACGGGATTTGCTGGACCAATGACTCCAAGGCAATTGTCCCATGGAGGCCGAGAGACACTCACATATCGGAGCCACAAAATCAGACATAGCACGCATGGACTCCTCCATCCTTTGCTCCAGTCCAGGGTTTTTCAAAGTTCAGGTCAAGACCTGTAGGTGGGTCGTGGACAGGTGTTGGCAAGGTTGCGGAGCGACCAGTTGCTGCGTTCCTGCAGTGGTCCTGATCGTGGGTTAAGTGCCCAACAGCAACTACTGGCATTTCAATTGAGAATGGCGGCCTTCCAACCATAAGCGGCAGCAGTGAGCAGGTTGCATGCCGCGCACATATACTTGATGTCAAATCACGGGGGAGAGCTGCTCCCACTTTCTAGCTGCTGGTAAGCAAGACAAGTGGTTTGTGAAGATGGATCATTTTGTTGCACAGAAGAGATGGCCAGAGACACAAATAGGCAGTGTACCTGCTGGCCAGGATCTCACATCTAAATCTATTGGAGAGATTTGCCCAGGAGAATCCTCAGCAGGACAGAGCAGTATAAAGATGATTTCTTGAGGTATTCTTTTGTCAATTATACCAATGCAAATAAAGATGCAAAGTCCATATGTGTTATATGGAGGGAAGAACAAATGAGAGGCAAAGTTTCAGATTTTGAAAGAGATGTTGTAGGTGAAAAATTCCTTTTAAGGTAGAGACTCCAGAGTCAGTTATTAACTTACAGCTGACTCCAAATGATAAGATTAAGCTGCTGTACCTGACCTGTGACAGCACAGTAAAAACACACCAAAAGTCCATGAGGCTGTCCGCATTCTGGAGTAACATTTCCCAGGAGTATCCAGTGTTGAGTAAAAACAAGTATTTTGTTGCTATTGCCCTTCACAATTACCTGTATGCATGAGGTTGGATTTTCCTTTCGCACAAAGGTGAAGATGTCACAAAGGAACTGGCTGAACTTTGCACCTGATTTGCGCATTGCCCTCTCCTCCTGAGTCCGAGGTGGCCTGGGGACTGGAGTTTATGTTGGGTCGCAAGGTGTGTCTGGACCTGCTGGTTCCTGTAAGAGAGTGCAGATTGATTTAATCCATGAACAGGCTGAGCACTGATATTCGCTATGTGTTTGAACAGAAACTTATTTCCTATTTCTCTTGATATCATGCAGATTAAAAAAGGACAGAGCATAAACAGAGCCACTATTTGCCGGTCAGTTTAACATCAGTGATGGGAAAGCTTTTAGAAACAATAATCTGACACAATCACTTGAGCAAGTTTGGATTACCCCACACCAATGCCAGATTTTCTTTTAAAGGCAAATTGTGTTTTAACTAATTTAATTGAGTTTATTGTTGAGGGAACAGAGGGGATTGATGAGGGCAATGTGATTACTATGACAAAAAACAAACTACTCCAGCTGCTCAAAATCTGAAATAAAAACCGAAAATAATGGATAAACTCAATAGGTCTGGCAGTATCTGTGGAGAGAGAAACAGAGTTAATGTTTCGAGTCCTTCTGAATTGGGAGTTCTGTGGATGGCTCATATGGACTCATCATAGAATCTCAATAGTGCATAAGGAGGCCATTCAGCCCATGAGCTCTGCACCAACACTCCAAAAGAGCATCCTACCTAGGTCCAATCCCCCACCCTCTCCCCATAACCATATCTAACCTTTGGACATTAAGGGGAAATTTAGTTTGGCCTGTCCACCTAACCTGTGCATCTTTGGACTGTGGGAGGAAACTGGAGCACCCGGAGGAAACCCACACAGACAAGTGGAGGATGTGCAAACGACACACAATCACCCGAGGTCAGAATTGAATCCGGGTCCCTGGCGCTGTGAGACAGCAGTGCTAACCACTGTGCCACCATGCCTCTCAAAACATTAACTCTATTTCTCTCTCTGCCATACCTGCTGAGTTTACCCAACATCTTCTGTGATTAATATGGACTTCGAAAAGGCATTTAATTAAGTGCCACTTAGTAGGCTTGGCATTAACGTTGAAGGCCATGGAAAGTACAGTGGTGGCCTTGATATAAAGTTGGCTGAGTGGGAAGCAGAGTGTATTGAATGTTTTTTTTTGAATTGGAGGTAGGTTTGCAGTGGGTTTGATATTAGGATCACTGCTTTTCCTGATTTATAGTTATGACCTGGACATGGTGTACAGGCAGCATTTCAAATTTTTTAAATGACACAACATTTGGAAATGGAGAGAGCAGTAAGGAGGACCCACCAACCCAGGAAGAAGACCATATAGGCCATGGTGCAAACAGGTATCAAGGGGGGTAGTTAGTAGACCTACAGTTCTCTGGGATTTTGTCCCAGTTGTTTGAGAAATTGTTGGGCCCTTTCCCTTGCCCCTCACACTCTCCATGCCAACTCATGCCCCTCAGCAGGTCTCTCATATCCCTCATAAAGGGAAGAATAAAGGGATTAAGGGTTCTGGTGTGCGGGCCGGAAAGTGGAGCTGAGTCCACAAAAGATCAGCCATGATCTCATTGCATGACGGAGGAGGCTCGAGGGGCCAGATGGCCTACTCTTGCTCCTAGTTCTTATGTTCTTGTGTTCTTATAACTCGTATGCCAACTCCATAGCCACTTACCCGGTATCCACCATGAGCAGACCTTAAATCATGTAAAGGTAAAAAAAAATCCTTACACTCCATTACAGTTCCCACTACTACACATGTAATAGTGAAAAAAACTTTCATTCATAAAAGGCATTCAGAACGTTTAAGTCACTTCAATGGTTAATTTTTACATGAATAAAAACCTTGGGCGGGATTCTGAGGGAATCGGCGGGGTGGGCAACTCGGGCACGAAGGAGTGGCGTGAACCACTCTGGTGCCGGCCGCCACAAAGATGCGGAATCCTCTGCACGTTCAGGGCTAGGCCAGCGCCGGAGTTGTTTGCGCCGCGCCGGCTGGCAGGGAAGGGGCTTGGCTCCACGCCATCCGGCGTTGAAGGGCCTCCACCGGACGGCGCGAGTTGGTGCATGCGCGGGAGCGCCAGCATGTGCTGGCATCATCCCAGCACATGTGCAGGGGGGTTCATCTCCGCATTGGCCATCGCGGAGGACCACAGCGGCCGATGCGGAAGAATAGAGTTCCCCACGGCAAAGCCCGCCCACAGATCGGTGGGCTGCGATCGCAGGCCAGGCCACCTTGGGGGCACCTCCCGGGGCCAGATCCCCCGCGCCCCCCCAAAGACCCGGGAGGCCGCCCGCGCAGTCAGGTCCGCTAGCAAATACCTGGTGTAATGTATGCCGGCGGGGCTGGCTGAAAACGGGCGGCCACTCGGCTCATCACGGGCCGGCAGCCGCCGACCGGCGCGACGCAATTCCTGTCCACGGCAAATCCCCGGCGCCGGAGAATTAGGCAGCCAGCGGGGGCGGGATTGACGCCGACCTCCGGCAGTTCTCTGACCCGGCGAGGGTTCGGAGATCCCCGCCCCTTATATAGACCCACAAATCAAAGACAATTGATTATCTAAAGCCTCTTAAAGCTGTCAATCAAACTGTGAGCTCAGAACCATCTGCTGAGGTCATTGTAGCTTTTAAAACTTGGCCAGACATTCAGTATGACATCATGATAGTCCTCGGAGAATTATCAATAAAGAGCTCTATTAAAACTGCAGACCGAGATGCTCCTTCTGGTCCCATTATTCATAACAATCAAGCAGAGGTTTTTTTTAACTCGGTGATAGCTGCAGTCTGTTTTTTTTTACTTCAAAGAGCATGTGATTTCAAAGACTTTAGATCATAACCATTATACAGACCGTGGCCATGTTCTACCAACTTCAACGCATCCGATTCGAGACGTGACAAGACCTCGTGAGATCTAACAAGATCTTATGAGGCGTCGTGAATTGCATATTCAAGTGTGTAGTCAGGCTCACTTCAATATGTTCGCGCCGGATTCACCCAAGATGTGGGGTCTAACACCCTTGCCTCGGAGACCCTGAGCGGGCACCAATGTGGACCAGGCATACCAGTACTTTGTGGGTCTCCCAGGCAATCGGGGGCCCCTGTGGTCGAGCTCTGGGCAGGGTAGTAGTCTGACACACTGATGCCACCCAGGCACCAAAGCACTGCCAGCTTGGCAGGCTGACAGTGGCACCGCCAGGCTGGCAGGGGCACTGTCAGGCTGGCAATGCCAAGGTGCCTGGCTAGCATCTTGCCCACGCTGGGGATTGGGCCCTGGGGGCCGTGCCCTTATGAGGTGAGGTGTTGGAGGCTGAAGGACTCCTTATTGGTATGCTGGGGCTTTGGGGAGGCGGGGGGGGTGGGGTGTGTCCAGCGGCCGTGGTGGGGAGGTTCAGCGATGGCGAACTGATCTCTTCCTGCACTGGCGAGCGGAGTGTGTTAAAAGAGAAAATGGGACTAAGTGTGGTCTCGGTGAGGAGTTTCTTGCCGAGGACCAGAAATGAAGCGGAGTCCCATTTAATAGCGGGGTCATTCTCGGTGCTACCAGCTCTGGGAAACAACTGGCTAAATGCATTCAGCACAGGCCTCTGTTTCACTTCCATTAAATCGCGCCCCTTATCTTCAAGGGTTTTATGTCCACTCCATCAACTTGTGACTCCCACATTGCAGGTTGAGGCTGTAGCATCTGCCAAAATGGGGTCTGTTTCAACTCTTGACTGCCAGATTTGGGATTTGTACCTGTGTGAATCGCGTCACTCCCCCTTTCCCCCACAGATGAAAACGTTTTGAACCAGGAATGGGGGTCCTGTTTTTTTTTTTTGAAAGGTCAGCAGAATCTTTCCGACTCCACAAAAATTCTGCCCTATGGCCGAACTCAAAAACTCATGACATCGGAATCGCAGATGTGAACCCAGAGACCTGCTGCTGTGCTCCATAACTTACTGAATCACAGTGAGTCACACCACTAAATCGTTGTATATTCCAAACAACCTAGAAATCTTATCATTAATTATATCTCATTCTGTGAGTGATTGTTAATCAGTATTCTCATCAAGGAGATCATATGGTTCGGCAAGGGATTTTACAAGGCTATAATTTAATGTAAGGTTTGTTTACAAACAGGGTAATGAATGCCTCAGTGTAACCACACGTAGGAAATGCCGTTGAGTTCAGATGGCTTTAATCGCTAAGATGCAAAGCTGGAATAGTTGGTTTAAACTCATACGAAATTACTACTTGGCACTCGCTATATCATTTGCTTTAACAGCTCCTTTGGGAACAGTTGGTCATACACCATTTGGCACATTGTTTGCAGTTCTGGTTACCTTCATGAAGATATTATGATCCATGAAAGGTATTCTTGCCAATAAATATGCATACGAATGACCAACAGCTGGTACTGTAAAGAGGGCAAGATAGAGTGCAACCACTTAAGATAATCAGGAATTGAACCTCTTGAGAAAAACTTGCGGGTCTTCTGAGGTGATCTAAGTAAAAGTTTTGAGATTGCAAAGGCAGTTCATAAAATTTTAAGGAAATTGCCCAATAAAATTAGATAATCAAATACCAAGGGACACAAGTTTAAATTTAGTAAATTAGTAATTGAAGGTGTTTCAAGGAAACCATTTTTCACTTGAAAGAGAATTAAAAGATGTGGAAGAATTTGCCATGAAAGTAGTCACAATTTTATTACACTCTTCATTGTAAAGAATTCAGTCACTCTTTTCTCAGGATAGAGTTGGATAACAGGTTAGAAGCGAGGCAATTTGAGTGAGAGGGAGGACAGATGAGGAAACAGTAATGCAATAGGGTGGGTGGGTTCTTACAAATCCTTTTAAAGGCAGGGGAAAAAATGTAAACCAGTGTTTTAGTGAGAAAAATACAGAGCATCGGTGTTTACGAGCACAAAGAATGGTCTCTCATAGTCAGTGATGAGACCATCAATTCACGCGACACGTGGTTAGAAGTGAACAGTAGTTTTAATCGTCTTACAACAGAGCCTGCATGTGACGAGATGAACTCTAGATGAACTGGCAGGCAGGCTCCGACTGCCAAGCTTTATACAACCAGTTGGGGGGAGGAGTCATGGGCGGAGCCAAGGGTGGAGCCCAGTACAAACTTCCGTACATTCCCAGTACACCTAGGGGCAGAGCCGCGCAACTGCTCATGTGCCGAGCTTACAGAGGCACGGTATAACATGTGTGATAACAGTGTGAATTATGCTATTATGATTCACCACAGTCAGCAGGAAATCTATACCACAGGTAAAAAGGCCATGGGCTGAGATAGTCAAACTAGGAGCACATGGATTTCTTCATCACCAAGATAGAGGGCATCCATTAAGCTTCTGCTGCCTTCCATTTTCTCCTTGCCCTCATCTCCTTTCTCAACTAGTTTCTCACCCATTGCCACTTCGATCGTTCCAAGCTCATGTCCTCCATTAGATCCCTCCACACCATTCAGACTAAACTCCTAACCACTGAATTTCCCCGCCACATTCCTAGTTGACATGATATTTGGTTCCCTTTCATCAGCACTTACCCCAAACGTTTTGAAAGCTGCCATTATCCTTGTCGTCTCGAAAAGCAACGTCCATGTTAACTAGGGCATCAACGACAGTCTACTATATGTGCCTTGTTTGAATCTCTTTAAACAGCTTTTTATCCCTCCATCAGCACTGAAACAATTATAACTGAAGGAATGAATGCCATTCACTGTATCCACAGTTCATTAATTCCTCTCATTCACTTTGGAACCTTTGACATGGTTAATCACTGTTCCAATGCACCAGTGCTCTGTTATTAGGGTTGGCAGTGTTTTCTTGCTTGATTTAGCTTTCTGATTGAGTTCAGAACACTCTTGAGCAGGGCTTTCTTTCCCTAGCCCACACTATCAACATAAGAGGCACCAAGGACTCACATCTTCCTTAACTATATCTTGTCTTTAGCGATATAATTCAGAAGCACAATATCACCTTCAACTTCGGCGTAAGTGCTAATGGCATGACGCTCTATTTCTCTGCTCCTACCAACCTTTCTATTATTTCTGTACTTGTCCAGTATTCTGTTTTTTGGTGAGCTATAATTTCCTCAAGATAAAGCTTGCCCTTTTTCCCCAAGTTTGGACCCTTGCCACTGACATTTATCCACTTCCCTGGCAACTTAGTCAAATTGAATCAGACTGTTTGAAACATTGATATCCTGTTTTATACTTAGCTGAATTTCTGACCCCATATTCTCTCCAGCTCAAAGACCACCCACTTCCAACTCATTAATATCATCCACCTCCGCACCTCCCTCAGTCCATCTGCCAATTAAATCTTCATTGGTTCTCTTGTCATCTCCATTCTTGATTATCCCAGCATTCGACTGGCGAGAGTGCCACCTGCCATCCTCTGAAAACCTCAGTTCATACCAGCATTGTTTCGGATTCCCTATTCTGTACCAACTCCTACACCCTAACCTGTCCTTGCCGAAGAATATTGTGTCCTGATATCCTAATACATCAGTTTTACAATCCTTCTCTTGTATTTAATACCTGACATCACCCTGCCCCCTGTAAGCTTCGCCCCCACAAGTTCTGATATCTTCTAATCTGATCTCTGGGGCATTCCTTTCCCTTCTTTCCTCCCAACATTGGTGGCTATTCTTTTAGCTACAAAGCCTGGAAATCCCTCTATAAATTTCTCCGCTTCTCCACGTTCCTCTATTTTTAAAGTTCTCCTTAAAATCGACATCATAAACCAAGTCTGTTTCTGTTTTTCCACCAGCCTTTGTTTTCTGCATGAAATTCAGAGCAGACTAGTGGGGCCAAATGGGCCTACTCTTGTCCGAATTTGTATGCTCGTAAAGGTGTTATATCTATTGTTATTTTAGTAGTGGTAGCAATGGTGGCAGCAATATTCTAGGAACCATCAATGATGATGATAGAGATAGTGTTAGTTTGACCTTACACATGGAAACTGGCCCTGCTGCTGTTAGTAATATTGCCAAGGTTAAGTAACAGAGTTAAGTGACAACGTTAATGAAGCTGAGCTGAGCAATAGTGGAGTCCACCAGAGGTATATGGCAAATGAGAATAAGATGACAAAGAGCCACCTGAACAGATACAACAGATGGGTGTTGCACGGCAAGAGCACAGCGACATAAAGTCTTATATAAGTGTAGTGTTAGTGGAGTAGTTGATGGTGATGAAGGTATTAGAGAGCTTGAGGGAGAAATAGGCAATATGCTTATAGGCAAACTGGAAGCCATTATTTACTTTGATTCGGATGGTTTAACTCCTGTGGCCTAGTCACACTTTAACTGGAGAATCTGAATGAGGGGTGGACAGAAAAGTGAAAGAGAGGCTCAGGAAAAGTCACTGAAGAAGACCATACAATAAAAAAAAGTGAACAAGAGGTGTTTTGGGAGGGAGAAGGAATTGGTTAACTATGGCGGGAAAGTGGCAGGTATGCTGATCTGAGGAAAAATGTTGTGTAATCCGGCCTTCGTCTATTCTTAAAATTATCTTAAGTTACACTGTACTCATAATTTGAAAACATGACTGCACAGCTATTTTGGACAGTAAAGGTTTTTTTTTATCTCTGTGCATACTTAATGGTTGTTTGATTTTTCCAGGTGATTCAGGCCCCAGCCCACCCTTCATTCATGACAACACCGTTTACAGCAAGATATTCCAGATCTTGTACAGAAATGAAGAAATTGTTGTGAACGATCCCAGCCTTTTCAGAGTTCACCTCTTGTTGGATGGAGAAAGGGTGAGTTATTTTATTGAATACTGTATTTTTGGAGCAAGAACACTGCAAGGGAAAGGGGACCTTTATTGTCAGTGGTGGGGAGTCACTGGTCAGATCCTCAGCACTCCAGCCTTATCGTCCACTTTCAGACCTGTGCTTTCACTGTGTACAACTGTCTGCTGGTAGGATTGGATTACTGCATTCAGCCTGTAATTAATTCTCCACACGATTGTCTCAGTTAATAAATGGCAATCGTGCATTTATTATGTCTTGTTGGATCAGCTTCCTCGTTTTGTAAACTTTGGAGACATAATGAACGTTAAATGTTACCTGCAAAAGAAACACACATATAAAACCATATTGATTAAATGAAACTGGCCGGTTTAATGAATTGTTAACTACTCAGCAAAAAAATCTAATCAGAGAATCATCGAATTTACAGTGCAGAAAGAGTCTGCACCGGCTCTTGGAAAGAGTACCCCACTTGAGCCCACACCTCCACCCTATCCCAGTTAACCGGTAACCCGACCTGAGCTAAGGGCAAATTAGCCTGGCCAATCCACCTCACCTGCACATCTTTGGCCTGTGGGAGGAAACTGGAGCAGCTGGAGGAAACTTACGCAGGCACAGGGAGAACGTGCAGCCAATGCGAGGACAGTGACCCAAGCCAGGAATCAAAGCTGGGACCCTGGAGCTGTGGAGCAACTGTACTACCCACTGTGCTACTGTGCTGCCCCAATCAATGAGGGAAGGCCTTGTGCGTAGGAAGTGATGGATATGTGTTGCATCTGAAATCGTCATCACTCTGTTTATTTAAATTGCTTTACTTGCCATAAAATTCTTAGCCTATTTTGTCTTTACCTACGTTGTTGGTATTTAATAATTCAGAAAGTGATTGACAGGAAAGCAATCAAAACAGTCAGGGTCAAGGTAGGATTTTTTAAATCTCGAAAGTTGAAAAGAAAATATCGGTGCAGACCGGGGATTTTGGATTTTTAAAAAAATGCTAGGATCACCGAGCAAGACCCAGATTGCTCACTGACAGCATGATGGGGTGACCTTGCTGAATGCTGGAAGGTCAGAAAATACACCCACAGCACAATTTGAACCTTTCAATGGAAGAAAGACAAAAGGTGCTTAATGGACTATCAAGTGCATTCAGCCTTTAACTTCGAGCACCAGCTCTTCAAAGATAAGTAGATATGTATAGAGGTACTAAAGTGTCCGTGGGTCTGGCAGTGCGATGCTGTCCAGGGAGATCAGCTCAGCTTGGAGGTGGGGCCTAAAAGGAAAAATAGTAAAAGAGGGAAATAAGAATACTAGTCTGAATTGGAGTGCGAAGCGAGGTGGGGAGACTGCGGCCTGACGAAGGCAAGAGAGGCAGTGTGGAAGGAGGGCTTTGTCTATTTTAAAATGGAACAGCAGCAAAACGGGGGAAGTAAGAATAGTTTTTTCCTTCCAGTTTGCCCTGGCAGTGGAGCACTATAGCAGAAGGCTTTGCTGCACTGACCTCAAAGTCTGTTGTTAACTGAGGGTCGTCTTGTGCACGCCATCCTTGAACAATCCGGTTTTGACACTGATTTCCCACTGGCATGAGACAAGATTGGAAGGCCTGATGATACACCAGCGGGCAGCTACTAATAAACGTTCATGAGACGCAAATGAATGCAACTGGTTTCATGCCACCGGCCAGCGGGAAGAAAGACCCGCCATTAAACTGCCATTGGGAGAATCGTGCTTCAATTTTACACCTGTGGGGTTTGGACCTTTTTGGGCGGGATTCTCCGGTGCCTCAGCCACTCGTTTCTTGGCAGCGTGCTGTTTGCTGGTGGCAGGATTCTCTGTTCCCGCCACTTGTCAATTGAATTTCCCATTGAAGCCACCCAACCCCACACTGCCGGGGAACCTGCGGGCGGGGGTCTGCTGCCAGCAGGAGAAGAGGATCCTATCGGCTGGAGAATTCCGGCCTTTGCCTCCTGTCGGATTTCCCATGCCTGCCCATCATCAAGCCAACCGTGAGTGGGTTGAGAGAACTCTGCCCAATGTAGATTCTGAGTGTACCATGGTGCAACGTATTAGAATACCTGTGTACAGAATTTCTTTACTAACCATTATACCACTGTACGGTATGCCGCCACCTCAAGAGCAAATTAGGAATGGGCAACACGTGTTGATATTGTTAGTGATACCCATATCCCAAGGACAAATAAAAAAAAAGTAATGTATGGTCTTCCTCAACTGCAATTGGAAATAAATATTTTTAAAAAATGACTCATGGCTTTTTGCTGGAGATTGTTGTATACAAATATATCCAATATTTTCAAATGACATTTTAAAAGCAGCGTGAAAATTCCTTCAGTGAAGAAGTTAAATTAAAAAAGACATTAATTTTATCTGTGCCATCTCCCTCCTCCAGTGAATCAAAAAGGCTGGTATACAACAGTTCCATTGTAAATGCCGGGAGGTTGTATGAAATCTTTTCTTCTCCTTGCCGCAGGGTCCCTTCCACCCCGTGGAGAAACGCCTCCCAACGGCCTCTTCTCGGTGACAGATCTTCAAACCTAATCCCCTTGTTTCAAAATCAATTCAAATATGATTTCCAGAAAGGAACATAAATAGAACTGTGACATTTGCAGAGATGCATTCAAGCAGTCAGAGCACTCACAGATGAGATCTCACTTTGGGAAAATCTGTTGTAGCTGGGCAAAGAGCAGCCCTAAGGAAATGTCACAGGGATTTTCTGGTCTAAAATCAGTTTGTAATTCAGCGAAAACCTAAATCCTGGTGACGTATCGAAGGAATTGTTAAACCAATTAATATACATGAAATGACTACATCAGACCAGGATGCAACTGCTGTCGTGAAAATATGAGCTGCTATGTTAAAAAACATCTAGACCTGTGCTGTTCCTACAATTTTCATCATTCAGAAGTATGTATTTTGTGTAGAGATCTTTCCTTTACAATATTTGCCCTTCTCCTTGATGTGACCATCAATTCACTCAGAGACATGAGTCAAAGTAAACTGTGGTTTTAATCGGCTTACAACTGAGCCTGCCTGCGACTATGCTGATCTGAGGGCAGACTTGCAGGACCGTAGCACTTATTCTTCCTGCTGGGGGCAGAGCCAAGGGCTGAGCCCTGTACATGCTCCTCATCTCCCCCTGTGGGCAGAGCCGCACAGCGGCTCACAGATGGAGCCCACAGGGACACAGTAATGTACAGTGTGAATTTATAGTGGTTACACATTCACCACACTCCTTCTCTTCACTCTGCTTCGGGTTAGGTTCCTGGTGGCCCTTGGATGCCAATCTGAAACGGGAGCTCTCACTAATTCTCCTTACGCTCCCTGTTCTTAGCTGATGCTAGTCATAGAAAATCTGCCATTGCCTACCTGAGATTAGCTGATCAAACATTGCTGAAGGATTGATTCTGGAATCTTCTTGTTGCTTAAAACTCACTGTATCACTCGGCAGTGTGTTTACCAGTTAATTCATCAGCGGAACGTCTTTCCAGAATTGGAAATAATTCTCTGTCTGACCAG
Source organism: Scyliorhinus canicula (assembly GCF_902713615.1). Taxonomy (NCBI): domain Eukaryota; kingdom Metazoa; phylum Chordata; class Chondrichthyes; order Carcharhiniformes; family Scyliorhinidae; genus Scyliorhinus; species Scyliorhinus canicula. Next base: position 35,559,753 of record NC_052155.1, read on the forward strand.
TGGGTGATTTATGTGCAATGTCTTCTGAAACATCCTTAAATGTGTGCAAAAAAACTTCCTGAATTTAACATCAAATGTGTTGAGTAACATCCAGTGACATTTGTTGCTTCGAGAGAAGTTAAAACAAGTGGGCTGAAATTGTTGTTTCTAAAAACCAACCATATGCGTCAACTGATCTGTGACATTGCAGGTGGGTCATTTTTGTTGATAGTGTAAATACCATATTTAACTGCTAATCTGATCAAGAGAGGAAAAATGGGCTAACTCTGCACTTAAAACGCCAATTATTGTTGATTTGGTAAGTTTCTCTATGTCGACTACTGCCCCCACCGTGGCCTGGCCCGCGATCGGGGCCCACTGATCCACGGGCGGGCCTGTGCTGTGGGGAAACTTTATTCCTCCGCGTCGGCTGCTGTGGTCCTCCACCATGGCCGACGCGGAGAAGATCACCCCTGCACATGCGCTGGGATGACGCCAACACACGCTGGTGCTCCCGCAAGTGTGCCACCTCGCGTCGGCTGGCGGAGGCCCTTCGGCGCTGGTTGGCGTGGCGCCAAGCCCCTTCCCCGCTGGCCCGCGAGGCGCAAACCACTCCGGCCCCAGCCCATCCCCTGAAGGTACAGAGGATGACGGAGTGGTTCATGCCACTCCTTCCTGCCGGAGTTGCCCGCTTCACCGATTCCCGCAGAATCCCGCCCCAGATTCCTGCCTGCTCTCGATAACCTATAATACTCTTTATTGTCACAAGTAGGCTTACATTAACACTGCAGTGAAGTTACTGTGAAAATCCCCTTGTCGTCACATTCTGGCGCCTGTTTGGGTACACAGAGGGAGAATTCAGAATGTCCAAATGACCTAACAGCACGTCTTTTGGGACTTGTGGGAGGAAACCGGAGCACCCGGAGGAAACCCACACAAACACGGGGAGAAGGTTCAGACTCTGCACAGACAGTGAGTCAAGCTGGGAATCGAACCTGGGATCCTGGCACCGTGAAACAACCGTGCTTGCCACTGTGCCACCCCCATTCACCCTCTTTATCAAGAATCTATCTACCTCTCCCTTAAAGATTTTCAAAACTGACTCAACCACCTTTTCAGGAAGAGAATTCCAAACGCTTTACCCGCTGAGAGAAAATATTTTCCTCATCTCTGCCTTAAATGGGCAAACCCTTATTTTTTTAAAAATTTAGATTACCCAATTATTTTTTCCAATTAAGGGGCAATTTAGTGTGGCCAATCCACCTACTCTGCACATTTTTGGGTTGTGGGGGCGAAACCCACGCAGACACGGGGAGAATGTGCAAACTCCACACGGACAGTGACCCAGAGCCGGGATCAAACCTGGGACCTCAGCGCCGTGAGGCGGTTGTGCTAACCACTAGGCCACCGTGCTGCCTCAAACCCTTATTTTTAAACAATGACCCTGAGTTCCACCGGAATCCTCCGCACCTTCGGTGGCTAGGCCGGCACTGGAGTTGTTGGCGCTGCACCAACCGGCGGCGAAGGGCCTCCGCTGGCTGGCGCGAGTTGACGGATGCGCAGGAGCGCCAGCGTGTTCCTAGAACCATTGGTGTGATTCCTGCGCAAGCGCAGGGGGTTTCTTCTCCCCGCCGGCCATGGCGGAGCTTTACACAGGCTGGTGCGGAGGGAAAGAGTGCCACCACTGCACAGGCCCGCCCACAGATCAGTGGGCCCCTGAATGGCGCGCCAGTACTAGCCCCTCCACAGTTGCTGAATCGATCCAGGTTTGGCGCCAGTTTTGCTGTCGTGAATGTCTGTGAATTCTGCATTGGCATCAACTCTATGGGCTGGATTCTACATTGCCCGACGGCGATACCATAATTGGCGATCGGGCTGAGAATCCTTGTTTACGACCGAATTGGGGCCGGCTGCTTTTTGGATGCTCCACCCCCTCCAAAATGGTGTCATCGAGGAGTACGGCAAACGCCGTTGGGACGGCCTCAGGACGTTACCTGAAGGCCCTCCCCTGATAGGCCAAGTTCCCAACGGTGCGGGACACGTGTGTTCTCTGTTTTCGTGAACCTTGCGTGCCAGCTGCGGACTGTGTTCAGTGCTGCCACAATCAGGCAGGAGCTATGCTGCTGGCTGGTGTGTCTTCGGCGACGGCTGGTAGGACAGGTGGAGGGTGGCAAAGGAGTTTCCAGGGGGTCACTATTTGGCAGGCCGCGGCAATTCTCCAGGCGTTTATATCGGGAAGGCCGTGCGTTTTACGTGGTGCGGCTGCTAGCCCCTCACCGGTTCGAGAATCGATGTGGGGGCGGCGCCAACTTTTCTGTCGTCAAACCAGACACTTCCCCCGGACATAGCCTCAAAATCGGAGAATCCAGCCTTTAATCTCAGAAACGGAGAATCCCACCCAAGATCAGCGTTACACTTGCAGCTTTAGTCTTTAAGGAGTTTCCGTGTTCATACCTTCAGCCTCAGAGCTTGGGGAAAACGTCATCTGCTGCATGCCTTCATTCTAATTAATTGGAACAACTCAGATTTTTTTTGTGAGGGACGTTTGATGCTGCTGAATCATCTCAAAATTGTAAAGATTTAAAGTAGGTTGTTTACCATTGTCTAGCAGCTGCCTCTGTTTTCATATTTAATTCATTCAATTCAATGTGGGCAGCACGGTAGCATAGTGGTTAGTACTATGGCTTCACAGCGCCAGGGTCCCAGGTTCGATTCCCGCTTGGGTCACTGTCTGTGCGGAGTCTGCACGTTCTCCCCGTGTCTGTGTGGATTTCCTCCGGGTATTCCCGGTTTCCTCCCACTGTTCAGAGATGTGCAGGTTAGGTGGATTGGCCAAATTGCCCTTCGGTTAGATGGGGTTGCAGGGTTACGGAGTAGGGTGCTCTTTCCAAGAGCCGGTGCAGACTTGATGGGCCGAATGGCCTCCTTCTGCACTGTAAATTCTATGATTCTATAATTCACTGCTAAGAGTCATGGATGGGATGTGATTGATTAAATCTTGTCTTCAATCATTTTATAACATTACCTGAAATGTATTTTCCTTGCCTCTGAATGAAGTAGTTCCGAACATGGCTGTTTGCTTGGTGCTTTCCCACAGGAAACACTGAAAATTTTGTGGGTCACATGAACATGAACGTGCAAAGTAGCTGCTTTGTGCCATTCACCCTGCACTGCCCTACCATTCTGGTCTCTTGCAGATATTTTTGTGTGATAGGAGGTCCATCTTATCAATCATTGATAAATGTTTTGTGAGTAATATTACTGCTTTGGCATTAGTACTGATCAATTTAAAAGGCATTTAAAATTATTTGAATTAAAGTAAAGCCAAACTGTGATTTTAGGAAAATAATCGAGAGTCCAGTATTCATGAAGAGAATTTTACCTTTGTTTGTGTGCTTTATATGAAGGAATTCTGTGTGTTTTTTTGGGAAAACAGTACTTCTTTTATCACAAATTGAACACATTTGCAGTATAAACATCCATTTTGGCAGTTTTGCAAAGAAACAACAAAGAAGCTGGTGCTGACTTCTGCAGAAAGGATTCTGCAGAGTTAAAAAGTGATGAATGTGCAGAAATCCCAAAGATGCGAACTGGAAAAGATTCATCTCCACGACTCTTTGAAGATAAACCATGACTAAGACGAGGGGGCTTTGAGTATAAGCTGGTAAATTGCCAGTTCAGAGCTGACGTCCAAAAAGATATGTCCATCCAACAAATGGCCACTATCTGGCTAGAAGCTAAAAACTTAATTTAGTCTGGAGGTAGTGAGAGATTGTAAAGGCACTTCCATGCGTTTCTGAGGAAGGATGCGGCGAATGTGCCAAACCGTTGCATTTAGTGAATTGTGGAGATTTATTGATAACAAAAGATTAAGAGGTGACATTGTAACCTTTTCTTTCCACAACAAGACCCAACCTAATTGGTTCCAGTCAGATTTTTGATGTATTCATTCTAACCTCCAATTCAGTGAATCGTGTAGGTCAGATTTATACTGTGGAATGGATGTGCTTATCGGAACTTGAGTCTATTTAGACACAATGGGCTCGATTCTCCATTGCCTGTGCCAATACCGTAATTGGAATTTTAAAATAAAAAGCAAAATCAATGGTATTTTACTGAAAAAAGACACCCAGTTCTTTGTTGGCGTAGCTGTATTGTTTCCTGGTTCACCTCATTTTACTAACCATTTTATGACAGCTTTGCTGCACCTGTGGTTACTTCTAAAGTAATGACAAAAAATCTATAAAAAATGAATGAAGGTATGAGAAACGGTCAGTTCACATGTAAATTCCCTTTTAGCTGATGGGTTCCACCTCTTTTTAAAAAAAAGTACAATGTTACACTTTAGACATTTCATTTTACGTTGCCATGGGAACTGCAGTGGAGATGGTCTATGAGATGGTTTATGATGAAAAATGCGCTGAGCACTAAGTTGATCAATGTGATAACTTCATCTTCTTTTCACATGACTCCACAGTTGTGCATTGGGAGAAATGTAATTGTAAATCAACCGTATCACTGAATGCCCTTCAGATCATTCAGTAACATCAAATTGACAAATAGTGACAGGACAATGCAGGAATGTTTGAAGGTGGAGCACTTTGCAATTTGATGATTTTGACTTTCTCTCACTTGACATCCAAAGCTATATTGTTCCACTTCCATTTTCCATTCTGAGCACCATTTTATAGTAAAAAGAAAATAATTGGTATTTTGTTGCTGTGTTCTGAATCTTCCTGACTGTTCTGATAATAAACTCACTTTTTTTTCTTGCAATATTTTGCAGTATTTGTTCCAGCTATACACATTTTTGGCAACAGTTTCAATTTATGAGATACTGTGCGGAATATTCCTGAGTGCAGAGCCAACTAGTATTTGCCATTTGTACGACCTTGTTGCACGAATAGTAGGAGGCGGTGGAGGGATAGGAAAGTTATGCCAAATGTAGTGAGAGGTGTTAGCACTTGGTCCTGTTCTTGCTGTTGGCTGTCTTGATTTACCTTGAAAGCTACAGACTATTGATAATATATAATCTACAATATTGGGAGAAACAGATTTTTGTCCACCAGTTTTGTCTTCCCCACTCATTTAGGCGCTGGGTAGGTTTGTCCGTGCTCCTCATTTCTTGTATCCTGGAATTTTGTCGAGCATCTCCAACAGGTAAGATGGGAATTCTCAGTCCTCCTCCCTCATCGTCTTCTTATAGGTAACCAGTAGGGTGCCCATTTTAAAGAGTGCCCAGAAGAAGTGCCTCAGTCTTTGTGCGCAGCTCCTCTTCAGTTGAGAGGGGTAAGTGGCAAACATGCAACACCCAATGCAAGTCCCTTTAACCCTACAAGGATTGAGTTGTGTGTTACAGACCTGTTAGCTATGTCTCTGGATTGCGGTAGCACTTCATTTTTCACCCTTCCTTCCCCCTTCCCACAATCTCTAGGCGCTGTGCCCTGCCAGGCATGGGTGTATGCTGAGAGACTGTACTGCCAGCTGTAGAGAGGCAAGCAGCTTGAGGTCACGGCACATAATGTGCGTTTTAGATCCATCCTGCTTGCTTGGCAATTGGGCACAAGAAAAAGGACACGCATGTGACAAACCTGAGGGTCCGGATCTGGCAGGCTTGTCAGTTCGAGTCGCTGAGGATTATTGAGTAGGGGTTTGAGGGTTGGTGTTGGGATGTCAGGTGGGCGGGGGTTTGTATCAGGGTGAGCGGGGGTTTGTATCAGGGAGGATCGGGAGTTGCTGTCAGGTTGGGAGGGGATTTCCATGTTGCTGGGTGTTGGTTGGAGGCAATCCCATTGTTGGGTGGTTGTGAATACCCTGGGGAGCTATTCATGTAGTCGTGGGGCGTCAGAGATGTGATGATGACCTATGCAGGGCTCGGTCTGGGTATTTAAAATATTTCAGCTTAAGTATTTATTTTTTCCTAATTTGTTCAGAGTAGTGTAACACTGGCATAACCATACAAAGTTAGCAATGTCAATTGCTTTGTTGGATGATTCGCAGGCAGCACAACTGTCCAAGGATCGTTAATGCTTCTGGACAATTGCCACATAAGCTCTTACCTGGGACCATCCAAGAGGGGTTCCCCAGTGCATCTTTGGGGTACCTCCCCAAATCCAAAACTGGGGAGCCAGGAAGTTACGTGTCAGGAGGTCTGGTATCTGGACAGAGAAACGGATTTAACATTTTGAGTCCAATATGGTTCCCCTAAAGAGTTGCTTTTTGCTGTTTTTGTTTCAGATTCCCAGCATTCGGAGCATTTTACTTTTGAGACAGTTGGTTACTCAGAAAATTAAACAAAGAAATATTTGACTTGAAATGGAAATAATGGGTTTGAGGGATAAATACAGATTGAGATGATCAAACAGTTCTTGATTTATAATGGCTCCTGTGTTGTGGTAGCAAAGGAGGAATTTTGTTGCTAGACCTAGTACAGAAGATGAGGAATGCTTACAAAGCTTCTACTCAGGAAATTTAGTGGTTTGCCAGAGGTCATTGGATAATTTCTTTTTTTTTTTTTTCTTTTTTTTTATAAATTTAGATTACCCAATTAATTTTTTCCAATTAAGGGGCAATTTAGTGTGGCCAATCCACCTACTCTGCACATTTTTGGGTTGTGGGGGCGAAACCCACGCAGACACGGGGAGAATGTGCAAACTCCACACGGACAGTGACCCAGAGCCGGGATCGAACCTGGGACCGCAGCGCCGTGAGGCGGTTGTGCTAACCACTAGGCCACCGTGCTGCCCCGATAATTTCTTGATGTGGTGAGAAAGCACTGGGAATTATTAGGCTACTCATCTGGGGCGGGATTCTCCGACCCCCTGGGGTCGGCGTCAATACCACCCCTGCCATGTCCCAAATTCTCCGCCCCCCCGAAATTCGGCGGGGGGGGGGGATCGCGCCGCGCTGGTTGGCGGGCCCCCCGTGGCGATTCTCCGGCCCGCAATGGACCGAAGTTGCGCTGCTGACAGGCCTCTCCCGCCGGCGTGGATTAAACCACCTACCTGACCAGCGGGACTGGTGGCGCTGGCTAGCTCTGGGGTCCTGGAGGGGGGCGTGGGGCGATATGACCCCGAGGGGTGCCCCCACGGTGGCCTGGCCCACGATTGGGGCCCACCGATCGACGAGCGGGCCTGTGCCGTAGGGGCACTCTGTTCCTTCCGCCTTCGCCATAGTCTTCACCATGGTGGAGGCAGAATAGACCCCCTCCTCTGCGCATGCGCCGGTATGACGTCAGCAGCCGCTGACGCTCCGGCGCATGCGCGGACTTACACTGGCCGGCGAAGTCCTTTCGGCACCGGCTGGCTTGGTGCCAAAGGCCATCCACACCAGCCGGCGGAGTGGGAACCACTCCGGCGCAGGCCTAGCCCCTCAATGTGAGGGCTTGGCCCCTAAAGGTGGGGCGGCCCGATGCGGAGTGGTTCACTCCACTCCGACACGCCGGCACCCCACGCCCCACCGGGTAGGGGAGAAACCCGGCCCTGGTCTCTTTCCATGTTCCTTTTCTATTTTTCTATTTCGCATCCTCTTATTTATGCAATGTTTCTCCTGGAAAGAAATGTCCATCAACCAGGATAATTTAGATAGCAGAACAGCAATGTTAGTAGGCTGTCTATGGTTATCTGTGAATATTTAAATTTGACAACTGAGACATAAATATAAACTTACGAATTAGCATCAGGAGTAGGCTACTCGGCTTTTCGAGTCTGCTCCTCCATCCAATAATCATGGCTATCTTTACCTTAAAAATATTTAAGAACAGATTCTCTGTTCCTGAGACTAAGTGTTGATGCCGGGGCAGGATTAGTGGACTTCTACGAAAGCAAAACTGGCCCCACACCTGGACCAATTCAACAACCTACCATCCCCACCTTTGCCACCCCAGGGATCCGATGACCAGCTTGCATGCAGGGATCACCAGGTAGACGGTGGAAAGTGCTACGTGGGCAGAGGTCAGCCATTCCCCTATGGACAGAAACAGGGGAATGCATAATAAGGGACAAAGAAATGGTTGAGCAATTGAATACATAGAACATAGAACAGTACAGCACAGAACAGGCCCTTTGGCCCTCAATGTTGTGCCGAGCCATGATCACCCTACTTAAACCCACGTATCCACCCTATACCCGTAACCCAACAACCCCCCCCTTAACCTTACTTTTTATTAGGACACTACGGGCAATTTAGCATGGCCAATCCACCTAACCCGCACATCTTTTGGACTGTGGGAGGAAACCGGAGCACCCGGAGGAAACCCACGCACACAGGGGGAGGACGTGCAGACTCCATACAGACAGTGACCCAGCCGGGAATCGAACCTGGGACCCTGGAGCTGTGAAGCATTTATGCTAACCACCATGCTACCCTGCTGCCCCTATACTTTGGTTCTATCTCCACAAAAGAGGACACAAATCAGAGACCAGAAATGCTGGAGAATGAAAGGTTTAGTGAGAGGGAAGAACTGAGGGAGATCAACATTAGTAGAGAAATGGTGCTGGGAAAATTGATGGGATTGAAGGCGGATAAATCCCAGGGCCTGAGAATATGCATCCCAGAGTGCTTAAGGAGGTGGCTCTGGAAATAGTGGACGCATTGGTGGTCATCTTCCGGGATTCTATAGACTCTGGAACTATTCCTGCAGATTGGAGGGTAGCTCACGTCACTCCGATATTTAAAAAGGGAGGTGGAGAGAAAGCAGGGAATTATAGACCAGTAGGCCTAACATCAGTAGTGGGGAAAATACGTGAATCCATTATCAAAGACTTTATAGTGGAACATTTAGAAAGCAGTGGCAGGATCAGTCAGCGTCAGCATGGATTTATGAAGGGAAAACCATGCTTGACAAATCTGTTGGAATTATTTGAAGATGTAACCAGTACTGTTGACAAGGGGGAGCCCATTGATGTGGTATATTTGGACTTTCAGAAAGAGTTTGACAAAGTCCCGCATAAGAGATTCTTGTGCAAAATTAAAGTGCATGGGATTGGGGGAAATGTGGTGAGGTGGATAGAAAACTGGTTGGCAGAGAGGAAACAAAGAGTAGGAATTAATAGGTCCTTTTCAAATTGGCAGGCAGTAACTAGTGGGGTTCCACAGGGGTTGGCGCTGGGACCCCAGCTATTCACAATACATATTTATGATTTGGATGAGGGAACAAAATCTAACATCCCAAAATTTGCAGATGATACCAAATTAGGTGGGAGGGTGAATTGTGACAAGGATGCAGGGATCCTACAGCATGATCTAGACAGGTTGGGCGAGTGGGCAAATCAATGGCAGATGCACTATAATTTCTGTAAGTGTGAGGTTATTCACTTTGGAAGCATAAACAGGAAGGCAGATTACTACAGAATGGTCGTAAATTGGAGAGGGGAGTGTGCCACGGGACCTGGGTGTCCTTGTGCACCAGACGCTGAAGGTAAGCATGCAGGTGCAGCAGGTGGTAAAGAAGGCTCATGGTATATTGGCCTTCATTGCGAGAGGTTTCGAGTATAGAAGCAGGGGTGTGTTGCTGCAATTATACAGGGCCTTGGTGAGGCCACAACTGGAGTATTGTGTGCAGTTGTGGTCTCCTTCTCTGAGGAAGAATGTTCTTGCTCTCGAGGGAGTGCAGCAAAGGTTTACCAGACTGATTCCAGGGATGGCGGGACTGTCATATGAGGAGAGATTGAATAGGTTGGGATTGTTGTCGCTGAAGTTCAGAAGAGTGAGGGGGGGATCTCATCGAGACTTATAAAAAAATTTTTTAAATTTAGAGTACCCAATTATTTTTTTTACCCAATTAAGGGGCAATTTAGCATGACCAATCCACCAAAACTGCACATTTTTGGGTTGTGGGGGCAAAACCCACGCAAACGTGGGGAGAATGTGCACTAACCACTGCGCCACCGTGCTGCCCTGAGACTTATAAAATTTTAACGGGACATAGAACATAGAATTTACAGTGCAAAAGGAGGCCATTCGGCCCATAGAGCCCGCATTGGCTCTTGGAAAGAGCACCCCACTTAAGCCCACAACTGTAACCCAGCAACCACATCAATCCCTTTGGACACTAAGGGCAATTTAGCATGGCCAATCCATCCAACATACTCATCTTTGGACTGTGGGGGGAAATTGGAGCTCCCGGAGGAAACCCACACAGACACGAGGAGAACGTGCAGACTCCACACAGATAGTGACCCAAGCTAGGAATCGAACCTGGAGCTGTGAAGCAACAATACTAACCACTATGCTACCGTGCCGCCGGGACTAGACAGGGTAGATGCAGTTACGATGTTACCAATGATGCGCGTGTCCAGAACCAGGGGTCACAGTCTGAGTATTCAGGGTAAACCATTTCAGACAGATGTAAGGAGATATTTCTTCACACAAAGAGTGGTAAGCCTGTGGAATTAATCTCTCTATCTCACTCACATCTACCTTACTTGTTTTATCTCTCTCCTCTATCTCTCTACGGAGAGTCCTAACGACCTCCTCTGCCTCGCAATTGTGCCAGACAGGACACGATTGCCATCGGCTTGCGAGCTGTTCCCAAGATCTTCTTGTGAATCTCTATCAGGTTCTCCCACCAAGTATGTCCTATACTCCCGGGACCTGTTTCTTCATTTGCGCAAAATTCGCTCTAAAGGGGCCATCCTTTCCCTTTGAGGTACTTCCTAATTTCATCTTCCCAAACGGGACACTGTCCTACTCTGCTGGTTGCTGCGACCTCGAATTCCTGTGGGTTCATAAGGCGTTCCATTGCCTTCATTGCCATTTTTCCTATATCTGGGTTCTCTATTAAATTTGGAACAGGGGGTGATAAAGCAGTGATGTGAACACGGGTACGGCTTACGCTCATTTCCGGCCTACAAAACTCCCGACAGTTTACCGCAACAAAATCTCTCAGGTTTAACTTGTATCCCTGTTAGTACGCATGCATTAACACACTTCCGAATTCTGGAGGATTGATCAGTACTGCTTAAACTCTTGTGGTTCTTCTGTTTCCAATTGGATTTCTAATGCAAATTTTAGATTCTCTCGGAAGGGGGGGGGGGGCACTTCTAAGTCGAGTCCCAGCGGAGTCGCCAGTAAATATTGCTCGTTATGCTTTCCCTTAATTTGCTCTGTTTTAATTACCTTTGCTCAAGAGTCGCCAGGTATCTTTCCGATACCACCACAGGGTTCAAAGCCGAATACTGATCAATGACTCGATACACCAGTTAGTAAGTTTGAAATCAATGCACATTTATTTATACACACAGTCAATTATTACTCATGCATAAACTCTACTCGCTAAACTACAGCTACTATTAAAAACCTATACTTAGCTTCGGGTGGCCCACTCAGTCAGAGTTGTCCTGTTCTGATACTGCTGGCTTTGAACTGGTATAGAATAGTAGCTTGGAGCGCCTATCTCGTAGCGTGCGTTGACCTTAGACTTACTTGGCTGGTGCTTGGCGGCCTCTCGTCGCTGAGAGCCAAATGCCAAGGTGAAGGCGACGAAGAGGAGTAAGAGTAAGAGAGCGAACTGACATTGGGGACTCTGCTTTATACCCCAAGGGGTTTTGCGCCCTTCTGGGCGGACCCTGGACTTGGTCCCAATTAATTGGACCATGTCCCAATCGTTTGTATCGATTCTCTCCAATAACGGGGTCGTTCCCTGATCGTTGGGCGGGCTCTATGTAACCGTTGGCCTGCCTTTGTTTTAGCTTTCACTGGCGCCGGGAAGTCTGTCCTGGTACCGATTGTTTCAATGTTTCTTTTTGTCCCCGGAGATAGCTCATTACTATGCTAATGGCTAGTAGTTTCAGTTCTGTCTGGGTTCTGCAGGTTCCAATCCACAGGATACCTTGCACCTACTTGTTTTTCTAGTGCTGTCCATTTTTCCCTGCACTCTTTGCGAGTATCCATTTTGAAATCGGGATGTGGCCACCCCAGGTGGCTACACATCACCCTCCATCCCATAGACCAGCGCCTCTGTTACTGCCAACCCAGCGCCTGCACCTTGGTGAGGCAGGTAGGAATCGTGGAGGGGGTTGCAGGCTGGGGTGGGGGGGGGGGGTGGTGGAGGGGGGTGGAGCTGTGAGGGTGTTCAGGTGGGGGATTGGGTCAGCCGGCAGGGGAGGGGGGCAGGGGGGCTGTGGGGGTGTGATGCGATGTCCATGCCTCTGGCCAGTCCCACTAGTCGGCAATGACCAGTGATGTGGCACCTTATTGAATGCCTTCCGGAAACCTAAATATGATACATTCACCGGTTCCCGTTTATCCACAGCACATCATACTTCTTCAAAGAACTCCAATACATTGGTTAAACATAATTTCCTTTCCACAAAACCATATTGATTCTGTCGGATGACCCTAAATTTATTTAAGTGACACTTATTTTAATTCCTTAGGATGAAGTCCATCAGGACCCAGGGACTTGTAAGCCCCTAACTTCAACAGTTTTTTCAGAACCACTTCCTTGGTAATTGTAGTTTCCCTGAGTACCTCAGTCTCTTCAATTTCCTGATAGGCAGCAAAGTCTGGGATGTTACCTGAATCCTCTGCAGTGAAGACTGATGCAAAATGCTTGTTCAATTCATCTGCAAGCTCCTCACATTCTATTGGAATAATGCTCACTTCGTTATTTGTTTTTCTTTTATTTCTCTTAATATGTGTAACTGCATGTCTAGCTAGCTTTCTTGCATACTCTCATTTTTCCTTCCTTATCATTCTTTGCTATTTTTTTATACTTTGACCAATCTTCTGACCTGCCATCCACCTTTGTGCAATTATCTGCTTTTTCCTTTATGTTTGATTTGGGCGCGGTTCTCCAGTTTTGAGCCCAAGTACTCCTGCCAGCAGGGAATCGGGACTGTTGCCCATTGGCGCTAGGAGCGCTGAAGAGCCTGATTCAAGTCACGCAAATGGGCCATCCATCCCCACACATGAATCATGCAGGATTCCCGACTCGTCAAGCGCATGGAGTCGGAAACCAGTTGTTAGCCCCTTCCAGGCCGGGGCAGCATTCAAATGCTGCCTGCAGCACTAAGTGTCATTTCAGCCAAGAATATGGATGCACAAAGGCCTGCACCATGAGAGGACTTTGGGCATGGTGGAGGAGAGGAGGACCACCTATGTCCCATGGTTGGCAGAAGACCTCCAGCCCGTGTGATGTCCGAAACCTGGGATGAGGTGGCTGTTATAACCTGACTGCTTACCATTGGCTGGGGACTAATGCCAATCCCACAATCCTGTGGGAGTATGAGCTTCCCCAATGAGGGGGGCGGAGAAATCATTAGCAGATCCCTGCATAAATAGAGCTGGCCAGTTTGGAACCACAGAGAGAGAGGAGTCAGCAGCAAGGGAAGTTGCTGCTGCTGCTGCTGCTGTTGTGTATATATATATATATATATATACACACGTTATTGTAAATAAATGTTATTTCTTTGAATCCTGAAAAGTCAGTATGGGTGCAGTTGGACAGAGTTAATTAAGGGGGAAGGGGACACTCCTATATACATACTCACTATTAAAGAATTTTACACATCCATTAAGACTGGCCTCTCACGACTTTCCCACAGATGGCCAGGGGGGACAGTTCCACATCGGATCTCTGGGATGGGATTCTCCATGCCCCAGCCTTGTGTTCCGTTGCGGTGCCCCTCGGCCGGCAGCGGGATTCTCCATTCCCGCAGTCAGCTAATGGTATTTCACATTGTGGCCACCCCCACGCCGTCGGGAAACCTGCAACTATGGGTGCGCTGCCGGTGAAGCAGAGGACCCCGCCAACAAAGAATACCACTGCTGAACTTCCCACAGTCTGTCCAGCCTCACCCAGAAGTGACAGGCAATTTGAACCCCACTCTGAGACATATGGGGCTGCATTCTCCGATTTTTCATGCCCAGTCCTGACACTGATGTGGGAACGGTAGCCTTTTCCGATCGAAACAACGGTGCAAAATGGCCACCGCTTCTCTGTAGGGGGCTAGCAGGCAGGCAAGCGCCATGCAACATGGCACCGGCCACACGCGGGCCTGGCCTGCCAAATAGTGCCCCCGCAACCCCCGGAGCACACCCCAATAGGGCCACCAGTCCGTGCTAAAGTCCCCCTTACCCGCAGATTGGTTCTCCCCAGTCTGTGGCGGCGCTGGACTGAGTTTGCAGCCTCCACGCCGAATGCCCGCCACAAAATAGCATGAGAGACCCATGCCATCAGGAACGCGTCCGGTCAGGGACGGAGCATCGGGGGGAGGGCCTCTGGTAACGTCCTGAGGCCGTCGATGCGGCATGCAGTGTTCACCTAGAGTATGCCACTTTGGAAGCGGCTGCATCATGACAGCGGCGCCACCCTTGATTTTGTCGCAAACAGGGATTCTCCGACCAATCGCCAAACGCGATTTCGGCCAAGGTATCACAGCATCACTATGTGTCAAAACCTTGTTCCCTCACCCATTCCCACTCCCCTCGCTCCCCCCACACACACACAAACACTTTACTGTGGCTCTGAAGATAGTGCCTTCATCGCACACTCAGGAATGAGTAGGAGGTCATTGGGCTGTCATCAGATAGACAGATTTCGGACTTTACCAGATTATGAGGAGCACCAGCTGACCACACAGCAGGTTGTCATCACCCTTCTGCCTTGAGAAGGGTCCCATTGACACTGCCAACCGAGGCCCATCACCCTGGTGTGATGTAAACATTACCCTTACAAACATTGAGGGAGTGGAGGGGGTGCACTGGTCGTTGAATGGGGGGAAACATGTGAAGTGGGAACAAGGATGATGGGAAGGGAGAGGGCGACAATGGTGATAGGAGGTTGGGGAACATGGGTGATTATGGGGGGGGCACCAAGGGTGATGGGGGGAATATGGGTTATGGGAAAGGGAACAAGGGATCAGGAAATGCAGGTTTTGAGCATAAGGGAGCTGGAGAGGATAGAGATGCCAGGCAAAGAGCCTCCTATGAGGAACGTCCTGGTCCACCGGCCCTGTAGTACCCTGGCTGTCACCTGCCCAGGTCATTTGGGCCCTCCATGGGTTCTTCTTCGACCCCATCCTGGTCCTACTCCTATAACGAGGCCACATGTTCTTTCTCCTTCTCCACAGTAGCACAAGTGATTAGCACTGTGGCTTCACAGCGCCAGGGTCCCAGGTTCGATTCCCTGCTGGTTCACTGTCCGTGCGGAGTCTGTACGTTCTCCCTGTGTCTGTGTGGGTTTCCTCCGGGTGCTCCGGTTTCCTCCCGCAGTCCAAAGATGTGCAGGTTAGGTGGATTGGCCATAATAAATTGCCTTTAGTGACCAAAAAAGGTTAGACGGGGTTATTGGGTTAAGGCGATAGGGTGGAAGTGAGGTGGGTCGGTGCAGACCCGATGGGCCGAATGGCCTCCTTTGGGACTGTATGTTCTATGTCACCCTGTTGTGGTGCCAGGTTGTGGAGGACACAGCATGTAATCATGATCGTCTCTCGTGGAATTGTAGCCTTGTAACCCCCCCTCAACTTATCTCTGGGAAAATGAACGAAGGGTGTGATGGAGCCGAGTAAACAGAAGACTGGTAAGCAAGGCAAAATCAGCCATCTGCCCGTCACTCAACCCACTCCTGTTGGGGGTCTAAAAAACCAGCCCTATGTCTGTGAGTACTTCAGAGGTGTTATTCTCTGCTCTGAGTCAGAAGATCAAAGATGCAATCCCGACTCGAGAGACATGGGGCTGGATTCTTCCAAAATGGGCTGTTATTTTCTATGCATGCAGTAATGACAAAGCAGACTGAAAACAAGCCAAAACAGTAAGATAACTTCTGTTTTAAATTTCTTCTTCCAAAATGCATTTATCTTTGAGAGCCTGCTCTTAATATTTGTATGAACAGAATATCTGTGGCAGTAAATATCCAGGAATTGCCATGCATTCCGTAGCTTTCTGAGGCAGCCTGTATCTCTTACTACAGTTGATTGGGCATTTTTTTATGTTCTAATTGTCACTGCATTTCAAAAAGAAATTGCTTTCGTAAATAGCTTTGACTTGAACACTTGTTCAATACGCTTGACAAATGGGTTTGACATGTACATGAATTTTTGACATGAATAATAGTACATAAATGCCAGTGTGATTTATTTTGTATTACTAATTTGTATGACAGGCAGGGGAAAGGTTGTTTTAAAATGGGGGAAACAGATCGGTTTGGGTGCGGGTAGGGTTTAAATAGACAAAAGAAAA
Source organism: Scyliorhinus canicula (assembly GCF_902713615.1). Taxonomy (NCBI): domain Eukaryota; kingdom Metazoa; phylum Chordata; class Chondrichthyes; order Carcharhiniformes; family Scyliorhinidae; genus Scyliorhinus; species Scyliorhinus canicula. Next base: position 35,575,914 of record NC_052155.1, read on the forward strand.
TAGAAGCGGGTGGATCATCCCACCAACCTCAGGCTTTGGGACAATGGCGAGGAAGCATACTCGCCCCCAGAATGTGGGATGGCATCTTGACCACTGAAATAAAGCAGGACGTCTCTGATTTAACCCACTTTGCAGTTGTCCCAGGCCATTGAGAAACTGACATTTGCAGTAAGGTGCAAATAGCATCGGGGAGGAGCGGGAGGGTCTCCTCCCTGATTCCAAGCTCCACTCCGCCATCGGAACCCGTCAAATATTACCCATTACCTCACCCCTGATTATATTCCTCCAGACATGTCTCCAAGACCAGGGATAGGATTACCACCCTTGAAGCAGATTTCCCTTCTAGATCAGGGATCAGGGATCAGACTAGCTCTTCATATTCCTGCCGCAGGATAAGGGTGCAAAAATTAAACTTCCTTCCTGGGTTCAGATACCCCCTCCGGAAAGTGAAGCTGAGTCCACAAAAGATCAGCCATTGTCTCATTGAACGGCGGATAAGGCTTGAGGGGCCAGATGGCCTTCTCCTGCTCCTAGTTCTTATGTTCTAGGTCCGAAAAATGGCATTCTCGACCTGGTTATATGATTCCTGTCGACGTGTCGGATTTTTGTGGGGTTATTTTATTGCTACAAATATGGGGAGCAAGCGCGCCCTTTAATACTCCTACCCTTGGCTACTCATTTGCAAGGTTTGGCATCTCAGGCCTGTTTTGTTCAGAGATAAGGGGCGGGATTCTCCGACCCCCAGCCAGGCCACAGAATCTCCGGGGGGGGCACTGTGAATCCCGACCCACCGACACGACGCCAGCTGCTGGATTCTCCAGGGCCAGTTTTCCGGCGGGTGGGGGTAAACGCGCCGCGCTGGTTGGGGGCTGTTAGCAGCAGCGCCCCCCGCGATTTTCCAGCCCGCGATGGGCCGAGTGGCCGCCCTTGTTCGCCAGGTCCCACTGGCGTAAAGTACACCAGGTCCGTACCGCCGGGGCCTGGCTCTGCGAGCAGCCTGCGGAGTCCTCGGGGGGACGCGCGGAGATCTGGCCCTGGGGGGGGGGGGCACGGTGGCCTAGCCCACGAATGGGGCCCACCGATTCGCGGGCGGGCCTTTGCTGTGGGGGCACTCTTTCCCTCCTTGCCAGCTGGTGTAACGGTCCGCCATGGCCGGCGCGGAGAAGAACCCCTCCGCACATCTGCTGGGATGACGCCAGCACATGCTGGCGCTCCCACGCATGCGCCAACCCGTGCTGGCGGCGGAGACCCTTCGGCAGCGGTTGGTGCGGTGCCAAGCCCATTGACGCCAGCTGGTGCGGCATCAACTCTGCCACCGCCGGCCTAGCCCCTGAAGGTGCGGAAGATTCCGCAACTTCTGGGCGACCCGACGCCGGAGTGGTTCACGCCACTCTTCGCCGTTGGTACGGCCCATCCCGCCGGGTAGGGGAGAATCCCGCGCAAGTTTCCTGACACCTCAGAGGATTTGTGGACCTTAGGGGAAACATCTTATGGAATGGGGAAACTTTTGACAAGTAAATTCAAAAGGTCTTGCCAACCTCAGCTGGCATTAGTTGATTATTTTTGATGAGTTAATTATGTTTAAATGCAGTGATTGGTCATTGGGCTCCGTCCTCAAAAGATAAGTGACCAGCATTGTTTTCGTGGCAAGGGGTCAATTGGATCGGAGGGCACCCCGATTTAACTATTTGGAGTAGCTCCACGAGTGATAATAGTCAATCGCTTTCGTTGAAAGGAAATCTCAGAAATGATTTCTAATGAACCATCCTAATATGAATCTGACTTTTCTTATTTAGATATTAACCTGCTCTAAATATCAACAGTTTCTGGCTTCAAGAATTGTAAAACATTCTTGGCTGAGTACACATTAATCAGCTCAACACTAGATAGAGATTTTTGGTTTATGTGCTTTAATTCTCAACTCTGATTATCAACTTAGCCGTTATGTCAATTTTACATATCTGCAACTTAAGAGAGCAACCTTTTTTATTTCTATAACTCATTTTGCAGGTGGAAGAAGGATTGAATGAAGTAGACTTTCAGCTGAAGCTTGACCTGCACTTCACAGACTCTGAGCAGCAGTGAGTAATATATTTGTGTCTCATTAAAAACAATGTGGATTTTAATGAATTATTGATGCTAAACTGCCTAAACTTATTGGTAGTACATCATTGTCAGTTCGGAATTAGTTTCCCTCTTTTAGTCGACAATCAGACCCCTAAATGTCAGCTGCTCATTGAGAACATTCTTGAAAAACGTTTGGACTTAACCGCACATCTAGACTGACATTTCATGCGGGTTCTGAGGAAGTTCTGCATTGTCAGAAAGAGAGAGAGAGGCACCACCTTTTGAATGAGATGTTGAACTAATGATGGTCACAAAAACACCAATGCATTATTGGGAGCTCAGTTGTTTTAATCAACAGTTGACGTTCAAAAAAATCAAAGCAGATGGACTAGTTATTTGTTAGAATACTCTTTTTGGGAACCTGTAGTGTGCAGATTGCACTTTGAAAGTAATGAATTGGCTGTGAAGCCCCTCGTGACATCCTGAGGATGGAAACGTGTAAAATAAATAAAACAAACAAGTTTTTTTTCTTTTTGTTTCTTTGATAGAAGCTAACCCAAAAATAATTGAGCTCAAGATATGAGAAGACAAACATGTCTTCCAATTAGCGGGCAGCATGGTGGTGCAAGTGGTCAGCACGGTTGCCTCACGGCGCCAAGGTCCCAGGTTTGATCCCGGTTCTGGATTACTGTCTGTGTGAAGTTTGCACATTCTCCCCGTGTTTGTGTGGGTTTCGCCCCCACAACCCAAAAGATGTGCAGGATAGATGGATTGGCCATGCTAAATTGCCTCTTAATTGGAGGGAACATACGGCCGATGCCGCACACAGCCCCGTTTTGTACACTGAGGAACTCTGTTTGCCGATCTCCTCAGTGTAACAAGAGGTCAGGGCGCTATTTTTAAATGGCATCCCGGTCTCCAAGCTGTCTCGCTTTAATATGCAGATTTGCCAAAATGTGATCCTGCCCACAATGGGTGGGATTTACTTCACAACGTCTCGCGAGATCATGTTAAATCGTGTAAGGCATTGCGGGCCGGTTATATCCTGGGAGCGGGGCCTCTAGTTTCATCATCCACGCTGCGCTGCCACGAGCTGACTTTCAGGCGCAGTGTGGCAATTGGATCATGCCCTAGTGTCATTTTGGGCATGGAAACCGGTGAGAATCATGGCGGCTGTTCCAGCGTGATCCACATTGCAATCCACCCACACTTAGGGCACGATCGAACAGCCACGCTGCAGCCAACAGGCAACTCATCGCGGCGCAGCGTGGCCGATAGAAACCGAAAGACCCCGCTCGAGGGATCTGTTCAGCTCAAAATGTCTTGCGGGAACTAACAGGGGTTAGATTTGGTAAAGGGGCTATGTGCAGCCTCGGCTATGCGTTCCCCGCTGAAGCCTCCTATCTAACCCGGGTGCCATTTTATAGGGTTTGGTTTATAGGGGTTGGTTTAGCACAGTGGGCTAAACAGATGGCTTGTAATGAGGAACAAGGCAGCAGTGCGGGTTCAATTCCCGTACCAGCCTCCCCGAACGGGCTGGAATGTAGTGACTAGGGGCATTTCACAGTAACTTCATTGAAGCCTACCTGTGACAATAAGCAATTTTTTTTGTGTGTTTCATGGTGCTGCGAGTGCTGGGAAAATCACGGCTTAATGCGCTCACTGTGGGACTTTGTTCCAACATAGTTAAATCCTGCCCTGATTAATTTGTTCAAACTTGGGAGATTCTCATTGAATTCTCCCACATTTTGAATTTTTTCTGGATGAAAAGACAACAGAATGACCGGCTCCTCTGAGAAAGGAACCTTCTTTTTAATGGTTGTCATGATCTCAAAGTGAAGTAGAAGGTCCTCACACTCCTCCACCATGGACAGTACAACCCCCGCAGTCATGAGTCACAGCCCCAAGGTTTGACGAGAGAGGGGAAATCTTCACCCAGCCCCCCCCACTCCCACCGCCATCACTAACTGATTGCGTCACCCCGCCCCCCCCCCCACACCACGCTGACATGAGGGTGAGCAAAGACTGCCACTTTCAACCCCGCCCCCTTCCCTTGGCAGTGCCAACCTTGCACAAGGGAAGTGCCCTGCCAGGGTGCCAGGGGGCAGTCTTTCCTTGCCCTTGACTACCTGGGGGCTCCAGTGGCCTCCAGGGCTCCCATCGTGACCATCAGGTCTGGTTTTCATGTCTGGAAACCAGTTCTGATTCCCGCTGGCGTCACATTGCACCAGTTGGGGTGGCGAATCCCGGAAGCAGGGAGGCTTCGGCTTTGAACGGACTAAGTATATTCAAATGAGTTTAAGGATTCAAGTGCGAGAAACAGATCACGTCGGGTGCCTTGGGAGCACTGCTTTCCATTTGGCATCCAGCACATCCCTGTTTGAGAGCTCTCTTGTTATTCTCCGGGAATAGCGTGAGGCGCACCAGATGCAACGAGCATTAGAATCACGCCCCATATATTCGTCCTTGGTTGTTCTTCTATGTTTATTGACTAAATGAGGCTGTTTTAGCTCAGTGGGGTAATCAGCTGGTTTGTGATGCAGAACAACGTCAGCAGCGCGGGTTCAATTCCCGTACCAGCTGAGAATTCTGTACTCTCCCTCCGTGTACCCGAACAGGCACTGGAATGTGGCGACTAGGGGATTTTCACAGTTACTTCATTGCAGTGTTAATGTAAGCCTACTTGTGACAATAAAAAGATTATTATTATTCTTAAATGTTTTGCAACTAATATCCAATGGTCTCCAATGTTGAGACTATATAAAGGAAGGGTTAATTGTATGTAATGATATCCATCTGAAAGCATTTTCATTGTTTTTATGAGCATTTGCGGTAGACGTTCTGAAATTCTTGTTAACGAATCTTGTTTTACAAGAGTATCAGTTTACAGCAATTCAAGCAGTAGTTTGAATTGTGAGCTATCAACCAAAACCTGTTTAACCACCTCTCAGAACTTGGGCAATTGCATGCCAGAGAGTAAAAAAGCTAGATTGGATCAGAGCAAATGAAAACTCCATAGAGACTCATAAAATCTTATGTGTGAAATTTTCAATGCTATCTAGCCATTCTTAACATCAAATAGGAAATTTAATTATTAAGTGGGGTCAGCCCTTTTCGCTGAATAGTTAGAAGCTATTGTTTTGTTTGCATATTCATTGATGCTGTGAAATGATACATAAACTAGAAGTAAATGATGGGATACACATCCAGGTATATGTGGAATTTAATCCAGCTGCTTAATGTTATCAGGCTCTGAAGTTCCTCTTGTCTGCTCCTTCCTGCATTGTAGAGAGTGTCACAACAATAGAATCCAGTGCTCACTTACTGTTCCAACACAGACTTTCCAGCAAGGTTGGTTGAATGGCATGTGACTGCTGGAACCCTGGTTAAACATACAGGAAGAAGCACACAAGAGGAACTCCAGAGACAGACAACATTAGGCAGAAGGATTTAATTCCAAGTATACATCCATGTGTATTCCATCAATTTTATGTTTACATACTTCCAGTCCAGTTTGTCACTGAGACTAGATATAGGGGCTCACTGCCATCCTGGCTCATGTAATGTCAGCAAATCTATGTGACATGTGAACACACTTTATAATTAACTAACCTATTAAGGCATCAAGACCATCTTCATGTTTACTTCTTGAGATGAAGTGTGACCCAAATCAGCCAATTCCATAAATTAACCTAATTATTTTGTGTGTTTTTTTACACTTGACCCATGTAACGGGCATGAATCTAACGCCCCATTGAGCTCCTCCCGCTAATCCCAGAGAATAGTGGGAGAACCCATAAAGGGGGTTTGGACTGGGCGCCAAATGGAGTGGGCCACATAACACGGACTGGGGGCGTGAACTAGACTCTGAAGGGGCGCGTGGAGGGCGGCCCTGAAAGGAGCACATGGGGTGGGTGGTCTGAAGGGGAAGCATAGAGGGGGGTGGCCTTAAATGGTGCATGCAATGGATGAGGGCCTGAATGGGGTGCATAGAAGGGAGAAGGGGGGGCCTTGGCAACCCCATTGTGGGGTATAGCTCTCTTGGCCAGGAGGGGGCCCAGTGCCGGTGAGGATGGTTGGGAAGGGGGGGGGGGGGCAGGGTACAGTGGTTAGCACTCCTGCCTCACAACACCAGATACCCAGTTTTGATTTCAGCCTTGGGTGACTGTATGTGTGGAGTTTACATGTTCTCCCCGTGTCTGCGTTGTTTTCCTCCGGTTGCTCTGGTTTCCTCCCACAGTCCAAAGTTGCGCAGGTTGGGTGGATTGGGCATGATAACAATTCCCCTTTGTGTCCAAAGATGTGCAGGTTCGGTGAGATTTCAGGGATAGGGTGAGGAAGTGGGTCTAGGCAGGGTGCATTTTCAGAGGATCAGTGCAGAATTGATGGGCTGAATGGCCTCCTTCTGCACTGTAGGGATTCTATGAATCCTGCCTGCATAGTGTGGGGAGGGAGGGGATGCGATGCGGACATTTAGTGATGGGAGCTCCTCTGGGGTCAAGGGTTGGGGGTGGTGCCCTTGTCTGCGAATGGGGGGCGGGGGGGGGGGGGGGGGGACCTTCAATTTAACTTTGAGATTGGGGAACTCTTTAAATGTGGTGCCCCGATCTCTGAGGAGCCGGTCTTGTCGGCATCTTTAGGTCCCCGCTCCAGAAAAAATTCTAAGTGTGGGAGAATTCAATGCGAATTTCCCCAAGCTCCAAATAAATGGGGCTCGATTCTCAGCAGCCCCGTGCCAAAATCGTGTTTGACGCGGGGGCGGAAAATCAACTTTCGCTCCGGCAATGATCAGGGACCAGAGAATCGGTCTTTCCGCGAATTACTCCGCACGGCTGGGGGATCATTGCCAGAGGCCCGCCCAGCGATTCACCGCTCCCAGCCGGCCGTGTTCCCGACGCCGTGGTTCTAACCACCTATTGCCGTTTGGGAACCGCGCGTGGCGGCTGCGGACTCAGTCCATGGCGTCCCTAGTGATATGCGGGGGGGATCGGGCACTGAGGGTGGGGCCTTATGGGCCGTCGGGGGACATATCGGGCTGGTCTGATGCAAGGGCAGGCGGCCGATAGGGGGGAGCCTACATTTTGGAGCTGCCTCCGCGGTCCGAGTCCGCCATGTCGCTCGGGCGGCCGCTGAAGACCGCCGCCATGCGCATGCACGGATTCCAGACGGGAAGTGTGGGGGCCCGTATCCTCAGCTAAAGCTGTGTGAATCACTCCGGGTCCCTTCTAGGCCCATGCAAGGCATTGAATCGGTTTATCTTTTTTTGTGGAAACTCGGGAGTGCAACACCAACTTTTTTACGCCGGCGTGAGGACACAGCCCCATTTTGGGATAATCCAGCCCACGGACAGGATTCTCATTTTCAGAGACTAAGGGTAGGATTCTCCATCGGCCAACACTGGAATCGGAAACACGATTGGACGGAAAATTCCGCGTCAGCCAAAAATCGAGGTTGGTGCCAAACGGAATGCCATGCTCCGGTCCCTCGATAGCGGGGTGAATGTGTTCTATATCGCGCACGGGCATGGGAATTGCAAATAGTACAGTATCATTAATCGGCCCGACCTGGCATTTTCCAGGCCTTCCGCGATCCTCCACCTCCGCCAGGAGGAATTACCAATGGCGAAGTTTTAAATCAGGGAAACGGGCACTATGGCTGCTGAGAATGCAGGAGGGAGCATCTGCCAGGGGTGGAGGGAGGGAGTAACGGGGGTGGCTAAGAAGTGAGCTATGGGGTCGGGGTGGCCGGGCATGGACTGCTATTGCCACAGCCTGCAAGGCAGCCATGCAGCTGCACGCTGGGAACTTAGCGTCACGGGTGCCCCCCCCCCCCACCACCACAGGCCACCCCCCTCGGTACTCTCTGGCCCTAGCTGACCCATGAAGATAGGCATGCTTCAACGCAACCAGTACCATCATTTTGACTGGGATGAGAGTTGGCCTGAATTGCTCCGGGATTGGCACTGCTTTCGCCCACGTTGAACAACCTCTATTCAGTCCAGGCATCAGTACTTGGTCTCTGAAATGTAAAATTTGGACCTAAGTACTCCCACCAGTAACAAATCAAAACATTTTCATGTTGCATCTTGGAGCACTGGGGAGGTGCGATTCTAGCAGTGCAAATAGGCCAGCACACTGCCTATGTGCATGCACCTGAGTGCCGCCGATTCCCCAGGCAGGTGATTCTCTGGGGTCGGTAATCCCATCGTTAGCCTGACTAGCTGGATCAGCTTTTAAGTGCTGAACCCATCCAAATTCTCATTCCAGCTAGGAAGATAGCTGCAAGAAGAGCTGCACCACGCTTCCTTTATGTGGACATCCACAGGATGTTGGACGTTGAGGAGAGGAGGGACACCCACTTCCCTAGGGTATCCTTCCTGTCTGTCCATGGCTGAGGCTCGGGACAGGGGGCCCAGCCATAGGCAGACATGTTTCAGGCGCAGATGGACATTGCTGCGGCGCTTCAGAGCTTGGCCCACCCACAAACGGTCATAGCTGAGGGCATGGAGAGCATTGGTCAGGTGCTGACTGACATTAGCCAGTCACAGAGGGACATGAAACAGTCTGAGAGGTATATGACTGAGGCAAAAGGGAAAATGCTGGAAAATCTCAGCAAGTCTGGCAGCATCTGTAGGGAGAGAAAAGAGCTAACGTTTCAAGTCCGAAGACTCTTTGTCAAAGCTATGACTGAAGCAATTGGGGCATTGCTAATTCGCTGAGGGACAAGTCCCAGTCACAGAGCATCATCAACACCATAGTTCAGAGGGGGGCAGACCTCCAGAACTGGCAGCTTCAGATGACATTGAGACCTCTGGAGCCCTTTAATTTTCGATCTTATTGGAGTCAGTTGGTTTTGGCAAGGTCAGCAGTTGACATATTGCAACCAACCTCTAAGGTGAATCATTAGCCGGGGCTCTGACTTTTGTACCTATGAAGAACTGAAAAGATAGCTTCCTACTTGATCAAATAGCCCATCAACACTATTGACTTGGCACGTATTTGAGAATAGCTGTGAGCACAAGTTACTTTATGGCTAATGAGAGTGTCTGCAATGGTACTCAAGCCTTCAGGAAAGGAGAGGGCAGATTTGGAGGGGATAGACTTCCCTCTCAGTTAGTATATGTTGCTTCCTACCATTTGTAATATTTCTGCTATTGGTGATAACTATAAGATTTCAATATTCAAAGAATCCTCTCATACTGTTGAAATAGTTCTCAGGTTGAACTGGATGTTTCCTGTATTGAAGATGGAATCTAAAATGAATTGTAGCATGCGAAATATGGCACTATGGTTTTTAGCTTGGCATCAACTCCTCTGAATAAAGTTTGAACATTTGAACATAGTACATACAGTGCAGAAGGAGGCCATTCGGCCCATCGAGTCTGCACCGACCCACTTAAGCCCTCACTTCCAACCTAACCCCATAATCCAATAACCTTTTTGGTCACTATGGGCAATTTTTCATGGCCAATCCACCTAACCTGCACGTCTTTGGACTGTGGGAGGAAACCGGAGCACCCGGAGGAAACCCATGCAGACACGGGGAGAACGTGCAGACTCCGCACAGACAGTAACCCAGTGGGGAATCAAACCTGGGACCCTAGTGCTGTGAAGCCACAGTGCTATCCACTTGTGCTACCGTGCTGCAAGGAAACCCCTAATGAGAATTCCAGGCCATGCTTGACCCTGGGGGAAATTTTAATATGAAGTTGAGAATGAATCCTCACTTTCGCACCAATGTTGTCAATTATGACTGAACAAAAGGAAAGTATCAACAGATTTAGACAAATGATTTTATTTAATAAGGAAGAAAACTATATAAGGTACTAAAAAGAAGTCCATATTTTTGATACATTAGACTGGGAAATGAGTGAGTTTGACACACCTCGAGACCATCAGCACAGGCTGATGAACTGAATGTCTCTTTGTTTGCATCCTGCAAGAATTTTGTGAAATCACTGAATGTCAACCAAGTTCCTGATGGGCTTTCATTTACGCCATATTATTGCAACTAATTTGGCTCTAAATTTGCCATCTAATCCAAAGAGGCCACACAATGGGGCAGTGGTTTACAATGTATACATATCGACACTGATATTTTTTATCAATTTTAGATTTTGTTATGGGGCAGGATTCTCCGTTTGCGAGAGCATGCTCTTCCGCCAGAGCTGAATTGCACTTGATTTGCGCTCACGCTGGGATGATGTCGAGGATTCCTGCAATTTTAAATGTACAGCCCGATAATGAGGTCCCACGGCTGCCCCCCGCAATGCGTTTCAGCTCCCCGCTTCGTAATTCAGCCGCCCCCCCCCCCCCCCCCCCCCCCCCGGGATTTTCTGAGACTCCCCACTTCCCCCTTCCCAATAGTACTGGAGTGGTCCTTCCCCACCCCACTCTCCCCATTAGCGACCCATGAATAAAAGAGACTCCTACAGTGATCCCCTAAATAAAGAGACCAACCCCAGAGATGCCCTACATAAAGAGACCACCTTCCCCTCCAAAGACCCCCCAGAACAGAGACTCCTGCCGGGAAGCTCCCAGTGGAGATACTGCTGCCTGGAAGCCCAACCTCCCCCATGATGGGAGCACACTATTTTGAAGCCCCCCCAAAAGAGAGCCCCTCTCCGGATGTCCCCCAGAAGAGAGCCCCTGACCGGATGCCCCCCAGAAGAGGGACCCCTGTCTGGAAGCCAGAGAGCAGTCCAGACAGAGGCAATGAAAAAAAAATCAATGCTTTAAAACTAACCTGTGTAATACACCTGCAGGTTCAGGCAGAGGAAGCAGCACCTGTCAATTCCTAGAAATAGAAAACCAGTCAGCTTCCCAGCTGTCTGCATTGTTTTATTCATCTCCCTTCACACTTTAAAGTAGTCAACTGTGAAACTAACCTCAATATTTAAAAACATCAAGCTGTAATTGACAGCTCCTGGACCACAAAAAGGAGAGCTAAGTGTGTTCTGCTTGTTTCATTTGTCATTTTGAGTGGGTGGCCCAATACCAAAATTCCCCAGAGAAACCCTCAAAATCCTCGCCATGCAAATTTGCATGGCTAATGATTGGCAATCGCTTCCTGATTTGTGCTCCCAGTGTGAGTGCAAATCAGGTGGTATTCAACTCCAGCAGGAGAACAGAGGCTGGATTCTCCGTTTCTGAGGCGAAGTGCTGGCATGAACGGAGAATCCGTGGGAGGTTCACGACAGGAAAAGTGGCGCAAACCCCTCACCGATTCTGGTACAGATGAGGGGCTAGCACAGGCGCCGTGTGAAACTCCTGCGGATCGGGCCGAATACAGCCGGAGAATGGCTGGGCCCCGGCCACCCATGCACAAGGCTGACTACCTGCACCGGTCGCGCTGTATCACGTGGCGCCGGCTGTGCATTAGCCCTAACCTGCCAACCTCGACCTCACAGCCCACGCCGTAGCCACACCCCACCAATCCCCTCAGCCCTAACAGAAGCCCCCCCGGCCAGAGGCACGGATCCTGGTCAGTAGTGGTGACACTGGACACAGTCCACGTTCGGCACGCCTGGTTCCCGACTGCTGGGACCATACATGGCCTGCGCCAGCGGGAATTCAGCGCACGTTGTCGGGAACTAGGCCCAACCGGGGCAGAGCACAAGGGTGGGCCAGCCGATGATGCGCCAACGGCGTTGAAGCAGCACGCGTTATCAAGCCGGCGCTGGCCCTGATTCTGGCTTCGGAATCCATTCTCCGCCTAATCGTCGATCATGACTTCGCCGTCTGTCTACGGAGAATCCAGCCCATAGTCTCCTTAATGGATAATACCGGCCCTTATAGTTAAAGATCAGAATCGAGACCGGGGCACAATTTACAAGAATCATCTTCACAATGCCAATATTGTTTTCCTGAAATTTATAGGTGTGAGTTTCAGTGAACTTTACTACATGTATAATAGTGCTGATATGAATAGGATTCTGGGAGTACTATTCAGGGGCGAGATTCTCCGACCCCCCCCCGCCGGGTTGGAGAATTGCCGGGGGCCGGCATCAATCCTGCCCCCGCCGCGTCCCGAAGTATCCGGCAGCGGAGATTCGGCGGTGGCGGGAATTGCTTTGCGCCGGTCGGCGGGCCACCCCCCACCCCGGCGATTCTCCGGCCCGCGATGGGCCAAAGTCCCGCCGCTGTCAGCCTCTCCCGCCGGCGTGGATCAAACCAGCTACCTTACCGGCGGGGGCAGGCGGCGCGGGCGGGCTCCGGGGTCCTGGGTGGTGGGGGGGGGGGGGGGCGATCCGGTCCCAGGGGGTGCCCCGAAGGTGGCCTGGCCCGTGATCGGGACCCACCAATCGGCGGATGGGCCTGTGCCGTGGGGGCACTCTTTTCCTTCCGTCTTCGCCATAGTCTCCACCATCCCGGAGGCGGAGGTGACCCCCACCCCTGCGCATGCGCGGGATGACATCAGCAGCCGCTGATGCTCTGGTGTATGCGGGGATGTCCGCCGGCCGGCGAAGTCCCTTCGGCCCCGGCTGGCGTGGCGCCAAAGGCCGTCCATGCCAGACGGCAGAGCGCCAACCACTCCGGCGTGGGCCTAGCCCCTCAATGTTGGGGCTTGGCCCCTAAAGATGCGGAGACTTCCGCACCTTTGGGGCGGCCCGACGCCGGAGTAGTTCACGCCACTCCATCACGCCAGGACCCCCCCGCCCCGCCGGGTAGGGGAGAATCCCGGCCCAGTTTCTTTCTGAATGTTAATTGACACTATGCAAATGTTTTCACTTTTATTATTGCTGTGGGAATTTTTGAAAGTACAAAACGTAGTTACATTAAACAAGAGGAATAATAAGGTTGTACAAAGCTGAAGCTTTACACATGGGTAGGATGGGTATAGAGGGATATGGCACAAGGAAGTGCTGAGGGTTTTGGCAAAGGTTAGTATCATGACCTGTATAGGTTTGGAGGGCCGAAGGGCCTGTTCCTGTGCTGTATTGTTCTTTGTTCTTTCACTGTTTCATTATAATTATTAGTCTGAAGCCAGTTTTTTAAGGTATTTGTGCTATATTCCATCTTTGGTCTTCTTGGGAACTCATCATAGGAAGAAATGGTGTACTTGCAAGTTGACAATGTTTGACATTTTAGATGTTAACACGGCTAAAGATTGATTTAAAAAAGCAAAGAGACATGCCAACATTAGTGAAACTGAAATCAATAATCATTGTGCAGAATCCAATGCTCAATCTTAACGGTACAGCACATTCATGATCATATCCCCTGGGCAGGATTCTCCGTTTCTAAGATCTAGTGTTGATGCCAGGGCAGGATTTGTGGACTTTCACGGCAGCAAAACTGGCGTTGAACCTTGATTTAGCAGTTGTGGAGGGGCTAGTACCGACACCACATGGAATATAGTCAATTCCAATGAAAAATGGTCGGAGTTTGCTGGGTCCGTGATTGACACTCGGCATGCTGACAAGCTGTAGCCGCATATACACACTTCAGTTCCCACACACACCATCCCAGCCAAGAAGATGCCACTGGTTGTGCAGGAGTGCACCCATACAGCTAATGGGTCGGCTGGGGCCAGAGGGCACTGAGGGGAATGGCCTGGGGGACACCTATATGACCTGTGGCCCTAAGTTCCCATTGGGCAGTCAGCGGTATGCACAGCTGCATGGCTGCCTTGCTGGCTGCAGCAATGAAAAAAATGAAAAAATGAAAATCGCTTATTGTCACGAGTAGGCTTCAATGAAGTTACTGTGAAAAGCCCCTAGTCGCCACATTCCGGCGCCTGTCCAGGGAGGCTGGTATGGGAATCGAACCGTGCTGCTAGCCTGCTTGGTCTGCTTTAAAAGCCAGCGATTTAGCCGAGTGAGCTAAACCAGCCCCTGTGTGTTCCTTACCTGTCCACCCTGGCCTCACACTTCATCTCCTTCCCCCGCCCCCCCCCTCCACTCCCCCGGCCCTGGCAGAAGACTCCCGACCAGTGGGACAACTGTCTGAAAACAATGCCGATGTTGCACACTTTCCGTACCTTTCTTTCTCCCTCAGCAACCAGTTTCACGATTTTCAAAAGCAGAAAGTGAACTGCACTGTTTGGAACTCGCCCCATCGGAGGTGAAGCATCGGCGAGGCCCTCCCGGAGTATACAGGGTCAGGCCCGCTAATGACATGCAAAGGCCTTTTACTCTACGTGCATTCCGGACCACATTGACGCCGCTGTCGAGGTGACGGAGAATTGCGCTTTATGTAAAATTGGCACCACCCGCGATTTTCTATTCTCTGCCCAATCACATTTCCCGATTCCAGTGTCAGCCAAGGGAGAATCCTGTCTCCCCTATGTTCCAGGCTTCTAAAACTCAGCCTGTGTTTTTGATTTTGCATGATTTTTTTTCCCCCACTCCTTTTGAAGGTGCTGATGCATTGTAGTATGAGGCTTCTTTCACCGAGATTCCTTGCACTTCTTTCAATAAGTGTTTGTTTTCTGTCGCCAACATCTAGCCTGAAGCAATGTTGGTGTGCATGTAAAAAAGCAAGGTATGGATGGTTTATCATAAAAGCATGCATACATGAAAGTGAGAGCAGGCAGTTTCAGGCTTGGTGCCAAGCCAAGAGTTGGATGGCAGGAACTTCAGCGGATCCTGAGCACCAGATTGAAATAAACCCGAACCCATTCTGTCGCTGTAACTGTGATTCTCTATTTACACTAACTGAATAATTATGATTCCTTTGCCAATTTAAGTTATTATGCTTTCTCCATTAATACGTTTTTTTGATTGACTTTGGATTGTACATATAATCATTGCAGCATTTTTTATGTTTGTCGAGTGCAAAATAATCCTAATTAGAGCAATGTCTCCCAGTTACACCTTAAACACTTTTTCCTGTTTGCCTACAGATTGAGTGACATCGCAGGAATACCCTTGATCAGCAGCCGAAGGCTGGGTCTTCACTTTCATCCGAGGAGGGGGTTACACCATCACGTACCTGTCTTGTTTGACTATTTTCACCTCTCAGTCATATCCGTTACAGTGCATGCATCACTTGTTGCTTTACACCAGCCCTTGATAAGGTACAGTAGCGACCTTGACTACATTACTTTCTACATGTTTCAGTGGGATGTCTGAGAAGAAAATTAAATGAATGAACAATTCTCAGTGCAATAATGGAAGTGTGATTCTTTCTGAAGCAATATGCCATTAGATGCAACTACTACAGAAAACAGGTTGGCGTAACTTAACTCACTGTTTTGCCAAGAAGTAGCAGAACTTCAGTTCGTACCTACTTATATCCTAATTGTGAGGCCTTATCTCACCTGAGTACCAAGCAAAAACAATACATTGCTTGTGAGAATCTGACAGAGGAAACTTCAGTCCTGCCATTGTCAGACTTTGCTTTATGGATAAATGTGGAGCAGTGTTGTTTGAGAAAGCAAAAACAAATCTTTGGTTATTTTGCTGAAAATGCTAGGACATTTCTTTTCAGCAGTTTGCTAACATACTGGACTTGCATCCCCTTTCCCCACTATACCCTGTTGTCAGTGACTGTTAGAGACACGAGCTGTATAAATTCTTCATTTTCACAGGAATATTTTCTATCCCTTAGTTTCCCTCGGCTAAGCAAGGGGTCGTGGCTTGGTAAAAGTGGTCCAGAGATGGAACAGGATGTATCAAATCTGACCCTGGAAAACCTCATGTTTGGGTCTAGCTACTACAAACAACTTACTGTTGAGGTAAGAGAGTTTTCACATCAATTTTTGTTGGAGGATGTTTTTGATGGTTTCCGATACTTTGCCATACATTTGTGCTGGACCTACAGATCACTTCTCACTTATGCATTTGCCTTTTCTGTTAATTTTTGTGGGATATGGTAATTTATAATCAAGTTGCATTTGATTTATTAAAATGTCTCTCATAAATACTAGAGTGTTTTATTTGCCTCTCAACCTCAGAGGAACCAGGGTCTAATAAGAGTTAGGATCTTCAGGTAATTAGTATTAGTAAAGAAAAATGTTCTGGAGAAATGGGACTAAAATCCTTCAATTTGATGGCTTACATCCTATGATTTTAAAAAAAGGTGGCTGCAGAGTAAGTGGATGCATTTACTTTTTAATCTGCCACGTTCCCTTAAATTAAAAGGGTTCTTGTTGATTCAAAGGTAACAAATGTACTGCAACAATTCACGAAAGGAGAAAGAGAAAACACAGGGACCTATAGGCCTGAAGCCTCACATAAGTAAACTGGAAAATTTTCAGAGCTATTATTATAAATATAGACATATAGATATAGAATTTACAGTGCAGAAGGAGGCCATTAGGCCCATCGAGTCTGCACCGGTCCTTGGAAAGAGCACCCTATAAACCCACGCCTCTATCCTATCCCTGTAACCCAGTAACCCCACCTAACCTTTTTGGACACTAAGGGCAATTTATCATGGCCAATCCACCTAACCTGCACATCTTTGGACTGTGGGAGAAAACCGGAGCACCCGGAGGAAACCCACGCAGGCACGGGGAGAACATGCAGACTCCGCACAGACAGTGACCCGAGCCAGGAATCGAACTTGGGACCCTGGAGCTGTGAAGCAACTGTTCTAACCACTGTGCTACTGTGCTGCCCACCCCTGTGCTACCGTGCTGCCCACCACTGTGCTACACTGCTGCCCACCACTGTGCTACACTGCTGCCCACCACTGTGCTACCGTGCTGCCCTTAGGGCTGCTATTAGGGGCATAGTAAAAGGGCACTTTGAAAATCATGATCTAATTAGCAGGGTCAACACAGGTTTAAGGAAGATAAATCATGTTTTATAAATCTATTAGAACTTTTGAGGGTGCAACTAACAAGGTGGATATTGGATTGAATTGGATTTGTTTATTTTCACATATTGGTATGGATATTGGTATTGGCATGGATAACAATATGGATATTGTTATGTATCATATGTTATGTTAGGGCAGTGTCCCTTTAAGAGGTGAGTCACGTGAGCACTGTGTCATTATCAGCCAGGTTCACAGGCTTTAGGTCCAGTCTTTGCATTTACACATGTGAGAGTGCACAGCATTAGATAAATAAAACTCGACCTGTTGAATTACAGCAATCCACAAGTTGCATATCTATTGTTTACGACCGTGGCCTAACAAATGGCCCAGAAGTGAATAGATAAGGGGGAACTGGTGGATGCATTATATTTAGATTTTTAAAGGTCCCATACAGATGAAGATTACAGATCCCATATAGAAGCTGTCCTAGAAGTCCAAGATTGATAGAATTTGCGATAATATACTAGCTTGGATTGAGGATTGGTTAACAATTATAAAACAGAGAGTGGAACTAAATTTTTGTGTTGGCAGGTAATAACTAATGGGGGACTACAAGGTTCTGTAATGGTTCTGTCTTAATCTTAAAACGCAGCCATCTCTTCTTTAAATCTGCAGTCAGCACTCCTTTAAAAAAAACACTTGACCCCACTATCTCGACAATACCATCTTATCACCTGCCTGCTTTTCCTCTCCAGTGTTCATGAACATGTTGACATCTCCCAAATCCATTCCCATCTTTTTGAGAAGTCCATATTTGAATCCCTCCAGTTAGATGTCTGCCCTGCCACAATACAAAAATGGCTTTAAATCAAAGCCACAAATTACATCCTGCTAATTTTGATAAAAGTAAACGTTTCCTCCTGCAGCCATCTCAACCGGTCTGTAACCTTTGACATAGTTGACCACGATTTGCTCCTCCATAGCCTCACCACTGGCATTCAGCTGGATGGGATTCCACTCACCTGGTTCTATTCGTATCAGTCTAATCATAGTCATAGTCATAGTCAGAGTATCAATTATAATTGCTTCCCTTCCCACTCCCGGTGCCAGGAAAATCTGAATCTTATTTTATGCACTATCACTATCTTATTGTCATATACAAGCTGGTGGGAGTGTGACTGGTTCAATTGAATTGGAATCTAATAAACTGCAAAGGTCAAACATCAGTAGAGGAAGTGTGATAGCAAGTGGTTTGGTACAGTTTTTGCACTTCAGAAGGAACGTATACAGTTGGAAGATTGTAAATAGATAATGCAAAATAGTGTAAATTGAATTTCAAAGTTTAAAAAATGCTTAATCAATTCCAGGAAAATAACTTTTGAACGATTGTAGAAAACAAGAGGGGAAGATAAAAGGGAAATAAACAGGTTTAAGGAAACATTGAAGACTGTGCATGTGTAGTGGCCAGTGAAATATCACACAAAACCGAGTGTAGATGGAGGCAGAACTGTGGACACCAGTTTGCTATCATTCTCAGAGGGAAAACTAAGAGCAGTTGAAGATGGCATTGTAATGTTACTGGAATTTTATAGCTTAGAAAATGTATACGGGTTTTTGCCATCAAAAGGGGTTTAGCTCTGTATTTATTTAAGACAAATCTTTTAAGAAACGTTTGAACATAGCTGTTAACTGTGTAAAGGTGTTCTTCTATTTTAAATGTTATTTTCTCTATTTTTTAATTTTCATATAAAACCATCACAATTGGTCTGAGAGTTACTTTTCTTGACTTCAGGAAAACTTGTACTACACAAATTGCAAAATTATTCTGGCAGCTGATTCTAGTTTCTCTTTTTGGGATTTGGGCAGCCTGGCACCTTCCGTCTGCCTAAAACAGCTGTGACCTCTGGTGCCCTCTCCTATTTCTCAACTGCATACTATCCCATGACAACACCATCCAAAAGTGCAGCATTAGATTTCACGTGTATGCGGATGATCATCTCTCTACATCATCAAACCTCTCCTGTCTTCTTCATTATTGCTAAATTATTTGGCTGCTTATCCAGTGTTGAATAATCTCCTCAATTAAATATTGGGTATGCTAAAGGCATTGGGTGGGATTCTTTTCAGCCAACGCCAAAATCGGAAAGGCGATTGGGCGGAGAATCAGTTTTAATGGCGAAATCATGGCTGGCGCTGGGTTCATGCAAATTGCAATTCCCCGGTTTCTCAATAGCGGCATCTCTGCATTTCACTTTGCATGTACCGTAAACGCCGTTTGCATATTATTAGCGGACCTGTCCCGGTATTCTCTGCAGTCTCCGCAATTCTCCACCTCCACTGTGGGAATTTCTGACGGCGAGGTTCACTCGTGCTTTCAAAAATCGTGAAAGAGGTGCCATGGGTGCAGAGTGAGAGAGGGGGTATGGAAAGTGTCCAACATTGCCATAGTGTGCTGACTTGTGCCATTGGCCAGGGACATCTGCCAGGGCCCCGGGGGTAGTAGCAGTGGGGCGGCCAGGAGGTGGGCTATGGGGTCGGGGTGGACGGGCATGAAACACCATTGCCCCGGCCGGCAAGGCAGCCATGCAGCTGCGCATGCTGACGATTTCTCATTGTGAACTTAGTGCCATGGGTCTTATGTGTCCCCCACCTCAAGCCACCCCCCTCGATACCCTCTGGCCCCAGCCGACCCATCAGCAGGATGGGCGCGCTCCTGTGCAACCAGTGCCATCTTGTTGGCTGGAATGAGTGTGTCTGGGGAGTGAACTATGTATATGCGGCTGCAGCTTGTCAGCTTCCTGAGTGTCAATCACAGACCTGGTGAATCCTGCACCGCTTTTCATTGGAATCGGTCGTGTTTCACCTGGTGCTGGTGCTGGCCCCTCAATGGGTGCCGATTCAGTCCAGGTGCAGCACCAGTTTCGCTGTCGTAGATGGACGTCCACAAATACTGCCCGGCTTCAGCACTTTTTTTTTAGGAATGGCGCATCCTGCCCTTTGACTTTTGTCCCTACTCCATGCTCCATTGCCAAGCTTCCAAAATCACCCCAAATTCACTGCCGAATAACTGAGTTGAAACCATACTGTTTGCAAGACTGGTGTCACATTTGGTCCACGAAAGGCTTTGGACCACAGATCCTACACCATCACCATGACTGTCTAGCACTGTTTAATCCCTCATTCATACCTTTGTTGTTTCTAGACTCCCCAATGCAGACCTGGCCTCCCACATTCTGCCCTCTGTAAAGTTGAAGTCCTTGCATACATCCAGTCTCAATCAGGAAATCAAATGTAAAACCCTATATTTGCTGACGGGTTTGGCTCCTGGTCAAGAGTTGCTGTGATTTTAAAATTCCCAACTTGGTTTTCAGAAGCCTCTAGGTCCTCACCCTCCCTCATTTCCCCCAACCCTCCACAATACCTATGCTCATCTAATTCTAAGATTGTGAGTGTCTCAAAATTTAGTTGCTCCACCAGTGCTAGTTGTGTCTCCAGCTTCTGAGGCTGTAGGCTCTGTAATTCCCCCCCGAAGCCTCTGCGGCACTCTCCCTGACTTTCTTCTTGTAAGACTCACCTTGAAACCTACCTCTTTCATCAAGCCTTTGGCCACCTGTCCTAATTTCACCTCACATGGCTCAGTGGGTGGAATGTTCTCATTTTTAACTCAGGTGGGGAAATCAGAGTGTCGTCCGCTGGCTGCACTGCCAGCTTTTCCTACCATTCAATAAGAATGGCAAAAGAAACGTCATGCCGGTGGGGCAGGCTCTGAATGAGTTGGTGTGAATCCTGTTCTTCAGCCCATCGACATTTACACCCACAGTACATGGAGGCACAAAATCCCGGCCAGTATCTAATTTTCCCTTGTAGCGCTTGCATGAAGTGTCTTGTATTACATTACTATAATGTATAAGTTGTTGTCAATCAGTGCTTCAACCTGAGCTATTTACAATCTATATCAGTGATTTGATTGAGAGGCCGAAGAAATATATCCAGGTTTACTGACCATACAAAACAAGTTTTGGAAGTGAGCTGCAAGGAGGATGCAAGGATACCAGAGGAGTGTGAAGTGGTTAATATTTGGGAAACAAAGTAGCAAATCATGTAGAATATGTGGAGATTGGATCATATCCACTTTGGTGGGAATAATAGAAGAGCAGAATTTGTTTTTCAAAAGGGACACTGGTAAATATTGTGATACAGTTGATGAAGGTCTCCTTATGCTTGAATCATAGAAATTCAACATGCAGACACAGTAAGCAATTAGGAAGGTGAATAGTATGTTAACCAGCATTGTAAGGAGGTTGGTGTATAAGAGTAATTGGAAGTCTTGTTTGCAACTATACTTTTATCTCCTTATCTGAGGAAGAGTATACCCGCATGAGTTGGAGATGCAACAAAGGTGCACCAGATTGGTTTCTAGGATGAAAGAGTTGCCACATGAGGAGAGGTTGAGTAAGATGGGACCACGTTCTCTGGTGTTTCACAGAAGAGGTGATCTACATTGTAGATCTGTAGTTACATTGTGTACCTTGTGTTGCCCTATTATGTATTTTCTTTATATTTTCTTTTCATGTACTAAATGATCTGTTTGAGCTGCTCGCAGAAAAATACTTTTCACTGTCCCTCTGTACACGTGACAATAAATAAAATCTAGTCCAATCCAGTCTCATTAAAATGTCTAACATTTTGAGAAATCTTGACAGAACATAGACTGAGAGGCTACTTCCCCTGGCGAGAGAGCCTAAAACTCACAGTTCATGTAGTTACAAGTGATGACCAAGATCAGAAGAAATGTTTTCTCCCAGCGGTTTGTGAATCTTTGGAATTCTGTTTCCCAGAGATCTGCTGAGTATAGTCAAGACTTATAATTTTTTGAAAATAAGGGAATAGAGGGATATGGGGAATAAAATAGGAATGTGGGATTGAGGTAGAATATTAGCCATAATCTTACTGAATGGCAGAGAAGGCTCAAGGGAGAAAATGACCTAATCCTGCTTCTGTTTCTTAAATTCTTATGCCCTACCTTAATTCCCTGATGTTATTGACAAATGGTTTAACTTTGGAAAATAGTAACATGGAGGGGTTTAAGACAGAATAATGGAGCATGGGGCCAAGGCAACTAAAGACATGGCTGCCAGTGATGGGGCGAAGAGGAGCGGTAGCCGGATGTGCAAGATGCCCATGTCAGAAGAATAGACTGCGAAAACAGAAGTTGTAGAGCTGATAATAAGGGATGCAAGAAGGAAGTTAAACGAGAATGAGAATTTTAAATTTGAAATGTTCTGAAAGTGTGTTGGTGAGCACGAGCAATGATGATGGGCAACTCGGAGCAGGATAAGATCTGATTTTGTCAGCAGAGGGTTAGGATAATTGGTATTTGAAGAGGAGATGAGGCTGCCCAGGAGAATATTGAAATATTCCAGGCTGGAAGTTACAGAGGCAGGACTGAGGTTTCAGGGCCAAGAAGAGAGTATATAGGGTCGGAAGCTCAGTTCGGGGCCAAATAGTTCTGCAAGATAACCTGTAACTGTGGTTGAGGAAGAGTAGGATGGAATCAGTGCTGTGAAATGAGATATTTGTGAACAACAATCATTGCTCAAGGCATGGAAGTGCACTCTTTTTACAAACTTTGAGGCAGTGACTGAATTTCAAAGGGCTTTGACAAAGGGTCATCTGGACTCGAAACATTAGTGTGTTATTCCTTGTGTCTGAATAAAGCTCGTTGTCTTGCTAATAGATGCTTTATTTTTGAGTTTGTTCTCTCTCCAACACTTATACTATGTTACATCTGAGCTGCCTGTCTGTGTCCTGCTCACCAGCTGCCGTTCCTGTGAAGAGTCCCCTGACTTCCTGTCTGTCTGTATTTATACATCTCCCGTGCTACCTCTAGTGATTGCTTAGTTGTAGTGCATCTACATTGACCCCTGATATATATATGTATACACAGATATGCAGATCACTACGGTTAGCACTTTTCTCTCCCTACAGATGCTGCCAGACCTGCTTACATTTTCCGGCATTTTCTCTTTGGTTTCAGATTCCAACATCCGCAGTAATTTGCTTTTATGCTTTATTTCATGTCTTTGGTGTTTCCGCTGTTTATCTAATTGAAGTTATACCTCATTCAAAACTGGATGTCAAGCAGGCTTTTATTTTCCGAGGTCCAAAGTGATCTCTCCACACTGGAATCCAACTGCCACAATTTTGCCCACTCGCCTAACCTAACACCCCTTTGCGACACCTATTTGCCATCTGAACTTCCTATTGTGTAACCGAAGATAGTGTTGTCAGCGAAATTGGTTATAGAGCTCTCTCCTCACCCATGTGATTGATAAGTTAAGTGAAATGCTCCATACAGATCCCAGGAGTCACTTTTAGTCACAGACTGCCAATTGGAATTGTGAGGAATGTAAGAAATTGGTATACATGTATTATATGTATCTGGTACGGTGATGGTTTTAAACACTTTGGTTAGGGTGTGTATATACTGCTGCAGTATTGTTTTTTAAACCCTGGTTTAAAAGACAGGCTTTGTACCTGCAGAAGGTACAATTAAGATGTTGTAAATGTGAGATCATTCTTTCAAGCCATGCTATTGTTTGAATGGAAAGGCCTAATGTGGTTCTGTTAGGAGTTCTGGGGGATAGATAATTAGAGAAATTGTGTTTAAACTTCAGTATGTAGATCATGGTATTTGTTTTTTAAATTTAGAGTACCCAATTCATTTTTTCCAATTAAGGGGCAATTTAGCGTGGCCAATCCACCTACCCTGCACATCTTTGGGTTGTGGGGATGAAACCCACGTAAACAGGGGGGAGAATGTCCAAACTCCACATGGACAGTGACCCAGAGCCGGAATCGAACCAGGGACCTCAGCGCCATGAGGCATAAGTGCTAACCATTTCATCACCGTGCTGCCCTTAGATCATGGTATTTAAGTGGGATAAAGATGATGTGGTATGGGAGGAGCCAGGTTTGTAGCAGTCGGTTTTGAAATCGTTTCTGGAAGCTGTGAGCTGAACAACAGCTTTTGCAAAAGGGTGCCAGTTAAGCAGTGGTCTGACGCATACAAGAATATGCAGGCTGTTTCCTGAAAGGATCTCTCTCTCTCTCTCTTCAAGCAGTATTTCCAATAAATCTCTGTTTAAGTGTACAGCAGGTAAACCTCTATTTGCTGACTGTATTTAAGTGTTTTTTTTTAACCTGTGATAGATTTTGCTTGATTGGAGATAAAGAAGGTATCAGTTAGGAGCTAGTGTTTTATTGTATTCTTAAGCATTGTTTAAGTGGTGATTTAAAGCTATATTTATATGATGTCAAGGTAGTTTAATACTGTGTTACGAATAATGATACCATATCCCGATGTGTGCATGTAATCACTCCTAGAGTGAAGTATCCTTTTTAAAAAATATTTATTTAAAAATTTCCATATTAACCAAAACTATCCACAGCAATTAACCAAAATGACACCGTAGAAGAAAGAGACAAATAAACAAAAACACGTATTAACTTTAACCCCAAAAGTTCATCTAAATCCCCGAACCAATGATGGTTAAAAAAGGAAATGAATGGCTGCCATCTAAAGTTAAATCCTTCTACCGACCCTCTAATGGTGCACTTAACTTTCTCCAAATACAGAAAAGACATAAGGTCATCCAACCAAGCAGAGGCACAAGGTGGAGTAGGAGACCTCCAAGCAGAACTCATCTCCAGGCTTTTGGAGAATGGGCAGAATGGTGGAGTTGAGGCCATGATGAGACCAGTCACGATCGTAATGAACAGTGGAGCAGGCTCGAGAGGCTAAATTGCCTACTCCTGCTCCTGATTATAATGTTCGAAGAATGTCTGTCTAACTCCATCTTCCAGCTCTTGGTCTGTAGCTCTGTAGGAAGCAGTACTGCAAACACAATTCTGGTGTTCGTGATTAATAAGGGGATTTCTTGATTAATAAGGGGATCAGGGTTTATGGGGAGAAGGCAGAAGAATGGGGATGAGGAACTTATCAGCCATGATTGAATGGCGGAGCAGACTTGATGGGCAGGATGGCCTCATTCTGCTCCTATATCTGATGGTCAATGGTCTGATGTGAGGACATTCACCTTCACCCCCGACTGAAGAACTGACGAGTCTGATCATGTGGAGTTTGCACATTCTCTGTGTGGGTTTGATGCCCACAACTCAAAAGATGTGCAGGGTAGGTGGATTGGCCACGCTAAATTGAAGAGGTGAAGAAAGGGAAGGTGGAGGGGGGGGTCAGCCATTTCCACTGAGAGACATTATCCAAAAGATAAGTAAAAGATATAGTGACAAATCCCACACAAGATGGCCACCAAACCAAATCACAAGACAAAGCAAAGAAAAATCTGCAGGCTCTGTCAGCAAACTATTGCTACCCATCTGGCTCTCGAAAACTACCACACCCGGAGATGCATACAAATAGAGGCAATGCAAATAACTAAAATCTACTTCTAACTTACTTAAACTTAAAGAAAACAAGATTTCTCAGCTCATTATCTAAAATACTACTATAATCAGCTGCAGCCAAACTGCTCCCAGTAGCTTACTCTTAGATTAGTAGGGAAACTTTCAACTAGAGTTGAGAAAAATGGTTACAAACAACAAAATACTAAAACCCCATAAACCATTGTGCTCCAACAGAGAAGCTATATATTTTCAAAACAAACATAACAGAACCCCACATGAAACTAAACCCCAAACCTAAGACCAAACTTTAAAAATTCAACCCCAATAAGAACAGGAAAATGCAAAAATAACATGGAACTCAACAATTCGACAATTCCATCCCAACACCCAAAAAGCTCAATCAAACTGCGCCCAACCTATGTTTCTTAACAACAGAGTCCGCCTCTCCCAGCGCAACAAATAAACATCGACAGTCACTCTCAGCTGAGCTGGGTACACCACACCGAACCAGACTCAACTTTTGTACAGCGTGGCATGGCTTTGTTGAACGCAGCCCTCTTGTTTGCCAGTTCTGCTCCCGCATCTTGGTAAAACCTGATGGCTTGGTCTTCCCATTTGAAGTCTTAATGCTCCTTCGCCCATCACAAAACCCGTTCTTTCTCTTTGAAGCTATGGAACTTCACAATTAATGCATGCAGTGGCTCCTCAGGATGAAGCCTCTGCCGGAGTGTACGGTCCATCTCAGGAGGGGATATGAATCCACTGTCCCCCACAATCTTACCGGACATCTCTGCAAAGTACCCTGTGGGCATTGGACATTCCATCCCCTCTTAAGCCCCAAATTTCAAATGTTTTGCCCCCGGACCGATTCTCCAGATAATTTATCTTGGCCTTCAATGATTTATTCTCTTCGGCCACCCAAAGATATCTCCGCTTCCAGTGAGGCAATCTGATTACTGTGTCTTGAAAGTCCGACTTCCATGTTTTTATCGTGGCTCCATGGGCTTTCACGGTTTCATTGGTCTTCTCCAGAGCCACTCGGTGGGGGGGCCATGGCCTCCTCCATTGGTTTCCAGAAGTCCTCCGACACAATCCGTCAGCGTTTATCAAATTCCTTTGCCAAGGAACTCGAAAGCATCCTGGCCGTTAGTGGAGTGGCTGCCGCCCCAGACGCTGCCGCCACCATTTTATCTGCCGCCGAGCTCTGAGAGGCCTCCGATTCCCACAACGAACGTCTGCTGACTTGTTTTCAACACCACCAGAATGACCAACAACCTTTCTGAAGAAAGAACAGAGTTCTAAACTTCCCTCAAACCCAGCTCTCAGCTTGGATCCAATCTCACTAGAATGTCTACCACTTTGGCTGAGGAAAGATTGAGCTTCCAACTGGGATTTTTGAGAGAGATTTACCTCTTCAGGGAGAGAATAACACAAAGCCACTTTCAGCTGTTTGAAACAAAACTAAAAACCCGATGAAGCCTTCCTGTCCATGGCAGAATGGTCAGCACCAATCAGCATGGGCTGTCAGCTCAGAGCCTGGTTGATGGGCAAGTCTGTCAAGATGAGTCATTACCGATGTCAGCACATCCTGCTGGATGCCTTTTTAAAAAAATTATAGATGAAGTCTATCTTAAAGGCACAGGTAAATCTTTGTCCAAATACAAAAATTATAAAAACAGAAACAAAAGAAACTATAGGGAGTACACCTGGAAAACAGGGTTTTAAACAGGAGGATTTTAATAATTATCATAGAAAAACGGTAATGAAACAAAGAACGAGAATGAAAATTGCACTTTTCTGGAACCTGATCATTTCTAACCTAGGCTGTGAAAAAAATTAAGAAATAGCAGATGTTTTCGACATGATCATTCAAAACTTGCTGATTCAGAAATTGGCGACGTGGACGAGAAAATTGTTAAGGTCACTTAAGTATTAAACATGGGTGAGAGCAAGAAGCCAAGTAATTATAGGTCTATAAGTGTAACATTGGTTGTGGTGAAATAAAGGAATCTGTAATCTGTACAGAGTGACTGAGCACTTCGTCAAAATATAAATTGATCAGAGAAACAAAATGGGTTTGTGTACGGGAAAACAAAAATAACCTTGTCAGATTTTTTTGAGGAGGTCACTGAAATGGAGGAGAACAAAATATCCATGACCTGAAGCAGAGCCTTCAAGTGAAGGCCTAGGTTCATAAGAGTTAAAGTGACTCCCCAGAGGGAATCCCACTGGAGTTTACTGGCTTCATGAAGACAAACGGGGTGAAGCACATCTGGGCAGCCGCATAATACCCTTCCTCAAATGGTCTGGCTCACCAAGCAATGCAGACTTTCAAGAAGAGCATGAGGAAACAGGCCACAGGATCCGTGGAGATGAGGCTGGCGCGTCTTTTGTTCAGTTACCATACCTTAAGTTGCTCAGGTGCACCTTTTCGGTGGCCCCAGTGAACAGGGCATCATCCTGGTAAACCGCCACTCATGGTAGTCCTTGGAGGATGTTTCCATGACTCTCTGGAAACTAGTGCAAGCCGAATGGAAACCTTGCAGATTCGTAGAGGCCTTTGTGGGTATTAATGGGCAGGAATTGTCTGGAAGCCACATCTAGCTCCAATTGAAGGTATGCGTGACTCATGGCAGCAGGGTAGCATGGGGGGCAGCAGGGTAGCATGGGGGCAGCAGGGTAGCATGGGGGGCAGCAGGGTAGCATGGGGGGCAGCAGGGTAGCATTGGGGCAGCAGGGTAGCATGGTGGCTAGCATAAATGCTTCACAGCTCCAGGGTCCCAGGTTCGATTCCCGGCTGGGTCACTGTCTGTGTGGAGTCTGCACGTCCTCCATGTGTGTGCGTGGGTTTCCTCCGGGTGCTCCGGTTTCCTCCCACAGTCCAAAGATGTGCGGGTTAGGTGGATTGGCCATGCTAAATTGCCCGTAGTGTCCTAATAAAAGTAAGGTTAAGGGGGGGGGTTGTTGGGTTATGGGTATAGGGTGGATATGTGGGTTTGAGTAGGGTGATCATGGCTTGGCACAACATTGAGGGCCGAAGGGCCTGTTCTGTGCTGTACTGTTCTATGTTCTATGTTCTATGTTGAGTTTTAAAAAAAGAGTGTCCTCCAGGCAGCTTTGTGTAGAGGTCCTCTACTCGCGGAATTGTGTACCTGGCCAAATGAGAGACCTTGTTCACTGTTAACTTGTAATCCCTGCACAGTTGGACGGTTTTGTCTGGCTTCACTACCGGAACTACAGGCATCCCCAATCTGCAAATTGTACTGGCCGGATGATTCCTCGGCTTTCCAAGCGGTTGAGCTCATCCTAAAACTTGGAAAATGGGTGGGCCCTGAAGTACTTCGGTTGGACCTCAGGGTCTCATGAATCTTGGCTACAACACCTTTGATTTTTTCCTTGAAAACTCCCCAGCACTTCGCCTAATCTCCCAGTTCCGATCCTGAAAATCTTCTGCCAGTCCAAATGGAGTCTCTGCAGCCAATCATGGCTCAGCAGACACGGGCCAGGGCTCTGTATTATTATCAAGGGCAACCTAATGGACTGCTGTCCCTTGGCATCTTGGGTCATTGTTGTACCCGCGATGGCTAGTGGTTCCCATGTGTACGTTGCCCCTGAGCTCAGTGTCTCTCAAGTTCAAGCACTGGATTCCTATCCTGATCTTTTCTAATGTCTGCCGCCTTATCACTGAGACCACAGCCCACGTGTCTAGTTCCATTATGAATTTACCTGGACAATGACTTTGATGGGGGGAGCCCGCCACACGCCAATGCAGTTCAACTGCATGCATCAGTCTTCGCGGGCTGCTCTAGATGGAGAGTCCAGGCTCTCGGCGAGTGCATCTCTCAACCAGGGTGGCGTGCTTATTTGCTGATCATCTGTTGCCGGTCCCTGCAACCACATGTGCATTACCTCTGTAAGTCATCCGCCAGTAGTTCAGGGGAGAGGAGAGGTCTCGCTAGGCTGCAGCGGCCCGTGGCCAATGGGCCTGGTCCCGAGGGTATTTGGGCAAGGACAGGATCCCAGAGGTTTTGTTCCTAGTGGGCACCACTCCTCCTATGCTATTTACCTCCATCTCTGATGTACCCTGGAGCTCATGGACTCCCTTCTATGCACGCTCCCGTGAGAGGGAGATCTTGATGGCTTTTTTTAGTTGCAAAGACGGTTTGACCAGCAATTGCTACTAGGTCGCCATGTTGTTAACTCCACACACAAGGTGGTCTCATAACATCTCCGATAGGGATGGACCGTAATCACAGTGCTCTGACAATTTGCCGAAACGTGCCAGAAACTCAGTAACAGACTCACCCGGGGTTCTCTCGGTGGTATTGAATCAGTATATTTGGACAAGGATCGAAGGCTTGCAGTCGTGGTGGTGCATTACAGGCGCCACCAATTGATCAAACTTCTTGGAGTGTGGGGCCAAGGGGTAGGTTATGCTCTTTATGACACTGAATGTGGGGCCCCACAGGTGGTCAAAATAACCACCTTCTGGCGGTCCCCCCAAGAATGGAATTCGTCCCAAACAAAAGCGCATACACTCTGTGTGCTGAGCCCAGTCTTCCACACTCACGTCAAAAGCATCATTTTTGAAACGGTGCAAAACTTGTTCTTCAGTATTCATATGCAGCCATGGCCTGAGTGTTTAGCAGCGCCACCTGTACTTCCATTTTATCCTCAACACCAATATTGTAGTCAATGAGGAGCCCTGAAAAAGTAAGTTAAAAGAAGTTTATTTCCTACCCACAGTTAGGAAATACAGAAACTGAGCAACACTCCCAACTCCCAGCTGGGATCAATCCAAGATGCCAGCTCTCTCTTGGGCTGGCTTTTATCTTGTGAAATTAACAAACTCCGCTCGTATTCCACAAGCTCCACGGGGAGATCGATTGGGTTGTCCCTGTGGGTCTCGTGGGGGTAATAACAGGGAGGCAGAAAACCAGTCAACCTGATGTCGCTCGTGAGGAAATCTTAGAATCCATTATTGAAGATTTTAGCGCAGAGCACACGGAAATCAATGGCAAAATCGGACAGAGATGGCATGGATTTACAAAAGGGAAATCATGCTTGACAAATCTACTGGAATTGCTTGAGGATGTAACTGGTAAAGTTGATGAGGGGGAGCCAGTGGATGTGGTTTGTTTGGACTTTCAGAAGGCTTTCTACAAAGTCCCGCATAAGAGATTAGTGTGTAAAATTAAAGCACATGGGATTGGAGGTAGTGTATTGAGATGGATAGAAAACTAGTTGTAGACAGGAAGCAAAGAGTAGGAATAAACAGATCTTTTTCTAAATGGTAGGCAGTGACTAGGGATTGGGGCTGAGACCCCAGCCATTCACAGTATATATTAGTGCACTAGATGAGGGAACTAAATGTAGTGTCTCCAAATTTGTACATGACACAAAGCTGGGTGGGAGGGTGAGCTGAGGAGGATGCAGAGATCCTTCTGTGTGATTTGGACAAGCTGAGTGAATAGGCAAATGCATGGCAGTCAGTTGCAGTATATTGTGGATAAATGATTTAGGAGCACAAACAGGAAGACAGATTATTATCTGAATAGCTATAAATTGAGAGAGGGGAATGGCCTTGTACACCAGTAGCTGAAGGTCAGCATACAGTTGCAACAGGCGGTGAATAAAGCTGATGGTATGTTGCCATTCATCGTGAGAGGATTCGAGTACAGGAGCAGGGATGTCTTGCTGCAGTTATGCAGGGCCTGAATCTACTATCCAGTTTTGGTCTCCTTGTCTGAAGGTTTACCAGACTGATTTAAAAAAAAAAAAAATCTTTATTGTCACAAGTAGGCTTCCACTGCAATGAAGTTACTGTGAACGGCCCTTAATCGCCATACTCCGATGCCCGTTTGGGTACACTGAGGGAGAATTCAGAATGTCCAATTCCCCTAACAGCACGTCTTTCGGGAGTTGTGGAGGCACCTGAAGGAAACACGCGGTGACACGGGGAGAACGTGCAGTCTCCGCACAGACAGCAACCCAAGCCGGGAATCGAACCTGGGACCCCGGCGCTGTGAAGCAACAGTGGTAACCACTGTGCATCCTTGCCGTGATTCCTGGGATGGCAGGATTGATATATGAGGAGTAATTGAGTCAGTGAGGACTGTGTTCACTGAAGTTCAGAAGAATGAGGGGGATCTCCTGAAAACTATAAAATTCTAATAGGACAAGACAGGGTAAATGCAGGAAGAGTGTCCCCAATGGTGGGGGAGTCCAAAACCAGGGGTCACAGACTGAGGATTCGGGGTGGACCATTTAGGAGCGAGATTGAGAGAAATGTCTTCGCCCAGAGCCTGTGGAATGCTCGATTACAGAAAGTAGTTGAGGCCAAAATATTGTATGTTTTCCAGAAGGAGTTAGATATAGCTCTTGGGGCGAAAAGGATGAAAGGATATGGGGAGAAGGCAGGAACAGGCTATTGACTTGGATGATCAGCCATGATCATAATGAATGGTGGAGCAGGCTCAAAGGGCCAAATGGTCTACTCCTGTGACTATTTTCCTTGTTTCTATGTTTAGTGTGGAGAAATGGGAAATTATCCAATTGGAATTTCTCAGTCTAGTTTCTTGACCAGAACTGTATTGGCTGAGCAGAGCAGACACTTTTTCAAAACAAGCCACATTCCTAACCAAAAATGGTCAGCAGAGCATTGGATGGAGTGGCCTGCACATACCAAAGTTGAAAACTGTTTCATTTGCGCAGGGTTAATAAACATTGCTTAAAATAGAGAGACTGAAAACCTCTGTTCAAAATTGCATGTGAATTATTTTTCATGATGCTCACTCAAAATAGTCTGTTGATTCTCGAGCATAAGAAAGGAGTCTCTCTGAACAGAAGATGCTGCAAATCAGACTAAGCAAACTAATGTGTAGATGCTTGCAATTTAAAATGCACTGAAGAAAATATGAGCCCAATAGTCTAGCTGTTTCGTAGCAGATTTTAACAGACTTGGATTTTTGTGTGAGATCAGTGCTGGACAACCTGTGGGCTGTATGCAGTCCATCAGGATTCTGACTGCAGCCCGTAAGATGTTTTGCTGAGAGAGTGAGCGCAAAGATTGCGAGAATAAGAGCGGAGCCAGAAGGAGAAAGAGCACAGATTCTGGAGATAAAAGGACACGGGATATAGTGAGACCAAGAGTGGCAATGGTAGCACAGTTGCTTCGCAGCTCCAGGGTCCCAGGTTCGATTCCCGGCTTGGGTCAATGTCTGTGTGGAGACTGTACATTCTCCTTGTGTCCGCATGGGTTTCCTCTGGGTGCTCCGATTTCCTCCTGCAGTCCAAAGATGTGCAGATTAGGTGGATTGGCCATGCTGAATTGCCCCTGAGTG
This sequence comes from Scyliorhinus canicula, assembly GCF_902713615.1. Lineage (NCBI taxonomy): Eukaryota > Metazoa > Chordata > Chondrichthyes > Carcharhiniformes > Scyliorhinidae > Scyliorhinus > Scyliorhinus canicula. The sequence goes on from NC_052155.1 coordinate 35,608,456, forward strand.
TCCAAAAAGGTTAGGTGGGGTTACGGGGATAGGGTGGAGGTGTAAGCATGGTATGGTGCTCTTTTCAAGGGCCGGTGCAGATACGATGGGCTGAATGGGTGACAGAGCAGGGAAAGAGTGAGGCTGAGAGCAGAGTCTGGAGATAAAGAGCGAGACTGAGAGTGGAGTGGTTGGTAGGTGAGTTTCTTTTATTTCTTTTCCTCATTTATCTTTCAATACTATTAGAATTTATTGGTAACTGTAAGGTTTTCTTCATCAATTTTATAACAGCAGTAATAAAAGTTATCAGGAGCAGTAAGGTTTCTCAATAAAAAATAAAGGTAAATAAATATGAATACATTCAACTAAAATAAATACCTAAAGCGCATAACTGAAATTATGAAACATTTAGTTGCCACTAGCCTTGAGAAGCACAGTAAATTGTAAGATATGTAAGGTGAGCGTGGATATTACTTCCATTTGAAGTTGATGACTGTTCTATTAATATATGCATGATTTAGCATTTTCTGTAACTCATTATGAAATATCCGGTGTGTATTAAATTTATGGTTAGTGTACATTGCTGATTCCAAGCTTGTGGGCCGCTGAGAAGAAAGAGGGCCACTCATGTGGCACAAGCACTACCCTATGTTGCCCATCACTAGGTTAGATTGTCATTAATTCATAGCAAATTAAAGTTCTGGGCAATGATTTTTGAATAAAAGTTTTGTTTATCAACAGTTTGTTATACACTTGCCAGTGACATCTGTTAAGACTTTATCTGTTGTTCATTCATCAGATATGGGTGTTGCAGGAAAAGGCAGCATTTATTGATAAGCTGCCTTTTAAACTGTTGCGTTCTATGTGGTTAGGTATACCCACATGCTGATAGGTAAACATTTCTAAGAGTTTGACCCAGTAACAATAATGGAATGTCAACATAGTTCCAAGTCAGGATGATATGTGACTTGGAGGAGACTTGCAGGGTATTGGCATTCCCACACCTGCTGCCCTTGTCCTTGCATATTAATTGTGTTCCACTGCAGACAGGCAGTCAACATTAATGGGGATTCACATGCTGTAATAAATATATAATGACTTAAACTGTGGTTGTAAGGTTAGGAGGTGTTTACTTATAATCAGGTAATGTAAATAAATGCTTATGAAAGTCTGTGATGATTGGCTCCAGTTACATCCTTCGCCAACTTTCTGGCCTTCTGGTATTAAACATTGGATGTTAGAGGTCAGCCAAAGGAGACTTGATGAAATGTTGCAATAGAGAGTTGTAGGAGAGAAAAACAAAAATTCCTTGCAGCTACAATAAGGCATTAGCACTTATTGGACCTAAATTTGCTGCAAGCTTCTTGCCATATTAATGGTGCATCTCTGGTATATGCCATTATTATCATAGAATTATAGAACTTACAGTGCCGAAGGAGGCCATTTGGCCCATTGAGTCTGCACCGGCTCTTGGAAAGAACTCTCCACCCAAGCCCACACTTCCACCCCATCCGCGTAACCCAGCAACCCCATCTAACCTAAGCGCAATTTAGCATGGCCAATCCACCTAACCTGCACATCTTTGGATTATGGGAGGAAACCAGAGCACCCGGAGGAAACCCGTGCAGACATGGGGAGAATGTGCAGACTCCACACAGACAGTGACCCAAGCGGGAATTGAACTTGGGACCCTGGTGCTGTGAAGCCATAGTGATAACCACTATGCTACCGTGCTGCCCTAAATAAATTATGGTGCAGAAATTCCAGCAAATAATGGCGCGAATGACTTTACTCATTTGATTTCTAGTATCTTTGCACCACTTGGGTATTACCCCACCACCAAAACTAGCAAAATCACTATGGCAGCAGGATGGGTACCCTCTCTTTTGTGCTGCACAGCTGTACAGTCATGCAGCAAACTATCCTGTAAATTCCACTGCAGGATTGGGGAGCACAGCAGTCTAACTTACTTCAGCTCTTGCCTATATTGCCTCTGACAGTGAATTCTGGCCTATTGTACACAGAAGCTTTGACACTAAGTGAGTGTATGCAGAGACACATGTTCTCGCACGGTTAATTAAACAGTTGTCATAACACCTGCAAACATATTGTTCAAAGACACAGTTAAGTGCTATTCGGAAGTGTTTTTGTTTCTATTGAAACTGCACATTGTGTTCACTGGCAATCTGCTCCTAATTGATGTTTTGCAAGTCTTTCGATCTGTATGTCATGTTTGTGGTGTCATTCTAATGGCTGTCATTAACTTATTGTAATTATTCCCAATTCCTCTACTCTTTGATTTAATCAGAAGGATCGCTGATCCAAGAGTTCACATTTTTTTAAAAAATGTGTCCCTAAATGTAACTCAAAAATATGTTGAAATGCTCCCTTGAAAATTAATTACTTTGAAGTGGAATGAGTGCAAGCAGAAAGTGTGATATATGTGGGTTATTGCAGTTGTGACCAATGTCTATTTAAGAAGCATGTCATATGACATGTGTGATGTCATTGGTTTCTGTCCGACCTCTAGTACAGACTTCTGTATGGTGAAGACCTATTTAATAAGCCACTGTTACTGTGCTTTCAACCCACATGCATCAGCAATCTATTTATTGTGTCACTAGTAGTGACTGGGCAACCCCTATTGTTCCTGTCATGAAGCAGGATGGTCCAATTGGTATCTGCAGAGACTTTAAGGTAACAATCAATCCGGTTCTATGCGCATATCAATACTTGTTACCATTGATTGAAAATTTGTTCACAGACTAAGCAGGAGGACAGAAGTTCAACAAGGTTGACCTATGGCAGACCTATCTGCAAATGGATGTGACAGCTGAATCTCAACCCCTGCTCACACAAAGGTCTATTCTGCTACAAGAGATTGCCTTTTGGAATGACATCAGCACCAGCTTCATTTCAGCATTCACTTGACCAGGTCCTTAGTGGCTTTCAGGGGGTTCAGTGTTACCTGGATGATACATTGTTAACCAGAACCAACAAAGAACAAGGAACAAAAAAAACGTACAGCAGAGGAACAGCCCTTCGGCCCTCAAAGCCTGTACCAACCATACTGCCTATCTCACCTGAACCTTCTACACTTCTGGGGTCTGTATCACTCTTTACAACACTCTACAACATTTAGAAGCCACACTTAAATGCCTTCAGATGCGTGAACCTTGTGTCAGAAAGATAAATGTAGTTTTTTTCAGACATCCTTACAATATCTAGGACATGTAATTTACAGTAAGGTTCAACACAAAGCATCTAAAAAGATGGAAGCTATTATGGAGTCTCCACAGTCAATGAATCTCTCTCAATTTAAGTAATCCCTAGGGTTAATCAGCGACTATGGAAAATTAGTCCGGCAACCGTATTGAAACCGTTACATAGCTTGTGTGCAAAATAGGCATGGCTTTGGTCACCAGAATGCGAAAAAGCCATGATCTGGTTGAATGGCGGAGCAGGCTCGAAGGGCTGAATTGTCTACATATGCTTCTAATCCCTATGTTCCTAAACTGCAAAAGAAGCACCAAAAGAGTCAGAAATGTTAGTCCATTTCAACCCGAAGTTACAATTACAACTTGCATGTGATACTTTGCCATATGGTGGTGGGGCGTTAGTGTCACATATACTACCATCAGGGGAAGAAAGACCAACAGCTTTTTTGTCACAAACGTTAACAAGTGCAGAGTCTTAACTATGCTCACTTGGAGAAGGAGATATTTGGTGTACGGAAATTTCACCAAAACCTGTATGGTCATCATTTCACATTGCTGAAGGACCACAGGCTCTTAACAGCTATTTTTTCATCATACAAAGAAAGGTATCCCTTCATCGGCTGCAAGTAGACTCCAACAATGGTCTTTAATACTACCTGCACATTCCTATGAGATCAGATGCCATCAGTCTGAAAATCATGCCAATGAGGCTGCATTATCACTTTTGCCTTTGCCTGCTGGTCAGATATCACTCAGTGATATTTTTTATTTGCACAGATCAAGAATGTTCCAATGATTACAGCTCAAGTCCAAAGACATAGCAGAAATGATCCTGTGATAAAGAAGATACGAGAAATTATATTAAAGGGGGGAGGATATCAGGAAAACATCCTGCATTAAAACCAGATATTTCCAAGAGACTTGAATTAACAGCACAGGGCGGGTTTCTGTTGTGGGAGATGAGAGTAATTATTCCTCCAAATTTGCGACAAAGATTATTGGAAAACTGCATGAAGGACACCCAGGTATAATATGAATGAAGGAATGAGCAGAATGCTATTTTTGGTGGTTAATAATTGATGCCCAGATAGAAAAAAAGCAGACCATGCCAGTCATGTGCGCAGGTAAATAGTATATCGGTATTGTCTCCATTGCAAATATGGGTGTGATCTAAAATGCCTTGGCACATCTACATGTTGACTTTGGTCCATTTGAGGACCACATGTCATTGTAGACACACATGCAAACTGGCCTGAGGTGGTCTTAATAAAGTGAACCACTTGGAACAAACCATTGGGAACCTCGACGAGATTGTCGCGAGATTCGGAAAACCAGAGCAGATCATGAGCAACAATGGGCCACAGTGTACAGCCCAAGAGTTCGAAGACTACTTGAGGATGTGTGAAGTTCAACATATAGGCCGAAATTCTCTGACCCGGGAGAATCGCCCGGGACTGGTGAAAATCCCACCCCCGCTGTGGCCGGAATTCTCCGCCACCCGGGAATTGGCGGGGGCGGGAATCGCGCCGCGCCAATCGGCGAGCCCCCTGCGGCGATTCTCCAGCCCGCGATGGGCCGAAGTCCTGCCGCTGAGAGGCCTCTCCCGCCGCCGTGGTTTCGGGGGGTGCCCCCACAGTGGCCTGGCCCGCAATCGGGGCCCACCGATCGGCGGGCGGGCCTGTGCCGTAGGGGCACTCTTTTTCCATCGCCGCCACCACTGACTCCACCATGGCGGAGGTGAAGAGAACCCCCCGACCGCGCATGCGCCGGTGGTGACGTCAGCGGCAGCTGATGCACCGGCGGATGTGCAAACCGGGGAAGGCCTTTCGGCCAGCCCCGAACGCCGGCCGGCGGGCGTCAAAGGCCATTGGCGCCGGTTTTAGCGCCAGTCGGCATGGCGCCAACCACTCCGGCACGGGCCTAGCTCCCAAAGGTGCAGAGAATTCCGAACCTTTGGGGAGGCCCGACACCGGAGTGGTTGGCGCCACTCCACTACGCCGGGACCCCCCGCCCCGCCGGGTAGGGGAGAATCCCGGCCATAAAGTGAGCACCTTACCACCTACGAATGATGTAGCTGAAAGTTTTGTCCGCTATTGAAGCAAGCACTAACAGCTTCTAATGACCAAGGTTCGCTTCATCGCCATGTGAACAGGTTTTTAGCAACATAATGAAATATGTTACATGTGACTACATAAAGTTCATTAGCTTTTCTATTGATGAAAAGGAAGCTGATAATTAACTTTGATTTACTCTTGCGGGAAGAGACATCTGACATAAAACAAAACAATAGTCACAGATCTTGGGACAAGAAAGTAACTCACGAAAATGCTTGTATCAACAAGGAAAAACGATTTTGACAAACAGTTATACCATGAGCGAGAAGTGGGTTCCTGCAACTGGTATTTGCTCATATTGGTCCAATCTCATACACGGTCCAAACAAAAGACTAACTTGTGTGGAGACGCCATGCGGATCAATCATTGTCAACACACGCTAGTATGCCAGTGCCAGAACTACTTCAAGAGGTAACGGTCTCTATTTCATGTGCTTCTGACTGTGTAACTTCTAGTTAATTTAAAGAAGAGTTTTCACCAGAAGTACCTGCAACTACCAAGTTTCCCTTGGATATAGAGACTCTACTACTTACCAGGGTGAAGACATCGACTGGAGAACCATAAATACATTTAAAGTCAAGAATAACAGTGTGCAGGCAACCAGTGAGAAATAAAAGCCCACCTGATCGTCTATCCTATTGGTTGTGTTATCATAGTGCAATCATTTCATGTCTGCACTTGCGTATATGTATAAATGACTCTGTTAAAATACTCTTTATTAGTTGTGTTGGGCCTAAGGAAAAAAAAGGGTGTTATATATGTGAGTTTTGGAATTGTGCACAATTTCTCTTTAAGAACTAAGTCATGTGACATGTGTGCTTTCCATCCAGTTTCCTATCCTCCGTAAACCCTGTGTTCAGTTTTAAAGTCCTCAATCACTTTCTGCTTCGCAATCTCTCTTCTAGCATTGTTTAGCCCAGGAAGACAACTCTCCTTCAAGTTATTTACTGCCACATTTATTAAATCCCAGCTGCTCTTTGGCCCACAATTTAACATGACGTTTCTGCAACTCCTGGTCTGTTAATCACATTCTCTGCACCACCTTAAATCTCCCTCCTTGAAACCATTGCCCTCACATACCCGAGAAATCCTTTGCTGTATATCCTTCAACTTTGCTCCATGAATCCCAAGGATTTGAACATCTAAGGTAGACAACTGATTTAACCATCTACCAGCATATCTGGATAGACCAAATACATTATTCGTTATTGCTTAAACTTTCACGATTCAAAAATCAGCCTGAAATCAAAGATAATGACTGGCTTCTCTATGCCACAAACCATCTTACTAAATCTGCCGCTGTGCCTTCTCCACCTTCACCTCCAAAAGTAAGTGCATGGACTTTTTATCACAAAGGTCAAGACATCTATTGAGCTACAACTACTGCCTCACTCTCTTCACCTAACTCGTTGCGAAAAATTCCATTGGTTAGTTATTGCTATCCTAGCTTCTAACTCCAATTTTTCTTCATATTTTTTCCATCCCCCGCCTAGCCCTCTGTCAGCTGATCTTGTTCAAGAGACAATCCTATTGCTCGCTTAACCTCTCTCTAACCAAACTTCCCAGCTTCCCTTCCATATTGCTAACGGTTCCCTTTCCCCATGTACTGTCTATTTCCCCTAGAAATCTGTCATCCTTGACCCTTTCTTCAAAAAATTAACACTTGATCACAGCTGCCCCACCCAGAACCATCTCTAACCTCCATTCCTCCGTCGGGTCCTCAAATGTGTTGGTGCCTCCAAAGTCTGTGCCCAACTTTCCTGTCAATTTCATGTTAGAATCCCTCAAATCAGATTTCTGGCACCCCCATGGCGCTGAATCCCGTTTTTATCAAAATTATCAAATGATATTCCCTTTAGTTTCTGTTAGAGCTGTGAGTGTCTTTATAAATTAAGAAAAAGATGTTTAAAGTGGGTATGTTGTCAGAAGGTATTCTGAGAGACCGGATCTACAGGCATTCAGAGAGGCAAGGACTAATTAGGGACAGTCAGCATTGCTTTGTAAGTGGAAAATCATGTCTCACGAATTTGATTGAGTTTTTTGAAGGGGTAACCAAGAAGGTAGATAAGGGAGTGCAGTCGACATTGTCTACATGGACTTTAGTAAGGCCTTTGACAAGGTACCGCATGGTAAGATGTTGCATAAGGTTAAATCTCATGTGATCCAGGATGAGGTAGCCAATTGGATACAAAATTGGCTTGACAACAGAAGACAAAGGGAGGTTGTAGAGGGTTGTTTTTCAAACTGGAGGTCTGTGATCAGCGATGTGCCTCCGGGATCAGTGCTGGGCCCACTGTTATTTGTTATTTATATTTTCACAGTAACTTCATTTCACTGTTAATGTAAGCCTACTTTTGACATTAATAAAGAATATTATTATTAATGATTTGGATGAGAATTTAGAAGGCATGGTTAGTAATTTTGTAGATGACACCAAGACTGGTGGCACTGTGGATAGTGAAGAAGGTTATCTATGATTCCAACTGGATCTTGACCAATTGGGCCAGAGGGCCGATGAATGGCTGATGGAGTTTAATTTAGTTGTGAGGTGATGCATTTTTGGTAGATTTGAATCAGGGCAAGACCTACTCAATTAATGGTAGGGTGTTGCGGAGTGTTCTAGAACAAACAGATCTAGGAGTACAGGTTCATAGCTCCTTGAAAGTGGAGTGACAGGGTGGTGAAGAAAGCATTCGGTATGCTAGGTTTCATTGGTCAGAACATCGAATACAGGAGTTGGGATGTCTTGCTGAAGTTGTGTAAGACATTAGTAAGGCCACACTTGAAATACTGTGTACAGTTCTGGTCACCCTATTATAGAAAGGATATTATTAAACTAGAAAGAGTATAGAAAAGATTTACTAGGTTGCTACCGGGACTTGATAGTTTGAGTTATAAGGAGAGGCAGGATAGACTGAGACTTTTTTCCCTGGAGCGTTGGAGGCTTCGGGGTGATCTTATCCAGACATATAAAACAATGAGGGGCATAGATAAGGTAGGTTGCAACATCTTTTCTCAAGGTCGGGGAGCCTAAATGTAGAGGGCATAGGTTTAAGGTGAGAGGGAAGAGATACAAAAGGGTCCATAGCGGCAATTTTTTCACACGGATGGTGGTGAGTGGCTGGAATGAGCTGCCAGAGGCAATAGTAGAAGCAGGTACTAATTTGTCTTTTAAAAAGTTACAAGATGGGTCGAGAGGGATATGGGCGAAATGCAGGCAATTAGGACTAGCTTAGTGGTAAAAACTGGGAGGCACAGACAAGGTGGGCAGAAGGGCCTGTTTCCATGCTGTAAACCTCTATGACTCTAAAAACGTTTAGAACGTTTCAGAAGGTGCCAATTAGTGCTCTTATACCCAATAATTCCAGCTTAATTTTTGGAAATTGCTCAAAGTCCCTTGAGTGAATACAGTTAATGGAAACTCCCAGCATTGACTCAGTGTGGGTAGGCAGGCTTCCAGTGCAATGCTTATTAAACTAATGCTAAAAATTGTGAAAACTTAAGTCGCGCTGAATGCAATTTGTTCTTGAAATATCGCCATCAGCAGACAAAGCATGATTGAGCAGAATCTCCATGCCACTGCATGTAAGGATGGTTGTAGGGTAGCTAGCTAATTATTTCCACTGGAAAATTACATTTTCAGTCAGAGAACCTTGTGATAGGGTACTCTCCTCAAACGATACTAGAAGCTGAGAGTATTGGATTGTAAAATTACTCCTTTAATTTACAGAATTTACATATTTTAAAATCTATTGCAAACTTATAAAAGGTAACTGGTGTAGTGCGCTAACGTTTGACAGCATGTTCCAAACCTGTAGCCTCTGCCACCCAGAAGGTCACGGGCAGCTAGCAGGCACATGGAACACCACCACCTGCAGGTTCCCCTTCAAGCCACACAATATCCTGACTTGGAACTAAACCGCGGTGTTCCTTCACTGTCACTCAGGCAAAATTCTGGAACTCCCATCTTAACACTGCTGAGGGTGTACCTCGACAAAATGCAGTACAGCAGTTCATGAAAGTGACTCAACACCACCTTCTCAAAGATAATTAGGGATGAGCAAAGTGTTGCTCAAATCCCGTGAAAAATTTAAAAGAATAAATAAGTAAATGAACAATGGAGTGGTTTTAAAATGATATTGCGTGGGATTTTCCAAAAATTGGGGTAAGTGTCAACCTTGGTGCGAAAACTGGTGCGAATCCCGTTGGCACAACTGATGCGATCTGGACCACAATTGTTCAGCGCTTGGATGAAAAACAATTTCCCCACCTGAGAAACAATGGGCTGGATTCCCCGATCTTGAGGCTATGTCCCCCATGCCGGCATGGGAACGGTGTCATTTTGCGACAGACAAAATGGAGTAAAACGGCCACCGATTCTCCGTTTGGCTGGGGGCTAGCAGCAAGGCAGCCACGCCGAGTTCCCGACGGATGAGGCCACATGCAACCGACGCCGTCGGCAATACGGCCGGTCGGGGGCGGAGCATTTGGGATGGGCCTCAGAGAACGTCCTGAGGTTGTCAGTACGGCGCTCGGCGTACTCTCCGAGTACGCTAATTTGGAGAGGGCAGAGCATCGCGAAAGCAGCGCTGCTCCCCAGTTTCACCGTGAATGGCGATTCGGCGTCGGCAACCAGAGAATCCTGCCCACTGTGCTTGTGGTGCGAGGTGCCTGAATCGCATGCCCTGGGGGTTATCAATGTGGCACTGCATTTAAACTGTTCCATAGTGCTCGCTCTCAGTCAAACCAGGAGGATGGCAGCAAAGAAGTCTGCTCACATTTCATGGAGGGGGCCCTCGCATGTTTGGTTATTGTGGAGGAAGGATGGGTGATCAGCTACCCACAGGCAGGCAGGAGATCCTCTGTTGAGGTCAATAACCCCACCTGGGGGATGGTGGCCACGCTGGTGTGCGCCAGCAGCCCCCACTAGAGGATTAGGGTTCAATTTTGGAAAAAGAAGAATAACCTCGTCTGTAGTGTCAGGATAAGAGCTTCGTGCCCTTTCTCACTGCTCTCCCTTTCAGTCACCCCTCACTATGCCACCTGGACCCCACATGCTGCCAACTCGCTGGGCCCCGTGGTGACCTCCTGCAAACTTCCTCATCTCTCTTGAGACTCCTCCTCACAATTCATCCCTGCTCACATGTGGTGGCCAGACATGTCAGGAGTCATTGCTGGTTGACCCGGCAGACAGACTGCTCACAACAACCCCTCTTGACTCCCTGCAGGATAAGTTTGTTCATAACTGCCACGAGTGAGCAAAGGCATGGCCGAGCTAAGGATCCTAACCACTTTTGAGGAGAGAGCCCTGGAGTTTGCAGAGCAGGAACAGGAACGTGCCTGTGTGGAGAGCAAGGTGAGTCTCTGAGGGAAAAGTGAGGAGATTCTGCGTTGTCATCCAGCTGTCCAAACTTACGTGATGGACAGAACAGGATGACACAACACCTGTGCTAATGCAAGTAGGCTGGGGCTCTCCTTTGGCCATGACATGCCCTGATACCATGTCCCATTCCTTGGAGGAAAGTTACCTGTGCATCCTGGCCTGCGAGTCAAGCCTTGACACCGGTTCCGGGGAGATGTCAGAGGGGGACATTGATGATGCATCACGGCTGTCAGACACACCCTCACCAATGCGGAGACACACACATCTGTGGGCGTTCCCAGAGGCAGGCCTCTGGGTCACTATCTGGTGAACACTACACTGCTGCTGATGCACATCAGGTTGGTCCCAGGGATTAGACAATCGGAGTTCTGCAGGCTCCCCGGACATGGCTGTGCCCCAGATAGGTTCGTCTCTCAGCTTCTGCAGATGCAAAGGCAAAGCTGGGAGTATCAGGAAGGGTTGTCAGTGACACTCCAGTAATTGCAAGGGTGACTGGAGGAGTCCCAAAGCCTTCAGTTACTGGAGATTGTGCTGGCAATGCGAGGCACCAGGCCAGCACTGCAAGGGCGGGGACCACAGTGGGAAACTTGAGGCTTGACAGCATATCCATGGCGTGAGAAACCTGAAGCAGGGCTTCGGTCCATGAGGTCCACAGTTCAGGGCATGAACCTCGTGGTGCAGGAGATCAACTGCTTGAAACTGGTGGGCATCCACGAATGTCCACTTCAGAAGATGGTAGGGCTTCTGGATCTCACTCCAGCTGCCCCTTTATCCCATGGAATGACCCAGGGGCCTATGAGCACTCAAAGGATCTGCTGGTGCACAGCCTGGGGCCACCCACCTAAGAAAACTTGGGAATGTTGAACTCATCTGACTCCCCCCTTCCAGAGACCAGGACACCTCAACCACAGTGGACAGAACAGGATGGCACAGCAACACCTGTGCTAACCGCATGTAGGCTGGTCTTTCCAGATCCCTGCCCTCCAGAGGATACCTGCAAAGGGCATCTCTAGCATCAGGGGGTGGTAGACAGCAGGGGGTGGGGATCCCCCTCCATCTCCGATGTAGATCCTGGGGAGACACCTAGACATAGTAGGAGGGTTCCTGATGCTAAGAACTTGTAGGTGCACAGTGTGAACATGGGTAAAGTTAGGCACTGGTAGCTCTTGAACACTGTCATTTGTTTTATTATGATCTATGACTGCATTAAATCCAACTGTTGCTCACCATGTTTAGGCTGCACAAGCTGAACTGATATCTTAATGGGATGGTGCTTCTCACCTTCAGGATGCTTGTGGTCTCACAGCACCTCCTTGCAATGAGATCATCTCAGTGCAATTGTTTCATTCCCTGTGACAGGACTCAGTCATGATGCAGGGAGTCCTCAACCCAGCCTCTAGCTCCTCAATAGATTATCTGTGCTCATTCTCGCTCCGTCATAAGCCGGGGAGTCTGCAAGCTGGCATAAGACTGTTAGGAGTCAGACAGTAACGGTATCTGTGAGGAGAGTCACGCACCTTTCCTCACTGCGAGTGATCATCACCCCCCCTGTATTAAATGGACAGCTGAAACGCGTAGGCTCCCAATCACAGCTCCCTGAATAGTGACTGATGTGACCATCAATTCACAGGACACGTGGTTGGAAGTGAACAGTGGTTTTAATAGTCTTACAACTGAGCCTGCCTGCGACGAGATGAACTGGCAGCAGGCTCACAACTGCAGATCTTTATACTTCCAGTTAGTGGGAGGAGCCATGGGCGGAGCCACGGGCGGAGCCAAGGGTGGAGCCCAGCACAAACTCCTCATCTCTCCCTATGGGCAGAGCCGCGCAACTGCTCGTATACCGAGCTTACAGAGACACAACACATACAATATAACACAGTGTGAATTACTAGGATTGTGATTCACCAGATTCACCCCCTGTAAAAAAATTCAGGTCCAGCGGGGGTGATTGGTTTACAAATTGAGTCGGTCCGGTCGTCGAGTTGTCATCTGCGATCTACGAAGCACCGGGGTTGTAGCCTCTTCTGGTGGCTGGGTGGTGGCGGTCGGCGAGGGTACCATGGCGGACTCCGGGGGTGATTCGGTCCGAGTTTCGTACCCGACTGGTTCGACTGGTGGCGGGGAGCGCCGGAAACCCATAGACGTGGGGACGCGGAGCACAGACACTGAACCTCCAGGCGTGGAGGCACCGGGCACGGGGGGTTAGGTGGGGTGTAGTGTGAAGGGCGCCTCGACGGTAGTGGTGTCGGAGTTGGATCCTGCAGGCGCCAGGTCCCGGAGGGAAACAGTGTCCTGCGGCCGTCAGGGTATTCGATGAACGCGTATTGGGGGTTCCAGTGGAGTAGGAGCACTCTCTCCACGAGTGGGTCAGTATTGTGGGTCCGGACGTGCTTCCGGAGGAGAACCGGGCCCGGTGTCTTCAACCATGCTGGGAGCGAAACCCCCGTGGTAGTGCCCCTGGAAAAATCAAATAGCCGCTCGTGAGGGGTCCGATTGGTGGCAGTACATAGGAGGGACCTAATAGCATGGAACGCGTCGAGGAGGACCTCCTGCCAATGGGAGGTCGTGAGCTTCCTGGACCGGAGGGTCAGTAGAACGGTCTTCCAGACCGTCACGTTCTCCCTCTCCACCTGCCCGTTCTCCCTGGGGTTGTAGCTGGTAGTCCTGCTCGAGGCAATGCCCTTGTCGAGCAGGTACTGACGGAGCTCGTCGCTCATAAAGGACAAATCCCTGTCGCTGTGTACATAGCTGGGGAAACCAAACAGGGTGAAGATGCTGTGCAGGGCCCTAATGACTGTGTGGGAGGTCATATCGGGGCACGGGATACCAAAGGGGAAGTGGGAGAACTCGTCTATGATGTTTAAGAAGTACACATTCCGATTGGTCGAGGGGAGTGGCCCTTTGAAATCGATGCTCAGGCGTTCAAAGGGCCGGGAGGCCTTTACCAGGTGGGCCCAGTTTGGTCTATAGAAGTGCGGTTTGCACTCCGCAGAGATCGGGCAATCCCAGGTGATGGCTTTTACCTCCTCGGTGGAGAAAGGCAGATTTTGGGCTTTGTCGTTGTGGGCGAGTCGGGTGACCCCCGGGTGGCAGAGGTCATTGTGGATAGCTTTCAGGCGGTCGTCATGCGCGCTGGCGCACGTGCCGCGGGACAGGGCATCTGGGGGCTCGTTGAGCTTCCCCGGTCGGTACATGATATCGTACTTGTAGGTGGCGAGTTTGATCCTCCACCGTCGGATCTTATCGTTTTTAATTTTGCCCCTTTGTGAGTTGTCGAACATAAAGGCAACCGATCTTTGGTCGGTGGTGAGGGTAAACCTCCTACCTGCGAGGTAGTGCCTCCAGTGACTTATAGCTTGTGCTTCCTTTTTGACCGAGGAGTGTCGAAGTTCCGAAGCGGAAAGGGTTCGGGAGAAAAAGGCGACTGGTCTCCCTGCCTGATTTAGTGTGGCTGCGAGAGCGACCTCTGAGGCATCGCTCTCCACCTGAAAGGGGACGGATTCATCCACCGCCCGCATGGCCGCTTTGGCGATGTCCTCCTTGATGCAGGTGAAGGCCTGGCGAGCCTCATCTGATAGAGGAAAGAGTGTGGCCTGAAATAGTGGGCGGGCTTTGTCCGCATACTGAGGGACCCACTGAGCACAATATGAGAAAAACCCCAGGCACCTTTTGAGGGCCCTGGGACAATGAGGGAGAGGGAGTTGTAAGAGGGGGCGCATACGGTCCGGGTCGGGGCCCAGGACTCCGTTTTCCACGACATAGCCGAGGATGGCTAGCCTGGTCGTGCGGAAAACGCATTTCTCCATGTTAAACGTGAGGTTGAGTTTCTGGGCAGTCTGGAGAAATCAATGGAGGTTAGCGCGTGGTACTGCTGATCATGGCCGCAGATGGTGACGTTGTCCAAGTACAGAAACGTGGCCCGCAGTCCGTACTGGTCCACCATTCGGTCCATTGCTCGTTGGAACACCGAGACCCCATTCATGACGCCAAAGGGAACCCGGAGGAAGTGGAAGAGGCGGCGATCGGCCTCGAATGCCGTGTAGTGGCGGTCCTCCGGGCGGATTGGGAGCTGGTGGTATGCAGACTTGAGATCCACCGTGGAGAAGACTTTATAATGAACGATCTGATTCACCATGTCTGCAATCCTGGGGAGGGGGTACGCATCGAAGAGTGTGAACCGATTAATGGTTTGGCTATAGTTCACTACCATTCGGAATTTTTCCCCGGTTTTGACGACCACCACCTGAGCTCTCCAGGGGCTATTACTGGCCTCTATGATCCCCTCACGTAGAAGCCTATGGACCTCGGTTCTGATAAACACCCTGTCCTTCAGGCTGTATCGCCTGCTGCGAGTGGCTACGGGTTTGCAGTCCGGCGTGAGATTGGCAAAGAGTGAAGGGGGGTCGATTTTTAGCGTAGCGAGGCTGCAGATAGTGAGTGGGGTCAAGGGTCCGCCGAAGCTGAGTGTGAGGCTTTTGAGGTTGCACTGGGAGTCGAGTCCCAGTAAGAGTGGGGCGCAGAGTTCGAGGAGTACGTATAGCTGGATGTTCAAGTAGCTAGTGCCCTGGATCGTTAGGGTTACGGTGGTGCGCCCTTGGAGGTGAACGGAGTGTGAGCCCAAAGCGAGGGAGATAGTTTGCCGTGCAGGGAAAATATGGAGCGAACAGCGTCTTACCAGATCTGGGTGTACGAAGCTCTCGGTGCTCCCAGAGTCAAAGAGGCACGGTGTCCTGTACCCATTGATTTTAACAGTCATCATTGAGTTGCGGAGGTACATAGAACATAGAACAGTACAGCGCAGAACAGGCCCTTCAGCCCTCGATGTTGTGCCGAGCAATGATCACCCTACTTAAACCCACGTAACCCGTATACCCGTAACCCAACAATCCCCCCATTAACCTTACACTACGGGCAATTTAGCATGGCCAATCCACCTAACCCGCACATCTTTGGACTGTGGGAGGAAACCGGAGCACCCGGAGGAAACCCACGCATACACGGGGAGGACGTGCAGACTCCACACAGACAGTGACCCAGCCGGGCATCGAACCTGGGACCCTGGAGCTGTGAAGCATTGATGCTAACCACCATGCTACCGTGAGGCCCCAAATTCGGACAATTCGGAGGTGATTCGGACACGACTGGTCCAACATGACCGCGCTGAGTTGCGGGTAGTCGGCGGCTCGATCAGCTGTGCTGGAGTGGCCCCGTGATGACTGCCCTCTGAGTTCGTAGTCTTCGAGGTGGGTTTCAGAGTTTGAAGAGGATGGGTCCCAAGATGGCCGCCCCCGTGGATCGCACGTGGTGGGCGGCGAGGAAGATGGCGCCCAAGATGGTGGCCCCCATCAGTCGTACGTGGCCGGCAGCGTGGTGGGGGGTTGCCAAAATGGCGGGCCCCATGAGTTGCACGTGTCGGGGGGGGGGGGGGGCGGAGTCGGCGTACAGGCCGCAGCATTTCGGGACCTGCGGGCCTGTGAGTTTTGGAAATGAGTGCTCTGGGCTGAGGGAGAGTTTGGAGAGGGGGATTTCTTCGCCAGGCAGACCCGGGCATAGTGTCCTTTGCGACCCAGCTGCTGCAGGTCGCGTTGCTGGCCGGGCAGTACTGCTGTGGGTGCTGGGGCAGTCCGCAAAAATGGCACACTGGGGCTGCGTAGTGGGTGGGTGGCCACATGGCGCAGGCCTGGGGCAGTCGCTGGTCGGGGGCCCAAGATGGGGTCGTTTGGTCTGCGGGGAACGAGGTGAGGCTGCGGAACGAGACCTCCATGGTAGTAGCCAATTCTACAGTGTCCTCCAAGTTCTGGGCCCCTTTTTCAAGCAACCGCTGCCACACATAGTTTGACCTGAGCCCTGCCACGTACACATCTCTGACAGTGAGCTCCATATGCTGTTTGGCTGATACAGCTTGGTAATTACAGTCCCGAGCTAAAGTTTTTAAATCCCGCAGGAATTCATCCAACGACTCCGCGGGGCGCTGGCGGCGGGTCGTAAAAATGTGGCGCGCGTAAACCTCGTTGATGGGCCTCACGTACATTCGATCTAGCATGGCTAGGGCCTCCGTATACGAGGTAATACTGTTAAGTTGAGTAGAGATACGGTGGCTCACCCTTGCGTGCAGTAGACTGAGTTTCTGCTCCTCTGTAGTTTCTGATGTGCTTGATTCAGCCAGGTAGGCCTTGAAAAGACATCTAAAGATGTGCGGGTTAGGTGGATTGGCCATGCTAAATTGCCCGTAGTGTAAGGTTAATGGGGGGATTGTTGGGATAGGGGTTACGTGGGTTTAAGTAGGGTGATCATTGCTCGGCACAACATCGAGGGCCGAAGGGCCTGTTCTGTGCTGTACTGTTCTATGAAACATCTGAGCCAGTGTTGAAAGATTTCTTTCGCCTCTGCAGCCTGCGGGTTGAGTTCTAGTCGATCAGGTTTGAGGGCTGATTCCATAGTAGTTTTCTTCAAGTTTCCTAAGACTATTAAATTGATGTGACCATCAATTCACAGGACACGTGGTTGGAAGTGAACAGTGGTTTTAATAGTCTTACAACTGAGCCTGCCTGCAACGAGATGAACTGGCAGCAGGCTCACAACTGCAGATCTTTATACTTCCAGTTAGTCGGAGGAGCCATGGGTGGAACCATGGGCGGAGCCAAGGGTGGAGCCCAGTACAAACTCCTCATCTCCCTCTATGGGCAGAGCCGCGCAACTGCTCGTATACCGAGCTTACAGAGACACAACACATACAATATTACACAGTGTGAATTACTAGGATTGTGATTCACCACAGTGACTCAGCACACTCTCCACCCCTGGTTGACCCTGAAGTGACCATGTCCTGAAGGGGCACTCAGTTGTCCATCCTACTTGTCGCCCTCCGTAAAGCATGTGGTGATCAGAATGTCTCTCGCCCTCCTGCCAATGCATAACCGCGCGCTTCTTCCGTCACCTCTGGAAGCTCATCCTCAGTGTCCTCATGCACTTCCTCCTCAACCCAGGAGAAGTGCTGCACCAGCAGGCCCTCTTCTGGCAGCTCCTGACCCCATTACAGGGAAAGGTTGTAGAGGGCAAAGAAAACCACCACAATGCGGTTGTTCCTCTTGGGCTATATTTTAGGTCTCCACCAGGCAGTGGAAATGCATCTATAGGAGGCTGATGGTCCTCTCAATGACTGTATGTGTCACAGTGTCTGCCTTGATCTAACGGGTCTCCATTGTAGTCTGTGACCTCCGCACCGGTGTCATCAGCCACATCTTGAGGGGATAACCCCTGTCCCTGAGGAGCCATCTCTGTAACCTAGAGGTCCCTCAAAAGGTTCCGTGCTCAGACTGCCCAAGGATAAAGCTTTCATGAAGGCTCCCAGGAAATGGGTACAAACCTGCATGATGCACATTTTGTGGTCACAAACTTACTGCACGTTGAGGGAGTGCAACCCCTTCCTGTTGATGAAGGGAACCTTGCTACCATGGGGCGGGAGAGGCACATTAGGGCTATGAATTACACCCTGCATCTGTGGCAAACCAGCTATCTGCCCAGCCCCATGGATATCTCACCCTGTCTGGCCTGGTCCATGGATGTCTCACCCAGTCTGGCCTGGTCCATCAATGTCTTACTCTGGCCTGGTCCATGGATGTCTCACCCAGTCTGGCCTGGTCCATCAATGTCTTACTCTGGCCTGGTCCATGGATGTCTCACCCTGTCTGGCCTGGTCCATGGATGTCTCACCCAGTCTGGCCTGGTCCATTGATGTCTCACCCAGTCTGGCCTAGTCCATGGATGTCTCACCCTGTCGGACCAGGTCCATGGATGTCTCACCCTGTCTGGCCTGGTCCATGGATGTCTCACCCTGTCTGGCCTGGTCCATGGATGTCTCACCCTGTCTGGCCTGGTCCATGGATGTCTCACCCTGTCTGGCCTGGTTCATGGATGTCTCACCCTGTCTGGCCTGGTCCATGGATGTCTCACCCTGTCTGGCCTGGTTCATGGATGTCTCACCCTGTCTGGCCTGGTCAATGGATGTCTCACCCAGTCTGGCCTGGTTCATGGATGTCTCACCCTGTCTGGCCTGGTTCATGGATGTCTCACCCTGTCTGGCCTGGTCCATGGATGTCTCACCCTGTCTGGCCTGGTCCATGGATGTCTCACCCTGTCTGGCCTGATCCATGGATGTCTCACCCTGTCTGGCCTGGTCCATGGATGTCTCACCCTGTCGGACCAGGTCCATTGATGTCTCACCCAGTCTGGCCTGGTCCATCAATGTCTCACTCTGGCCTGGCCCATGGATGTCTCACCCTGTCTGGCCTGGTCCATGGATGTCTCACCCTGTCTGGCCTGGTTCATGGATGTCTCACCCTGTCTGGCCTGGTTCATGGATGTCTCGCCCTGCCTGGCCTGGTCCATCAATGTCTCACTCTGGCCTGGTCCATGGATGTTTCACCCTGTCTGGCCTGCTCCAGTTTGAAAATAATATAGTCGCTCGCCCTGGCAAAGGGTGCATCCTGTGACATTCCACACAGGTCCCAGGTGGAGCCCTGGAACAATCCAGAGGCTTATAAATTCAGAGCTGCAGTAACTTTGTCGACCACAGCCAGTAGGTGCCCTCCTGCGCCATATGGCGTCAGTCCATGTGGGCATGACAAAAGTGCCTCTCCGTTTCCTTAGTAAGCCTGATCCTCTGGCGCTAGATGATCCTCTGGCGCTAGATGGTGTCTGTGAGCTCCATGAGGGAGATCTGACTACAGCACACTGAGCCGCCATCTCCGCTTTCAGGCTCCCTCCTCAGCTGGTGCGACCTCCGACTGCTGAACCTGGCCTGCGACCCCCTAATTAGCATGTTGACACTCCAAGATTAGTGCAGCCGCACATTGATGTTTGTGTCTCTCCTCCATCGCTATGATGAAGAGCTCCACTGGCTCCATCTCAAAATCATTCACGAACCTGCAAGGGAATAGAGAGAAAGATTGGTGATCCAAGACTTACAATTGCCATGCTTTGACCCATTGGTCATCCTGACCCGGGGGCAGCCAGTCCAGGAACATCATCTACTGTGCTCGCACTCTTACTTGTAACAAGTCCCCTCCAGAACAGGACAGTTCCCTTGAATTTGCCCTTTCCCACTCTAACTCGCAGCAAGGCATCAGTCAAGGGCAGCCTTCTCTTGCACATGGGACCACTGGTGGATCTTTCAGGAGAGACTTGTGTTTAATCATCGCACCTGGCTGTAGACATCTGGACAGTGAGATATATGTTGGGTAAGGGGGAGGGGTTCACAATGATCTGTACTTGTTGGTGTTGGGGATCCTGAGGGATTTGAGCCCCTTGGCTGTTGTTCCCGAGGCATCAGCTTGCAGCCTTGGTACTGCCTTAGATTTGACACTGTTGGGAACTGATGGTCCAAAGGGTTAAACCTTTGGTCCATCAAGTCTGCACCGGCCCTTGGAAAGTAATCCCACCTAACCTTTTTGGACACTATGGACAATTTATCCTGGCCAATCCACCTAACCTGCACATCTTTGGACTGTGGAAGGAAACCGGAGCACCCGGACGAAACCCACGCAGACACGGGGAGAATGTGCAGACTCCACACAGACAGTGACCCAAGCAGGGATTCGAACCTGGGATCCTGGAGCTGTGAAGTGACGGTGCTAACCACTGTGCTACCATGCTGCCCCTTGCTGCTCCTCACCAAACCCCCCCCAAAAGAAGGGGGGGGGGGGGGCGGTGGCGGGCAGGGAAGATTGCATTCGGAAAATCACCGGTGCAAATCCCATTTTTGGCCTTTTATGAGATTTAGCAACCATTATGGGACTTGCGCCCTTGGCGAAATCACACACATTAAGTTATTTTCCTACAGTTGCATTTTAGCAATGTCTAGGACTGCTTTTATAGACTTGACATACTGTGGCATGTCTGCCTCTGTCTTTTAAAATACTTTTGCCCTGCAGAGAGGTTTAATAATCAGATTCTGCTCCACAAAGGAATGCTATTTGATTCCCAATTAATAGGCTGAACTTGCAGGTCTACCATTAGAAATTGGAAATGTCTCCCTAAACCTTGGGGCTTCACTTATTCCGAATTGTTGTTGGCCTCTAACTGTAGTACTGCAGAATGTCTTATATTTCTTAGCTGGCCGCTTCGCCTTCAAAGTTGCTGGAAATGCTTTCCTCTGAGCAAAAAGGTTACCAGTGTGAAGCTTTCGATCTTGTTGACGTGGGTGATGGATGCTGGAATGAAGAAATGTGTCAAAACTAATTTAACTGAGCCTCGGTGAATTGGGGAGCAGTATAAAAAGAGAGTACATCCGACAACGATTGCGTTTTTCTGTCATGAGGAGAAGTACTGCACCACTGGGAGCAGAAGAGAAAATTATTTTTCCTCTTCATTACGACTCCAATTTGCTACCCTCCTATCCTGTCCTGTCTCATTTGTCTTTTAACGAGATTGTAGAAGTGCTTATTATTCTTCCTCCAAATGGTGATGGCTTGTCATTCCCTGCTAACCGAACTTGATGAATATTTTCCACAGGCTCGCTCATGCCTGCCTCATAGGTGGCATATTGCGAGCAGACCAAATGATCCACCTCTTTCAGGAGCCAGAAAAACTGAACTGGTACAAATCAACCTTCTTAATTTGCACCTGCTAATGAGCTATCGAGCAGCTGTGGAGAAATCAGTCTGTGAGACTGTCCAAACTTCGAGCCCTTGGGTAGAAATTGGAGAGGTGACGAGTGATGGAGGAGAATAGGTTCGATAAAAATTTTATGATCTCCGACTCCTGATCATTATTTTGGGACCCTTATTGACATATATGTCCAGATTCTGGTAGGGTCATTATCTAACTAAGGTGTGATTACCCCCACAGTCTTGACACTGACTGTCGGGGACTGGCTTCTGTCTTTTCTGCCATTGACCTAAATAATTGTCTGGGGGAGTGCACACAAGATAGACAAACAAGGAGGTTCGTACTCTCACAGTACAGCCTTCCCAATCTCTTCTGACCATTTAAATCTTCTATTATTGTCCTTCATACGCTTTTTCCAAGTACCAAGAAGAAAATATACCCCTTCCCCACAGACAGGGTAATGCATGAAGAGCACTCACTTCAATGAGCTGTGGGAGGGGAGCCAGGGCTGACATGCTGCGCTGAACACGAGGCAGGGTAGTTAGGAGAGCGAGTGGAAGAAAAGAACAAAAAGCAAAAACAGTTGATTGAGCCAAAGATTTGCATAAACCCTGTTCAAAAATAGCATGGTTTTCTTCACTGCTTTTTACAAATGCCACTTTAGAGCAGCTAGAGTGATTTCTAAAGGAGATCAGAGACACACAAGTGCTTTGAAGTTGACCTGCAAATAAAATTGTTGCAAATCAGGTCATCAGACACGATTACTTCCTGCATGAATAATCAGAGAAAACATCCAAGAGCAAGATTAAGCAGATGTGATAAGATCTAATGCCTTACATTAAGAATCATTTGAGACAGCTCTTTCATCAAAAGTATTAAATTATCCAGCACGCCTGCATTTAAAAACTTCTGCTGCAGGAGAGGATGAAACATTATTGTCTTGTATTTTTAGATTATTACTTTCCTTGAGTTTTCATTCAGATATTAAAAATGCACCCGTGTCCATTTTCCCATTTAAATTCTAGTGGATTGTCTGCATCACTACTTCTGTTTTGTCAGAATTCTTCCGAGGCAGTACCTTCGGATCGAGGATGCTTGCAATCCAGCTCGATAAGTTCTGAAATGGCTGATAAGTCCAGGACGAGATCTGCAAACTCTGTGGTGCTGTTGGTGCTTGAAGGCTTTGAGCTGTGATATAATAGAATTTACTTTTTCCCAGAGCAATCCTTGGGCGGCATTCTCCCCTACCCGGCGGGGCGGGGGGTCCCGGCGTAGGGGAGTGGCGCCAACCACTCCGGCGTTGGGCCTCCCCAAAGGTGCGGAGAGGCCTTTTGTGGGGTCGGAGAATTTCGCCCCTTATGTCTATGTGTATTTTATTGTTTTTCCAGAATCCCATTAAATTTTGGGGTAAACTTCCATCAATTTCAATTTCTTGTGCTCAGACTTGGTAGTTTTGAAAAGTCTGATTGTCATTGATCAGGGTGGAGGTCAGATTTCCCAATCTCAAACCGGTGGGACTTTTCCATGTCCCCGCGGCAGGTTTAATGGCAGGTGAGAGTGGGAGACCCAAGAATCGGTTTCACCCTGATGTGAAATAACAATGTGATCTTTTGCTATTATCTGCCATAACAGTGTGCAATTTGCGCTAGGGGTCGGTGTGATACCAATTTGCATCATGCTAATGAGATGCAGATGAAGACCCCTCCATAATTTCCCCTCCACCTCCGATTATCCGTGACGCCAGCGGGAAACTACACCGGCTCAGGACACGTATGGGCCAATCAGGCGTGTAAAAGTCAGGACTTATCTTAAAGGGACTGGATCTTCATTCCGAGATTTTCCCAGGGATCGGATCTTCATCCAGAGATTTTTGCTCAAAGATCAGAACTTCACCAAAACACTCGGCTCAGGGATCAGATCCTTCAGCTGCAGATGGAAGGTCCTGTTGGATGGCATGGGTCTATTGGATGTACCGCAGGGTCAAGGGGGTGAGTGGACCTTGTGGAATAACATGATTATAGAATCCCTACGATGCAGAAGGGAGTCGTTCGGCCCATAGACCTGAACCAACTCTTTGAAAGAGCACTCAATCCCACTGCCCACCCTATCCTGTAACACCACAACCCCACCTGACCTGCACATTCATGTGCACGAACTGGAAAGAGAGAAATGAAGAGGTGGTGCAGGTTCCAGGCTTGAGTGGGGCAGGAGAGGTTGGGGTCCAGGGAGATGAGGGAATCGGAGGGGTCACTCAATGTCAGCTAGAATGGAGCATGAGGATTGGAAAAGACGTGGTGGGTTGCAGGCAAGTAGAGGGAGAGGTATGGAGAGGTGAAGAGGCCTGAAATGGTTTGAGGAGTTGAAAAGTCTGAAGGGGTTCACAGGGAGGGGTCAGGTGAGTCAATGGGTGGATTCCTGGGGTGCAAACTTAAGGTAACCAAGGTAGGAGGGTATGATGAAGGTTAAAGGGGGTGGAGGGAGCCAGTAGGGTGGGAGGGTTAGGGCGCGATGATGTTTCGTGAAGGGATGGTGAGCAGAGTAGGTGAGGATGCTCACAGATTCAGATGTGTGGGCATGCTGAGGGCGCGCAAGTCAAAAGTAACAGGGTAGGATTCTAGGGGAGGAAGGGAACTCCAATGTTAACCTGAACATTTCCGAATGCGACGGGGGAGATTGAATGTTATATTGAGAGAGAACGGGGTCAAAGATAATGGGAGGCAGCATGTGGGAGGCAGCGTGTGGATTATTGGAGAGGGAAAAATATGTTGAATTGAAGGTAGAGGGCTCCAAAGACAGACAGGGGCATATTAGGCATGGTTGTCAGAGGCCATCACCAGATTAGAACAAAGGATGGAGAAGTACATCCACATGTTTTGGCCCCGATATGCCAATGCATCAAGGTTGTCATGGAAAGCCACCCTTAGAGATCTGGATCCAGCCTTTTCAGCTGGATATGTACAAGGACTAGCATGCCATCATTTCAGCCATGAGAAAGTTCAGCATTGGCTGGAGGAGAGTGGGCTGGGGCACCTCCACTCTCTAGGAGTCCCTTCTCCTCCAGGTGGGGCCTTTGTTACTCCTCCCGATAGGTAACTATGGCAGCCTTCCACCCAGGATTCCCCTGCGCTGTCCAATTTCTCCAGGTCCACTCTGCCTGCCACTTCTTCAACTCCAATTCCTCAGGCCGAGGAGGGTGCACTTGCCCCACATCCAAGAGATACAAAGCAGGGGCCCAGGTCTCCAGAGGATGGTAGCTAAAGCCATCACAGAGAACAGGATGTAGCAGTCAGCAGGCTATCTCCACCTCTGCTGCAGATGTTGGAGGAGCACTGACATGTGCGACATAGAATAAGAAAAATGAAGAAACCTTGAGCACTGTCTCTCGCTCATCTGTCGGTGTGAGAAATGTCTTCGTTACACCCTTGGTCATGTCAAATGACCCCATGAAATGGGTCTGTCAGCTTTAGTTTTGGCTCTTAATGGGGCCTTGGGGGGGCTCTTCCCCTTTCCCTGCCTGATGACAATGGGCCCTTTTTCTCACCCTCAGTTGACTAAGAGCCAGGAAAAAGGCAACATTGCCCATTGCATCCACTCTCCAAACCTGCTTGCCTCTACGGAAAAATTGAACAGATACATGATTGTACATACAGAACCACATTGTACATAACTGCAATGATCACCTTCCAGTCACAAGCTAGCGAGACACTATGAAGCCCTTGCAGCCCTTATTACAGGCATTCCATCTCTCGATGGTCCTGCACATGCAGTGCTGCCTTGAGCATCAATGAAAAAAACAATTTGATCCCATCGTGATATGCCATTGAGCCATGGTGAAGTTTCCAGTCAATGAAAGGTTTTGCGTCGATGCTTAATTAGGTTCTGTATTTCTTGATCATTTTCATCAAACCGGACATAATTTCCAGATAGAGAAACCAAGCAAACCTTCGCAGATGCATGTTATGGTTGACTTTGAGGTTGACCAGGCAGTATGAACACACTGCAGCTTGTGTTGGCTGGAGTTTGAGAGGTTGGCAGTGAGGCACTGTCTAAGAAGGGCTGCCTAGGTGGTATCTTTGAGGCCTTTAATGTTAATTTCCTTGTGGAATTGCTTTTGTTGATTCCATTGTCGGGATCAGGCTATGATACACGAACAGACTCAAAAACAGCTTCTTCCCCACTGTCACCAGACTCCTAAATGACCCTCTTATTGACTGGCCTCATTAACACTACACCCTGTATGCTTCAACCGATGCCAATGCTTATGTAGTTACATTGTATATCTTGTGTTTCCCAATTATGTATTCTCATGTATTTTATTGTATTTTCTTGAATTTTGTTTAATTCCCTTTTCTTCCATGTACTGAATGATCTGTTGAGCTGCTTGCAGAAAAATACTTTTCACTTTACCTCGGTGCACGTGACAATAAACAAATCCAATCCAATGATATGTCAGACAATGATATGTCCAGCAGTTGTCAGTATCTGACATGGCATGGATATGTGGATATCTCTGTGGTTCCTTGTTCAAAGGATGAAATAGTCAAGCACGTGCCAGCATTTGGACCATTGTTGTTGCCATGAGGTCCAGTGCTGTTTTGGTCTTGGTTATGGCAAGATCATGTTCCAGACAGTTCATCAGGAGGATGATTTTGTTGGAACTTTCTTTCCCTACTCTACTCCTTCCTTGCCTATCTCATCCTTTCAGAGATTCAAACCTTCCCTGACTCTGGCATTGAAATCTCCACAGAGGATCAGTTTGTCACCACCTCCCCCCTCCCCCCCAACTCCATATGACCCTGACACATAGGTTCTCGACCCAAAGGTCAAAACCGTGTCCATAGCGTCAGCAGAATGACTGAGCCAATTTAAAATTAAATGAGGTGAATGCATCATGGTATCATAATTTATTGTTATCAGTGCTATCCAAGAGGGAAAACATCTATATTACACGTGTCTTGGTTAACCTTGCCCCGGGTGAAACCCCAAGCTTGAGCAACTGTATGTGGCTCAGTGGTTTTTGATCCATTTGTTCAAGGGATCTGAGTATCACTGTCAAAGTCAGCATTTATTCCCCACCCCTAATTTAATTTGAGAAGATTTGAGAAGATGATGGGGCTTTCTCCTTCAATCCCTGCAGCCCATGTGATGTAGGTACCCCAGTGTTGTTAGAGGGGGAATTCCAGGATTTTGACCCAGTAACTGCAAAGGTGATATAGTTCCAAGTAAGAATGGTCTGTGACTTGAAAGGAAACTTGCAAGTTGTGATGTTTCCATATGCTGCTGCTCTTTTCTTTCAGAAAAATAGAACTCACGGATTTTTGTTGTTTTGTGGAAGAACCCTTGGCGAATTGCTGAAGCGATTCTTGTAGACTGTACACATTGATGCTACTGTGCACTATTGATTTTATTTATTGTCACATGTACCGAAGTACAGTGAAAAGTATTTTTTGTGGCCGAGGGAACGTACACAGTACGTACATCGTAGACAAAAAGAATAATCAACAGAGAATATTGACAAATAGTACATCGACAAACAGTGATTGGTTACAGTGCGGAACTAGGGGCCAAACAAAGGAAATGCATGCGCAAGAGCAGCATGGATCGTCGTGAATAGGGTTCTTACAGGGAACAGATTAGTCCAAGGGGGAATCATTGAGGAGTCTTGTAGCTGTGGGAAAGAAGCTGTTCCTATGTATGGATGTGCGGATCTTCAGACTTCTGTACCTTCTGCCTAATGGAAGGGTCTGGAAGAAGGCAATAGTGAATAGTGTCATGTGAGAGTACCTTTAAGAAATGGGTGTTTATGACTGCAGTGATGTCAGAGAGTGGGGGGAGCTGGGCTGTCTGTCAGCTGTTTTAGGCTGTTTGCTGCAGGGTGTGTTTTAGTTTCGTTTTCAGAGCTGGATAGCTGCAGTCACCTGCAGCCAGAAGGTGTATGAGTCTCTCTCTCTCTGTAATTTAAAAACTGTAAATCAATCCTTTGGTGATTTAAAACTAATAACTGCTCTCAGTAGTTATTAACTACTACAAGTAGTTAGTAGTTAACTAACTACTACAGTACTTTAACCTGATGTGCTTCTGGTAAAAGTTATTTTTTATATCTTATGGATGTTAAAAGGACAACTTAAGGATTACTTAGTGTTGTATTATTTGGGGGTTGTATTCGAATTAATGGTTGTTAAGATGTTCACTGTATGTTTTAAAAAGGTTAACTTGAGTTCATAGAATAAACATTGTTTTGCTTTAAAAAAGTTATTTTCCATTTCTGCTGTACCACACCTGTAGAGTGGGCCATGTACTCCCCATACCACAATCTATTAAAAGTTGTGGGTCAGGTGAACTCCATGATACACTTTGGGGTTCTCTAAACAATGGCCCATAACAAATTGGGGGCTCGTCCAGGATAAAAGTATATATATTGGATTGGCTTAGTGAGGTGTGAGCATATTGTGGTTGCTTTTCAGGTGTGGTATTCTAGTTTAAGTAGGGAGTGAGTTGTGGACAATGGCTCTTTCAGAGGTTCAGAAGAATTTGGGGGTGGAGACGGTCATACGCAGTATCTTACGGACAGAGACTAAAAATAGACTGTTAGATTTGGCAAAAACATTGCACTTAATATTACCTGACAAAATGCGAAAAGGTGAGGTAATTATGGCGGTGGCTAAGCATTTAAAGTTGCCTGAGATACAGTTTGACTCATTGGAAATGGCAAAAATTCAGTTACAAATTAAACAAATGGAACATGAGAAAGAATTAAAGCAGCTTGAATACGAAAGAGAGGAAAAAGAAAGAGAGAGCAGAAAAAGAAAGAGAAAGAAATAGAGAGGAAAGAGAGAAGGAGAAAAGAAAGAACAGCCCTAGCAGAACAAAAAGAAAGAGAAAGGAAGATACAGATCAGGGAAAAAGATAAAGAGAGAGTGTGAACTTCAGAAAATGGCCATGAAACATGACAGTTAGTTAAAATTGGCAGATGAAAAGGGAAATGTACAGTTGGATGATAGTGATGAGGATAGTGAGAAAGAGCGTCAAAGTCGACAGCTTTGTGGGAATCTATTTAAATATGGCCAAGCATTGCCAAGGTTTGACGAGAAGGAGGTTGATGCTTTTTTCATTTCTTTTGAGAAGGTAGCTAAACAAATGAAATGGCCACAGGACATGTGGGTACTACTGATTCAAACAAAGCTGATAGGTAGGGCTAGTGAAGTGTTTGCACCACTACCGGAGGAGGTATCTGGGACGTATGAGGAGGTGAAAAAAATCCATCTTAGGTTCATGTGAACTAGTGCCTGAATCCTACAGACAAAGGTTTAGAAATTTAAGGAAATAATTTGGTCAAACATACATGGAGTTTGAAAGGCTCAATCAGAGTAATTTTGATAGGTGGATAAGACTTTGAAAATAGACCAAAAATATGAAGCTCTCAGAGAAATTATACTTTTGGAGGAGTTTAAAAATTCAATTCCTGATGTAGTGAGAACTCGTGTGGAAGAGCAGAGGGTTAAAACTGCGAGGTTAGCATTAGAAATGGCAGATGATTATGAATTAGTTAATAAATCAATGCTTGGTTTCTGACAT
Source organism: Scyliorhinus canicula (assembly GCF_902713615.1). Lineage (NCBI taxonomy): Eukaryota > Metazoa > Chordata > Chondrichthyes > Carcharhiniformes > Scyliorhinidae > Scyliorhinus > Scyliorhinus canicula. Next base: position 35,637,336 of record NC_052155.1, read on the forward strand.
CAGTTTCAGCCTGTGAGGGATAGAAACTGCGGACATGAGAAATACTCAAGTGGTAAAAGTAAAGGTGATCTGATGAGAGATAATGAGAGTGTACCTCAGATTGAAAAATAAATTCAGGAGGGTGGAAAAGAAATTAACAGTTTCAAATGTTTTCACTGTCATGAACTTGGCCATGTAAAGTCACAGTGTTGGTGGTTGAAGAAAAGCACTGGGAAGGCTCATGTGGTAAAACAGGATAAGACAGTGGGGTTTGTTAAAGTGGTAAAGGAAAGCCCAAGTGAAGCGAAGGAGGAGCAAAATATTGTACAGCTTGATCAAGAGGTGATTGATAAGAAGGTGCCAGGTGTCTTTAAAGAGTTTACTTTTGTGGGTAAAGTTTACTCATGTGTATCAGGAAGGGCAGGTAAAGAAGTCACAATTTTAAGAGATACGGGAGCTAGTTAATCTTTAATGGTAAGAGATAGACTTGCTGTAGAAACGTCAAAACTTTCAATGGACAGCGGACTTTCAACAGGCATTTGACTGCCTGAAAGCTGTGATAACCAATGCTCCAATGTTGGGGAATTACAAGGGACTCTGTAATCAGATTGAACTAAAGTATCTGACTTTAAAGAGAAATGCCGAGGCGTAGAGAAATGGATGGATCGTGCAGAGACCTTCTTGTTCAAAGAGACTGTCAATCGAGAGGGATTCCAGATAGAGGAAAAACAAAAAATTGACTATATTGTTGTACCTGTTTGCATGTGTTCTTTTTTTGAAACAAATGAGTATATTTACCGCATTTCTTAAAGGATAGTGAAAATGTGAAAAATGAAACCATCTTGAAGTTAATGGGTTTTTTTTTCTTGGGGGGAGGTGTCATGTGAGAGTACCTTTAAGAAATGGGTGTTTATAAATGGGTATGTATATAAATATCTGTAGTGAGAGTACCTGTAAGAAATGAGTGTTTACTACTGCAATTATGTCAGACTGGGTGGAGCTGGGCTGTCTTTCAGCTTCTTACTTTCGTTTTAGGCTGTTTGCTGCAGGGCGTGTTGTAGTTTTGTTTTCAGAGCTGGATAGCTGCAGTCACAATCAGAAGGTGTACGAGTCTCTCTGTAATCGAAAAACTGTAAATCGATCCTTTGGTGATTAAAAATTAATAACTGCTCTCAGTAGTGACTTTAACCTAATGTGCTTCTGTTGAAAGTTCTTTTTTAAGTCTTATTGATGTTAAATGGACAGCTTAAGGATTACTTAGTGTTGTATTCTTTGGGGGTTGTATTTGAATTAATGGTTGCTAAGATGTTCACTATATTTTAAAAAGGTTAACTTGAGTTCATAGAATAAACATTGTTTTGCTTCAAAAAATACTTTTCCTTTTATGCTGTACTGCACCTGTAGAGTGGGCCATGTGCTCCCCACACCACATTCTATTAAATGTTGTGGGTCAGGTGAACTCCATGATACACTTTGGGGTTCTCTAAACCCTGGCGCATAACAATAGTGAATAGTGAAGGCAATGATTGAGATCGTAAATGCTTAAGTTGATGGATGGACTGCCAAACAAACAGGATGCATTGTCTGAGGTGGTGTGAAGCTTGTTGATTGCTATGCACTTATTCAAACCAGTGTAGCGTACTCCATCACATTAATGACTTGTGCCTTTTAAATGATGGAAAGGCTTCGGGACAGCAAGAGATCAGCAATTCTCTGTCAAAGACCCGGCCTCTGGCCTGCTCTTGTAGCTATAGTAATTATGTGACTGGTCCAGTTACTTATGTGCTCCATGGTAAACTCCAGGATATAGATAGTCAGGGATTCAGTGATGTTAATGCTGTTGAATAACAGGAATGAAAGGAGGGATGAAATCAAAAGGGAGAGTAAGGTAGCAGGCAGACAGAAGCTGTGGCGAGTGTAATTTTAGTCCTTTGCATCCAAGATGCACCTCTTGCATTTATACATTTGATGTTGTTTTACAGTATGTCTGCTTTTTAGGGCCAACATGTTGGGGAGTCGGCTAACTGGGAGATCCTGCAATGAGGAAAGTGTATCCGTGAGCCAGAATGTTTATCAGTTCAGAGCTGCATCATCCCATCTATCTGGACATGAAAATTATAATTGAGGCTCACCAACCAATATAAGATCAGATTTTCATATCGATATAAACCAGCAAGATACTTGCGCTATATCGGTGCCTGAAAATTGCATCTGCGAACTGTACAAACACATGGTCACAGAAATGCAAACATTCAGTAATATAGATAGTTCAATATGCCACAATGTTGGAGCATGTTGTAAAACAGTACAAATTTGGAAATGCAACTGTATGGGTTGCACAGCACAAGACCTGGAACAGTTCACTGGAGAAGAACCACTATCTTTCCAGGGTGACTAGGGGTGGTCAATGAATGTTTTTCTCAGTATCGTCCATATACAAAACAGATAATATAGGATTGGAAATGTAACAGCACAGAAAATGGTAGAGACGTTGCTGTAGAAGGGGAAAATTATATTGTTCAGAATATCTCCGTACAATGAAAGTAAATTGTGTACACAGAAATATAACATAGTCAGAACATGTCATAAATCCAGAGAGTTATAAATGGTATTAATGAATTTATGATTTTGGATCTGAATGTTCATTAGGATTGCGCCAAAGCGTTGTAGATGAGACACAAAATTACCCCAGGCTGCATTTATAAATCACTTACAAAAAAATGTGTTGCATGTGCGTAGTGTACAAACACGCAGTCACAGAAATGCAAATATTATACAGAACAATTGGTTCCAGATTGGTTACACTTGTATCATTTCCTGCATCAAATTTTCTTTTTGATATTATGGGCAAGAAACAGGGTTGAAGCGGTGCAACATCCTCCTCCCCCTGCACCAAATCTTCCCCACTCACAGTAAGCAGGAGAGCCATGGAATGTGTGCTGGGGAGGGCATCTTTGGGAAACTCAACTTGCTGTGAATGCACCTACTTTATTAGTGTTACAAGTAGGCTTACATTAACACTGTAATGAAGTTACTGTGAAAATCCCCTGGTCCCACACTCCGGCGCCTGTTTGGGTACACTCGGGGAATTCAGTGTCCAATTCACCTAACAAGCATGTCTTTCAGGACTTGTGGGAGGAAACTGGAGCAGCCGGAGGAAACCCACGGAGACACTGGGAGAACGGGCTGACTCCGCACAGACAGTGACTCAAGCCGGGAATCAAACCCAGGACCCTGGCACTGTGAAGCAACTGTGCTAACAATTGTGCTACCTTGCCGCCACAGTTTTAACCACAGTGAGTTTAGGGTCACCTGAGTACCTCTACCCTGAAGCTCTTATGCTCAGATTTTGGCAGCTATTTCAATTTAGCACTGGCTGTTATTTCCAGAAAACCTAGAGCTCACGTAAATGGGAGCTGACAGATGCGACAGCTAAGTGCTTGTCCCTAGCCCCTCGAGCTAATCCTCTGCAATGTTCAGCCTATTCTCCTCTTCCCCCAACCTGTCTCCACATTTTCCTGACACACTCTTCCACCCCTGCTCGAAGACTCACAATGTTTCCCAGCAGCCGGTGACTGAACCCCTAGAGCAGCCACGATCAGATTGAACGGTGGAGCAGGCTCGACGGACTGTATGTACCATTCATATGTAACCCAGAGGTACGTGGCTGTGGCCTTCTAACGCTGGCATTCATGCCCGGCAGCCAGCCAGCCTACCTGACAATCTGGCTGGCTGCTGGTTGTCAGTGAAAAACAAGGTAACCAAAACAGTAATGAGATGTTATCATTAAATTCATCAGGACCTCTGCATTCTTAGCAGTCCTGAAACATAAACATGAAATATCCAGGTTTTCTCAGCACTGGGGATCTTGCTGCTCTAAATGCTATTCCAACTCTTAATTTCACTAACTTTCAGAGCCTTAGAACCTGATGGAAGTTTAAAATTTCCAGAGGATGGAATGGTGGGTTGGTGTCCGGTTTAGTGTTTCCGCTGTAGACTTTGTAGGTCATATCTAGGACATTGTAGGTCATCTAGGACATATTCCACAGTGCAACATAAAGGTCCCAAGCAACCAATGTTCCTTTCAATATCCCTAAAACCGTGCTGCGATCCTGAATATGCAATAAATATGATGCACACAATAAAAAAAAATAGAGGGAACATTGCTTAGGTCTATGTCCTTTCAACTCTGACACTGGGTTTGAATCAAGACCGGACTGGTGAGTCTCCCCCATCTTCTGGCTATAAGAGCCCTCTGCATCTACTTCAATTCTAAAATAAACAAATTACTGAAATAAGTCAAAACTAATCAACAGTGCAAATTATCGCAGTATTATTCCATCTAAATCATCAGAAGTTCCCTTCTAAATTAAATTGTGCCATTGAAGTTAATTGGAATTATTTCAGGAATGTTGACTAATTGACTCTTACCATTCCTTAATTGGTTACTGTATTGTGTAGCTGATGAGTTGAGTTGCGCACCTGAACTGTAAACATATCCAGCCCTCATTCTCCGCAGTATCACTTTCTGTTCTTGCTGAGGTGGTGTCCTCCCATTTTGCCTCACCTTAAGAAGCAGAGGCAATGTTTGGCAAAGCTCTGAAATTTGAAGTGTCCTTCCTACAACACTTTTGGGTACTTACTCTGCCCTTCAAAACTTTCCATGAAGCTTATCTCTCAACCCTCTTCGATTTCCTTCGATGTCCTCTTACTTATGTTCGTTTTTCTGGACCACAGCTTTCCCAGGGTTAGTTATGTGAAATGTGTTATATTATGCAGGCAAGAAGGGTGAGATCGATGATAGGAAATGGTCTTGCGACATTTTCCCTTCTCACTGTTGTCTGCTTAAATGCATTCAGCAAAAGGAAGTTCTAAAAAAGTTAATGTGCTCAACATATTTAATTTTATCAGAAAGCCAGCTATCACAATGGGAGATATAGAGGATGCAAGGGCCTGCAAAGAGCGCCTGCATGGAGATGCTTCAACTGCCTGTATCGAACAATTTTCACAGCCAGGTCAGGTGGGCAGAATCAGTGCAGGTCCTAGCCCCTTCCCGAACATGACCAACAAAAAAGAGGCCTGGAAACTGAGATTTTAATTCTGGGATGTGCTGTTTTGGAAATCAGGTCTGGATCCCCAGAGCAAATGCGGAGGCTGCCAGGTGTTTAGGCAGGGTAAATGAAAGCTCTGCCTCTGTGCACCAGCACTTTGGTGACATTATTGGAAAAATTAACACAACAAAAAATAGTCCTCCAGCCCTCATCCCTCAGACCACCAACGCTGCCCACATACTATCCCATCTCATGCTCCCTTAAAGCCTCTCATACCAGATGCCTCACTAATCACCACTACACACTTATGGCCTCTTGTACCCCCATACCAACTTTGTGCCAATTCATTTTAATTCATGACCCCATCCATCACACTTTGCCCTTAAACCTCCATGCAATTCACCTAGTATTATTGTGGGCAAATCTCTGGAGCTATGCTGACATAAAATAATGTTATACATCTCTTAATGATACTATTTAAAAAGAACACTCCCATTATCAACGTGTAGAAATTCCTCCAACGAGTCACTTGCAAAAACTAACATTTAATTCAGTACTTAATCTCCTATAAAAACAAACATGTCTAGTCCATTACCACTTGCAGCTGTCAATCAAAATGTTCACTCATTAGGCACCCCACTGTGATAATTTTAGATTTTAAAATCAGTAATGCAGCACAAATACAATAATGATAATCATTAGAATTAGGTTAACAGATAGCGTGAAACAACAAGCGTGACTTTTTAAAACAACATTTTGTTACAAATCCAGCAGTTAAATACTTTTACAGTTCTTTGACAGTCTTTGAGTTTATGCACTTTTTCTGCACTATTGTGTCTCCATCAAACAATCTCAAAGGTGACCTGTGTCAATTGTGCCTTACTCCAAAAGGATGCCTTACCTCTCCCAAACGTGCCCTGCGACCATATCCAACGGGACATCTTACCTGACCAAAAGGTTACCCTGGCTATCTGCGAGCTCAGTACTGCAGAAAGTCTGGAAGAGCAGAGAAAATAAAAAGCTCAGAGGATTTTGTAGTGAACAGAAAGCAGAGAACAGGTTAAATATGGGTAATTTTTGGGTTGGCATGCTGCGGAAAACAGGATACGAATGCTGGGGCCTTAGTTAATTACAATTTATGTCAATGACTTGAATGAAGGGGCAAAATGTATAGCTGCAAAATTTTCTAATGACACAAAGATAGGTCAAAAAGTGTATGGAGTATAGGGAGTATATTGTGGGAAAATGGGAACTTGTCCACTTTGGTAGGAAGAACAGAAAAGCAGCATATTGTTCAAATGCAGAAAGAGTGCAGCACTCTCAAGGTTCAATGAAATCTGTACATCCTGGTACATGAATCTGGCAAAGTTAGTGTGCAGATACAGCAAGTGATTAGGAAGGCAAATGGCATGTTGCTGTTTATTGCAAGTGGAATGGCATATAAATAACATCAATTACTATTAATAAAGAGGTAGTACCCAAAACATTAATTGGATTAAATGTTGATAAATCCCCTGGACAGATCACCTACACCCTTGAGTGTTGAAGGAGGTCGTATCAAGATAGTGGATGCCTTGGTGGGTATATTTCAAAATTCTCTAGATTCTGGAAAGGTTGTTGCAGTTTTAAAAGCAGCAAATGTAACCCCACTAGTTTAGAATAGGAGTGAGAGAGAGAAAACTGAGAACTATAGACCTCTTAGTTTGACATCAACAGTTAGGAAAATGTTAAAATCAGTTATAAAGGTTATGATAACTTGGCAGTTAGAAAATAGTGAAATGATTGGAAAGTATGAATTTATGATGGAAATCAAGTTTCTCAAACCTCTTGGAGATTTTTGTGTATGTTACTTGTAGCATAGGTAAAGGAGAACCAGTGGATGTAGTACATTTGGATTTTCAGAAGGATTTTGATAAGGTCCCACACGAGAGGTTACAAAACAAAATTATAGCACATGGGATTGGGGGTAATATGCTGCTTTGGACTGAGAATTGGTTAACATGCAGAACATAAAGAGCAGGAATAAATGTGTTATTCTGAGGATGAAACGCTGGTACTAGTGGGGTACTGCAAGGATCAGTGCTTGGGCCACAGCTGTTCATAATCTATGTAAATGATTTAGATGTGGGGACCAAACGTAATATTTCCAAATTCATCGATGACACAAAACTGGCGGGAATATGCATTGTGAGGAGTATGCAAGGAGGCTTCAGGAGATTTGAACAAGCTTAGATGGCAGATGGAATATCTAAATAAGTGTGAAGTTATCCACTCAAGGTAGAAAAATCAAAAAGGCAAAGGGCAGAATTCTCCCTTCCTGAGACTAAGGGCGAGATTCTCCCATATGGGGAGAAATCGTAAGGCTGGCGTCAAATCCGGGCGGGTTTGACGGCAGCCCCCCCCCTTCCCGACCGGGAACCGATTCTGGTCCCCGGTCGGGGCTAGCATCCCGACGCCGTAAACTCCGGCATCGCGGGCTTAACGAATTTCGTTAAGCCCGCTTGCCAGAGTTAGCGCCGGCTGACGCGTCATATGATGTCAGCCGCGCATGCGCGGATTGGAAGACTCCAACCCGCGCATACGCGGATGATGTCATCGCACATTTGCGCGAAACCCGCGCATGCGCGGGCCGGGATGCCCCTCAGCTGCCCCGCGAATGGATACTGCGGGGCGGCGGAAGGACAAAGAGTGCGCGGGCATCGGGCCCGCTGCCCGTGATCGGTGCCCACCGATCGCGGGCCCATGGCACCCTTGGCACGGCCGTGGTACTGCCGTGCCAATCGGTGCCATGGTTTTAAAAATCGAGAGTTTACGGCCGTTTTTACGAACGGCCAGACCAGGTGTGTTGGCCGTTCGTAAAAACAGCCGTAAAGGGCTGGGAACTCGGCCCATCCATCAGCTGAGAATCGCTGCCGGCCGTAAAAAAACGGTTGCAGCGATTCGAGTCGGGCGTGGGGGGGGGGGGGAGAATAGCGGGAGCGCGTCGGAACAGCGTGGCCGTAAAATGTTACGAGCCACGCTATTCTCCGCACCGTCGGGAGTGCGGAGAATCTCGCCCTAAGTGTTGATGCTGGCCCAGGTTTTATGGACTTTCATGACAGTAGAATTGGTGCCAAACCTGGATGGATTCAGATGCAGTGGAGGGGCTATCACCGGCACTACGTGGGACAAAATCGATTCCAATGAAAAGCGGTGAGGGATTCACCGAGCCCGTGATTGATACTCGGGAGGCTGACAAGCTGCAGCCACGTATACACATTACAATCCCCACACACACTCATCCCAGCCAACAAGGTGGCACTGGTTGTGCTGGAGTGTGCCCATACAGCTGATGGGTTGGCTGGGGCCAGAGGGCACCTAGGGGGTGGCTTGGGGGAGGGGGGGGGGCGGCACCTATACAACCTGGGCCCCTAGATTCACATTGAGCTATCAGCGGCGTGCGCAGCTGCATGGTTGCCTTTCCGGCTGCGGCAATGATACTCCATGCTCGTCCACCCCGACCCCATAACTCACCTCCTGGCTTACTCCCACCGGTCCTGGCAGAAGCCCCCTGGCCAGTGACACAACTGTCAACAAACTACGGCCATGTTGGTCACTTTCTGTACCCCCCTCTCTCTCTCCCCCATCAGCCATGACACCGGTTTCACAATTTTAAAAGCACAAGTGAACTGCGCCTTCGGGAACTCCGCTTTTTGGAGGCGGAGAATCGATGTGGCCCCTGTGAGGACAGCTAATTACATGCGAATGGTGTTTACTGTATGTGCATTCCGGACCGCATTGACTCCGCTGTCAAGGTGATGGGTAATAGCGATTTGCCGTCAAATCGCTGCCCTCCGTGATGTTGGCGTCGGAACATATTCTCCGCCCAAATCGTTTCGCGAATTTGCGGACAGCCAATGGAGAATCTCGCCCAAAGTTTTTCTTTAGAAGAATGAGAGGAGATATCATTGAGCCTTACAATATTCTTACAGAGTGTTACAGGGTAAATGTGGAAGGATATTTCCCTAGCTGGTCTAAAACCAGGGGATATTAGTCTCATAATATAATAGGGGCAGCAGGGTAGCATGGTGGTTAGCATAAATGCTTCACAGCTCCAGGGTCCCAGGTTCGATTCCCGGCTGGGTCACTGTCTGTGTGGAGTCTGCACGTCCTCCCCCTGTGTGCGTGGGTTTCCTCCGGGTGCTCCGGTTTCCTCCCACAGTCCAAAGATGTGCGGGTTAGGTGGATTGGCCATGCTAAATTGCCCGTAGTGTTAAAAGTAGGGTTAAGGGGGAGGTTGTTCAGTTACCGGTATAGGGTGGATACGTGGGTTTGAGTAGGGTGATCATGGCTCGGCACAACATTGAGGGCCGAAGGGCCTGTTCTGTGCTGTACTGTTCTATAATAAGGGGCAGCCAATTTAAGACTGAGATGAGGGATTTTTTAGTCAGTGAATGGTGAATATTTGGAATTCTGTATCTCAGATGGGAAGTTCAGGCATTGGGTATGTACAAGACAGAAATCAATAGCTTTCTCGATATTAATGCCATCAAGGGATATGGAGATAATGGGCAAAATGGCTTCAGAGGTAGATGATCAGCCATGATCTGTTTGAATGGCGGAGCAGGCACGACAGGCTGAATAGTCTAGCCTGCGATCCTATTTCCTATGTTCCTAAAAAAGTAGGGATATTTTGCTATAGTTCTACATGACATTGGTGAGATCAAATCAAGAGTACATAGAACATAGAACATACAGTGCAGAAGGAGGCCATTCGGCCCATTGAATCTGCACCGACCCATATTTTTTTAAAATTTAGAGTACCCAATTAATTTTTTCCAATTAAGGGGCAATTTAGAGTGGCCAATCCGCCTACCCTGCACATCTTTGGGTTATGGGGGCGAAACCCATGCAAACACAGGAAGAATGTGCAAACTCCACACGGACAGTGACGCAGAGCCAGGATCGAACCTGAGACCTCGGCACCATGAGGCAGCAGGGCTAACCCACTGCGCTACCGTGCTTCCCTTGCACCGACTTACTTAAGCCCTTATTTCCACCCTCTCCCCATAACCCAATAACCCCATCTAACCTTTTTGGACACTTAAGGAAATTTAGCATGGCCAATCCACTTAACCTGCACATCTTTGGACTGTGGGAGGACACCGGAGCAGCCGGAGGAAACCCATGCAGACACGGGGAGAATGTGCAGACTCCGCAAATACAGTAACCCAGCAGGGAATCAAACCTGGGATGCGGGTGCTATGAAGCCACAGTGCTAGCCACGTGTGCTACTGTGCAGCCCACTGTAGCCATGCTGTGTACCGTTTTGGTTTCCCTATTTAAGAAAGGATATAACTACATTAGAAACAGTTCAGAAGAGATTCTCAGAACTGATAGCTGGGATGATGGAGGTTATCTTATGAGGAATGTTTGGATAGGTTGGGCCTGTATCCATTAAAGTTTAGAAGATTGAGGGTACTTGACAAGATGGATGTAAAAAGGATATTTCCTCTGTGGAAGAGATTAGAACTAGAGAACATTTAAAAGTAAGCGGTCCCCCATTTATGGGGACGAGAAGGATTTTTTTCTCTCTGAGATTGTCGTGAATCTTTGGAACTCTCTTCCCAAGGGAGTGGTGGAGGCCCAGTCGATGATTTTTTTTAAGGCAGGGATAGATAGATTCTTGACCATCATAGGAGTTAGAGTTTGGCATGGGTAGGCAGAATGTGGAGTTGAAGCCACATTCAGATCAGCCATCATCTTATTGAATAGCAGAGCAGACTTGAGGGGCTGAATAGCTTACTTCTGCTCCTAATTTGTATGTTTGAATGTAAGTGAAAGGACAAAATCAAAAAGCAGTTTAGGAAAGCAAAGAGAAAGAATGTTAAAAATATTGGCGAGTAGAAGGGAACAATCAAAGCTATTTTAGGAATATACGAAGAGGGTTTATTGGATTATGGGGATAGGGTGGAAGTAAGGGCTTAAGTGGGTCGGTACAAGGGCAGCATGGTGGCGCAGTGGGTTAGCCCTGCTGCCTCACGGCGCCGAGGTCCCAGGTTCGATCCCGGCTCTGGGTCACTATCCGTGTGGAGTTTGCACTTTCTCCCCGTGTTTGCGTGGGTTTTGCTCCCATAACCCAAAGATGTGCAAGCTAGGTGGATTGGCCACTCTAAATTGCCCCTGAATTGGAAAAAATTAATTGGGTACTCTAAATTAAGGAAAAAAGTGGGTCGGTGCAGACTCGATGGACCGAATAGCATCCTTCTGCACTGTATGTTCTATATTCTATGTACTCTTGATTTGACCTCACCAATGTCATGTAGAACTATAGCAAAATGGAGGATAGCTGACAAAATTAAGGATTAATTAGAGATCAAAAAGTAATTGTGGAGGCAGAAGACACATCATCATTCTTAACCAATACATTCCTTCTAACAGGCAGTCAATACAGATGCTGTCATTAAATAAGGAGGAATGTGAAATTTTGAATTGGATAAGCATAATGATAGTGGAAGTATTAAGGGGTTCAGCACCTTTGAAAGTTGATCATAAATCAATTCCAGATGAAATGTACCATCTTGCAAAGAGAAACAGAGAGGAGGAAATAGCAGAGGCCCCGAACACTAAAATCCAACCTTCATAGGCAAAAGGCTTGGTGCTGCAAGTCCAGAAGATTGTATTATTATTCACTTACTGGATGCAGACACCGTTTGCTGGACCAACATTTATTGTTGTGTCATTAAGGGGCTGGTTTAGCTCACTCTGCTAAATCGCTGGCTTTTAAAGCAGGCCAGCAGCACGGTTCGATTCCCGTACCAGCCTCCCTGGACAGGTGCCGGAATGTGGCGACTAGGGGCTTTTCACAGTAACTTCGTTGAAGCCTATTCGTGACGATAAGCGATTTTCATTCATTTTCATTTTTATTGCCTATCCTTAATTGCCCTTCAGAAGGTAGTGGTGCGCTGCCTTCTTGAACCCCTGCAGTCCAAGTGGTGTAGCTACACCCATTGTGCAGTTAGGGAAGGAGTTACTAGATTTTGATCTAACAACAATGAAGGAACGGAGTATATTTCCAAGTGAGGATAGTGGGTGACTTGGAGGGGAACATTAAGGTTGTGATGTTCCCAGGTAGGGGCAGCAGGGTAGCATGGGGGGGCAGCAGGGTAGCATGGTGGTTAGCATCAATGCTTCACAGCTCCAGGGTCCCAGGTTCGATTCCCGGCTGAGTCACTGTCTGTGTGGAGTCTGCACGTCCTCCCCCTGTGTGCGTGGGTTTCCTCCGGGTGCTCCGGTTTCCTCCCACAGTCCAAAGATGTGCGGGTTAGGTGGATTGGACATGCTAAATTGCCCGTAGTGTCCTAAAAAGTAAGGTTAAGGGGGGGCTGTTGGGTTACGGGTATAGGGTGGATACGTGGGTTTGAGTAGGGTGATCAAGGCTCGGCACAACATCGAGGGCCGAAGGGCCTGTTCTGTGCTGTACTGTTCTATGTTCTATGTACTATGTATCTGCTGTCCTTGTCCTTCTAGATGATAGTGGTTGTGGGTTTAGAAGGTGCTGCCTAAGGAACATTGGTGAGCTCATGCAGTGCATCTTGCACATTGTACAAACTATTGCCACTGTTCATCGGTGGTGGAGGGATTGAATGTTTGTGGAAGGAATAGCAATTGATACGGCTGATTTGTCTTGGATGGAGTTGAGCTTCTTGAGTGTTGTTGGAGCTGTACTCACCCAGGCAAGTGGAGAGTATTCCATCACACCCCTGTGCCTTGTCGACGATGGGGAGGGTTTGGGAAGTCAGGAAGTGAGTTACTTATTGCAAGGTTTCTAGCCTCTAATTTGTTCTTATAGCCACAGTATTTATATGGCTAGTTCAATTCATTTTCTGGCCAATGATACATCCAGGATATTGATAATGGGGGATTCAGTGAAGGTGATGCCATTAACTGTCAAATGGAGATGGTTTGATTCTCTCTCATTGGAGATGGTTATTGCCTGTCACTTGTGTGGTGCGAATGTTACTTGCTATTGTCAGCCCAAGTCTGGATATTATCTAGATCTTCCTGCATTTGCTTGTGGGCTGTTTTAGTATCTTAGGAGTTGCAAATGATGCTGAACATTGTGCAGTCAACAGCGAACACCCCTATTTCTGACCATATAGTGGAGGCAAGGTCATTAGTTAATCACCCGAAGATGGTTGTGCCTTGGACATTACCCTGCAGTGATGCCCTGGAACTGAATTGAATGGCCTCCAGTTACTGGGCCTAGGTAGGCTGCTCTTTCAAAGGTCAGTGCAGACTCGATGAGCCGAATGACCCGCTTCTGCACTATCAGGATTCTATGATTTCTGTGCTACAATTTAACATGTTGCTCATTTTCTTTTACCGTTTTACATCACAGAAAGAGGCCCTTTGGTCCATCGTTTCTGTGCCAACATCAAGCACCTAACTATTGGTCCATAGCCTTGTCTGCTATGGCATTTCAAGTAAATTTCAAGAAGTAAATACTTCTTAAGTGTTGTGCCTTTCAGCAGTGAGTTCTAGATTTCCACCACTCTCTGGGTGAAAATGTTTTCCCTCACACAAAGAAGAATGAGGGAGAAAGTAGGGCCTCTTAAGGATCTACAAGGTCATCTATGTGTGGATCCACAAGAGATGGGTGAGATCCTAAATGAATATTTCTCATCGGTATTTACTGTTGAGAAAGGCATGGATGTTAGGGAACTTGGGGAAATAAATAGTGATGTCTTGAGGAGTGCAAATATTTGAATCGTTGACAGCCACAGGTGAGGTGCCTGAAGATTGGAGGGTAGCAAAGGTTGTGCTTTTGTTGAAGAAGGGCTGCAGGGAAAAGAAGGGAACTACAGACCGGCGAGCCAAACATCTGTGTTGGGTAAGTTGTTAGTTGGTATTCCGAGAGATATTCTGAGAGACAGGATCTACAGGCATTTAGAGAGGCAAGGACTGATTAGGAACAGTCAGCATGGCTTTGTGAGTGGAAAATCATGTCTCACTTGATTATTTGATTGAGTATTTTGAAGGGGTAACCAAGAAGGTAGGTGAGGGCATTTCAGTCTACATGGACTTTAGCAAGGCCTTTGACAAGGTACCTCATGGTAGGTTGTTGCAAAAGGTTAAATCTCATGGGATCCAGGGTGAGATATTCAATTAGATACTAAATTGGCTTGACGACAGAAGACAAAGACAAAGTTGTCGAGGGTTGTTTTTCAACCTGGAGTCCTGTGACAGGAGATGTGCCTCAGGGGTCAGTGCTGGGTCCACTGTTATTTGTTATTTATATTGATGATTTGGTTGAGAATTTAGGAGATATGGTTAATAAGCTTGCAGAAGGCATCAAAATTGGTGGCATAGTGGACAATGAAGAAGGTTATCTAGGATTGCAACGGGATCTTGATCAATTGGGCCAGAGGGCCAATGAGTGGCAGATGGAGTTTAATTTAGATAAATGTGAGGTGATGCATTTTGGTAGATCGAATCAGAGCAGGACCTACTCAGTTAATGATAGGGGGTTGCGGAGAGTTCTAGAACAAACAGATCAGAAGTACAGGTTCATAGCTTCGTGAAAGTGGAGTGATAGGTGGACAGGGTGGTGAAGAAGGCATTCGGCATGCTTGGTTTCATTAGTCAGAACAGTGACTACAGGAGTTGGGACGTCTTGCTGAAGCTGCACAAGACATTAGTAAAGCCATACTTGGAATACTGTGTACAGTTCTGGTCACCTTGTTATAAAAAGGACATTATAAAACTTGAAAGAGTGCAGAAAAGATTTAATAGGATGCTACTGGGACTTGATGGTTTGAGTTATAGGGACAGGCTGGATAGACTGGGATGTTTTTCCCTGGAGCTCAGGAGGCTTATGGGTGAACTTATAGCGGTCTATAAAATAATGAGGTGTATAGATGATGTAGATAGTCAACATCTTTTCCCAAAGGTAGGGGAGTCTAAAACTAAAGGGCATAAGTTTAAGCTGTCCCTCAGAGAGATACGAATGGGTCCAGAGGGGAAGTTTTTTCACACAGATAGTGTTGAATGTCTGGAACGAGCTGCCAGAGGCAGTAGTAGAGGCAGGTACAATTTTGTATTTTAAAAAGCATTTAGACAGTTATATGAGAAAACTGGGTGCAGAGAGGGATATGGACCAAATGTGGGTAATTGGGACTAGCTTAGTGGTAAAAACTGGGCGGCACTGACAAGCTGGGCTGAAGGACCTGTTTTCATGCTGTAAACCTCTATGACTCTATCTCCTCTAAAACCCCTGCCCATTACCTTAAGCTATGCCCTCTGGTTATTGACCCCTCCACTAAGAGGACAGGTACCTTCCTATCTACCCTATCTATGTCCCTCATAATGTTATTAATTTGGGGAACATTTCTGCTTAATTGATATAATATGTGAGGGTTTGAATTTTACAGTAGTGTGGTAGTAAGAGCTGTCATCAAGTTGATGATGAACAAACACATTTTCCAAACAGGTTGATAATTTATAACATGGCTATTGATTCCAAATGAATGCCAGGACATCACGTGGTTCTGTGCTCAACGGTGATTTATGAAGTTATTAATTGCACTATATGTGTGGTGTAGATTCGTATCTCATCTTGTTTTACGATGCTTTTGGCATTCCCAGTGCATTTCCTAAGCTGACAAAATAAATATGCAGTTTGAATGTATATTGATATTTTTACCCTACTCTATCTACACATTTCATCATAAATCACTTTGGTCAGAGACACTATTCAGTGAACAAAATCTTGACACACTTTAGCAGAAATCACCCGCAAAATTCAGACTGCACATTATGCGAGTGCAATCAACCCTGATACGATTACAGATTCAGTTGCACAGTGTGTTTGGAATCTGTTCAATACCAAGACCAATACCATAAATATTGCACTTCTATTGTTGATAATATTATCTGGTTTGAAGAAAAAGTCCCTTTCAGTCAGCTGTTGACAGAACATAGAACAGTGCCGAATTTTTGTCCTAGATTAAGAACAATTTGTTCTTAATCTAGGACAAAGTTTGGCACTGTTCTATGTTCTGTCAACAGCTGACTGAAAGGGACTTTTTCTTTGAACCAGATAATATTATCAACAATAGATGTGCAATATTTATGGTATCTCTACACCCCATCATTCTACCGTAATCCATGTACCCTCCAATAGCCGCAGATTGTGATGCAAAACATTATGAGGGGCATAGATAGCATAGACAGGAAAAATATTTCCCCTTGGTGGAGGGATCAATGACCAGGGGGCATAGATTTAAGATAAGGGGCAGGAGGTTTAGGGGGGATGTGAGGAAAACCTTTTTCACCCAGAGGGTGTGGGAGTTTGGAACTCACTGCCTGAAAGGGTGGTGGAGGTAGACCCTCATAACATTTAAAAAGTATTCAGTGCACTTTTTATGCCAAGGCATACAAGGCTATGGGGTAAAGTGCTGGAAAATAGTATCGGGAGAATAGTTTGGTGGTTGTTTCGGACCAGTGCAGACGGGATGGGCCTGAAGGCCTTTTCTGTATTGTGGACCTCTACGACTCGATAAAATTTCCTGTCCGCACTGTCATGAGAATGTCACTTTAAGAAATGTTTGAATGCTCATGTTACTGCAGTGATGTCAGAGCGTGGGTGGAGCTGAGCTCTGGCTCTGCTTTTTAGTTTCACTTTGAGAAAAGCCTGGTGTGTCTGTGTTTTTTGGGTTTTGTTTTCAGTGTTGGAGCTGAAGCCAGACAAAGCAGGTGTATTGTTGATCTCTCTGCCATGAAAAGACTATCTCTTGATCATTTGATGAATTCATAATTATAAATGTTCTCAGTAGTGAATGTAAACCTGATGTGCTTCTGTTAAAAGGTGTTTCTTTTGTCTTCTGGATGTTGTTTGGGAAGATATTAAGGATTACTTAGTGTTGTATTCTTGGGGGTTGTATTTGAATTAATGGTTGCGAAGATGTTCACTGTATGTTTTAAAAAGGTTAACTTGAGTTCATAGAATAAACATTGTTTTGCTTTAAAAAATACTTTTCCATTTCTGCTGTACCACACCTGTAGAGTGGGCCGTGTGCTCCCCATACCACAATCTATTAAAAGTTGTGGGTCAGGTGAACTCCATGATACACTTTTGAGTTCTCTAAACCCTGGCCCATAACATCACCAACTCAAACATTTTTAAAAATAAAAATTCTCTGGGGAAGAGAATACCAAACACTAACGACCCTCTAACGATAATCTGTATCTTAAATCAGAGACCCCTTGTTTCAAAACTATGCCCCCCAGTTCTAGATTTCTCCATCTGGGGAAACATCTTCTCAGCATCTACCCTTTCAAACCCCTTCAAAATTTTATATGTCTCATTTTTCTAAATTCCAATGATATAGGCCCAATCTGCTCAATCTTCCCTCGTAAGATAAATGTCTCATTGCAGAAATCAGCCAGTGAACCTTCTCTGAACTATTTCTGACTCATTTTGCAAAGTTATCCACAGTCGGGGAAGATTTTTAGTTAAATTAGAAAAACATTCCTTATTTACTGTTTGTAATCTTCACCTAAGGATACAGTTCAATAAAAATGGTCAGGCTGTAAATCAGTTTATAGCTTTTAATCAAGAAATGACACAATGCAATCATTCCCCTAATCTTTAGCTTCAGACATTATGTCCTTTGTAATCCAAACTGTGTCAACAGTTTGTCGATATGCTGCTGTCAGTATTTACAAAATATCTCATCGCCAAATCCATAAGGGAGCAACATGATCAATTAATTAAATAAAAGCAAATTACTGCGGATGCTGGAATCTGAAACGAAAGGGAAAATGCTGGAAAATCTCAGCAAGTGTGGCAGCATCTGTAGGGAGAGAAAAGAGCAAACGTTTTGAGTCCGATGACTCTTTGTCAAAGCTTCGGACTCAAAACGTTAGCTCTTTTCTCTCCCTACAGATGCTGCCAGACTTGCTGAGATTTTCCAGCATTTTCCCTTATGATCAATTAATTCTTGGGACGTAGGCTTTGTTAGTAAGGCTGACGTCCCAGGTTGTCTTGAAAAGGTGGTGGTGAACTTTTATCATGCGTTTTTGCAGTCCATATGGTGAAAGAAACCCCACAATGGTGTTTGGTAGAGAGTTTGAAGTCTTGACCCAGAGGTGACAAAGAAATTAAGACATAGGTTCAAGGCAAGATGGTGTGTGGCTTGGAAGGCATCTCTGAGGTAATGGTGTTCCCATGAACCAGACGAACTTGTCTTTCTCAGTGGTGGGGATAGCAGGTTTGGGAAGTGTTTCTGAAGGAACTTAGTGACTTTGCTGTAGTGCATCCTGTAGATATTACACACTGCAGAGTGCCAGTGGTGGAGTGAGTGCACTTCTACACTTGTTGTTAATTGCTGTAGCTGCACCTTTTCAAATAGGTTGCACGTATACCATGACACTCTAGACTTGTGTCTAGTAGGCAATGGAGAACCTTTGGGTAATCAGGGATGAGACACACACCATAGATTATGTACCCCTTGACCAACTCTAGCAGCCATTGCATTTATGTGGCATATGCAGTTGAGATTCTCCTCCATTGTGAGGATGTTGATGGTGGATAATAAGGTGATGCTATTGCCAGTGAATTTCGAATGGAGGTGCTTAGGCGCACTGTTGTTGGAGATGGTAATTTCCTGGTACTTGTGTATCTCAAATGTTGCTTATGTCAGTCCAAATGGCTGCAAATGAGGAACTTCGAATGGAACTCAACCTGGTGTCATGAGGAAAAATCAACAGGCTTGAATATACAGAGGCTGTTCGTGAGCATAAGGCATCTCTTTTCCTGAATCTGATGGGCTTTCTCTGCTATGTTTCTTCATATATAGTGGTTTTGTAGTTCAAGCCCAATCTCCAACTTGCTGAAAACTTCCCAACTGGTCCTGACATCGTTCAGCAAGACCTTTACATAGACTTCGGAAAACCAAAGGGTCTGCCGAAAATCACACCAATGTAGTTTCTTCCTCCACTATCCTTCCTGGGTCAGTGGTTAGGTTTCAAACTCCCTAGTCATCCATTCAGCCAAAGCCCTCTCGCAACAGGGCTGCTATTTAAACATACGCACACCACTCACACTGACATTGGATGGAGTGAAGGTATATATTTGTGGTGCTTTCTATTTAGTTCTTCAGGACAGCAGCCTAGCTCCAACCATCTTCAACAGCTTTATCAATAACCTCCCGACTTCATAAGGCCAGAGCTGAGGGCTATTGTTCATGATTACCTGGTCATGATTGTGTTGCTGTTTGTGAGGGCTTGCTGTGCAAAAGTTGACTTCTGTGTTTCCCACGTAACAAGAGTAACAATACTTAGAGCTTTGAGATGCCCTGGACGGGATTCTCCCTAACCTGCGGGGCGGGCCGGACAGGCGCCGAGGAGTGGCGTGAACCACTCCGGTGTCGGGTCGCTCGGAAGGTGCGGAATCCTCTGCACCTACAGTGGCTAGGCTGGCACCAGCGGGGTTGGCACATGCGCAGGAGCGCCAGCGCATGCACAGGGGGCCCGTCTCAGCGCCGGCTATGGCGGACCGTTACAACGGCCAGCGCGGAGGGAAAGAGTGCCCCCACGGCACAGGCTCGTCCGTGGATCGGTGGACCCCAATCGCCGGCCAGGCCACCATGGCGCCCCCCCCCCCCCCACGGGCCATATCCCGCAGGCCACCCGCTGAGCCAGGTCCCGCTGGTAAGGACCTGGTGTAATTCATGCCGGCGGGACCTGCCGAAAACAGGCGGCCACTCGGCCCATCGCCAGGGGGGCGGGGCCACTGCCAACGGCCCCTGATCGGCGCGGCGCCATTCCCGCCCCCCCCCCCCCGGCCGAAAAACTGACGCCGGAGAATCCGGCAGCTGGTGGGATTCACGGCGCCACCCGGCGATTCTCCGGCCCGACGGGGGGGTTTGGTGGGGGGGGGGGGGGGGGGGGGGGGGGGGGGGGGGAGAATGCCGGCCCCTGTGTTTGAGGAATGTGCTACTGAAATGTAACAAAAGAAAATAATGTTGGAAATACTCGGGAGGTCTGGCAGCATCTGTGAAAGGAGAAACAGAGTTAATGTTTCAGGTCAAGGTCCTTCTCCAGAACACAGAAGAAGGATCCTTGACCTGAAGCGCTAGCCATTTTTCTTTGACCACTGATGCTGCGAGTCCTGCTGAATATTTCCTTCATTTTCTGTTTTCATTTCAGATTCCTAGCATTCACAGTATTTTTTTTATGTTGCTCTTTAAATATAAGTCTTTCTTTCTTTAAATCTGATCACTCATTTTAGTCTAAATACAATGAGCTCACTGTTTATCCTTGGTGCCTTTTGAGATGGAATTGAAAACACAGTTGGACAGCCCTTGGAATTTCAGGTGCAAAGGACAATAGTGTACGGATTCTGCTATGCGCTGCCACCGTCACATTATGCACATGGGTTGTTTATGAAATTGGTCTTTTTACTTACAACTCAAGGTATAATTATTGGGAGATCCTGAATTAATTCAGTCATTTAAGTGTCACAGTCTTGAATTCAAATTTATCTGGACAGCAGAACTTTGAATACCTTAATCCAAAATATGCAGACCTTTTTCTTTGGTGCCTGTGTTCCCCAGGTTCACTCTTCCCTACACATGGCTATTGTGTCTCATCTAATTGATAAACTCATAAAATGTTTTCTGCTGATTAATGCACTTTGATCGCAAGAACTGCCTCTCACCTGTTATTACAGCTAAAAACTCATTTTACGATATCATTAATCAGGAATAACACAGTTTGTTTTCCTCACCTCAGTTAACTGGGCTTTGAAGAGATGTGCAATACACTCTGATTTAATTAGGTTCCCACGGAGATGTTTTACAGCATAATGCCACATCTGTTAGCCCTGTTTGTTAGAAAGGGTTTGAATTGCCGTTGAGGAGAGCAGCCTGAGAGTGACTGTCGAGATATGAAAATTGCATTAATAAGGAGCCCCAACATCACAAATTGGAGAGAGTGCCATCTGCTCAAAATTAGTACATTCCCTTCTCTTCATACTCTGCAATCTTATTAACCTTGATGGGAGGAGTATTGCAGGAAATTGTTCTCCCCTTCATGTGAAATTAAATGTGTCAATTAAAAAAAATGCTCTCCAGTTTTCTCCCCCATTTCATGTTGAATTAGGTTCCCCTGATGTTAGATTAGGTTCCAGTTATGCCGGGAGCCCATTTGTACGTTTTCCGCATTTCTATCCTTCAAGTTTAAGCCTAGACAATTGCAACAGGTTATTCAGCGAAGAGAGCATTAAATCTCAACCTCATTCTTTCCTCACTCATTGGGCGGGATTCTCTGATCCTGAGGCTAAGTGTTGACGCCATCGGAAACATGGCCCCAGGATCAGCAATTCTGGCTCCAACAGGGGGCCAGCATGGCGCTGGAGTGGTTCATACCACTCCAGCTGCTGATTCCGGCGTGGAATGGGCACCGGGGGATGCGCGCATGCGCAGTGGGTCCGGCGCAAACCCACGCATGTGCAGGCCCACCGGCGCAGTTTCCGTGCATGCGCGGTGTCTCCCTTGTCTGCGCCGGCCCCGATGCAACATGGTGCACGACTACAGGGGTTGGCGCGGAAGAAAGGAGGCCGGCGTACAGAGAGGCCGGCCTGCCGATCAGTGAGCCCCGATCGCGGGCCAGGCCACATCGGAGGCCCCCCCGGGGTCAGACCCCCACCCCCCCGCCGCAGGCCACCACCCATCCCTTCCACGCTGAGTTCCCGCCGGCTGAGAGCACGTGTGGACGGCGGCAACGGGACTCAGCGTTTTCATGACGGCTGCTCGTCGCATCCCCGGCCAAGAATCAGCAGCCAGGCCGCATGGAGCTGCCTGCGACCGGCACCGCGCCAACCACGTCGCCGCCAATGGCGGCGATTCTCCACTCTGTGGAGAATTGCGTGCCGGTGTCGGGGCGGTGTGGCGCGATTCGTGCCGGTCGAGGGGATTTTCAGGCCCCCAGGCTGAGAGAATCCCGCCCATTATCCACACAATCATAGGAGGCCAAGAGAATTCAGTGGTTTCCATTTGGTGTCTTCCTGTTTGACATGACTATAATTGATACCTTGGACTAACGTTAAGCTGTGCTGTTTTCGCTTTGTGATGTTAAGTGTAAATAGGCAGAGATTTTCTTTTCAGATGGTCTAATCAGCTCAGCAGTTTGCAAATTAACCTCTGCTTTTTTCCAAAATTGAAATGTTTTCACCGAATTGAGGAAAGTGACTTGCTATGTGCTCGGTTTGCCTCTGAGTAGCATTTAGCAAGGTTGCCTGCGTATTTGTGAGCTGTTATTTTCCATAGTTGCAGCACCTTGCCTCAATAATGATGTCACGTATAAAACAGAAAATACAAATATACGTACTGCCTCCTGTTTAAGTTTCAGTTCTGATCTCAAAAGTAGTCAAACAACCCACATATTTCACCTTTGCCTACACGCACCTCTGTTTCTTCTTCATTGAGAAACCTAGGTGGAAGTGTCTTTAAGCAGAAAGGCTGACAGGAATCAGAGAAAAGTAATGAATATACAATGACCGGATTTAATCTCGGATCCATATGCGTGGCATGGTAGCTCAGTGGTTAGCACTATTGCTTCACAACACCAAGGACCCAGTTCCATTCCCGACTTGGGCCACTGTGTGGAGTCTGTGTGGAGTCTGCATATTCTCCCCATGTGGGTTTCCTCCAGGTGCTCTAATTTCCTCCCACAAAAAGTCCCGAAAGATGTGCTTGTTAGATGAATTGGACATTCTGAATTCTCCCTCATTGAAGTGTTAATGTAAGCCTACTTGTGACACTAATAAAGAATATTATTATTATTAAAAGATAAGGGAGAACTTAATACAATGAAGAATTTTAGTTTGAAGTCCTGGAAAAGAATGAGTTAAGTAGGTTACATTCTGATTTCAACATAGTGAGAATGCTGGGGGAAAGGCAATACACGTAAGACACCATATTTGGATTGTAAGTGGAACAAAAGAAGAATATTAAGTGGAACACTGACAATACTGAAAAGAGGAGCAAAATTGTAACAGAGTTCCAGCCTTGAGGTGACATTGATATAATGGATTGGACATTATGCTTTGAATGTAAGGTGTCATTATTTTGTTTCTTGCATGGAGAAAATCTCAGAATTGTTTAATTATTCACATACATGGTATGTTTTTGGTTTAACACAGTGGGCTAAATAGCTGGCTTGCAATGCAGAACAATGCCAGCAGCGTGGGTTCAATTCCCGTACCGGCCTCCCTGAACAGGCGCCGGAATGTGGCGACGAGGGCCTTTTCACAGTAACTTCATTGAAGCCTACCTGTGACAATAAGCGATTATTATTATTATGTGTCAAAGAAAATGTCGGAAAGCTGGTTTGGATGGAGTAATCTTTTCTTTGACTACAAGGATATTAACCATGAAATTCAGTGTTCCCATATCAGTCTCATTATTCTTCCTTTCAGGGGAACACTAATGTCACTTCTGAGGGCTGTATGCAGCTTGCGTACCGATGGCATGAAAGCCTCTGTCGGACTTTACTCTCTGCCTACAAAGGACTCCTTTGCCACTTCAGTGCAATCATGAAGCAGATCCCAGAACTGCATCAGATTCAACTTGGTAAGAGGGCTACCTGTTTCATAAAACATATTCACTGTTGTCTTTCACTGCCACTCCTTTTCAGAAGCTGAAGACCCAGCGATAGCATTCTCTGTGGGCAGGTAGTGTAGTGGTTATGTTACTGGACTGAGAAGATGAGGGCTGCATTTTCACCTTGGGTTTGGGAAAAGTGAGTTGGCACAGTTCTTGACTTTGCCAACCTGAACATGTCACTTCCTCCCATACCCACCGTATGTTTCATTCCCTGGAGACAAGGTTTGGGTGTTCCATCTATCTAAGCTGGCGTGAGGCAGCATTGGAGGAATGCAGGTTAGTCAGTAGGTTATTCTCTGTTCTTGCAGGCATCAGTCCGGCTCTCCATATCTTGTGCCCCACACCCCCTCCTCCATGCAGTATCTCACATGTATGCTCCATAGCCACACATCCAGTACCTACCTCTGGATCCTTGCAATAACAATGGGAAATTCTTGAAATGGACATGAAAAACATTAAACTTCAAATGGTCAAATAGAGCTGTTATTCAATCTGACCATCATTCCTACTGCAGATAAAGAAAAATCCAGACCAATTGAAAAAAGTTAAACTCCTACAGTTAGTCACTGAGTTGCAGAAGAAATATGCATCTATTCAGAAACCACATCAACGACAAGGTTGTAAAATAATAACCTCTTTAAAACTTCAATACAAATGTGTGCGTAATCACAATTAGCTAAGTGCTTCAAGTTCTTTTGAAAAGCATCCCAGCATTCATAATGGGATCATCTGTCAAAACAAACCATTATAGATCCAGACAAGGAAGCTTAATGACACTGAGAAAATAGGGACGGGGTACTCCAACCCCGCGCCGGGTTTTTTCTAAGCTATATCAGATGGACTGTCATTCGGTGAATTCCAGGAGCCAGGTAGCTATTTTTGTTTCTAAGTTAAAACAGAAGGCCAATTTATTTTCAAAGTTAAAGCACAGAGGACTTTTAAATCCCTTCAAATCATGACACAAAAGTATCTAAGCATTTTTTCTCTCGTGCAGCACTTTTTCAAAGGGGAAAAATGTTCAAATACATCTCAATCCTTACACAATGCAGATCAATGTAATGGTCAAGTTACCTTTGTAGGATGGAGCCTATGAACAATTGTTGCAGTAAAATCACATCTAACTTGTAATGATGATATTTGAAATCATCATAACAATTCCCTGACTCCGCAGCGGGCTTACCCAAAGCATCCAGAACTCTCTTAACTGACAATCCCACATCAATGGTATTGACTCTTAATTGGAACCAAATCCACCAGATCCTGTCAGGGCAACTCAGGACGGGCAAGAAATGTAGACCTTGGCAGTGAGACCTATTTCCCGAGATTGTCCAAGTGGCATTTCGTACTGAGAAATTATTTGTCGACTTGAATGTCAGAAGCGATATTTGAACCTGCACACCTAGCAAAAAACAATCAAAATTCGCTGGCATTTAGTACGCACAGATTTAACATTCTGTGAGTTTGGCAGCTGAAATTACTTGACCATCCTTTCCCACTGTTACCAGTTCCATGTCATGTCCATAACCTTGCTCTTATTAACTTGCCTTCCAACTCTCCTCACCTTTGCTGCATATAACATGAAGCCTCAGAGAAGCACATCAGCATATAGAGGCATACATATATAACGCATATAAACAATAGACTCTGAGGCCTATTTTTAATTGTGAGAAAGGCAATAATTTTACTTCTAATTGTCTGTGACTGAGAATAGATGTGTAATACAATGCAGGAGTAGAAGGTTATGGCAAATTGACCATATCTGACAGCTGAGAGGGTTCCCATTACAGGTTAATACAGATTGCCTCTTACTGGTCTGGGAATGCATTATCTACCTCCCCTCCAGTTCTGAGAAAACCCAACAGTTCACAGAGGTGGTATGAGTGTTTCCAGAGGCCAGGTAAAATGTGTTATAATTGAAGTGTCATTATTTGATTTCAATGTTAAGAGTGCCAGAAAGCCATGTGTGCTTTGTTTAGATCTGCACAACAAGGAGATGTGGAGTATAATTTATACCCAATGAGTGCACTAACCTGGTAATTGCAATTGACATAATCACAACTGGGTTCTGGTTAAAACTAGATATAAATTACATCCAACAATTCTTCAGTAGACAATCTGTTCCTCTGGGCAAGTTTAGACCATAGAATGCTGTGATTTAGAAAGGATATACATTGATTTTAAATGTGAACTATGGGATCACTGTGAAGAGAGATAGCAGTTTCAGACCCTAATCACTGCAACATTTATCTAATGATGTCATCTCCATAAGAAAAACTCTTAAAGAAGATATGATTACCAGAAAAAGGCTACAAAGATTGGGAAATTAAAATAAAGACAGCCAAAAAAGATCCAAGGAAGGGGCATTCAAACTGGCCAGAAGAAAAATAGTAGACTTGAGAATTGGGAACAGTTCAGAATTTAACAAAGGAGGACAAAAGGGGTTGATTAAGAAGGGGAAGTCGAGTATGAGCATCATGGGGAACATTACGGGGAACATTAAAAACTGACTGTAAAAGGCTTATTTCGGTATGTGAAGACACAGGGCAATTTATAATGGGGATCCAAGAAATGGCTGACCAACTAAATACATACTTTGGTTCTGTCTTCATAAAGGAGGACACAGATAACATGCCAGAAATGTTGTGGAACACAGGTTTTAGTGAGAGGAGGAACTGGAGGAAGTTAATGTTGGTAGGGAAATGGCGTTGAAGAAATTGATGGAAATGAAGGCTGATAAATCTCCAGGGCCTGATAATTTACATCCCAGAGTACTTAAGGAAGTGTCCCTAGAAATACTGGATGCATTGGTTGTTATCTTCTAAGATTCTGTAGATTCTCAAACAGTTCCTACGAATTGGAGGGTGGGCTAATGGAACCCCACAATTTAAAAAAGGAGGTAGAGAGAAAACAGGGAATTATAGCCCAGTCAGCCTGATATTGTTGGTGGGGAACATGCAAGAGTCCATGATAAAAGATTTAATAGCAGAGCACTTGGTGGCAAGCTCGAACAGAGTCAGCGTGGGTATACGAAAGGGAAATCATGCTTGGCAAATCCATTCGAATCCTTCCAGGATGTAACTAATTGGGTTGATGAGGGGAAGATATGGTTTATTTAGACTTTTAGAAGGCATTTGACAAAAGTGCCACATCATAGAGGGACTTGTAAAATTAAAGTTCATGGGATTGGGGGTAGTGCATTGAGATTTATAGAAAACTGGTTGACAGACAGGCAACAAAAGGTAGGAGTAAGCAGGTCCTTTTCCAAATAGCAGGTAGTGACTAGTGGTGTAGAGCAGGGATCAGTGCTCAGACCCCAGCTATTCACAATATATGGAATGCTTTAGATGAGGGAACTAAATATAATGGCTGGGATTCTCCAATTCTACGGCCAATTCTGACGTCGGCGTGAAAAGTGGCTCGAGCCACTCCGGCGTCAACGGGCCTCAACTGGCAGCTATCCACCCTTCCTAGTTTCATAGATTTCATAGAGTTTACAGTACAGAAGGAGGCCATTCGGCCCATCGAGTCTGCACCGACTCTTGGAAAGAGCACCCTACCCAAGGTCAACACCTCCACCCTATCCCCATAATCCAGTGACCCCACCCAACATTAAGGGCAATTTTGGATACTAGGGCCAATTTATCATGGCCAATCCACCTAACCTGCACATCTTTGGACTGTGGGAGGAAAGCGGAGCACCCGGAGGAAACCCACGCACACACGGGGAGGATGTGCAGACTCCGCACATACAGTGACCCAAGCCGGAATCGAACCTGGGACCCTGGAGCTGTCAAGCAATTGTGCTATCCACAATGCTACCGTGCTGCCCCTAGGGGGCTAGTACGGCGCCGGAGTGGTGTCCGCAGCTCCGGCGCCCAACCGCTAGCGCGACATGGCCGGCGCAACTTCGCGCATGTGCGCCACGGCTGGACCATACGTAACCCATGCCACCGGGACTCGGCCAAACTCAGCGGGCACTCGAGGCCCGGAGAATTGCCGGGGGGGGGGGCGGGGGGTATTCAACATCTCGCGACCGGCGCAGCGGCGATCCCACAGGCGCCCGCAAATCGGCGCCGGAGAATCGGCGAGCCGGCATCGGGGCAGCATGATGCAACTCCCCCCCCCCCCCCCCCCCCCCCCCCCCCCCAAGCAATTCTTCCACCCGGCACGGGGTCAGAGAATCCCGGCCCATGTCTCCAAATTTGCAGATGACACAAAGCTGGGCGGGAGGGTAAAATATGAGGAGATCGCAGAGATGCTTCAGTGTGATTTGGACAAGTAGAGTGAGTGGGCAAACAGGAAGGATGATTATTATCTGACTGACTATAGATTGAGAGAGGTGAATGTACAATGAGACCTCGGTGTCCTTGTACACCAGTCACTGAAAGTAAGCTTACAGGTGCATAAGACAGCAAAGACAGCCTTCGTAGTGAGAAGGTTCAAGAAGGGGACAAGGATGTCTTTCTGCGATTATACAGGGCCTTATTGAGACCACACCTGGAGTATTGTGTGCAGTTATGATCACCTTATCTGAGGAAGGATGTTCTTGCTATAGAGTGCAGTGAAGGTTTACCAGACTGATGCCTGGGATGGCAGGACTGACGTATGAGGAGAGATTGGTTTGCTTAGATCTTTATTAGCTGGAGTTTAGAAGAATGAGGGAGGAATCTCATGGATATCTATGAAATTCTGACAGGACTAGATAGTGTAGCCGGAGGCAGGATGTTCATGATGGTGGCGGGGGGGGGGGGGCGTTCAGGACCAGAGGTCGCAGTCTAAGGATGCGGGGTAAACCATTGATGTACGAGGTAAACCATTTGTACGAGGCAAGTTTTTTTACAGAGGGTAGTGGGTGCCTGGAATTCGCTACCAGAGGAGGTAGTGGAAGCAGAGACGATAGTGATGTTTAAGGGGCATCTTTACAAATACGTGAATAGGGTGGAAATGGAGGGATACGGACCTTGGAAGTTTCGAAGATTTTAGTTTTGACGGGCAGCATGGTCAGCGCAGGCTTGGAGGGCCGAAGGGCCTGTTCCTGTGCTGTACTTTTCTATGTTCTATGTTCTTTATTTCAGACTTAGATGAGGAAAAATCTCTTCACCCAGAGAGTGATCAGCCTGTGGAATTCGCTACCACAGAAAACAGTTGGTCATAATGATCATATGGCGAAGCAGGCTCGGAGGGTTGAATGGCCTCCTTCTGCTCCTATTTTCTATGTTTCTATAATGCACTGCAAGTTTGTCAATATTTGTCTGAAAAAAGTTAACATTTTGGACATGTGCCCGTCCTCATAATGCTTCTGACAAAAGACCGACAGCAAAAACATTAGCCTGATGTTGCTCTCCCAGACACTAATAGACATATTGTTTGAAGCTGAGGAAGATAGAGCTGCAGAGAAGAGAGCAGAGGAAATGAGCATTATGGACCAAATTGCCTTTATTTGTACTCTTTATGATTGTGATTCTAATTTCAGCTTTTTCTGTTTTAAATGATCACATATTGTATCATAGCTCTTTTATTGAGGGATAAAATTCTTAAAGACTCTACATTTTTATTGCTGCCAGAGGACTGCCTCATTGAAGAAACACTGTCCCAGCTCTGCATTAACTTACAGGTGAGGAGTTTAATTACTTATGTTAAAAATACCCGCTTCATTCTTGGGAGAAACACTGCGGAGGTGAATTGGAACTTTGGTAATTGGGCGACAAGGGCAGTAGTGGATCAGCCGCCCACTACTGTCCATTCAACATCCTACCAAAGTTAAATTTCAGTCTTCGTCGTGACTTGAACTAAATAGGTCAGGATTGAAGGAACAAATTAAATAATTCACTGGAAAGTAGTTAGCGAGTATTTTCTATTTGAGATTAAAAATGGTACCAGAGTAGCCTTGGGATAACATTTTAAAAGCTGTTTTGTATAATTTTCTATGACTCCAGATATTCTCCCAATCAGGTGAAGCTTCCCAGACTCCCAGCATGACATTTTACAAGGTCCTGGGCTGGATTCTCTGTTCTGGATGCAGCGTGCCCCCGGCGGCAGCAGGATCCTCCATCCCGGCAGCTGGCCAATGTAATTTCCCATTGTGGGCACCCCCGCGGCGTCGGGAAATCCCTGGCCGTGAGTGCACTGCTGGTGAAGCGGAGGATCCCGCCGACGGAGAATCCAGTCCCCTGTTCCTCACATCGAACGGAGGTTTTAAAATTAATTTACCGGATGTAGTTGTCACCGGCTAGGCCATCCTTAATTGGCCTTGAGAAGGTGATGGTGAGCTACTGCCTTGAACCGCTGGAATCCATGTGGAGCAGGTACACCCACAGTGCTCTAACAGAGAGAGTTCTAGGACTTTGCCCCAACGACAGTGAAGGAATGAAATATTTAGCCAAGTCAACATAGTGAGTGTCTTAGGATGGGGGCGGGAGAGGGGTTGGGAACGGGGCAGGTGGGGGGACTTCCAGGTGTGGTGTTCCCATATATCTGCGGCCCTTGTCCTTTTAGATGGTAGCACTTGTGGATTTGGAACATGCTGTCTAAAGAGCACTGGTGAGTTTCTGCAGAACCTCTTGTAGATGATACATACTGCTGCTGTCAATCTGCAGCGGTGGTAGAGAGTGAATCTTTCTGGATGGGATTCCAATCAAACAGAAATGTCTTAATTGTAAGAGAATTCAGCGGTATCAAATCTGAGTGCAGTAACTCAGATATTGCTATCAGTGCAAGTGCTGTTTCTAATTCCCATGAGCAACCCAAATTTGAAATTCAGTGTCACCCGATTATATTTGCAGGCAATACTAAATGAGCAGCAACAGCTGAATCTTAGGAACTCATGGACTGTAAAATGAGTTGAAAGAAATTTAAATGATCAAGTACGTTAGGATACTTGATTGATTGATTTATTGACTGATTTGATTTATTGTCACACGTACCAAGGTACTGTGAAAAGTATTGTTCTGCAAACAATCCAGACAGATCGTTGCATACGTGAAAAAAAATAGGACATGCGTAAATACACAACGTAAATGCTTTCCTAAGGCAGCGGGAGTTGTAGACAGAGTCAATGGTTGAGATGCGGTTTTGCATGATGGACTTGACTGTGTTCGCCACTCCAACATTTAACCATTGGACCTGACCCCAATATTATTTTAATTTTTAAAACTGAGGAAAGGATATTTCACCCCAGAAGCCATGAATCTGACCAATAGGTATTTTTTTAATGTTAAAACACACTAATTTAAACACAGAATTAACCACATTGATATTTAAGAACATAGCTTTACCATAATTTGTTAAACATTTCTTAAAAACAAGGAAAAATGTAAACCAACTATCAATACCTGCTACTAACTCCAATTAAGCAACTCCATACACTTCAAATGCCACTTTTAAGACCAGATGACATCGAGCACATTTAGACGGGTGTTTTCCGGTGCTCGGAGAAACATCATGCTATTGAACGCCCATTCGGATAGATGCCCCGATGAGGCCGCACTTAGTCCCATGTTGTGCACTGAGGAGCTCCCTTCACTGAGCCCCATCTATCAGGGGGTCCTCAGCCACTTCCCCAAACCACACATCTCTAAGCCCGATCTCTTTTTCAGGAAAAATACCAGCTTGTTACCGTCAGCCTGGCACCCTGGCAGTGTAACCTGGGCACCTCGGCAGTGCCAGGTTGCTCAGTTCCAAGGTGCCCAGCTGGCATTTGCAATGCCAGGGTAGCATCGTACCCAGAGGGAAATCCCCTAAGAGGTCCCCCACAAGTGCCGTTCCATCTTGTCCTCTTTTGTGAACAACACTTGCCTGAGATCTCCAAGGTGAGGAGGTTAGATCTCACTACTTGGGTCGATCCTGAGTGCATATTAGAGTGAGACTAGCTGTATATTTTAACAATGCCCAGCATATTTTAACGACTCCCTCAACCTTTCATGCTCCATTTAAAGATTAATATTGCTGCATCTTCATCCTTTTAAGGTTTTGTCATTTAATATACATGCCCTCTCCTTTCTCTTACTCCATAAAACATACCATCTCATATTAATAACACGTCTGGTGTAGGTGAAATGCCTGTAGGTTGTAGGTAAGTTGTAAAGTATTTATGATCTTCTTGCAGATGTTCAGCAGCCCAGACAAAGTGGCAGAACAGATCAGCAGGGACCTGGCCCAGCTTTGTTCCTGTCTTGCAGCACTGTGGAGCCAGTTCCTAGACAGCATGACACTTCAGCCAGATGTTACAGCATTCCTAAGCCAAGACCATCATAGTCTGAGGGTAATGTAATAAATGTTAAAATTGTTGTTTTATCCCACCTAAATGTTACCATACTGTGATTTAGATCGTAAACTTGCAATATGGGGAATATTTATAATAATTCAAAGTATAATGGGCGAGATTCTCTGGCCAACCCATGGCATGTTTCTCGGCGGCAGGAGGCAGCCCGCCGTTGGCCGGCGGCGGGATCTCTTGGTCATTGGATTTCCCATTGAATCCACCCCCAGCTGTTGGAAACGCCACAGCGGGGGTGCACTGTCGGCAGGGCTGGAGGATCCTGTCGGCGTATACAGCTAGAAGTACTCGCCTAATGTTTCATTGTAAACAAAAGTCTTACCAAGCTTAGACTGAAACAGTGAAACATCTGTGTGTATGTTTTTATGTATCGAGGGTAATAAAAGGTTTTCAGGGTCATCGGAGATCACGCTCATTACACCACTCCCTGGGTAAAGAAACACAGGGACCTGTAGCCTGCTCAGGATTCACCTGTCAAAAAACTCTGAGACCCTTGACTGATCAGAAAATCTTGTTGAGGCCCTCAAACCCTTTCAGTGATTTTCCAGAATGGTTTTCTTTTGCTGTCTATAATCTGTGATAACTTTGCTTTCGAAAAAACATCTTGTGCCACCTTGAAAAGCGTCAGTCTTCACTGCTACGGAAATAAAGATACATCAAAAGAACAGTGGCCTGCACAAATATTTACTCCATTGAAATCTGAAATTAGCCATGGAAAATAAATTTGCTGCAATTTTGAAACAAATGCCTTTAAGGATCGAAAATATAGGCTCCCCAGTATAAAATGTAACAATAATTCTGGAAACCAGACCCTAATTAGAATATCCCATCTCCATGGGAACATTACGGTGAATTTTACGACCCCCTTCCTCCGTCATATTTGAACCATGAAATAAAGCACATGGCCAGCCTGCCACCTTCCCGCCTGTCTTTCTCCCCCAGCCCATCAGGCAACCCGCCCTCCCTCAGTCCTATTGAGGCCCTCAACTAGCTAACTAACTGTCACTTCAGAGCCTCATTGTACCCCTGCTGCAATTTGGCAGCATGCGGAGGAAGGTGGGAGAAATGCGGGCAGGCCGGCAGCTTTATGAACTGCTGCTGGGCAGGAAAGGCAGTGTATCTCCCCTGGGGGTGTTCCCCTATGATCATTGAGGGCACCTTCTCACAAGATGATGACCCCCTTTGTTCCTCCCGCTTGCCTCTCTAACCTGGCACTCAACCCTTTGCCACCCCCTCGCTGGGGTCTCCCAAACATGCCCATCCGATATCCAGAGATCCCGAAGTCTGAGAAACATCTTCGCTTCTTCGTGGAAACCGGTGGTAGTCCCAGCAATGGCCACTACTGTCTTCTGCAACTGCTGGGACAACAAAGTTGCCAGACAATCAGATTGACGGGCAGCTCTCTAGGATGGGACTTCCTGTCCCTGAGGGACAGAAGTCTCACACTGCACTAATTAAGGCAATCTCCAGCGTGTTATCTCTTTGGGGCAGCCTGATTTCACATTGGCAAGGTGCCAACCAACTTTTAGGTCAGGAGGCAGGTAAAGCATCCCTTGCAGTTAAATCTACGCATGGGCGGACGTCCGGTGACGGCGGGCGGGAGGCAGCCGCACAACGGAGGGCTCCCGTTCAGGAACGGCATTTTTGGGTCTTTAAGCCCGGTCCCAGGGTCCACGGGGGCGTCAAAAGCAGGGAGAAATGAAATGAAATGAAAATCGCTTATTGTCACGAGTAGGCTTCAATGAAGTTACTGTGAAATGCCCCTAGTCGCCACATTCTGGCGCCTGTTCGGGAAGGCTGGTACGGGAATTGAACCGTGCTGCTGGCCTGCCTTGGTCTGCTTTAAAAGCCAGCGATTTAGCCCAGTGTACTAAACCAGCCCCAGTAAGAAGGCACGGAGAAGGCACAGCAGAAGATGTCCAGGAGCAGCAAGAAAATGCCGTTTAAAAAAAAGCTGAGGGCCCGTCGGGGAGTGGAGAGGTCACCACGGGGGCACCAAGGAAAGAAGACGCTTGAGCACCAGTGGAGGCCACATTGCTTACGGCTGAAGAAATAACCAAGGTGATGGCTGCAGAATTCAAAAGGCAGTTTACAAAACACTTGGAGGCGATGAGGAAGGAGATGAGGGCGGTTTTGGGTGTGCTGGTGGAGGAGGCGATTTCCCCGGTGACGACGGAGGTGCGGGCGCAAGGGGAGGCGCTGAAGGAAGTGGAGGAGACGTTGTTGCAGCACAGTGGTCAACTTGCCTTGATGGGGAAGGAGATGCGGAAGGTGATGGAAGTTAACAAGGATCTGCGAGAAAAAATGGAAGACCTTGAAAACAGATCCAGGCGACAGAATTTGAGAATTGCAGGGCTGCCCAAAGGAGTTGAAGGGCCAAGGCCGACAGAGTATTTTGCCGCTATGCTGGCGAAACTATTGGGGGAGGGGGAGGATCCCTCCTGATATGAACTGGATCGGGCTCATCGGTCGTGGAGGCCTGTACCAAAGCGAGTGAGCCGCCAAGGGTAGTGACTCTGTGCTTCCGTAGGTACAGTGTGAAGGAGAAGGTCCTGTGCTGGGCCAAGCAGGAGCGGGTGGTGCAGTGGGCTGGAGCTGGTATAAATGTACACCAGGACTTTACGGTGGAGCTGGCGAGGAGGCGGGCTGCTTTCAACCGGGTGAAGAGGGCACTGTACATTAGCAAGGTGCAGTGCAGCATTGGATATCCAGCGTAGCTGAGGGTGACTTATCAGCTCAAGGACTTTTATTTTGGAACGGCGGAAGCAGCGGAGGAGTTTGCGAAGGCAGAAGGACTGTGGCAGAACTGAAAAATTGAGAAATGGCCATGTGCCGATGTGACCTCAGGACTGTATTTTCTTCCTTTTTGTTTCACTGCGTGCGGGTGTATGGACTAAAGGAGCCAATGTTGTAAATATTTGGACAAGGGAAGTGATGGGACTTGCACTCGAAGTGTGGGCTCTTTGGGGTGGAGGTGGATATGTGGGGTGTGTGTGCTAAAAGGGGCTTTCCTAGGGCCGTCGGGGAGTGGAGAGGTCACCACGGGGTGGGGGCAAGGGGGAAAGGGACCCGGACAGGGGCCTCCGCGCTGGCCAGTTTAAACCAGCCAGTGAACGGGAGTGAGGTGGGGGGAGGGGCTGCGGCCATCAGAGCCTGGCAGAACAGGGTCCGAGTGGTCTAGCCGGGGTGGAAAGTTGGGGGGAAGGAACCGAGGTTGGGGGGAGGAGTTTTACAAGAGGCAGTGGATGGGAGGAGTAAGAGGGGAGGGGGGGGGGGTTTACAACTCTTGGGTATTACGTATGGTACACTTTCAGAGGTTGGACGGCGTTGAGTGTGGGGAAGGGGGGAGTGGACTCTATGGTGACCATGGGTAGTCCCGGACTCCTTTTTCTTTTTCTCTTTTGTTTTTTGTTTCCACCGTGCGTGGGTTTGTTTTATTGGATGTATATATTGACATGTGGGCCGTTGTTTGGGGTGGTGGGAGGATGAGATTGTTGTTATTGTTAAGGGGATTGATTTTGTATTTGTTACTGTTTACTGTCTGTGGGTGGGGTGTAAATTTTGGAGGAAAATGTGAAAATGGAGAATAAAAACAATTTTTAAAAAATCTACGCATGGGCATTATTTGGAACATGACTGTTACCAGGACATCCCCTTTCGCAGTTAGAACATAGAACATAGAACAGTACAGCACAGAACAGGCCCTTCGGCCCTCAATGTTGTGCCGAGCCATAATCACCCTACTCAAACCCACGTATCCACCCTATACCCGTAACCCAACAACCCCCCCTTAACCTTACTTTTATTAGGACACTACGGGCAATTTAGCATGGCCAATCCATCTTTGGACTGTGGGAGGAAACCGGAGCACCCGGAGGAAACCCACGCACACAGGGGGAGGACGTGCAGACTCCACACAGACAGTGACCCAGCCGGGAATCGAACCTGGGACCCTGGAGCTGTGAAGCATTTATGCTAACCACCATGCTACCCTGCTGCCTTTGCTGCAGTTGGGCACTAAATGCCCCCATGCAAGATAAAAGCCCAGCTATTATGTGGTGTATTATCTTGGAAGCATAATTGACACACTGTTGGCAATCCAACTGGAAACATGAAGGAAGGCTACCTGAGGACACTTTAGTGTCCCAATACATGACTCACTGTTATGGGGAGAAGTTGGGGAGCGAGGCAGATTGGGCTGTAGGCAGATTGCACTGTAATGATGGTAGGTAATGCGGGGGTTGGCGGGTAAAAGATTGGACTTCTGAAGTTAAAGGCTGCCGAATGATCCATGGGGAGGTAGCATTCCTGCTAATAGGTGACCTTTTAAAACTTAGCCTGGACCACACTTTAATCCTACCTGTGGACTGACCCTTTTTAAACTCTTCTAAGCATTGATCCGCTTTCAACACATTTCCAGATTTTAATCACAAATTTGCTTAATAGGCACAAACCAATTTATTTCTCCAATCGAAGATACAACTGTAATGGCCTGAACTGGAATATGTGGGGAAGCGGCTTGAAATACAGAGGGTGGCTGGGTCTGAATAGCAGTAATAGCTAAGATGCATCTTCACAACAATCTGGGGACAAATGGTTGAACGATATAATTAACACTGTTACACAAACATTTCACAATTTGCACTGAAACTGGTAAATAATGCAATTCTTGCGTTTAGGCACAATTAGTTATCATTTATGTTGAACATTTCTAATATACAGCACACTAGTTAATAGGGACAGCATAGGATGAGGTTGCTGCTCTTTCAAGAGCAGGGATCTGAGTAACTTGTGAAATAAATTGGCTGGATCAGGAGATATAAGCACTCAAAAATCATCTCCCTCATTTCCCATGGGTGCCAAATCGGGTACAGTAGTTTCATTAGCCTTTTTGATTATATTTTACACCTGACTATTATATTTTATTGATCTATGTAAATGGATCCCAAACGTTCTCTGGGTCTCTTCACCTCATCATTTCCACCCAACTTTTCACCATTTAAAAAAATACTCAGATCTATCATTTTGCGGTCCAAAATAGTTGACTTTGCACTTAACTGCACTAACATTAATCTGTCAGTCTTTCTTTCTCACTTAATCTTTCAATGTCTCCTTCCCTATTTACTGTGCCACCAGTCTTTGTATCATTGACAAACATAGACATTCTAGAATAGTTCAGCACATAAGGAGATCATTCAGTCCTTCGGATCTGCACTGACAATACATGCCTCTCTTTTATGGGGGGAAGTTGGGGAGTGAGGCAGATTGGGCTGTAATAGTGGCAGGGTCATGGGGGGTTGAAGTGTGAAACACTGGGGCTGCTGAAGTTTAAAGCTGAAGAATGATGCATGGGGAGGTAGCACTCCTGCTAATGGGCAACATTTTGAAAGTTAACCTGGGCCACACAGCTTCTCCTGTCACTGTTCTGCTGTCAGACTGCAGATAAAGCAAGAGTCTCCCTGTAGTGACTTTAAAAATAAGTCACAGTGCCATTGGCATCATTGGTCCTCGACTTTTGTATATTAGGTTGGCCTTAATAACCACCATAACTAAACTCTCTCCCTCCTGATGAGGCCCTAAAGTCTAAATTTGCTGAAGGCTGTTCAGAAAGAAAAAGAGATATGTAATTCCCATTGGTTGTTTCTGCCATTGACACCCGTAGTTACAGATGTCAAACGTTGATTTGGAGAAGACGAGAACAATGGTAAAGCATCAAATTATAATTACAGCAAAATCAGTGGAAAAACACAAGGTGGAAGATTCACCCTTAATATTTGCTGCTTTGTGAATAAAAATCACATTTGCACTGTTCTAAAAGTCAAACTGAAGAAGCCCAACTGTGCCGTGTGATTTATTTGCCACATCTTTTGCTGACACTTCTCTCGAGGCACTTTCTGCCATCACCATCTGAGCCAATACATCCCTTCCTCCAGACTCTGAGAAATGCTGCCTGGCCTTGCTTTTTCACCTATCATTGTGAATAAGAGGGGCTGGTTTAGCTCACAAGGCTAAATCGCTGGCTTTTAAAGCACACCAAGCAGGCCAGCAGCATGGTTCGATTCCCGTACCAGCCTCCCCGGACAGGCGCCGGAATGTGGCGTCTAGGGGCTTTTCACAATAACTTCATTGAAGCCTACTCGTGACAATAAGCGATTTTCATCATTGTGAATAAGTACGTGGCTCCCTAAGCACTGAACGCATGATGAACCCATTTTCTGTGGGGATTCAGCACATGAACTGAGGTTCTAGTTCTTTAAAGCAGCCCACATTGATGTTTTACACATTATAAAAGCAATTATTCCATCAGGAAAACTAGCTACCTTGCTTTTGTTTAGTTTAGTTTTATAGTATTGGGTGTGGAGGTGGAGTGGGTGGTGCATCGTTGGAGGGCATGGGGGAGAAAGACACACCAGCATTGACCTAGGGTTTTAACAAACATTTTTAAGTGCATGCACATCAGGGCTAAAGAAATCCAATGGTCGTTGCTTTGGTTTTTTTTAAGAGTCTGATACAAGTCAAATCATTACCCATTTTGCCATCAGCCATTTTGAGATACTGGCTGGATTCTCCGGTTGCCACACCAAAATTGCGTTTGGCGACCAGCAGGAGATTCCAAGTTTCCGCCGAAATCGGGGGAGACGGCGCTTTCGTGATGCGCGTCCCCTCCAAAGCGGCGTACGCTGCGAGTATGCCGTCCCACAAACTTTGTCTGAGGCCCGCCCCCGATGCTCCACCCCTGACAGACTGAGTTCCTGACAGCCTGTGTCTGTCATGATTTTGCCCCGTTGGGAACTCGGCGTGGCGACTGCAACTCATCCCAGCGCTGCCACAGTCGGGGAAGGGCCAATCCGCGGCCAGGGGGCACGGTGGGAGGTAGTCCGGGGCACGCGTGCCTGCCAAAGAGGGCACTATTTAGTGGGCCGTGTCCGCGAGTGGCCTCCACCAAGTAGACGGCGCGGCCGCTGCAGGTCGCTGCCATGCGCATGCGCGGCCACAGACCCAGCAATTCTCTGGGACGTATCGGCAGCTAGAGCCGGGTACTCTATGCTGCCGTCCTGCTAGCCCCCAACAAAACAGGGAATCGATGGCCATTTTGCACCAGTTTTTCTGGCGTAAAACGGCATTGTTCCCACGCTGTTGTGGGGACATAGCCCCAGAATCGGAGAACCCAGCCCCTGGTTTAATAATGTGTATGAAAACTTTCTGTCTGTGCTGCCTTCCTTAACTAGAGCAGTTGGGGGAGGGATGAAAGTCTACACATCAAAACATTCCATCATTTGTTACTAAACCTATTGGACCAAATTTTGCTACAGCAGGGCATAGTTTGACTTGTCCTTGTACAGTTCTATTTTTGAATTATTTGCATGATAAATTGCTGAAAATGCAAACTAATAATGTTAAGATGAAGGGACAGGCATCTTGGACCTTTTTTTAATGGAAAAACAACTGTGTTTCTGCTTAACAAGTCAGATTGAAGTGTTGTAAAGTCAACAGCGCAAGGAAGGAAGTGTAATTTAGAGTGAGTGAAATCAAGTACACAGCAGGAGATGAACAGGAGGAAAGAAAAGTTAGATTATGAGAGGTAAAAACGACAGAAAAGAAATGTAAAACAGAATTACTTTTCTTTAAATCACAACAATTAAATCTGGGAGGAATGAAACTCAAACTTTGGAATGGCTAATTTTCAATGCCAAGGGAGAATGATTGGCAATGATTTTCACTTCCCATGTCATTAAAAGAGTACATAAACTTGAAGGAAGTTGATTTAATATTCTGTGGCAAGTTTATTTTATGCACAAATACAACCATATCATGCCACTCAATGCATTTCAGTGGCAGACAACAAGATGCCATTTTACAATGCTGATGAGGAAGCTGCGAATTCAAGGAGCAACTTTTACTTTTTCAGTTGAACTGTGCCTTTACCTGAAGCTGCTATACCATTTGCAGATAGTTGACAGCTATTAGCCTCACTGTTTACTTTGAAGGCAAAATCTGGGTCATTATTGTTGCTGGAGGCTGAAATATAAAATGTAAATTTAACTCTGGTTCAGTAGTTGGTGTTTTTATGAGGTTTGGGTTAAATAAAATAGCTGGGTCAGAGT
Organism: Scyliorhinus canicula; assembly: GCF_902713615.1. NCBI lineage: Eukaryota > Metazoa > Chordata > Chondrichthyes > Carcharhiniformes > Scyliorhinidae > Scyliorhinus > Scyliorhinus canicula. Next base: position 35,677,396 of record NC_052155.1, read on the forward strand.
AGCAACACACCCTGCAAAATAAAATAAGTCACTATGTAAATACAAGAAAAGATGAAGAGAAACTTGGGATTAAAGAAAAGTATGTCTGTCCATATGCAGGTAAGAAGATTTTCAGAGGCCTTCTTCTACATGGAGCATCAGAAACAGTTGGCAGTTACATTCCAGGAACACATGTGAGTCTTTTTACCAGGTTATTCTCTTGTATTAGGCAAAACCGAGTGGTTAAATTAATCATGTTCCATATTTGACGATGGACAATATCTTGTGCCCTCCCCCATGGTGATTTTGGTGATAGGGATGCATTTAATCAGACAGGAGGTGAGCAGATGGGAACTCTGCCATCTTCCTGCCTCCACCCAAATTAAGTCAATGGCGAGAAGGTCTCTGGCTGCCAATTGCAACCCTTAAGAGGACATTAAATACCCACTTCGGGCTTCATCCTGCTGTCCAGCACCAAGCGGGACCTTGCCATGGGTGGGGTGGGCCGTGTGGGCTGGTGGAATGTTACTTGGGGGGGGGGGGGGGGGGGGGTTGAAGAGGCAGGTGTCTGAGTGGCATGAGAAGCAGTGGGCCAGCCTGAAAAGAGGTGGCTCGGAGATCTCTGCGGCCAGAGATTGTTTCCAATGTCATGGCTATGTGCAAAAAATGCATTAGTGTCGATGCCATATGTCCACACGATCGACTTACACTGTCACGAGCAGTTCACCAGAAGGAATCCAGAAGAGACTAAAGGAAGTAATGCCACTGACCACAATTATATAATTCTCAGCAACCAGTTGATCATTAAGCAAAGGTCTGGGATAGCGTGAACATTGAGAAGAGATGTGCATGAGCAAGGAGATATTTATTAAAGAAAGAAAGGGAAAGAGGTGCTGCCTGACAGTCATACTCTTACATTTCCAGTTTTTGAACCCAGTTAGCTTTTCTCATCACTCTGTAAATCTACAACAACAACAACTTGGAAGTATATGAAATCTTTAATTTAAGATAAAGCAATGGCACAGTGGGATAGTGAAAAACAGACGCAGAGCCAAAGGGAGAATGGATGGACTGAGGGAGAGGAGGAGCTTGGAGATGTAGAGAGACATGGGGAGGACATTCCCAGGAGTTGGCAGCATAGGGCATGGCCTTGAAAGACACATAAGTGATTGGAGTCAGAGAAATGGAAAGTTGAAGAGTTAAAAGTCACAGAGGTGCAAAGAAATCCAAGGAAGAGTTCAAAATCCTGCCTCTGGTCTGCAGAGGACATCACGGAACGATAGTATGTAGATTACTCTCTGTGTTAATCAGGTGCCATCTACTCCTTGCGTCTTAATGTTTAATAAGTCACTTGTATTTGACCCTTTTACCATAATGAAAGATTTGCCTGGATCAACTTTTCAATTACCTTAATATAAAAAATTCAATTAGGCCACCTTGAAATCTCCTTTGGGGAAGGAAGAGAAATTGCACCATAGTATAGATGGTGTAACCACTCTGCACTGGAGATTTAACTCCATTATAGTGCCGCTTTTGGCCAACCTTATTAAAGATGGCATTTGATTTGATTTAACTTCCATTGCATTTTGACAAATGGTGAAGAATGTTCTCTTTGAATTAGTCAAAAAGAAAATTACATTTTTTTGGCTCGAGGGAAAATAATACAACTTTAGATTGCATGAGATAACTAAGTGTCATTTTTTAAAAGTCATCATTAATAACTTCTATCGAGGTATTCCTAGAAATGATGATCATATGCGCTGGAGAGCAGTGATTAGTATCTGCTTTATTAGATTATTTTCATATTGGGTTTGAACTTCAAATCTTTTTTGATGTATATTTTCTTTGAAAACCTCCTCCTCAATGTCATCCAATGGGCTGAGCTAATTGATGTCCACAAGATGCTGCCTGAGATGCTCCACCTGGCATCAGGACAAGCGGTCTAGGGAAACCAAATTAATCCAGGCTGGTGTGCTTGATTTTTATCCACTGCACCCTGCTGAAAACTCTATGGTTGAATATTAGCTTGTCGGCAAGGAAGGAGCAGGTTGAATGCTGTTGTGATGTTGGAATATATGGAAGAACGTGACGTAAATCTTCCATCACGCCCAACTCCACAGCACCTTCCCTTGCAAGAGGAGGTAAACGGGTAGGTGCAACACCTACCCGTTTACCTCCTCCCTCCTCACCATTCAAGGTCCCAAGCACTCCTTTCTTGCGAAGCAGCATTTCATCTCCCCCAATTTGGTCCACTGATTTGCAGAACAAGCATGACTCAAACCTTCCTGTCATATGCCATTTCAACTCGGCACCTTGTTCGCGTGCCGACAGGTCCATCCATGGCCTGCTGCAGTGCTCCAGTGAAACCCAGTGCAAGCTGGAGGAACAGCATCTCATCTTCCAATCAGGCACATTACAACCATCAGGACTCAACAGTGAGTTCAACCGCTTTAAACTGTTACCTCCTCCATTTTAAATTCCCTTTTTTTAAATATCGAATACATTTATAGTTTGAATGCAAAAGCCCTCCCTGCAGCCCCCTCCGCCACTCGCTGCCCCCACCCTATGCCATCTGTCTCTTGTTCTTAAGGTTGCTACATCTTGTTGCAGTCTCTCCCAGCTACAGTTTAACATCCCCATCTCTTTGGTTCTGAAGAATAGTCAAATAGTCTTTAAATGTTAACTGTTTCCTCTCTGTCCAAATGCTGCCAGACCTGTTGAGTTTTTTTTTTCCAGCATTCTTTATTCTTGTTCTTGTTTCAGATTCCAGCATCTGCAGCATTTTGCTTATTTTTAACATAAATAAATGTTCTTTTAAATCAATAACTCGACCTAGGTATTGTTAGTAATGATTTGTTCCAGTTACTGAAGAGCACTGGTCAATATATCTGTTTCATTAGAAAACAGGTCCTGAAGAACCGATAGCTGCCAGACAAATTGAAGGGTGGGCCGACTGCCAGGCAGGGATCTTTGGCATTAGGCCACTGCCAGGGAACAGAGCGGGAAGGAGGGATTGGAAGCCTGGGGGGAGAGTGACAAGATCTATGAAGGAGGAGTTCGCAAACCTTGACTGGGGAATGTGTGGCAAGAATTGTACAGGGTAGACCAGAAGGTTTGAAGGAAGAAAAGATGGGAAAAACCTGACTTAATTTTACATTATTGCATGCCACCCCAACCAAACTCACCTCTATTCATTTGGAGAGGAAGGGGAAGTGGGTGGTTAAAACGTCACCCCCTTAATATACTTCACAGAAGCAGAGAACACACACTCCAGGCTCATTCATCAATTGTGGGTATTTTGGCAAGGTACCAGAAGGTCCGCTGATTCTGATGTATCTACTCAAGCATAAGTCAGTAGAGGAGAGATATTAGGGAAAGAAAAATTAAGTCATCAGCACCGTAGCCTTTTTATAGGGTGGAAAACCTTATTGGCTTTTAGCAGAGAACCAGGGAAATTATTAAGATTAAATGACCTGCACAAATTTAATGGGATTATTGAATTGCTTAAGCTAACAGCCCAGCTGCCTGGGCATGAGAATTAACATTAGATGCTTTACTTTGAGACAAGAATTTCTCAAAGCAAGAAAAGTGTAACATAAATCCTTGGAGCGTGTTTGGATGATCATCGCTGCTGATAGAAAATCTGAGCAATAGGAATGTTTTGTACTGCTGATGGTAACTTGAAAATTAGGACATAATACCCTGCTTTATACAACCAATAAAATGGCCACTCTTGGCTGCAAGGAGAAGATGGATTGAAGTCTCTTCAATCCCCTGGTGTTAACAAAAGGAATAGGAAAATCTAGATGAGGATACTTCAATTGAAATCGCAATGCTCCAGAAAAAAATGGAATTACAGTCAATTATTACCCTACATCAGCCTTTAGTTGTGAGAATAGGATTGTGTACCCCCGTGCAATCTGTCTCTGGCCAGAAGAGTGCTGATGTATGCAGCAAGCCCATGTTTAGTACTGATCATACCAAGCTAGGCGAGTGGGCACCAAAATGCCAATTGGACTATAATATAGGGGGAGTGTTGCAGTTATTCACTTGGTAATAAGAATAAAAAAGGCAAGGCAGCATGATGGCGCAGTGGGTTAGCCCTGCTGCCTCACGGCGCTGAGGTCCCAGGTTCGATCCGGGCTCGAGGTCACTGTCCGTGTGGAGTTTGCACATTCTCCACGTGTTTGCGTGGGTTTCGCCCCCACAACACAAAGATGCGCAACGTAGGTGGATTTAACACGCTAAATTGCTCCTTAATTGGAAAAAAATGAATTGGGTACTCTAAATTTATTTTAAAAACAGAATTAAAAAAGGCAGAATATTTTTTAAAAGGTGAGAAACATATAAGTGTTGATATTCAAAGAGACTTGGGTATGTTTGCACAAGCAGCACGGAAAGTTAGTGTTTAGCTTCAGGAAGCAATCAGGAAGGCAAATGGTACATTGGTCTTTACTTCAAGGGAATTGGAGCCCAGGAATTAAGAAGTTTTGCTACAGTTGCACAGGGTTTTGTTGAACCCGCAAGTGGGTTACTGCGAGACGTTTTAGTCTCCATATTTAGGAAAGGATATACTCCCATTGGAGGTGATACAGCAAAAGTTCACTAGATTGGTCCCTACGATGGGGGGGGGGGGGGGGGGGGGGGGTGCCCTATGATTAGAGGCTGAGTAAATTGTATTCTCTGGAGTTAGGAGAATGAGAGGGAATCTCATTAAAACCTACAAAATTCTGAAAGGGCAGGGCAGCACGGTGGTGCAGTGGTCAGCACTGCAGCCTCACGGCACTGATGTCCCAGGTTTGATCCCAGCTCTGGGTCACTGTCCGTATGGAGTTTGCACATTCTCCATGTGTTTGCATGGGTTTCGCCTCACAACCCAAAGATGTGCAGGGTAGGTGGATTGGCCACACTAAATTGCCCTCAATTGGAAAAAATTAATTTGGTACTCTAAATTTTTTTTTTTAATTCTGAAAGGGCTTGACAGAGTGGTCGAGGAATATAAATCTTGGGGCCAGAGTCTCAGGATAGGATTTCGAACTGAGTTGAAGAGGCATTCTTTCACTCAAAGGGTTGTGTTTCATTGGAGTTCTCTTCCCCAGAGTCCTGTGGATGGCCCATCATTGAACGCATTTAAGTTTGGTATGCACAGAGTTTTGGTGACTCAGGCTATTCTTGGTTATGGGGAGTGTGTGGGAAAATGGAGTTGAAACCTAAGATCAACCATGAGCATCATTGAAGGGTGGAGCAGGCTCAATGTGACAAGTGGTCTACTCCCTACTCCTGGTTCTTAAGTTTTTGTGTTCTCATAGCAAAACTGCAGTGCCTTGATAGTTAGGAAATGGGTACAGTTTTAAGTAATTTATTTTTCGGTTTATGTGTGTGGGACATAACCTACAGCTTTAAGTTTTAGTTTCAATTTTATAAGTTGCATATAAGCGTCTGGGTATGTTTTGATACCTTATTATAATGAAGTCTTTCCAACTGTAAAACAAACACAGGGGGTGTGTTTCAATGGCCCCGTTGCGCCTGACTTGGTGTCGGGACGAAGCCTTTGAATCTCATGAGATTCGCGATGCCCTGTCTCCCGAGATTTAATGGAGTCTCGTGAGACTTCGCGAAATCTCCACCTCAGTGGGTGAGACCCAGATATGCATATTTAAATGAACAATTACCCTAATTTAAATATGCATTTGCTGGATTCCCCCAGGCCCGTGATTCACTGGCAGTGCCTGGGAAACCTTGTCAGGGTGCCGTTTAGTACTGGTCCATACAATCGTGAGCCAGTGATAACGGCACCTGGGGGGTTCTCCCAAGCCATTGGAAACCCTTGGCTAGCTAGATATTGTGCAGGGTGACACTGTCACTCTTGCTGGCACCTGGACACCTTGACACCTTGATACTACCACCCCTGCACCTTGACAGTGCCACCCTGGCAATGCCGGACTGCTGGGGTGGCATTGCTAACCTGGTAGGGGAACTGCCAGGCTGGCAGTGTCAAGGTGCCCAGCAGGAGAATTGGAGGTGAACGTGCCTGTACATAATAAATGTGCTAAGCACGGAAACTGGTACAGGATCCCACCATTCTGGTCAATGGGGCAGGCACCTTTGGAGTCACATGTCACTGCACTGAGGGCAGATTACTCCCATTTTGAGACTATGGCTGGGATTCTCCTTTCCATGTCCAAGTCCTCTCGCCTGCAGAGAATCGACACTTATCTCTTCAGGCACTTGATCACCCAGTTGCAAGTCACAGTCCTTGGCCATACAGATTTATGCATGGTGGGGAGCATGCCAGTTTACATCCAAATGCAGACATAAGGCTGCCATTTTGAGAGCACCCAGCAGCAGGGCCCCCTCCCCCTGCGCAACACAAATCTTAAACCCCGCTCATTGCTGACAAGGAGGGACCCCAAACCCGTCATCAAGGCGAGGTATACTTCCAACACCTCTACGCCCCCCCACCTCTCCGACCACAGGAATAGGAGGAGAACCCCTCATACCACACAGGCATGAGGGTGAACTGACCACAGCCACCCCCGCCCCTGGCATTGTCAATTATGCACTGAACCTTGACATCTATGCCCTGAGAGTGACACCCTAGCCTGGCGCAGTGAACCCCAAGAGGCAGCACGCTGGAAAAGTGGTTAGCACTCTTGTCTCACAGGGTCAGACCCCGGGTTCAATTCCGGCCTTGGGTGACTGTGTGGAGTTTTCACATTCTCCCAACGTCTGTGTGAGTTTCCACCAGGTGCTGGGGTTTTCTCCCACAGTGCAAAGATGTGCAGGTTAGGTGGACGACAAATTGCCCTCAATGTACAGAGATGTGCAAGTTGGTTGGGGTTACAGGGATAGGGAGTGGGCCTCGGTAGAGTGCACTTTCTGAGGGTCAGTGCAGACTCGAAGGGCCAAACGGCCTTCTTCTGATTTCTCTGTTCTAGGGAGAGTCATTCCATCACTAATGTGGCTTTATGCCACTGCCAAGCTGCAGATGTGGGGGGGGAGGGCGGGGTCCTGGGTGTCGGGTGGGCTCCGATGTTTCCACTAGGATGAAGGATGAAAGACAAAAGCCCGAGGCACAGCCTCGGACTGAAGAGACGATTCTTTAAAACAGGGATGAGGAGAAATTTCTTCAGCCAGAGGGTGGTGAACCTGTGGAAAACGTTGCCGCAGAAGCCTCTAGACTAGAGACTTTGTGACAGAGATAGATAAGTTCTTGATTAATAAGGGGATCTGGGGTTACTGGTAAAGGCAGGAGAATGGGGATGAGAAACATAACAGCCATGAGTGAAAGGCGGAGCAGTCTCGATGGGCTGAATGGCTTAATTCTGTTCTTATGCTTTATGGTCCAGCGCCGGCCCGTTTTTCAGCCAGCAATCCATTCTCTGCCCGATAGGGTTTTCTGATTGAAGTGGCAGGGAACGAGAATCCCAAACTATGTCTCTGCTCAAAATCCAGTACTCACCTTTGGTTGTAGATGTTGACTGTTCGTACTTCTACAGGCATAATGCGTTTTTATCACTTTTTTTATCAGTCCAGGCTGGAGAGACAGATCAACTGCTGCTGCCTTTATTTGTTGATTGGAATGGGTCCACACATTCAAAGGTGTGAGATACAATAATTTGACTTTGTCCTGCAATTACTGTTGGAAGTGTCCAGAGCTGTAACCGACATGAAAATAGTGTGACCTGCAGCAGGCTTGGGCGGGATTCTCCCGCAATTGTCGGGATGGCCTAACACTAGCACGAAGAACGGTGCGAACCACTCCAGCATCGGGCCAACCGGAAGTTGTGGAATCCTCCGCACTTCCGGGGGCTAGGCCGGCGCCGGAGGGGTTGGCGCCCCACCAACCGGGGCTGTAGGGCCGGCGCGAGTTGGCGCATGCGCAGAACCGGCGGCGTTGTTCTGCGCATGTGCAGACCGGCCGGTGTGTTTCTGCGCATGCACAGGTGGGGAGGGCTCTTCTCCGCGCCGGCCATGGCTGAGCCCTACAGAGGCCAGCGCAGAAGGAAGGAGTGCCCCCACGGCACAGGCCCGCCTGCGGATCAGTGGGCCCCGGGGTCGGATCCTACCGCGCCCCCCCGAGGACTCCACTAGACGGCCTACCATATCAATTTCACACCTGCGGAACAGACCAGGAACTGATGGCCGCTTGGCCCATCGGGGCCCGGAGAATTGCCAGGGGGTGTCAACGGTCCACGACCGGCGTGGCATAACTCCCACCCCTGCCCGAAAACCGGCGCCAGAGAATATGGCAGCCGGCCATATTGGAGCGGCGGGGCAGGATTCACGCCACCTCCCCCGGGGATTCTCTGTCCCAGCGGCGGGTCGGTTGTGGTCTGGCAAAGTCAATTTTTAAATAGCAGAAAGTAAAGTTTGGTTTCAATAGTTTCTGATCATTTCCAAGTCTCTATGGACATGGCATACTCCTATAGATCTACCTCTTTGTACCTATTCCTGGGACACCTTTGCTGTAGATCAGATGCTCTTTGGAATTGTTAAATTGAGGCATAACTTGGCATAAGATGTGTAAAAACTCATACTGTCAAGCTCCTGAGAACTGTCAACAGACTTGTCAAAATCAACAGTCAAAACTTCAGAAACACCTGTCAAAACGATCTGCCAAGCTGTCGAGAGATTTTTAAATTAATTTTTAAATATTTGAAAATAACACCTGGAATGTTTTTTTTTAAAGTTTGCTTTTTCACTGTCTATTGACATAAGCATGAAGATTTTCATTAGGGAATCAGTGCTGCAAGATTGATTTCACAATCATCAATTAGCACAGTAGGTTCATCTATTTATCGTTTGATTGACAGTTGCAAGAGGTTATGGATGTTTTGAAATGGGATGATGAATTCCACTGTTATAAGAGATTGTGCACTTGAATGACATGTTTCTTATAAGGTTTTATTTGGTTGGAGGAACATAAATGTAGTTAATGGGCTTTTATGAATGAGTTTTTTTTTCAATACAGTGAAATATGCAGTAAACACTGAGAACTTTATTTTATCTAATCTCTGCATGAATCCTGAGGTTTGCCTAAAATAGATAATGGGTTGTTGGCCTGTTCGATGCTAGGTGATGAGTTGGTGGGATGGATATGTAGGGGGCGGGGTCGGTGGGGTGTAATGGTAGCATGGGATTGCTTGAGTTCACAGTAAGTTGGCATGGTGTATATAAATGCCCGTGGGTGTGGGTAGAGGGTCATAGGTTGGCATAGGAGCTACAAATGGACATTGGGTGGATGAGGGTGATAGATTGGCATCGGAGCTTTAAAGAGCCATGGGTGTGGTAGAGGGCTTTGGTTTGTATGGAAGAAATTAGGGGTTATGGAGTATGGTTGGGAGAATAATGTGGCATAGATGGGGCTTCCGCCCAGCCATCCCCTGACTTCTAGTCTCCAGAATAAAAATCCGACCTCCAGACAGCCATTTTTATTGGTCAGGTTTGCAGAGTCAGGAGATCTCTGTGCACCTTCCTTGGTGCGAAAATCTGGGCCTTTGTATCCGACTTTATCAATACATCATTGATTATATCCTTTACCTGTCAATGAGGGAATTCAAACCTGAATTAAATTTGGGCACCAACAAATGTCAGGTGTAGTTTCCAGTTTCTAGAAGAAGCTTAAATGTGGAGAATTTGGAACTAATAAGCGGTATTTCTCTTGTGGGCACTCATCATCCAATTTTCATCTAGTGGGCTTATCGTCAGCCCTGCTCATCCCCACTCAACACAAATGAGTAAGCATCATATTTCCCTTCTACTCCTAGAATCCAAAGGCACAGTCAGATTGCAGCAGCTATCAGAAATTCACCCTACCTCACCAGCATGCCTCCATTGCCTGTCGAGTGCCTGGATATAGATGGAGACTGGAGTAATCTTCCTATTATATTTGAAGACAGATATGTAGAATCTGTTTCCAAAGGTTGGTAGTATTTTCTGACTTTTTAACCTCAGCCATTGTATTGCCGGCAGATATTTTTTATTTAATTATGTAAGACTAGCCGAGAAATAATATTGTCACATTTCTTCATTTTTGACTTTTGTTAAATTAAACTAACTCAACAGAGATTAAATTCCTCACGTACAGTGTATGGAAATCAAGACCAGAATTTAGTCAAAACGAATTGGATCCTTTTTTGTGCTTGCCCATGATTGCAATTCTTACTGCAACAGTTTTGAACCAGTGGGTTTTTGAAGACATCCCGATGAGGACATAACATGATTATCCTGGTTTGACTTCATTCAAATGAGCCCAGACAGGACTTATTTCTGAGGATTTAGCAAAATAGTAACCAGCTTGATTAGCAACTGGGATGCAGAGAACAGAAAAATTGTACAAAGTGATTGATTTCTATTAGTGGGACGGTAAGGTTGCACAGTGGTTAATACTGCTGCCTCACAGTGCCTGGGACGCAGGTTCAGTTCCGGCCTTGGGTGACTGTCTGTGTTGAGTTTGCACTTTCTGCCCGTGTCTGCGTAAGTTTCTTCCGGATGCTCCGGTTTCCTCCCACAGTCCAAAGATGTGCAGATTAGGTGGATTGGCCACGTTAAATTGCCCTTTAGTGCCCCAAGGTTTAAGTAGGGTTACTGGGTTATGGGGATAGGGTGAAGGCATGGGTTTGAGTAGTGTGTTGTTTCCAAGGACTGATGCAGACGCGATGGGCCGAATGGCCTCCTTCTGCGCAGTAGGGATTCTATGATTCTTGCCCCTCACCTGTGGTGTGGTGACCCTCAAGTTAAATCACCACCAGTCAGCTCTCAAAGGGGAGAACATGGCCAATCCACCTTGCACATCTTTGGCACTGAGAGGCAACAGTGCTAACCACTGTGCCGCAAGGTTCAGAAATCAGGGCCTTCATGAAAAGCCTCAGCCTGTACAGGAATTGAACCCGCGCTGTTGCCGTTGCTCTGCATCATGAACTAGCCATCCAGCCAACTGAGCTAACCAACCACTGTGGTACCCCACACCAGCCACTGCCTACCATTTGGAAAAAAAAACCTGTTTATTCCTACTCTTTGTTTCTTTTCTGCCAACCAGTTTTCTATCCATGTCAATGCACTCCCCCCAATCCCATACGTTTTAATTTAACACGCTAATGTCTTGTATCATGAAATTAGAAGACTGTGGAAATTGTTACATTTAAGTTCCAGGATGTTTCCCTGGTTGTTACATTAGTTCCTGCCGAGTAAATGTTTTGGAAATGTTTTGATAGGTCACCAGAAATGTTTAAGGGTCACCAAACAACTTTTCTTGAGGCTAAAAGCTGGAATCTGAAACAAAAACAGAAACTACTGGAAATCCAAGCAGGTCTGACAGCACCTGTATAGAGAAAAGGGGGCTAGTGTTTCGAGTCTGGATGACTCTTTGTCAAAGCTGTAGGGAACTGGAAATGGGGTCAGATTTATACTGTGGAGAGAGAGTGGGGCTGGATAGGGAGCCAGCGATAGGTGATGAGGTGATCTTGAACAAAGATGTCAAGGACAGAAGATAAAAGGGAATGTAAATAGGGGTGATTAAGGCTAAGAAGGGTGCTGATAGTGGCACAGAAGGAGATTAGAATGTGTGAATGGCAGAACAAAGGTGAGCAGTGTGTCGAAAGGCAACTAGGAACAGTTGGTCCAAGTGGAATGGGGGAGGGGGTATAATGTTGGGGGGGAAAACAGATCAATGGAAGAAATGAACATAAATTGATAAAAATAAAAATGGGGTGAAGGTGGAGGAGGGAGTTCACAGTCTGAAATTTTGAACTCGATGTTACGTCCGGAAGGCTCGAAAGATGAATTCCTCAAGTTTGTGTTGGGCTTCACTGGAATATTGCAGCAGGCCAAGGTCAGACATGTGGACATGAGATCAGGACGGTGAGTTGAAATGCCAAGTGACAGGAAGGTCTGGGTCCAGCTTGCGAACGGACCGGAGATGTTCTGCAAAGCAGTGACCCAGACTGCATTTAGTCTCTCCAATGTAGAGTGCAATAGACCAGATTGAAGGAGGTGCATGTGAAGCGTTGCCTCACTTGAAAAGGATGTTTAGGGTCTGAGATGGTGAGCAGGGAGGAGCTAAAGTGGCAGGTGTTACATCTTCTGTGATTGCATGGGAATGTGACGTGGGAAGAGGGTGAGGTGTTGGGGGTGATGGAGTAGTGGGCCAGGGTATCCCAGAGGTAATGGTCCCTGCAAAATGTAATTTGTTCGGTGGTGGAATCATGGTGGTTGGCAGAACTAGCGAAGGATGATTCTTTGAATGCAGAGTTTGGTGGGGTGAAAAGTGAAGACAAGGGGGACCCTATCCTGGTTGTGGGAGGGAGGAGAAAGGGCAGGGTGCAGCAGATGGGTTAGACAAGGTTGAGAGCTCTGTCAACCACAGTAGGTGGGGAACCATGATTAAGGAAGAATGAAGACATGTCTCTTCCTGAGGCAATCAGTTTAAGGAGATTCAGAGGCAGTGGAAAGGAGCTTCTTGCAGCTATATGTTTTGCTATTAGCTCTGAGGAGCTGGGAATGGTTCGGGGAAGCCCTGGTAATTGAATAGGGCTGACTGGAAGCTGCATGAGACAATTTTGATGGATGCAACCGGGAGGCAGGAGTTTGAAGAAACTCGGGACAGTTCAAGCTCAAAGAAGCTAATTGTCTAGCAGAGCTGAAATTCTGCTAATCAATATGTAGCCTTGAAAATCCAGGAAAATGGAATTTCGGAAGGTGAGACTGAAACCCTTTGAAGTACACGTGAATTAACAGATGAGCTATGTTAGAATATACTAAACTACAAAATAAATTACAGGTTCAACCAAGGCAGAGTCCATGGATTTCTCAAGAATCCACCCAAATGGCAGTAAACATACACGTGTTTCTTTGAACTCCTGTCTCCCAACTATATCCAGCCTTATAAGACGCTGGGGGTTTCTTCTGAAAACCTTTTCATTACCAGGACTTCCGCTGAGTCGCCTTCGCAGCTCCTCAGAGTAAACAGCAATATTTTTGCTGCATGGAATTTCTAGCCTATGCTGATGACTCTCCCAAAACATCCTGCCGCAAGGAGTTATTCACAGACCCTTGAACTGTCTGGTGACCGAACAAAACACTCTTGTTACTTGGCAGCAACCAATGTAACAGCATTGGACATCCTGTACCTTAAATGTTATCATCTCCATGCTTGACTAATTTCGCACCCAGGGGCACACAGATCAGTGGAAGTTTTGGCAATGCAGACTATAGTTGATTTAATTCAGTCTAGAGAGATTAATTGGGAGTGACAATATAAAATAAGGAACGTTCCATGGTGACACGCAGCGACAAGCCACCTTACTTAAACAGGCTGACTTCTGACTATTCTCCAGTGTTTCTAACCTCTTTGATGTTGGCAAGAATCTTCACAGCTTTCCCTTTAACAACCCTGTCTGCCTTTCTGTTCCAAATAACCTACCTGGCAGCCTGTTTTCCATGTCTCTTTCTCATATAATTTTTGTTCACGGCAATTAGAGAGGATCAAAGGTTTTGCAGTACAATCGGCGTGAGGTGTTTGCTCATGCAGCCTAATAAATTGGCTATTTACAATTCAGCAGCTAACAGAATCACAGCTAGCTCCTTAGCATTTTAACTACCTCTTGCCTCAGCCTCTTGTTAATTTGTCTGCAAGGCCAAGCTTTGAAAGAAAATCAGCATTGAGCGTACCTTTTATTTTACAGATTCTCTCAGTGGAAAATGATGCAGAAATAAATTCCCGAACCGTGACAAGCTGTATCAAACCCATAGAAGAGAAGTAATTTGGGATTAAATTGGCATCCCACTCTGAGTGGCTGCAGTTGGCTACAGTTTAACTGGTCTGAGAAATGGAAGCTCATCTCAGTTGTAAGGGGGCTAATCTTCTGAGGCTAGGATGAGACATATTGCTAAGCTAAGGTGGAGTCGAAAGGAAAGGCAGGGAGGGGGATAGGAGATATGTACTGCTTTGCTAGTAAATGTAGTCCAGAGGTGCTAATGCTAGTTGGATTGATGCGCATACTTCTGCTGTGGCACAAGCACATACTCTGAAGCATCAGCCTACTTTTACATGATAAATACAAGATGACTGGAGTACTTTTTAAACATGGTTTTTGTTGTGTTTTGCTTAATTTGAGTGTGTCTAAGAGTGGGTCAAAATTTGAGGTGAAGTAATGCTAAGATCAACCAAAATTCTTGTATAGTTGGTGTGGTCTGCCACCTAGTGGTGTTGGAATAAATGAATCCTTTGGTACTGAGACATTTCCCAGAAGGTTTGATCCACAGGAGTTCACAGCAAAGGAAGAGCCAATTTTTAGCCCTTTGTATTTGACATGTTTTTGAATCCACGATAAGAACGCATAGATGGTGGTAGAAATGAAAGAACAAGGGGCTGAATTCTCCGCCGTCGGGATGCTCCGTTTTGCCGGCAGCCTGGGAGTTTCTCGACGGGGTGGGGCTGCCCCACAATGGGTAACCCCATTGACCAGCCGACAAAACGGAGACTCCCGACGGCGTGGTGAACCAGACATCTGGTGCAGCGGGACGGTGAAACCCGCCCAAGGCTTATCCCAATACAGTCACCCCACTCCCCTAAGGGTCTCTTTCCCCAAACTGAAGCTAGGCTGGGGCTCCGATACAGCTGGGGCTCTCCTTAAAATGGAGAGATCACACCCCCTTAAAGGGGAAGTAGGCTCGCCTTAAAGGGGAAGTTCATATTCCGGGGAGGTCATGGGAAATCGTATGGCCCAGATCCCAGGGCCTCCATTGAGGTTATAACACATGGGCAGGATTCTCTCGTACCCCCGCCATAGCCCGACGCCGGAGTAAAAAACGGTGCAAAACACTCCGGCGTCGGGCTGCCCAGCGTTGCGGAATCCTCCACACTTCCGGGTGCTAGGCTGGCACAGGAGGAGTTGGCGCCACGCCAACCGACGCCGAAGGGCCGGCGCAGAACCACCGGCGTGGTTCCGCGCATGCGCAGATCGGCCGCCGTATTCTAGCACATGTGCAGCGGGGTATCTTCTCCGCGCAACCATATGGCGGAGCCCGACAGAAGCTAGCGTGGAAGGAAGAAGTGCCCCCTTGGCACAGGCCCGCCTGCAGATCCGTGGGGCCCGATCGTGGGCCAGGCCACCGTGGGGGCCCTCCCCCGGGGCCGGATCCACCCGCGCTCCCCCTGAGGACGAACTAGCCAGCCTACCAGCCAGGTCCCGCCATGTGGGACCATGTCCATTTCACGCCGGGGGGACTGGCCAGAAACCGATGGCCGCTCAGCCCATCGGGGCTTGGAGAATGGCGGGGGGAAGGGGGGGGGGCGCTGCCAACGGCCCCTGACTGGCGTGGCGTAATCCCCGCCTGAAAACCGGCGGCTGAGAATACGGTAGCTGCCGTCGTAGCAGCGGGGCGGGATTCACGTCGTCCCCGGCGATTCTCCGACCCGGGGGTGGGAGGGTCAGAGAATCCCGCCCATGTTCTTTCCTAAAACACTCAAAAATTAATCTCACTGTCCTGCTGGTCCTCCATAGCCCTGAATCATCATCTTATTTCAACATTTTCTAATCTTGTTTAAAAAAAAAGGATCCGCCTCAATTACTACAGGTGACAAAACATTCCATCTTCCTATAACTAAACTGCAGAATGGCATACTATCGCATAAAAGCTTACCGCTCTTTTATAAACACAGTTCAAATAAATGTGAGAGTGCCTCCTGGGCGGAAAGCACTACAGGTACAAGTGCTACGTGGGTACTCAGAAAAAAAAAAGGAAATGCTGGAAACACTCGGCAGGCCAGGCAGCATCTGTGGAGAGGAAAACGATTAATGTTTCAGGTTGATGACATTTGATCAGAGGTCTTTGTTTGTATCCCATAGCATCATTTCAAGGCCTAATCTTTTTGACAGGTATGGGGATATTTGTGGCGCCTCCCCCTCCATTGAGTTGTTTAATTGTCCACCACCATTCATGACTGGATGTGGCAAGGCTGCAGCGCTTGGATCTGGGCTGAAGACTGGTCGGGTTTTCCTGACAGCCCAGTTGTGTTTCCCGCCCTGACCCAGCGGGAGCATGCAAATAGCTTGTTAGAGCCAGGTGGGACACACCATTCAAACGCCAGGTGGGATGCTCCAACCTGGGAGGCCAGAATGTACAACTGTGGGGGCTGCTCCATCACTTTCTATGAAGCACTCAAGAGTGAAGAGGCAGACTCACAACAAAAATTGTGGTTAGATAAACAGCTGCTACCCTGACTTACTGAATCCCTGCAGAGATACACAAATAAACAACCTGATTTATCACTTTGATGTTCCAGTGAGCGGTCAACCACAATACTTTTAATAGGCAATGGAGTGTGAATTGTAATGCAAACAATCCAGTTCAAAGCATTCAGCCGCCTAGTTAAGCACAGTGCCTTCAATACTTCAAAACTAATTAAATTGATGGTGTGAAAACCTCCCGACCAGTCTGCAGCACAGATCCAAGCTTTGCAGCCCTGCCAGTCATGAATGGTGGTGGACAATTAAACAACTCACTGGAGGGGGAGGCTCCACAAATATCCCCATCCTCAATGATGGAGGAGCCCAGCACATCAGTGCAAAATACAAGGCTGAAGCATTCGCAATAACCTGCAAGCAGAAGTGCCGAGTAGATAATCCATCTTGGGTTACTCCAGAGGTCCCCAGCATCACAGATGCCAGTGTTCAGCCAATTCTATTCATCTCGCATGATCAAGAAATGTCTGAAAGCACTGGATACTGAAATGGATAAGGGCCCTGACAATATTTCGAGAATAGTACTGAAGACTTTTGCTCCAGAACTTGCCATACCCTTAGCAAAGCTGTTCCAGTACAGCTACAACATTGGCATCTACCCGGCAATGTGGAAATTTGCTCAGGTATGTCCTGTCCACGAAAAGGACAAATCTAACCTGGCCAATTACCGCCCAATCAATCTACTCTCAATTATCAATAAAGCAATGGAAGGGGCACTTAATTAGCAATAACCTGCTCACTGATGCTCAGTTTGGTATTCGCCAGGGCCACTCATCTCCTGGCCTCATTACAGCTGTGGTTCAAACAAGCACAAAAGAGCTGAACTCCAGAGGTGAGGTGAGAGTTGACTGCCCTTGGCAAAAAGGCAGCATTTGATTGATGGCATCAAGGAGACCTAACTAAACTGGAGTCAATGGGAATCAGGGGGGGAAACTCTCCACTGGTTGGAGTCATACCTGGCACATAGGAAGATGATTGTGGTGTTGGAGGTCAGTCATCTTGGTGCCAGGACATCACTCCAAGAGAACTTTCGAGCTAACATATTGCGGGTCCAACAAGGGATGGAGCAGTGCTGGACCAAATTCTGGGGAATGAAGCCAGGCAGGGGGTTGAAGTAATGGTGGGGGAGCAATTTAATGATAGCGACCACAACATGGTGCAATTTAAGTTTGTTATGGATAAAGAAATAGACAAATAGTAGAAAATGGTCTTGGATTGAGTAGAGCAGACTTTAGTAAAATAAGTTAGAATCTGGCCACGGTAGATTGAAACAAATTACTCGTGGGGAGATCTACAGAAGAGAAGCGAGGGGTGTTCAAAGAGGAAATGGGGAGGGTACAGGCCCAATATGTTCTCTTAAGGGTAATAGGAAGGAGTAGCGAGCCCAGGGAACGATGGATGACCAGAAATATTAAGGATAAAATGTGAAGGAAGAAAGAGGTTTTTCAATAAATATATGGGGAGCAAATCAACAGAGGTATTAGTGGAGTGCAGAAAGTGCAGGATGGAGCTTAAGAAAGCAATTGGGAAAAACAAAGAGGGGATATGAGAAATCTCTAGCTAGTAGAAGTAGAGAAAATCCCATGATATTCTATAAGTATAACAATGGGATGAGGATAACCAGGGGAAAAGTAGGGCCCATTAGGGACCATGGGAGGAATTGTGGGTGGATCCAGAGGGCATTGGTGGGGTGCTAAATGAATATTTCACATCTGTCTTCACCCAAGAGAATGAGGAGGCAGATATGGAACTTGGAGAGAGAGAGACTGTGAGGTTATTAAGCAAGTTGTCATAGGGAGGGACAAGGTGTTGGATGTGTTGGCAGGCTTAAAAGTGGAGAAATCTCCTGGTCAGGACGAATTGTGTCCCAGATTACTGTGGGAGTCAAGGGAGAAGATTGCAGGGGCCCTGATCCAAATTTTTAATTCTTCTCTGGCCACGGGAGAGGTGCCAGATGACTGGAGAACCGCGAGTGTGGTCCCATTATTTAAGAAAGGTGGTCCCATTATTTAAGATTTAAGCCAGGTAACTACAGGTCAGTGAGTCTCACGTCAGTGGTGGGGAAACTAATGGAGAAAATTCTGAAGGAGAGACTCTATCCGCACTTGGAGAGGCAAGGTTTGATCAGGGATAGTTCTCATGGCTTTGCCAGAGAGATGTCATGCCGAACAGATTTGATTGAATTTTTGAGCACGCGACTAAATGTGTAGATGGGGGTAGTGCAGTTGATGTAGTTTACATGGATTTCAGGACAAGGCCCCATATGGGAGACTTATGAAGAAGCCAAATGCACATGGGATACAGGGGAACCTGATAAGGAGGATTCAAAGCTGGCTGAACTGTAGGAAACAGAGTGTGATGACGGGCGGTTGCTTTAGTGACTGGAAGCCAGTGAGCAGTGATGTACCACAGAAATCTATGCTGGGTCCCTTATTATTCGTCATAGTGATTCGTCATTATTCGTGTAAGTGACATAGATGACTATGTGGGGAGTAGGATCAGTAAGTTTGCAGATGACATAAGCATAAGCCGGGTCATTAACAGTGAGGCTGAGAGTCTTGAGTTACAGGAAGATATAGACGGGATGGTCAAATGGGCAGAAAATTGACAGATGGAATTTAATTCTGAAAAGTGTGAGGTGTTACACTTCGGAAGGGACAATTTGACAAGAAAATATTCAATGAATGGCACCACACTGGGAAGTCCTGAGGAACAAAGAGACCTTAGCATGTTTGTAAATTGACCTCTGAAGGCAGAAGGGCAGATTCATAGGGTGGTGAAAAAGGCATATGGTACACTTGCCTTCATCAATTGTGGCACAGATTACAAAAGCTAGGAAGTCATGTTGGAGTTATATAGAACATTGGTGAGGCCACAGCTGGAGTACTGTGTGCAGTTCTGGTCACCACATTATAGGAAGGATGTGACTGCACTGGAGGGGGTGAACAGGCCTTTCACTAGGATGTTGCCTCGGATGGAATATTTAAGTTACAAAGAGAAGTTGGATAGACTTGGGTTGTTCTGGCTGGAGCAGAGAAGACTGAGGGGGCGACCTGATCGAGGTGTACAAGATTATGAGGGGGATGGAAAGGGTGGATAGGGAACAGCTGTTCCCCTTAGTTGAAGGGTCGGTTACGAGGGGACGCAAGTGCAAGGTGAGGGGTGGGAGGTTCATGGCGGATTTGAGGAAAAACTTTTTTACCCAGGGAGTGCTGACAGTCTGGAACACACTATTTGGGAGGACAGTAGAGGCGGGTTGCCTCACATTCTTTAAAAAGTACCTGGATGAGCACTCGGCACATCTTAACATTTGAGGTTATGGGCCAAGTGCTGGTAAATGGGATTAGGATTAGCAAATCAGGTGCCTTTCATCGGCTGGTGCAGAAGGGCTTTTTCTGTGAATCTGTGATTCCAGTTGTTTTCTTCAGAACACTAACTGGAAAATCATTGTTCATGCTGCACCCGCACATTTGGCCTGAGATCATTGAATATTTTGTTGGCGGGTAGTATCTTTTGAGCTTCACTGTAAATTGTTTGCTTTTCCCTTCAAAGCTAACGACGGGTTTGAAAGCGGTACGTCGAACAAGGAGGTCGGATCTAAGCTGAATCATGAGTTTGAGACTCACCTTTCAGAACCTGGAAGCTTACCAGTTGAAGTCAAAAGGCACCAGCAAATACAAGATGGGAGTTTGGCTTCCGCCGCCTTGTCGATGCTCACGACAAGGACATCTGGTACACAGACACTGAATGAAACTGTTTCCTTGGAAATGATGTACAACTCTGTGGATTTGGCTGCTTTTGTCAGCCAAGAATATGATGAATTTAGTGAGAATGAAGTCAAAAGCATTCGGAGCTCAGATGTAGAAAGGTTTGTTGGACAATGTCAAGGGGAGCTCTCTACAATCTATGAAAATCATACTGAGTCACTCAGATTGACTGAAAAGTCACTGAACTCTGAACAGCAATACAATGCCCCTGAATCTAACGATGCAGCATTGATCAAAAAGGCTAATTCAACCTCAGGCTTGATGCATATCGAGGTAAAACCCAGCATCAAGGATCCTTATCGTGGTGAGCAGGTTTTGGTAGTTTGCTCTCCCAATACAACAAGTGCCAATGAATCATCTGTCTCCAGTAGTTGTGAAATTAGTGAAAGAGAGGATTTGAGCGAGCTGGGCCTGGACATGTCGCATTCTGTTGTGAGCTCTGAGCATGTGGACAGCGAATATGTTGAACTCGAATCTCTCCGAAAAAAAGTTGAGTCTGCTGACTATCCCATTGTATCTGGGGCCATGAAACGATCTCTCTCATTAATATCTGATTCTGGGATAGAGAGTGAACCCAGCTCAGTGGCTTGGTCGGAGATGCGTAAACCTCTGGATGTATCGAGTGACCGGGATCTTGTACAGCAGATAGTCAGAGCCCAAGCAATCCATAGGAACTCGCTGGAGGGTGGTCAAACTGAAAGTGGCACCAGTCTACCGAGTGGAATTCAGGCCTCTTTGACTTCAATCAGTTCATTGCCTTTTGAGGATGAAGAGGAGGTGGAACTCAGCAAATTAACCAAATCTGTCTCAGCCCCGCAGATCAGCAGCTCAGATCAAACAGGTGAAGCTCCTGAATCTCTAGCACAGCATCAAATTGTTGATAAAATACAAGGGGATGATGGGCATCCCCCAGAACAGTCAGAGGAAGGGAAAGACGAGAGACATTCAGTTCAAAGAGTTGGCAGTGATGATTTTGATTCCCCGACAGATAAAGGGATCCTGCGAGAGAGTTTAGAAGATTCGGTGCTGAGCAATGGCAGCACAACGGGGGCTGATGAAAAGACCACCATTCCAGCTGGGGATCAGTGGTTTTCCTCTGAATTGAACAGCAATTGCCACCTTCATACAGGTGTATTCGATGCTGATAGCCTTAATGGTTTGACAAGTCACACTGTTAAAGAGCTTGTATGTAAGAAAGTGGACTTCAATAGTTTATTAAATACAGACGTTGATACTTCTGACCTTGACAGTCACACAGAAGAGATGAAATGTTTACAGCACCCTCTCCCTGATGAGCTGCAAAATGACCAAAATGGATCATTTGGTGATGAGTTGCCCAGTGGCAAGTATGTGCCGAACAGTGATGGTGAGATACCAATGTGCAAAATGACTGCACAATCTGATCTGTCAGTGGAACCTTTGCAGCTGATCACAGCTACATACAGTGACGTCCTTTTAACAGATGGAATGTATTGTGACGATGTTCCCTGCCTGCACAAATGCAAACTAGAAAATGGAATTAAAATGGAGCAGCATTCTGATAGCTCAACACAATTACAAGATGCGGGTGAAAAACTGTCAATTGGGAACAACAACGGTGAACTTCAACCTCTGGTTGATGGTGGAACCTCTTCTGGAGCTAGTAGCTCGGGCGTGGCGTTTGAGAAGAGGAACATAGTTGAGGTGGTGAATCTTTCTGTTTCATGCACAGCTACATGCCTGCCTTTTTCTTCCATGCTCCGGGATTCTCCAGTTGCCTTTCCTTCAAAGCAGTTGGCGTCCCCCATTACGAGACAACCCATCGGCTCTTTTGGAGTCATCACAGCTAATTCACAGGACGTTGATGCAGAAACCAACGAGAGGATGGTGAGGTAAAGTTACCGATTCATAACCTTTGTTAATATGTGCATCATGGTGGGGGCAGGGAGGGGGGCGGAATGGGGCGGCGGCGAATGGCACAGGCCAGGAGGCATTGAAACATCTTGGAGAGGCCAGACTTTACTATTATTATTACTTGGGTTCCCTATTATTGAGCTCAGTTAGCTGATCACAACTGGGTCATCAGTATGGCAGTTAGAACTGGCCAAAATGATACCATTGATGATACGGAACAGAGAGAAAATTCCGAATGTCCCTGCATCACTGGTACAGGATTAAGCCTGTAAGCCTGCTACACATAGTCAGTTATCAGTTCGGGGTGGGGGAGGGCACATAAAGAATGGTTTGGTGAGTAAGGAACAGGAGAGTTGCTAAGGTCCAAAGGAACTATATCCTAATGTGTATGCATTTAGAACAAGGGGGAGAAAATTAACTGGGTGAGGATCTTATTTTTAAAAAGGACACTTGCCCTGTCCTAATGTCAACTCAGAGTCCCTTGCACATGTTGACTTGATGATCAATGTTTGGTACACACAAGGACTGAAGGCGGAAGACTGGGACCAGGAACAGTACAAGGAAACGTTAGTGCATGTAATTTTACCTTACCATGGCATAGTGCAACATGGGAATGATTCCTCAAATTCTGTCTAAACCTCCTCGCCCTCACCTTTAAATATTGCCCATCGTTATTGACCCTTCAACTAAGTGGAGCAGTTGCTTCATAACCACCCTGTCCATATCCCGCATTATCTTATACACCTCAATCAGGTACTCCTTCAGACTTCTCTGCTCTAAAGAAAACAACCCAAGCCTATCCAGCCTCTTTTCATAGCTCAGATGCTCAATCACAGGCAACATCCTGGTGAATTTCCTCTGTGCCCTCTGCAATGCAATCATTCCTTCCTATAGTGAGACAACTGGAACTGCTCCCGCAGTGGCCTAACCAAAGTTTTGTACAGCTGCAACATGACCTCCCTACTCTTATATCTGTGCCATGACTGATAAAGGCAAGTGTCCTCTCTGCCTTCTTAACTACTCCAGTAACCTGTCCTGCCACCATCAGGGGTCTGTGGTCAAGCACCCCTAGATTCCTTTGATCCTCTGAGCTACCTAGTGTCCTGCCATTCAATGAGGGCTCCCTTGCCTTGTTACTCATTCTAAAGTTTCAGGATTAAATTCCACCGCCTACTGATCTGCCCATCTGACTAACCCGTCTATATCTTCCTGCAACCTAGGACCTATTCATCACTATTAACCACCCTGACAATCTTCATGTCATCCGCAAACTTACAAACTCACTTATATCATCACACCCACATTCTCATCTATATCGTTTTTACACATATACATAAATATGTGCAGACTCCACACAGACAGTGACCCAAGAAATCGCACCTAGGACCCTGAAGCTGTGAAGCCACTGTGCTAGCCACTGTGCTACCGGACTGCCCCCAATTCTATTCATATCTGCCCCTCTATTAAATATTGACTGTTTTGGGGCTTGTATTAGGGCGCTCAGCAATGTGACTACCCCATTTTTATTCTTAAACCCTCTGAAATTCCTCGCAACAATAACATAAACATGGATATGATCAAATCAGTTTGGAGGGAAAGAAGGCAGATTTATTATGATTCTTAGGAGAAAAAGCTACAGAACCTTCATGTCCTATTGTAGCAATCCCATTCTGTATATCAAGAACAAAGTCCTTGGGCAGCACGGTAGCATTCTGGATAGCACAATTGCTTCACAGCTCCAGGGTCCCAGGTTCGATTCTGGCTTGGGTCATTGCCTGTGCGGAGTCTGCACATCCTCCCCGTGTGTGCGTGGGTTTCCTCCGGGTGCTCCGGTTTTCTCCCACAGTCCAAAGATGTGCAGATTAGGTGGATTGGCCTTGATAAATTTCCCTTAGTGTCCAAAATTGCCCCTAGTGCTGGCTGGGGTTACTGGGTTATGGGGATAGGGTGGAGGTGTTGACCTTGGGTAGGGTGCTCTTTCCAAGAGCCGGTGCCGACTCGATGGGCCGAATGGCCTCCTTCTGCACTGTAAATTCTATGAAAGTCAGGACTTCCCGCTAAGGATCAACATTCATGTGTTCTACATTCATTAAATTGCCTAGGTGACTTCTTCCTTTGATTGGAGGACAGCACACAGACTGGGAGATAAAGTAATAAACAGAACTATGCGCTAAATCTGATACCCACCGCTTCAAATTAAAGTCAGGACATAAAGCACCATTTGCCCAATTTGTCTGTAAAGAATTATGTTGTTCAATGCTTTGTTGAGAATTGCTTCCGCAGTCCAATTTGAGTTATTCCTAAAACTGTTCTTAGGTATACCATTTAATTTCGCGCACAGGTATTGACAATTGTTTTGAATAATCCAAACTCATTGCATGCAATCTCACAAAAAAGTTTCTAATTACGATAGCGTGCAGGAATTGCCGGGAATGGCCGACACAGCGAGACCACTACCGTTATCAAACGTCAATTAGGGCCGGTAATGATGCCCCATGGCTTCACATCGGAAATAATTGTCTCGCCAGCTGATTCGCCTGGACCATGCCAGGTAGCTGCCTGCTAATGAGGGGGAGCAGCACATAAAAATATCCTGCAGAACAAGCCTCCAGACAACACACAGCCATGCCACCAAGGAGGCCCGCACCACGATTCGGAGATGCTGACCTGGCCAAACTGTTGGACGCGGTGGAGTCCAGATGGGACACTCCCCCCCCCCCCCCCCCCCCCCCACCCCCAGCGGCTCCAAGTCCCACGAGAACACCGCAGAGGATAGCTTGGAGGATGTCACTGTTGTGGTGTCACAGAAGTCATCCCCACCCTCCACCACTGCAGAGACACAGTGGTCGCATGTAGTGGCCTAGGGCACAGTCTGGTGAGCACCATATAGTAGTTGATTCACGCCAGGCAGAGGAAGGAACATCCAGAGGGGACAGATTAACCCAGCAGGTCCACAGCTGATTGGAGGACCCCCAAAGGCTACGAGGGCAAGAGATGGTGCCAGCAATGCATGGCATTGAGGCAACACTGCTCGGGCGGTGATCGCAGTGAAAAGCTTGGAGCATGATGTCAGTAGCATGACGAGTGGTGTCTAAGACATTGCTGAATGCCTTGACAGCATGTCCCAGTCCAGAGAGAATGTTCATATAATCCCTAAAGTGCAGAAGGAGTCCATTTGGCCCATCGTCTCTGCACAGGCCATTGGAAAGAATACCCTATTTAAGCCCACGCCTCCACCCTATCCCCATAACCCCACCAAACCTTTTGGATAATAAGGGGCAATTTATCATGGCCAGTCCACCTAACCTGCACATCTTTGGACTGTGGGAGGAAACCGGAGCATCCAGAGGAAACCCACACAGACACGGGGAGAAAGTGCAAACTCTACACAGTCGCCCGAGGTCTGAACTGAACCCAGGTCCCTAGCATTATGAGGCAGCAGTGCTAATCACTGTGCCACCATGCGACCCTTGGGGGATGAGACACAGGCGCACGTGAACTTTGCCGGAGTGCTGTGGAGATGTCCCAGTCTCAGGTAATCATTGCTGAAGCACTGAGGATCAAGTCCCAGACGCAGGTGGACATTGGCAAGGCACTGCAGACTGTGGCCCGGTCACAGAGGGGCATCGCTGAGAGTATCGACAGCATGGTGCACACAATGGGGAGCTGCCAGGGCTGGCAGCCAGGTAATGCAGGGGCCTCAGGTGCTCAATCCCACTGCCCCTCTGTCCTAACATGAACCCAGGGCTCGAGGGCACCGACTGAGCCTCCCTACAGGATGACGATGGTGAGCACTAGCTCTCCCGAGTCCCCTTCCTGACAATGGCACATGTTGGGATCAGCAGGTGGAATAGGTTGGAACAGCAATGCATGCGCCACCCGCAAGACAGCCGGGGCCTTCCGGCCCCAGGCTCTCCAGTGGACACCTGCCAGGGTCATCAAGGGCCACAGGCGGTAAGCAACAGGCTGCCTCCACCTCTGATGTGCGTCCTGGGGTCACACCTAGATGTAGCAACAAAGCATGGAGGGCTAGGAGCATTGAGGATCACTGAGAGGGCATGGTGTTCCTAGATCTGGGCATAGCATCTGCAGGTGATTGGCGTGAGCGAGCTGTCAGCAGACAGACAGGAGTCAGACTATGGCATAGATTAAGGAGCACCAGCGCTCAGTGGGTTACCATCACCCTCCTGCCTCGTACATTATGGAATCCCCACCGTGCAGAAGGACACCATTCGGCCCATCGAATTTGCACTGACACTCCAAAAGTGCACCCTAACGAGGCTCCCACCCTATCCCTGAAACTCCGTAAGCAGACTTGATTTACACACCCCTGGACACTAATGGACAATTTATCCTGGCCAATCCACCTAACCTGCACATCTTTGAACTGTGGTAGGAAACTGGTGCACCAGGAGGAAACCCACACAGACACGGAGAGAATGTGCAGACTCCACACAGACAGTCACCCAAGGTGGGAATTGAACCCGGGTCCCTGGCACGGTGAGCCATCAGTGCTAACCACTGCGTCACCGTGCTGCCCAAATTGGGCTCTGGGACCCCTCGCACCCTAAACGAGAATCATATCCCTAGACCAGAATATACCACTAGACCAATGAGCCAGACACTTCATTTATTGGTATTGATATTGACTTGCTGATGGTGCTGACACAGACCCATCACCCTGGAGTGATGTAATATACCCTGGGAGGTTGGAACAAGGCAAATGGTCGATGGGGGGAGGGGGGGGGGGGGGCAAGGGAGGGAAGATGGATCAGATGGGGAGATGGGTAGGTGGAGACAAAGAACAAGAACAAAGAAAATTACAGTACAGGAACAGGCCCTTCGGCCCTCCCAGCCTGCGCCGATCCAGATCCTCTATCTAAACCTGTCTCCTATTTTCCAAGGTCTACTTCCCTCTGTTGCCGCCCGTTCAAATAACTGTCTAGATGCCTCTTAAATGATGCTATCGTGCCCGCCTCTACCACCTCCGCTGGCAAAGCGTCCCCGGCACCCACCACCCTCTGCGTAAAAAACTTTCCACGCACATCTCCCTTAAACTTTCCCCCTCTCACCTTGAAATCGTGACCCCTTGTAACTGACACCCCCACTCTTGGAAAAAGCTTGTTGCTATCCACCCTGTCCATACCTCTCATAATTTTGTAGACCTCAATCAGGTCCCCCCTCAACCTCCGTCTTTCCAACAAAAACAATCCTAATCTACTCAACCTTTCTTCATAGCTAGCACCCTCCATACCAGGCAACATCCCGGTGAACCTCCTCTGCACCCTCTCCAAAGCATCCACATCCTTCTGGTAATGTGGCGACCAGAACCGCACGCAGTATTCCCAAATGTGGCCTAACCAAAGTCCTATACAACTGTAACATGACCTGCCTACTCTTGTACTCAATACCCCGTCCGATGAAGGCAAGCATGCTGTATGCCTTCTTGACCACTCTATCAACCTGCGTTGCCACCTTCAAGGTACAATGGCCTGAACTCCCAGATCTCTCTGTACATCAATTTTCCGCACCTTCCATTGACCATATAGTCCGCTCTTGAATTTGATCTTCCAAAATGCATCACCTCGCATTTGCCTGGATTGAACTCCATCTGCCATTTCTCTGCCCAACTCTCCAATCTATCTATATTTTGTTGTATTCTCTGAGTCCTCCTCGCTATCTGCAACTCCACCAATCTTAGTATCATCTGCAAACTTGCTAATCAGACCACCTATACCTTCCTCCAGGTCATTTATGTAGATCACAAACAACAGTGGTCCGATCACAGATCCCTGTGGAACACCACTAGTCACCCTTCTCCATTTTGAGACACTCCCTTCCACCACTACTCTCTGTCTCCTGTTGCCCAGCCAGTTCTTTATCCATCTAGCTAGTACACCCTGAACCCCATACGACTTCACTTTTGCCATCAACCTGTCATGGGAAACCTTATCAAATGCCTTACTAAAGTCCATGTATATGATATCTACAGACCTTCCCTCATCAATTAACTTTGTCACTTCCTCAAAGAATTCTATTAGGTTTGTAAGACATGACCTTCCCTGCACAAAACCATGCTGCCTATCACTGATAAGTCTATTTTCTTCCAGATGTGAATAGATCCTATCCCTCAGTATCTTCTCCAACAGTTTGCCTACCACTGACGTCAAACTCACAGGTCTGTAATTCCCTGGATTTTCCCTGCTACCCTTCTTAAACAAAGGGACAACATTAGCAATTCTCCAGTCCTCCGGGACCTCACCCGTGCTCAAGGATGCTGCAAAGATATCTGTTAAGGCCCCAGCTATTTCGACCCTCGCTTCCCTCAGTAACCTGGGATAGATCCCATCCGGTCCTGGGGACTTGTCCACCAGTGGGTGGTATGGGGAGAAGGTGTGAGATGATGGATGAAGCCATGTCTGATGAGAAGCGGGCGATGGTGAGTGTCTCCCTAGCATTCCGCCCAAGCTGGACCCTCGCCGCTGCCTGTCCTCCATCCTCCGGCTGCTCCTGCGGGGTCTTCCTCATGCTCGTCCACCAGCCCTCCTGGTCTGGCTCGTGGCCGCATGTTCCTCATACTCCACCCCTGCATGTCACCCTGCTGTACCAGGTTATGGAGGGCACAGCTGACCACCATTAAGCACGTGATCCTCCGGGGGAGTGTACTGCATGCACCACCAGAGCAGTTGAGGGATCGGAACCACATCTTCAGCAGCCCGATGCACCGCTCAATGATAGCCTGGGTAGCCATATGGGCCTTGTTATATCGGTTCTCCGCATTGGTGTCCAAGACACCTCATTGGGGTCATTAGCCAGAGCCTAAACTGGTACCCCTTATCCCCCAAGAAACAACCGGTTATCCTGAGGTGCGCAAGGCAACATGCGTACCATCTATTACCCCTGGACCTTGGGCATCCCAACCATGGCAGAGAATCTTGCTGCCTGGGCATCTTGATCATCGAATTTACAGTACAGCTGGAGTCCATCAAGTCTGCACCAACCCTTGGAAAGAGCACCCTACTTAAGCCCGCGCCTCCACCGTATTCCTGTAACCCAGTAACCCCACCCAACCTTTTGGACACGAAGGGCAATTTATCATGGCCAATCCAGCTAACCTACACATCTTTGGACAGTGGGAAGAAACCGGAGCACCCGGATGAAACCCACGCAGACACAGGGAGAAAGTGGAAACTCCACACAGACAGTCACTCGAAGCTGAAATTGAACCCGGGACCCTGGAGGTATGAGGCAGTAGTGCTCGCCACTGTGCCACCCCTTCATTGGCTTGATCCAGGTCAAATTTAGTAAATAGTCAGCTGCTCGGGAAAAAAGGACTTCACAGATGCACTTGTGGGCTGTTGACTGGAATATGCTGTACAAGTTCACTCTTGAGCCCTAGAATGAACCCGAGGCGTAAAAGTTCAAGGCTGTCAGGTAATGGTCATTCTGCTTTTAAATGTTTGATGCTGTTGGAGAACCCTGTACATCACAGGTCAATGGACAGAAACTCAGTTTGGGCGGTAACAATAAAGAGATGATAGCACATTATCCACGTCCTTTATGCTTGCCTTCATATTCAGACTTAAGCAGAACTGACACTACAATATCACCCACTTTGTGCTGCCAAGTGAGGTGAATTTCTACCTCCAGAATTCCACGCACCTTCCAAGTAACAGCAACGCTGGAGACACACAGCCGGCTACTTAGCATTTTGGAGAGAGTCACGTCAGATGCGGGCATGAATCCTTCAAAAATGTAGGCACTCGAAATGTTAACTTGACCATTGCCTCCAGACGCTGACTGATCTTCAAAGTGCTTTCAGCATTCTTCTATCAGATGAGATGTTGAACTGAAACTCTGTCTACCCTCCGGTGGACGTAAATGATTTTATGGCATTATTTCTAATCGGAGAAATGGGGCTAGATTCTCCGTTTTAGTGGCAAGTGTTGGCTGAAATGGAGAATTTGCGGACGTTTTACGTCGGCAAAATTGATGCTGAACCCTCACCATTTCCGGGACCAGAGAGGGGCTAGCAGCAGCTCCGGGTGAAATTCCCGGCTCCTGCATCAAAAACAGCCTGAGAATGGCCAGGTCCGTGGCCGCATATGTGCACGGCGATGACCTGCAGCGATCGTGCAGTACAATATGGTGCCGGCCATGCACGGACCTGACCCGCCATCTGCAACCCCACTGGCCACCCCCCACCAGTCTCCCCGGCCAGCAGTACCGATCCTGGTTGAGTGTAGAGGCGCTGAACGCAGTCTCCAAGCCGGGTTCCTAGCCTCTCAGACCACACGTCAACCGCGCGGTCGGGAACTAGGCCTGGAGCATTGCGGGAGTGCCTTCCGATGGTGTGCCAATTACGATCGGCGTCGGGCAAAGGAAAATCCCGCACATAGAGTTTCCCCCGCCTGCTGGGCAAGGTATGTCCCTCAATTAGTAATACTAAACAGGTTCTCAATGATTAAATTGCTGTTTGTGAGGTCTTCCTGTGCGCATATTGGCTGCCATGTTTCACTAGCTGCACCTCTGTAAAGTGCTTAGCATGTGCAGTTTCGTCTTAATTCTTTATTCCCACTGCTGCTTGAAGAAAATATTGATCCATTAGAACCATAAGAAATTATGGTTGGGATTTTCAATCACCCATGGAGGCGAGAAGGTAACTTTGAAAATAATGCTTTTGGACAGCGTGTCAGTCCTGATGCCTCCAAGAAGAATTGTAATTTCCAATGCAAAGGTGGGAGCCGGAAACCCACTTGCCTCCACTTCGCAGCTTTTATGCTCCTGAAGGAGTCTGTTCTTGGGCCTGGGTGGGCCAGAGGAGCCATCCACACACATATTGTTGAACTGAAAATCGCCAAATCAAAGCAGGATGATGCATGTTGCTGTGCAGCTATCAGGTTCAGTGCAGGCAGCAGTGTCGGACAGCATGGTAGCATAGTGGTTAGCACTATGGCTTCACAGCGCCAGGGCCCAAAGTTCGATTCCTGGCTTTGGTCACTGTCTGTGTGGAATCTGCACGCTCTCCCCATGTCTGTATGGGTTTCCTCCAGGTGCTCCGGTTTCCTCACACAAGTCCCGAATGACGTGCTATTCGGTAATTTGGACATTCTGAATTTTCCCTCTGTATACCCAAACAGGCGCGGAATGTGACTTTTCACAATAACTTCATTGCAGTGTTAATGTAAGCCTACTTGTGACAATAAAGATTATTATTAGGGAGAAATTAAGCCCTTTTTTTAATGATGAAATATATTGCCCCCAGGGGTTTTTGTGTGAGAATTGACGCGGTATGTTTTCGTTGGCTGTGTCATCAGTTCTCTGCATAGTGAGGCTGCTGATCCTCTGATATGCTATCTCCAAGGCAACAGCAGGCCCTATCATGGCTGGCATCTGTCTTTGACGATCATGCACAGCAGGCAGCTCCCGCCACCTTGTAATGGTCGGCATCACTAATTGTGTGCTTAGTTTGACACAGGCCCAACTACATTTAATAATTATGTTGCATGAGTGACAAAGATATGTTGCGGGACTGGGATTTGGAAATGAGCTGAACAATGGGTCCTGTGGTGATCACAAGTTAACCAGATGCAACACAACTGAGCGACCACTAGAGGGAGCACGGGAGAGCCATATAAATACATCAGGACAGGAAGTGAGGACACACTCTTCACAGCAGGGGGGCTGGTAAGCAGGACACAGCAAGCAAAGCTGGTAGTTAGCACTGGAAGGTAGTTCTAGGTCGAGCTCTGGAAACTGAACGAACCCACAATAAAGCATCTTCTCCACACTTGAGACTGCGAGCTTTATTAAGACACGAGGAACAACACATGGTACCCAGGAGTGATTTCAGACGCTTATGACAGGACAACTCAGCTGCAGATACAGAAAACAAAAGCTCAAAATGGCATGGAAATCTCCTACTGGACATTTGACTCAGGAAGACATCGCTAATGCGAGGAAGTGCCATGGATACCCACCTCAGCTGGACACGACTGGTAATGTAAGAAATGTCTGGAAAAGGTTTAAACAAATGTTCGATTTTTATCTCATAGCTAATGATGTTGCAGAAGCCTCAGACAAAATTAAAATAGCAATTCTCATCGAAGGGCCTGTCAATAGGAAAGTGTATAATGGATTTAAATACTCAAAAGGTGAAGACAGGAACAGCTTACAAACGTTACTAAACAAATTTGAAGAGTACTGTGAGAAATTTGAACAGCAAGGCATGCTCACAGTCCAACCTGCACAGAGACTGAGTGATGCAAAACTTAAAAAATCACAAAAAGATCAGGAAATCGCGAATGCACAGTACAGATCAAAAAGAAGAAATAACAGGAATTTTTCACAAAGCCAAAACGCTGAAATCCAGTCCAGATCGGAAAGAAAAGGTAACTTACAACTTTTAGAAAGAAAAAACGCTGAAATCCGCGATAAAATGGCGTCGGAGCACATTTTGCAGTCTATGGTAAACAAAGAACTACAAATCGCGTCTGCGCATGCGCCGGAACCGGAAGTCGCGCATGCGCCGGAACCGGAAGTCGCGCATGCGCCGGAACCGGAAGTCGCGCATGCGCAGTTTACAAAAGATCGCGGCGCCGATCGTTATGCGCATGCGCAAGCCGCGCATGCGCAGTCAAAAAAAGTCTTCGTCGCGGACCGTCATGCGCATGCGCAAGCCGCGCATGCGCAATGGACACCGAACCGCACAAGGAAAGAAAGCCGATTTGCGCATGTGCAAGTCGTTCCTACGCGTGACGTCATGACGTCTCAGAATCCTGACCACGCCCACTTAAAAGGGAAATGCCCGAAAATTGAAACCAAGACACTTAAAGTGGTAAAACCAAATTTTCTTGCCTCAGAACACAGAAAAACGCCTGAACTTAAACCAACAGTGAAAAACAACTTGCACAAAACCTTGGAAAAAGCTGCCTTCACCACACACAGTGAAGCGAACAAAAAGAATTCCGAAACAACAAAAGATGATTTGTTTTTCGACGATTACCTCTCAGACCTGACTGGGTCAGTCGGATATGCTTATCACAGCATCAGCGACACGGTCGCAAAGTACAACACGAACCAACTCGTGGTAGATGAATCCAACCAAAATGCTTTGGTTTTCGAAGAATACTACTCAGACATGGCTGAGTCAGTCGGATATGCTTATCACAGCATCAGCGACACGGTCGCAAAGTTCAACACGAATCAACTCGTGGTAGAAGAATCCAACCAGGATGATTTGGTTTTCGGAGAATACTACTCAGACACAGCTGAGTCAGTCGGATATGCTTATCACAGCATCAGCGAAACGGTCGCAAAGTTCAACACGAATCAACTCGTGGTAGAAGAAGCCAACGAAGATGAAATGGGTTTCAAAGAATACTACTCAGACATGGAGGAGTTATTTGGACATGCTGATCACAGCATCAGCGACACCGTTGCAAAGCTCAACACGACTCTACTCATGGTGGATGAATCCAACACCATGGTGCCATGGCAGCTCGTCGATACATTGGATGACAGCAATACCCAAGACGAAGACGACGCCACACAGAGAGCACAGGAAGACTCCACGGAGCGAGCGATGACAGGCTCCACAGTGCGAGTGATGAAAGACGCCAACAGGGATGCAAGCAAACACTCCCGGGCGGACACCAAGCATGAACAAGACCATGAAGGTAAACCCGCTGTACCTGAGCAACCGCAAGCAGACTATGAAAGTCTACCAAGCTCACAGGAACAAGAAGAAAGAGCGGACTATGAAAGTCCAACACGCTCACAGGAACAAGAAGAAAAAGCAGACTATGAAAGTCCAACACGCTCACAGGAACAAGAAGAAAGAGCAGACTATGAAAGTCCAACACGCTCACAGGAACAAGAAGAAAGAGCGGACTATGAAAGTCCAACACGCTCACAGGAACAAGAAGAAGACAATGCACCTCTGCCCACTGCATGCGAAGACAGTGACAAGGTGCTCGCACTCGACGTACAGGATCACAGTGAGACTGACAGTTCTCAGCTTGTCTGTACCGAAGCACAGAGCGAAAACAGTGACAAGGTGCTCGCACTTGACGTACAGGATCACAGTGAGACTGACAGTTCTCAGCTTGTCTGTACAGAAGCACAGAGTCGGGCCACCCAACAGTCCAGAGAGACAACGCCAAAAGAAAACATGCAGATTTTGACTCCAGAAGAGGAGCACCTGGAGTCCACAGAGACAACGCCGAAAGAAACCATGCAGATTCTGACTCCAGAAGAGGAGCACCTGGAGTCCAGAGACATCAAACAAAAAGAAACCGTGCAGATTTTGACTCCAGAAGAGGAGCACCTGGAGTCCAGTGAGATAACATCAACAGAAATCATGAAGATTTTAACTCCAGAAGCGGAGCACCAAGAGTCTAGAGAAACCACGTCAACTGAAATCATGCAGATTTGGACTCCAGAAGAGGAGCGCCGAGAGTCCACAGACACCGCGTCAAATGTAATCAAGAAGACTTTGACTCCGGAAGACGAGCACCAAGAAAGCAAAGATGCGGAATCCAATTCTCCACAACTGATTGATGTCACCTGCACCGATGCAACATCAGATCATTCGCACCACTCGCGAGACGGAATGCTCAATGACTCAAATTATCCACTCGGGACACTCATAGAGTATAACAAGAAAAACAAAAGTCAAAAGAAACACAGCAAGAACAAAAACAACATGAAGCGTGACAAGACCAACAACAATAGCAAGAAGCACAGCAGAAACGAGAACGACAACAGCAAGAAGAAAAGCAACATGAAGCGCGACAAGACAAACAACAATAGCAAGAAGCACAGCAGAAACGAGAACGACAACAGCAAGAATAAAAGCAACATGACGCGCAACAAGACAAACAACAACGTCAGGCACAAAGATAGCGACAACGACAGAGGCAGAAACAACAAGAATGGCAACAAACACAACAAAGTCAGGAGCAAAGATAGCGACAACAACAAAGACGGAAACGACAAAAACAGCGACAAGTACGGCAACGGAAACAACAAAAACAGGAACGACAGAAACAACAGCAATGAAACAACGACTTGTACACAATGGCACTACTTGGCACATGATGGACGATGCCACAGCACACTGCAAAACGATAACAAGACTACAAACATGTCATGGGATGACAACGAATCGCACAAACTCACGTCTGCTCCAGAACAAGCAAGCACACCAGCATCCAAGGCGGATGAGACAATAAATCAACACCACAAGCACAAAAAAAAAGTCCATGCCAGTCAACATCAGTGATGTGACCATGCAAACACCTCGGGATGACGCATTGGGTACTTAAGATAACAAGGAACACCAACAACATTCACAGCGGACTTGCAATATCGATATCACCACGTCATCAACAACAAAAAGAAAAAAAAGCTCTGAACAAATTCATCAAGTTTGGACTCATAAATGTGTTTATTAAGTTTGGACATATAAATACATTGGCTTTGTTAACTAAGGCAATAGCATCATCACTTGTATAGATACGCATATCATAAGTTACTGTTTTGTATAATTTTCCTTAATGATGTACAGAAACTATGTAATGAGAAAGAGGGGGATGTGATGATCGTAGATTGACCAGATACAAAAACAACAGAGCAAACACGAGCGGGAGAGCTATAAATACACTGGGACAGGATATACAATTTTCTTTAACGATGTTCAGAAAATATGTTAAGAGAAAAAGGGGGATGTGGTGATCACAAGTTAACCAGATGCAACACAACTGAGCGACCACTAGAGGGAGCACGGGAGAGCCATATAAATACATCAGGACAGGAAGTGAGGACACACTCTTCACAGCAGGGGGGCTGGTAAGCAGGACACAGCAAGCAAAGCTGGTAGTTAGCACTGGAAGGTAGTTCTAGGTCGAGCTCTGGAAACTGAACGAACCCACAATAAAGCATCTTCTCCACACTTGAGACTGCGAGCTTTATTAAGACACGAGGAACAACACAGGTCCCTGATCCCAGACTGCAAATCAAGGCCTTGATATCCCCCCTTTCCTAATATGGAGAGTTACGTTATCGCTGAAGTGCTTACATTATAAACCTTTTGAAATGTTTAAAGTTGTAAAAAAGAATATTTACCATGTTCAAGTAGTGATTGTAGCTCCGAGGTGAAAACCAAGGACAAGGGTAATGTACCATCCAAAGCCCCTCTGTATGCTAAATATATATAAATAAAGATCTCAACTTTGCAACTTTTTTATTGCAGTTTTGTACTGGCCAAGGGAGAGCTGCTAAAGGGACTGAAGTTTGATGGCTTATTGTACAGTGACCTGCCCCTTCTCGCTTCTGATATCCCTTACTTCACCCCAGAAGAAGAAGAGGAGGAGAATTTGGAGGAGGGAATCCACCTGATTATTTGTGTTCATGGATTGGACGGTAGGTAACAACTGTGGAGTTAGATTTAGAATATGCCTCACTCAGCCAGCAGGAGAGGAGAATTTATAACCGGTCTGTCCAACCACAGGTCAGTATCTCTAAACACGGTCACTGTCTGTGCGGAGTCTGCACGTTCTCCCCGTGTCTGCATGGTTTCCTCCCACAGTCCAAAGATGTACAGGTTAGATGGATTGGCCTTGCTAAATTGCCCTTAGTGTCCAAAATGGTTGGGTGGGGTTACTGAGTTACAGGGGTTACAGGGATAGGGTGCAGGTGTGGGCATAAGTAGGGTGCTCTTTCCAAGGGCCGGTGCAGACTCGATGCGCCAAATGACCTCCTTCTGCACTGTAAATTCTGTGATTTCTATGATTTCATTCTATCATTCTCCACACATATCCCGCTTCCCCCTTCCAAACCCTGCTTCCTTCTGTATCCATGCTGGAGTAGAAATTCTCCCTACTTCACTTGCAACTGCCATCTGAACATCAGTAACCAGCATGCAGGATCACCCAAGCAGATCGCAGATTTTGCTCAGTTAGATCCTGAAGACATGACTAGAAGCACTGAATCTGTCTCACCCCGTAAATAGTTGTTGTGTTAATAAACATTTACAGTACATTCATAACTGATGGAGCCAAGTTCCTACATTTGGCGATGAGGTAAAAAAGCAGCAAGTGCACTTGCAAGGTTATCAACAGAGAACCTGGTCTAGTTGAAGTCAAAGTAGAAGAGAGCTGCAGAGATAACTGTATTGGGTGGAGCGGATCCCTTTGTTCCCTCTGCTGAAGATTAGGTACGGTATGTTGAGCGATGAGAATATTTCTGTAAAGCAAACAGAGTTGAGGAGGAGGGAATAAAGCAGGCAATGTTATTAAGCCTGCGTGGAACCCAAACCTATAATTGAATCCATTGCCTTGCATTCCCAAGCGCGCCCAAAGCAGGCTCAATTGTAGAGATCGGTGGATTTGGTAAAAGGACATTTCCACCCAAAGCACTCCATAATTTTGCAACAATTTAAATTCAATTCCACATTTGCAACCTACATAGCAAGGCTTAGTAAAATACCAACTTTTTAACTGTAGTAGCTATCCCCTGTAAGGGCAATCTTCTAAAGGGTCATGTGTCCTGCTCATCCAATCGGTAATTAGCAAACGGGATCACCTAAGCAGAGTGTAATTTTACTCAGTTTAGATCCTAGAGGCATTACTGGAAGCACTGAATCTGCATCACCCCGTAAATAGTTGTGTTAATCAGCATTTATCAGACTTAATCCCCAATCAAACAATGATTCTGTCACAATTTGTGACAGACCGCAAGAAACCTCAGAGAGTCATGAACACAGCCCAGTCCATCACACGAACCTGCCTCCCATCCATTGACTCTCTGTACACCTCCCGCTGCCTGGGGAAAGCGGGCAGCAAAATCAAAGACCCCTCCTACCCGGCTTACTCACTCTTCCAACTTCTTCCATCAGGCAAGAGATACGAAAGTCTGAGAGCATGCACAAACTGATTCAAAAACTGCTTCTTCCCGCTGTTACCAGACTCCTAAATGACCCTCTGATGGACTGACCTGATTAATACTACACTCCTTGTGTTTCCCAAATATGTATTTTCCTTTTATTTTATTTTCATGTATTTAATGATCTGTTTGAGCTGCTCGCAGAAAAGTACTTTACACTGTACCTCGGCACACGTGACAATAAACAAATCGAATCCAACTTGGCTGTTCCCCAGTATGACTTCACCGCTTCCTTAAGTGTAAAGAACGCAAACTTAAACGGATATGGCAAACAACAGGTTGAACCATTCACCGACAGGTTTGTCTGAACCACAAAAGCATTATCGAAAATTGATCGCTAATCCTGGAGCATCCAGGATTGGAATGTAACTTCCCTATTCAGGGAGAGAGGCAAAAAATAGGAAACTATAGACCAGTTAAATTGACCTTTGTGGTGGGGAAGTTGCTGGAATCAGTCATTAAGGAGGAGATGACTGAACATTTGGAAAGACAAAGTTCAGCATGGTTTTATAAAGGGTAAATCAGGCTTGACTAACCTTGCTTGAGTTCTTTGAGGACATAGCCAGCAAGGTGGATAATGGGGAACCTGTGGATGTGGTATATCTAGACTTCGAGAAAGCATTTGACAAGATTCCGCATAAAAGACTGATCCAGAAGGTGAGCTCGCAGGAGGTTGGGGGTAGAATACTAGATTGAGAATTGGCTGACTGACAGAATGCAGAGGGTAGGTTAAATGGGTCCTTCTCTGGCTTGCAAACTGTAACTAGTGGGATGCCACAGGGTTCAGTCCTCAACTGTTTACAAGCTATATACATTATCTGCAAGTAGGGATAAAGAGTAACATAGAAAATTTTGTGGATGACACTAAAATAGGTGGGAAAGCAGATAGTGAAGAGGAGATACAGATTTTACAGACGGATATAGATAGGCTGGGAGATTGGGCCAAAATTTGGTAGATGGGGTTTAATCTGGATAAGTATGAGGTTATCTATTTTGGCAAATTATTATCTAAATGGAAAACAGATTCAAAATGCATCTGGGCAGAGGGATCTGGATGCCTTTGTTCATGAATCGTAGAAAGACTGTATGCAGGTACAAAATGTAATAAGAAAGGCAAATGTTGGCACAGTGGTTAGCACTTCTGCCTCATAGCGCCAGGGACCCGGATTCGATTCCAATCTCGGGTGACAGTCTGTGTGGAGTTTGCACTTTCTCCCCATGTCTGCAAGGGTTTCCTCCGGGTGCTCCGGTTTGCTCCCACAGTTCAAAGATGTGTAGGTTAGGTGGATTGTCCATGCTAAATTGCTCCGAGGTGGGGGTTACAGGGATAGAGTGGGGGATTGGGCCTAGATATGGTGCTCTTTTAGAGGGTCGATGCAGACTCGATGGGCCGAATGGCCTCCTTCTGCACTGTAGGGATTCTATGATTCTATGGAATATTGGTGTTTATTGCAAAAGGACAGGAATATAAAAGTAGAGAAGTGTTGTTGCAATTGTATAGAGTATTGGTGAGATCACATCTGGAGTATTGTGTCCAATTTTGGTCTCCTTATTTGAGGATGATGTGATGGCATTGGAAGCAGTTCAGAGGATGTTCACCAGATTAATTCCGGGAATTAAGGGGTTGACGTATGAGGAGAGATTAAGCAGTTTGGGTTTATACTCGCTGGAGTTTAGAAGGATGAGAGGAGATCTGATTGAACTATATAAGATACTAAAAGAGATTGATGAAGTAAATGTAGACCAAATGTTCCCCCTTGTAGGGCACTCTAGAATGATAGGTTGAGAGGTGGTAGATGTGGAAATGAGATGAGGAGGAATGACTCACAGAGGTTGGTGAATTTGTGGAACTCGCCGCCAGTTATTGCGGTGGAATCTGAGTCATTAAATGATTTCAAGAAGGAGATAGATATATTTCTGATTTAAAAAAAAAAAAACAGGTTAAAGGGATATGGGCAGCAGGTAGGGAGGTGGTTTTGAGACCAGGAGTGATCAGCCATGATCTGATTGAATGACGGAGCAAGCTAGAATTGCCTACTTCTGCTCCTAATTCCTATGTTCCTCTCTCTGATTCCACTGCTGCACAATGCAGGATGGCGGGGGGGAGAGGGGCGCAGGGGGGTTGTTGCACATGCCCAGAAACTAGCTGGAGTCTTGGTGCACTGCAATCCTCTAAAACCTCTCCTGTTGCACCTGTACTGCAAACAATTTATAAATTATTGCTCGCGTTTTGAAATTTGACAGTCTTATATTTGTCCTGATGAGAGCAAGATGCAAAGACATAACAGCATGTCTCTCTTTTCGGCAATATTCAAGTTCTTTATTACCAAGCGATAATTGGTTGCACCTTTCCTAGTGGAAATTGCATTTCCTGAGACAAAAACTGAACCCTTCTTCATGAAGTTAGTGTTTCGTGTTGTGGCACAAATACATTCATGGCAACAAACTTTCAGAAGCCAATCTTCATCCTACATTTCCATTGCCAACCGCCTTGATGTTAATTGTCAAGTTATCCATTTTTTCTGTGGACGGCATACATAAGATCAGCTGGGTACTCGCACTAATTTAATATACTTAGCAAATATCTCAGGAATCAATGGGATCAGGAGCAGAAATTTAATTGATAGCCATCCTTTTCCAGATACATGCACTGAGTCTCGTTAATGAATAGTTGTTCTTTGCAGGTAACAGCGCAGATCTACGACTTGTGAAGACCTTCATTGAACTAGGGCTTCCTGGCGCTAAACTGGATTTCTTAATGTCTGAAAGGAACCAGGTAAGGAATGATGAGATTTAACCAGGTGACTAATCTTAACTGCAGGGAATAAGCTCTTGATTCTTTGCTAATCATAAGATCTCTTCGAACAGCAGATTTTAAAGAATGGGAAAATCAGAAATAAAGATAGATAAATCTGAAAATGCATCTTCGAAACATGGTCCTTGCCTTTCTCTTTTCACTGATGGATCAACCTTCAGAGCCACTTCTGTTATGTTCTACATTGATATGTTAGGAGGAATCTTGATCCATGGCAGTTTAAACTTATTGTTCAGGCTTTACGCTCCTGTGGGATGTTTTACTAAATTAAAGGTATCATATAAACATGTTGTTGTTGTGAAGGAGGAAACATGCCAAGGGGAGGACAAGGCAACCATGGCTGACAAGGGAAGTCAAGGACAGCATAAAAGCAAAGGTTAAAGCATACATGATGGTGAAGATTAGTGGAAAGCTTGGGCAGCACGGTGCCACAGTGGGTTAGCTCTACTGCCTCACGGCGCCGAGGTCCCAGGTTCAATCCCGGCTCTGGGTCACTGTCCATGTGGATGGGGAGAATATCAAATATGAATGTAAGCTACCTAGTAATATAAAAGAAGATTGCAAGAGTCTTTTTCGACAAATAAAAGGTAAGAGAGAGGCAAGAATGGGGATTAGACCACTTGCCAATGAGGCTGAAGAAGTAGTAACGGAACAAAGAAATGGCAGAGGAACTGAATAGGTAGTTTGCATCGGTCTTCATGGTGGAAGACACCAGTGGCATACCAGAACTTCAAGAGTGTCACACCTTCACAGGTGTGTGTAGTGGCCATCACCAAGGAGAAGGTGCTGGGGAAACTGAAAGGTCTGTAGGTGGATAAATCACCCGGACCTGATGGACTACACTCCAGGGTCCTGAAGGAGCTGATTGAGAAGATTGTGGAATCACTGGAGACAGGGAGGGTCCCAGAGGATTGGAAAATGGCTAATATAACACGCTGTTTAAGAAGGGAGGAAAGCAAAAGACATGAAATTATAGGCTGGTTAGCCTGACTTTGGTTGTTGGTAAGATTTTAGAGTCTATTAATAAGGATGAAGTACTTAGAAAGTGCATGGTAAAATAGGACTGAGTAAGTATAGCTTCGTCAAGGGAAAGTGATGGGCTGGATCCTCCGCCCCGCCGTGCCACATTTCTTTTTCAGCACGCCGGCAGGATGCTCCATTTCGCTGGCTGGTTAATGGGATTTCCCATTGTGGGGCAACCCCACGCCGTCGGGAATCCCTGGGCTGCAGGCAAAATGGAGCATCCCGACGGCGGAGAATCCAGCCCATGTCTGACAAATGTGTTAGAATTCTTCAAGGAGGTAACAAGGAAGGTTAGAAAAAGGAGAGTAATTGGACGTGAAGTTATGGAGGAAAGAAAATTCCCTTAATGGGCAGTGTGCTGGTTCCAGTCGCACACCAGGAGCAATTGCAAAATCACCGATCATTATAGCGGAGGGTGAAAAACAGCCTTGTTGGGAAGGAACTGGTTCAACAACACCCTAGTTAATCTGGAGCAGGTTTTTTCATGGTGTGGTGAATGTATTGCTACTACAATTCATCACTGTATTGTATTGTATTATGTTGATGCCCTTGTGGGCTCCGCCTGTGGCTCCATTCCCTCCACCCCCTCGGGGGTGGTATATAAACCTGTAAGCCTGTAGGCAGCACTCAGTACAGACCAGCCGCAGGTAGGCACAGATCTAACTTATTAAAACCACTGTTCACTTCTACCAATCGTCTCATGTGAATTGATGGTCGCATCAATTTAATAAGCTACGATATCGCAATGGAAGCCGCCCTCAAATCTGATCGACTGGAACTCGACCCACAGGCAGCTGAAGCCAAAGGAATCTTTTGACACTGGCTCCGCTGCTTTGAGGCCTACCTTGCCGCCTCCTCCTCACCCGCTGTCACCAAGGCACAGAAGGTGAGTCTCCTCCATGCCCGGGTGAGCCACAGAATCTCCGTACTAATCGAAGCCGCGACCTGAAAAAAGACATTATGTGAGGCCGGTGAACGAAGTGTTCACACGTCATCTCCTCACCACACGTCATCAATGCCCCAGGGAATCGCTGGAGGAATATCTTTGCGACCTGAGGGTATTTGCTCAAAACTGTAACTACAAGGACGTCACAGACTCGCAGCATTTGGAACTCTCCATCCGGGACACCTATGTGGCTGGAGTCCGATCCAACTATGTCAGACAGCGCCTGCTCGAAAAGGGTGCCCTCGACCTAGAAGAGATGGTAAAACTATCTACCTCATTAGAGGTAGCCTTCCAGAGCCTAAATGCATTGCCCTCCGACCACGCGATTTCCTCGTGGGCGCCGGAGGCACGGCCATCACCCGACCCGAGGGTGTCCCAGGTCTGTGCCGCGCGGCTGCCCGCCCAACCCGGGGGGGTTGCCCTGCTATTTCTGTGGTCAGAACCAGCACGTCAGTCAGCGTTGCCCAGCTCGGAACGCGATCTGCAGCGTCTGTGGCAAGAAAGGCCATTTTGCCAAAATCTGCTTGGCCCGACCCAAAGTTCCAAAATCGCAGGCCCAACACACAGGCCCGCAGACCCCGCAGCATGGCTGCGTGTCTGCCGGTACCGCCCCCTTTTGACGCGTCATCCACCTCATGCTATCCGTGAGGGCCACCATCTTTAACTCTACCCGACACGTGCGACTCATGGGGGCTGCCATCGTCAACGCTGCCCGACACGTGCGACCGACGGAGGCTGCCATCTTGGGATCACCCCGCTACCACCGACCACACCGGCTACCCGCAGCTTGGCCCTGTCACTCTCGACCAGTCACGGTCCAAGCACCTCAAGAACTCCATGATGGCTGTTCGGGTCAATGGGCACGAAACACCCTGTCTGTTTGACTCTGGGAGCACGGAGAGCTTCGTACATCCAGACACGGTAAGGTGCTGTTCCCCCCAGATTTCCCCCGCATCCCAAACAATCTCCCTTGCTTCTGGATCACATTTATTGCAGATCCGGGCGTACTGTGTCACGAACCTCGCGATACACGGCGCCGAGTACGCCAATTTTAAACTCTATGTCCTCCCCCATCTCTTTTTTTTTAAATAATTTTTATTGAAGAGATTTTTTACATGAGAATATTTACCCCCCCT
Source organism: Scyliorhinus canicula (assembly GCF_902713615.1). Lineage (NCBI taxonomy): Eukaryota > Metazoa > Chordata > Chondrichthyes > Carcharhiniformes > Scyliorhinidae > Scyliorhinus > Scyliorhinus canicula. The sequence continues at coordinate 35,721,147 of NC_052155.1, forward strand.
AACCATAGACTATTACAAGATATTCCCTCTTAACAGATATCCCCCCCCCGCCCGACCCCCCGCGCGCACTGTCCCTCCCCCCCCTCTCCCCCCCCAAAAAAAAAACAAACAAAGCAACAATTAACATCAAACATGAACTGCGAACAAATTTGTCCGCATTACAACCTTAAGTAACCCACCGCACCCGTTGTTGCCACCCCCCCCCCCTCCCCCCTCCCCCCTCCCCCCCCCCCCCCCCCGGGTTGCTGCTGCTGCGACCTCTGCACCCTATCTTTGAGCCAAAAAGTCGAGGAAGGGCTGCCACCGCCTGAAGAACCCTTGTACCGACCCTCTCAGGGCGAATTTGACCCTTTCCAACTGGATAAAGCTTGCCATGTCATTAATCCAAGTTTCCACGCTTGGAGGCCTTCCACTGTATCAGTATCCTTCTTCGCGCAACTAGGGACGCAAAGGCCAGTATTCCGGCCTCTCTCGCCTCCTGTACCCCCCGGCTCCACCCCAACCCCAAAGATCGCTAGCCCCCATCCTGGTTTGACCCTGGATCCCACCACCCTCGACACCGTCCTTGCCACCCCCTTCCAGAACTCCTCCAGTGCCGGACATGCCCAAAACATATGGACATGGTTCGCTGGACTTCCCGAACACCTGACACATCTGTCCTCACCCCCAAAGAACCGACTCATCCTTGTCCCCGTCATATGGGCTCTATGTAGCACCTTAAATTGAATGAGGCTAAGCCTCGCACACGAGGAGGAAGAATTAACCCTCTCCAGGGCATCGGCCCATGTCCCATCCTCTATCTGCTCTCCCAGCTCCCCCTCCCACTTGTCTTTCAGCTCCTCTACTGATGCCTCCTCAGCCTCCTGCATCACTTTGTATATGTCCGATATCCTCCCCCCTCCGACCCAGACCCCCGATAGCACCCTATCGCTCGCCCCCCTGCTGGGGAGCAAGGGGAACCCTTCCACCTGGCGGCTAGCAAATGCCTTCACCTGCAAATGTCGAAACACGTTTCCCGGGGGGAGCCCGAATTTCTCCTCCAGCTCTCTCAGGCTCGCAAACCTCCCATCTACAAACAGATCCTTCAGCTGCCTGATGCCCACCCTGTGCCAGCTCTGAAATCCCCCGTCCATGTTCCCCGGGGTGAATCTATGGTTCCCTCTTAACGGTGCCTCCATCAGACCTCCCACTTCCCCCCTGTGTCGCCTCCACTGCCCCCAGATCTTGAGGGTGGCCGCCACCACCGGGCTCGTGGTGTACCTCGTGGGAGGGAGCGGCCATGGCGCCGTTACTAGGGCCCCCAGGCTTACATTGCCACAGGACGCCCTCTCCATTCGTTTCCAAGCTGCCCCCTCCCCTTCCATCATCCACTTACGCACCATCGACACATTAGCCGCCCAGTAATACCCCGAAAGGTTGGGTAATGCCAGCCCCCCACTCTCCCTACTCCGCTCCAAGAAGACCCTCCTCACCCTTGGGGTGCCATGCGCCCACACGTAGCTCATGATGCTGCTCGTCACCTTTTTGAAGAAGGCCCTAGGGAGGAAGATGGGCAAGCACTGAAATAAAAACAAAAACCTTGGGAGGACCGTCATTTTAACGGACTGCACTCTACCCGCCAGCGACAGCGGCACCATGTCCCACCTTTTAAATTCCTCCTCCATCTGTTCCACCAGCCTAGTGAAGTTCAACTTGTGGAGAGTCCCCCAGTTCCTAGCCACCTGCACCCCTAAATATCTAAAACTCTTTCCTGCTCTCTTCAACGGGAGTCTCCCGATTCCCTCTTCCTGGTCCCCTGGGTGTATCACAAATACCTCACTCTTACCCGTTTAGCTTGTACCCCGAAAAGTCCCCGAATTCTGCTAGCAGTTCCATCACCTCCGGCATTCCCCCTTCTGGGTCTGCCACATATAGCAGCAGGTCGTCCGCGTATAGCGATACCCGGTGCTCCTCCCCGCCCCTTGTCAGCCCTCTCCACCCCCCTGAGCCCCTCAGTGCCATCGCCAACGGTTCAATTGCCAGTGCGAAGAGCAGGGGGGACAAGGGGCACCCCTGTCTGGTCCCCCGGTGGAGCCCAAAATACTCCGATCTCCTACCATTCGTCACTACACTTGCCGTCGGGGCCGAATAGAGCAGCTTCACCCATTTAATAAATCCCTCCCCAAATCCAAACCGTTCCAGCGTCTCCCACAGGTACTTCCACTCCACCCTATCAAATGCTTTCTCCGCGTCCAATGCCACCACTATCTCCGCCTCCCCCTCCACTGCCGGCATCATGATGACGTTTAGCAGTCTCCGCACGTTCGTATTAAGCTGCCGCCCTTTCACAAAACCCGTCTGGTCCTCGTGTATCACCCCTGGCACACAATCCTCTATCCTGGTAGCCAGGATCTTTGCCAGCAGCTTGGCGTCCACATTTAGGAGCGAGATAGGCCTATATGACCCACACTGCACGGGGTCCTTGTCCCGCTTCAAGATCAGAGAGATCAGTGCCTGCGACATTGTCGGGGGCAGATCCCCCCCTCCCATGCCTCGTTGAAGGCTCGCACCAGCACAGGGCCCACCAGATCCGCATATTTTTTGTAAAATTCCACCGGGAACCCGTCTGGCCCCGGCGCCTTCCCCGACTGCATATGCCCAATCCCCTTGACTAGCTCCTCTAACCCTATCTGCGCCCCCAGCCCCTCTACCAGCTCCTCTTGGACCTTGGGGAACCTCAGTTTGTTCAAGAAGCCCTCCATCCCCCCTCCCCTCGTCGGCGGCTCTGACCGATACAGCTCCTTATAGAAGTCTCTGAAAACCCCATTTACTTCTGGCCCCTTCTGCACTATGTTCCCACCCCTCTCCCTCACTCCCCCAATTTCTCTAGCCGCATCCCGCTTGCGGAGCTGATGCGCCAGCATCCTACTCGCCTTCTCCCCATACTCATAAATCGCGCCCTGCGCCCTTCTCCACTGTGCCTCCGCCTTTCTGGTGGTCAACAGGTCAAACTTAGCCTGCAAACTACGCCGTTCCCCCAGCAGCCCCTCCTCTGGTGCCTCCGCATATTTCCTATCCACGTCCAGAAGCTCCCCAACCAGCCTCTCCCTCTCCTGTCTCTCCCTCCTTTCCCTATGTGCCCGTATGGAGATCAGCTCCCCCCGGATCACCGCCTTCAGGGCCTCCCATACCATCCCCACCTGCACCTCCCCCGTGTCATTAATGTCCAGATATCTCTCAATGCTCTTCCGGACCCTCTTACACACCTCCTCATCCGCCAGCAACCCCACATCCAGACGCCACAGCGGACGCTGGTCTCGCACCTCTCCCATTTCCAAATCTACCCAGTGTGGCGCGTGGTCTGAGACCGCTATGGCCGAGTACTCCACTTCCCGTACTTTCGGGATCAGTCCCCTGCTTAATACAAAAAAGTCAATTCTAGAATAGACTCTGTGGACATGGGAGAAAAAGGAATACTCCCTCGCCCTCGGCCTCCCAAACCTCCAGGGGTCCACCCCTCCCATCTGCTCCATAAACCCCTTTAACACTTCTGCCGCTGCCGGCCTCCTACTCGTCCTTGGACTCGATCTGTCCAACACGGGGTCCAGCACTGTGTTGAAGTCCCCCCCCGTGATCAGGCCCCCTGCCTCCAGGTCCGGAATGAGGCCCAGTAGGCGCCTCATGAAGCCAGCGTCGTCCCAGTTCGGGGCATACACGTTAACCATCACCACTTTCTCCCCCTGCAGCCTACCCTTCACCATGACATATCTACCCTCTTTATCCGCCACCACCTCCGCCGCCACGAACGACACCCTCTTCCCTACCAGGATCGCCACCCCTCGGTTCTTTACGTCCAGTCCTGAGTGGAACACTTGTCCCACCCACCCCCTTCTCAGGCGGACCTGGTCCGCCACCTTCAAATGGGTCTCTTGTAGCATTGCTACATCCGCCTTCAGCCCCTTCAAATGCGAGATTACTCTCGTTCTCTTGACCGGCCCATTCAGCCCCCTCACATTCCAAGTTATCAGCCGGGTCGAAGGGCAGCCCGCCCCTTTCCCCCGCCGACTAGCCATATCCTGTCACCTGCTCGCCCCGAGTCAGCCCTCCCTTTCTGACCCGCTCCCCATGGCGATGGTGCCCCCCCCCCCCCCCCCCCCCCCACCCCTCCAGTCCTCAACTTCTCCTCCCTGGCCTTTTCAGCAGCAACCCGGTGGCCCCCCCCTTCCCCCCTCCCCCTCCCCCCCCCACCCCCCTCCCCCTCCCCCCCCCCCCACCCCCCTCCCCCCCCAGGCTAGGACCCTTCCTAGCCGCGACGCACCCTCCATAGTACTTCCGTGAGTCAGCTGGTTTACGCTGACCCGGCTGCCCCTGCCACACTCCGGCTCCTCCCGGCATGGGGGGACGTCCCCCCCCTTACCACCCCTCCTTGACCCCGCTCCAGCGCGGGAAAGGGAGCCATTGCTGACCACGCCCCTTACTCCCACCCCCCTCCCTCCTCTGCCCCGTGCGCGGGAAACCAGAGGAAAGCCCGCGCTTTCGCCCTTCCCCTCCCCGCCCCTCCATCTTCAGTTCCACCCCCGTCCCCGATCTCCCACCGATAAATACAAAACAACCAAAAACCCCACAAGAAACACATACCCCCGGCACTCCCCCCCCACCCCACCATAACATTATAAATAACAGGAAAAAGAGAGAAAAAACTGGTATAGAGAACAAAAAGGGTCCAAAAATACGGCCAAGTAAAATCCAGCCAACAGAAAGCCACGTGTCCAGCTTAAAGTACCAGAGCGGCAACGACCGCCAAGTATCCCCTGGTTCTAATTCGAGTCCAGCTTTTCTTCCTGGACAAAGGCCCACGCCTCCTCCGGGGACTCGAAATAGTGGTGCTGGTCCTTGTAGGTCACCCACAAGCGCGCTGGCTGCAGCATCCCGAATCTAATTCTCCTGGCATGCAGCACCGCCTTCGTCCGGTTGAACCGGGCCCGCCGCTTTGCCACCTCCGCACTCCAGTCCTGAAAGATCCTCACCGTCGAGTTCTCCCATTTGCTGCTCCTCTCTCTCTTGGCCCACCTCAGCACCCTCTCCCGGTCACTGAATCGCTGGAACCGAACCAGCACCGCCCTCGGGGGTTCGTTTGCTCTTGGCTTCCTGGCCATTACTCTGTAGGCCTCCTCCAATTCCAGGGGCGAAGGGACGGCCCCTGCCCCCATCAGTGAGCCCAGCATTTCTGCCACATACCCCTGAAGGTCCGACCCCTCCAGCCCTTCTGCCAGGCCCAGGATCCTCAGGTTTTTCCGCCTCATGCGGGTATCCATCTCCTCCAATCGGTTTTGCCATCTCAGGTGGAGTGCCTCGTGCACCTCCACCTTTCCCACGAGGACCGTGGCCTCCTCCTCCCTCACAGTCATCTCCTGCTGCAGCTCCCGAATTGACGCCTCTTGGGTCGCCTGTGCCCCCATCAGCCTGGTGGTCGTCGCGTTCATCGACTCCAGCAGCTCCACTTTCAGCTCCGTGAAGAAGCGCAGGAGAGCGGCCTGCTGCTCCGCCGCCCATGTCCTCCAGTCCTCGGGTGCGCCGCCGGCCGCCATTTTGGATTTCTTCCCCCGCTTTTTTCGGGGAGCTGCTGCCGCTTTTTTTCCTGCCCCACTTCGGGTGACGACCATAAATTTGACGGGGTTCTCCTCTGGGAACCTTCCCCCACCGGGAATTGCCGTTCCAGCGCCGTTAGGGGCCCTCCAACCGGCCTGAAAACACCTTCCTAACAGGAGCAGCCAAACGTGCGACTTAGCTAGTCATAGCCGCAACCGGAAGTCCGTCTCCTCCCCCATCTCTGCGCTTCTCTCCCGTTAGGACTGGACTTCCAGTGCAACCTCAGAAGCCTGACCCTGAGGTTCGGTGGACCCCGACCCCTCTCACCGTATGTAGCCTCGCGACCCTTAAGGTCACCTCTCCTTCGCTCTTCACGAACCTCACCTCCGACTGTAAACCCGTCGCCACCAGGAGCAGGCGGTACAGTGCCCAGGACAGGAATTTTGTCAAGTCGGAGGTCCAGCGGCTCTTGAGGAAGGGGATCATCGAGGCCAGTAATAGCCCCAATAGGATCATGGAGAGCCCAAGTGGTGGTCGTCAGGACCGGGGAAAACAACAGGATTGTTGTAGACTACAGCCAGACCATAAATCGGTACACGCAACTCAATGCGTACCCCCTTCCTCGCATAGCAGACATGGTTAATCAGATTGCACACTACCGGGTTTTCTCCACAGTAGATCTGAAGTCCGCATACCACCAGCTTCCGATCCGCCCGGAAGGCTGCCACTACACTGCCTTTGTGGCAGACGGCCACCTCTTCCACTTCCTCAGGGTCCCCTTCGGCGTCACAAACGGGGTCTTGGTCTTCCAAAGAACGATGGACCGACTGGTTGACCAGTACGTGCTGCGGGTCACTTTCCCGTACTTGGATAACGGCACCATCTGCGGCCATGATCAGCAGGACCACGACGCTAACCTTCAGAAGTTCCTCCAAACCACCCAAGCCCTCAATCTCACCTACAACAAGGAATAATCCATTTTCCGCACAACCCGACTACCCATCCTCAGCTATGTCGTGGAAACCGGAGTCCGAGGGCCCAACCCCAACCGCATGCGCCCCCTCCTGCAACTCCCCCTTCCCCAATGCCCTGAAAAGATGCCTGGGGTTCTTTTCATATGCGCAGTGGGTCCCCAACTATGCGGACAAAGCCCGCCCACTTATCAAAGCCACCATCTTTCCCCTGATGACTGTAGCCCGCCTGGCCTTCAGCCGCATCAAGGCAGACATTACCAAGGCCGCGATGCACACGGTGGACGAGTCCATCCCCTTCCAGGTGGAGAGCGACGCGTCAGATGTCGCCCTGGCCGCTACCCTTAACCAGGCAGGCAGGCCCGTGGCCTTCTTTTCCCGTACCCTCAACGCCTCTGTGATTCGACACTTCTCTGTCGAAAAGGAAGCTCAAGCCATTATGGAAGCTTTGCGGCATTGGAGGCACTACCTGGCCGGTAGGAGGTTCACCCTCATCACTGACCAACAGTCGGTAGCCTTTATGTTCAACAACACACAGCGGGGCAAGATCAAAAATGATAAAATCTTGAGGTGGAGAATGGAACCCTCCACCTATAATTACGATATCATGTATCGTCCTGGGAAGCTCAATGAGCCCCCACATGCCCTGTCCCGCGGCACATACACCAGCGCGCAAGATGACCGACTTCGGCCCATCCACAACGACCTCTGTCACCTGGCTTCTCCACTTCATCAAGGCCCGCAACCTGCCCTACTCCACTGAGGAGGTCAGGGCCATGACCAGGGACTGCCAAGTCTGCGCGGAGTGCAAGCCACACTTCTATCGGCCAGACAAGGCCCACTTGGTGAAGGCATCCCGCCCCTTTGAGCGCCTCAGCGTCAATTTCAAAGAGCCCCTCCCCTCCACTGACCCCAACTTGTATTTTCTCAACGTCGTCGACGAGTACTCCCATTTCCCCTTTGCCATACCATGCCCTGACATGACCGCGGCCACTGTCATTAAGGCCCCGCACAGCATCTTCACCCTGTTCGGTTTCCCCACTTATGTCCACAGTGACCGGGCTCCTCGTTTATGAGCGATGAGCTGCATCAATACCTGCTGGTAAGGGCATTGCCTCAAGCAGGACTACCAGCTACAACCCCCGGGGAAACGGACAGGTGGAGAGGGAGAACGCGATGGTATGGAAGAGCGTCCTTCTGGCCCTACGGTCTGGAAGTCTCCGGGTTTCCCGCTAGCAGGAGGTCCTCCTCCTCCACTCTACTCCATTCGGTTGCTCCTTTGCATTTCCACGCACGAGACCCCTCACGACCGCCTATTTGTCTTCCCCAGGAAATTCACCTCCGGGGTCTCACTTCCATCCTGGCTGACAACACAAGGGCCCGTCCTCCTCCGGAAGCACGTGAAGAGCCATAAGTCCGACCCCCTGGTCGAGAGGGTCCAGCTCCTACTTGCCAACCCTCAGTATGCCTACGTGGCGCACCGCGACTGCCGACAAGATACAGTCTCCCTCCGGGATCTGGCACCCGCTGGTTCCCCAGCGACCTACCGCCCCTGCACCGAACTCCGCCCCCGCCCCTACACGGCCTAAACATACCCCCCTCCCCCATCGCCGACCCACCATGATGAAGCTCCACATGACACGCTCCCGGAGTCAATGAGCCCAACACCCATTCCCGCAGCGAAGCTGGAGCTGAAGAAATCACAGAGAACGATCAAGGCGCCGGACAGACTCGATCTGCGAGCCCACTTCACCCCCGCTGGACTTCAATTTTTAACAGGGGGTGAATGTGGTGAACGCATTGCTACTACAATTCACCACTTTTGTATTGTATTATGTTGATGGCCTTGTGGGCTCCGCCTGTGGCTCCGCCCCTTCAGGGGTGGTATATAAACCTGTAAGCCTGTAGGCGACTCTCAGTACAGAGCAGTCGCAGGCAGGCACAGATCTAGGTTATTAAAACCACTGTTCACTTTTACGAATCATCTCATGTGAATTGATGGTCGCATCACATGGGGAATCAAAATTCACAACGAAAACAGTGTGATCGGCAGGTGCCCTCAAGTAGTGAAAGCAGCAAAGATTCAAAGTATAAGGCCAACGTACAGGTTCAGACGAATGTGAGACCAGGTTAATGCAGGCCTCGTCCAGCACCCCATGCTCCTGAGGGCGGATACAGAATAAGAACTGAAATCACTTGAGCTTAAAGTAGCAGACAGTAATAGGCTACTCCCTTAGTTGAAGTACCAAAGTCAGATGGTAGTGTGGTGACTATAAGGTAACTAAATCAGGTACAGGAACATAATCCACCCATTGCTTCATCAGTTTTGGAATATCTATTCACAATCAGATCCTTTCAAAATTAGATCTTACTAATTTACGGGATGTGGGCATTGCTGGCCAGACCAGCATTTATTTCCCATTCCTAGGTTCCCTTGAGAAGGTTGTGAAAAGCTGCTTTCAAGAACCTCTGCAGTTCACGTGGTGTTGGTACACCCACAGTGATGTTAGCAAGGGTGTTCCAGGATTTTGACCCAGCGAAAGCAAAAGGACGGTGATATATTTCCAAGTCAGGATGGTGAGTGACTTGTAGAGGAAATTCCAGATTGTGTTGTTTCAGTTATCTGCTGCTCTTGTCCTTCTTGATGGCAGTGGTCATAATTTTCGTAGGTGTTGCCGAAAGAGCCTTTGTGTGTTCCTACAGTGCATCTTGTAGATGGTACACATGGCTACTACTGTGCCTCAGTGGTGGAAGGATTGAATGTTTGTGGAAAGGGTAGCAATCAAGTGGCTGGTCTGTTCTGGATGTTGTTGAACTTCTTGAGTGTTGTTGGAGCTGCACTCATGCAGGCAAGTGGAGAGTATTCCAACACACTCCTGGCGTGTGCTCTGTCATTACCTGGCACTTGTATGGTGTGGCTGTTACTTGACACTTGTCAGCACAAGCCTGGTTATTGCCCAGGTCTTTCTGCATTGGGCAAGGACTGCTTCAGTTTTTGAGGTGTCGCATTTGATACTGAGCATTGTGCAGTCATCAGTGAACATCCCCACTTCTGATCTGGTGATGGAAGGAAGGTCATTGATGAAGCAACTGAAGATGGTTGGGCCTAGGACACTACCCTGAGGAACTCCTGCAGTGATGTCCTGGAGCTGTGCTGATTGACCTCTAACCACCACAGCCATCTTCTTTTGTGCAAGTTATGACGCCAACTAGCTTCCGCCTGATTCTCCTCTCAAGTCCATTCAGCTCTTTTGTTCAAGTCTGAACCAAGGTTGTAATGAGGTCGGGGGGGGCTGAGTGATATCTAGAAGTTAAGTGCTTTCACTTCCTCTTCTTTCAGCATAAATCATTTAACTACTTTTGACATGATCAGGAGCTGTCAATCATAGCTCAATGTTTATAAACAATGTGGTTAGGTTCAAAGCAGGGTACTTGAGATGCAATTCAAGTGTAAAAGGAAATGAAAATAAACAATCCAGACACTTGGCTGTCTGGACACTCTTACCCTGTCATTTACAGCCTACTAAAAGGTTTTTCTCTTTGAAAGTGAATAGAAGCCTGGCAGATCAAATGATTTAAGGGGTTTAAAGCCTTGTTTTGTTCCTTTTGGCTTTCTATGAAGTAACAGCTGCTGCTTTCTACATCTCTGTCTGAGGCAGCTGGTATAAGGGACAGGTAAGTGAAAAAGCAGTGACCTTTCACTGTTTCTGCCTGGATTCCTCTTTAGCTTCCAGGCAGGGGTGACTGTTGGTGGGGGGAGGGTGGATCTCTAATATATGGGGGTTCTCTGATGAGGGAGTCTCTCTGATATGGGGTTGCTGGTGGGTGGAGTCTGGTGAATCGGTCTCGGGTGGGAGATCAGTGAGGGCGGGGTCTTGTCACCCCCCTGTGTGGGTACTATGGGGGTGATCCAGCTACTCCCATGCTGGGTGAGAAGGGTGAGGGCGCCCCTACTTGTCAGTGGGAGGGGGCATGATGTGGATTATTGAGGGGGGGGCGGGGGGGGGGGCTAACCGCCAGAACACAATATCAGACCGCCCGCTCAGAACGGAATCCCTCGAGCTTCCTGCCATGGGCCTGGTTTAGCACAGTGGGCTAAACAGCTGGCTGTAATGCAGAACAATGCCAGCAGCCCGGTTCAATTCCCGTACCGGCCTCCCCGAACAGGCGCGGAATGTGGCGACTAGGGGCTTTTCACAGTAACTTCATTTGAGTCTACTTGTGACAATAAGCGCTTATTATATTATTATATCTAAATTAGTATGGCAAGGGAGAGTGAATCGCTTCTTGCCTTCACTCCTCGCACCTGCACAGACCAGGAGTGATTTTACTCCGGTTGGAGGACACGGTCTCTCAAATGGAGAGTCCTGCCCTGGGTCTGTGGATTATTAGTCAAACATTACTGGACCACCGTCTCCCGTCCTCAGACAAGTGCCTTCCTGTAACTTGAGATAGACGATTACTCTATGTCGTATTTGACAATGCATACACATATGGGGCTTTTGCAGTTTCATAGGCTGCCATTTGGAGCTTTTTCAGCTCCTGGAATTTGTCAAGAATAATGAACGAAACTTTACAAGGAATTCAGTGAGTGGCGTGCTATTTGGATGACATACTGATTTCAGTTCCAAACAGGCAGACCTGAGTAAGTGACAGACTGAATAAAGTGCTGCAATGTGTGGAAAGTCACGGAGTATGGACAAAGGCATGCAACGATTCAAAACTTGGCAGCATATTTAGGGCACAGGGTAGAAAAAGATGGGTCACATCCAACCAAGAACAAGGTTTAAGTGATAGGAAATGCCCCATAAAATATCCCTAAGCTACGATTATTTTGGGGCCTTGTGAAATTCACACCGAGTTTGGGAGTGTGACACGGCATTCTAAATGTGTAAAAGCAAATAGGTGGGTGGTACAATGCTTGTATATGACAGTGTGTCCAGTGAGGTTAAGTCAGCATGTGATGCCTCTCCACATAGAGAAGGTGCTGTGATCTCCCACATGTCGAGGGGAGATAATGGAAAGGAAAGACTGGTGACATTTGCCTCATGCAGCACAGTAGCAGTGACTGAATTCATGCTCAGACAGAATTGTAGTTGATTTTTGGAGCGAGAAGGTTTCATAAATACCTGTATGCCATAGTTTCAGAATCTAAACCCACTGATGGCTATTTTGAATCCAAAGTCTCCAGTGCCCGCTTTAGCTGCGGCTGGATGCAGAGATTAGCTTTGATATGTCTGTTTATCAGTACAACATTAAGTACAGACAATCGGAAGATCACTGTGATGCTGATCCCAGGCCAAGATTACCATCCCTATCGAGCGCCCAACAGGGAAGGTGCATGTTTCTTTTCATACGTAGAGTTGCCGGTTATGGCAGAAAACATTGGTAGAATGCTCTCTGGGGCCCTGTATTGACATGGGTATATGACTATATCGCAAACCAGCTGCCAACACAGACAGGCATTTCTAAATCAGGCCTTTTTTAATGCATAAGAGTGAGTAGTAAACTGGTAAAGGTTATGTAATAAAAGAACCTCATTCAGCCCATCAAGTCTTCACCGACCCTTCGGTGAAGCTCTACCCATTTACACTCCCCTGTCCAACCCTCCCTATCCCCACAACCTAATCTGCACATCCCTGGAAATTAATGGTAATTTAGCATCGTCAGTTCACCAAACTTGCACATCTTTGGAATGTGGGAGGAAACTGGAGCACTGGGAGGAAACCCACCGAGACACGGGGAGAAGGTACCAACTCCACACAGTGAGGCCAGAATTGAACCTGGGTCCTTGGCGCTGTGAGGCAGCAGTGGTAACCACTGTGGCACCCCGTGCGGGGAACCAGAGATGTCAGGCGCGATCTACCGGCCTTGTCAGTCAGGGTGAAAAGAAGGGGGCTGGTTAGAGCGCGGTTGAGGCCAAAATTGGGAATCACGCCAAGTGTAGATCGGTTTCCAATCTAACATGCCCGCTCCCGTTGGCGAGATCGGGATCCCGCCAGGGCGTGATGAGAAACCAATAACCACCAATTAAGGCCAATCTCCATACCATTAACCAGGAAGGACCCCCTATCGAATGGTCTCCCATGATCTAATTGGCTTGCCAGCTAGTGGTCACGCCTAGTGGGCCTAATAAAAACGTGAAGCTAGCGCTATGGCTGCTCATACAGTCAGAGAGGTTGACAGCATGGAAGCAGGCTCTTCAGCCCACCCTTTCCATGCCGCCCAATTTTTACCATTAAGCTCGTGTAATTTCCCGCATTTGACCCATATCCCTCTATACCCAGCTTTCCCATATAACCGTCTAAATTATTTTTAAAAGAAAAAATTGTACCTGCTTCCAATACTGCCTCTGGCAGATGGTTCCAGACACTCACCACCCTCTGTGTGACAATATTTCCCCTCTGGACTTTTAATAACGCCGGCTGCAAGCTGCCTTCAAAGTGGCCACGAACATATTTTTAAAATGCGGCCACACTGCGAGCGGGCACGCATGCGCAGTGTGGCCGCATTTTTATTATACAGTCGCAGCCTTTTTACATGTTCAGGGGAGTTTTTATTTGATAAACGTTTACAGGAAAAAAATGCAGAAACTGAAAATGTTTTCATCCTCTAGAAATTGGAGGTTCACCACATTTCACCTAAACATTACAAGGTAAGAGAAAACGGTGGGTCGCGCAGGTCAGCTGGCATGGGCCGCGAATGTCGGCCGGCGTGGTTTGCAAAGTTCGGCCAGCGTGGGCCGCGAAGATCGGCCGGCATGGGTCATGAAGTTCGGCCGGCGTGGGTGCGAAGGTTGGCCATGTTGGGTCCCGAAAGTTGGCTGGTTGGTAAAAAAGGGTCCCCGGAAAAAAGTTTGAAAAACACTGCACTAGAGTTCCACCATATCATTCTGCATCAAACAGAGGAGCAGAGCGCAGAGTACAAATTGTTAAGCATGCTCTTCTTGTTAAACAAATGTTGGGTAAAAATTGCAAGAAATGTCAGTTGTCATTGAATTACAGACTGGTGGATTTTTTTTTTGTTTATTTATCATAACACATATACAGCTATTCCCGAGAGAAAGCCAATTGAGTTGTTTCTGAGAAGACAGCGCAGAATGAGGTTTTCATTGCTGAAGCCACATTTAGCACAGTCAGTAGAAGAAAGACAATCCAGACAGAAAGAGAATCACTACATGGGTAGAGCAAGAGAAAAAAGTCAGAATTTGAACCAGAAGTTAAAAGTGAAAGAATATCACCACAAACGGTCACCAGCAAGAGTTGTGAAAATATCTAGTCTTACGGCATATTTAATAATAATAATCGCTTATTGTCACAAGGAGGCTTCAATGAAGTTACTGTGAAAACCCCCTAGTCGCCACATTACGGCGCCAGTCGGGGAGACTCGTACGGGAATTGAACCCATGCTGCTCGTATTGTTCTACATTCCAAGCCAGCTGTTTAGCCCACTATGCTTTTGGTTATTGTGTACATATGTTTTACCTTCAGAGATCCAAGGGGGAAGTTGGGAAGGATCAAATGAGTCTGATGAATTGGACAGTTGCAATATGAATAGGGTGCCAAAAGTTACTCCAACAATTTGCCCCTGAAACCCGATCTGAGTCGGAGTCCGGCTGACATGTCCGATGAAGTGGGAAACTGAATTAAAGGTCAAGATTAAAAGCCGTCTTTGTTGGAGAAAACGTCTCCTCGGGCTCAGACCAAAATGGGCAAAGGCCCTTTCACAGGTTCCGGAAGCATGGGACAAGAAAGGAGGCATCTCACTTTGGTATAGGAAACCGGTGGTTAAGTTGGATTTTTAATTAAATAAAGCAACAAGAAATGTGTGCAAGTTGTACGGAATATCAAATTTGTGTAACATTTTCACGAAGGAGGGAGGAGTGTAATAAGACACTCGTCTGGCCATACGCGTATATCTCGTCAAACCAACATAAACCAGTTTCAGTTGGGTACTTTGAACTGCATGTGCTGCACACTTTTGTTCTGGCCTGTCAAGATATTACAGCCCTTGACCCACAGATATGCAAAGGAGGTTGGACTGGATCTTGGAAAATGGCTGCCATTTTGAGACAAACAAGGTGGTTCATTAAAACAAAGAAGACATTTTCAGCTGGAGTGCAAAAGGTGGTCAAACTGTGAATCACCATCTGGCCACCGTTGTTGGATACAATTAATGTACATGGACAACAAAACAATAGGTATTGTACCTTTAATGCAATAAATTACACCAAGGCACTTCATAGGAGCATAATCAGACAAAACAAAACCCCAGCCAAAGAAGGTGACATAAGACAGTCTTGGTCAAAGAGGAAGGGTTTAAGGAGCATCTTTTAAGGTGGAGAAGTTTAAGAATAATTTTGCACTTGTCTTTCTGGAATAGCCTGCTTGTGTTTTGGTGATGAATGTGTGGGTAAATATGATCAGTGGAATTGTGTTGGAGGTGCTCCAGTCACAGGAAAGGAGATGAAGATGAGACAATGCAGTGGGGGAAAAATGCAAAGAGAGAAAGCAAAGAGACTGACAAAGAAAACCAGCGGAGAAGGAGAATTTACACATGCGTTATCATTCCTTTGTGTCAACTCTTACAATTGTTTTTTTTATTCGATCATGGGGTGTGGGGGACGCTACCTGGGCCAGCATTTGTTGCCCACATTGCTTTGGCTCTGGAGTCGCACGTGGGCCAGACCAGGTAAGGACAGAAGATTTATTTCCCTATAGGACATGAGTGTACCAGATGGGTTTTTACGACAATTTAATTCCAGATTTTTTAAAAATCAAATTCAAATTTCACGATATGCCGTGGTGGGATTTGAACCCGAGACCCCAGATCTTTACCCTGGGTCTCTCGATTACTTGTCCAGCAACAATACCACTACGCCACAGCCTCCCCCTGGGTTGGGGGTGGGGGGGAGGTGGAGGTGGAGTCCTGAACTAATAACAACATTAGCAATATCATTGCTTTTCCCATGCATTTCTAAATACATTCTCTCACATAGCACTCACTGAATAGTGAGTAAATTTGAAGGTATAGAATTTTCACAATGTGCTCTCGGGATCTCCCGCCATGTCCTTAGCAGTAAATGGACAGAAACCCCAAAAGTTATGCAAGACGGTGAATGTACAAATGCCTCAGACAACAAATAGATGTCGAAGGTAACTGGGAAATGGGCCGTACTCCAGTCAATACGAGAGGAATTCCTGTTGAAATTGGCTTGGAGCGTGAGAGAAATCAGCCATGGTTCTTTCTGCTGATTGCCTCTGCTCAGTGAGCTGAAATGTGACGTGTGGATGCAAATCCCACAGTTGAGCAGCACATTTCTCCAGACTCGCCACCTAGAATCATAAATAAAGAATATTCACCTGGGCCACGTACCAGAGGGTGGTCGGTGCCTGTGGGACCTTCTCCAAGCACAAGGTGGAAGAGATGAAAGGTAGGCAGGCAAAAGAAGTTCAGCAATTAAACACCTGGTGTGAAAATAATAAAATCTGCAGGCTCTTATCATCATCAGTCTTTGACGGGCTATGAATAGCAACAGATTTTTAGAAAAAGAAAGTAACACCTCGTAAATTAAAATCTACAGGAGGCCAATGTTTTTCCAAGCAGCTCCAGTTTGACAGTGCTGACATAATACACCAGAGGGAGCTGTTAGCTCACAAATGATCAAGCTAGACAAAAAGAAAAGAACAGCAAAACTTGTTGTTCTGTGTTGCCTATAAATCCCATTCAGCTTGCACCGAATCCTTGCGTTAAATTGGAAAACAAAACTGCTTAAGCTCAGTGGTTGTCCTGGAACTGATGTTACCTGACATGACCTTACCTACGAACGCAGAACTCCAGAGGAGGCCAGTCGGCCTTGAGGCTGCCACGCCATTTGCTAAGATCATGGCTGATTTGATTGGGGCCTCTACATTCCTGTCTACCCCACCCCCCCACCCGATAACCCTTTGACTCCCTTGTCAGTCAAGCGTTTATATAACTCAGCCCACAAATATTCAATGAGCTTGCCTCGACTGCTCTCTGGAGAAGACAGTTCTGACAGTCCAATGACCCTCTGAGGGAAACAAAAATCTCCTCGCCTCTTTCCTAACCAGTAGACTGGTTTATATTTTTTAACTTGTGTCCCCAGGTTCTAAACTCTCGCGCAAGGGGAAACATCCTCGCAGCATCCACTCTGTCAAGTTCCCTCAGGACCTTGTGTTTCAATAAGATCGCCGCTCATTCTTCGAAACTCCAATGGATGCAGGCCCAACCTCATAAAACAATCTCCTTATTCCAGGAAACAATGAAGTGAACCTTCTCTGCACTGATTCGAATGCAACTGCTTCCTTTCTTAAATAAGGAGATGAAAACTGTACCCTGACTAGTTGAACTCGTACAGGTGCAGTTTGAAATTTGGAGGGTTCCACTTGCTCCTTAATTGATGTGAAGGTCTCACAGCAAATGTGGCTTCCTCACTTGTCTTTGCTGAAACAAGAATCCTCACCCGAGCTGCACTGCCATTACAGGGCCTCTAGGTGGAGCCCACATACTGCTATTTCATAGTGAGGAACATTGAGGATCTGGCAGTAATTGAGTATCGTATATTATTTATACCTCTTTTTTAAAATGATTCACGGGTTGTGAGCATTAGAAAGGGTGCAGAGGAGATTCACCACAATGTTGCCTGGACTGGAGCATTTGAGTTATGAAGAAATGCTGGATAGACTTGAGTTGTTCTTGGAGCAGAGAAGGCTGACAGGGGATAAAATTATCAAGGACTTGGATAGGATGGATAGGAAGGATCCTTTCCCCTTTGTAGTAGGGTCAATAACCAGAGGTATAGATTTAATGCAAGAGACATGAGATTTAGGGGGGATTTCAGGAAACACCTTTTCACCCAGAGGGTGATGGGAATCTAGAACTCATTGCCTGTAGAGACGGGAACCCTAACAATATTTAAGAAGTATTTAGATGAGCACCTGAAATGTTATAGTTTGAAAAGCTATTGACCAAAAGCTGGAAAATGGGATTAGGATAGATAAGTGTTTGATCACCGACACAGACACGGTGGGATGAAGGGCATCTTTTGTGCTGTAAAATTCTATGACCCCTACGACTATTTTTAGCATTGAGAGAGGGTGGTGAACTTTCGGCTTAGGGCTGGGTGGGAAATGGCCCTTAATTCCCCAACCGCTGCAAAATTAGTTTAAACTCTCCCAGCAGCATCGAAGGATATTGGGCTCAGCCGTGTAGAGGTGCAACCGATCCAGTCTGTACAGATTCCACCTCCTCAAAGTTAGTCCCAAAGTCCCAGGACTCGTATGCACTTCTCCTACACCATCTCTCCAGCCAAACATTCAACTGCTATTTGTGTATTCATGAGCATGTACCAGGATTATTAGCTCTGGAGTTGAATTGACAGATTGTCCTCTGGGGTAGAGGGAGTGTTTGCATTGGGACAAACTAAGGAAACAAAAAACAAAAAGGGGGGTCAAGATGTAGGGAAAAGTTTGCAGTCCAAAGTTGTTGGAGTTGTACGCAAAGACCCCCCCCCCCCCCCCGCCCCCCCCAAACCCACTTCCCCAAAGGTCCATCTGTTCATCGTTTTGCAGTTTTGCCTGCACTGCATGTTGACCCTTTTTCTGCTATTTGCACATTCTACTGTCTTACCTGTATGCCACTATTAGCACCTTCTTTAGTCTTTAATGCTACCATTAACACTCTCTTTGTCTTGTGTCTATGACATCGTCGTCACTCTCTCCTGAGCTCTGACCTATCCCTGACCTTCTATTCTGCACCGTCCCCCTCTTCAACTATATAATTAATCACATTTCTATCCCTCTTTAGTTCTGAAGAAGGGTAATATGGAATCGAAATGTTAACTTTGTTTCTCTCCACAGATACTGCTAGACCTGCTAAGTTTTTGCAGACATTGTGTTTGTGACACACAGCTAGCTCTCACAAAGTAAATCTATAGTTTAGATGGTATGGTTTATTTGGATCTGTATTTTGCAGCACTTTGCGGCAGTTCAATGCTTGGCTGGAGAAATGGTGCAGAAGGGCTTTATGCTCCTGGAACTTTGGGACTGACTTTTAGGAGGTGGGATCTGTACAGACTGGATGGGTTGCACTGCTGCGCGGCTGAAACCAATATCCTCCCAGGGCAGTTTGTTGTGCTGTTGGGAGGGTTTAAACGAATTGGCTGGGGTTGGGGAACTAAGGGCCACTTCTCACCCATGCCCAATTTTCAGATGGGTGGGTGGAGGTGGCGGGGTGATCCTGCTCAGGCCTTGGGCAGGAAGAACGGTGGACCATCTCCATCAACAGCCTCCTTTCAACATTGGGCATCCCGGCCCCAGAAGGTCTGCCACCTGTGGGTCTTGATCAGATTGGCCGGCAGCTCTGTGATGTGGGATTTCTTCCCGACTGCACGGCATAAGTCTCATCTCGTCAATGAATGCTCAGTGGAGAGTTATGTAGCTGCAAGGCAGCCAGTACCGGCGGAAATGCTTTCACCACTGACTCCTCGGAATGTGGGAAGGAAAACGATCCTGTCATCCCCAAAATCCTGCCTCAAAAAAGGGAAAGTCTGTGTACTAAATATTCCTGGATACAAGGGGTGGAATTTAGAGCCTGTGTTAGCCGTCAGCGTAAATGGTGATGCCAGCCCAAAGTCTCGCGAGAGTCAGGAAATGAAACACTTGCCGGCGAGATTGTCACATCGTCGTTGCTACTGTCTACACTGAGGTTCTGAGTGCCAGTGTGGGTCTGCACCCATTGAGCAGGTAGACTGACGCTCACAAACATTCAGCCAGTAGCTTCCTCATGCTGAAAGAGTGTGGAGTGACCCTGCTCAGGCCTTGGGCAGGATGGGGGGGGGGGGTCATGACCAGGATTACATCAGCATGACTGTATCATTACATGAGGGGTGGGGGGTAACAACCATTGAAGTGCCTTCCTCTCTGAGAGGAGCTTAAGGATGAGCCAGTGTTGCCCATCCAGCCTAAACGTGGGGGCTGACTGCACATGCTGTGATAAAATGAAAGCCGAGAGACACTTTAAGGGTACATAACGTGAGTTTTAATAGATTAAATGAGGCGAACAAAGGTGGCTAATATCTGCTCATGCCTAAACTCGCCCATGCCCACGCTGTGACTATAATATAGACGTCCTTCTAACCCCACAGCTGATGATGAGGTAGCCTGCTGACTGTCATGCCCTCTTGCCTGGGATGATCTTGTGTTTGTTTCCTGGAGGGCTGGAATCCTAAGGGTCTGTGCCTGCTTTCTGGCAGCACAGCTGTCGTAATACTGCTACTCCTCGGTGTGCGGAGCTGGAGGTGTGTCGGCCACAGGAAGGGGGAGTCGGATTGGCTGATGCCGCAGGGTCTCCTGGCTATGTCTGGGTGATCCACTTCCCTTCGGGAGCCCAGGGCTTTTCCATAAGATGGCGGGCCAGCTGGTGTTAGATCCAGAAGTCCCGCCATCCTCTGTGACTGGCACTTGTAGATTCCCACATGTGTCTGCACCAAGCGGCTCATGTCCTCAGCCAGGGAGTGCATGACCTGCACCATGGAGTGGACAGACCCCACCATGGAGTGCAGGTCCTGCACCAAGTCTCCACTGCGGACACCACCCTGACACTGTTGGTCCGGTTGCCTCAGAGTGACTGCACCATCTCCTCTGACTGAGGGCGATGAGACTCATCCAGTCGTCGGCCTTGCAGTCTGACGAGGGATGCTGACATCCCATCCCGATATTCGTGACTCTGCCTTTGTAGTTCCAGCAGCTGTGGGCTGACCAAATCCAAAATCATGCCATCTGACCAGGGCTCAGCAGTGTCCTGGGCTCCAGAATCTCTCCAAGTGCTGGACCCCTTGGAAGTACCTTCCCCACCCCTGTTGTGGATCATCAGCAGTAGAGTGCTTACCAGCGAGTGACCCAGAAGCCTGTCTACTTATGATTCCCACTGAGGTGTGAGTATCTGCGCTGGTGGAGGGTGTGGGTGCCAGCTGTGATGCCTGGGCAATGCTATTCTCCGATATATTTCCCTCAAGAGCTGCTCAGGTCCATGGCTTCCAGAAAGGGAGGGGAGAGTGTAGGTAGGATGCCTGCTGGCTCAGAAGGTAATGGTGCCTAGGGACAAATCAGAAGGGTGACTTCATGGCGAAGTTCAATCATCTTCCTGCACTTGATCCCCTTCCTCTTAGGCAGAGAGCTCAGTAGCGCTGCCACCACCTCCTAGGGTTGGTTACCATACCTGTCTGCCAGAGCATCTTGGTCAGGGCTCCCCCTGAGAAATGTGGGGCTGTCTTCCTGGCTACTATTCTTTCCTCGAATAAGGTGCACAAGTGATCCCGGGACAAGCGACTCAAAGGCAGGCTGCCACCAACGCGGTGTGCACCTCAGCAATTTTTTTCTCGGGGCTGAAGATACGGCGATTTTTCTCAACTGCGCAACCGGCGGAATTGTCTCCGGTTTTCTCGCTGAAACTGGCACTTAAAAAAAACATATTGGAAGGTTCTGCCCAAGGTGTTAAAATAAAGATGTAGGAAGAAGGAAAGGGGGGGCATTGATTAAGGAGAATATTACAGTGCTGGAGGTGAGATATTCTGGAGGGGTGAAGGACACAATCTATTTGGTTAGAGAAAGAAGCATTGAACAAACCATTACACTCCTGGATGTATTATCTTGACCACTAAATAGCAGGAAAGAAATCACGGAGCATATTTGCAAGGAAATGATCGTGAAAGACAAAAGCTGCAGAGTAGTAATAATGGGGGAGTTTAATTATCTTAACATAAACTGGAATAGTAATAGTGTACACCACAGAATGGAGCAAAAGTTTCTGAATTGCATTCACAAGAACGTTATTGATCGGTACTTTTCCAGCCGAGAGAGATCGATCAAGTATTGGTAGGGAAATGTTTATGGAACAGCAATTATGGTATCATTAGGTTTAGGTTATCTATTAAAAAAGCTGAGAAACAATCTAGAGTAAAAATACTGAATTGGGAAAGCACCAATTTCAGTGGGATGAGCATGGACCTATGCCAGGTAAATAATAATAATCTTTATTAGTGTCACAAGTAGACTTACATTAACACAGCAAGGAAGTTACTGTGAAAATCCTCTTGTCACCACACTATGGCACCTGTTCAGGTTCACAGAGGGAGAATTCAGAATGTTCACTTCTAAGGCAGGCCGCACGTCTTTCGGGACTTGTGGGAGGAAACCAGAGCACCCGGAGGAAACCCGCGCAGACTCGGGGAGAACGTGCAGACTCTGCACAGACAGTGACCCAAGCTGGGAATCGAACCCGGGCCCGGGCGCTGTGAAGCAGCAGTGCTAACCACTGTGCTACCGTGTTGTAATCAAAGATTGGCAGGCAAGACTGCAAACGGACAAGGGTCTGCCTTCAAGGAGGAAAAGGTTCAAGTACAGCCGAGAAACATTCCCACAAGGTGTGTGTGTGTGTGTGTGGGAGGGGGAGGGTTTGCAGAAGGGTAGGTCGACTAAAGCCATAACTACTAGAATGACAAGAGAAATAAAGAGCAAGATGAGACAGAAAAAGGGACTGCTCGACTGTGGTCAGGTTGATAATACAAATGTACTCAGTCTGAATATGGAAAGTTCAGGGCAGAAGTGAAAAATATAAGAGAAGCAAAGACAGAGAAGAGACTGGCAGCTAATATGAAAAGGAACCTAAAAGTCTTCAATAGGTAAATAAATACTGAAAGGAGGGATGGAGCCAATTAGGGACCAAAAATGAGAGATATGCATGGAGTCAGAGGTGTGGCTGAGATATCCATTTAGTACTTTTCATTGTCTTTAACAAGGAAGCAGACACTGTCACAGACAAAGTGGAAGAGGAGGTAATTGAGGTTCTGGGTGGGTTAATAGTTGATAAAGAAGGAGGTATTCGAAGTGCCTGCTCCTCTTCAAATTGATAATCCACCAGCATAAAATGGGATGGTGGCAAATTCAATCGGAACATTCAAAAGAGAATTGGACAAGCACCAGAAGTGAAAGATATCGCAGGGCCACAGGGATAGGAATGGAGAGTGGGACTAGGTGAGTTCCTTTTTGCAGAGAGATAGCACTGTCACAGCAGAGTTAAAGGCCTCCTGTACTGTAGCCACTCTATGATCCAATCACTACACTTCAAACACATTTGATTGTTCTGAGACAGCCTGATTGGTGATGAACATCCAGTTCTTTACACTCCTATTTCTTGAATGAGATCCATATCCTGGCCTCACTAGCGCTACCTAGCAATCTGTTACAGCTGTTGAGCATTTCAAAAAAACAAAGGTAATAGATTAGAGAGATGCTAGTAAATCACTGTGTCTCTAAATGTATGTAACTTGGATTAATTCCTGTCAAATCAGACAGGATCACATACATGTGTAGATGAAATGCAATTTAATCTGTATTTATGACATCCATCGAGTAATCCAGCAAAGCAACAACGTTACTGCAGCAGCAAGCCACTACAAGACAGTGTTAACAATCAGGATATGGTTGTTATTTATGTCTTGGATGCCACATCAACTGAGGTTTCGTTCTCTGGGAATAATTCACCAGAGCTTCCATTTTTTTTAATAACCATTTCTCATCACTGCTGCATGACTGCACTGGCCACAACTCTTCACTGTTATCCAGCTATTACGTAAACTTTATCTGAGTCCTTTGCTCAATTAATGCTTTGGTGTCTGACTATTTGGTCTGGGTAGTCTATTCGAACATGTTTCACTCCCCTTATCCGTTTAACACATGGGGCATCTGCACAAGGCATACAGAACGGCCCAAATATTGATCCGCTATTTCAAAGTATTGTGGCTTAGAACTATATTTTCACATTTCTCAGATGAAAAGTAGCATATCCCACAGCTACAGTGCACTCAGTAACCTTATTATCGAAAACCAAAATCAAAGCACATCATAGTAACTCGCAGATTTCATCAATATCACTAGCAGGCTCTCCTGCTACCGACTTGATAAATCGTTTCGGTTCTAATCTCTGCCACTGTCCCCCAACTTATCAGCCAGCTGAAATTTTATTTGTTATTATTGCTCAGTCGCGGGTTGTGGGTGTCGCCGGCTAGGTCAGCATTTATTGCACCTCCCTAGTTGCCCTTGAATGTGCCTTAAACATAATGTGACATGAATGGAAAGGTCAATAGTAACACCCAAGATATTGATAGTGAGGGATTCATTGTGTAAAGTAGGTAAGAATACTAACATCATTGCATTTACATTGATCTTTTTGATGGAAGATGCCCTGAAGTTCTTCACAGAGGAATCAGATGAAAGTGGGTGCCAAAGCCAAAGAGAGATATTTAGAGGTGTCACCCGAAAGCTTGATCTAAGTGGGGATTTTAAGGAGGACCATGGAGGAAAGGAGGCGGGGATCACTGCACCTGGGGGACTGAAGGCATTGATGAAATGATGATAGGAAGCTGCACCAAAACCCTACAGCAAACAGGAGAAATAAGGTCGGAGAGGAATTCAGGAGATTTTGAAGAGGAATTCAGGAGATTGTGCTGCCCTTTGTTGGAAAGCATCCAGCATTAGATGAGAGACAGTTGCCTGGTAAATTGTCCTACGTGGGCCTTTTGGCCTACTTTCCAAATGGTATTGTGTGTAAAATGGGAAAGGTATGGGTGGGCAGCAGATGGAATAATGGAATTCTGTTGTTTGTTTCGCGGCTGGGTGGACATGATTCAAAGTGTTAACTCTGTGCCTGACAAAGTGTTATTAGTTGAGGTGAAAAGTAGAATTAAGAAAAAAGTAATAATGTTTTTGATGCCAGCTTTATATTGCGGAAATGTAAGTTCAAAATGAGATAGATAGTATTCTTAGCTCCCTGACCTGTTATTTTCTGTGTCACACCAGTTTTTGCTTTGTTTTGACTGCAGAGTGACACCTTTGCTGACTTTGATGCAATGACGGATCGGCTCTTAGACGAGATTATTCAACATATCCATCTCTACAATCTGACGATATCCAGAATAAGGTAAATATTCACAATTCTTACTTTGTGCACTATTTCCAACCTTAAAAAGAAACCATGCGTGTACTTCAATGGTGAAAATCAGATTATTTGTGCATTTAAACCAAAGTAAAGTTGAGAAACATCCAAGAGGGGAATGCTAACTGTATGTGACATGCTAAGCAGCATTGTTCCGATTTTCATTGCTACAATGTACTCCCAGAGATTACCGTGGCCACCTTTTACAGAACATCAAAAATGGATCAGGATTTTGTAGAGAGGACAACCTAAGTGAAAATCCTTTTATTTAGGCAAAAGAACAAATGAGGCCCATGTTCTGAAAATAATGAAGGAAATCGGTGCAATGGGTTAACAGGCAAGATGAAAGAATCAATGATTGTGAATAAAATTTAATAATGACGGCTACTGACAAGAATTGGGTCAATCCATGCACTGCAGCAGGGAGGCCAGAATAAAATTGGGCCTTGAGCTTCATTTAAATTAGATTGACAAGCCAGGGACATCTGCAGCATGTCCCCAAACAGCTCGCCAGCAATGGGGACGTAAATTCTGGACCATCGCGTCAGGGGTGGAAGCCTCTGGGTAGAGCCTGGGAGTATGGGTGTCACGGTCAGGAAGGAGAGGAGGGTAATCGTGGTCAATCGGATTGATGGAGGGACCAGAGAAAGCTATTGAAAGGGGGATGATCAAGAGAGAGGAGGGGAGCAAGCAGAGGGACGAGAGGTCTTCGCGAGGAGGTTGACAAGCACTCTTGCTCCACCTGGCACCGCATCCAGGTTATTTTTGAATGTGCACAGATTATGCCATATGCAGATAAGTTATTCTGAATGCAGCAGGCCCAGGGACAGAATAACCCTGAATACACATTTCACCTTCAGTCATTCTTGTGTTCTAGTGCAGTTATGAGGTACTTGCCAACCAAGTTTAAGTTATTTAAATAGCACTGGCTGATATTACAAAAAGTGATACCAAAGGAGATAATTGATATGAATAAACTGCTCAACTGCATACTAAATAAATGATTACAAAGACACTGCTGTTTTTATGGGGCCCGAGAAACAGAACTACAAAAAAAGTCATGACACAACGGGAGTGAGATGTGTAAAATGCTGTTTTCCTGGAGGACTGGATGCAGCATTCAATGTTTAAAATGAGCGGGACCATAGGGGACAAAAGTTTCTTTAAGCTGTTGCCTGCTAGGTTGCTTCCCCCCCCCCCCCCCCCCCCCAACCATTTGCGACTCCTCAGACACTAAAGCAGCCCATGTCCAAATGCAGCAAGACCTGGACCATAATGAGGCTTGTGCTTACATGTAGTCATTGGTATTATCCTCAATGAATCCCTCACTATCAATATCTTGGGTGTTACTATTGACCAGAAATGTGTTGAGACTCTTGGTCTCTGTCAAACAGTTCCATGGCAAACAAACACTCTAAACTGAATTTACGATTCAACACATTCTTATTAACTAAACTTCAATAAAATACACTAAGTATTCAAATCTTAAGCAACACAAATGATCACAATTTCTTTCAAGGCAACAGCTTTAGACATTAGCTATTACCCATTTTGACCTGGCCGAGTTCGCCTTCTACAGAGGGCCCTTCTGTTCACTGAGTCCTACACTCGGGATGTTGTATGTGTGAGGTTGGTCCCAGGTTATGCAACCAGAAATGAGTTAGGAGATGATATTTATCCCTCCTACACTCTCCTGCGTATGTGTTCCATAATCGGTTTTGTCCGATTAAAGAGCACAATGGCTGAATTACCTCATTCTTCAAATCACAGGTCCCTCCTTCAGACATTGGTTTTCCAGTATTCAGATACAGTGGTAACAAGTGTTGATTTGTGCCATTACTAATTCCTGTTTTGGTACTTTGCAGACTTCGATTTGTGCATTGCAAACATTCTTTAAATACGTCAGGTCTCTGAATGTTGTAATTTGAAGTGAACCAAATTTCCCAACAGACCAGTATCAAGTTATTTAGCATAAGCTGAGCCTTATAGTTACAAACTAAACTGGACTTGCTATATAAATACTATGTCTACAAGGACAGGTCAGAGGCTAGGAATCCTTCAGCAAGTAACTCACCTCCTGCATCCCCAAAGCCTGTCCACTATCTACAGCAGTGTTTCTCAAACTTTTTTTCCGGGGACCCATTTTTACCAACTGGCTAAACTTTGTGACCCACGTCGGTCGTCCTTTACGACCCACGCCGGCCGACCTTCGTGACCCACGCCCGCCGACCTTCGTGATCCACGCCGGCCGACCTTCGGGACTCACGCCGACCGAACATCGTGACTCACGCCAGCCGACCTTCGGGAACCACGCCGGCCGACGTTTGTGACCCACCATTTTCTCTTACCTTTAATGCGAGAGGTCAGCCTGCTTGGTCCTCATGATCTCACTCCAATCACATTCACAGGAGGAGAGGGCTATGCACATATCAGGTGCAGGATTCAGCCGTTACCTTTCTGCCATCTTCATCTTTGTGAGGACGGAAAATCCAACCTCGCAGATGTAGGTCGTTGTGAAGGCAAAAGCAACAAAATGCTTGCTTTACTCTGCTTTGGATACTCCTGGGGGACGCTACTCCAGAATGCTGACAGTTTCATTGTGCTATGTTTTAATGTGTCAAAGCTGAGACGCAGAAAAGTTCAGTCAGTTTCATTTGGAGTTAAGCTTGCCAGTCCATTGACAGTTTCCTTTCTGAAGCTGTTTTCTTCGATGTGTCATAGCAATGTGGGGAACATGTAGTAATTTTGGCTTTGCACTCGCAATTGCCAAACTTTCAATGACTTTTGGAAAGCTGTGATTTCTTCACAGTGCCGGAAGCAATCATCATCCTTCCCTTGCAATTTGAGGTTCAGTTCATTTAGAGTTGAAAAGATGTCTGCAAGGTAAAACATAGTTCGCATCCAAGTTTCATCAGGTAATGAATCAGCAAGAGAAGACAATTTCTCGAGAAAGAAAGCATGGAATTCGTACCTCAGTTCGTAAACTCTGAGTAGCTCCCCTGTTGACTGGTCATTACAGTAAGTCTTCAAGCAGATGAAGTCCACCGTCATTTGGATTGACTGGTTATTTTCGATTTAATGCTTCAAAATGTAGTCTAAAAGATCAGCAAAAAATTATAGCCATCCATCAGTACACAGAAGGCGACGATGTGTTGATATCCCATGGCTTTCATTATATCCTTTGCCAAACATTTGGTTCTGGCCATGATTAAACCATGAGGAATATGTGCTCTCTCCAGATCATTTGAGTAATGTTTAGGAATGCAAAACAGATAGAAGTCATAGCCTTGTTCATCATCGGTGATCACCGTGCAGTCAGCCGCCACCATGCCGCGATTGTATTTTGACCCCGGGTTCAGTTCCCAACACTCTTGTGCCGCATGCGCACTGATGAGTGGGCACACATGCGCAATGTGCCCGCCTTTTTTAAGTTATCGCGGCCGCCATTTTTAAAACTGCTCGCAGCTGGTATTATTAAAATCCGGCTGTTGTGCATGAATTCCTGCAATCAGGAACGCCGCGATGGCTGGCTCCGTGACCACCCCAACACTCGCAGGCAACCCACCTGTGGGTTTGCGACCGCCACTTTGAAAATGTCTGTTCTACAGGATACAAATTGGGAGTGGAATAGAATATTTTCCTGGATGAGTGCAGTTCCAACAACACTCGAGAAGCTTGACATCATCCAGAATGAAGTAGCCCACTTAATTGATCCACAAGCATTCACTCTCTTCACTGTCGAAGCTCAGAGCAACAATGTGTGTATCGTCCACAAGATGCAATGCAGGAACTCGCCAAGGATCCTAAGACAGCACGTTCCAAATCCACAACTACCACCATATAGAAGGAGAAGGGCATCAGATACATGGGAACACTACCAGCCAGAAGTTCCCCTCAAAACCACACCATCCTGACTTGAAACTATAACACTATTCCTTCATTGTTTCTGGGGCTCCCTCCATTACAGCACTGTGGGTGGACCAACACCTCAGGGACTGCAGCGGTTCAAGGAGGGAGCTCACCACCACCTTCTCGAGGGCAAATAGGAATGGGCAATAAATGCTGGCTTAGCCAGTGATGCCAACATCACATGAATAATTTTTCTTTTAAATCCATCTGATGCGTCTCTGATGGGCCCAGTGATACCTGGTGAACAGGTGGTGGGCTCCACCATCAACATGAGCTTTCTGGTTTATTTCTGTGAGGTCAAAAAAGTTTATTCAGCAGGTTTGAGGGTACACGTGGCAAATGTAAACTATCCCACTCCCTTGAGCTTATCTAGTCTGTCATGTAGGCATCAGTAAAAAATTCCACCCCTCCTACACCCCCCCCCCCCCCCCCCCCCCTTCCCCAGCGTCCCCAACATCCCAATTCTTTTCTCCCTCCTTTTCGTCATGAGATTGCACTGAGAACACAACACCATGAGGACATTCTCCATGTCATTACCTGGGCTGGGAGTGATTGCCTGAAAGGAAAAACGTGCCCTCCCTCAGAATTACAATTCCTCCTCTCGATCAGCACATAGTTCAGACAAACAAAATTAGGGGAAGTGCAAAAGCGCACAGATCTGCAGCAGCTATGCTTTGTTGGACAAGGCAATATATATAAAAAGAAATTAACTGCACTAATGCCTTTGGGAAGAATTGCATCAAATTGTAGTGAGCCACTATGTCCTTCATCATAAAGTGATGGATAACTCGTAAAAAATCATTTCATGTTACAGATTGTCTAAAATGCTCTCCCCGCAAAATGTTTGGCTCGATTTACAGACCATTCCCTGCCTCTCCTCCATGTCTCTCTAGAGACAATCCCAAGCGGGCATAATAGATCATATCCAATTCACTCAGCAAATGATACTTTCTCTGTAATTGTTGAATGCGGACCTGCGTGAAAGGAAAGGGGCAAGCTTCACAACACAAGCAATTATCTCGCTCCCAGCAGTAACTCATTTCTTTCTTTCCTCCACAGAGGAAAAGAACAAGTTTCAAAATGGGCTGTTTCTTTTTCAAACTGCAGAGTAATTGTCAGCAACTGCTTATTGCCAGGAGATTACGCAGTTCCTCTTCTTGCTGATTGTTGTCAATTGCAAGTCAGAGAACATTCGAGGTTTAAAATTACAAGAAGAGGGAAGAGTACATTTTGTTCACAGTGCTACCGTCTTTTCTATTGAAAATCAATACAAAGCTATCCTTTTCATATCCATACGTAAAGGCCTGGACACTCAAGAGCACCATGCCCATTTTTTTGGGAGCTAAACAGGCACTTTAGGCTCCAGTATAGCAGGCAGGAGGTACGTGCTGATTGTGAGCCAGATGCACTTTGTGCTATATTGGTATAAACAAAGTAATGCCCCCTATATTCGATGGCAAATAAGGCCCCTGTACAAATTGTGCTGCTGGGTCAACAGCATTCAGGAAAACTAACCTACATCCTTAAAGGGATACACCATACCTGAGAATCACCTGATTGACTTCCCCCAGCCACCACCCTCCTCTTGATTGCCCACCCTTTAATTACAACGAGCACATTATCGTCTCTCTCATTCATCTTTAACAATCTTCCTTAAGGGTCAGCCTGCCAGTTAAATCAAGCACCCTGACTTTATCCTATAAGTAGTTGTGGAATCAGAGGATGGTGCAGTGGTTAGCACTGTTGCCTCATAGCGCCGAGGATCCATGTTTGATCTCAGCCCCGGTTCACCGATCATGTGGTGGTTGCACATTCTCCGCGTGTCTACATGGGTCTCACCCCCACAACGGAAAGATGTGCAGGGTAGGTGGATTGGCCACGTTAAAATGCCCCCTAATTGGAAATTGTTTTTAAAAAATAATAAAATGTTTTAAAAAGTAGTTGTGGAAGAGATGCTAGAAAGCTGTTCAGGTCAATACGCATCTGCAGCTAGATAACTAACCTCATGTTGCTGATAGGGGTGCCATATTAGTTGGGGGAAGGAAAATGGCAGGGCTCACTGTCAAATGATTCGGGCAGAAGTTGCATGCATGAGGACGTCATGTGAAATCAAGACTATGTTCAGCGATGATATCTGACAATACTCAATACAAAGGAACACCCACAAACAGTACCAACAGGTCAAGGTACTGGAAAGCGCTAACCCAGCAAAGAGTCAATACATTCGGACGGGGAGTTTCTTTTTAAAACTTAAACTATGATCTAGCCAATCTAGATCTTCACCTGTTGCTTTCATGAAATCACCATCTTACGGACAGAAACTCAGCAACTAGACACTCTCTGTTTATGAAGATCACAGCCTCGGCAGGGCCTCAGAATTAATCCCCAAGTGTCTATATATTCCTTCAGTTCATTTGCTTATTCACTCGACTCCTTGGACTGAAGTATGAAGCATTTAGCTGCCAAATTACTTTCTTGTCTCTTTTTCGGCATTTTATTCCTCTGTTTTTCACACTCGCTTCACTATTTTCTGCCTTCCGTTTCCAGCCTGACTTCTTTCCCTTCTGAATCTATCCTCAGATTCCCATCCCTTAGCTAAACAGCTGTAACCATGTCCAATATCATGAGCAAACCTCCCTTTGGTGTCTGCTCTGTTGATGTGTAACCCATTCAGTTTGTCGATGTCCCACTACTGCAGAACCTGTCCCAGAGCCACACGTTCAGCTGCACTATCCTCCTACTGTGTGGCATCAAGAGTAGTCCAGAGGATACTGCTCTCTCGAGCTTTACTTATTGATTTTTCTATAGTTCCCTCGCATCTGCCTTCAGGACTTCATCCTACTCATTCTACTTCTTTCTACTTCACCCTACTTCTTTCTACTCATATCGTTCGCACTTGGACCATGAATTTTGGCTGTTCACTGTCTCACTTCAGACTGTTTTCCAACCCATCAGAGACATGTTTGACCCAGTGATCTAGGAGGCATCAGACCAACATGTGCCACAGACATGCCCATCAGTTTCCTTAACTGTTGAAATCCTTATGAACGTTCAGGCTTGGTCCAATAAGTGACTGGCGGCAATCACGTCACAAAAATGCCAG
Organism: Scyliorhinus canicula; assembly: GCF_902713615.1. Lineage (NCBI taxonomy): Eukaryota > Metazoa > Chordata > Chondrichthyes > Carcharhiniformes > Scyliorhinidae > Scyliorhinus > Scyliorhinus canicula. The sequence goes on from NC_052155.1 coordinate 35,752,713, forward strand.
GCGATGACCATCTAAAGATTGCAGATGATTAGATGAGAATCTAATCATCTGCAATCAACAATCAATTGCATCACTGTCACTGATATCCCCACCATAAAAATCCGAGGGGGTTATTGATCAGAAATGTAATTGAACCAACCATGTAAACACTGTGGCAACAAGAGCAGGTCAGAGGGTGTGACCCAGTGACAATGAAGGAACGGTGATATATTTCCAAATCAGGATGGTTAGCGGTTTGGAGGGAAACTTCCAGGTGATGATGTTTCCATGTGTCAGTTGCTATTTTCCTTCTAACTGGTAGTGGCCATGAGTTTGGAAGACACAATCTAAAGGATGCTTCATGAAGTCCTGCAGTGCAGGAACTTGTAGGTGCCACGCAGTAGGAGGATAGTACAGCTGAACATGTGGCTCTGGGACAAGTCCTGCAGTAATGGGACATCGACAAATTGAATGGGTTACACATCAACAGAGCAGACACCAAAGGGAGTGTGTCAGTGGTGAAGGAAATGATTGTTTGTCAGTGGGGTATCAATCAAGGAGGCTGTATTGTCCTGGATGGTGTCAACCTTCTTGAGTGTTCTTGGAGCTGCACTCATCCAGGCAAGTGGAAAGTATTGCCTGGATGCTTTCACAGTCCTGACTTGTACCTTGAGAGATGGTGGACAGGCTTTAGGGAGTCAGGAGGTGAATTATCCACCACCAGATTTCTATCCTCTGAACTACTCTTCCACAGTGCTTATATAGAGTCATAGAGGTCTACAGCACAGAAAAGGCCCTTTGGCCCATCACATATGCAGCGGTCAAAAACAACCGCCTAAGTATTCAAATCCCATTTTCCATCACTTGGCCCATAACCTTGTATGCCTTGGCATTGCAAGTGCACATCTAAATATGACTTACATGTTATGAGAGTCTCTGCCGCCACCAGCTTTCAGGCAGTGAGTTCCAAACTCCCACCAACTTCTGGGTGGAAAGGTTTTTCCTCCCATCTCTTCTAAACCACCTTAAATCTATGCACCCTGGTCATAGATCCCTCCACCAAGGGGAAAGGTTTCTTCCTGTCTACTCCATCTATGCCCCTGAAGATTTTATACATTTCAATCATGTACCAGTCAGACTCCTCTACTCCAAGGTAAGCAACCCCAGTCTGTCCAATCTCTCTTCAGAACTAAAGTTATCCAGCCTTGGCAAAATACGACACATCTCCTCTACACCAGTTCTAGTGCAATCATGTCCCTCCTATAATGTGGATTCCAGATCTGCACACAATACCCTAGCTGTGGCCGAACTAACTTTCTATAGGGTTCCAGCATAACCTCCCTGCTCTTAAACTCTATGCCTCAGCTAATAAAGGCAAGTAAACTATATGTCTTCCTAACCACTTTATCTACCTGCCTGCTACCTTAAAAAACTGGTGTACATGCACACCAAGGTGCCTCTGATCCTCAGTGCTTCCCAGGATCCTACCAATACATGTATTCCCTTGTGTTGTTTGTCCTTCCCAAGTGCATTACCTCACACTTATCCGATTGAATTCCATTTGGCACTGATCAGCCCATCTGACCAGCCCATCTATATCCTCCTGTAATGTAAGGCTATTCTCCACACCATTTACCACGCCACCAATTTTAAAATCATCCGCAAACTTACTGACCATTCAAGTCTAAATGATTTATACAAACCACAAACAGAAAGGACTCATCCCTGAAAAACCTAATTAGATACAGGCTTCCAGTCAGTAAAACCCCCTTGACTTCCACCCTCTGCTTCCTGCTACTCAGCCAATTCTGGATCCAATTTGCCGAATTTTCTTGGATCCCATGGGCTCTCACCATCGCTATCAGTCCATGTGGGACCTTATCAAAAGCCTGGCTAAGTCCAAGTAGACGAAGTCAAATGCATTGCCCTAATCTACACACCTGGTCAACTCTTCAAAAAATTCAATTAAGTTGGTCAGACATGACCTCCCCTTAGACAGACTATGCTGACTCTCCTTGATTAAGCCCTGTCTCCAAATGCAGATTAATTCTGTCTCTCCGAATTGCTTCCAATTGTTTCCCCACCACTGACTGGCCTGTAGTTTCTTGGTTTATCTTTTCGTCCCTTCTTGAATAATAGTACCACATTGGCTATCCTCCAGTCCTCCGACACCTCTCCTGTGACCAGAGAGGAATTGAAGATGATTGCCAGTGCCCCTGCTATTTCCTCCTTGCCTCAATCAACAGCCTGGATACATTTTATCCGGCCCTGTAAATTTGTCTACCTTTAAAGAGGACAGACCACCCAGAACGTCTTTTCCGTTAATTTATCACAGTCCTTCTCCATGATTTCTATACCCACGGCATCCCTCTCACTCATGAACACCGACACAAAGTATTAATTCAGAACCCTACCTATGCTCTCCAGCTCCACACACAAATTGCCACTGCTGTCGTTAATGGGCCTTACTCTTTCCAAATGATAGCCTAGCCAGCGACAACCATGTTCCACGAATGAATAAACCAAAAAGTAGCACGCTGCTAGTGTCACGCAACACCATTGAGAGTATCTATCCTCACTTTGAAGACAGGGCTTCATTTCCACAAGGACTGTGTGGTAGTCACTCCTACTGATGCTATCATGGCCAGATGTATCTGCGACCAGGCAGGTTGATGAGGATAAAGTCAAGAAAGTTCTCTCTTTTGTTGGTTCCCTCATCACCTGCCATGGACTCAGTCTAGCACCTATCTCCTTTAGGACTTGGCCAGCTCGGTCTGCAGTAGGGCTAATGAGTCACTCTTGGTGACGAATATTGAAGTTCCCCACCTGGAGTACATTTTGTACCCTTGCCATCCTCAGTGCTTCCTCCATGTGGTGTTCAACATAGAGGATTACTGCTTCATTAGTGGGTGGGGTGTGTCCTAATGCCTTGAAACTTCACGGGCCGAGAGCAATCATCACTTCCACCAAAATACAGAACTGTACACCAGTCCGAGTGCAAGGTGCATTCAGGGGATTCCTAAATAATCTGCCTGTCCCTCTTTATATCTGCCTGGTGGTCACCATTTCCTTTCTACCTCTTCAAGCTGAGCTGTGGGGTGGCTGCCTCCTGGAACATGCTATCTCTACGTAGCAAACAGCATCATGGAAGCACTGGAGTAACTCGAGCTGTTCCTGATACTCTGAAAATCATAGCCCAAATTCCTCCAGCTGGTGACACTTCCTGTACATGTGGTTGTCCAGGACAAGAGAAGCCTCCTGGAGTGCCAACAGAGCCCAAGATGTGTGTTCTGTGGGCACTAGGTGCCCTGCCATTCCTCTATTTGTTAGACTACTAATTAAACTCACCAGAGATATACAAGGTGTCCCAGATCTGGACAAAGAATGCACTCGCCAGCTATTTATTAATCAGCTCCTTCGCTTGTAGTTGAGACATGTCATGTTATTTTACACCTCTTTCCCTCCCCTCTGGTTTCTCGTTTCTTGAACTAGTTACTCTACTTCAAAAATACTGAATGTACAAGAATAGTTTATAGATAGACGACTCTTATGGTTCTGCTGCTCCTCCTTCTGTGTTCATCAGATGTTAGTCTGACAACACTTTTTTGTATCCTTCTGTATTTGATTTTCTTTGTTCTCATTCCTTTATCTCTAACCTCTGCTTTCTTGGCATGCCGTTTTGAACCTCTGCGCTACTCAAGCACCTCCATGGTCTGATCTCATGACGTGCTTCTGAATCTGGAATCCTGTTTCGAGCAAAACCATGGTAACCACAGCAATGGGCTGGTAGTTTCTCTACCAGCCCACTGCTGCCACATAAAACCTGCCCCTGACCATCAAGATCCACGGTGAGCGCTTGGATAATGTGGATCATTTCCCATACCTCAAGTGCCTCCTCTTCGTGCCAGCAGACATTGACATCATAATCCAACATCGACTCCAATGTAACAGTGCAGTCTTCAGATGCCTGAGGGACAGAGTGTTCGAAGACCAAGGCCTCAAATCCAATACCAAGCTCATGGTCTACAGAGCGCCCGTGAATGCCCTCCTGTATGTATCAGAAACATGGACAATGTACAGCAGACATCACAAATCCCTGGTGAGATATCACCAATCTTGCCCTCACAAAATCTTGCAAATCCATCGGCAGGATTCGCGTACCAATGTGAGGGTCCTCTCCCAGGCCAGTATTCTCAGCATCGAAGCACTGATCACGTAAAACAGCTGCAATGGGCAGGCGACTAACACAGACCTATTTAGGAAGCATCTGAATGCTCTGAATTGTGGTAGGGTCAGGGTTGCTACAGTGAACCACAGGTTCTTTCTGCATAGATAAGCATGTCCAGGTCAAGTGAGCCTCCTTGTCCATATCTTCTGACCACATTTCATGGCAACAACAGTGCACAGGTCAGCATGCCAATGTGTTCATTATAAAGGAACATACGAACAAGGAGCAGGAGTAAACCATTCAGCCCCTCGAGTCTACTCCGCCATTTAATAAGATCATGGCTGATCTGATAGGAACCTCAAACCTGGATCCCGCCGGCCCCCAATAACCTTTCACTCCTTGCTTACCAAGAATCTACCCATCTCTGCCTTAAAAACATTCAAAGATTGCTTCCACCACTTTTTCAGGAAGACATGAGAGAAAAAAATATTGCCTCATCTTTTTAATGGACCACCCTTTATTTTTAAAAAGTGACAACTAGTTCCAGGTTCTCTCACAAAAGCAAACATCCTGTCCACATCCACCCTTTCAAGACCCCTCAGGATCCCATATGTTTCAATCAAATAACCTCTTACTCTTCCAAACTCCAACGAAAACAAAAATAGAACAACTTAAATGGCCACAGACCTAAAACGCTGACTCCATGGACGGGATTCTCATTCTACCCGGCGAGGCGGGGGGTCCCGACAGGACAAAGTGGTGTTAACCACTGCGGCATCAGGCCGCCCGAACGGTGCGGAATACTCCGCACCTTCGGGGGCGAGGCCCGATCCCAGAGTGGTTTGCGCCCCGCCGACCGGTGGGAAAGGGGCTTGGCACCACGCCAATTGCCACCGAAGAGCCTCTGCCGGCCGGCGCGAGTCGGCGCATGCGCAGGAGCGCCAGCACGTGGTGGCGTCATCCCCGCACATACGCAGAGGGATTCGCTTCCGCACCGGGAGTGGTGGAGGACCAAAGCCTCCGGTGTGGAAGGATAGAGTGCCCCCACAGCATAGGCCCGCCCACGGATCGGTGGGCCCCGACCGTGGGCCAGGCCACCGTGGGAGCACCTTCCGAAGGCAGAACCCCTGCGACCCCCCAGGAACCCCGGAGCCTGCCACTAAGGGACCTACCCTAATTTATGCCGGCGGGACCGGCAAAGAGTGGGCGGGACTTGGGCCCATCGCAGGCCAGAGAAATCGGTCAGCCCCGGGGCCCATTGAGTCGTCTCGGACCCTGCCATTCTCCGAGGCGGGCGGCATGACTCAAGCCAGGGCTATTTTTGGGAGGCGGGAGAATTCGGAGGACGGCGAGGGCGGGATTCACGCTGACCCCTGGCGATTCTCCCACCCAGCGGGTGGTCGGAGAATCCCGCCCACGTCTTCCCCCACACATGCTGCCAGACTTGCAGAATATTTCCAACTTTTCCTGGGGGTTTTTTAAGTTTAAAATGATTGCAGTCTATTGATTGTGGTTTGAGTAGTAAGTGAGGAAAAGTTTGATTATCCCTGGGACAAAGTAAACCATTCAAGTTTTTTTTAAAAGCTGATAAAAATCTAAGACTGACTGTCATGTCAGAGCAATTCTCTTGAGTATTCTTTTAAAGTGCGGAAATCCATTAAATCAGCACTAAAAGTTGCAGGATAATACATTCAACTCTGAGCTTGTCAAACATCTTTAGATCATTCGAACTTCGTTGGCTTTGCTACCTCGGCCTTTGTCGGATATAAACAAGAAAGATTCTTTAAAGTGAAACTTCAGGCTCCTACGAAAGTTCTTTGAAAATGTGCACAGAAATCGCTCAGATGAGACTTCACGAAGGTCAGAAACACACAGTCAGTAAGTCAGCATCTGAAAGAGAAACAATGGTAATAAACTGGCGATAGATCCTATGGCTACTTGAAATATTATTTTATTCATTCCTTCACGAGATGCAGTCTTCACTGGCTTGGCTAGCATTTTTTGCCCATCCTTAATTGCCCTTGAGAAGTGGCTGGAGAGCTGCCTTTTTGAACCACTGCAGTCTATGTGGAGTCAGTACATCCACAGTTCTGTTAGGAAGGGAGTTCAGGTATTTTGATCCAGCAGCAGTGAATGAAAGGAAAAATATTTCCAAATCAGGATGGTGTGGACCTTGAAGGGGAATTTGCAGGTGGTGGAGCTCCCATGTAATTGCTGCCTTTGTACTTCTAGGTGGGAGAAGTCACTGGTTTGGCAGGTGCTGTTAAAATACCCTTGATGAGTTGCTGGAGTGCGTCTTGTACATGGTATTGTTGTGTTTGTTCCACGAACAAATCATAGGAGACTCAGGTACAGGTCAAGATGGTTTATTCAATATTCAAGCATGCAGGGAGAGCACTATTTCAGAGAGACCCCTGAAACAGCACTCTGCCAAATCACACATTTTCACTATATTTATACACTGTTGGTCATGCACACAGAACATCGTGCAAATTCCAATCTTATCTACATTAAACAGATGTTTTTGTCTCCAGGCACACTGTTCACCAGGCACACAGTTCACAGTGCATCAGGGGCTGCACTTAATCTGCTCTGACTCAATGTCTGTCCTTCTAACAGTAAACACATTTGATTCCCAAGACCTTGTTGGAGAGTTCTGCTAGCTCAAATACTAAAGGGATATAGGGTTCATCAGGCAACTTATGCTTCTGATATGGTGTGCAAGGTTCACTGGTGTACAGAGTTCACTGGCTGGCTAGCATATGCTCTGACTGTGAGTCAGGAGCGTTAGCTCTAACCTCCTTTTACTATATCATGTCTCCTAACAATATGCATTGCTGCCATTGTGCTTCGTTGGTGGCGGGGAGTTGATATATTGGAGTCCTTTGAGGAAGTAACGTGCCCTGTGAATTAAGAAGACAAGAAACAAAATTGGCATGAGTGGGTCTTTTTCAGGTTGGCAAAATGTAATAAATTGTGTGCCAGAGATCAGTGCTGGGATCTCAACTGTTTACAATTTATACTCATGACTTGGATGAAGGGATGGATAGGATGGTTGCCAAATATGCCGATGACAAAAAGATAGGTAGTAACGTAAGTTGTGAAGAGGACATAAGGTAGCTACAAAAAGATAAAGATAGGTTACATGAATGGGCAAAGGTCTAGCAAACAGCTTATCATGTGGGAAATAATGAAATTGACCATTTTGGCACGAGGAATAAAATAGCATATTGTCTAAATCGTGAGAGATTGCAGAACTTTGAGATGCAGAGGGATCTATATGCCTGTGTGCATGAATCACAAAAGGCTAGTGTGCAGGTACAGCAAGTAATTAGGAAAGCCAATAGAATGTTAGCATTTATTGCAAACAGGATTGAATACACAAGTAACTCTATAGAGCACTAGTGAGATCACAGCTGGAGTATTGTGTGTATTATTGGTCACCTGATTTAATGAAGGATGTAAATGTGTTGAAAGCAGTTCAGAGAAGATTTACCAGACAAATATCTGGAATTGGAGGGTTGTCTTATGAGGTTGAATAGGCTAGACTTGTGTCTGTTGGAGTCTCAAAATATCAATCAATCAATCAAGTCTAGAAGAGTGAGAGGTGACTTGATTGAAACATATAAACTCCTGAGGGTCTGGATAAGATGGATGTGGAGATTCTCTTGTAGGAGAATCTAGAACACTATTTGAAAATAAGGGGTCACCTATTTAAGACCATAAGACATAGGAGCAGAATTAGGCCACTCAGCCCATAGAGTCTGTTCCGGCATTCAACCATGGCCAATATTTTTCACATCCCCATTCTCCTGCCTTCTTCCCATAACCCCTGATTCCCTTATTGATCAAAAACCTATCTATCTCTGTCTTAAAGACACTCAGTGATTTGGCTCCACAGCCTTCTGTGGCACGGAGTTCCACAGATTCACCACCCTCTGGCTGAAGAAATTCCTCCTCATCTCAGTTTTAAAGGATCATCCCTTTAGTCTGAGATTGTGTCTCTGCTTCTAGTTTTTCCTACAAGTGGAAACATCCTCTCTACATCCACTCTATGCAGGCCACGCAGTATCTTGTAAGTTTCAATAAGATCCCCCCTCATCCTTCTAAGCTCTGACGAGTACAGACCCAGAATCCTCAACCATTCCTCATAGGACAAGCTCTTCATTCCAGGGATCATTCTTGTGAACCTCCTCTGGACCTTTTCCAAGGCCAACACATCTTTACTTAGATATGGGGCCCTAAACTGCTCACAATACTCCAAATGGGGTCTGACCAGAGCCTTATACAGCCTCAGAAGTACATCCCTTGTCTTGTATTCTAGCCCTCTTGACATGAATGATAACATTGCATTTGCCGTGTTAACTGCCGACTGAACCTGCATGTTAACCTTAAGAGAATTGTGAAGAAGGACTCCCAGGTCCTTTTGTGCTTCTGATTTCCTAAGCATCTTCCCATTTAGAAACGGAGATGAGGATATATTGTTTTCTCTGAGGGTCATAGGTCTTTGGAACTCTCTTTCTGAGAAAACAGTGGAAGCAGAATGTTTGTATATTTTAAATTTAGAAGCGGATAGATTCTTGGTAAGAAAAGAGGTGATAGATTATTGGGGATGGGCGGCATGTAGACTTGAAGTTACTATCAAATCAGCTATGATCTTATTAAATAATGGAGCAGGCTCGATGGGCCAAATGGCCTACTTCTGCTCTTTGTTTGTATCTGCTTAATGTTATGGATGCATTGCCAGCCAAGTGAGCTGCTTATTCTGAACGGTCTTGAGCTTCTTGAGTGTTGTTGGAGCTGCACATATCCTGGCCAGTGGAGAGTATTCCATCACATGCCTGACTTGTGTATTGTGGATGGTGGCAGACTTTGGGGAGTCAGGAGGTGAGTACCCCCTGCAGAGCTCTCCCCATGTTTCAATTGAGGCCAGCTTTGCTGGGGCTCCTTGATGCCTCATTCAGTCAAACGGTGCCTCGGTGTCAAGGGCAATCACTCTCACCTCCCATTTTGAGTTTAGCTCTTTTGTACATGTTTGGATCAAGGCTATAATGAGGTCAGGAGCTAAGTGGCCCTAGTGGAACCCAAACTGGCACAAGTGAGCAGATTATTGCCACTTAATAGCACTATCGATAACACCATCCATCAATTTACCGATGGTCAAGAGTAGACTGATGGGTCGGTCATTGGATGGGTCTGGTTTGTCCTACTTTTTTCTGGACAGAACATGCCTGCACAAATTTACACATTGCCGGATAGATACAACTGAACTGGACTAGCTTGGCTGGGGCGTAGTTAGTTGTGTGGAACAAGTCTTCTGTACCATTGTTGAAATGTTCTCAAGTCCAATTGTAGTATCCATTCTTGATATCATAGAATCATAGAATTTACAGTGCAGAAGGAGGCTATTCAGCCCATCGAGTCTACACCGGCACCTGAAAGAGCACCATACCTAAACCCATACCTCTACCCTATCCCTGTAACCCAGCAACCCCACCTAACCTTTGGACACTATCGGGCAATTTAGCATGACCAATCCACCTAACCCGTACATCTCTGGACTGTGGGAGGAAACCGGAGAACCCGGAGGAAACCCACGCAGACACGGCGAGAATGTGCAGACTCCGCACAGACAATAACCCAAGCCGGGAATCGCACCCGGGTCCCTGACACTGTGAAGCAACAGTGCTAACCACTGTGCTGCCGTGCCGCCAAGTGAATCAAATTGGCTGAGGACTAGCATCCTGAAGAGCTTGGCCAGCCTGGTCACTAGTGGTGCTACTGAACCACTCTTGGTGGAGGATATTGATTCCCCAACCCAGAGTTGTTACGAAATGGAAATAATTTTGAGTACATTGTATTTGTGCTGGGGTGTTAGGAATAAGCTATAGCTTTAAGTTATTTATATTTTGTTATGAGCCAGGGTTTAGAGAACCCCAAAGTGTATCATGGAGTTCACCTGACCCACAACTTTTAATAGATTGTGATGCTGGGGTACCATAGGTGGATCATCCACCCGGCACTTCTAGATGAAGATTGTGCAAATGTTTCAGCCCTTCCTCTTGCACTGAGAATGGGGATATTTGTGGAGACTCCTCCTCCAGTTAAGACCATCAGAAAAAGGGACAGAATTAGACCATTTGGCCCATCGAGTCTGCTCCGACATTCTATTATGGCTGATATGTTTTTCAACTCCAATCTCCTGCCTTCTCCCCATAACCCATAAAGACCATGGCCGGGATTCTCCCCTACCTTAAGGGGCGGGGGGTCCCGGCAGGATGGAGTAGGGTGAACCACTCCGGCGTCGGGCCGCCCCAAAGGTGCGGATCTCTCCGCACCTTTAGGGGCCAAGCCCTAACTCAGAGTGGCTAGGCCCGCGCCGGAATGGTTGGCGCCAGACCGGCGGAAGTCCGCACATGCGCCGGAGCATCAGCGGCTGCTGACATCATCCCCGCACATGCGCAGGGGAGGGGGTCACTTCCGCGTCTGCCATCATGAATGCTATGGCCAACGCGGAAGGAAAAGAGGGCACCCATGGCACAGGCCCGCCCACTAATCGGTGGGCTCCGATCGCGGGCCAGGCCACCGTGGGAGCACCCCCTGTGGCCAGATCGGCCACCCCACCCCCACCCCCCCAGGACCCCGGAGACCGCCCGCGCCGCCAGCCCCGCCAGTAAGGTAGGTAGTTTGATTCCCACCAGCGGGACCGGCATGACAGCAGCGGGACTTCGGCCCATCGCGGGGCGGAGAATCGCCGGGGGGGGGGGGGGGGGGGCGCCGACAGGCACGGTGCGATTTCCGACCCCACCGAATCTCTGGTGCCGGAGACTTCGGCAGACGGCGGGGGCGGGATTCACCCCCCCCCCCAACGATTCTCCGACCCGGTGGGTGGGGGGGGGGGGGTCGGAGAATCTAGCCCCATTAGTTTATGGCTGGATTTAGCAAAACAGAGATCTGAACCGTTGGTTGTGGAATTGTTTAGCTCCATCACATGCTGTTTTTGCTGCATGAAAGTAGTCCTGTGTCGTAGCTTCACCTAATTTTTAAGTGTCTGGTATGCTCTCCTGCATTCTTCATTGAACCAGGGTTGAACCCCAGTTTGTTGGTAACTGTAGAATGGGGCAGATGCTGGACCATGCGTTTACAAATTGTGAGTGAATATAGTTCTGCTGCTGATGGTCCACAGCACCTCATGGATGCCCAGTTTTGAGTTGGAAGCTCTGTTTGAAATCTATCCCATTTAGCACTGTGATCATGCCACACAAGCTGAAGAGTATCCTGAATGTGAAGGTGGGACCTTGTCTCCACAAGGATTATGAGGTGGCCACTCCGACCAATATTATCATGCACAAATGCAACCGCAACAGGTAGATTGGGGAGAACAGTGTTAAGTAGATTTTTACCACTTGTTGGTTCCCTCACCACCTGCCATAGGCCTAGTCTGGCAGCTTTTTCCTTAAGAGCTTGGCCAGCCTGGTCACTAGTGGTGCTACTGAACCACTCTTGGTGGAGGATATTGATTCCCCAACCCAGAGTTGTTAGGAAATGGAAATAATTTTGAGTAAATTATATTTGTGCTGTGGGTGTTAGGAATAAGCTATAGCTTTAAGTTATTTATATTTTGTATGAGCCAGGGTTTAGAGAAGCCCAAAGTGTATCATGGAGTTCACCTGACCCACAACTTTTAATAGATTGTGGTATGGGGAGCACACGGCCCACTATACAGGTGTGGTACAGCAGAAATGGAAAAGTATTTTTTTAAAGCAAAATAATGTTTATTCTATGAACTCAAGTTAATCTTTTTAAAACATACAGTGAACATCTCAGCAACCACTAATTCAAATACAACTCCCAAAGAATACGACAGTAAGTAATCCTTACTTTCCTTTTAACATCCATAAGACTTTTAAAAAAACCTTTTAACCAAAGCTCATCAGTTTTAAATTCATTACTGAGAACAGTTAGAACTCCGAATTCATCAAATAATCAAGAGATAGTCTTAACATGGCAGAGAGAACAATATTACACATTCTGTGGCTGACTGCACCTAAGCTTTTCTCAAAGTGAATCTAAAAGCTGACAGACAGCCCAGCTCCACCCACACTCTGACATCACTGGAGTAATAAACACCCATTTCTTAAAGGTACACCCACTATATTTATTCTATAAAAACACTCATTTCTTAAAGGTACTCTCACATGACACCTTCCCCCAAGAAAAAAAAATAAACCATCAACTTCAAGATGGTTTCATTTTTCACTATCCTTTAAGAAATGCGCACAGTAAATGTACTTTTACATTTCAAAAAACAATACACGCAAACGGGCATGATAATATAGTACGTTTTTGTTCTTTTTCCTCCAACGGAAATCTTTCTCGATTGACAGTCTCTTTGAACAAGAAGGTCTCTGCACGATCCATCCATTTCTCTATGCCTCGGCATGTCTCTTTAAAGTCAGATACTTTAGTTAAATCTGATCACAGAGTCTCTTGTAATTCTCCAACACAGGAGCATTGCTTATCACAGCTTTCAGGCAGTCAAATGCCTGTTGAAACTCTGTTGTCCACTATAATTTTCGACGTGTCTTCAGCAAGTCCATCAGTGGAGCAACCCGCTACAAACATTTTTCACAAATGTTCGATCAGATCCACTCATGACAAGAAATTGCATTATTTCGGGCAATTTAGCATGGCCAATCCACCTAACCCGCACATCTTTGGACTGCCATCTGCCATTTCTCTGCCCAACTCTCCAATCTATCTATATTTTGCTGTATTCTCTGACAGTCCTCCTCGCTATCTGCAACTTCACCAATCTTAGTATAATCTGCAAACCTGCTCATCAAACCACATATACCTTCGTCCAGATCATTTATGTATATCACAAACAACAGTAGTCCGAGCACGGATCCCTGTGGAACACCACTAGTCACCTTTCTCCATTTTGAGACACTCCCTTCCACCACTACTCTCTGTCTCCTGTTGCCCAGCCAGTTCTTTATCCATCTAGCTAGTACACCCTGAACCCCATACGACTTCACCTTTGCCATCAACCTGTCATGGGAAACCTTATCAAACGCCTTACTAAAGTCCATGTATATGATATCTACAGACCTTCCCTCATCAATTAACTTTGTCACTTCCTGAAAGAATTCTATTAGGTTTGTAAGACATGACCTTCCTTGCACAAAACCATGCTGCCTATCACTGATAAGTCTATTTTCTTCCAGATGTGAATAGATCCTATCCCTCAGTATCTTCTCCAACAGTTTGCCTACCACTGACGTCAAGCTCACAGGTCTGTAATTCCCTGGATTTTCCCTGCTACCCTTCTTAAACAAAGGGACAACATTAGCAATTCTCCAGTCCTCCGGGACCTCACCCGTGCTCAAGGATGCTGCAAAGATATCTGTTAAGGCCCCAGCTATTTCGACCCTCGCTTCCCTCAGTAACCTGGGATAGATCCCATCCGGTCCTGGGGACTTGTCCACCTTAATGCCTTTTAGAATACCCAAAACCTCCCCCTTCCTTATGCCGACATGACCTAGAGTATTTAAACTCCATCATGTCCCTCTCCTTGGTGAATACCGATGCAAAGTACTCATTAAGAAGCTCACTCATTTCTTCTGACTCCACGCATAAATTCCCTCTTTTGTCTTTGAGTGGGCCAATCCTTTCTCTAGTTACCCTCTTGCTCCTTATATATGAATAAAATGCTTTGGGATTTTCCTTAACCCTGTTAGCCAAAGATATTTCATGACTGCTTTTAGCCCTCTTTATTGCGCGTTTGAGATTTGTCCTACTTTCCCGATATTCCTCCAAAGCTTAATCAGTTTTGAGTCGCCTCGATCTTATGTATGCTTCCTTTTTCATCTTAGCTAGTCTCACAATTCCACCCATCATCCATGTTTCCCTAATCTTGCAATTTCTATCCCTCATTTTGACAGGGACATGTCTGTCCTGCACTCTAATCAACCTTTCCTTAAAAGACTCCCACATTTCAAATGTGGATTTACCCTTAAACAGCTGCTCCCAATCCACATTCCCGAGCTCCTGCCGAATTTTGTCATAGTTGTCCTTTCCCCAATTTAGCACTCTTCCTTTAGGACCACTCTCTTCTTTGTTCATGAGTATTCTAAAACTTATGGAATTGTGATCGCTATTCCCAAAGTAATCGCCGACTGAAACGTCAACCACCTGGCTGGGATCATTCCCCAATACCAGGTCCAGTATGGCCCCTTCCCGAGTTGGGCTATTTACATACTGCTCTAAAAAACTCTCCTGGATGCTACTTACAAATTCTGCTCCATCTACGCCTCCAACACTACATGAGTCCCATTCAATGTTGGGGAAGTTAAAATCTCCCATCACAATGAAATGAAATGAAATGAAAATTGCTTATTGTCACGAGTAGGCTTCAATGAAGTTACTGTGAAAAGCCCCTAGTCGCCACATTCCGGCGCCTGTCCGGGGAGGCTGGTACGGGAATCGAACCGTGCTGCTGGCCTGCTTGGTCCGCTTTAAAAGCCAGTGATTTAGCTGAGTGAGCTGAACCAGACCCTATTGCTCCTGCATTGTTCTAATCTGCCTACATATTTGTACCTCTACTTCACACTCGCTTTTGGGAGGCCTATAGTAAAGTCCCAACAATGTTACTGCACCCTTCCTATTTCTTAGCTCTATCCATATTGCCTCAGTGCTCGAATCCTCCATCGTACCCTCCTTAATCACAGCTGTGATATCAACTCTGACCAGTAATGCAACTCCTCCACCCCTTTTACCTCCCTCTCTATCCCTCCTGAAGCATCTATACTCTGGGATATTTAGTTGCCAGTCTTGCTCATCCTCAATCAAGTCTCAGTAATACCAATAACATCATATCCCCAGGTACTAATCCAAGCCCTAAATTCATCTGCCTTACCTGCTACACTTCTCGCATTAAAACAAATGCACCTCAGACCACCTGTCACTTTACGATCATCATCTCTTCCCTGTCTACTTTTCCCCTTAGTCACATTGAGTTTATTATCCAGTACTTTACTGGCTTTAGTTGCTGCTTCGTTACTGACTTCTAACTTCCTAATCTGATTCCCATCCCCCTGCCACATTAGTTTAAAACCTCCCCAACAGTGTTAGCAAAAGAATCCCCGAGGACATTAGTTCAAGTCCTGCCCAGGTGTAGACCATCCGATTTATAATGGTCCCACCACCCCCAGAACCGGTTCCAATGTCCCAAAAATTTGAACCCCTCCCTCCTGCACCATCTCTCATGCCACATATTCATTATGACTATTCTTAAATTTCTACTCTGACTGTTTCGTGGCACTGGTAGCAATCCTGAGATTACTACCTTTGAGGTGCTACTTTTTAACTTCATATCTAGTAGTACATATCTAGTAAAGAATTTTAAGTAACTCCTCAACAATCTTTTTAGCTGTAATATTACATACTTGAATGGCCTCTGGAAACCTAGTAGACACATCCATTATAGTGAAAAAATATTGATTCCCACATTTCGCTTTAGGAAGTGGTCCTACGCAATCAATTAGGAACCTTGTAAAAGGTTCTTCAAATGCTGGAATGGGTATTAAGGGTGCTGGTGTTAGCACTGCTTGAGGTTTCCCTATCACGTGACATATGTGACATGATTGACAAAAAGTAACTACATCTTTATTTAGTCCAGGCCAATAAAAATGTTTTTGTATTTTAGCTTGAGTTCTTCTTATTCCCAAATGACCTTACACTGTTACCTCATGTGCAATTCGCAATATCTCCTTTCTATACCCTACCGGCAATATTACTTGATGAACATCTGCCCACTTTTCATCTGCCTGTATTTGTGAAGGTTTCCATTTTCTCATCAAGACATCACTTTTACGGTAATAACACTCTGGTATACACTCAGATTCCTCTTCCGTATATGCTTTCTGAGACATCCGTTTATTTGTATGTCTTTTTGTTGTAACTCCGCCCATCGTCCTGAACTAAAAATATCCACATTATCCTCCACCTGTTCTTGTTCTTTTTCAACCATCTGATCAAAAATCGTTTCTGATAATGGCACTTCAACTTCGTCTTTACTCTTTGATTTTACTCGTGTCTTAACCTGTGACTTTGCGATCTTGTTACTACACAATCTGTAAAAATCCCAGGATATTCGTCCTTCAACAATTCAGTTGTCTGATATTCCACTTCATTATCAACCACAGTAAACATCACTCACACCTGCGATCCAGCTATATCATTGCCCAAGATAAACTGTATTCCTGGACAAGATAGTTCCACTATTACACCTACCACCACTTCACCACTCTTCACTGGACTTTCCAACCTTACCTTATATAATAGAACACTACTCCTCTCACCCTGAATTCCGCATATTACTACTTTTTCTGGCAATATTCTTCCCAAACTACATAACTCCCCATCTCTTACCATTAAAGATTGACTAGCTCTCGTATCTCTTAAAATTGTGACTTCTTTACCTGCTCCTCCTGATACACATGAGTAAACTTTACCCACACAAGTAAATTCTTTAAAGAGATCTGGAACCTTTTTATCAATCACCTCTTGATCAGGCTGTACAATCGTTTGCTTCACTTGGGCTTTCCTTTCCCACATAAACAAACTCCACTATCTTATCCTGTTTTACCACATCAGCCTTCCCAGTGCTTTTCTTCAACCACCAACACTGTGACTTTACATGGCCTAGTTTATTACAGTGAAAACATTTGAAACTTTTCATGTCTCTTCCACCCTCCTGGATTTCTTTTTTAGTCTGAGGTACACTCCCCTTATTGTCTCCCATCAGATCACCTTTACCTTTACCACTTGAGTATTTCTCATGTCCGCAGTTTCCATCCCTCACAGGCTGAAACTGATATCGGAAACCAAGTTTTGATTTATGAACTAATTCATAATCATCTGCCATTTCTGCTGCTAACCTCACAGTTTTAACCCTCTGCTCTTCCACATGAGTTCTCACTACATCAGGAATTGAATTTTTAAACTCCCCCAAAAGTATAGGGCGGAATTCTCCGCTCCCCACGCGGCGTGGGAGAATCGTGGAATGGCCCCCCGACATTTTTCATGCTCCCTTGGCGCCCCCCGCGATTCTCCTCTCCCCCCCCCCCCCCCACCGCTCGGTGGAATCGGCGCTCGCCGTTTGTCAAGGCGAACGGCGATTCTCCGACCCCGATGGGCCGAGCAGCCGGCCGTTGATGACCGTTTCACGACGGCGGCAAACACATCTGGTCGCTGCCGTCGTGAAACAGGCACCAGATGCCCATTTGGGGCTTCTGGGGGGACGTTTGGGGCAAGAGCACCACGACTGTGCTCGGGAGGGGACAGGCTCGCGATGGTTGCCCACCGATCGTCGGGCCGGCAACCAAATCGGACGCACTTTTTCCCCTCCGCTGCCCCGCAAAATCAAGCTGCCACCACTTGCGGGGCGGCTGAGGGAAAAGACGGCCACCGCGGATGCGCAGGTTTGTACCATCACCGTCATACGTCAGCTGCGCATGCGCGGGTTGGAGCCGGCCAACCTGCACATGTGCAGCTGACGTCATTAGGCGCGCCGGCCGCGTCATTCTTGGCGCGACGCCCCCGCGGCCAAGAGTTACGGAGCGCCGGTCCTAGCCCCGCTGGGACGGGAGAATAGGAGGCGAGGAGCGGCCTCCGAGGCCGTCTTGAAACTCAGCCAAGTTGACGCCGGCCCTCCCGATTTTTCCCGGGAGCGGAGAAATCCGCCCATAATTTCTCTGAGAGCTTCATACGTTTGGTCTATTTTCAAAGCCCTTATCCACCTATCAAAATTACTCTGTTTGAGCCTTTCAAACTCCATGTATATTTGACCAAATTCTTTCCTTAAGTTCCTAAACCTTTGTCTGTAGGCTTCAGGCACAAGTTCATACGGACCTAAGATGGATTTTTTCACCTCTTCATACATCCCAGATACCTCCTCCAGTCGTGATGCAAACACTTCATTCGCTCGACCTATCAGCTTTGTTTGAATCAGTAATACCCACATATCCTATGGCCATTTCATTTGTTTAGCTACCTTATCAAATGAAATGAAAAAGGCTTCTACCTCCTTCTCATCAAACCTTGA
The DNA here is from genome assembly GCF_902713615.1 of Scyliorhinus canicula. NCBI lineage: Eukaryota > Metazoa > Chordata > Chondrichthyes > Carcharhiniformes > Scyliorhinidae > Scyliorhinus > Scyliorhinus canicula. The sequence continues at coordinate 35,770,970 of NC_052155.1, forward strand.
CAATGCTTGGATGTATTTAAACAGATCCCCACCAAGTCTTAGACTTTGACACCCTTTCTCACTATCCTCATTACTAGCCTCAAACTGTATGTTTCCCTTTACGTCTGCCAATTTTAACTGACTGTCAGGTTTCATGGCCATTTTCTGAAGTTCAAACTCTCTCTCTTTATCTTTTTCCCTGATCTGTATCTCCCTTTCTCTTTCTTTTTGTTCTGTTAGGGCTATTCTTTCTTTTCTCCTTTCTTCTCTCTCCTTTTCTTTGTTCTTCCTAGCTCTTTCATTTCCCTCTCTCTCTTTCTTTTCCCTCTCTATCTCTTTCATAGTCAAGCTGCTTTAATTCTTTCTCATGTTCTATTTGTTTAATTTATAACTGAAGTTTTGTCATTTCCAATGAGTCAATCTGTATCTCAGGCACCATTAAATGCTTAGCCACCACCATAATTACCTCATCTTTTCTTCATTTTTCAGGTAATGTTAATTACAATGTTTTTGCCAAATCTAATAGTCTGCTTTTAGTCTCTGTCCCTAAGGAAATATGTGTGACCGTCTCCACCCCCAAAATCTTCAGAGCCTCTGAAAGAGCCATTGTCCACAATACACTTCCCACTTAAACTGGAATACCGCACCTGAAAAGCAACCACAATATGCTCACCCTTCACTGTCTTTAAGTTCACTAAGCTAATCCAATAGATAGACTTTTATCCCCCTCGAGCCCCCAAGTTGTTCTGGGCCAGGGTTTAAAGCAACCCACAGTGTATCATGGAGTTCACCTGATCCACAACTTTTAATAGATTGTGGTATGGAGAGCACATGGCCCACTCTACAGGTGTGATACAGCAAAAATGGAAAAGTATCTTTTAAAGCAAAACAATGTTTATTCTATGAACTCAAGTTAACCTTTTTAAAACATACGATGAACATGTTTGCAACCATTAATTCAACTACAACCCCCAAAGAATACAACACTAAGTAATCCTTACTTTCGTTTTCACATCCATAAGACTTTTAAAAAAAACTTTTAACAGAAGCACATCAGGCTTAAATTCACTATTTATTAAATTCACAGTAAGAAGTCTTACAACACCAGGTTAAAGTCCAACAGGTTTGTTTCAAACACGAGCTTTCAGAGCGCAGCTCCTTCCTCAGGTGAATTCACCTGTTAAATTCACAACATTTATAACTCTGAATTCACAAATGATCAAGAGATAGTCTTTACATGGCAGAGAGAACAACATTACACAAAGAGCCCGGGGGCACTGAGCTTGCCGCCTCAGTGCTCGGTGGGGGTGGGAGACCTTCCGCTGGGATGGGTCACCATATGAGGGGGGTGGGGGATACACTGGGGCGATGGACAATGAACCCTGGGGTCAGCACGCATTGCAGAAGCGAGTGACAGAGGCATCATAAAGGTTTTGTGAAAAGGTGTTTAATGTGCTGTACAAACTCTGGCCGCGATTCTCTGGTCCGGCGCCAGAGTGCCGGCGCCAAAACGGGAGTACTTTACTTCGGGGCCAGTTCCGATACCCAATTCCCGGGTCCTTGGGGGGCCAGCATGCGCTTGAGTGGCCCACGGTGCTCCAGCTGCCGGTCCCGGCGCTGCGGGGTCTGCACATGCGCAGTTGGGTCAGCGCCAACTAGCGCATGCACACTGGCCATCATCCCTACGCCTGCCCCAACGCCATATGGCGCAGGATTCAGGAGCCGGCGCGGAAGAAAAGAAGTCTGCAGCAGAGAGGCCGGCACGCCAATTGGTGGGCCCCGATCGCGGACCAGGCTATTACGGAGGGCCTCCCCGGGGTTGGACCCCCCCATCCCACAGGCCGCCCTCGGACCTTTCAACCCCGCAGTCCCACCGGCCCAGAGCATGTTGGAACGGCGCCGGTGGGACTCGGATTTTTTCGGACAGCCGCTTGCCCCATCCAGGCCGGAGAATCTCGGCGCCTCAGGAGGATTGGCGCTATGGCCGTTTGCAGCGATTCTTTGCGCGGCCCGGTGCCATGCATGTCCGCTCGTTGTTGCATAGGCGGTAGAATGGCGTCCAGGCGTCGGGGCGGCATGGCGTGATTCGCACGGCCCCCTGTCGATTCTCCGGCCCGACGGGGGGGGGGCAGAGAATCGCGCCCCCCCATTTCTACTTACTCCCCCCTCCTCCAACCCCTCCCCGGTGCCCTCAGTGCCCTTCCTGAAGGAAGGAAGATGTTGTGTCAAAAGATGCAGAGATGAATAGGCAGGACAGTGCACCGTGGTCACAGCACTGAGTGTGCCATTTGTGATTTGGTTCAAGGCCATTTTGGTTCCAACAGAGGGACAAAAACTGGATTGGAGAGATTCTAACATGGAACGGAGTGAAACATTTGCATGGATTTGGGAGCTGACAAAATGATCAAGAGAAAGGAGAGGAAAGTGAGGCTGGTATTGGGACATTAGTTTGCATGAACAAGGGGGGTCAAGGATAGGTGATAATGCAAGTTTTAAAAGAAATGGGGGGTGGGCAGTTGCCTGAGGACAAGAACTAATTAAGGGCCATAACTTCCTACTAACAGCAGAAATGGGGAGGTCGGTGCGACGGGTGGTTCGGGAGTAGGGGGGACTTGGAGTCAGGACATAGATCAGAGGGAGGGAGGAGGGGAAATGCCATGGGTGTTGGAGGTCAGCGAGAGGGATGGGAATACTTGTGAGGTTGGTTTGTCGGTGGGGAGGGCTATTGTTGCTCTTTATAATGAGTGGAATACTATCCCACCAGCATCACCAATAATGTTGCCAAATTAATTAGATATGGCAGTTATTAATGAGAAAATTGCTTTTCAGAGTCACCAGGTATCAAATGATACCACCACAAGGCTTTACCGGATAGCGATCAAAGACCAAACGACCAGTTCGTCAGTTCAAGTTCAGAGATAGTTTATTTACACACAAGGATTATTTCGACATGCAACATAAAACACTACAAGTTAAACTACACTGAACAACTACAATAACCTATACTTAACTTCAGGGCAACAGGCTCTTTGGATCTTGCGTGGCTGGGTCGAAGAAGTGGCTTTGTTTCTGCTGGGCTCATCCGTCTGGTAGCGATCGTTGGTCTTGAACTTGTCTTCTGATCGTAATGCTACACTTGGTTTAAGGCGTAGGCCGGGGCCAAGAAAGACCGAGCACATGGCTGTGTTTCTTTTAATCCCTCTGGGATTTTGCGCTCTTTGGGGCGGTCCTTAGCTTTGGACCCAATAATTCGACAAGCTTTGATCACTGCCTTCGATTTTGGCCAAAAAAGGGGCGGGTGCCTTGATGGCTGGGCGTGTCCTGAGAAGTCATTGACTTGGCTCTTTGGGCTTTCTTAGCAAAGGGAGTGGCGCCGGTTAGTCTGCACCTGTATTAGTTACCTGAGTACAGTCCTTTTGTTCTGGGGAAATGGGCCATTAGAATGTAAACGAGCGGGGCATTCGATCGCGTCTAGCTATCTGGGTTAGAAATACACACACAAGCTCTGAGTGTGTTTGAGTCCTGGGTTGGCTATAATTCCCATGGTCCTTTGCAGGTGGCCATCTGAGATGGCTACAGTATCCTGCTTGGGGCTTGGCCTGGGTGTATAAAATATTTACGCTGAAGTTAGATGTGCTTTTATTTCCTCTAACTCTGTCAGAGTAACTATTATTGTAAACACTGGCGCAATTTTCCAGTGGAATCAGGGGAGCAGGATGTTGATCTCATGGACTCAATAAGTGGACGTGAGGGCAGATAGGATAGAAACACACAGATTCAGGGTAACAGTGCGGGAGCTAAGTGAGGGTTGACTTGGTGGGAAAGGATAAGATAAATGTTCTCAATCTTAATAACAAGAAAGTCCCTGAACTCCTCGCATATTTTGGAGTTGAAGATAGAAGCGGCAAGAGGAAGGGTTGTAAATGGTTATTAAGTTAAGCAATAAAATTAGTTTCCAGGGTGAATCTGGTCGAGTGGTACTTTTTTTGGCAGAAGAGGTTAAGCCTAATAGGTTGATCTATTTAATGCAACAATGCATTTAATCAGAATTCTCACTTTACTGCAAAATTGTATGTAACCATAGATGCATGAACCTGCATCTTTAGTAGAGGGGGAAGAAAAATAGAACCATGTCAATTTCTTCCCCTCTCCATGTTCTCTTAAGTTTGGGGTAAGTTGATATTAACATAAAGTTAACAACTTAAGGTATCAAGAAAAGCCACCAAAGCTTATTTTCACTAAAAATAATTCCTGACATGACCTGATCGAACTTTTCAAGATTATGAATGGCAAAGTACCCAAGTAACAGAGAAACAAATTTGAAATGAGAAAAAAGGGCGTTCAGGTGGAACTTTTTTACTTTAAGCATAGTAGAGCTGTGGAATAAGTTATCATGGAAAACCATTGAAGCAGACATTATGAATGGGTTCCAAAGGCAAAGAGCATATTTTGGGGGAGGTGGGGTGGAGTGAAGGTGGTTCGTTGGGGTTGACAAGTACCAAGATTGTCCTGACTTTTTGATCTTAATAGTCATTCTCAAGATTGCTTCCTTTTCACATTATATTTCATAGAACCATAGAAAAGTTACAGCACATAAGGAGGCCATTCGGCCCATCTTGTCCAAGCCAGCCCGATGACACCAGGTGCCCTTTCTAATCCCACTTTCCTGCACCCAGTCCATAGCCCTGTAGTTTAGAGCACTTAAGATGCAGGTCCAGGTACTTTTTAAAAGAGTTTAGGGCCTCCACCATCAACTCAGGCAGCGAATTCTAGACTTCCTCAACTCTCGGCATAAAAATGTTCTTCCTCATGTTCCCTCTACACCTTCTGCCACTTATCTTGAACCTACGTGCCCGGTTCCAGAATCCTTCACCAAGAGAAACAATTTTATCCTGTCCACTCTATCTCTTCCCCTCATAATTTTGTACACTTTAAGTCACCCCTCGGTCTTCTTCTTTTCAAGGAAAGTAACCCCAATCTATCCAATCTAGTCTTGTAACTACGTTTTTTTTAGCACTGGCAACATTCTTATAAAGTCTCTCCATCGCAATTACATCCTTCCTGTAATGTGGTGACCAGACAGCTCACAATGCTCCTGTGGTGGCCTCACCAGTGTTTTATACAATTCCAACATTATATCCTTTTTTGTATATTCTATACCTCCACCAATGAAGGAGCATTCCAGATGCTTTATTCACATCTTTGTCTACTTAAACTTTAGGAACTTGTGTACTTGTGTGCCAAAATCTCTCACTTCATCAACCCCTCTTTGTATATTCCCATATATTGTGTACTCCCTGTAACTGTTTGACCTCCATAAATGTATGATCTCAAACTTCTCTATGTTAAATTCCATTTGCCACTTTATCGCCCAGTCTACCAATCCACCTATATCATTTTGGACAGTGGGAAGATTCTCCGACCCACCGCCGGGTTGGAGAATCCACTGGGGGCGGCATGAATCCCGCCCGACGCCAGCTGCCGTATTCTTTGGCGCCCGTTTTTGGTGGGGGCGGAGTTTACGTCACGCTGGTCGGGAGCCGTTGGCGCCCCGGCAATTCTCCGGGCCCCGATGGGCCGCGCAGCCATCGTTTCCAGGCCAGCCCCGCCGGTGTGAAATGCACATTGTCCATCACAGCGGGACCTGGATATAGACCGGCTAGGTGAGTCCTCGGAGGGGGCGTGGGGGTATCCAGCCCTGGGCGGGCCCCCATGGTGGCCTGGCCTGCGATCGGGGCCCACTGATCTGCGGGCGGGCCTTTGTCGTGGGGGCACTCTTTCCATCCTCACCAGCCTCTGTAGGGCTCCGCCATGGCCAGCGCGGAGAAGAACCCCCCCCCGCACATGCGCAGGAACACGCCGGCCGGCCTGTGCATGCGCGGAACCACGCCGGTGGTTCTGCGTATGTGCCAGCCCTTCGCCGCCGGTTAGCACGGCGCCAACCCCTCTGGTGCCGGCCAAACCCCCGGAATTCTGGAGTATTTCGCACCTTCCGGTTGGCCCGACGCCGGAGTGGTTCGAGCTGCTCTTGGCGCTGGTGTCAGGCCATCCGGCTAGTTGCGGGAGAATCCCACCCTACAGCTATCCTCTACACTGTCCACCACTCGGCCAATCTTTGTGTCATCTGCAAAGTTCCCAATCGTCGCCCTGCACGTTCACGCCCAAATTGTTAATATATAACACAATCAGTAAGGGTTCCAACACCTTCCCCTGTGGAATACCACTTGAAATAACTTTGCATTTGTAAGGGAAGTCATCGCCCTTTGTTTCCTGCTACTAAGCCAACTTTTTATCCAGTTTGCCACATGGGCTTTTACTTTTTTGACCAATCTGAAATGTGGGACCTTGTCAAAACCTTGCTAAAATCCATATACACCACATCCACTGCACTACCTTCATCAACCCTTCATGTCACTTCCTTAAAAAATTCGATCAAATTTGAGCGGCAAGATCTTCCTTTAACAAATCCACGCTGACTATCCCTGACTAGTCGATGCCTTTCTATGTGACAGTTAATCCTATTTCTCAGGATTCATTCTACTAATTTGCCCACCACCAATGCAAGATACATGGCGATACAAATAGCCAGACACTAGTCACAGATCTACAAGTGGAATATGACGAGCCTGGTGGAGGAAGTCAAAAAGAACCTGCAAAGGTGGTACGTGCTCCCACTTTCCCTGGTGGGGAGAGTGCAGCCGATCAAAATGAACGTGCTGCCGAGGTTCCGCTTCCTGTTTAGATCCTGCTTCCAAAATGTAATCATGGCATTTGTGTGGGGGGTTAAGAATCCCAAGAGTCCCCAAACCAACACTGCAAAGGAGGAAAATTAAGGGTGGCCTGTTACTACCAAACAAGAGGATAGCAAATGTTGTCCCCTTGTTCAAGAAGGGGAGTAGAGATAACCCCGGTAACTATAGACCAGTGAGCCTTACTTCTTTTGTGGGAAAAGTCTTGGAAAGGTTTATAAGAGATAGGATGTATAATCATCAGGAAAGGAATAATTTGATTAGACATAGTCAACATGGTTTTGTGATGGGTAGGTCGTGCCTCACAAACCTTATTGAGTTCTTCGAGAAGGTGACCAAACAGGTGGATGAGGGAAAAGCAGTTGATGTGGTGTATATGGATTTCAGTAAAGTGTTTGATAAGGTTCCCCACGGTAGGCTATTGCAGAAAATATAGAGACATGGGATTCAGGGTGATTTAGCAGTTTGGATCAGAAATTGGCTAGCTGATAGAAGACAAATGGTGGTGGTTGATGGGAAATGTTCAGACTGGTGTCCAGTTACTAGTGGTGTACCACAAGGATCTGCTTTGGGGCCAATGCTGTTTGTCATTTTTATAAATGACCTGGAGGAGGGCGTAGAAGGATGGGTGAGTAAATTTTCAGATGACACTAAAGTCGGTGGAGTTGTGGACAGTGCAGAAGGATGTTACAAGTTACAGAGGGACATATATAAGCTGCAGAGCTGGGCTGACAGGTGGCAAAAGGAGTTTAATGCAGAAAAGTGTGAGGTGATTCATTTTGGAAGGAATAAAGAGAAGACAGAGTACTGAGCTAATGGTAAGATTCTTGGTAGTGTGGACGAGCAGAGAGATCTCAGTGTCCATGTCCACAGATCCCTGATAGTTGCCACCCAGGTTGAGAGGGTTGTTAAGAAGGCGTATGTTGTGTTAGCTTTTATTGGTAGAGGGATTGAGTTTCGGAGCCATGAGGTCATGTTGCGGTTGTACAAAACTCTGGTGCGGCCGCATTTGGAGTATTGTGTGCAGTTCTGGTTGCCACATTATAGGAAGGATGTGGAAGCATTGGAAATGGTACAGAGAAGATTTACAAGGGTGTTGCCTGGAATGGAGGGAAGATCTTACGAGGAAAGGCTGAAGGACTTGAGGCTGTTTTCGTTAGAGAGAAGAAGGTTAAGAGGTGACGTAATTGCGGCAGACAAGATGATAAGAGGATTAGATAGGGTGGACATTGAGAGCCTTTTTACTCGGCTGGTGATGTCCAGCACGAGGGGACATAGCTTTAAATTGAGGGGAGCTAGATATAGGACAGATGTCAGAGGTAGATTCTTTACTCAGAGAGTAGTAAGGGCGTGGAATGCCCTGCCTGCAACAGTAGTGGACTCGCCAATACTAAACGCATTCAAGTGGTCATTGGATAGGCATATGGACGATAAGGGAATAGTGTAGATGGGCTTTAGAGGGGTTTCACAGGTCAGCGCAACATCGAGGGTCAAAGGGCCTGTATTGCACTGTAATTTTCTATGTTCTATGCAATACTACCACTGGGCAGCAACGGCGTAGAGAGTGAGGGGATGGGTACACAAACCCAACTCAGAGTGGGTGCAGATGGAGGAGGCCTTCTGCATGGGTACAGCCCTCTGGGTCCTAGCCATAGCAGCACTCCTATATCACCGACAAAATACACATCCAGCCCAGTGGTAGTTGCCACACTGAAAACGTGGAACCAAATGAGGCAACACTTCGGACTGACCGAGATGCCCACCATGCCCCATGGAAACCAGCCAGGCTAGACACCACCTTTAAGAAATGGAGACACGACGGGGGAATACTGACAGTCAGGGATTTCTATATAGGATACAGACTAGTGACACTGAATGAACTGACGGAGGAATGGGAACGACCGACAGGACAAGAAATGAGGCACTTGCAAATAAAACACTTCCTCCGCAAAGAGACAGTAGGATACCAGAGGGCCCCAGAGACCACACTATTAGAGGACCTGATGAATACAGACAGTAAAGAAGGGGAAACTGGGAAAATATATGGGCAACTACAGGACAGGGCCCGAATGCCATTAGATGGGACCTAATGGAAATGGGGGACGAACTGGGGAAGAAATGGGTTGGAGACACTGGAGCGAAGCACTGAGCAGAGCCAACTCCTCCTCCTGCGCAAAGCTTCGCCTCGTGCAGTTCAAAGTGGTGCACAAAGCACACCTAACCAGAACCCGAACAAACAGGTTCTTCCCGGAGGTGGAGGACAAATGTGAAATGTGCCAAAGAGGCCCAGCCAACTACACCCACATGTTTTGGGACTGCCCCAAGCTTGTTGAGTTCTGGACAGCCTTTTCAGAGGAAATGTCCAAGGTTGTGGGGGTGAGGATGGATCCGTGCTCAAAAGTGTCAATCTTTGGGGTATCCGAACAGCCAGAGCTACACATGGGGAAGAGGGCCAACGCCCTAGCTTTCGCTTCCCTAATCGCACGCCGGAGAATCCTGCTTGGCTGGCGATCAGCAGCACCACCCACAGCTGCAGACTGGCTGACAGACCTGGCGGAATTTCTCCATTTGGAGAAGATCAAATACACTATCCGAGGGTTGGAGGAAGGCTGCCTTAAAGCATGGGGGAAATATGTCGGCCTGTTCCAGGATCTATTTGAGGCCAATAATACCTACAAAAGAAGAAAACATTAAAAAAGATTAGCAGTGGACTGACAGGAATACATACGGGAGAGGGGAGGGAGGAAAAGAGGAGGGAACAAGGGGGGAAAGGAGAACAGTGGAAGTAAAGGGGGGACACATTCCAAGCGAGCAGGGAGGATATCAAGGGGGTCTCGGGTGTGTGGGGGAGGGGGGGGGGGTGGAGGATAGCACTTTGAGACAGACGGTGATAAAATGTAAATAGGTACAAAAGGATCTGTTGTACTGTACACAAAATGCAATTGTACATAAATTCTAAAATGTCAATAAAAATATTTTTTAAAAAGAACATTTCCGAACTTTTAGATAACGAAAAAGACTGACAATCCTTAGCTTTGTATTGCAGTCTCACGATTCTTGAAAGGCCATTTCGTCCATCGAAAATATTCTATCCATTAAGTCTAAAAGCAAGAAAGTCCAATTTGTTTACCTTTGATAACCAATTAATGAGCAACACGGAACATTCTGAGCTGCAAATGAATTTTCTGTCAGTGTTTCCCATTTATTATCTCACTAACAAACCATGGGGATCTCATTCACATACCAGAGGCTATGGCACTTAAAATAGCCTTTTCTCAATCTGAAGGACCACAAAAAGCATAAACCAGGACTTAAGCAGTGTCGGACCAATTTTCCAGATCTAATTAACTGGAGCTGGGTCTGCCTGACAGCTAGTGTAAAATACGCTAAGCTAATGGCCTGGCCTTTTCACCATCAGCTTAATTGTTTAGTTAACATGAATTCCCAGTGAAAAGTTTTCCTTTTGCTTCGGGCTTGCTTGATGGGACATTCAAGAAACTTAGTTTGCATGCAACCCTTAAATGTCCCAAAAATTAAAAAAGAGGTGGAGAGGCGGTGGCGAACCCCCTCCCGTTCTCTCATGCTCCCTGTGGTTGGGGGTGGTTTTCTGGGGGTGGAGGGGGGGAAACCATCAGAGTTAGGCGGTACTGTCACATGTGGGAGGGGTTGGTTGGTGCCAGGGGCATGTCTCGCATCTTCTTGCGGCACTGCTTGCCCTTCAGGAGAGAAGGGCGATCCTGTTCAGTAGACGTGGCCACCGGCACCCTGCCAGCACAGTCTGGCAGAATTGATGTGAGGTGGGCAATGCTGTAAGTGCGGGGTGTGCCCCACCGCGCTTACGGCATTGCGCACCTCACTCCAATTCCGCCGGACTGTGCTGGCAGGGTGCCGGTGGCCCCGTCTACTGAACAGGATTGCCCTCTCTCCTCTACCACGTCCAGCAGCATCTCGAGGTTATGGTCCTTGAACCATGGGCGGCATGCCGGGGGCATCCACCTTGCCGGTCTCTTGGCTGTGCGCCGCTCGCGCTAATTTTATTCGACGCGGCGCTGCATCATCGGGGCATCGCTGCATCATCGGGACATCGCCGGTCTGGGGCCATGACCCCCGCGCTTCTCACCGCGCCCGTGCTGGCCCCTTTTGCGGGCCAAAATTAGTCGTTGGGTCAGCCCGTTCACGCCGTCGGAAAACGTGTTTACGACGGCGTGGACATTCTGCCATGGGATTAGAGAATGTGCCTCACACAGAAGCTCAGAGGTGCCAACACAGCTCCTGTGTAAAATGCAGCAATTGAGGTTGAAGAAGCAGGACAGACAAGTCGCATTGGCAAAAGGAAAGAGCAGGAACCTGCTGGACAGATGATCATAAGAGTGCCCTCAGCTCCCCGGCACAGCAGTGGTATTGGCAAGCAATATCATGCTTCCTTTCATCCATAAGAGACAAAAGTGCTATGATCATAACTGATGCTTCTCTCGCCTGTTGGATACATTGATTGTCAGCACATTAGTTGACAGTGCAGTGCTTGGCTGAAATGAGCTGGAGCCATGAAAATATTGAGCCCTGCAGTGCCATTGACGGAACTGCCAGGTTGACTGCAGATGGCGTAGCATATGGTGGAGTTCTGTAATTGTCTCTCTGCTGACTTAGAGCCTGTGGAGACAATTGCCTCTCAGCATTGTTGGTTAGGTGTTTCTAGGGTTGCGTAATGGGAAACATAATCAGTGCAGTTCAACTGCCTGTTGATCTGCCTTGAAACCATCAAAGTCAATGGCAGAGGAGAAGGCCACTTGTGTCACGTTTTTTTTCTTTGTGAGAGCAATCCAAAATTCATCTCACAACTATGATTTCTCTCCACAACCCTGCATCTTCTGATGCTATCTATCCAATTTCCCCTTAAAAGATTTCTGTTCGAACTATTCCCTGTGGCACGGCATTTCATTCTCCAACAACTCTTTGCGTAAAGAAATTTCTCATAACCTGTCATCCAGTTACAGCCACCCAATACTGTACTGCAGGAGCAAGAAAAGCTTCATCATTAATTAAATTTTGACTGGCAGCCCACCGTGATCTGCAGCACGTAATTTGTTGCTTTGTGATTCAGCCTGCTTTTGTGAAAAGTAGAACCGTATAAAGCTCCTTTTCATATATCCCCTTTTCTTGCATCCATGATGGTTGTGTGCTGAAGTCCTGTCAGTTTGTCATTCATGGTCCACTATTAGGTGGCTTGAATAACAGTGCTGGAATAAGTCTGAGGGATGAAAAGGAAACCGCTCAATGTGATGGAAATAAAAACTGTGGCAATAAAAATAATTCCACCAGTAAAATCCCCACAGAAACCACAAGGAAAATGGGGAAAGAACATGAAAGAGAAAGGTGTTGCCATCTTAGAAGCTGCCTAGCCGAACACGCTTCTCTTTTAGAACTGGAGATTTTCAATAGGTTCAAAGTTATAAATAATGCTCTGGAGACCATTGATTGCATTGCTTTTAATTTAGGCTGGGTGATGAAGCTAGCAGTCGACATGATTGAGAGCGTCGGAAAATCAGGGCACATTTGCCTCAGGCTTAGGACCCAATTATCAGATACTTGGAAGGAATCTACCATCACGAGCACAGGTAGAAATGAATTGCCTGCGTGTATTGTGGGCCAAACTGCAAATGCTGTTGGGCCACTTATGGCCCACTGACATAAACTATACCATACTAAATGCTCATCCACTCAATCACTGAAAAGAAAGTCAGGAATCGTATGTCACGCTCAGACTCAGTAGCTAACTGGTGGCAAAGTATAAAAAGTACAATGGTTTTCCCAGCAATGGTATTAAGCAATAAATTATCCCTTGGTCGTTTACCTCAATTTCTCAGTATAGTTTCCAGTTATGCTGCCATGCTTTGGAATGTCATCCGACCTTGATATTTGTCTCCTGTCCCTGGAGCTGCTGATGTTAAGTGTCGACAACACATAGTTATCTTTCGCTGCCGAGGCTGGCACCGTCATCCAAAGTATTTTAATTCACCTTTTGTGTTTCCATGCAGTTTCATTGGCCACTCATTGGGCAACATCATCATTCGCTCAGTGCTGACACGGCCACGGTTTCGATGTTACCTCAACAAGCTGCATACTTTCCTGTCACTGTCTGGGCCACACCTGGGAACACTGTATAATAACAGCACACTGGTTAGCACAGGTAAGTTGCTGCAAGAGACAAGTGTTTGGACAGGTGGACGATGCAGGGCAGGTAAGATATGACCGGTGGGTTCCCTTTACTGAAGAACATTGAGGAACTTAACTATGTAGGTTTTTAGGACTGTCCAACAGCTTTCTTCATCATCTTTTATGAAATCAGCCGACAAATTAGCAAATTTATTCAATTCAACGTTTATACGTTGCTGTGGTGCATTCTGAATTTACAATTTCTGGGATGTAAGCCCATTGGGTGACTGTCATCCTTGAATAATGCCCCTTTTTGAGGTGGAAATTGAACAAATGATAGCCCTGCAGACGGACATCTTCAGGGTCAGGGGCTCGTAAGAGGGCCTGACTTGATTCAATCATTTGCCATCTCATGAATTATTCATGTGAGATTAACAAGTTATTCATGGCAAACAATGTGATTTAGACATCCTAATTATGGTTACCAAAGGTTTCTGTTCACACACCGACACTCTGTGATATTTCAAGTGCAAACTTTCAGTACATCCAAGGCTTTTTTGAGGACGATTTTTTAAATCCTTAATTTCCTCTTTAAAATCGAGACTTTTTTTCCTTTTAGTTGGAAACAAATGCTTTCTGATGAAAGGTACTGGAGGGAATGACAGACTACCGAGCCTACAACAGTAGTTCAGTTGTGATTTTTGACATCAGCTGTTTCCATAGTTTTACACTGAGACAGGTTATGCTCAATTCAAATCTACTCTGATGCTAATCAGGTCTAAATAAATCTTTTATCAAGACTCCAATTGTTCACAGAGAGATTTAAGAGTCACATCAGCATCAGCACATTGTCCTTTCACCTCTGGGATTTGCAGCAATAATCCAGTTCAGATTGATAGAAGTTATTTCTGTGTCTCAATCTGTGGGTATCACTCCTTCTCTCTTCTCTTTTTTTTCTCTCTCTCAATATTTCTCACTTTCTGTCTCTTTCATGCTCAGTTTAATTTTCTCTCTTACTCACATCTTTCCTCTTGAAAGGCTGCTACGTGAAATGAATTTGGCTGCCTCACCCCATTGCCAGTGATGAGATTCACAGCACACACCTGCCGACAATTCTGCACTAATTGGCAATCTCAATCAGATAGCATCTGGTGTGAGGAAATAGGAATGTCACACTGATGCAGCAGGCGTCAAAATCATTTTCCAGTAAGTCTGAGCCAAGACAGGCAAAGAAGAGTCTGTTGTAACACATTTCTAATCCAGGTGCTTAAAGACTGACTTTAATTATAGTGGAAGCCCCATTACCTGCCGTAATAGTAGAATGTTCGGCAGTCTGTCAAAAACTGCTCTGTCAGGGACAAAACTGGACAAATGACAAATTTGGGCTGCAACTCCTTTGCGGGAGAGAATGTAACTTTAAAAAGAACTGCTGGGGCATGGTATTAACTGCTGCCTTATTTTCTTTTCATACCTGAAAATATGAACTATCATGGATTACAAAGAACAATACAGCACAGGAACAGTCCGTGCGGCCCTCCAGGCCAGTACCGGTCATGATACCAATTTTGGCCAAAACCCTCAGCACTTCCTTGTGCCGTATCCCTCTATGCCCACCCTATCCATGTGTTTGTCAAGATGCCTTTTGAACGCCGTTAATGTATCTAATTACTTCCAATGTTGAGGTGGCCTCTACGAACAGAACAAATGTGCCTTGCAGAGAAGCAGGAACCTTAATTCTCATTTAATGTAGCTTTCATTGTATGTTTCCTTGTCTAATTCATCTATACCATGAACCTCATTCCCACCCACATGTATGAGGTGCTGAGGAGCTTGATTGCCATAAAGGAAGCAAGCCAAGAACTGATCAACCAGTGGTAACACAGGCAATGCAAGTTTAACCTCTCAAGCTGTAATCGGGGAACTCTGATATGAAAATCCCATCTCCCTTTAAGATGCCATTTCTTCATGCATCCCTTCCCACACTACTTCCAAAACCTGACTTGCTCTCCATGACAGAACACAAACAGATGTTTGACTGCATCTTCTTTCATTGTAGCCCCCAAACTCCCTCCATTGATTTGCCTCTTATGTTTCTTCTACTTTGTTGGTTCAATTCTGGTCATTGTTGCTTTGGGCTTTCTTCTCCTTAAAAGCTGCAAACACAGTGCCCTTTTTGACAGCAGTTACACTGCATCTCACTCTTGCCTCATTCCTTTTCAACACATCATCTATAATTGTCTCAGACTCCTCCCCACAATCTATATGCTTTGACAATAAAGCTGGGCATCATATTATTACTTGACTTTGCCTGGTTTCTCTCATAGCTTTTTAATCCCGTGAGCCAGGTAAGGGGAATGTTTGTATTTTAGCAGTGATTGGTAGCTAATTTTGCGTTTTCCACCTATCTAGGCCTCTGGCTCATGCAGAAACTGAAAAAGTCGAGCTCACTGTTGCAACTAACGTTCAAGGATCAGGCTGACCCTCGCAAGACCTTTCTGTATAAACTCAGTGAAAAACCAGGTAGATGCTACGTGATCTGTGTATATGCTGGGGCAACGCCATAAGCAAAGGGGTAATATATCCCATTGAAGTGCATGCTTGACTTTTACCCTTTCCCCACCCACGCTCTTCCAAGTTGCTCACTGCTTTGAAGCAATTGATAAAGCTGGGGTACAATTGAACAAGTGCGAGCAACTATTTCAGCGCCTCACTCAAACGCATGTTTATCACATGCGACCCCTAGCCACTGCTGTTTGAAATCCACTATGAGCATCATAACCAAGACTGTCTTCACCTTACGTCCACTTTTGTGAGTACAGGAAAAATCTGTGACAGTTCTACCAATTATGGCACTTTTTGAACTTCAGCGGCCTGATATTTCCACATTCCATGGTCTTAAAATTGCATCACCTGCTTTCTGTCTTGCAGAAGTAACTTGGTTTGAAGCTAATGATTAATTCTGATTGTGGTAAATAGCCAGCTGAAATCCATTTAGAAATTCCTCCAGGTATTCAATGTATTGATTGGCAGAAAATATGACACACTAAATAGAATCACAACAGCTAAAACAATTATCCATTTTTTTCAACTTAAATAATACACAAAAACAAATCCATTAGGCTTAGACTTTATCCTGTGAAAGCTTTATAACCATAAATAGTTAATCAAATAATTCTTTCATGAAACCTTTCAGTTTTTCCTTCAAAGTATGTGTAATGCTAGCTATTGATTTTAGAAATACAACAGAGATAAAGACCCTGAGGCATGGTCTATTTGTTTTTGTTCCTTTGACGATAGGGCTGTCAATCAATCGCGATCAAAGCTCCAATATATTTTGGTATGAGGCAACACAGGTTAGACTGTAGTGTCATGAAGCAAACCCATTGCATATTAATAAAAAAGATAGACACATCATCTGAAATCTCAACTGGTGCAGCATTCCAGTGTGAGTGGCCAAAGAATAGTGGCAATTGCTAACAAACACATACCTTAGCTTGGAATGAGTTAAAATGCAGAGCTCAGCCCTTGCATCATGTATTTGATCTTGAATATCTGACATTCTGTGTTCCACTCCCTAATACCTGTTGATCTATATGTAATGACATACACACATTTATTATATTTCTGGATATATTTAAATTGCTATATGTTGTGCGCCAACAGGAAGATAATAGTGAGTCAGTTAGTTGGATTCTGAATGATTTGCTCGACTCAACTTGATACTACCTTGTGTCCATAATTTGTTTTGGCGGAAAGTGCCATTGATTAGGCATAGAAAAAAAGTGCCTTTTTGCTTGTTTTGCTTATTCTCTGCTCTGTCTTTCAAAGCATTCTACAATCACCTCACCTTTTCTTTCTCGCTGTCCAAATATATTGTAGTTGAGAGGCGGTTCACTAGATTGATTCCAGAGTTGAGGGATTTGTCTTTCAGTAACACCCCCCAACTTTTCAAGACCCCCCTCCCCCCAACCTCGAGGAGGCCCCCGGGAATAACCCCTCTCGTTCACCCGCTCAGGATCCCCGGGGCCCGATCACTGGTAGTGCCACCAGACAGGCTGGTGTCCTGGCAGTTCCCCTGTCACCCTGGCTGGCACTGCCAACGTGCCTGTTTTCCAGAGGGAGTGCCAGAATGCCACCCTGTCCCTGACCACCCGGGGGGGGTCTCTAATGCTCTGGGAGACCCCCCCCCCCTCCGGCCAGGTGCCATTATGACTGGTCCATGTTTGTCGAAACCAGTACGAGACGCGCCATAACGTGGTGTCCCAGGTGCGACCGTTAGGTCCTGGGCACTGGGAAAATCCCGTGAACGCTAATTTAAACTACTCTAATGGCTTAAACCCACTTAACCTTGCGAGCCTGTGTCCCGTCCATTTTGGGCAACATCTCGCAAAAGAGGCGTCGCGGCCAACTGTGATCCAGGGGGATGCCTCTCCCGGCACATACCAGCCATGTCCCACTCCAATTCCAGCAGGATGCAGCCGGTAGTTTGTGCCCCTTATGTTCTTATGGAATGATAAGAGGAGCTGTAACAATATTGCTCATGCCTCACTACCATTAATTTTTTCTGCTCATTCTTGGAATGTGCGTTTCGCTAGCTAGGTCAGCATTTATTGACCTTCACGAATTGCTCGTGAGAAGGTGGTGATGAGCAGCCATCTTGAACCCTTACAGCCTAGGTCATGTAGATACACCCACAGTGCTGTTAGAAAGGGAATTTCAGGATTTGGATCAGCGACAGTGAAGGAACAGCGATACATTTCCAATTCTGGGTGTTGAATGCCTTTGAGTGGAATGTCCAGGTGTTAGTGTTCCCATGTGTCAGCTGCCCTTGTCCTTCTAGATGGTAGTGATGTGGGTTTGGAAGGTGATGCCTGAGGAGCCTTAGTGAATTCCTGCAGTGCCTCTTGTAGATGCTGTACACGGCAGCCACCGCACATCAGTGGGGAAGGGAGTGAATGTTTGTGGCTGGGGTTTCAATCAAGTGGGATGCTTTGTCCTGGATGGTGTCAAGCTTCTTGAGTGTTGCTGGAGCTGCCCTCATCCAGCCAAGTGGAGAGTATTCCATCACACTCCTTGACTTGTGCCTTGTAGATGGTGGACAGGCTTTGGGGAGTCAGGAGGTGAATTACTTGCACCAGATTTCCTAGCTACTGTCATGCCCATGGCTAGTCCTAATCAGTTTCTGATCAAGGGTAACCCCCCAGGATGTTGCTCGTAGGGAATTTAGGAATGATAATGCCATTCAATGTCAAGAGGTAATGGTTAGGGTCTCTCTCGTTGGAGATGATCTTTGTCTGCCACTTGTGTGGCGCAAATGTTATTTGCCACTTGTCAGCCCAAGCCTGGATCTTGTCCAGGCCATGTTATATTTGGACGTAGATTGGTTCAGTATTTGAGGAGTCGTGAAAGGTGCTGAACATTGTGCAATCATCAGCTAATATCCTTATTTCTGATCTTACAATGGAAGGAAGGTCATTGATGAAGCAGCTGAGGCTAGTTGGGCCTGGGACACTACCGTGAGGAACTCCTGCAGTGATATCCTGGAACTGAGATGATTAACCTCCAACAACTACAATCTTTATCCTTTGTGCTTGATATGACTTCAACCAGCAGAGTGATTTCCCTCTGATTCCTATTGACTCCAATTTTGCATGGGTTCCTTGATGCCACACTCAGTCAAATGCTACCTTGATGCCAAGGACAGCCACTCTCACCTCACCTCTGGCGTCCAGCCCTTTTGTCCATGTTTGAACCAAGGCTGTAATGAGGTCAGGAGCTGAGTGACCCTGGCGGATCCCAAAATGAGCATCAATGAGCAGGTTATTGCTAAGCAAATGCCGTTTGATAGCATTGCTGATTAGCTCTTCTATAACTGTACTAATGGAGCTAATGGGTGGTAATTGGACAGTTTAGATTTGTCTTGCTTTTGTTTACAGGACATATCTGGGTAGTTTTCCACAGTGCCAGGCAGATGCCAGTGCTGTATCTGTACTGAAACAGCTTGGCTGAGAGGTGGGGTGGGGGGGGGGGGGGGGGGGGGGGTGTAGCTCGATCTGTTCAAAATCTAGCCCATTGAGCGCATCGGTAGTGTCACACAACACAGTAGAGGACATCCTCAATGTGAAGAAGTGACTTTGTCTCCACAAGGACTGTACGGTGGTCACTCCTACTGATACTGTCATGGACAGATGTATCTGCAGCAGGCAGATTGGTGAGAATGAGGATTTTCTTTCCCTTTTGCTGGTTCACTTATCACCTACCACAGACCCAGTCAAGCAGTTATGTCCCTTAGGACTCAGCCAGCTCAGTCTGTGATGGTACTACCAAGACAAACTTGATGATGGGCTTTGGAATTCCCCATCCAGTCAGAGAGATGTAGGTGTACCGGTCCACAGGTCACTGAAAGGGGCAACACAGGTGGAGAAGGTAGTCATGAAGGCATATGGCATGCTTGCCTTCATTGGCCGGGGCATTGAGTATAAGAATTGGCAAGTCATGTTGCAGCTGTATAGAACCTTATTTAGGCCACACTTGGAGTATAGTGTTCAATTCTGGTCGCCACACTACCAGAAGGATGTGGAGGATTTAGAGAGGGTGCAGAAGAGATTTACCAGGATGTTGCCTGGTATGGAGGGCATTAGCTATGAGGAGCGATTGAATAAACTCTATTTGTTCTCACTGGAACAACGGAGGTTGAGGGGCGACCTGATAGAGGTCTACAAAATTATGAGGGGCATAGACAGAATGGATCATCGGAGGCTTTTCCCCAGGGTAGAGGGGTCAATTACTAGGGGGCATCGGTTTAAGGTGCGAGAGGCAAGGTTTAGAGATATACGAGGCACGTTTTTTACACAGAGGGTAGTGGGTGCCTGGAACTCACTGCCGGAGGAGGTGGTGGAAGCAGGGACGATAGTGACATTTAAGGGGCATCTTGATAAATACATGAATAGGATGGGAATAGAGGGATACGAACTCAGGAAGTGTAGAAGATTGTGGTTTAGTCGGGCAGCGTGGTCGGCACGGGCTTGGAGGGCCGAAGGGCCTAATCCTGTGCTGTACTTTTCTTTGTTATTTAATCTATCCAGCGTATATTCTGCACCCTCGTCGCCCTTAGCGCTTCCTCAAAGTGGTGTTCAACATAAGGAGTACTGATTCGTCGGCTGATAGTGGACAACACATGGTAATCAGCGGGAGGTTTCCTTGCCCATGTTTGACCTGAAGCCATGAGACTTCATGTGATCCAGAGTTGATCTTGAGGACTCCCAGGGCAATTTCCTCCCAACTGTATACCACTATGCTACCACCTCTGCTGGGTCTGCACTGCTGGTGACACAGGATGTACCTAGCAGTGGTGATAGTGTGGTCTGGGACATTGTCCGTGAGTATGACTATGTCAGGCTGTTGTTTGACTAGTATGTGTGACAGCTCCCCACTTCTGGCACCAGCCCCCAGATGCTAGTAAGGAGAACTTCTCAGTGTCAACAGGCCTGCCGTTGTTGTTTCCTGTGCATAGGTCGATGCCGGGTGGTCTTTCCTGTTTCATTCCTTTTAAGCTTTGGGTGGCTTGCTAGGCCATTTCAGAGGGCATTTAAAAGCCAACTATATTGCTGTGGGTCTGGAGTCACATTTCAGCCAGACCAGGTAAGAATGGCAGATTTTATTCCCTGCTGAGCATTATTAGAACTTCGAACAGTACAGCATGGTACAGGCTCTTCAGCCGACGATGTTGTGCCGACCATTTATCCTAATCGAAGATTATTGAAACTGGATGGGTTTTTGTGCCAATCGACAATGGTTTTTTGGCTATCACTAGACCTTTAATTCCAGATTTTTATTGAATTCAAATTCCACCATCTGCCATGCTGAGATTCAAGCATTACCCGGGTTTCTGGATTACTAGTCCAATGACAATGCCACTACGCCACCACTTCCCCTATAATGTACAAATGATATACAGAAAGGAAAAGGAATTGGAGATTTGCTTCCAAAGTTGTCTCTGTAGTTAGCTTTCAGAAAGACAGAGGTGGCAACTCTGATTTAATTATTTAAATATTAAAAGCCTTCCCTTGTTGTATTTGATCATCTGACTGGCAGTCTGCAAGATCCACTCGGGTCACCTTAAGAGACAGGCTTTACATGGTGGGGGGGCGGGCACATTTCCATTTTTTGCTTAATTGAGGGGGCTGGTGTGCAGATTTTGGAAAGAATAAGAGACAGTATCAGCTGAAAGAAAGATTATCTCTCTATGAATTATATCCACCCCTCCCCTACCACTGCCTGTGTTTCTCTGCTCTGCCCCCCAGACTGTCAGCTGCACCTCCAGCCCACTGACATCAGATCCCTGCAGACTCACTGCCGTGCTCTGGAAACTGACAGCTGATCGCTACTAGATTATTAAATTACTTTCCCGCTTCTTGCCGCTCCTCGTCTAATCACAGACCTTTTTCTCCCTACAGTCTACCCACTGGTGAACCTACCAGCAGCAAATGTGGGGAGAAAACAGCCAGTGATTGGATCAGCAGCTGTGCAGCAGCTTTCAAATCCACTTAGCTATTCGTCCATTTTTCTTTGACAATGCTTGACGAGTCACACACCGGCTTGCCAGGCCTGATTCTGTTGGAAGGAATCCTGGCTGACAGCCCATGTATAACCTTTCATTTACTCAGAGCAATGGACTCCCAGTGTAAACCAACTAAACGTTTATTTTAAGTAGACTATGAACACCTCAAAATTGAAATGTGTGCTTGAATGATGCTGAATTTGGATTGTTGCAAAACCAGTGTGACCAACGTTCAGTTGGAGGGGAAATAAGGAGCACTTTGGACTTTGATGGTGGAGGAAAAGTGATGATGGGACCTTGGGGAGAGGGCGGGGGAGTTGTTGGGGTTTATTGCTGGTTGGAGTCTCCCCAGAACATGGGAGTGCTGGGGATCCAGCGGGGGAGACTGCCTAGAGTGGGGTCGATTTGGGGGAGGGAAGCTGTCCAAACCTTATTGGGGAGGACAGTAAGAAGTATTACAACACCAGGTTAATGTCCAACAGGTTTGTTTTGAATCACGAGCTTTTGGAGCACAGCTCCTTCCTTCCAGTCCAATGCCGGCATCTCCACATTATTGGGGAGGAGTGGAGAAACAGCTTTGTTATTCACACTGTGGGAGCAAGGAAGGGTGGGTTGGCGTGCTGTCTAGATCATGGAATCAGGCTACTTATTTCACATGTATGGAAATCAAAGGTGTTCGGAGACCAGAAAGAATTGAGTCACATGCAGTCTTGGATTGACTGTTTCAAAAATACCACAGTAAGAAGTCTTACAACACCAGTTTAAAGTCCAACAGGTTTGTTTCAAACACTAGCTTTCGGAGCACTGCTCCTTCCTCAGGTGAATGATTCACCTGAGGAAGGAGCAGTGCTCCGAAAGCTAGTGTTTGAAACAAACCAGTTGGACTTTAAACTGGTGTTGTAAGACTTCTTACTGTGCTCACCCCAGTCCAACGCCGGCATCTCCACATCAAAAATACCAGACAAAGGACTAAAAACCATTTGGAACATGGGACAGTACCCTCAGATAAGAAAAGGCACTATAAAATCTGAGATGGCTGGTCACCCTGTGCAAAATGTTCCAGGTACCCATTGCTTACAACTTGTAGTGTACAATGGTTCAATAGATCTGTGTTTGATTGCGTTGCTCTGATCAGTGATCTATGTTCACTGTGCTTAATTGTTTAAACCTACAGATGGAGCTAGAGCGCTCAAGTAACTGACTGCTTAAAAAAGGTTCCAGAATGTGGGCATGTGTGTAGAAATCTTGCAATTGCTGAGGCATTTTAAAGCACTGTAAATAAGCTGCCTGTGGATTTCTAACTGGTGTCATCTCTGCAATGTTCTGAGGTAAATCAGACATATCAGGTATATAACCAATGAACAGATAACTCAACTGAAATTCAATCCCGATAAGTGTGAGGTGATGCATTTGAACCAAATGCATGATAAATGGCAGGATCCCGGGAAGCATCAAGGATCAGCACGGTAGCATTGTGGATAGCACAATCGCTTCACAGCTCCAGGGTCCCATGTTCGATTCCCGCTTGGGTCACTGTCTGTGCGGAGTCTGCACATCCTCCCCATGTGTGCGTGGGTTTCCTCCGGGTGCTCCGGTTTCCTCCCACAGTCCAACGATGTGCAGGTTAGGTGGATTGGCCATGATAAATTGCCTTTAGTGTCCAAAATTGCCCTTAGTGTTGGGTGGGGTTACTGGGTTATGGGGATAGGGTGGAGGTGTTAACCTTGGGTGGGGTGCTCTTTCCAGGAGCCGGTGCAGACTCGATGGGCCGAATGGCCTCCTTCTGCACTGTAAATTCTATGTAATCAGAGGGACCTTGGCATGCATGTGCACTGGTCCCTTAAGGTAGCAGGGCAGACAGATACAGTGGTTAAGAAGGCATATGGTATACTTGCCTTTGTTAGCTGATGTATAGAGTTTAAGACCAGCGAAGTTATGCTGGAACTTTATAAAACATTGGTTAGGCCACAGAGTATTGTGTGTTGTTCTGGAATCCACATTATTGGAGGGATGTGATGGCACTGGAAAGGGTGCAGAGATGATGTATCAAGATGTTGCCTGGGCTGAGGAGTTTCCGTTATGAAGAGAGATTGGATGGACTGGTGATATTTTCTTTGGAGCAGAGGACACTTAGGAGTGAACATGATTGAAAGTTCTGAGGGGTATATATAGTGTAGACAGTAAGAAACATTTCCCTTTGGTGGAAGGGTCAATCACCAGGGGGCATAGATTTAAGGTAAGAGGCGAGAGGTAGAAAGGGGATGTGAGGAAAAATGTTTTCACCCAGAGGGTATTGGGTGTTTGGAACTTGCTGCCTGAAAGGGTGATGGAGTCAGAGACCCCTATAAGGTTTAAGAAGTATTTAGATGTGCACTTGCGATGCCAAGGCATGCAAGGCTATGGGCCAAGTGCTGGAAATTGGGATTAGAGCACTTAGATGGTTGTTTTTGACTGGCACAGATGCAATGTGCTGCAGACCTCTATGACTATATGACAACTGACACCCTGATAATCTTAGAACCATAGTTGAAACAGCCAAAAGAATAGATTGCTGCTTCTTCCCCTCCTTTATCTCTATGTGGAGCTTCTGCTTTCAACATATTATTCACAGCTGTGAAATATCAATAATACCGTTCTCCCTCAAGGAATCAAAGGAACAAATTGGAAGGAAGGTAGTTTCAGTATTTACCAAAAGACAGAGCAGGGAATGATTTTGGAAAAGCATTAATGTTATTGTTACAGACGACTGCCAGGTGAATTCTTGTAGAACTCCTGCCTTCAATACATTTTCTCCTCAGTGCATAAAAGTGGTGGAACAACAACTCACATCGCCTTTAACAGAGTCAAATTCCCAAGGTGCTTCACAGGAATATTTTATGGAGTAAAATTTGACACCAAGCCACTTAAGGAGATGTTCAGACAGATGACCATAATCTTGCTTGGGCTATATTTTAAGGAGCCTCTTAAAGGAGGTCAGAAAGATAGTGAGGCAAAAAGGTTTAGGGAATGAATTACAGACTTAGAACTGAGACAGATAGCGCGATTAAAATTGGGTCTGCACTGGAGGCCGGAATTGGAAGAGCATATTAATAGTTGGTGCAAGATAAGATATGGCCAGCAGAAATTTACATGAGTTCAAGTATATGGAGGGTAGAATTCAGGAGGCCGGCCAGAAGAATGTTGGCATAGTCAAATCTATTGGTAACAAATGCATGGATAAGATGAGCGGAGGCAAGGGTTGAGTCGGACAAGTAATAGAATGCAGCGTTAGTTTTCACATCCAAGCTAGCCACACCAAACTGTACATCAGCATCAACTCCCTCATTCGTGCACCGACACTAAGACTGCCTATTTCAACGACTGCAGAAATACACTATGCCTTTGATCATATGGTTTGACCATTCCAGTGTACACCTGACAGGCCTCCTATCTGCTGTAATTTTGAGGTCATTCCAAGTTCAATTGCCCACGCTCTAACTTGCATTAAGTTCCATAAACCCATCACCCCTTTGCTGACTGACCTACATTGGCCCCAGTTAAGAAATGCCTCAATTTAAAAGTTCTCGTCCTTGTTTTCGAATCCCTCTATCTCCTCACCACTTCTTATCTCTGTAATCTCCTTCAGCCCCACAACCCTCCTGGGACATGTGCCCTCCCCTAATTCTGACCTGTTGAGAAATCTTGATGTAGTGACCAAGCCTTCACCCACCAAGGCCCCAAGCACTAATATTCCCTCCCTTCATCTCCCTATCTATTACTTCTCTTTCATTCTTTGAGACCCTCCTTAAAGCCTCTTCTCACCAACTCAAATATTACATGACGTTATATCAAACGTAATGTACTGTCTGTGAAACATCTCAGGATATTTTATTATGAAAAAATGCCACACAAATACAAGTCATTTTGTCGATGCTGTGGAGGTGGAAGTCAGCCATTTTGGTGATGGAGTGGGCGCATGCGGTCAGAAGTTTATCTTGAGGTCAAATATGACACCAGGGTCGTGAATTGTCTGGTTCGGCCTCCGTTTCCAACAAAAAGGACAGAAACGGTGGCTGGGAATACATATAGCTGGAGGAAATTTCTGCCCATCCAGCATTAGAGCATTCCTAAGAGTAATCCTGAGCAAAATATTATTTGGCAATGTTTGGCACGGTAGCACAGTAGTTAGCACAATTGCTTCACAGCTCCAGGGTCCCAGGTTAGATTCCCGCTTGGGTCACTGTCTGTGTAGAGTCTGCACGTTCTCCCCCTATCTGCATGGGTTTCCTCCGGGTGCTCCGGTTTCCTCCCACAGTCCAAAGATGTGCAGGTCAGGTGGATTGGCCATTCTAGATTGCCCTTAGTGTCCAAAAAGGTTGGGTGTGGTTACTGGGTTGCGGGGATAGGGTGGAGGTGTGGACTTGGGTGAGGTGCTCTTTCCAGGGGCCGGTGCAGACTCGATGGGCCAAATGGCCTCCTTCTGCACTGTAAATTCTATGTAGTCTGTGACACACAGCTTTCAAAATACAATTGGTGTCCAAATTGCAATCAAGAACATAAGTCAACATGAAAAATGTGCAATATTTATGTGATTTGAAGAGATCAATGTCGTTGGCAGCTGTGTTTATTAATGAGCATATGCACAAATATTAAGTAGGTTCTTGTAAAATACAAAACATCTGTCAAAAACGCTGAAGCAGATGTTCTTGTCAGAAACCGTGCCTCTGTAAATATTGTGATGAAGGTTGACTAACCGCTCTTCAACAAGAAATAATGTAATCTGCAAGACTAGCTGAGTCCTGCTGATGACAAAGTCACAAAGATTTCATAGAATTTACAGTGCAGAAGGAGGCCGTTTGGCCCATCGAGTCTGCACCGGAACTTGGAAAGAGCACGTAAGCCCACGCCTCCACCCTATTGCGCACATCTTTGGACTGTGGGAGGAAACCGGAGCACACAGAGGAAATCCATGGAGAAACTGAGAAAAAGTGCAGACTCCACACAGACAGTCACCCGAGGCCGGAATTGAATCCGGGTCCCCAGAGTTGTGAGGCAGAAGTGCTAACCACTGTGCCACCACGCCGCCGCAGTATCTATTTTGAAATACGTGACGTGAAATCATCTGAAGTTTGATCATGAGTCTGAGAACAGCCTTCTGAGCTTCTATGATGCGTGCACTGTGTGGATGAACATGCAATCTCAATTGTCTCCGAGCTCCTGGGCAATTTGAGCTTATTGATTTGCTCTGCGCAAATGATGAATGAGAGCCAACTGATGGCTTTTAAAATAAAATTTACAAGTGTTCATCATAATCAAAATGGAAATTCAGGAATCTAAATAATAAACCCTGTGAAAAGCTTCTGTTTATCCCAGCATATTGTCACTGCTCTCAGAAATATCTCAAAGAGCGTTGGTAACAAGGATTTACTTTGAAGAGCAGAGGGTTGTTATTACAGCAGATCCAGCTGCCATATGGTACATCGCAAGATCCCTCACCCAATAATGGGGTGAGTGATCTATTTTTTGGCCATATTGATTAAAGTAGGAAACTTAGGGCAGCACGGTGGCGCAGTGGGTTAGCCCTGCTGCCTCACGGCGCCGAGGTCTCAGGTTCGATCCCGGCTCTGGGTCACTCTGTGTGGAGTTTGCACATTCTCCCTGTGTTTGCGTGGGTTTCACCCCCACAACCCAAAGATGTGCAGGGTAGGTGGATTGGCCATGCTAAATTGCCCCTTAATTGGAAAAAATGAATTGGGTACTCTAAACTTAGGAAACTTGCCCACCATGCTCACTCTGAAGCAATTGGCTGAAAATGGTTGTTATGAAAATCGCTTATTGTCACGAGTAGGCTTCAATGAAGCTACTGTGAAAAGCCACTAGTCGCCACATTCCGGCGCCTGTTTGGTGAGGCTATTATGGGAATCGAACCGTGCTGCTGGCCTGCCTTGGTCTGCTTTCAAAGCCAGCGATTTAGCCTAGTGTGCTGTTAGCTAATCAAGGTGATGTTCTCTCGCAATCGAGACCCAGCTCAGAAGCGGACAGGTCAGGGAGAAAAAATAAACCAAGTAGGATAATTTTGAGTCTTAAAATATTTATGATTCAGGACTGTTTTAATAAGGTTTGTGAATTATAAAATTTGTGAGAAGAAAAAGTTGAGAAAAAGCGAATCGAGACGAGTTGACGGTTTCTATCAGTTCCTCAGTGTTAAATGTGAAAATTTTACAATGAATAATGAAATAGCTTTCCGTTGAGTCAGATAGTTACAAGCTTATTTATTCATCTGCTTGTTCTCTTTGTCATCTAGTAACAACTAAGCTCTTTCCACATATCAGTATAGCTTAAAGCTGGGAAGTGTGTGGATTTTGGTTGAGGACATGATTAGTTTCAGTCTTTGATGCTGCCACAGTAAAGCAGCTTCCTGGTGCTCAGTGTCAAGGCTCACATGCAAAGAATGGACACGTGTACAAGATAACTGAAGGTTGCTGCTACTTGATTTATTACTTTTTATCAATAGTGCCGGTTTCAGTGTTAGTATTAAAGGTGAAACTATTTTTTTAAAAAAGGTTTGCTCAGGGAGTTTGGAATTTTCACAGATCCACAATTCTTAAAAGTAATTGTTTATTTTTCTTCAGGACTGAATTTAAACATTTGGGAGACTATGGATGGGATTCTCTGGTATCCGGTGGGTGGGCCGTACCGGCGCCAAAGAGTGGCGAGAACCATTCCGGCGTCGGGCCGCCCAGATGGTGCGGAGTCTTCCGCACCTTCGGGGGCTAGGACGGCGCTGGAGTGATTGGCGCCGTGCCAACCGGCGTCGATGGGCCCCCGCCGGCTGGCGCGAGTTGGCGCATGCGCGGGAGCGCTAGTGTGTTCCCAGAACAAGTTCTCCGCGCCGGCCATGGCGGAGCTTTACTGCGGCTGGCGCGGAGGGAAAGAGTGCCCCCATGGCACAGGCCCGCCCGCAGATCGGTCGGCCCCAATCGTGGGCCAGGCCACCGTGCCCCCCCCCCCCCCCCCCCCCCCCCCGGGGCCAGATCCCCCCGTGAGGACTCTGCAGGCCGCCTGCAGAGCCAGGTCCCACCGGTAACAACCTTGTGTAATTTATGCCGGCGGGACAGGCCGAAAATGGGCGGCCGCTCGAAGCAGAGAATCACGGGGCTGCTGCCAACGGCCCACGACCGGCCCAACGCGATTCCCGCCTCCGCCAAAGAAACAGCGCCAGAGAATTCGGCAGTGGGGCAGGATTCACGCTTCCCACCCCCCGCCGATTCTCCAGCCCGGCCGGGGGGGGGGGTTTAGAATCCCACCCCACATTCTCCCATCGGAGCTGAATCGGATCTAGTTTGCACTAGCGCTACGAGCAAAATTATGCATGGCAGAATCGCAAGGGAATCTGTTCCCAATTGTGCTATCGGGCCAGCGTTTTGAGCGGGCAGCCTGATAGTGAGGTCAAGTGGCTGCATCCCTCACCATTCCCCGCAGTACTAATCATGCCATCTCCTTCCCGCCGATGACAAGTAGGGGCATCCCCACCCCCACCTCCAACTACTGGAATTGCTGGGTTACCCCCTCCCACGGGACTCATGCATGAGGGTGACCCAACCCCTCCCCTCACTGACCCCCTATCAAAGACCCCCATATCAGAGATGTACCCCCGCCTTCTCTCACATCAGTCACTCCTGCTTGGAAGTTAAAGAGCAGTCATTGACCAGTTCCTTACACCCACTGCCTCATACAGATGTCTAGAAAGGAGCAGCTGTTACTTCATAGAAATCCAAAACTACATGACATGGCTTTTAAACCCCCCCTCATATCCTTTGATCTGCAAGACTCGGTATTCACTTCAAAGAGAAATAGCTTTTAGTAGACTGTGTTCACCAGCTTCCTGATTGCCAGATGTCTGGATTGTTTGTTTTACTTACCCTTCATGCTTGACTGCATCTAAAGTCACCTGCTGTGAACCTAACCACAATGTTTATAAGCATCTAGCTCTAATTGGCAGCTCCTGACCACATCAGAAGCAGTTAAGTGCTTTCTGCTGAGATAAAGAGGAAGTGAAAGCACTTTACTCTGAAATGTTTATAAATATTGAGGTTAGGTTCAAAGCAGGCTACTGGAGATGCATTCAGTTTTGAAGGGTAATTAAAATAACAATCCAGACATCTGGCTACCTGATGTCAATTACAGCCTACTAAGGCTATTTCTCCTTGATGTGAATGGAAGCCTTGCAGGTCAAAGGATCTGATGGGGTTGAAATCTTGTGATGTTGTTTTTGCTTTCTACAAAATAACATCTGCTGCTTTCCAGAAATCTGTCTGAGGCATCCGGTGTCAGGGTCAGGTGAGTGAAAAAACAGGGATTTATTCCACTGTTTTTGCTTGGAGTGTGCTTTAGCTTCCAAGCAGGGGTGTCTGATTATTGGGGTGGTCTCTTTTATGGGAGAGGTTCTTTTTATTGGCGGGCTTCACTGTTATGGGAAGCTTCACTGTTGTGGGGAGCTTCACTGTTCTGGGGGCTTCTCTGTTATGGAGGGTTCTTTGTTAGGGGGATTCTCTGTTTTGTGGGGGTCACTGATATGGGCGGGTCTCTAACATGGAGGTATCTAATATGGGTGGCCTCTGGTGAGAGTCTCTGATGGAGGACTCTTATGGGTGGGGTGGGATGGACAGGATTTGCATTATGGAGGAAAGGGGTCCCTCCGATGGACTTTGGGGGCACCTACTTTAAATACTTAACCCTTTGGCCCACTGAGAGGTCCACCACATCAGGGCCAGGCTGGAAAATACTTGCACCAATCCACACCCATGTGAACCCCAGCCCAGAGAGCCAGAGCATCATGGAGGCATAGAAAATCCGGTGTCCAGCCCATAATAGCATGCAAATGGGTAATTTGACCCATTTGCAACCTCCCACTGGCGATCACGTAAAACTTAATGTCGCCGCGTGCCGTGGACTGGAGCATCACAGCACCGGTGCTGTTTTTTCCCCGGCAGGATTCTCGGCTGCACCGGAACTCCCCTACTGGCAGCGGGCGGCGAAGAATCCAGCCCTAAGTGTCAATGACGTCCTGAAGTTCTAAGATCGATTAAATACCTTCCATTATTTCCGCAGACTGCCGTGGTCACAAGTGAAATGCATTTTGGGCAGTTTGAACTCGGTTCTCAGGATCTGCAAGCTGACCATTATTATGTGCTGAATGCCGCTAAATCTCAAAGAGGCCTTTATGGAGGCCATAAAAGTGTTTAATATGGAAAGTAGAAGCGTGGCGAAGTGTGAACTGCTAGTATTGGAATGCAATACAGGAGCAGAGCAGAGGGAATGCCATTTTTTGGCTGACTGTCCTGTGGAACCCTGGGGGCAAGTGACCCCAGCACCTAAATTCCCCAGTTCATAGAGCACAAAAGCAAAATGTGAAAAAAATCAAATCTGTCCGTTTGGAAGATGCACACTGTCCAAAACAATATGGAGCTAAATATCGCATTTAGTAGAAAGTTACTGCGAAAAATATAGAGACTGTGACTCAGTCAGCCATGCAACATGAAAATGCAAGGTTGGCAAACATAGACATTTATCATATTACACATGTCATGACAAACATTCTGTTTACAGGAGTATTTATTTTAAATAATGCAATTCGCTCTATAAATCAGTCGAAGCTGTGTCGCCATTCCAGTGGAAAGATACGTTATACGATTGTGTTTTCTTTCTAATTTGTTCCCCTCTTTTGCTGTAAGCTCTTTCATGACTGGAACAGTTCCGCAGGCAGCAGCCACCCAGAGATACCTCAGTCAAGTGGCCTGCTCTACACTTGTGAACTTAGACGACGATTGTCAGCAAACCATTTGTCCAAGGATGGGGGAATAATGCAGGAGGTATCCATTCTGATTCTCCTCATCCAACACGCTGTGCATTTGCTGTCCCAACAGGAGTCATTCGATGATGATCAGTTGAGGGACACTGAAGCTAATCATTACTTTGGATCTGGTTAAAGTCCCTAACTTTATTTTCCTGCATATTCTTTTCATGGGGTGTGAACGTTCCTGACGAGGCCAGTGCTTGTTGCCCATCCCTAATTGTCCTTGAGAACTTGGTGGTGAGCTGCCTCCTTGAATGATTGCAGTCCAACTACAGTGCTGTGAGGAAGGGAGTGCCAGTATTTTGACTCCGTGTCAGTCAAGCAACTGCAATATGGCCACAAGTCAGAATGATGTGTAGCTTGGCAGGGAACTTGCAAGTTGTGATGTTCCCATGTCTCTGCTGCCCGTGGCCTCATAGGTGGTAGAGGTCAGAGATGTGAATGGTTCTGTGGAAGGAGCATTGGCAAGTTGCTGCAAATGCATCTTGTATACACTGCACACAGCTGCCACTCTGCGTTATTAGCGGTGAGAGTGAATATTTAAAGGGGCACTGCTCAAGCGGGGTGCTTTGTGATGGATTTTGATGAGCTTGTGTGTCATTGGAGCTACACTTATCTCGGCAACCCTGCACAAAATAACGACTAAACCTGAAATATCCTGGTCTGTGTGATTCAATACTGAGTGTCACAAGTATCTTCTGGAATTACCGGGAGAAATTCTATCCATCCGTTGTAATGGATCAGGTGGAACTTAGGGCGCGATTCTCCGCTCCCCTGGCTGGGTGGGAGAATCGCAGGAGGGCCGCTCTGGCACCCCCCGCGATTCTCCTCCCACCCACACACACACCCCCCCCCCCCCCCCTCCCCGGCCCGGATGGGCCAAGCGGCCTGATGTTCCCGACCTGTTCACGCTGGCAGCAACCACACCTGGTCGCTGCCGGCGTGAACATCGCGCGAAAGGTAAGTTTGGGGCCTGTGGGGGCGGAGAGGGGATCGAGCACCACGGCCGTGCTCGGGAGGAGACTGGCCTGCGATCGGTGGGCACCGATCATCGGGCCGGCGTCTCTAAGAGACACACTCTTTCCCCTCTGCCGCCCCGCGAGATCAAGCAGCCACGTATTGCGGGGCAGCGGAGGGGAAGACGGCAACTGCGCATGCGCGGGTTGGAGCCGGCCAACCTGCGCATGCGCGGTTGACGTCACTTAGGCACCGCCGGCCACGTCATTATCAGCGCGCCGCCTTGACACCAGCGTCAAGGCCCGGCGGCCGAGTTCCCCACAACGCCGCTCCTAGCCCCACTCCGGGTTTCACGCCGGCGTCGGCCGTTGCGGAGAATCGCGCCCTTAGTATTTCGCCTCCACTATGCTGGAAGCCAGCGAAAGAAACTGAACTTGTTTGCTCTTGTACTTCTATGTTTTCCACAAATCAAATGAATGAATAACATCACTCAGCTTAAGTTAACAGCTCCAGCTGACTTGCTTTGAAGGACCTTGGGCTGGATTCTCCCCTACCCGGCGGGGTGGGAGGTCCCGGCGGGATGGAGCGGCGTGAACCACTCCGGCGTCGGGCCGCCGCAAAGGTGCGGATTTCTCTGCACCTTGAGGGGCCACGCCCTCGCCTTGTGGGGCTAGGCCCGCGCCGGAGTGGTTCCCGTGGAGTGGCGGAAGTCCGCACATGCGTCGGAGCGTCAGCGACTGCTGACGTCATCCATGCGCAGGGGAGGGGGTCACTTCCGCGTCGGCCATCGCGAAGGCGATGGCCGACGCGGAAGAAAAAGAGTGCCCTTCGGCACAGGCCCACCTGCAGATCGGCGGGCCACAATCGCGGGCCAGGCCACTGTGGGGGCACCCCCCAGGGCCAGAGCGCCCCGAGCCCCCTCACAGGACCCCGGAGTCCACCCGCGCCGCCAGTCCCGCCGGTATGGGAGGTGGTACGATTCACGCCGGCGGGAGAGGCATTACAGCAGCGGGACTTTGACCCATCATGGGCCAGAGAATCGCCGGGGGGGCCCGCCGACTAGCGCAGCGCGATTCTCGCCGCCGCCGAATATCCGGTGCCGGAGAATTCGGCGGCCGGCGAGGACGGGATTCACGCCGGCCCCCTGCAATTCTCCGACCCGGCGGGGGGTCGGAGAATCCAGCCCCAGATCTCTATTAGTGCTTCGCTCACCCCACTGGACGGGTGGAGGGGGCTGAAAAAAAATCAGGAAGTGGGTCTCTGAGTTGGATGCCAATAGCCTCTTGTTGCTTTGATGGAGGTATGGGAGTCGTTCACCACCTTCCTTCTCAGGAGCAGGGGACCCAGAGAGGAATTAGCAAAAACAGAAACTTTTGACAATGGGAAGATGAAAAGTTTTATTTGGATGTTAGTTCTAATTGTAATCTGTTATTTTGATATAGGGCTGCAGTACTTCAAGAATATCGTGCTGGTGGCATCGACGCAGGATCGATATGTTCCTTTTCACTCCGCCCGGATTGAAATGTGCAAGACTGCGTTGAAAGATAGACAGACTGGTAAATGTCATCTTCATGAATTATTTTGTTGTTTTCCCTCTTCAAGTGCCTAAAAATGATGCTGTATCTTCTTAAAACTTAAGTAACCTACATGAGGGGGTCAGGACCTATGTTTCGGGGCACCAGCAACATTGCAAAGGTTAGGGAAAAAGTAATAATTAGACTTGAGTCTGGATTGCAGGAGTAAAGGACAACTGATTGAGAGAGGGAAGAACATAATGAGTGGATCATGATCACCTCTTCTCCAGTGCCAACCCTATTGCCACCTTGGATAATAGGCCAGGATAGTTTTCCTCAATTTCCTCACTTGTTTCACTTCAGCTCTAAATACTGTTGCCCTATTTCCCATCCTTAATCATGACCAGGACATCAAAGTTTCATTATTTTAATTATTCCCCTTCCTTCCACAATGCATTGCCTTTTAAACGACGCGTTCAGCAGCGATAACCATTATGTTCTGGTTGAGCTTCTCTTCATTCTTATTCAGTTCAACTTTACTGATTTCCTGCAGCCAATGCTTTGGCCACTGGTTTCCCAGTAGTTGATAACCATTGGTTGGAGAGAGAAATGAATGAGAAAAATCCACATCCGACTCATTCCCTTGGGAAACAGCAGAGCCAGTCTCCGGCAAGTGGTTTAGCAAAACGACCCATTTCAGGAAAATTAAACTGACGTTTCACGTTTGCAAAATGGTAAAAATATTCCAGGAAACCTGAACTCTGAACAACTGGGATATTAATTAACATTGTATGGATGATGGCTTAAAGATTTGAGGGAAGTAAGCGTTTGGTATCTGGGTTTTGTTTTCATTCTGTGCCTGAAATCTGCACGTTTTCGCCTGAAAAGCTAAAAGGCTCAGGGGTGATGGGATGTTTGCTTTTAGGATTCTAAATATTGGAGAACATAACATCAAATTTAACCTCATCCAATAGAAACAAACATTACACTCTGTGGGGGTAAATTCAAAATGAATCTACAGAAACAGTGGGCAGGATCTGTCATTTAGGGTCAGGATGAAATGTGGGCCCTGACCCTACACTGAATCAAGGGCAATAACCCGACATTGATTTCAACTGGATTGGTTAGTGGCCAGAGGTCATGCTCGTTGTCCAGTTATGGATGCAGGCAGGTCCCCAAAGCTCCCTCCAGCTGACAAAGCTACAGCTGCTGTTGCAGAGAAAGACGTTAAGGAGCCTCTGTCTTGAATTGTCTTGTCAATACTTTTACCATGCTTGGAATGAAAATGGTCACCACTGCGGCCACATCTGTAGCTCGGTACATAGGTGGCTGCAGGGGATCCCAAAGTGACCCCGGAGCGCCCCCTCTCTTCCCACCCATGCCCTGTTCTACCACTGGGAGGGTGCTTCCTTTCATTTGCATGCTCCAGAGGACCCACAGGCCAAAATCCTGTTCAATAATTCAGTGCACAAGTGGTAACTGTGGATCAGTTGTCCAAGGAGGAAGTTGGTGTAATTTCACTCAAATGCAACTTCGATTTCTTTCAGAAACTACACTGCCTGAGTAATTTTGAAACCTGTGGCAAAATTCTCCCCTACCCGGCAGGGCGGGGGGGGGTCCCGGCGTAACGGAGTGGCACCAACCACTCCGGCGTCGGGCCTCCCCATAGGTGTGGAATTCTCCGCACCTTTAGGGGCTAGGCCCGTGCCAGAGCGGCTCCCGCTCCGCCGACTGGCGGCAAAACTGGTGCCAACGGCCTTTGCCGCTACGCCGATCGGTGTCGGGGCTGGCCGAAAGGCCTTTGCCGGTCAGCGTGAGTCCGCGCATGCGCCGGAGCGTCAGCGGCCGCTGACGTCACCACCGGTGCATGCGCGGTGGAGGGGGTCTCTTCCGCCTCCGCCATGGTGGAGGCCGTGGCAGCGATGGAAGAAAAAGAGTGCCCCCACGGCACTGACCCGCCCGCCGATCGGTGGGCCCTGATCGTGGGCCAGGCCACCGTGGGGGCACCCAGGACTCCGGGGGCCCGCTCGCGCCGCCAATCCTGCTGACACAGAGGTGGTTCAAACCACGTCGGCGGGAGAGGCCTGACAGCGGCGGGACTTCGGCCCATCGCGGGCCGGAGAATCGCTGCGGGGGGGTCGCCGATCAGCGAGGTGCGTTTCCTGCTCCCGCCGATTCCCAGGTGGCGGAGAATTTCGGCCACGGCGGGGGCGG
Organism: Scyliorhinus canicula; assembly: GCF_902713615.1. Taxonomy (NCBI): domain Eukaryota; kingdom Metazoa; phylum Chordata; class Chondrichthyes; order Carcharhiniformes; family Scyliorhinidae; genus Scyliorhinus; species Scyliorhinus canicula. Next base: position 35,806,931 of record NC_052155.1, read on the forward strand.
GATTTACGCCGGGCCCGGGCGATTTCAAGACCCTGCGGGGGGTCGGAGAATTCCGTCCCTGGTGTAGCATGCTCAGAATGAGCAGGAGGTTTGGGGCCTTTTGTTATCAAAGCTCACTACCACTGAGGTTTTATTCATGTCATGCTATGATTAGTCAACCCCTCCACTTAGGGCAGCACAGTGGTTAGCACAGTTCCTTCACAGCTCCAGAGTCCCAGGTTCGATTCCCGGCTTTGGTCACTGCCTGCGCGGAGTCTGCAGTTTCTCCCCGTGTCTGCGTGGGTTTCCTCCTGGTGCTCCAGTTTCCTCCCACAGTCCAAAAATGTGCAGGTTAGGGAGATTGGCCATGATAAATTGCCCTTAGTGTCCAAAAAGGTTGAGTGGGGTTACTGGTTTGTGGGGCTACAGGGATAGGGTGGAGGTGTGGGCTCAAATGGGATGCTCTTTCCAAGGACCGGTGCAGACACAATGGGCCGAATGGCCTCCTTTTGCACTGTAAATTCTGTGTAATCTATGTAACACATAAAGTGCAGTAGAAGGTGAACTAGATGAAAATTTATCACTTTATGTCTAGCATTTCCTTTGTCCTTATGATTTGCTACTTTGCTTTCTTAGCCTTTGCAAATTTGATCTATTGAGTTGATTTAGACCATTTTGCAATATTGACTCTTTCAAAGTGTGTAAAGATAACCGTCACCGTCTACTTCAGTGCGGCATTATTGGGCGAGTGGATTGATTTTGGCAGCTTCATGGTGATTGTTGCAAAACATAGAAGAAAGCCAGCTCTCCCCCACCATGATCCAAATTTTGAATAGTGTATGGGGCCTACCTGCTCCTGAAGTCTGATTTAAGAAGCCAGGATGGGGACTTGTTGTGGAAACCTGCCAGTGACAAAAGTCGCATGCATTGAGGTTAAAACCCCGCAGCTCAAGGTAGATCCAGATTTTCAGTACTCCCATCCTAAAACTCCACATTTACTTTATTCATTCATGGGAAGTGGGCAACGCTGACTAGGCCAGCATTTATTGCCCATTTATAAGCGTCCTTGCAAAGGTAGTGGTGAGTTGCCTTCTCAAGCTGCAGCAGTCCATGTGGTGTAGGTAGACCAAGAGTACTTTCAGGGAGGGAGTTCCAGGATTTGGCCTCAATGACAGTGAAGGAAATAGCGATACCACGGTTGATGAAGACTTCCATCACTTTACTAGAACATAGAACATAGAACAGTACAGCACAGAACAGGCCCTTCAGCCCTCGATGTTGTGCCGAGCAATGATCACCCTACCTAAACCCACGTAACCCGTATACCCGTAACCCAACAATCCCCCCATTAACCTTACACTACGGGCAATTTAGCATGGCCAATCCACCTAACCCGCACATCTTTGGACTGTGGGAGGAAACCGGAGCACCCGGAGGAAACCCACGCACACACGGGGAGGACATGCAGACTCCACACAGACAGTGACCCAGCCGGGAATCGAACCTGGGACCCTGGAGCTGTGAAGCATTGATGCTAACCACCATGCTACCGTGAGGCCCCTAGAGATAGAGTGCAGACAGGTGGGACAGTAATTGACCACCAGTTATGACTGAATGGGCAATTCAACAATTCACTGGAGGAGGAGGTTCCACAAACATCCCCATCCTCAATGATGGAGGGGCACAGCATGTCTGTGCAAAAGATGAGGCTAAAACATTTGCAACAATCTTCAGCCCAAAGTGCCGAGTGGATGATCCATCTCGGCCTCCTCTACAGGTCCCCAGCGTCACAGATGTCAGTCTTCAGTCAATTTGATTCACTTCACTTGACATCAAGAAATGGCTGAAGGCAGTGGACACCGCAAAGGCTATGGGCCTTGACAATGTTCTGGAAATAGTACAGAAAATCTGTGCTCCAGAACATGCCACGCCCCTAGCCAAGCTATTCCTGTATAGCTGCAACACATGTCATCTACCCGGCAATGAGAAAAACTGCCCAGGTAAGTCCTGTATAGAAGAAACAGGACAAGTCCAGCGTGGCCAATTAGCGCCCCCTCAGTCCACCCTCGATTATTAACAAAGTGGTAAAGGCGTAATTAACAGTGCTATTAAGCAGCACTTATTCAGTAATAACCTTCTCACTGACGTTCAGTTTGGATTCTGCCAGGGTTACTCAGCTCTTGACCTTGGCTCAAATGTGGTTAAAATAGCTGAATGCCAAAGATGAGGTGAGAGTGATTGCCCTTGACATCAAGACAGCATTTGACCAAGTATGGCATCAAGGAGCCCGAGCAAAAGTGCCAAGCAAATGCCAGGAAGTAACCATCTCCAACAAGAGAGAATCTAACCATTGCCTCCTGGCATTCAATGGCATTACCATCACTGAATCACCCGCTATCAACACTCACCTCCTGACCCCTACCCAAGCTTGTCGAGCACCTGCAAGGCACATATTAGGAATGCAATGGAATACTCAGCACTTGCCTGGATGAGTGCAGTTCCAACAACAAACAAGAAGCTCAATACCATCCAGGACAAATTAGTCAACTTGATTTGCACCTCATCCACACACATTCAATCCCTCCACCACTGGCAAACAATGGTAACCGTGTATACCATCTACCAGATGCACTGCAGGAACTCACCAAAGTTCTTTCGGCAGCACCTTCCAAACCTATAGCCACGATCGTATGGAAGAACTGCAGATACCTCGGCACACCACCACCTGGAGGCTCCCCTCCAAGTCACTCACCATCCTGACTTGGAAATATATTGCCGTTTGACACGCAAGTATTCACCACGATGGCACTTCATTTTTACAATTGCCTGGTGCTGCTCCTGACATGCCCTCCTGCACTCTTCATTGAACCAGGTTTGATCCCCTGGCTTGGTGGTAATGGTATAGTGGCGGCTATACCAGGCCATGAGGTGACAGATTGTGGTTATGTACAAATCTGCTACTGCTGATGGCCCACAGAAACTCAAGGTGGCCCAGTCAGATCTTGCTCTGTCTGTTCAGAATTATCCTATTTAGCTCAGTAGTAGTGCCACACATTACAAGGGAGGGTATCCTCAATGTGAAGTCAGGGCTTTGTCGTCACAAGGACCCTACGCTGGTCACTCCTACCATTACTGTCATGGACAGAAGCATCTGCAGGTAGGTTGATGAGGATGGGGTCAGGCATGTTTGTCCGTCTTGTTGCTTCCCTCACCACCTGCCACAGATCCAGTCTGGCAGCTATGTCCTTTAGGACACTACCACCGGCTTCCCCGTTTCCCGAATCCTACACAACCACCGGCCCTTGCCCTGATAATACACATTTTCTTGGCTCCAAAATTCATGTAGAAATGGAGTCTTTGTCACGGGAGGCATGGTGGCACAATAGTTAGCACTGCTGCCCCACAGCGCCAGGGACCCGGGTTCAATTCCGGCCTTGGGTCACTGTGTGAAGTTTGCACATTCTTCACATCTGCCTGAGTTTCCTCCAGGTCCTCCAGTTTCCCCCCACAGACCACAGATATGCGGGTTAGTTGGATTGGACATTCTAAATTGCCCCTTAGTGTCAAGGGATGCGCAGGTTATGGGGATAGGGCAGTGTGGACTGGTGAGTGGACATGGGTAGTATGCTCTTTCGAAGGGTCGGTACGAAAATGAAAATCGCTTATTGTCACAAGTAGGCTTCAAATGACGTTACTGTGAAAAGCCCCTAGTCGCCAAATTCCGGCGCTTGTTCGGGGAGGCTGGTACAGGAATTGAACCATGCTGCTGGCCTGCCGTGGACTGCTTTAAAAGCTAGCGATTTAGCCCAGTGTGCTAAACCAGCCCCTACAGACTGGTTGGGTCAAATAACCTCCTTCTGCACTGTAGGGATTCTTTGATTCTATGATTCCTGGAAAGGAGGATTCTTCTGCTCCATTTTCTACCTGGCAGCCAGGCAATTGAAAAGATGATTACCTGTATTCTGGCAAAGCCTGAACTATAAGCCAGCAGCGAGGGACCAGCAGGAATGGTCCTAGCATTCAACAAGTTCTGTTTTGGTGGGGGAGGAATTTGGAAGCACAGCAAGGAGATGGTGGGAGGATAGCTGAGGGTACAGAGGAAGAAATGCGGATGATGGGGAAGGGTGCAATAATGGTGTGGGTTGTCAAAGGGTGCGATCAGAGATTGCAGAAGGTTTGCTTGAGGGACAGGGAAACACTTCTGCTCTTCATGGTCTCCAAAGCCATGATATTTCACCCCTTTAATGTTGGACTGACTTCTCTGCTTCACAACGCCGGCAACAAGAATTGTGATTGGGCGGAGAATAGCGTGCAATGGAATAATCACAATTTGCACCTGGTGCCGATTCTGTCACCATGCCCCAGCCCTTCGCCATTGGCATTATCGAAGTTTGCGCCCCGCTTCGGTATCATTTGCATGAATTTAAATAACATTAACAGGTTAGACACTTCATGCTCCACCCCTCTGTGATGCTCTGCCTCTTTTAGGTAGACGTCTCATGGGCAGGTCTTCTCTGAGCTAACTTCGTGGCAGCAATGAGTGTGTGGTGAGTGGAGCATTTAAAATTTAAAATCAGCTCCAGCTGTCAGGGTCTTTAGCATTAATTCAGTTAATGCCGTCAGAGTGCAATCCCATTTTCAGGTCCTGAATCACGGAATGAATAGTACCCCAAAAGCAAATTGCATGATATTCAGTCTCGATTTAACTAAAAAAAAAAAAATCCGTTCTGGGTGCATTAGTAGGATTGTGCCAGGGCTGGAAGCACCTCGAACGACCCCGCTATCTAATGGCACTCTGCTTTTTTTTTTAGTGTTTCAGCGGGAAACGCCCCCACCCCCAGGTCGCATTTAGCATCATTTCATGCACTGACAGAGTTAATCCATGCAGGAAAAGCAGCCCGATCTCGCGACCCCCCCGATGCTACAACTGACCTACAAGGGGGTTACCCCACCTAACACAGGCAGGGCACCCCCAGGGCGCGATCCCGGTGCAGACAGAATGCGAGCCTGACAGCTTAACTGCCAGCCTGGCTGTACCACCTGGTCACCATGGCAGTGCCAGGCTGGTACCTGGGTGGCGCTGCCAGGGCACCCGGGTGGAGCTAACAACCAATTAAAAATAATCGATCAAACTTATAACTTGGCTCATTTAGGCTTGCTAGAAATAACATACATTCATATGCAAGGAACTGTTCTCTGCAAATAAAAGGAATATGTTAAGCTTTTCACCTTCTTTGAATTATCCAGAGGTTTTGGGAGTCTTTTCTTGTTAATTTCTCCATGGTAATGCATCAGCTGATGAAAATTGCTAACCAATCAACATCGCTTTTTTTCTTATCTTCTTATTAACTTTTCCTATCTTGTCATGCTTGTTTGAAATTTGGCATTCTTGCATTTGTCTTGATGAGTGCAAGATGAAAGTCTTCGGCAACATGGCTCTTTTTGGCAAAATTCAAGTTCTGTGCGAGCAAGTAAACATATATATTGGAATTGTTAACTTCTGTTGTGAATATTACCCGTTTTGTTTTCTAATGTTTCTATTTTTTTCCCCTGGGACAGGTTGTGTCTACACTGAAATGATCAACAATCTTCTTCGGCCAGTGGCAGAGACTGAGGACTGCACTCTACTCCGCTACGATATATTCCACGCATTGCCAAACACTGCCAACGCGCTGATTGGAAGGGCAGCTCACATTGCCGTCCTTGACTCTGAACTGTTCCTTGAAAAGTTCCTGCTGGTGGCGGGATTAAAGTACTTCAAGTAGCACGCCTGGTTTCTCCTCCGCGCTCAGAGCACCCCAAAGTGGTTTCAACATTGCTTGGTGTTTTCTTGAGTCGGTATTGATTCTTTATTACAAATATCCATATATTAACCCATGTGATCAATATGATTGTATTGTAAATAGTACTAAAATAATTTACATTTCAGATTATCAGATTAAATCTATCGAAAAAATACTTTTCCTGCCTTAAAATACACAGAGAAATTAAGCAGAGGCTTTCTATGAAAAACGACTTGAGTAGGCAATTCTGATTTATCTTTTTATTTATTGTTTAACTGTCACATGTCTCTCTCCACATGAAAAATAATGGATGTTGGTTGCTCCCCTCTGGAATGAACATGGCACTGCAGTGGGTTTCTGATGAAACCCCCAACTTTGGGTAAAACCAAAATGGAATGTCTGTCATCTGACAGTTGCATGCCCGCACTTGTGTCAGTTTAAGCCCCCGTGCCTCACAGCAGCCTGTTTTGCCACATGTGTGCATTTCGGTAAGAGCCATTTCATGCAGTGACATGCAACCTGCAAATCATTGGGTGAAGAAGAATTATCTCAAGTGAGAAATGAAATGAAAATCGCTTATTGTCACAAGTAGACTTCAAATGAAGTTACTGTGAAAAGCCCCTAGTCGCCACATTCTGTCGCCTGTTCAGGGAGGCTGGCATGGGAATTGAACCCTGCTGCTGGCCTGCCTTGGTCTGCTTTAAAAGCCAGCTGTTTAGCCCTGGGCTAAACCAGCCCCTATTAGCAGGCTTATTGTAGGATTTGGGTGACATCAAGTAGTGAGCAAATATTAGCTGAAGCCCCACAACGAGTATCGAAAATTAATCACTCCTGTGCATCTGTCATTTCTTATATTAGTACAAAGGTGACAGTAGGAGTTTTTGGATTAATGCTATTCACATCCTGACAGTTACAGACACTCATGTAGTATATCTTAGCTGTGTTGAGTGATTCATGATTAAATGAAGCTTTAATTATTTGTGTGTTCATCATGGTGAGGAATATCAGTGCTGGGGAATGCAATATAAATTCACCGTGGGCACCAGTGTGATGCACAATCAGGAAAGGTATAACATGGTTTAGATGCAGCATGAATCCAAGGCCATAGTTTTGGGGAACGTAGGGAAAAGAACTTGAATTGGAATTAAATTTGAAAGGGAAAGATTTGCAGGGCTGTGGGAAAGAACAGAAGAATAGGAATAATTGGCTTAAACATGACTTTCTGAGTGGTACCTTTTCTGCATCGCTCCACGATTCTTTAAAGATGGAGATGATCAGGTGATGTTTTGGGTTGGGGGGGAAGGTGTGAACTTGATACAATCAACATAAATGAACTTTTAATTTCTTACAATGATCTATGCTGTAGCTGCCCTGCTAGTACTTGGAAGGTAGATCTTCACTTTGTGTGAAAACTTCAATAAGGTGGATTTATATTGCAAGTATCTGTTGGCTTCTATGAAACTAAAGTTGGGGCAAGGTATGAAATGGGCACACAACTCAATATCACCCATTTAACACAATTACAAAAAGTCACCCGCTTGACTTGAAGATTGTTGAAAAGAAATTAGTGAGTCCATTCCCAAAACACTGATGTGCAAAACTCATTCCCACCAGAAAATGAGTTGAAATTATTAAATCAGATTCAGAGAGCTTTAAGAGAGAGAAAAAGTAATGACTTTATTCAACTTCTCGCTCTCTGAAGGTGACGGAATGGTTTGAGCAGACAAATGCAGAAGGCTTGATGCTTTATCTTTTCAAGATAAAATCATTGCTGTTTACATATGCAGTTCTAATACCCAAGTTAAACTAGTTTATCCTGGTTTGAGTTCATACACAGATGCAATTACACTGCTCCCTCTTTAACAAAAAAGTTACATAGAATTCAAATTCCATACAATTTATATTCATTTTGTGTTTTTCATTTATTTACAAATCCAAGTTAACCACTGGTTTCCTATTCCAAACAGGATACCTCCTTTCTTGACTGAAAGTTTTAAAACTCGGATAACTTGAATTAAGGACGTTAACCCACTTTGTTGAGTCTGCAGATGGGTTTGTAGCACAGTGGTTTGCATTGTTGCTTCACAGCGTCAGCATCCCAGGTTTGATTTGCAGCTTGGGTCACTGTCTGTGTGGAGTCTGCACGTTCTCCCCGCGTCTGCATGGGTTGCCTTCAGGTGCTCCAGTTTCCTCACGCAAGTCCCGAAAGACGTGCTGTTAGGTAATTTGGACATTCTAAATTCTCCCCAGTGTACCCGAACAGGCGCTGGAGTGTGGCGACTAGGAGATTTTCTCAGTAACTTCATTGCAGTGTTAATGTGGGCCTACTTGTGACATAAATAAAGATTATTATTATTGTTTTGTCTAACAAATACTGATTTTTGCCCTTAACAATCAGTTCAATTTTCCACTTCATTACATGTCAGCCTGACTCTGACTTGGATTTGAACTAAGTTCAAGCACAACCTGTGTTGGAACTTGCATTTATTGCACAGAATCACAAAATTGTTACAGTGCAGAAGGAGGCCATTTAGCCTGCCATGTCTGTCCTGGCTCTTGGAATGAGCATTATGACTCAGTGCCATCTTCCTGCCTTTTCTCCATAACCCTGCACATTGTTTCTATTCAAATAATAATGCCCTCATGAATGCCTTGATTGAACTTGCACCGAACCCACACATTTGATTCTTCTCATCTTCCTCCTTCTTCTTCTTCTTTAATCACTGAAGGCAAAAACATAGTCTATATGTACAAACCTAACCTTTTCACCACCAAAACATCCTGATGAAACATTTGCGCGGACTAGATACTTTCATGAACCAGCAGAGGGCAGCAGAGCAGAGCTACTGATCAGCTGTTCTGGGGAAATTTGCATACGTGCAGTGCGGTCAGCCTAAGTTGAAGGTGAACCTGCGAAGAAGACCCAAGGAGTTTGAGTAAAGGCAAGCAACCAGCAGAGGGCAGCAGAGCAGAGCTACTGATCAGCTGTTCTGGGGAAATTTGCATACGTGCAGTGCGGTCAGCCTAAGTTGAAGGTGAACCTGCGAAGAAGACCCAAGGAGTTTGAGTAAAGGCAAGCAACCAGCAGAGGGCAGCAGAGCAGAGCTACTGATCAGCTGTTCTGGGGAAATTTGCATACGTGCAGTGCGGTCAGCCTAAGTTGAAGGTGAACCTGCGAAGAAGACCCAAGGAGTTTGAGTAAAGGCAAGCAACCAGCAGAGGGCAGCAGAGCAGAGCTACTGATCAGCTGTTCTGGGGAAATTTGCATACGTGCAGTGCGGTCAGCCTAAGTTGAAGGTGGTTTGTGGAGGGGCTGTTGGCAAGTGACAGTTAAACCCGAAACACTTTGTGAGTGTTTCCCACCCTACCTCCTCCTCTAACCAACCCCCCCACCCCACGGTGGTTGGGAAGCGGGAGCAGGGGCCTGTCGTGAAGGTGAGTGAGTGCCTTTAAATTTGCTTACCTTTCAGCGGGATCAGGGTTTGAGGTAATATCAGGTAAGCTCTTCCTTTCTTTTCCTTTTTCTTGTTTTTTTTTTAATCTAGAGGGGATGTCAGGGAAGGCAGTACAATGCTCCTCCTGCAGAATGTTTGAGGTGAGGGACGCCGTCAGTGTCCCTGCTGATTTCATCTGTGGGAAGTGCACCCAACTCCAGCTCCTCAAAAACCGTGTTAGGGACCTGGAGCTTGAGCTGGATGAACTTCGGATCATTCGGGAGGCAGAGGGGGTCATAGATAGGAGCTTCAGGGAAATAGTTACACCAAAGACTGGAGATAGATGGGTAACTGTAAGAGGGACTGGGAAGAAGCAGTCAGCGCAGGGACCCCCTGCGGTCGTTCCCCTGAGTAACAAGTATACCGTTTTGGATACTTGTGGGGGGGACGACTTACCAGGGGTAAGCCATGGGGTACGGGCCTCTGGCACGGAGTCTGTCCCTGTTGCTCAGAAGGGAAGGGGGGAAAGGAGTAGAACATTAGTAATTGGGGACTCAATAGTCAGGGGCACAGATAGGAGATTTTGTGGGAGCGAGAGAGACTCACGTTTGGTATGTTGCCTCCCAGGTGCAAGGGTACGTGATGTCTCGGATCGTGTTTTCCGGATCCTTAAGGGGGAGGGGGAGCAGCCCCAAGTCGTAGTCCACATTGGCACTAACGACATAGGTAGGAAAGGGGACAAGGATGTCAGGCAGGCCTTTAGGGAGCTAGGATGGAAGCTCAGAGCGAGAACAAACAGAGTTGTTATCTCTGGGTTGTTGCCCGTGCCACGTGATAGTGAGATGAGGAATAGGGAGAGAGAGCAATTAAACACGTGGCTACAGGGATGGTGCAGGCGGGAGGGATTCAGATTTCTGGATAACTGGGGCTCTTTCTGGGGAAGGTGGGACCTCTATAGACAGGATGGTCTACATCTGAACCTGAGGGGCACCAATATCCTGGGGGGGAGATTTGTTAGTACTCTTTGGGGGGGTTTAAACTAATTCAGCAGGGGCATGGGAACCTGGATTGTAGTTTTGGGGTGCGAGAGATTGAGAGTAGAGAGGTCAGGAGCACAGTTTTGACTTCGCAGGAGGGTGGCAGTGTTCAGGTCTGTGGTTTGAAGTGTGTCTATTTCAATGCCAGGAGTATACGAAATAAGGTAGGGGAACTGGCAGCATGGGTTGGTACCTGGGACTTCGATGTTGTGGCCATTTCAGAGACATGGATAGAGCAGGGACAGGAATGGTTGTTGCAGGTTCCGGGGTTTAGGTGCTTTAGTAAGGTCAGAGAAGGGGGCAAAAGAGGGGGAGGTGTGGCGCTGCTAGTCAAGGACAGTATTACGGTGGTAGAAAGGATGCAAGATGGGGACTCTTCTTCCGAGGTAGTATGGGCTGAGGTTAGAAACAGGAAAGGAGAGGTCACCCTGTTGGGAGTTTTCTATAGGCCACCTAATAGTTCTAGAGATGTAGAGGAAAGGATGGCGAAGATGATTCTGGAAAAGAGCGAAAGTAACAGGGTAGTTGTTATGGGAGACTTTAACTTTCCTAATATTGACTGGAAAAGATATAGTTCGAGTACATTGGATGGGTCGTTCTTTGTACAATGTGTGCAGGAGGGTTTTCTGACACAATATGTTGACAGGCCAACAAGAGGTGAGGCCACTTTGGATTTGGTTTTGGGTAATGAACCAGGCCAGGTGTTAGATCTGGAGGTAGGTGAACACTTTGGAGATAGTGACCACAATTCGGTGACCTTTACGTTAGTGATGGAAAGGGATAAGTATACCCCGCAGAGCAAGAGTTATAGCTGGGGGAAGGGCAATTATGATGCCATTAGACATGACTTAGGATGTGTTGGTTGGAGAAGTAGGCTGCAAGGGTTGGGCACACTGGATATGTGGAGCTTGTTCAAGGAACAGCTATTGCATGTTCTTGATAAGTACGTACCAGTCAGGCAGGGAGGAAGGGGTCGAGCGAGGGAACCGTGGTTTACCAAAGAAGTGGAATCTCTTGTTAAGAGGAAGAAGGAGGCCTATGTGAAGATGAGGCGTGAAGTTTCAGTTGGGGCGCTTGATAGTTACAAGGAAGCGAGGAAGGAGCTAAAGAGAGAGCTGAGACGAGCAAGGAGGGGACATGAGAAGTCTTTGGCAGGTAGGATCAAGGAAAACCCAAAAGCTTTCTATAGGTATGTCAGGAATAAAAGAATGACTAGGGTAAGAGTAGGGCCAGTCAAGGACAGTGGTGGGAAGTTGTGTGTGGAGGCTGAGGAGATAAGCGAGATACTAAATGAATACTTTTCGTCAGTATTCACTCAAGAAAAAGATAATATTGAGGAGGAGAATGCTGAGACCCAGGCTATTAGAATAGATGGCATTGAGGTGCGTAGGGAAGAAGTGTTGGCAATTCTGGACAAGGTGAAAATAGATAAGTCCCCAGGGCCGGATGGGATTTATCCTAGGATTCTCTGGGAAGCCAGGGAAGAGATTGCTGAGCCTTTGGCTTTGATTTTTAGGTCATCATTGGCTACAGGAATAGTGCCAGAGGACTGGAGGATAGCAAATGTGGTCCCTTTGTTCAAGAAGGGGAGTAGAGATAACCCCGGTAACTATAGGCCGGTGAGCCTCACGTCTGTGGTGGGTAAAGTCTTGGAGAGGATTATAAAAGATACGATTTATAATCATCTAGATAGGAATAATATGATTAGGGATAGTCAGCATGGTTTTGTGAAGGGTAGGTCATGCCTCACAAACCTTATCGAGTTCTTTGAGAAGGTGACTGAACAGGTAGACGAGGGTAGAGCAGTTGATGTGGTGTATATGGATTTCAGTAAAGCGTTTGATAAGGTTCCCCACGGTCGGCTATTGCAGAAAATACGGAGGCTGGGGATTGAGGGTGATTTAGAGATGTGGATCAGAAATTGGCTAGTTGAAAGAAGACAGAGAGTGGTAGTTGATGGGAAATGTTCAGAATGGAGTTCAGTTACGAGTGGTGTACCACAAGGATCTGTTCTGGGGCCGTTGCTGTTTGTCATTTTTATAAATGACCTAGAGGAGGGCGCAGAAGGATGGGTGAGTAAATTTGCAGACGACACTAAAGTCGGTGGAGTTGTAGACAGTGCGGAAGGATGTTGCAGGTTACAGAGGGACATAGATAAGCTGCAGAGCTGGGCTGAGAGGTGGCAAATGGAGTTTAATGTGGAGAAGTGTGAGGTGATTCACTTTGGAAAGAATAACAGGAATGCGGAATATTTGGCTAATGGTAAAATTCTTGGTAGTGTGGATGAGCAGAGGGATCTCGGTGTCCATGTACATAGATCCCTGAAAGTTGCCACCCAGGTTGATAGGGTTGTGAAGAAGGCCTATGGTGTGTTGGCCTTTATTGGTAGAGGGATTGAGTTCCGGAGCCATGAGGTCATGATGCAGCTGTACCAAACTCTGGTACGGCCGCATTTGGAGTATTGCGTACAGTTCTGGTCGCCTCATTATAGGAAGGACGTGGAAGCTTTGGAACGGGTGCAGAGGAGATTTACCAGGATGTTGCCTGGTATGGAGGGAAAATCTTATGAGGAAAGGCTGATGGACTTGAGGTTGTTTTCGTTAGAGAGAAGAAGGTTAAGAGGTGACTTAATAGAGGCATACAAAATGATCAGAGGGTTAGATAGGGTGGACAGCGAGAGCCTTCTCCCGCGGATGGAGGTGGCTAGCACGAGGGGACATAGCCTTAAATTGAGGGGTAATAGATATAGGACAGAGGTCAGAGGTGGGTTTTTTACGCAAAGAGTGGTGAGGCCGTGGAATGCCCTACCTGCAACAGTAGTGAACTCGCCAACATTGAGGGCATTTAAAAATTTATTGGATAAGCATATGGATGATAAGGGCATAGTGTAGGTTAGATGGCCTTTAGTTTTTTTTTCTCCATGTCGGTGCAACATCGAGGGCCGAAGGGCCTGTACTGCGCTGTATCGTTCTATGTTCTATGTTCTATGATTCTGCCAAGTAGCCACTTCTTTCCCTTTAACCTTCAGCCTCAGACTTCTTTCTGTCACTCTACTCCTGTCATGACATACCTTCTTGACTAGATTCTTTCTCTTCAATTGACTGTGCTAAGTGTGCAAGGAAATCTTTGTTCCAGCCTATCGTTTGAGAACCAGTTCAACTGGCATTCTGTCAGTAGTAATGTGAGGCGTATTATGATAATAAACAATAACTTGTCAGCTGAGATTCGCTGGCTGTTCTTACAGCTTATTATGAACATTTGTTTAACAAGATCATACCAAATAATTTGTACCCTGTGCACTCTGCTATTCCATTCGAAGCCGGATCATATTTAGTGTGTTTTGCCCTATTCATTCACATGAAATGTACAAATTCTTCTGAACAAGACTGAAGTCCATTGTCAGACACGATTTCCTCTGGGAATCTATAAATGGCAATAAACGAAGCAAAAATATTGAGAGGTTTAAACTTTGTTATTCAGCTTGTTGGAAGCCCCTCAACGTACATTGAATGGCGATCTATCTTAAAGAATAGCTGATGCCCTTCAAATTCTGCCATGGCTACGTGCAGCCACTGTGACTCTCTAGCTGCCCATTTCCATGGTTGCAACGGTACTAATAGTGGCTTTTCTACTGCTTGACATACTTTATGCTGTTTCATTGTTCATTTTTCCATATCTACCTCTAGCTACCACTTTCTCACTGGACAATTTATCAAGCTCACCCCTAATATTGATTATGAAGATCACATTGCAACTGTGATCTGTATCATTCACGAATTACAACTCTGGCTCGCTACATAAGACCTTTATCCACTGACAACTCACTCTTATGCATAAAAAATGGCTTGATTTCTAAATCTACTATCTGTGTTGGCCACTGGTTTGAAATATTGTCACATACCCTTGTCAATATAGGGTTCCTATGAGTTGTTCTACCAATGCTATCTGCTGGGACTGGCAACTCATCTTGATGAGAAAGAAAAAGTATGGCTGTACCTCTGATAGCGTTGGTAACCCTGACTTCGCATTGGCATTACTGACCTACCAATTGACTATTGTACTGATGAGCAGACAAAATAAAAGCCCATCTCTGCATTCGATCTGCAACTAAAGTGGGTATTGGAGACTTTGAATTCGAAATAGCCATCAGTGGCTTATGATAAGCTGTGATTCTAAAACTATGACCATACAAGTATTTCTGAAATTTTCTTACGCAAAAATCATGTTCTATCATTTCGCCCGCTAATAGAGTGTGTGACATTTTCTATCACTTGAATCTTACTCTAGGTCGGATGTAACCTAACTTTGTCTATCCTGTGACCAAATATTCTGCCACAATTTGAGCCATTATGTGCCTTCATTGAACTCCTTACCTTTCCACACATTGCAGCACCTTATTCAGTCTGTCACTTATTCAGGTTTACCTGTTTGGAACTGAAATCAGTATGTCATCCAAATAGCACGCCACTCCCTGAATTCCTTGCAAAGTTTGGTTCATTACCCCTTGAAAAATTCCAGGTACTGAAGAAGCTCCAAATGGCAGCTTATTAAACTGAAAAGCCCCATGTGTGTATTCACTGTCATATATTATGACTTTGGGTCATCGTCTATTTCAAGTAACAGAAAGTTTTTTTTCAGATCTAATTTTGAAAAAATCAGACCTCCTGACAACATCCTCCGCATTTGGCAAAGCATTGGGTGGATTACATTCCAGTAGCTGAGTTACAGTTACCTCATAAACAGTCATTTGCTGGTACAGAGTATTGCTGAAAAAAATAGATGCTTTTTTGTTGAAGTTTTTCATCTTGCACTCATCAGAGCATTTAGAACATAGAACAGTACAGCACAGAACAGGCCCTTCGGCCCTCGATGTTGTGCCGAGCAATGATCACCCTACTCAAACCCACGTATCCACCCTATACCCGTAACCCAACAACCCCCCCCCCCCTTAACCTTACTTTTTTAGGACACTACGGGCAATTTAGCATGGCCAATTCTCCTAACCCGCACATCTTTGGACTGTGGGAGGAAACCGGAGCACCCGGAGGAAACCCACGCACACAGGGGGAGGACGTGCAGACTCCACACAGACAGTGACCCAGCCGGGAATTGAACCTGGGACCCTGGAGCTGTGAAGCATTTATGCTAACCACCATGCTACCGTGCTGCCCATTTGCAAGAATACAATGTAAAGGAAATCAACAAATGTATTCTGTATGAGGAGAGAGTGCTGATTGGTTAGCAAGTGTTGATTCCCTTACATTGTACTCTTGCAAATGTCTGATGAGTGCAAGATGAAAAGCTTTGACAACATTATAGTTTCCTTATAAATCCCTACATATTCTTGTGGAACATCCACGAGTGGAGTGGCCCAATTATTCTATCCGGCTCTGGAGATTATGTTCCCGGTCTCACGTGTTTTCAGTTCTTGCTCCACTTTCTCCCTTAGAGCATAGGGTACTAGACATGGTTTGCAGTAAACTGGTCTTGTCTTCCTCTGAACCTGTAAAATGGTCTAATAACCTTGAATCAGTTTGTGGGTTTCACTAAACACCCAATGTACCCATCGATCGCATCATTTTGCGTTATGAATTTTGCCGCACACAAAAAAATTGTTCCAGTTTAACTTGTTGTAAACCAGTTCACTCCTAACAAGACTGGTTTTTCACCCTTCATTACAATGTTGGCTAATTTTGCAATTGATCCTTGTGTGCGAGTGGAAGCGACACATGGTCCACAACTTCATAATTCTTTGCACGATTTCTCCAGTTGCCGCTGACTCAACTTTTCACGGCATCGTGATTCAGGAATCACGCTAACTGCCCCAGTGTCAACCCCATGTTAATCAGAGCTCCATCCCTCGCTACTTAGATTACAATTCCCTGAAAAGTTCCACTGGATTTCGATTGTGCTTTCGATCATATGGGTCTCAACTGACCCTTCATTGATCTGGTGTTGTTCAACAATGATATGCGGTGACTGCCATTTCCTCCAGCCAGTGTTTTCTCCATTTAAGTCATTTTGACATCTTTGGAAAGATAACCCTCCTTCTTAGAGCTGTAGCACTCTTGTCTTCAGAAAAGGACAATGATGTGCCCAGTAGCAGGACATTTTAATACTCCTGTTACGACTCACTGCTGTCATTAGGGCTTTAAACGTACTCAGAAACAGCTTGTTTACTTTAGCAGATACTGAAAGTTGTTAACACTGAGTTCTCGAGTCATGTTCCACATGCCCATGAACATTGCTGTTTGGCATGTTAAGTCGAAAGTTAACTTTGGCAATGTCAGCAGCTTACTGCGAATGTCTTCACTTTTAAACTGCACACAAATCTGTCCTGCATTGATTTCTCTTGAAATTCTCCAGAATTACAGTGAATGGACATCTTTTTAAAGCCACAGTAAAGTCTCCAATGTCCTCACTGGACAACTGGTGCCTTGTTCCAAACCGATAGCTTTCAGCAATCTCCAGTTGTCTGGGATGGTATTGCTGCTCAAGCTTACCCAAAATGTCCGACAGTGGCCATTCTTCAGGCTCAGCAGGAGGAAATTCTTGTGCAGTTAATGGACTTCTGGGTCTGCTTTTGTCAAAAAGATTGTCCGTTTACTGACCTCCACTGCCTGATTAACAGCTGGATTTTCAAGGTTTTCAAGGAAATTATCAGCAGCAAAAATCCTCTTGAGCCCCTTCACATATGCACTCGATCACAGCTGTATTTTCCCAGACACCCAATAACAACCTGTTGAAGCAGCCACCTTCAAAGATCAGTCCACAAACGCGTACAAAACAGCCTTTTCGCTCCGGATTCTTAAGCCTATTCCTCAGTAAAACAAAAATCCACAATTTCCCTGCTGGTCCATTGGAAACTTCTCCAATCAAATTTATTCAACCAGGGAATCCATACTCCTACCCACATCGCCACACTGTGATATCTTTGCAGGAATAAAGTACTGCTGCTTACACATAGAGTTCTAATGCCCAACTGAAACTGGTTTATTCTGGTTTGCTTATAATCAAACATAAAGAAATGGCCACAAGAGGATGCTATTACACTGGAGTGATTGGGACAGGAGGGTATAATATTGTGGAAGGAGTCTGAGAAGTCAGAGGAAGAGGAGATAATTCTGTAGAGGGCCAGAGAGATCAGAGGATTTGGGGAATTTGAGAGGGAATGAGAGGAGACTATGGGCCTTAGAGAAGACCATGAGAGCATAAAATCATGTTAGTTGGATATCTCATTACCGTTACAAGGTTACAGGTTTGTTTGGGTGCTGGGAGATGAGCACTCTTACTCCTCCTAGCCCACAAGCTGTGCTGTAAAGCCACTCACCTGTTCCATCCAGATGTTCTCCCCACTCTTTTAGAACATAGAACAGTACAGCACAGAACAGGCCCTTCGGCCCTCGATGTTGTGCCGAGCAATGATCACCCTACTCAAGCCCACGTATCCACCCTATACCCGTAATCCAACAACCCCCCCCTTAACCTTACTATTACACTACGGGCAATTTAGCATGGCCAATCCACCTAACCCGCACATCTTTGGACTGTGGGAGGAATCCGGAGCACCCGGAGGAAACCCACGCACACACGGGGAGGACGTGCAGACTCCACACAGACAGTGACCCAGCCGGGAATCGAAACTGGGACCCTGGAGCTGTGAAGCATTTATGCTAACCACCATGCTACCGTGCTGCCCTTAATGCTGGCTTTTGATGCTGGGTTTCCTCAGCCTGGAAAATCTAGTCAGCTAGTTTGAAAGCTGGAACTGTGAAAAATCTTACATGAGGGAACCATCTCCTGCCCCCCCCCCCCCCCCCCCCCCCCCCCACACACACACACAGCCTCCATCCTGCCTCCAACAAAACCGGAAGTGGGTGGCTTGGATTTGAAATATTTTACATTTTTCACCTGACCCAAAACCACACTGTGGAGAAGTTGAAATTCTACCCACTCCCTCCCTCATGCAGGCGCCATGATTAACCGATTTCCCTTTCAACAGCCCGTTCTTGAACATGGGACCTTTTGACATGTGTGGTTCATTTACGGGTTGGCTTTACCAATTGTTCCTCTGAAGAAGCAAAGTTTTTTAAGAATATTTTTGTGAAATTATGATGTCATCCAGAATACAACATGTGTACTACATAGCTTCTAGGCACTCAAGCCTCTGGGCTCAATTGTTCCTGTGGGCAACAGGATCCAGATTTTTGGGCCATTTGTGGGTCTCGAACCCATGCATCGGTAACATGCCCAATGGCGTGACCTTCGATATTGGCCCAGTTAATGATAGTGGATGGAACAGGGTCGCAGGAGGCCAATGAGAATAAAGTACTGATGGTCAACCCGCAGCCGAAGATGAGCATCTCAAAAAGGAGCTGCCCTCAAAGGTTCCCATAACATAGAAGGCCCAGAATGGTTAAGGACATCAGGGGAGGGGATCCTCTTCACAGGAATGATTTTGGCTGCCACAGCGGCCATTCCATCCTTGCAGCTCCGTGATTGAGGCAAGGAGAGAAGGCTCTGGTGGTCCACTGAATTTCTACCGAGAAACCACCTCCATATCAATGCTGGCACTAGATTCAGTCAGGGGGAGGGCAGTTTGATGCCAAGAAAGTCCCATCAATGTTGGAAGTTGACATTCCATTGAGACTAGATTGGCTCCATGGAACATCTTCCCACAGCAGCTTGGTCTGGGGTGGAACAGCAGGGAGCCATCCTGACTAGAGTTTCTGCTCTGCTCCATGCTGCCCCCGCCTCCAGAGCAGTCCCCAAGAGGCCAGGAGAATCTTGGCCTCTGCTTCTATGTGAATTACCATGAAGGGACAAGAATTACTCTGAAATTGTAATGTTGGGGGGAACTGACTTTAATGTTAGGATTTTGTTTAATTACGTTGTGTTTCGGATCTCCTTCCGTTAACTGTAAAAGTGCCAGATCCTAATACAGTGTGTTATTTGTTATTAAATATTCCCGTAACATTATAGTGTACTTTAAGGGCCTATATGCATTTCTTTCCATAGTCATTAAAATTTACATGGTGTGGTATTCTAATCCTGACAGTATTTGGGATTGTACACGCAAGAATAGAAAATCTAGTTTATCATTGCACCTTCAAGTGTGCTCTTTATTGAAATAACAGGGTAAAAGTAAAAATAATTTATACACTGGTCCAATCTGTTACCTAGATGTTAGTTTTTATGAATGTAGGCCTGTCATATTTGTGCAATATGAGTCCATGGTTAACTGATGCTTGCAGCTGACATTTCAAAGCGGCATCCATCTCTGGTTTAATCGAAATGTGTAAAGTATTTTGCTACTGACAAAGCAACGTTCTGCGGCGTGACATTTTTGCCAATTGTCTGCCCTCACCTCTTTCCAGTCTGGAAATCTGAAATAAAGCAGAAAATGGGGAAGATAATGTGAAGGGTCAGCATCTGAAACAGAAACGATAATGGCGTACATTTTGTCATAATATATGGGCATTAATCTGTCAAAGGGTTGCCTATTGTAATGCAATCCCAAAATAAATGGATTGACAATTGAATGGATTATATCGTGAATGGGCAGTTCTTTCTATCAGAATATTGTCCATGAAGCGAAGAGAAATGTTTACCCTAATGGGGGGATTCTCTGGTCTCCCAGCCACGTGTTTCGAGGTGGCGGGAGGTGGTCCGCCTGTTCGCATGGCAGCAGGATTCTCGCTCCCATCGCTGTCAATGGGAATTCCCTTTAAAGCCACCCCACGGCACCAGGAAAACCACGGGTGTGCTGCCGGCAGAACCAGAGAATCTTGTTGCAACCAATATTTCTGGTGCAAAACTACTGCAATTTGTTTTCCTGTCTTAATCAACCTGCAGTAAAACTAATGAGTCCCTGTCTTTCAGCGTAAGATTTGCTTTAATCATATTTTAATTGGGTGCTTTCTGTCATTCCTATTCATTTTATACAGCAAGTTTCTACCCACCCTTCTTCCTGAAAAAACTATGTCCTTATGATTTTTTTACATTCCACATTTTTTATTGTTTCCCCCCAGGTCAAAAACCTCCATGGGAACTTCAGTCTCTTGTTCGGTCATGTCCCAGTCACACTGGGTCCCAGTATATCATGTAGAGACCCTCAGTGCAAGAAACTAGCCCCATGGCCCATTCATTAAAATCCTTAACTGGACAACATATTCTTCGATCACATTGTGTAGGCGATCTGCATGCCTCCTATTGACTGCATTTCTGCAATATAGAAGCACCTTAGGAAGTGACCAATCTCTCCCTCTCTGGTAGCTAGTACCATTGCTGCTGACCAATGCCTCTAACAGTTGCCAGACCAATTATGCATAAGACAACATTTTGTCATATAAGCACTCCTTTTAAAAATATTATGCCTTTATATGGAATTATGGTGAATTTCAAACTTCCTTTTTTATTCTCCTATTTCCATTCATTTTTGGGTTAAAAAAAACAATTATGACTGCTAATGATATCATCAGACATAACTCTCTGTGAAACTGTGTGAGGAAGCTGAACTACTTGGTGTCCAATTGACATCACAAGGCCGTTGAGGCACTGTTGGGAATATTCGCATCATCTTCTCAATAATGTCTCGGCAAATGTCTGCCTCCCCATATGGCCAGATCACCACTGTTGCTGCCGCATCTATAACCAAGTCGTGCAGCACGGCCATTGTTATGAGAGCTTGAGTATATGCATGAAGGATTTGCAAAATTAGAACATGTAGGTAGTTCCAGCCTACTCTGTTTATTTTAGATAATGATGTGGAGATGCCGGCGTTGGACTGGGGTGAGCACAGTAAGAAGTCTTACAACACCAGGTTAAAGTCCAACATGTTTGTTTCAAACACTAGCTTTCGGAGCGCTGCTTCTTCCTCAGTACCTGAGGAAGGAGCAGTGCTCTGAAAGCTTCAAATACTAGCTTTTGGAGCACTGCTCCTCTGAGGAAGGAGCAGTGCTCTGAAAGCTAGTGTTTGAAACAAACATGTTGGACTTTAACCTGGTGTTGTAAGACTTCTTACTGTATTTTAGATAATGCCATGATCGCAAAAACCTTTTTTTATTAGCAACTGTGTTTGGACTAATATTTTAAGATGGCTACTGAGGTACACATGCACATTATACTAGTGCTTTTATTAATGAAATAGAAATAATAAGCAGTCTTACTGCGCTCTTATTTAACAGTTCAAACATTTAACATTAGCATTAAATGCTTTAGTATCCTGACCTTTTTCACAGTTCATTTAATTGAGCAGTTACATATTGATTCTTGCCTTTCGTGGGTCTATGTCATACAGTGACATTTTTCTGCCGGTCCATTTACATCTCGAGTTTCTATCAGCCTTGTTAGTTTAACAAAAAAATCCAAAGCCAACTTGCCCCAGGATCAGGTGCTGAATATGAGTAAATCATGTAGTAAATGTGCTTCTCTGAACCAGATCCAAATCGGCGGCCAGATAAGTGAGCTTTACAGATAAAATATTTTTAAAATCTGCATTAAATGAAGTACACTGTGCTAGGTCACAGTTGAACCTGTGATCAAATGATTGCCAGAACCAGATTCATCAAGTAGAAAAGACCCATTATAATTTAAGCTTGCTAATTAAGGGTCCCACATTACATGGATGAGTGAACTAGTTTAGTTATTCTGTTCATTTGTCTCTTTCACTCCTCGCTCCCCCCGCAGATTACACCATGTAGTCAAGGACAGATATAATTGCCCAATCTCCCTCACTGCCTTTGACTTTCTGCACTTTATCAAATATGGAATGCTTATTTCTTTTTTAAATGTTCTTGTTCAGTTTCTACCAATCCCACAATTCACTATTCCACATAGTCTGCACCGAGCTGGTCTGCTCAAATCATGCCATATCCCATTTCAAAAAAAATTCCTGCGCTTCAAAATTATAGAACCTCACCTCACATTGTCATCTTTGTCATTCATAACTTTCTAGCTTCTAAAAAGCTAAGTTTTTTGTTAACTGACTAACTATCCACTTCAACGTAGGTGTCATTTCCACCCATAGGCCTTGGAATATCACCTAGAATTAGCAACAGGTTTGACGCGACTATAGAGTCTTCCATTCCCAAGTAAGGCAAACAAGTATTGATCCATGTCACATAAAAGGCAAGAACCTCCCAGTCATATAAATGGAGGTGGTGGCATAATGGTATTGTCACTGGACTAGTAATCCAGAGACCTGGGTGGGAGAATCGCCGGGGGTCGGCGGGGGCGGGACCTCCTAATTCTCCCCCCCACCCCCCAAAGACTGGCCCGGCGTGAGTCGCGTCGCCCGCGTCGGAGAATGGCGGGGTCCGGCGCGACTCAATGGGCGCCGGGGCTGCCCCAAATCTCCAGCCCACGATGGGCCGAAGTCCCGCCCGTCTGCTGCCGGTCCCGCCGGCGTAAATTGGAGTAGGTCCCTTACCGGTGAGACCTAGCGGCGCGGGCGGGCTCTAGGGTTCTTGGGGGGGCGCGGGGCGATCTGGCCCTGGGAGGTGCCTCCACGGCGGCCTTGCCCACAATCTGGGCCCACTGATCCAAGGGCTGGGCCTGTGCCATGGGGGCACTCTATCCTTCCAGACCGGAGGCTGTGGTCCTCCACCATTCCCGGTGCGGAAGCGAATCCCTCCGCGCATGCGCGGGGATGACACCAGCACGCGCTGGTGCTCCCGCGCATGCACCAACTCACGCCGGCCGGCGGAGGCCCTTCGGCGCCGGTTGGCGTGGCGCCAAGCCCCTTTCCCGCCAGTCGGCGGGCCGGGCCTAGCCCCTGAAGGTGCGGAGGATTCCGCATCTTTGGGGCGGTCCGACGCCATAGTGGTTCACGCCACTCCGTCCCGCTGGGACCCCCCGCCCCGCTGGGTAGGGGTCAATCCCACCCCTGGCTCATGCTCTGCGGACCAGGTTCAAATCCCACCATGGTAAATGGTGAAATTTTAATTCACTAAAAAAAATGTGGAATTAAAAGTCTAAAGATAGCCATGAAACCATTGCCAATTGTCGTAAAAACCCATCTGGTTCACTGATGTCCTTCAGGGATGGAAAGCTGTTGTCCTTCCCCCATCTGGCCTACATGTGACTTCAGACCCACAGCAATGTGATTGACTCTTAAATGTTCTCCGGGATGGGCAATAAATACTGGCCCAGCCAGCGACGCCCACATGCCATGGAGGAATTCAAAAAAACACAGCACAAGAGGAGATCCATCATGCCGATGCCTACTCTTTGGCAGAGTTATCCAGTTTGTCCCACTCCTTTGCTCTCTTCCCATAGCTGTAAGATTTTCAGGAAAATCTTTAAATATACTGCAGGTCAGGCAGCACCCGAAATATTGTAGCATTTTAGGTGGAACCAATACAAGAACAGATGAAGAATTCAACCAATTTGTTTCTGTTTCAGATGCCGTTCAACCCTTGTACCAGTTTCTGTTTCAGCTCTCCAATATTCACATCTTTAATCCAGTTTACAGCTGTTCACATGGTGCTCTGGTAAGCTTAAAATGCTGCCACCACAGGACCCATATTCCCCTTGTCACCTTTAAGATTACAACAACAGGTGTACTAGATAATATGGCCATCCATTAACAATTCCTCAGTTTTTGACATTTCATCGGTCAAGCCTTTGTATTTCCACTTTAAATTCAACATCAGTCCACCCTGGTCGCTGATTCAGATTGAACGGGTTGACTTTGGGGCAAGTACACAAACAAATGTAGACAATTTAACGGGTGTCCGAGACGAGCGGGGTGGGAGGCCTTCAGACTTTGGCCGGGAAGGTCCTCAGAGCTGCTGTTCTTCCATATAAATGGGATTTCTGCTGGATTTCAGGCAAAATAACATTGGAGGAGTGCAAACAGTACCCAGGAATCCTTTATACTTATTCATGTAAATTAAAGCCAAAATTTATTGTATACATTGATGTCATTACAAGATGGAAATCCTCTATTTATTTTGACTAAAACTGTGTACAGAACAGATAGTCGTCAGTGCCAATATGATTCTACTATTTTTCTACATTTGCTTTTGCATCATTCATGGTGGCTTGTGTTCTGTGTACAAACTGAATAAAGTTCTTGATTTCCTTTCTTTGAAGCTGATGTAGTCTTTGTGGCATCAGTCTCGACCTAGTGATATGCACATAGCATATGTGCTTCTTCTAACCATTAGACAACGTATGATGATATGATAGATCTAAGGGGTGGATTTCCACTTCGGGATATGTGTTGTGTACACAATTTACTTCATTAGAATAAAGCGCTAATGTGACCTTTTTTTTCTGCC
The DNA here is from genome assembly GCF_902713615.1 of Scyliorhinus canicula. NCBI lineage: Eukaryota > Metazoa > Chordata > Chondrichthyes > Carcharhiniformes > Scyliorhinidae > Scyliorhinus > Scyliorhinus canicula. The sequence goes on from NC_052155.1 coordinate 35,831,449, forward strand.
TTGTTTAAATTCCTGAGTTCAAAATTCCGGAATTCTTTCTTTATTAAAAAAGAGACAGCGAGACACCGGTCGCCGTCAGTCCAGCTCCCATTTTAATAAATTGAATTTTGTGCCCGGCCCATGGTGAGTTTAGTGGCAGGGGGTATTTTCTCGAATGAACACCTGTGGATGGTCTTCCTGCCCCAACAACCAATTGAGAATATTAAGTGTACAACTAATACCTACTTAGGAGCCCCATCCCACTGCCACTGATAATCACTCAGTGGTGGGCAAGGGGCTCGTCATGTGGTGAACATGACAACCAAATCAGTGCAGGGTTTCTTGGGAGTTTCTGAGGTGGAGGGGAGGGGGGGGGGGGGGCATTCACAGGCAATCAATGCATGGTCAAGGACACAGCGTCGTAAAAGGGAGCCACGCTGAAGGCCACCCCCTTTCCCTTGCTGCCAACCCCCACACCCACCATCCCCCATGACCCTGACTCTGCAACCACACCCTCCCAGCTCCATTCAAACATACAGACGGGGTCCGAGATCCAAAAAGGAGGCCTGGCAATGGCATGTTAAGTGCATGAGTGGCAAAAGATGTGGCAGGCGTTTCGGCAAAAAGGCAACATGGGGCTCTGGCTGGTCTTCAGCCAGCCAGCGAGACACCGGTCGCTGTCAGTCCAGCTCCCATTTTAATAAATTGACTTTGAAGTCACTATGGTGTGACCTGAAGAGGTTCAGGAGTTCTGCCAATTTCCAGGCTAATATTGCCCTCTGAAACATAACAATGGAACAGATTAACGGATCATTCATCTTTTTGCATTGGTACATAGCATGCTTTGTTTGCCTACGTAAAAGTCACAGCCTTTAAAGAGTGATCTCTTCTGAGGAGATAGTTACACTTTGACATTGTCAGCTATGGTTCAGGAGTAGCACTGTTGCCTCTGATTAAAAAGTTTGTGGCCCCACTCCAGTAAGTTGAGCACAAAATCTCTGCCAAAATTCAAGTGAAATACTGAGTGCTGCAATATCAGAGGTGCTTTCTTTCGGATAAGATATTAAATCAAGGCCACATCTGCATCTTGGCAGGTTGTAAAAAATATTTAAGCATCTCTAAGAAGAGCTGGGAATCATTCCTCGATGTCGAGGGCCATATTTATCCCAAAATTCAAATAACTACATTTCTGCGTACGGGATCTTGCTGTGTGCAAATTGGCTTTTATGTTTCCAACATTACAAAAGTGACTACACTTCAAAGGGAACTTAGTGTTGCAGTATATTATGAGCTTTATCAATCCATAAAATTTCAAATCATGTGACCTTTCACATTTTGACCTTCAGACATTCCCAAATCGCAAGAAAATATCGAAGTAAATATGGACATTCACATTTATCCAAGGAATTCACACATCCCTTTGTTTGAAGATAGATTAACAAAAAAGGACTATAGAATTCCAGGCAAACTGACACTCTCGGTGAGATCAAACGCCCAACTCTGTGACACGTCAAAGCCTTTCAAGCTCATGAGAGGCCTCAGGAAATGAGGTAAGTGCAAGGCCAAAAAAACTGAGAGTCTCATTTGATAGTGAGGTTGTAGCGCCGAGAAACACATATATACCCAAAATGGGAATCTATTTTGGGCTTTAATTCATGCCCTGGACATAGGGGGACATTAAAACTCAATGCGTGTAAGACTGATTTGAAGGGTATTGATGTTTCATTGTGATTTATTCCAATTAGACTGGGTTAATCTCAAAAGACAACTCTGGATGATTGGAATCAACCCACACACTACCCTTTTGTTTGGAAAATTATTTGAATTTGTGGAAGTCACATGATGTGGAACCATTATGCAGTTTGCTTTTAAATCAGCAAGAGCTTCTTGAAAACATAAAGTTTCATTATTAACCATCAAACGAGCTGCAAGTCACCCAAGCGGTTGAGGTAATAAACATCAATACCTTGAAAGTAGGGGATCCAACCAGAGAGAAGAATTCTCCAACCTGTTCCAGTTAAAGTTCACCTGAGAAACAAGCTGCTACCAATTTGACTCAAAGTAACCTCACAGCCTGATAAGAATTCCGGCTTTTCAAGAAACTTAACTTCAGTTTTAAAGCCTCAACTGCATCCATGGAACTACAGACTGGCTATGAAAGTGACAGAGATAATAATCAGTTGTAACAACATGTTTTCTTCATCTACATGTAACCTTGTGTGTGTGAGACCAGTGAGTGAAACATACCATTACATTTGGTGTAAGTGAGTGATCAAAAACAATCACCTTTATTTTTAATTTCACAAAAGGCTTGCTGCTGGAATTATTTAATTGGGCCATTCAGTCAGGGTAATAAAAAATTCACCGACATATAAACATATTGATCATAAACAATAACAGGAAAAGCATATATTCTGAACATGACCATAGACATTTGAGCACTTTGAGACATTCATACAAATCCTATAAAATATATAACTGTCTTTCACTTGATAATTTTCTGCACAAGTGAAAGCATTTAGGTGAACCTAAATTAAAGTACATTAACACATAATGTGTGTATTTCAAACTGCACTGAAAAAACAGCATAATGGAGCTATTTGGTTCAGTGTTTTCAATGCCCTATTCCTGGTCTCCTTACCTCAGGGAAGGTGGTGGGGATTCTCCAATCCGCGCCGGGTCGGAGAATCGCGGCGGGCTGTGCGAATCGTGCCACTCTGTCCCGACGGCGGGAAGCGAATCCCCGCAGAGCGGAGAATCGGCACCATTGGGGCCAACGTGGTCAACGCAACGCCAGTCGGGGGCCATTCTATGTGGCCCCACCCCCGTGATTCTCCGGCCTGGATGGGCCGAGCGGCCATTTTTTAAAAACGAGTCCTGCCGGCGCCGTTCTAACCTGCTCTGAGCCGGCGGCACCTTGGCCTTGAAGGGTACGGGGACGGCCTGTGGGGGGGGGGGGGGGGGGGTTGTGTCCGACACCCTGGGGAGGACCTCCGATGTGGCCTGGCCCGCGATCGGGACCCACTGATCGGCGGGCCGGCCTCGCTGAATCCCGGCCTCCTTTCTTCCGCGCTGGTGCCTGTACTCCTGCGCCATGTTGGGTCGAGGCCGGCACGGACGAGGGAGACACCCTGTAGGGGCCAGAATTGCTGATCCTGGGGCCGTGTTGATGCTGTCGGGAAACACGATGGCGTTTCCATCGGCATCAACACTGAGCTTCAGGATCAGAAAATCCCCTTGTCAAGAGGGGATGGAGCAAAGGTTCATCAGACTGATTCCCGGGATGGCACGATTGTCGAATGAAGGGAGATTTAGGTTTACTAGGATTGTATTCACTGGAGTTTAGAAGAGACGAAATTTCATTGAAACCTCTAAAGTTCTGACAGGGCTGGACAGACTGAATGCAGGGATGATGTTTTCTCTGGCTTGGATGGAGAGGGGGATATAGAACAATGGGGGTCACAGTCTCGGAATATGAAGTAGGCCATTTTGGACTGAGATGAGGAGAAATTATTCACTCAGAGGTTGGTGAACATGTGGAATTTTCTACCTCAGAAGGCTGTGGAGGCCAAGTCTCTGAATATATTTAAGAAAGAAATGAACAGATTTCTAGACTCTTAATGGCATCAAGAGCTATGGGGAGAGCACGTGATTATGGCACTGTGGTAGAGAATCAACCATGTTGAATGGCGGAGCATGCTTGAAAGGTGGATGACCTACTCGTGCTCCTATTTTCTATGTTTCTACATGAAACAAACAATTCACATTGTACTTGTAGGTGACTGGCCTGTACTACTTTAGCCAATTTAGTTATCTGATGAAAATCATAAACAAATATAAAGCACGAGTAATAGTAAAAATCGACATGAGACTATTGCATTGTTAAAAAGCCAACTGGTTCACTATTGTACTTCAGGCAAGGAATCTTGCTGCCCTTAACACATATGGCCTTTATACGATGCCAGTGCAACACCAATGTGGTTGACATTTTATTGGTGGTCTCTGAAGCAATGAGGCACACTGTGCAGTAATATCAATATTTGGGAACATAGAATGGACAATAAATGCTGGACTTACTAGGGATACTAGGCGGCACGATGGCACAGTGGTTAGCACTGTTGCTTCACAGTGCCAGGGTCCCAGGCCCGATTCCCGGCTTGGGTCACTGTCTGTGCCCAGACTGCACGTTCTACCCGTGTCTGCACAGGGTTTCTCCGGGTTCTCCGGTTTCCTCCCACAAGTACCAAAAGACATGCTTTTAGGTAATTTGGACATTCTGACTTCTCCCTCAGTGACTGTGTGGACCTTTCACATTCTCCCAGTGTCTGTGTGGGTTTCCTCTGGGTGCTCCGGTTTCCTTCCACGATTCAAAGATGTGTTGGTTAGGTGGATTGGCCATGCTAAATTGCCCCTCAGTGTATAAACGGTTAACTGCGGTTGCAGGGATAGGGCGGTGGTGTGGGCACAGGTAGGATGCTCTTTTGGAGGGTCGTGCAGACTTGGTGGGCCGAATGATCACCTTCTGCACTGTAGGGATTCAGTGATTCTATGCTCATCTATTTTTCTAAACTGAAATCAAATGAGAATTAGTTCTGTATTAAATTTTCCATGTATTCTATGCACTTTGTTTGTCTTTACCGTCTGCTTCTGCCACTATGTGGAGGTCCAGCAGCCACAGATTTCCACACTTCAACTCACACCATCACTATTGCACCCTGACAAAATTACTCTTTATCCGACTTCCTGTGGGTAAAATCATGGCGAATGCATTCGTCAGTTTTTGTAAATGGTTTCTGGTGAAAGAAACCAAAGACAAACAAGTTATACAAAATCATATATTTTTAATGAGAAGATTAGTTCTGTCAGCCACATCATCATCATTTCCAATTTCACGCAGGCAACCTCCAAATTCCCCAATAGTAAACTGATACCACTGCAGTTACTCTTCATCAGACTAGCAGCTACGGGATATCTCAGTAATGATCCCCATAATACGTGGGATGCGGTGCACAATTGCAAGATTGATCTGAGGTTTTTAATAATAAATCCATCTTAACATGAAGTATTTTTGCACATTCACATACGTAACACCATAATCATGTCATAAATAAATCAAACCCATCCCCTGCCTTCCTTTGGATTCTGTGAGCAAAGCTGCTTATTTCGAATTAAGACTAATCTTATATTTTCTGAGCAGATGCAATGTGGGTTTAAAGTTAATCCACAAAAATAAACAGTCAATGAAAATGTTCAAAGATGAGATGAAAACAGCTTTAAGGACAGTGCATTAAAGACTCCACCATCTGCCAGATCACTGGTAATTGAATCCTGTCCTGCATTGAATTTTATTCTCATCACCTTGTTGTCCCCGATGATTGGTTAAGGTAGCCTAAGAAGTCACATATCTGTAACTCTTCACCTCTGACTTTCCTCTTCCCTACTTAGAAAGACTGCAGGCCTACTCGGTGGCCCCGCTGTTTGACAGAGCTTAGAATGGAAAATTGCTAAATAGGACTTGAAATTTCTTCTTTACATTCCGTGACATTGCTACATATAGTACCACTGCACTGACACCCATCAAGTCATTGGCCATGACTTCTTCAAACCTTAGCGAAAGAGGCACCCAAATCCTAAGTGGTGCTGGTGGGACGAAAGCTGGAGGGCCAACAGAGGAGCTTTCTCAGCAACTTGAACAAATAAGAAATGGCCACAGTTGCCAGGTCACCATGATGGAAGGTAATTCCCTCCCACAGGGCTGATGTAACAAGGTGGGCCAGGAGGTGTGGACATTTCAAAGACATTCTCCAGTGCCGACTTGGTAATTGAACATTTCAGTCAGCCTCTGCTAATTAGATTTCATTAAGTTTTCAATTATCTCAACCGGTTAGTTACCTATTGCTTGCAGCAGGGAGATAGTCGACTCTCGAACCAGCCTCCAGCAAAATGATTCGGGTGGAATGGTGCCAGGAAACCGGCACGCCGGTCAATACTGTGAAATTACCCACCTACCTCTGTTATCGATCCCATATCTTGGGGAAGATTCCACTCCTTATGTGGAGATCTAGGGAGGACAGCAACAAGGCTGGCTTGTGGAAGCTCCCACATAAGAACATAGCCTCACCTATAAAGTTGGTTGGTGAAGGGACTTCGTAGTACTTGCCAGCCTCACATTGCAATTTAAACACTTAACTCACTGACCAGATTTAGGGCGCGACTCTCCGGAGATTTCCTAAGTGTGGGAGTGAGTGGAAACTGCCGCAAGCTTCCCGGCGCTCGGCCCAGTGAGGCTGGAAACACTATTCAATATTAATTGGTCCACTTGAAAATGAAATGAAAATCGCTTATTATCACAAGTAGGCATCAAATGAAGTTACTGTGAAAAGCCCCTAGTTGCCACATTCCAGCGCCTGTTCGGGGAGGCTGTTATGGGAATTGAACCATGCTGCTGGCCTGCCTTGGTCTGCTTTTAAAGCCAGTGATTTAGCCCTATGCTAAACAGACCCTATTAATGAGGCCCCACAGGCTTCACGCTGCAAATGAAGGCTCGCCAGCTGATTCGCCGGGTCCTTGCTCACCAGCCCCCTGCTAACAAGATCAAGCAGCACTTAAACATCTTTTGCACAGCCAACCCCAGTCAGCCCGCAACCATAGCACCGAGATGACTGGCCCAATGATTCGGGGGTACAGACCTGGGGAGGCCAGGCGGGATGTCCTATTCCCCTGAGGGTCCCAGGGGGTAACACACAGGGCAGCCAGTGCATCATTAGCCAGGTACCCCTTATCTCCCAAGAGCCAGATGCCCATCTGGGGTGGTCCTCGAAGAGGAAGTCTGACTGCTCCAGGAGGTAGCTGTCGTACACACTTCCTGGCAAGTGTGCAAACATGTGCACGATCCGCATGTGGTGGTAACATATGAGCTGAATGTTCAGGGGGTGGAATCCTTTCCTGTTAATGTAGGGCACTCCCAGATGGTCTGGTGCACGCAAGGCGATATGCATACAGTCTATCAGCCCCTGGACCTGGGACATCCCAGCGATGGTGGAGAATGCTGCTGCCCAGTCATCCTGTTCCGTTTGGTCCATGTCAAAGTTGATATAGTTTTCCGCCCTGTGTAATAGGGCATCTGTGAGCAGTCGGCTGCACCTGTGGGCTGTGGCCTGTGAAATGCCACAGGTTCTCGTTTGAGCCCTGGAAGAATCCTACAGCACGCACTCTCCTTCACCTGTTCAAACGACCAGCACCACCTGTACAACCTGGACCAATGTGGGCCTCCCCTCTGGGTCCCTCCCTGGCCTGATGAGCGGCCGGGTCCTCAGGGTGAGGGCTGGGCCTCTGCACATGGTCCACCACCTCGAGCATCTGCAGATGCTGCTGCTACTGCCATCTCCAGTGTCTGACCCCTCAACCCACGTGCAGCACCACGAGGGCAAGTTCTGCAGGGTCCAAAATAATGTCCATAGCATTCAATATCTGTCAGGAATTGGAAGAGGGTGTTAGACTGATAAACAGCGGTGGCTCCCCCCCCCCTTCCCCCCCCCCCACCCCGTGATCCTTCATTTGCCCATTGATTTCTTCCCCCTTCCCGAAACACCCAGCCCATGCACACCAGGCTGCAGCGAGCCCCCCTCAACCAACCCCAGACCCTGTACCCCAGACACCCACAGATAACTTCACCTGGAACATGCGCTGGTCCCTCCCTGTTGCACTCACCCACCCTCCAGCAGTGGACATGTCCCTGGAGCTGTGTTTCATCCCCTGGGTGTTCTGATGTTGTCTGCTGCGTGTATGGTGTTGCCTTCCGCAGTGTTCAGGGACAGTGTCCAGACATCACGGTCTGATCGGGATGCTGGTCAATGAACCACGTGCCACATGGCCCACTCTCCCACGGGAATCCACTTGGATTGCGTGAAGTGGTACGAATGCCAATTCACTATTATCCATAGCCTTCGGCTGCATGGCTGTCGGAAGGGGTTATGGGTGGTGGTTGGGGCATATGGGCAGGGACAATGGTTGCCCCTGGAATGGGCACACGCTATCCAGGGTTGGCATTGTGGAACCATGCGCGGTTGACCCCAGCGCCTCTGCCTCCCCTTCCCCTTCTTCCCATGGTGACCCACCCCTACAGAGGGTGTCTTCCCCCCCCCCCCCCCAAGCCGGCAGCCCCCCCCCCCACCGAGCACTGAGGCAGCAAGCTCAGTGCCCCTGGGCTCTTTGCCTGTGAGAAAAGATGGCTTCTCACCTCTTCAGCTCCTCGCAGAAGCTCTTCCGCCAGGTTCATGTTTTTCAAAAGTAGCACTATACAGTGCCAGCGTGACCACTTGCTGGGGAGGCCGCTCAATCACGGAGTCCATTGGGCAGCACGGTAGCATTGTGGATAGCACAATTGCTTCACAGCTCCAGGGTCCCAGGTTTGATTCCGGCTTGGGTCACTGTCTGTGCGGAGTCTGCACATCCTCCCCGTGTGTGCGTGGGTTTCCTCCGGGTGCTCCGGTTTCCTCCCATAGTCCAAAGATATGCAGGTTAGGTGGATTGGCCATGATAAATTGCCCTTAGTGTCCAAAATTGCCCTTCGTGTTGGGCGGGGTTACTGGGTTATGGGGATGGGTGGAGGTATTGACCTTGGGTAAGGTGCTCTTTCCAAGAGCTGGTGCAGACTCGATGGGCCGAATGGCCTCCTTCTGCACTGTAAATTCTATGATCTATGATGTCGGGTAGTTCTCGCGAATTGTATGAAAATAGGGCTTAAGTGGTGATAATTGGTTTATTGACAGGCTAAGACAGGATAGCGATTTCACCTACGGAAGCGGCTGGTTGCACGCAAACTGTTTGGCGCCTGGCGTGCTTCTCGTTTTCGGCCTCTCCCACTATTCACTGGCCTCATTTCACTCGAGCGTGAGCACAATGAGGCCGGAGAACCGCGCCCTTACATTTGACTGAGGTACTGTAATTCCATTGGTATTTCTCATTATGTTCTTTGATATATTAATGAATTGCCATCTTTTGATTGCGAATTCACTTTATTTACTGGTGTTGACCTCTCAATTGAAGCTAAAACGTTCTTCCTTTGCATTTACAAGTACCTTGGACAAGGATAACATCAGAGGCAAACTAACGAAATACACTTTTGTTTTCATTGGTTTTCATTGGTGTCTTTTATTGGTGTCTTTCACTATTTCGTGACATCAGGGATCTGATCCATCAGGAAGCTACCCACAACATAAAGAAGGTCTCACCCAAACCAGCCTTGTCACAGATAGGGTGTTGTACCAGTTGTGTTTCAGTATCTGCAGCTCCCAGTCATATCATCTTTGTCTATTTGGAGAATGCATGAATTCCCATTTTACTACCAAACCACTAAATCATATTCCAGCTCCATTTTCATAGGAGAGTTTAACAATTGGCACAGGAGAAGCATCTGAGAATTAGAAGAAGGTAAGCTGTTCTAATTCACTTAATGCTCCTTCTTTTGAAAAAATTATCTCAGTAAGTCTTTCTGCCTTGAGGCTTTCCCAGCGGTTCACTGCTTTGCGTGAATTGAGTCAGACTGATCAAGAATATTCAGCACTCAATCCTTTCCATCGTGAATTAACTTAACTGAACTGCAACCGAATGTAACAAAATCTCCCAAAGACTTCGCAGGAACGTTATCAAGCTAATTTTGATACTGAACTACATAACGCATATTCAGGCAAGTGACCAAAACCTTGGACAAGGATGTAAGTTTTAGAGAGTGTTTTATGGGGTGTTTTATAGGGAGAGGGATAGAATCCAAGAGATTTAAGGAGGAATTACAGGGTGAGGTAGCTGAAGATGTGGAGCTCCAGGCTGCCATCCAAGAAAGCATGTGGGCATTGGATGGAAACAGTGAAGGCTGGACTTCCCACTCTTGATGACCCTCATTATCCAGGCTTACCAATGGAGTATAAACACCAGTAATCCAGAGATCCAGGATAATACTCTGAAGACCCATGTTCAAATCCCATTACGGCACAGGGTGGAATTTGAATTCAATCAATATAAATCTGGATTTAAAAGTGTAATGAAGAGCGTGAAAACATTGTCGATTTCCATGAAAACCCCATCTGATTGACCAATGTCCCTCAGGGAAGAAAATTTGCCATCCTTACCTGGTGCGGCCTACCTATAACTACAGACTCACAGCAATGTGATTGGTTCTTAACTGCCTTCTAAAATAGCATAGCATGTCACCCAGTTGTATCAAACCGCTAAAGAGCGGGATTGAAACCGGATGGGCAACACATATTGAGCTAGGCATTGAAATGAGAGTGGCAATCTCAGCCCTGTCGACTCAACAAACTCATCGTTACTAACATCTGGGGACTAGTTCCAAAATTGGTTGTCTCACAGATTAGTCAAACAACAGCCTGACATATTCAGATTTATGGAATTATACCTGTCCCACTTGTCTAGTGAGCCCTCAATGTGGACTCTGGACTTCATGATGCCTCATGACATCAGGTCAAATATTAGCAAAGAAACCTTCTGCCAATGAATGTACTGCCGCCCCTTCAGCACTGCTCCATTTTAAACATCACTCGGACGAAGCTCTTAGACCTTTTGGCATATCATGAGTTCGCCGGCCATCAAACACCTAACCATTCTAATCCCATTTCCCAGCACTTGGTCCATAGCCTTGCATGCTTTGACATTCAAGTGCTCATCTAACTGCTTCTTGTGAGGGTTCCATCCCTCTACCACCACTTCAGGCAGTGAGTTCCAGATTCCCACTACACTCTGAGTGAAAGGTTTTTTTTCTCAAATCCCCTCCCAATCTCCTGCCCCTTACTTTAAATCTATGCCCCCTAGTTACTGACACCCTCTACTAAGGAGAAAGTTTTCTTGCTATCAATCCTATAAATATCCCTCAGTCTTCTTCCCTCAGAATTCTCTGTTCTAAGGAAAGCAACCACAGCTGAATCAGCCTCTCTTTACAGCTGAAACACTTCAGCCCAGCAACATCGTAATGAATCTCAAATGCACACAGCACTCTAGCTGTGGCCGAACAAGTGTTTTATACAATTTCATCATTGCCTTCCTGCTCCAGTATTCCTATATTTTTATAATGTTGAAAATTGCCCAGGTATGTCCTGGACTTAAAAGCAGGACGAGTCCAATCTGGCCAATTACCATTCCATTAGTCTACTCTTGATTATCAGTAAAGTGATGGAAAGGGTCATCAACGGTGCTAACAAAGTGGTACTTGCTTAGCAATAGTGTGTTCACCTGACACTCACTTTGTGTTTCGTGAGAGTCAGTCAGCTCCTGGCCTCATTACAGCCTTGATTCACACATGGACAAAGAGCTAAATGCAAGAGGTGAGGTCAGAGCGATTGCCCTTGACATCAAGACAGCATTTGATCAAGTATTGCACCAAGAAGCCCTAGCAAAACTGGAATCAATGGGAATCAGGGTGGAAAGTGCCCACTGGTTAAAGTGGCACAAAGGAAGATGGCTGTTGTGGTTGGAGGTCAATTGTCTCAGCTACAGGACATCACTACAGGAGTTCCTCAGGGTAGTGTCCTAGACCCAACCATCACCAGCTGCTTTATCAATAACCTTCCTTCTATCATAAGGTGAGAAGTTGGATGTTTGCTGATGGCTGCACAATGTTCAGCACCACTTGTGAATCCTCAGATAATGAAGCAGTCCATGTCCAAGTGCAGCAAGACCTGGACAATATCCATGCTTGGGTTGACAAGTTACGTTTATGCCACACAAATGCCAGGCAATCATCCCCTCTAATAATTATTGCGCCTTGCCATTCAGTGTCAATACATCACTGAATCCCTGCACTACTTACGCAAGTGTCAACGGTGTGCACCATGTACAGGTTTCACTGCAGGAAGTTACCAAGTCTCCTTCAACAGCATCTTCCAAACATTGATCGCTGCCATCTAGAAATCTAATTGCAGCAGATGCACGGAAACACCACCACTTGAAAGTTCCCCCCCAAACCAAGAAACATCCTGACTTGGAAATATGTCACCGTTCCTTCGCGATCACTGGCAAAAGTCCAGAATCCCTCCATAAAAGCACACCTACACCACTTGGGCTGCAGCAGTTCAAGAAGACAGCTTCCCACCAAGGGCAATTAGGGATGGGCAATCAATGGTATTCTAGCCAGCAATGCCCACTTGCCATGAATGAAGAAAAAAGCTTGCGCATTACTCTGTTTCCCTGGACATCCCAAAGGCCTTTACATTCAATATAAGCATTCTTGAAGCAAAGTCATTGTTACCTGCGGGAACACAGCAGATAAATTATGCATGGGAGCATCCCACAGGAAATAAGTTGGACAATCAGTGAATCTGTATCAAGTTGTGCTGATCGAGGGAGATATGTGTCCAAGTCCTAAGGCAACAGGGTGACTGGTACCTGTAGACCAAAGTGAGTCAGTACCTTTATAAAAGGGGGGAGGTAAAATGGAATAGGAGGACTTCCATATTGTAGCAAAGCTGTGTTTCCAAGATCTTTCTTTTTACAGATTTTACCATTTAACTGAATTTTACACATTTCAGGCTTTCGCTGTTAAAATACGCAATTACCAATAATGGATTGTGTCTCCATGTGACCTTGGTTGATGTTAATAAAGCTGGGCTTTTCAAAGGTTATAAAGAAAACAATTTCCACTTTCTCGTCTTTTTCTACTGAATATTGCTTTTAACAATATAGATTCACGAACAAGGTTAAAAAATGGCACATTTGTTACCATTTGAAAGCGTGGCCATTTTAACAGCTGATGGACGGTTCACACAAATGGGAACAATTAATGTAATTGCGAATTTCAGCAGAGACAGGCTTATTATCCCTTTTGTAAATTGATCCAATTTCTGGATCAATCATTGATTGTACAAAAGGGTAAGTCAATCATTTTAACCTCTATTTCAAATAAAGGGAGAGATTTAGCATTAAGCATTTTTCTTTCAAAGGGCAATATTGCACTCAAGACCCTTTTAAAGAGGATGTTTCACATACAGGATCGGTTTTAAAAAGGCAGGATCCAGATTTTAACACAAGTGATGACAGTTACAAATAGGGATACATTTCAGCCTAAGTAAACCTGCTGATTTTCTCCTGGGATCCAATGATAACCTGCTCTTTTCAGCAGGCGAATAGAACAACCACAGGAAGGTGTCTTAAATATTCTGATGACATAATTGGCGGGAGCACTGGATACGGTTTAGGCTCCATTTTATTGAGCCGATGCTGCTCGGCATGAGGAAATACTAATAAAGATTTGAATTTTTTCCACCTGTATTAATGTTAGAACAGAAGATGTGAAGGGGTAATTTGTGAGAGGTGTTCAAAATTGAGAAAGGATGGGATAGAGTTGACGGGTGAGTCTGATTCCAATAGTCGGGAGGTCTAAGATTGGAGACTGTGAAAATTAGAGGTCATGTAAGAGATTTAGGACAGAGAGCAGGAATGAGTTATTTTTAAAAACAGAAAGTGGTGCCACAGTGGAATTCACTTACATGCGTTAGCGATTGAAGCAGAGATCTTGTTAACATTTGAAAATATAATAGATAGATGCTCTAAAGGAAGGAGAAAGGAACAGATATGGGAATAGGTGGACACTTGGGATTAAGTACAACTGCTCCAGTGGAGCAGATATGCCAACATGGACTGGTTTCAGTCTAACGAGGCGACACGGTGGCACAGTGGTTAGCACTGACGCTCACAGCTCCAGGGTCCCAGCTTCAATTCTGGCCTCGGCTGACTGTCTGTGTGGAGTTTGCACTTTCCCCCGTGTCTGCGTGGGTTTCCTCCGGGTGCTCGGTTTTTTCCCACAGTCCAAAGATGTGCGTGTTAGGTGGATTGGCCATGCTAAATTGCCCCTCAGTGTCCAAAAAGGTTAGGTTGTGTTACTGGGTCATGGGGATAGGGCAGAGGGATGGGCTTAAATAGGGTGCTCTTTCCAAGGGCCAGTGCAAACTCAATGGGCTGAATGGCCTCTTTCTGCACTGTATGACTTGATTCAATGTTAATGTCAATTACTTGTCCTTACAGTTTGATAGAGGGCAGTTTAGCTCAGTTGGCTCCGGACAGCTGCTTTGTGATGTACGCCAACAGTATCAGTTCAATTCCTGTACCACTTGAGGTTATTCATGAAGGCCTTGCCTTCTCAAAATTGCCGCTTGCCTGAGGTGTGGAGATCCTCAGGTTAAATCACCACCAGGCAGCTCTCCTCATGAAAGGGAAAAGCAGCCTATGATCATCTGGGATCATGACTGGTTCTAGTTGAGAAAATCGTTATTCTGATAAATTAGGCGCATTCCAAACACTGAGTTTGAAATTTTAGGGAAAAATTATACAGTTAATATTATTTGCAAGGAGATTTGTCTTCTCAGCAAAGTATTTGGCATGGGTATTGCCCTGCAGGATGTTTCTCCATTGGGGAGATTAATCAAGAGGCCGAATTGCTGGTGAAGTTGTGCCACTTATTGAAGGCACAAGCTGAAGACAGACCCCTCGAGGTCTGTGTTCAGTTCAATGTCACTTTTTTTTAAGGACATTTTATTCCAAACATATGTATCACAGACAAAATACTTAAAAACAGACACTCCCATTCCCCCGCAACGAACAGCTACTGAAATAACGTCATCAGCGGCCTCCACTGCACATCAAAACCCTATTCTGATCCCCTCAACTTGAAATTAATCTTCTCCGTTGTACAAGACCCCCAGCCAGGCCGCAACCCCCCGCGGAATATCTGATCTCCAATTCAACGGGATCCTCCACCCAGCAATCAGAGAAACAAAGACCCCTTTCTCCTCCAGCAACTCTGGCTCCTCCGAAACTCTCAAAATCGCCACTGTAGGGTCTGGCCTGACCTCAGCCCCCAGCTTGTCTCGCCCCACAAGCTTCCCCTCCGAAAACATATCCGTAACCCGCTCCAGTCCCGCCTCGCTCCACCTCCCATACATCCCACCTCCCCCCCCTCCCCAGTCCACCCTGTTGCCACTGCCAGATTAAACCTGTGATTTTCTCCAACTCAACTCAAAATCCTTCCTCAACTGGTTCCATATCTTAATGGTCGACTGCACCCCTGGACTCTTCGTATACGTCCCCAGGACTAACGGTGACGGGGCCGCCAGCAGGGCCCTCTAGAGCATCTGCAGGACTGTGTCCAGCGCTGCCACAGTCAAGGGGGGGGGGGGGTAACGTCCTGCTGGCAGGGGGGACTTTGGCTGGGGCTGGGGAGAATGGTAGCGGGTGGGCCGGGGGTGGCGCGAGGGGTTTACAGGGGAACAGTGTTTGGCAGGCCGGGTCCACTCATGGCCGGCACCATGTTGTACGGTGCGGCCGCCACGGACCTCGCCATTCTTCGTCCGTATTGGCAAGTAAAGCCGGGAGCTTTACGTGGCGTGGCTGCTAGCCCCCCACCAGACGGAGCATTGGTGCGGGGGAGGTGCCGACTTTTTGGTCGGAAGATCAGCTGCATCCTCTGGACGTCGCCACAGAATCGACAAATCCAGCCCATAAACTCAGTCCATGACAACATGGTTAAATGATAATTTGGCTATAATACCGGTAGGCTAATATCTATCAAGTATACCTCAGCATTATTCAGCTTCTTCTGGCGATGGGAAGAAATTTGATTTAAAAAGAACACCCCTTCTTTCAAAGGACCATGTTAGTTCATTGACTAAATCTCCAAAGAGTTTTCAGCAGTCACTCAAGATACATGAAAATGTAAGAACAACAGAGCAGATCAAACTCTATTCTACAACAACTTGTAATTCAGGAGATTGGATGACATAACAGAAAGAGCTAATGCTTTCATTATTGTAAGAGTCACAAAATAATGTTTTGACAACAGAGTTTTAGCATTTCAGTGACTGGTTGAAGTTATCAAAGTATTTCATTTTTGAAAAATTGGTACAACTGGGGTAATTTGCTCTGATGTGTTATCAACATTATAAACACAGCAGGAGAATGGTGTCTCATTGCTATTTCTGGATAAATCAAAAAAAGCATTCTAAATGATTGTGCTTATAATTTCACTGAGAGAATCTTCCTGTTATGATGACAGTAGTAGTAACCAGAAGACATCTTTTCTGATCCACCCCTCCCACCCACCTCACCAAGATGAGGAGAATTTGTTTTTTTACTCAAAGGGTGATAATTCTTTGGAAGTCTCTACCCCAGAGGGTTGTGGAACTTCAGTCATTGAGTGTGTTTAAAACAGAGATTGACAGATTTCTAAGTACCAACGACATGAAGGGATACGGGGATTGTGTGGGGAAAAAGGCATAGAAGTGGATGATCATCTATTATCGTGTTGAATTGTTGAGCAGGCTCAATGGGATGAATGGGCTGCTCCTGTGGGTGGGATTGTCTCATCCCGTGGCAGAGTGTCCACTCCATCGTAAACGCCGCTGTGTTTTACAACGGCGTGAACGGGCCGCTGCCAGGACTAATTCTGGCCCCTACAGGAGCAGACTCAAAAACAGCTTCTTCCCCACTGTCATCAGATTCCTAAATGACCCTCTTATGGACTGACCTCATTAACACTATACCCTGTATGCTTCATCCGATGCCAGTGCTTATGTAGTTACATTGTATACCTTGTGTGGCCCTATTATGTATTTTCTTTTCTTCCCTTTTCTTCCCATGTACTTAATGATCTGTTGAGCTGCTCGCAGAAAAATACTTTTCACTGTACCTCGGTACACGTGACAATAAACAAATCCAAATCCACATCCAACGTGGCGCAGGACTACAGGGGCCGGCGCGTAGGAAAGGAGGCCGTCCGGCCGGCCCCTGGGGTCAGGCCGCATCAGAGCCCCCCCCCCCCACCCCTGGGGTCGGCGCCCCCTCCCCACCCACAGGCCGCCACCCGAGCCTTCCACGCTGAGTTCCCGCCGGCGCCGTTCTAACCTACTCTCAGCCGGCGGGTTCAACGTTTCCATGACGGCCGCTTGGCCCATCCCAGCCCGTGAATCGGTGGGTCGGCCACATAGAGCGGCCCGCGACTGGCCCGCAACCGGCACCGCGCCAAACACACCGGTGCCAATGGCGCCGATTCTCCACTCGGTGGAAAATTGCGTGCCGGCGTCAGGCAGCGTGGCCCAGTCGCGGGGATTCTCCGGCCCGGCGCCGGGCTGAGAGAATCTCACCCTATGTTCCTACTCTTTTGTTCCTTATTAATACTGGGGATGCTCAAGAGGCTGCCGTTTGGTGAGCATAGCTATCTCAGATAGTTATAGGGTTGGGGTGATTCCAAAGCTGGTCGAAGTGCAGGCATTGTGCTGTCTTTCGTGTTGAAAGAATTGTGTTTTCTGGCTTTAAAACGCTTCTTCATTATTTTCGTACATTTCCCCTTTCAGTAGGCGTGGTCTGGGGCCTCTGACGTCATGATGCTCATGACGTTAAGCGTAGGAATGGATTGCGCATGCGCAAATCACTTTTCTTTTACTGTGCGGTCTTTTCGCAACTGCGCATGCATGGCTTCTTACGCATACGTAAAATACTGTTTTACCTGTTCGCGTCTTCTGGGGAACTGCGCATGTGCAGACTGGGCCCTGGATACACGCAAACATAGAGCATAGAACATAGAACGATACAGCGCAGTACAGGCCCTTCGGCCCTCGATGTTGCACCGACATGGAAAAAATCTAAAGGCCATCTAACCTACACTATGCCCTTATCATCCATATGCTTATCCAATAAATTTTTAAATGCCCTCAATGTTGGCGTGTTCACTACTGTAGCAGGTAGGGCATTCCACGGCCTCACCACTCTTTGCGTAAAAAACCCACCTCTGACCTCTGTCCTATATCTATTACCCCTCAATTTAAGGCTATGTCCCCTCGTGCTAGCCACCTCCATCCGCGGGAGAAGGCTCTCGCTGTCCACCCTATCTAACCCTCTGATCATTTTGTATGCCTCTATTAAGTCACCTCTTAACCTTCTTCTCTCTAACGAAAACAACCTCAAGTCCATCAGCCTTTCCTCATAAGATTTTCCCTCCATACCAGGCAACATCCTGGTAAATCTCCTCTGCACCCGTTCCAAAGCTTCCACATCCTTCCTATAATGAGGCGACCAGAACTGTACGCAATACTCCAAATGCGGCCGTACTAGAGTTTTGTAGAACTGCAACATGACCTCATGGCTCCGGAACTCAATCCCTCTACCAATAAAGGCCAACACACCATAGGCCTTCTTCACAACCCTATCAACCTGGGTGGCAACTTTCAGGGATCTATGTACATGGACACCGAGATCCCTCTGCTCATCCACACTACCAAGAATTTTACCATTAGCCAAATATTCCGCATTCCTGTTATTCTTTCCAAAGTGAATCACCTCACACTTCTCCACATTAAACTCCATTTGCCACCTCTCAGCCCAGCTCTGCAGCTTATCTATGTCCCTCTGTAACCTGCAACATCCTTCCGCACTGTCTACAACTCCAACGACTTTAGTGTCGTCTGCAAATTTACTCACCCATCCTTCTGCGCCCTCCTCTAGGTCATTTATAAAAATGACAAACAGCAACGGCCCCAGAACAGATCCTTGTGGTACGCCACTCGTAACTGAACTCCATTCTGAACATTTCCCATCAACTACCACTCTCTGTCTTCTTTCAACTAGCCAATTTCTGATCCACATCTCTAAATCACCCTCAATCCCCAGCCTCCGTATTTTCTGCAATAGCCGACCGTGGGGAACCTTATCAAACGCTTTACTGAAATCCATATACACATCAACTGCTCTACCCTCGTCTACCTGTTCAGTAACCTTCTCAAAGAACTCGATAAGGTTTGTGAGGCATGACCTACCCTTCACAAAACCATGCTGACTGTCCCTAATCATATTATTCCTATCTAGATGATTATAAATCGTATCTTTTATAATCCTCTCCAAGACTTTACCCACCACAGACGTTAGGCTCACCGGCCTATAGTTACCGGGGTTATCTCTACTCCCCTTCTTGAACAAAGGGACCACATTTGCTATCCTCCAGTCCTCTGGCACTATTCCTGTAGCCAATGATGACCTAAAAAATCAAAGCCAAAGGCTCAGCAATCTCTTCCCTGGCTTCCCAGAGAATCCTAGGATAAATCCCATCCGGCCCCGGGGATTTATCTATTTTCACCTTGTCCAGAATTGCCAACACTTCTTCCCTACGCACCTCAATGCCATCTATTCTAATAGCCTGGGTCTCAGCATTCTCCTCCACAATATTATCTTTTTCTTGAGTGAATACTGACGAAAAGTATTCATTTAGTATCTCGCTTATCTCCTCAGCCTCCACACACAACTTCCCACCACTGTCCTTGACTGGCCCTACTCTTACCCTAGTCATTCTTTTATTCCTGACATACCTATAGAAAGCTTTTGGGTTTTCCTTGATGCTACCTGCCAAAGACTTCTCATGTCCCCTCCTTGCTCGTCTGAGCTCTCTCTTTAGATCCTTCCTCGCTTCCTTGTAACTATCAAGCGCCCCAACTGAAACTTCACGCCTCATCTTCACATAGGCCTCCTTCTTCCTCTTAACAAGAGATTCCACTTCTTTGGTAAACCACGGTTCCCTCGCTCGACCCCTTCCTCCCTGCCTGACTGGTACATACTTATCAAGAACATGCAATAGCTGTTCCTTGAACAAGCTCCACATATCCAGTGTGCCCAACCCTTGCAGCCTACTTCTCCAACATACACATCCTAAGTCATGTCTAATGGCATCATAATTGCCCTTCCCCCAGCTATAACTCTTGCCCTGCGGGGTATACTTATCCCTTTCCATCACTAACGTAAAGGTCACCGAATTGTGGTCACTGTTTCCAAAGTGCTCACCTACCTCCAGATCTAACACCTGGCCTGGTTCATTACCCAAAACCAAATCCAATGTGGCCTCGCCTCTTGTTGGCCTGTCAACATATTGTGTCAGGAAACCCTCCTGCACACATTGTACAAAGAACGACCCATCTAATGTACTCGAACTATATCTTTTCCAGTCAATATTTGGAAAGTTAAAGTCTCCCATAACAACTACCCTGTTACTTTCGCTCTTTTCCAGAATCATCTTCGCCATCCTTTCCTCTGCATCCCTAGAACTATTAGGTGGCCTATAGAAAACTCCCAACAGGGTGACCTCTCCTTTCCTGTTTCTAACCTCAGCCCATACTACCTCAGAAGAAGAGTCCCCATCTAGCATCCTTTCCGCCACCATAATACTGTCCTTGACTAGCAGCGCCACACCTCCTCCTCTTTTGCCCCCTTCTCTGAGCTTACTAAAACACCTAAACCCCGGAACCTGCAACAACCATTCCTGTCCCTGCTCTATCCATGTCTCTGAAATGGCCACAACATCGAAGTCCCAGGTACCAACCCATGCTGCCAGTTCCCCTACCTTATTTCGTATACTCCTGGCATTGAAGTAGACACACTTCAAACCACCTACCTGAACACTGGCACCCTCCTACAAAGTCAAATCTGTGCTCCTGACCTCTATACTCTCAATCTCCCGTACCCCAAAACTACAATCCAGGTTCCCATGCCCCTGCTGAATTAGTTTAAACCCCCCCCAAAGAGCACTAACAAATCTCCCCCCCAGGATATTGGTGCCCCTCAGGTTCAGATGTAGACCATCCTGTCTATAGAGGTCCCACCTTCCCCAGAAAGAGCCCCAGTTATCCAGAAATCTGAATCCCTCCCGACTGCACCATCCCTGTAGCCACGTGTTTAATTGCTCTCTCTCCCTATTCCTCATCTCACTATCACGTGGCACGGCAACAACCCAGAGATAACAACTCTGTTTGTTCTCGCTCTGAGCTTCCATCCTAGCTCCCTAAAGGCCTGCCTGACATCCTTGTCCCCTTTCCTACCTATGTCGTTAGTGCCAATGTGGACTACGACTTGGGGCTGCTCCCCCTCCCCCTTAAGGACCCGGAAAACACGATCCGAGACATCACATACCCTTGCACCTGGGAGGCAACATACCAAACGTGAGTCTCTCTCGCTCCCACAAAATCTCCTATCTGTGCCCCTGACTATTGAGTCCCCAATTACTAATGTTCTACTCCTTTCCCCCCTTCCCTTCTGAGCAACAGGGACAGACTCCGTGCCAGAGGCCCGTACCCCATGGCTTACCCCTGGTAAGTCGTCGCCCCCACAAGTATCCAAAACGGTATACTTGTTACTCAGGGCTGCCAATCAAAAATACCGTTTGCTTCTCTGCCTAGTGGTGAGTATAAGCGCCAGTTTTACCGATTTCTTTCGTGTTTACCTCCCAGTAGTTTTCAAACTTGTCCAGGATTGTCTGGAAGTCTTTTTTTTTCCTGCCCTTTGGAATATTTGAAGGAGTTGCAGATCTCTGTTGCATGCTCACCCGCAATGGTGAGTAGAAGAGCTATCTTTTTAGCACCGGCCACGCCATTTAGGTCGGCTGCTTCCAGGTAAAGCTGAAATCTCTGCTTGAATGCACACCAGTTGGCGCTAAGATTTCCGTGGTACCTGAGTTGCTGAGGAACCGGAATCTCGATCATCTTGCCAGAGTGCTGTTGCTGGTTGTCACGGATCTTGTTGAGTTGAACTAAATAGATGGAACAGGCACACCTGGTACCATGTTGTGTTATGCTTCTTCGTGTAGCATAAGCTGCTTCCTTGATGTATGCTTTGACAAATGTCCAGACTTTGTAATGAGTTCAATATGTTTATTGAACTATTAACACAGTTCTTAAATGAGTTCGACTCTCCTGCTAATCTAACTTTAGTAACTCAGTCTAACTAAACCAGTCTGCTCTAAGCTACGAGCTGGGTGTGATGCTTCTGATCAACCCTGATGTACTCTCAAGATGTCTGTCTGTGGAAAGAGACAGAGCATGCGTGCCCTGTCCTTTTATATGGGTTGTGAAGTGCCCCCTTGTAGTAATGCCACCTCTGGGTGTCTTGACTGCTCGTTGGTTGTGTCATATTCTAAATGTTCATTAGCTGGATGTTTGCATATCATAACATCTCCGGTGCTCCCTCTAGTGTTTTCTTAGTTGTAGTATATTTACATTGACCCTTGTGTATATACGGTGATGCATATGACCACAATGCCCAACGGTTAGGTGGGGTTGCGGTGAAGTGGGCCTAGATGGGGTGCTCTTTCAGAGATTCTGGTGCAGACTCAATGGGCCGAATGGCCTCTGTGTGCACTGTAGGGATTTTATGATTGTACGCCATTTCAGGTGAAAAGATGACACCAGGATTGTGAACATTCCAGTTCATCCATGGCTATTTTTTGGGATGGAGTCGGTGATGAGAGAACATAGTTTGTGACAGGGTTTGCAGACAATGAAGATTATCTTCTCAATATTTAGTTAGAGGAAATTCCTATTCACCCAGGCCAGATGACGGCACAATGGCACAGTGGTTAGCACTGCTGCTTCATAGCACCAGCGACCCGAGTTCGATTCCGGTCTTGGGTGACTGTCTATGCAGAGTTGCACATTCTCCTCATGTCTGCATGGGTTTCCTCCAGATGCTCTTGTTTCCTTCCACAGTCCAAAGATGTGCCGGTTAGGTGGATTGGCCTTGCTAAATTGCTCCTTAGTGTCCAAAAATGTGGAGTTCAGGTGGGATTATGCGTATAGAATGGGAGAGTGGGCCTGAGCAAGGTGTTCTTTTGGAGAGCCGGTACAGACTTAATGGGCTGAATGGCCTCCTTCTGCACTGTGGGGATTCTATGTTAAGTGAGCAATCTAATAATCTAAAGACAATGAAGGCATTAAGTGAGGTGGTGGTGGGGTAATAATAATAATCTTTATTGTTACAAGTCAGCTTACATTAACAGTACAATGAAGTTACTGTGAAAAGCCCCTAGTCCCCACATTCCAGCGCCTGTTCGGGTACACAAAGATATCTTGTCGTTACCACGGTCTGAATTGCAACAATGACCGTGTTGAATACGTATCGGCATGTGCTCCCGACACTCTCAGAAACACCATGCTATCTAACTTGACTTTGTTGCAATCCGGAGCCTCAGTGGGGAATGCCCAGCTGAGCAGCTGAGGCCGCACATTCCCATTTCCTGCACTGAGGTGCTCCCCTCGCCAAATTTCTCACCATAGGAGATTGGGAGGCCATTTAAAAATCACCTCCCAATCTCTCAACCCCCCCCGACATGACTCCCGGAGCCCCCCAAATCCCCAACTCACCTATTGGTGGGGTCCCCCTGCGCCCCATCTCACATGGGCAGGGCACCCCCAGACCTGATCCCAGCACGGGAAAAATGCCTGCCTTGCACCTCAGCACTGCCAGCATCCCTGCCAGCTGGAAGTGCCTCCTGGACACCCTTGTAGTGCCAGGCTGGCACCCAGATTGCAGTCCCCAGCTAAGAGTTCCAAGGTGCCACACTGGCAGTATCACGGTGGCACTATCAGTGCAAGGGTGCCTCCCTGCCTGGAGGGGCAACCACCTGGGGTCCTCCAATCCCCTGGGAGACCCCATCAAGTGCCATTCATACGGTCCCCATTTATGGGCACCAGCACCAGAACAGCAATCACCTGAGGTCTCCTAGGGGTTAGATCGCAGGGCCTCGGTAGATCAGGCAAGTGCATATTAGAGTGAGACTAGCTGTATGATACTGATCCCGCCCAAAATGGATGGAATTCAGAACGCATCATCTCATGAGATCCCATTAGATCTCGCGAGGCACGGCGAGTCAGGTAGATCCCGGAAGAGGGATCACCCGGCAACCTCCGACCATGCCGCACCCCTGTTCGAGCGGGCAGATCATGCTAAACATCTTTTGCAAATCTACACTTCTGACCCTTAATTGACGTGTGCATTCCGAGATGATTCACTTTTTTTTGTCATACTATGGTCCACTGCTACAGTTGACTAATTGCTCTACAGTTACCTGGATTATCACTTTTTGCTTTATTAAGTACAACATATTATGGTAAACCTCCATCATCCAACACAACTCCTGTTCTTGTAAAACTGTGGTCAGAGCTTGTGCGGTTTTCTCTGGAATGCATGTCCTCAGTACCCAATCTGCTTTCTAGTTTGAATTATACTAATATTTTCAGTATAACTACTTTTCCAATAGTATTCCAATCAAATTGCTTTACTTCATCCACGCGTAAGCTTCCATTCCCAATATCATAAGCGATTATAAAAACTGAGGCAAAATTCTCATTTAAATCATCCTTCATCCTTAAATTTTGTCATCTCTGATCAGCTGCAAGCCTTGTTTGACTTAGGTGTGCGGTAACACAGTGGTTACATTATTGGACTAGTACTTCAGAGGCCGAACTAATGACATAGGGACATTTTGATGGGGGACGTGCACACAGCAGCTGTAATTTAAATTCAGTTAAAGAAATCTGGAATTAAAAGCTAGCTATCAGTAATGGGGACCACCAAGCTACCAGAATGTGGCAGAATAAAATCTGATTCTCTAATACCCTTTAGGGAACGAAATCTGCTGTCCTTGGCAAGTCTAGCCCATGTGTAACTCCTGTGCCCTTCTCGAGGGCAATTCGGGATGGCTAATAAATGCTGGCCTTGCCACAACACCTTTGAGTGAATATAAAGCGAGTGGCTTCTTTGTTTGTAGAAGGCCTAACTATTTCCCTTGAGGCGACCTGTCAGTCTTCCTTCAAGTCTCTTTGTGACTTCTCTAATCTCATTTTTCTCACCTTCTAGCCTTCCTTTACTTTTGATCATTAGGCCGGTATTTATTATGTGCCTCGCTGAAAAAAAAAAGAATTTTCCTGCTCATCCAAGGAATTCCAGTTTAAGCTGCATCGCCAATATTTCTTCAGGGAATATGTCTCGTCCGCTTCCTAATGATTTCCTGTTTGAACAACCACTCTATTGATCTAGCGGAAACTGTAGAAGGTTGAATATTTTCATTGTTCCTCTGCAGTTAATTAGTATAATAGCCCTGATATCGTTTGAATGAAATCTCATGATTCTCCATTCTATTAAAGCCCCTTGAGTTGTTTGCTAGATAACATGTCTGCAATAATTTTGCTGGGAAACATAAATTTTGGAAGATAATGCCACAGAACTGGTGACATTTCCAGTGCTTAACTTTTACATTTCCATTTGAAATGATATTTTTTCATCTGATACAGTCACACAGAGCAGCAAACAGTAAAAAAAACCAGGATTAGCCTTTGATCAGTTTAGAATAAGTAGATGGCTTTTTAAGCTAAAAGGAAAATGGAGCGGGGGAGGGGAAGTTCAACCCTCATTTAATAACATGTTGGGGGCGGGGAGGAAAGAGGGGGAAATTTATATCAAAACACAACCCCAGGACGTTTCTGATACGACAAAGAAATCTTCAGAGTTTAAAACTAGGGGCGTGATCTAACTAAATTAAAACAAGAGGTGCCGTTCTGGGCGGTATCCGGATTGTGGCAGAGGCATAACGGCCGTTGGGAATCCCGGGTGAAACCTCTCTGGAAATCTATCGGCCGCGTCCCACTCCGATTCCGGCGGGACATGACAGGTAGATTGCTCCCGAGCGGTCTTCGTTGCTGAACTATTTTGAAATAGTTTCAGAGTTTATAAATTATTTTCAACAAGAAGGCCTTCTTGGAATTCACCAGAGACAGAAAGTTACAGCAATATGAATAAACCACCTTTATATAGAGCATTATATAAATGTAGAAAGTGCTGGGAAATACCCCTCAGGTCTGGTCTGGCAGCATCTGACACATTTTGTCCCATGTTATTTGATACTATGTTATAAGGGATAAATCTTCTGTATGTAACGAAGAGAAGGAATTGATCTAAGCATTTTATAACATCATCAGCAATCATTTCTACTATATCCCAAAAATGTAATAGTTTTTTCAATATCTGTATATGTGTGACTTTATCTAACATCTGTATCTCTCATTATACCTGTGTGTGTGTCTCTGCATCTAAAGCTGCTATCTACCACTCAACACTATAAAGCTCTACATGCAGTGTTTTAGAAAGTATCTTTATTTTCTTCCTTCCTTCCAGCAACCATTTTTCTGACAAACTCTTAATGAACATGAATCATCAAGTGCTAAATCCTTTTCAACCAAGTATGAGATAAACTGGCTGGCCTGTCATGATATCAATGTCACTTGCCCCTCAGAGAATTCAGAAAGTGGGCAGTGAGTTGTTCCAGCAGTGTCAATGGAGCAGTGAATGTGTTAACTCACTCTTCTTTGTGTGCTATGATTGATTGGTCTATTTGACTTGCTTTGGAATGTATTTGTCTCGCAACACATGGATATAAGGGGAATAGAGCATTGCAAAACTAAGAGAGGAAGAATGAGGTGGAGTTTTTAATTTACATCTTAAAACCCCATCATTGAGAACATTAAACAATAAGAGTCTTAAGTCATATGTTATTTAATAACATGAATGTTTACTTAAGTAACTACATCTCAAATATCTACCTCATTTTTGGCCACCATAATTTCCATGGACAATAAATATTGTTCAAAAGAGAGGCTTAGTAAATAATAATCTTTATTAGTGTCACAAGTAGGCTTACATTAACACTGCAATGTTAATGTGAAAATCTCCTCGTCGCTACACTCCGGCGCCTGTTCGGGTACACTGAGGGTGGATTCAGAATGTCCAATTCACTTAACAAGCGGGTCTTTCGGGACTTGCGGGAGGAAACCGGAGCACCCGGAGGACACCCATGCAGACACGGAGAATGTGCAGACTACAGGTTTAACCCGGGTCCCTGGCACTATGAAGTAACAGTGCTACTAACTGTGCTACCGGGCCGCCCTAATTAGCTGAACGGTTACAATATCCCATAATACTACCCAAGTGTGATGCTACTCTTTTGGGTCAAATTATTTTTGCCATAATTTTCTGAATGTAGATAGCAGTGTTCCTTAAGATGGAAACAGATAGATTTCTAGACTCTAAAGTACTTTCTGCTGAAAACAAAAAGCAGAAATGAGAGCACTTAACTGCCTTTGTTGGGGTCTCTCCTATGGAGCTGGTCTCTAGTGATGATCTCACTTAAAGGGGCTCTCTAGTGGGGCTCTCTCTTCTGGAGGGTTTCTGGTGCTGGTCTCTCTGATGGGGGGCTTCCTGATGGGGATCTCTCTTATGGAAAATTTCGAGTATAGGGTCTCTCTTATGAGGGTCTCTGGTCGGGCTCCCTGTAAAGGGGCGGCTTCCTGGTGGGGGCCTCTGTTATGTGGGGTCCCTAGTGAGGGTCTCTCTTATGGGAGTTCTCTGGTGGCAGTCTCTGGCTCCAAGCGTCAGACCTGTAATCGGGCTGCCCGCTCAAAATGGCGCTTGATAGCGGGACCTCAATGCAAACACAAAAGGATGCTTCAATTTCCCAATATTCCTTTACCCAGAAATATGTTTACAGGTACATAAACTAATGAAGAGTATTATCACTAGCTTGACCCAAATGCTCCTTGTATGAGGCTGGCAAAATCATTTTCTTCCAGTGAATTTTTGAGCACTCACTTGATGCTTCTCATCTAACTTACATCTCCCCCCAAGACACCCAAAAATAACTGCAAATTAAACTCACTGTTTCTGTAGCAACAACTCCAAATTGTTCATGCTATTAGTCCTACAACTGTCGATTCAGTTAACTACTGTCCAACTCAGCTTTGTGTTTTCTCTTCTTAGAGAGCTGAAAAATCCCTGTCTTCACTCTCTGACACATACCGTACTCATCCTTATCTTTCTCTTTGATTTGATTTGATTTGATTTATTGTCACATGTACTGAAGTCAATGACAAATGGTACATCGACAAAACAGTGATTGGTTACAGTGCAGAACAAGGGGCCAAACAAAGCAAATACATGAGCAAGAGCAGCATAGGGCATTGTGAAAAGTGTTCTTAAGGAAACAGATCTGTCCGAGGGGGAGTCGTTGAGGAGTCTTGTAGCGGTGGGGGAGAAGCTGTTCCTATGTCTGAATGTGCGAGTCTTCAGACTTCTGTACCTTCTACCTTCTGCCATGGAAGGGTCTGGAAGAAGGCAATGTCTGGGTGGGAGGGGTCTCTGATAATGCTGTCTGCCTTCCTAAGGCAGCAAGAGGTGTATACAGAATCAATGTGGGTGTGGCAAGTTTGTGTGATGCGTTGGGCTGAGTTCACCACAGTCTGCAGCTTTTTGCGATCTTGGGCCGAGCAGTTGCCATACCAGGCTGTGATGCAGCAGGATAGGATGCTCTCGATCGCACATCTGCAGAAGTTTGTGAGAATCGATGCAGACATGCCAAATTTCTTTAGCTTCTGTAGGAAGTAGAGATGTTGTTGGGCTTTCTTGACTGATGCATCAAGGTGAGTGCACCAGGACAGGCTGTTGGTGATGGTGACACCCAGGAACTTAAAGCTATCGACCATCTCCACTTCGGAGTCATTGATGCAGACGGGAGTGCGTGTCATCCTGCGCTTCCTGAAGTCGATGATCAGTTCCTTGGTCTTTCCAACATTCAGAGAGAGGTTGTTTTCGGTACACCATGCAACCAAGTGATTTATCTCCCTTCTGTAGTCTGACTCAACATTGTTTGAGATACGACGAGATACTCCGTGTCACTTGCTATGCAGCAGTCCAGTTTTTTTCTACTTTATATTTTTTCCCCTAATGGCTAAGCGTCCAGCCTTTTTTTAACCCATCTCTCTAACGTCAGGGCGTGTAAAAGGTCATTAAAATGATTTGTATGTACATAATATGCATATGTAAATAAAACCAAAAGACTGACCTTTCAGCCACAGGTTCATCCAGACTTCTAGGCACCAAGGCTCATAAAAGCCTTAATGAAACTGGAACCACCCTGCATTCCTCAACACAAAAATGCACAGATGTAAAAATTTAATTAAAAAACTATGGGCGCGATTCTCCGCGTCCCGCGCCGGGCCGGAGAATCGGCGCAACCGTGCCACACCACCCTGAAGCCGGCATGCGATTCTCCAAGGTGCGGAGAATCGGCGCCATTTGCGCGGGCGTGTGTGACGCGGCGCCGGCCGCAGGCCACTGGAATCGGCGGAGCCGGTGATTCTCCAGCCCGGATGGGCCAAGCGGCTGCGCGTAAAAAGCAGAGACCCGCCGGCGCTGTTCACCCCTGGTCGCTGCCAGCGGGAACTCTGCGCGAAGGGTCGGGGGGTATTAACTGAGCTCTG
Source organism: Scyliorhinus canicula (assembly GCF_902713615.1). Lineage (NCBI taxonomy): Eukaryota > Metazoa > Chordata > Chondrichthyes > Carcharhiniformes > Scyliorhinidae > Scyliorhinus > Scyliorhinus canicula. The sequence goes on from NC_052155.1 coordinate 35,860,548, forward strand.
CTTATCACACTGCTGTATAAAATCTCATTAAAATGTATTTGTATGCATATAATATTTTTATTTAAAAAACCAAAAGACTGACCTTTCAGACATTTTTAATGAATTAACAGTGCAAATTGATATACATGGGTACGATATGATAATGGAGAATTGGTAGCAGGGTGACAAAGGCTGGTAAGTGGATTTCCAAGGGTACTTGATATTTAGGAAGGACAGATAAAAAGGAAAGGAGGTGGGGTGGTGTTCTTAGTTAAGGATGATATCAGTGCGGTAGTGAAAGAGGATATGGGCTCAGAAAATTCAGATGTTGAATCAGTCTGGGAGAAGCTAAGAAGCAACAAGATGCAGAAAACATTAGTGGGAGTTGTCTATGTGCCTCCAAAAAGTAGTGGCAAGGCAAGGGATGGCCGTAAACAGGAAATTGGTGATGCATGTAACAAGGATGCTGCAGTAATCAAGGGTGACTTTAATCTACATGTAGTTTTGGCAAACCAAATTAATAACAAAACTGTGGCAGATAAATTCCTGGAGTGTGTGCTGAAGATGGTTTTATCAGACCAGTATGTTGAGGAATCAACTAAGGAACATCATACTCGATGATGCAATGAGAAGGGATTAATCAATAATCTTTAGTGGGGGGTCCTTTCGGGAACAGTGACCATAACATGGCAGAATTCTTCATTACGATAGAAGTGAAGAATCCAATTTGACACTAAGGTCCTAAATCTAGACAAAGGAAACAACAAAGGTATGAGGTAGAAGGGATGCTGAGCAGGCAGTAAAAAATGCAAATGCTATTTGCTAAATGCTACTGCCTTTATAGTGAAAGGATTCGAGTATACGAATAGGGATGATTTACTTCAATTGTGGAGGGCATTGGTAAGGCCACACCTGGAGTATTGTGTGCAGTTTTGGTGTCCTTATCTGAGGAAGGGTGTCCTTGCTATGGAGGGAGTGCACCAAAGATTTACCAGGCTGATTCCTGAAGTGGCGAGACTGTCATATGAGGAGGGACTAAATCAGTTAGGACTATATTCAGTATAGAGTTTAGACGAGTGAGAGGGGATCTCATTGAAAGTTATAAAATTCTAACAGGTTTCGACAGGGAAGATTCAGAAAGAATGTCCCGATGGTGGGAGAGCCCTGAACTAGGGGTTATAGTTTGAGGATAAAGCGGCAAACCTTTTAGGGCTTTGGTGAGGAGAAATTCCTTCACCCAGAGAATGGTTAATCTGTGGAATTCACTTGCACAAAAAGTAGTTGAGGCGAAAACGTTGTGTGATTTCAAGAAGTAATTAGATATAGCTCTTGGGGCTAAAGGGATTGAGGGACAAGGAAGGAAGATGGGATCAGGTATTGAACTTGATGATCAGCCACGATCATAATGAAAAGAAAGAGAAAGAAAAGAAAATCGCTTATTCATAGAATTTACAGTGCAGAAGGAGGCCACTCGGCCCATCGAGTCCGCACCAGCTCTTGGAAAGAGCACCCCACCCGAGGTCAACACCTCCACCCTACCCCATAACCCAGTAACCCCACCCAACACTAAGGGCAATTTTGGACACCAAGGGCAATTTATCATGGCCAATCCACCTAACCTGCACATCTTTGGACTGTGGGAGGAAACCGGAGCACCCGGAGGAAACCCACGCAGACACGGGGAGGATGTGCAGACTCCACACAGACAGTGACCCAAGCCGGAATCGAACCTGGGCCCCTGGAGCTGTGAAGCAATTATGCTATCCACAATGCTACCATGCTGCCCCTATTGTCATGAGTAGGCTTCAATGAAGTTACTGTGAAAAGCCCCTAGTCGCCACATTCCGGCGCCTGTCCGGGAAGGCTGGTACGGGAATCGAACCGTGCTGCTGGCCTGCTTGGTCTGCTTTAAAAGCCAGCGATTTAGCCCAGTGAGCTAAACCAGCCCCTAAAGCCCCTAGTCGCCACATTCCGGCGCCTGTTTAGGGAGGCTGGTACAGGTATTGAACCTGCGCTGCTGGCCTTGTTCTGCTTTGCAAGCCATCTGTCTAGCCCACTGTGCTAAACTAGCCCCACAGCAAAAAATGAAAATTGCTTATTGTCACGAGTAGGCTTCAACTGAAGTTATTGTGAAAAGCCCCTAGTCGCCACATTCCGGCGCCTGTTCGGTGAGGCTGTTACGGGAATCGATCCGTGCTCCTGGCCTGCTTGGTCTCCTTTCAAAGCCAGCGATTTAGCCCTGTGCTAAACATGCTCCAGGGATAAAATCACTTATTGTCACGAGTAGGCTTCAATGAAGTTACTGTGAAAAGCCCCTAGTCGCCACATTCCAGCGCCTGTCCGGGGAGGCTGGTACGGGAATCGAACCGTGCTGCTGGCCTGCTTTAAAAGCCAGCGATTTAGCCGAGTGAGCTAAACCAGCCCCTAATGAATGGCAGGGAGCAGACTCGAATGACCAAATAGCCTCCTCCTATTTACATTTTCGATGTGTTTCAATGTAGATTGCGGAACTTCATCGAAAGGAATTACAGTTCACGGAGGGAGACACAAAGAACTTCCCCAAAATATTAAGGAATCGAAGGTCTAGTGAGAAGAAGGATTTGAAGGAAATTAATGATACAAGAAAAATAGTGCGGGAGAAATTAATGGGACTGATAGCCGATAAATACCCAGGTCCTGATAATCTATATCTAAAGGAGGTGACTATGGAAATAGTGGATGCATTGGTTGTCAACTTCCAAAATTCTGTAGATTCTGGAATACTCCCGGCAGATTGAAGAGTGGCAAATGTAACCCCGCTATTTAAAAAAGGAAGGTGGGAGAAAACAGGAATTACAGGTTGGTTAGCCAAACATCAGTAGTAGGGAAAATCTGAGAGCACGGCCAGCTGTGGAGTCACTGTGGACGCCCCCCCCAGCACACACCTTTAGAGCCCATCTTTCAGTCCCCCCCCCTTTAAGGCTCCTCCCTTTCAAGACCCACCCTTCAAACCCCAACCTTCATGATGCCCCTTCATCCCCACCCTTCAGCGCCCCCCCCCCCCCCCTCTGTTTATGGACTTGGGCTCTCTGAGACCCCACCAACTGGCACTGCCAACCTGGCACTCTGGAACCTGGGCACTGCCATGGTGCCATGGGGTAGTGCCCTGACAGTGTCCTTCCATGTCACCGACTACCCGGAGGGCTCCAAGGGCCTCCAAGACCCCCAGAGTGACCATTACAAAGTGGAGACCAGGACTAATCAGCGCCTGTGTGAGGTGTTGCTGGGGCAGCCAGTTTCCGGGAGACTGCAACCTCAAACCAGTCATTAGGCTCATATAAATATGATTATCTGGATCACGCCCAGTGACGGAGTTTTGGGCCTCTCCCGCCATGCTCCTGGTGTAAGGTGTCCAATGTATTGGTATGAATTGAGAATTGATGAGCAGACAGGAAGCACAGAGTATGAATAAATGCATATTTTTCGAAGTGGCAGGCAGTGACTAGTGAGGACCCGCAGGGATCCGTGTTTGGGCCCCAGATATTCACAATATCCGTCAATGATCTGCTGAGGGAACCAAAAATAACATTTACAATTTGCTGACAGCACAAAATTTGGTGGGAATGTGAATGGTGAGGAGGATGTTTGGCGGCTTCAAGGTGATTTGGAAAAGTTGAATGAGTGGGCACATACATGGCACATGCTGTATAATATGGCTATATGTGAAGTTATCCACTTCGGATGATGAAACGGAATGGCAGAGTATTATTAAATGGTGTTAGATTGAAAAATGTTGATGTACAAAGAGACCTGGATGTCCTAGTACATCTGTCACTGAAAACAAGCATGCAGGACGAGTAAGCAGTTAGGAAGAGAAATGGTATGTTGGCCTTCTTTGCAAGAGGACTTGCCTACAAGAGTAAGACTTCTTATTCCAGCTGTACAGGGCCTTGGTGGGAACCTGGGCCACTGTTTACATAGATGATTTGGAGTTGGGGGACCAAGGGCAATGTTTCCAAGTTTGCAGAAAACACGAAGGTGAGTGGTAAAGCAAAAAGTGCAGAGGATACCGGAAGTCTACAGAGGGATTTGGGTAGGTTAAGTGAAGGGGCTAGGGTCTGACAAATGGAATACAATGTTGACAAATGTGAGGTTATCCATTTTGGTAGGAATAACAGCAAAAGGGATTATTATTTAAATGATAAAATATTAAAACATGCTGCTGTGCAGAGAGACCTGGGTGTGCTCGTGCATGAGTCGCAAAAAGTTGGTTTACAGGTGCAACAGGTGATTAAGAAGGCAAATGGAATTTTGTCCTTCATTGCTAGAGGGGTGGAGTATAAGACTAGGGAGGTTATGCTGCAATTGTATAAGGTGTTAGTGAGGCCACACCTGGAGTATTGTGCTCAGTTTTGGTCTCCTTACCTGAGAAAGGACGTACTGGCACTGGAGGGTGTGCAGAAGAGATTCACTAGGTTAATCCCAGAGCTGAAGGTGTTGGATTACGAAGAGACTGGTACTGTACTCGTTGGAATTTAGAAGGATGAGGGGGGATCTTATAGAAACATATAAAATTATGAAGGGAATAGATAGGATAGATGCGGGCAGGTTGATTCCACTGGCGGGTGAAAGCAGAACTAGGGGGCATAGCCTCAAAATAAGGGGAAGTAGATTTAGGACTGAGTTTAGGAGGAACTTCTTCACCCAAAGGGTTGTGAATCTATGGAATTCCTTGCCCAGTGAAGCTGTAGCTCCTTCAGTAAATGTTTTTAAGATAAAGATAGATAGTTTTTTGAAGAATAAAGGGATTAAGGGTTATGGGTTTCCAGGCCGGAAAGTGGAGCCGAGTCCACAAAAGATCAGCCATGATCTCATTGAATGGCGGAGCAGGTTCAAGGGGCCATATGGCCTACTCCTGCTCCTAGTTCTTATGTTCTTATGTACAGTTTTGGTCACATTATGTAAGAAAGGATATACTTGTCAGAGAGGGAGTGCAGCGAAGGTTCATCAGACTGATTCCTGGAATGGCAGGATTGTCTTATCTGGAGAGATTTGGTCGACTGAGCCTGTATTCACTGGAATTTAGAAAAATGAGAGGGCATCTAATTGAAGTGAACAAAGCTCTGACAGGGCTGGACAGACTGGATACAAGGATGTTGTTTCCTCTGCTTGGGGTGTCTGGAACAAGGGGGTCACAGTCTCAGGATATGGAGTAGGCCATTGAGGACTGAGATGAGAAGAAACTTCTTGATTCAAAGGGTGGGTAGCCTGAATTCTCTGCCACAAAGGCTGTGTCCTATTAGCTGCTACAACTCATTTCACTTTGCTGACCTTGTGAAAATGCAAAACATTGCATAGGATGCACAATACAGAGGCAGGCCAATCGATCCAACTGGTCCAAGCTAGCGTTTGTGCTTCAATTGAGCCTCCTCGCACCCAGGCTTTGCCCTCTTCCGGACCCTTCCATCAGGCAGAAGATACAGAATTCTGAAGACCCGTACATCCAGACTTAGTGACAGCTTCTTCCACAAAGCTACTAGACTCCTCAGCGACTCTCCCTCGGACTGATCTGTCCCTCGTAAGACACTATTCATGATGCCCTATGCTGCTCTTGCTCATGTCGTATTTGCTTTGTATGGCCCTTGTTTCGTACTGTAACTAATTACCTATTTGTCGTGTAGTGTGTACTTTTTCGCATTCACTGTCACTATCTACTATTCTTTATTGTCTACTGTGTATGCACTGTGTATGTTTCCTAGGCCGCAGAAACATACTTTTCACTGTACTTCAGTACATGTGACAATAAATCAAATTAATCAATCAAAAATCAATCAATCAAGCAATCAATCCTCATACTGCTCTTCATCTAACCCTATCAGCAACCTCCTAGGTATGTCTTACTGTGGTCAGAAAATATAACCCTTCATTTAACTTGAAAAAGCGTGAGTGCATCTAACTCAAGAAACTGATAGGCAGCAATTGCCGACTGTGAATAATCCTTTACCCTCATAATGATGCCTTGGGGTACACATGGTTCGCTAGCTGATAACCCTTTCTATTCTTGCAAGATTCAGAAAATGTCATGACAGAGCTGCACATTTTGGGACACTTTAAAACAACTTTTCTTACAGTGCACATTACACCCATCCAGGTATGGCCTTACAGCTTGTTGAAAACCCTTTCTGCTTGAAATCCTGATGAAAATGATATTCTCTGCATATATAATACTGTTCAGTAGGACACAGAAGATGCTGTGTCATGTCCCATGTAGAATTCTAATGCAAACCGGATTGCAGCTACTCATTGCACAGAACGCTGTAACTACCTCTTGTGGTGTCACAACACTTTTAACCATCCTCGCACAGATTAACTGACTGAAGTGTGAACATTTTTCAACATGTTACATCATTACTCTTCAATGCATTGAAAGACGGCATTGGGAAGTGAGGTAATCTTTAAAAGAACTCAAAGAAGAAGGTGTGCTTAGTAGTTTAGAGTAGGGTTAGGGGTTGGGTGGAGGGAGGTCTGGGTTTGGGTAAGCAGAAATGCAGAGTGATTAAAAGCTGGAGATGGGCTGCCTATTTCCTCGTGCAATGTGGAGAAAGAGCTTTAACAATGTCCCAGGATGAATTGCCAATGAAATGTCTCTTGAATGCAAAATGGGCAAGTCTTTGCTCAGAAGTCATTGGTTTCCCATTACACCTACAGTAAGTAGCTCCCTGGTGAGGTTCATAAGATATGAAGCTCTAGCACATGTCTAAATTTGCTCATTCCATTTGACACTTCCGAATAACAGAATAATTAATGAGTTAATTATAATTAATTTCTTACAATATTTTTTGTCAGCTGCGATTGCCCAACACCTAATTTAGGATATCATTAGTGACTGGAGCTGAGGGTTACCCCCAGTGACCTGTGGTCTCCCCTGAGGACAGAACCGAGTCTGAAACTTAATAATCTTGTAATAGCTGCCATCATAGCTAATAGTTTATGGAAATTGTTTTTGTCCTTTCACTTGGAGGCAGTGCACTGTTTTATTACACATTTATACTTTTCTTTTCTAATTCAAAAGGAAATCCACACAACATGTTCTTCTCATATATTTACTCTGTACAACTGACTGCATCTAAAGACATAATAGACGCAAGCAGAGAAATGTAATGTATCAAATCACTTCCCACTCATTGCCTGCATTTGAATTCTTACTGAGAAATGTTGGATAAAACATGCGTCTTTTTGATAAAATACCTAAGTCCTCATGATTTAAATGTTGTACATGTCTTTCTCTGGTGATTCAGCTGGTAAATGTTCTGAGGCTCACAGACCATGAAAGCCCCTCACTAAATGATTTTAGCTGGCACTAATAAAGAGTGCCTGCGCACGGAAGGTGAAAAGAAGACAGCCAGAGCTTCCCACTCATTCTCCTGTGATGCAACCCACAAAGGGTCTACCTGTGGGCCCCACAGTCCCAGCATAAATTAGCGATAAATTCAGCATAAATCAGCATAAAACCAAAGAGGAGTCAGGGAAGAAAATGGGTAAAGATGCATCCTCAAAGATTTTGATCAGTCATCACAGGCCAGTTAAAATGGTCTTGTCATGATTCATTCACAATTATCTAACTTAACTCATAAACCTCCGCTGTGTCACTCTGTTGTGCTGGAGGCTTGAAGTTGATCTCAGGCGAATCTATTCTGGCCTTCTCTCCCCCCCAAACACCCCCCCCCCCCCCCCCCCCCCACTCCCTTTTTAGAGACCGAGCACCAGCAACTCTGAATGGCTGAGAAATATTCCAGAGATGGACCACAGTCACAAATGGGACTATATTTTTCAGTCCAATTCTCGGACACTCCAGCTGCCTGAGAGCAAGTTTGTATTTCAATTAGTAATAGGATGTTGTCTTATAAAGAGCTGAGCAAAAGCTACTGCAGCGATCCTACTGCTGATCAAGCAAGCTACTCTGACCTTGATCGTTTTTAGTTTATTGACTATGTTGCAGCTACACCTTCCCAGGTGAGTAATGAATAGGAATATTGAAACAGGAATAGGTCATTCAGCCATTTAAGCCAGTTCCACCATTCAATTAGATCATGGCTGATATTTGCTTCACTCCATTTTACAAGCCGTTGTCATGCTATCTTTTCTGAGCAATCAATCTCAGTCTTGAACATTTGTACTTGTCCAGCAGTTACAGCCTTTTTGGGGGAGGAAGTGGTCTAGATTTCCTGCTCTCACTTGGACATGTTGCAATGAATGCTTCCTCATACAACTTCCACCTGAAGACTTAGCTATGTAATTCTACTCCTTAATCCAAAACAAAAACGTTGTGAATGCTGGAATTCTGAAATAAAAGCAGAAAATGTTTGGAAATCACAGCAGGTCTGGCAGCATCTGTGGAAAGAAAGAGGTAATGTTAACCTCTGCTGAAGAGACATATTAGACTCGAAACCTGAATTCTGTTTCTCGCTCCCCACAAATGCTGCCAGACCTCCTGCGTTTTTCAAGCATTTTTTGTTTTTATTATTATGAGGACTTTATTTGAAATTGCGTACATATTATTCTAATATGATACCTGGGCCATTGCTGGGAGGTCGGTCTGATTTTATCTCTTGTATTCTCCCCTATATGCAATTGCTTAAAAAAATTTTTTTTCTTTATTCTTTCATGTGATGTGGGCATCGCAGGCTAGGCCAGCATTTGTTGCCGCCCTCAATTGCACCTCGAACGGAGTGGCATTTTAAGAGTCAACCACATTGACATGTAGGCCACATAAGGATGGCAGATTTCCTTCCCGAAAGGACATTAGTGAACCAGTTTTTACGACAATCGACAATGGTTTCATGGTCATCATTAGACTTTTTAATTCCAGATTTTTTTTTTCGAATTCAAATTTCACCATCTGCTGTGATGGGATTCGAACCAGGGTTCCCGGATAATTACTACTATTGTTTCTACTTCAGTGACAATACACTACGCCACCACCTTCCCAAAAGTACGCAGCTTGGTTGGCTGTTTCGGAAGGTTTTTAAAGTCAGCAACAGCACTTGGGATGAAATGATCAATAGATAAAATAAATTAGAGGTGGCAGATTCTTTTTCCTAAAGGGTGAAGCTAAACAAGTTTGGTTATATTTTTTAAAGCGAGTACTGTCTCCTGGCTTACAGTGGTGAGAATTGAACTCACACTTCTAGGTTGAAAATACCATAACTGCTCCGCACTCATACCTGCAGCCAGAGATCCTACTTTATGGCTTATGATGCTGGTTAAAATGATGGCTTGTGTTAGAAACCTGCCAACAGGCTGTACATCCTCTGAATTATCACTTCTTGTCATCAATGATAGCAGCCCAGAGCCGCTACGTCATTCCACCTCAATCCAGTTTGCAATTTTACCTACAAAACACAAATTGTAATGTCAATGATGTTACAAGTGATTGGATGCTTTCTGAACACCTAATTACTATGGATGTAAAACAATGAATCGATGTAAGGGCCTTGAAATGCAGCTGTGCAAATTTTTAAAAGGGCAAACGCACAACGCAATGATGTTCAATTATTTTGCCTGCCACTTCAATTGGGGCATCAAATCGCGTCACATTTCTATTTGAGGAAGTGTTTACCAATGCATTAACTTCCTTTCATTAATATTTGCACAAGATTAATGTTTTTTTATAAAAATGAATCAGTACCCCTTATGAGAAATTTCCATCACTGTTTACTACTCCTCTATCAAGTCTAATAACCAGCTAATGTACGTTGGGAAGGATCAGTTGCTAATACATAGGAAACAATCCTGTTAGACACAATGACACTGCTGACATTTTCCCCTGTGATCACATTGTGTAATAAATTATAAGAGATGGGGACTGACGTTCATATCCGGGGAGACCTATAAATGTAAAACAACAGAAAAGTCATCCATTCAAAATGACAAAGGAAAGCATATGGCCGTAAGTGCTTCATAGTAAGTGTTACCTTGACATTTCTTTCTCCTCAACAATAGAAATTAATTCAGTAGATCTTGACGATCCATTCCATGAAACAATGCTACATGGTTGTTGCTCGATCCCCTGGTTTTGAGGCACTGTAGTACTGAACTGTCACCAGAAAGTGGTGCTGCGAGCTTGCAGATTAGAATGAGCACCAACTATTGTGCATGTACCCAATAAGCAACAACCATACACTCACTGGCATCCATCATAATGAAAGGTTATAGCTGGGTCATCAGAGGTCCCCAGCTCTTGACAATGACAAATACATTTCCTGTTGTTTTCTCACAGATTACTTGTATTACGCAATTTGCCATAAAAGCCGTGCTTAAATACTCACTGTGAACAAATTCTCAATTAGATCTTTAATCAACAAAATCTATTTCCCAGGAAATGTATGCAGGGATGATTCAGTAAGACTTAACTTCCATTGGAACAGATTAAAACAAAAAGCAGCTTAACCTTGTGGTAAATGATCAGAAATAAACCACATGATCTCACAAATTATTTATCCACTCCAAGATTTTACTATTCCATGTCTTTATCCACCAACTTTTCTCCCTTCCTATGCTGATAGTGCTGATTCAGGCTTGTTACTCTCAAATGTCCTTGATACAAATGCCTTGAGGTTGTAAAGGGCTCTATATTAATGCAAATATTCCCTTTGATCTAAGCCTGGCAGATGATTTTGCAAATACAGGAGTAATTGGTGTTGAGATTGATTCTGCCTTTGCCAAAGAGAAACGATTCCAGCCAACAGCATTAGACCTGGCGGGGGAATGTGGCCAAGTTAAATTCAGGAGACGACCAAAGTCGCTGCTTCTCTGCTCGGGCCAACCACAGGGCAGCACTCCTTTTTCCCCGCACAGATTATGCTGAAGCGTGTTTGGACATTTGAAAATTGTGTAAATAAATGACAAATCGCCAATGTTCAGCCCTGAATGCAACAAATGTCTTAAAGTTTGACCGAAAGGGATACTCGTTTGATATTTTATTTTGATTTCTATTCCTCTTTTGCCCTCACAGGTTTTCAATAACAATTTCCAAGCAAGCCAGTACCTTCAGTACTTTTGCAAGGTACCAACGCAGCTGCACTCAGTCCAGAAGGTGTGGACAGTGAGAGTACATCTAAAAACTTTGGAGAAAACATGGAATTTGAAGATGGACCTTAGTTTGCAAAGACAGAGAGATAGAGGGTGGGTGGGCTCCTGGGAAAGCCTGCAAGTCCTCATCCTCAAGATGCAGACCCAATGGATGGAGTGGATGACACGGAGGGTACTGTTCTGGTATCACTTGACATCTCTCGCAGCGCGTTGTTTACGCAATCAAGTGCAATACAATATTAAAGGCAATTCATACTGCGGCAAACGTTCTTGCTGTCATGATTCAGTGAAGCAAGATTCCTTTCACAATCGCATTGAGTGTGTATCTGGCGTAATTGCAATTCGCAGTAGCTGCAGGAATACATTAGATGGGCAGTGTATGGAACTTATAATTTTGTATGTTTCTGCCTTGTTGAGCAATTATGCAGATACCAACTGGCACAATTAGGCTAATGCACAAATTAAACATAATAGCACATGCCAATCTTAACATTTCCTTAGCAATTTTATAACTTGCAAATCGATTTGTAAACATGTACGTATCCATTCTCCATAAATCGCTTGCCAACATTGGGCCTTTACAATCAGCCTAACTCATATGATTTCCTCGGAATGTGAGCGGCAAATGGAACTGATGCTGAGCCTAAGTCAGCTGCTTCAAGAGTTCATGTGGAATCTTAGCAATGGATGTGAGACCCTCGACAGGAAATATTATAATACGGAATAAACAAGCAGGAAATATGTAAGAAATGTTTTAATAGTAATGAAATGGTTTGCAAACTCAGCAATTTTTAATGGGTCACTGTCGCAACATACCCCCAACTTGAGTCATTTTACCAAAGAAACATAGAACATACAGTGCAGAAGGAGGCCATTCAGCCCATCGAGTCTGCGCCGACCCACTTAAGCCCTCACTTCCACCCTATCCCATAACCCAATACTGCACGTCTTTGGACTGTGGGAGAAAACCGGAGCACCCGGAGGAAACCTTCGCAGACAGGGGGAGAACGTGCAAGCTCCACACAGACAGTGACCCAGCGGGGAATAGAACCTGGGTCCCTGGCGCTGTGAAGCCACTTGGGCTACCATGCTGCCCTAAGTGGGTTCAGTTTTTTTAATTCGTTCATGGAATGTGGACACCACTGGATGGGTCAGCATTTATTACCCATCCCTAATTGTTCTTCAACTGACTAGATTGCTTGCTAGGCCATTTTAGAGTCAACCATATTGCTGCCTGTGGATCTGGAATCACATGTAGGCCAGACCAAGGATGGTAGATTTCCTTCCCGAAAGGGCATTATTCATGAGATCCTTTAATTCCAGATTTTTTGGATTGAATTCAAATTTCACCATCTGCTGTGGTGCAATTCAAATCCGGGTTCCCGGACCATTACTAGTCCAGTGACAATACCACGATGCCACCGCCTCCCCCTGGTGGGCAGACACCTTTGGATCATTAATTGAGCTTAACTTCCAAGGTTGACATTCCGACAGTAATACTATGCTGCAAGGGCTGAATATGGAATGGATTCGGAGTGTCTGCTTAAAGGGAGGTCCTGCACCTTAAGCTTGAGCAACTTTGCACCTGAAATACATTTCACAGTGCATTCATGTGAAGCATAAACATTTAATATAGATTCAAACTGTTCAATATAATTAATTAATCGTGACTTAAATTTGACTTTGCTGTTAGTTTACGCTCCCATATAATTGTAGATTGTTTGGAAACTGCTGCCTTGCATTGGATGTATGAAGTGACATATGGCACATTCACTTGTTCTTAAGTATGTGGCCCTGAAGACTCACTATTATAACGTTCTTTGGGTGTCCCAGCCCATCTGGGCATGTGTGTGTACAGATGACAACGTTTATAACTGCACCAGCCAATCTACATGAATGACATTTGGTGAAATGTCAGATCAACAGAAATTTTTTTTAAAACAGCTTCTAATTTTGGAGGAAGCCAACCAAAATAATCAAAATAAAATGTTTGCTCGCAGGATATTTACAGTGCTTCCAGCATAAAGAGCAACACTTATAGCATCTGTGTTAGAACTGTGACACATTCAGTCAAAGGAGCTATTATAACCCTGCCTCATTGGCAACATAGCACGTCAGGATATAATATTACATTTTGTGTGCAACAGAAATTAGGAAACAATATAGATGGTGTCTGTTTTGTTTCTTCCTTCCCCCTCTCTGAAATCTTTTGGTGTTTTATAACACTTCTTTGGCTGTGGGAATCAAATAAAGTTTATCCTGGCTTCAAGCAAATGTGTTTAGCTCGCTCCTGGACAATGGGGAGGAGTGGGAAAATTTCCATCCGTTTTTCCCTTACTTTGTACAAAACCCTCTTTCTTCTCAGCGCCACTAATCGGGAACCCATGAACGGCAGCATCTCAAAGCTGCAGGTTGGTTTTGGTTTTATAAAGATGTGGCAAATTCAACTCGTTCTTAAAAAGAGCCTTGGTTTACTCCAGGTTTTGGCCATGTAGACTGATGCTGAACCGAATAAACTTACTGCGATTTTTTAATAATCTGCTCCCCCCCACCAGCACCCCCCACCCTCCCACCCCAAATGGATCACTTCTGACCATAAGTTTTAGATGAAATGAAAAAATATATAAAATTTCTTGATAATTCTGCCACTAAAGTAATAGAAATGCTTGGAGCTATAACATCAAAGGTTGTTTGGAAACTGCTGCCATGCATTGAATATATTAAGTGACATAACACTTTAATATATTCTAATATATGTAACACTGAAGATTCAATATTACCACATTGCCCAATGTCACAGCCTGTTTGAGCACGTCTATACTATTGAAATGCAGTGACCGTTATTATGGGCAAACGTCCTGCACAATAATCCCGCGAATATCCTTAAAATGAGCGAATAACTAATTAATTTGTTTTAGAAGGACTGATTTGAGAGCAATGTTGGTCAGGATGTCAGAAATAAAATCACAGCTTATCTTTGAATAGGTTCCTGTGATCTTCAGTGTTCAGCTGAACCAAGTGTACAGGCAAACATGTTTCAGTTTATCAGTACATAGCCACTGAGTCTAAAAAGAACCACAGGGATCTCTCTCCATTACGAAGAGAGACATTTGGTTGTATATAGCATGAACGACACCATACCGTGTTGCAAGGCGAGAAGGCAGACCGCCATGAACAACCCCAGCTGGTATTGGGTTTGAACCTACTCTTTTAGCATCAATCTGCAGGTCTCACGCTACCCATCAAAGTTGATTGAGGTAATCAAAACTCACATCTCATCTGAAATAATATAATGGTGCCTCACTCTCGACATCTTGAAGTGGAGTATCGGGCAGAATATGTGTTCAGCTCTATTGTGGGGCTTGAACTCAGAATCTTCTTGTACTGAGGCAAGAGTCAATGGAAACAGGCTGACCCATTAAGCATGTGTAAAGACCTCCTCATTGCAAATTATACCTAAACCCTACCCATCAGTTTTAATCTCTTCATTATAAATGCGAACACTTGGTTCTCATGATTAAAACATATCAAAATATTCAAGTTCTATGAACAGCTCCAGTTAGTTTACCACAGGGGTTTCTAAAATAATCTAGTCTTTGAGCACAGACAAAATCTGATAATTACTCCTGGTCACTGACCAATTAAGCAACGTGGTACACAGTCCTACACTCACCAGGGCAGCGAGAGCAGGAATGCTTATTTTACATTGGAGTCATTGTAATCATACTATTCATGTGCTGAGTTTGCTAATCTCTGCGGGAGTGGCAATAGGATCTGCTAAAACTGGCTCCATTACCCCCGGGCAAAGCAAAATAAATTAGCTGGAGTTTGTATTCTGGATCATTGCTTGGTGCCTTACCAAGCGAGCACCTGTGTACAGACGTTGGGTGAATGACGGAGGTTGAGGGCCGACTTGATAGAGGTCTACAAAATTATGAGGGGCATAGACAGAGTGGATCGTCAGAGGCTTTTCCCCAGGGTAGAGGGGTCAATTACTAGGGGGCATAGGTTTAAAGTGCGAGGGGCAAGGTTTAGAGGAGATGTACGAGGCACGTTTCTTACACAGAGGGTAGTGGGTGCCTGGAACTCGCTGCCGGAGGAGGTGGTGGAAGCAGGGACAATAGTGACATTTAAGGGGCATCTTGACAAATACATGAACAGGATGGGAATAGAGGGTTATGGACCCCGGAAGTGTAGAAGATTGTAGTTTAGTTGGGCAGCATGGACGGCACGGGCTTGGAGGGCCGAAGGGCCTGTTCCCGTACTGTACCTTTCTTTGTTCTTTGTTCTTTGAACCTAAGTTCAGGCTGAGCTGCAATGCCTTGTGCAATCATTTCTGCAACACATTTCACAGTCACCCCTTGAGAACTCTGTCCTCAAAATGTATTCTAGAAATCTATTTGTTTCTACTTCAGAAAGTGCCATCCTCTTCTTAAAGACAAATTTAAATGGTGAGTCAAAGCCCGCAGTGGAGCTGCTGCTCAAGATCCTAAAGAATAAGGGGTGTAGGGTGTAGTCAATGTGGATTAAGAATTAGTGATGTAATAGCAAGCACAGTTTTGAAATCTGTAGGTTGCAGAAAGGAAAAAAGGTTCATAGTCATTACTAATTTTTGAAAGAAAAATGGGTAAATTTCCAAATACTCGCACAATCTGTTGGGAAACACAGATTTTAACTTTCTCCTCATGGCACTGAATAATGATGCCATTCAAAGTCCTTAATTAGGAACTAATCACTGAGGAAGCGTGTCATAATTGAATCCAAAAGGTGAGGCCAAGGATTAATAAAATCAGTAGTCAGCTTTCATCAAACCTTGCTATAATTAGTTCTTATTTTCCAAGTGTTTGGACGGTAGCATAGTGGTCAGCACTGTTGCCTCACGTCACCAGGGAACCGGGTTTGATTCCCGGCTTGGGTCACTGGCTGTGCGGAGTCTGCACGTTCTCCCCGTGCCTGCGTGGGTTTCCTCCGGGTGCTCCGGTTTCGTCCCACAAGTCCCAAAAGACCTGCTTGTTAGGTGAATTAGACATTCTGAATTCTCCCTCAGTGTACCTGAACAGTGTAGCGCCGTAGTGTAGCGACTAGGTGATTTTCACTATAATTTTATTGCACTGTTAATGTAAGTCTACTTGTGACACTAATAAAGATTTAAAAAATTTAAAAAAAGAAAAAGTTACAGGAGATTAGATCCCAGGGACAAGATCTCATGGACAGTAATAAGCAGGGATTCATTTAATTCTAACCCTAATCCACACTGCATTATTTTTGATTCTCTCTATTCTTTCGTGCAGTCAGCCAAGTGTCTTGCATCTCTTTGAGCTTGCATTGGACAGTAATCAGAAGTGAAACATTTCTAATAATTGGTTTTATTAACTTTTAATCACAAATACAAGTATGGTGGCATAGCAATTGTCACTGGACTAATAATTCAGCGGTTAAGAAGAAAAATCTGGGATCAAATTCGACCACTGCTGCTGGGCAATTTAGATACAGTTCATTAAATAAATATGTAATAAAAATCAGTATCGGTGACCATGAAGCTATTAGATTGTTGGGAAGAAAGTCCAACTGGTTCACAAATGTCATTCAGGGAAAGAAACCTGCTGTCCTTATTTGACCTGCCATATGTAACTGCAGAGACACATTAAGGGAGTTGACTTTCTTAAGCACAATAGAGGTGGGTATTAAATAATGTCTTTTTTCCAGTGATTCCCAGAACCTACTGATGAGGTTAAAAATAACAAACGTTTGCAGATAGTATTACAATTTGAAGCTCAGAATGGTCAAAGTAAATTGGTTCTGGAGACTGAGGGTTAATTCTCTAGCCATATCACTCTTGGGGCCAGGACTTTGGACCTGCATTAGCAGTCAGCGAGGACGGCAAGGCAGCTGGAAAATAAAGCGAGAAGATGAGATTGCATTTTCCGATTTTCCAGGCCCCTCTCCAGTGATGTAACGAGAAATCCACCACGTTGGGAGGTTGGGAGTGACGTTTAAATGAATTAGCATATCATTAGTGGGTCCTTCTGCCCTGCAGGACCTCCCCACTTGGCGTGACGTGATGCTGGCGCAATTTACAACAGCTGTATTGAAATTGGAATCTGGCAACCCCACCTCCGAAGGGGATAGCGTTGGTGAGTGCTCACGTCACTATTACCATCTGGGGTGGCAGTTGAAGAGGAGGCAATGGGGAGGGCGCTGGGGACCCAGATTAGTTCAATTAAGGGTTTGGGGTGGGAGGGGAGTGGGGTTCAGTATCAGCATCTCGAGGGGTGGGATCGCTCACAGGACTTAGTGGCCCTTCATGTCTGTGAGCCTTTAGGTTGAAAGGGGGTCTGGTGGCTGGTTTGCAGGCAGCGTTTCCTGTGTCCTCTTTGCGGTGATATCACCACTGAGGGATTGCCCATCTAGAGTGGCAGCTGGAAAGTGGGTGGGAGGAGGTGAATCCACAGGGTCAGCCCAGAGGGTGACTGTGAGGTCCCTGGGTGGAGTCCTGTGAGATGCCAGGCTGCATGGGCAGAGTGGAGGACTCTGTCAAGGGAAGGTTTCCAGCCTCATGAGGGCTGAAGACCCTCACATGGGGGGAGGGCGAGTGCAGTGAGAATGAGCCCCAACACACAGACATCCCTTTGAGACTAGACAGCATGAGCTGTTCGGAAGTACACGCCCACTGGTTATGGAGGACAGGTTGTCAGGGATTAGGGTCTGGGTGGCTGGCTGTTCAAGTCGGAAGGCTCATTCCACAGCCCTTCAGAACTGGGGAAATGAGGGTGCCCTCTGAGAATGAAATTGCCATGCTAATTTCAGTTTTCACGTGTATCAGGTGTGCCTTGCCTGCCACAAAGGGAAGGCAGTTGTCCAATCAGCTCTCTGACCCTTCGTCGACAAGACAGTTGTGCCAATTTAGTCAGCATTGCAATGCATGAGTTTATCATTGATTGCACCCAATTCTTAACTCTTTGGAAGTTGAGCTCCCCTACTGGAAGTCCCTCTATGAAGCAGTCCTCCCCCTGAAACCCGGGGACCTGGGGTGGAGGCTGTTACATGCAGCAGTCCCATATAACCGTAGACTGCATCATTTCACGGACTTCCAAGATGCCTGCAGTCTTGTGGACTGTGTGGACCATGCATATGAAAGTTGTTTTAGGCTGGATCCCCTTTTCAGTTTCTTGAAAAACCTTTTATTAGTTTTGTTTTCACTTTAGCCCCATGCTCCTGATCTACAGACACCCGGTGCGGAGAGGGGCGGAGAAGGCGGAGGACTGCCTCATGAACCTGCTCCTGGGCCTGTCCAAACATACCATAAACAGGTCCAGGCAGCAGGTGACCAAGGGAGTTGTTTAACCTGACTTCCTGCCCCTCTTCCATGGCTACATTTGCAGCCAGGTGTCCCTGGAAAGGAAGCATGCAGTTGCCATGGCACCATTGAGGCTTTTCATTCCTGATTGGCACCAAAAGGTCTTGTGTGCTATATTGACTCCTCTCATCACATTTTAGTTTGATATTTTAAGTCTCATTTGTCTTTTGTTTTTCAGGCAGTATCCTTTTAAGGGGCTGCCCCTTTTAATTTGCCAATCAGTTTGTTTAATTTAGTTTATTTGTTTCAGTTAAATTAGTTGGAAGCCTAGATCCCAAACATTGAGCTCCAAGGCTCATACACACGTGCACATAACAGCTACAGATACAGATGTGCCCCCCCAATGAAAGGCATTATGGTGAATTTTCTCATCAGTCACTCCATTCAAGGGATAACAGGGGTAAACGTCTTGTTCCCCCGTGAGATTAGAACTAAGTCCATTGAATGCACTCGACTGCCTTCACACTCACCCATGGGGCACGTGGAGCGCTGATGTTCTCAAGCATTGACGCGCTCCATTCAGGTGGAGTTGAGAGGGGAAACTGTGAGGAAATGGCTATTGTGTGACAGGGAAGGGAGTGAGGCTCATTGGAAAGGCACTCACATAGGAGGATGCACATGGTGGATGTCCCAGGTATTGAGAGTGTCCCGCATCATAGTGGTCTGCTGTGCTCTACACAACCTGGCACTGAACGGGGGGAGTAGCTGGACAAGTAGGATATGGAGGAGCGCCACATCCCCTCAGATAGGGAGGATGTTGAGGAGGGCTGCACCGGGCAACCTGCGGAGGAGAAGAAGGCAGGATCTCGGGCAATGGCTAGAGCCCACATGGTGCTAGGGACACCCTCATTGCCTCATTGCCTCTTGGTTTGGTGTTGACCAAGACTAAGGTGTTCACGGGGACTACAGTGGCATGGTGGCACACTGCTTAGCACTGCTGCCTCACAGCACCAGGAATCCGGGTTCAACTCCAGTCTCGGGTGACAGTCTGTGTGGAGTTTGCACTTTCTCCCTGATTGGTGTGGATTTCCTCCGGGTGCTCCAGTTTCCTCCCACAATCCAAAGATGTGCAGGTGAGGTTGATTTGCTATGCTAAATTGCTCCTTAGTGTCCAAAGATGTGCAGGTTAGGTGGGGTTGGGGGATAGGGTGGGGGGAGTGGGCCTAGGTAGGGTGCTCTTTCAGAGGGTCAATGCTGACTCGATGGGTCAAATGGCCTCCTTCTGCACTGCAGGAACTCTATGGTTCTATGGACTAGTATAAGGCTATGAGGACTTCTCCGAATATGGAGTCTCACAGGTTCTCACTACCGTGGGGCCTATGGGAGGCCATCGACATAGTCACTCCGTTCCTGGGCAGGAGAATTATGATAACTTACAGTGAGGACAGAATGATCATCTTGACCTCTGGGACATGTCTGAGTCCTGCCTGACAGAGGGCTGAAAATGACCTGCCATTAAAGGGGTTGATCTAGAAACCCATAGAGGCTGAATGACACATTCCAGCTGCTACTGCTTTCTCTGAGGTCAGGGGTTCTGTTGTATTTCGCCACCTCTTGACGACGTAGACAAACTCTCACATGTTTTCAGCTGATGGCATCCACATAACTAAAGCATCCTGCACACATGAGAGGGCTGAGAATTGGTGGGGACTTCTTCCATGGATGGGAGGGGTTGGGGGCATGCGCCATGTGTGGCGAGGATTTACTGCATTGTTAGTGTGGGAGGTGGGCGAAATATTGGGCTGCCATTCTCATATTGCACAGGATTGAAGCACAGGTTTTGCGCGGGGGTTTGCGGAGCATGACGCCATGATATGACAGCACGGAGGCTCTTTAAGGGTGATCAAAATGATTTTTAACGCTACCTAGTTATTTCAATGGTAACTTTTCTCTAATGGTGCCTTGTTTCACCGATGCCACTAGGTGTCTATCGCTTCTTAGACTTCCTCACCCTCCCGCTATGTCGAGGCATATTGACTTCCATGCTCTGTTGCCTGAGATAATCTTGGCCGGCATCCCATCAGGGGCCTGGTCCTTGAGGGTCAGGCCTGCTTTTGGGCAGAACAGGTAATGCAGTGCTGCACCCCTCGGTGTGCAGGCCTGGAGGTGCGTTGCTCACAGAAAATGGGGTATTAGATGGGGTGAACATCCCAAGGGTCTCCTGGGTGAAAGGTCCTGGGCTGCACTCCTGCTGACCCTTTTCCTTTCAGGTGTCGGTTGGTCCCTTGGCTCTTCCATAGGATAGACCGGCAGCTGGAGTGAAAACTAGAAGCCCCGCCGTCCTCTGGCGCTGACACTTGTGGATTCCCAGAAGTGCCTGCGCAGTGCAGTTGCATCCCTGCTCCAAGGAGCTTATGTCCTCAGCCATGGAGGTCATGAGATGAACAATGGAGAGGACATGTCCCATCATGGATTGCATGCCCTGCACCAAGGTCCCCACTTTGGACTCCTCCCTTGCAGTGTTGGCCATGTTGCGTTAGACTGATGGCATCTCCTCGGACAAAAGGTGAGGTAACTCCTCCAGTCAGACTTGCAAGTTGAGGAGGGATGCTGTCATCCCTTCCTGATGCTCATGACTTTGCCATTGCAGTTCCAGCACCTCTGGGATGACCGGACCCAGGGTCTTGTCACCAGCCAAGTGCTCAGCAAATTCCTGAGCTCGGGCATCTCTCTGAGTGCTGGATCCCTGGAACATCCACCTGCTGTGGATCATCAGGAGTGAGGTACTCACCAGTGAGCTGCCCAGCAGCCTGCTTACAACTTAACCCACTGAGGTGCGAGTATATGAACTGGTGGAGGGTGCGGGGGATGGTGTGACACTTCTCCAATGCTGGTCTCTGAGATGTCTGCTTCAGAGTTGTTGAAGTGTGTGGTGTCTAGGGGCCACTAAGGATGGTCTGGACTGGTCTGCTAATTGATCTGCAATGGAAGGGAGGTGGCATTAGTACGGGATGGTGGAACACTTATAGGAGAAAGGTCACTCACATGGGGCTTACGCCTTGGCAGGATGTGTTGAGGGTTTTCACTTGTGTCTTTGGCCCCAACCTTCTCCTTTGTACAGGAGTGTTCCTGCTCCTCACTGGCACTTTCCTTGAATGGGGTTAGCGTCTTGAGCTCCCACATCACTCCGGCCGGTTGCGCCTGCTCGCATTTGGTGTGCACGAGTTTATCCTGCAATGAGAAGAGATTTGTCAGCAGTTGGGCCACATCAAAAGCACTTGAGGTCATGTGTTGGAGGGGCACCAGAGATTGGGAGATAATGGGGGGGGGGGGGGGGGGGGGGGGGGTGGAGGTACATGACAAGTTGTGTGACCCTATGAGGTAGGTGGGAGTGAGATCACCATGGAGGTGTGAGGGCTGCGTGGTAAGGAGTCCTGAGGAAGACATGAGGAGAAAGATTGACCCTGGCTGCACAACAAAGGTCATTCATCGTCTATCTTCTGGCCCAGCAGGGCCATCCTTTTTGCACACAATCATGGCCACAACCTCCCTGGTGGGGTTGGCTACTTTGCTGACTGGCCATCTGCCCGCCACTGCTCAACCCCATCGAGAGTTTGCTGAGGGCTACCTCCGTGAAACATGATGCAGTCTTTCTGGCAGCCATTGCCTCGATTGGACTTGGAACAAATGCTGGGGATGGGGCGGGGGCGGGGGTGGGGTGGGGGGGGGAGGAGGGGGGGGGGGGAGGGTTTAAATGGAACGCCCCACTGATTGAAAGATTACATTTTCCCGGGGCGAGTGAATCAGATACAAGCCGCCATGTTGCGGCATGAATCACTTGGAAAAAAATATGTCGAAGAGGCTGAACATACGGTGAGTGCTCCTGCCATCGGCATAACGGGAGCGACATTTGAAAAAATATGAGGAAATTCCACCCATGGTGTTTTTCTAGATGTCGTATACACTGTCTCCTTTCACTTTGGGATCTTTGTCCTTTATACCTTTCTCACTGGCAAAAACAAACTGCTAACACTTTCCCCTCTGACTATGGTTCAAACAAGCTGATGCCACAACATCTGATGCTATTGGTAATTTTCTGCAGACTTTCCAGACTGAGACAGACAGCTGCCTTTTTTTTTAACCTTTCCCCTTATCTTCACAAAAGTACAGATCATCTCAGTTAGTCTTCTACAGTGTTTTAAGCAGTAGTAATATATTTCAAATTTGATTAACTTGCCAGGACAGCCTAACATGTCTGTGCTCCACCTCTTGTTTGAACATTTGCTGTTCCTTTAGCAAGTGAAAAATCTGTGTTGGAAAGTCCAAAATGCATCAATCTGAATGCTGATTGCAGTGAATTATTTTTTGCCATGAACTTTCCCAATGGCTACGTCTCTAAACCACACCGTGTGGTGTGGATTTGAGGTGCATTTTTTTTTAACATAGAATTTACAGTGCAGAAGGAGGCCATTCGGCCCATCGAGTCTGCACCGGCTCCTGGAAAGAGCATCCTACCCAAGGTTAACACCTCCACCCTATCCCCATAACCCAGTAACCCCACCCAACACTAAGGTCAATTTTGGACACTAAGGGCAATTTATCATGTCCAATCCACCTAACTTGCACATCTTTGGACTGTGGGAGGAAACCGGAGCACCCGGAGGAAACCCATGCAGACACAGGGAGGATGTGCAGACTCCGCACAGACAGTGACCCAAGCCAGAATCGAACCTGGGACCCTGGAGCTGTGAAGCGATTGTGCTATCCACAATGCTACCGTGCTGCCCGTGCTGCATGGACCAAGAAGATCCCAGGTTTGAATCCTTGCCTGGGTTGAATTAGCTGAAATGTTGGATGCTGAAAATGGCCTCAGCATTATTAAGGTGAAAACATCAGCCAGTAATTTCTTGCTAGAATGGGCATCTATGTGAACACAGAGGAAGAATGACTGAGCTATGTTGCTTCTCCTGCCAGTGGCCATGGCAGTGTTGGTCCATACATAAAGGGTGGATATTTGGAAAAGGTGTACCGAAGGTTTGGAACCACGCAGCCATCAATCCTGGAAGGGAAGAGACTATTTTCAATTTTGGAATAATAGTGGAAAGTACGGGTGCTTTGTAGATCAGGGATTGTTTTGTCTGCATTTGCTGAAGGTTCATACTGTCACCTGAACTGGGAATTCAATGCTGAGGCAAGTACAATTCATAAAAAGGGAAAGGTCTGAATGCATTCTAAATCTGCACAACCTTCAACAGCACTGGTTACAAAAGGTATCCTGAACTCATTTGAGATGAATAACTACCAGCAGGAAGTGAGCAAGCTCCCTGGATTGGATTCTCCGATTTTCAGGCTACGACCTGATGTCGGCGTGGGAATGGCGGCGTTTTACGTCTGAAAAATCGGCGTGCAATGGCCAGCGATCCTCCCTTTGGTGAGGTCTGTGCACATGCGCACGGCGGAGAACTGCAGCAGCCGCACCGTGCAACATGGCGTGGCCGTGCGCACACCTGGCCTGCCAAATAGTGCTCCCCTCTTTGGCCAGGCTCGCGACCCCCTGGACCACCACCCCAACAGTGCCCCCAGCCCCTGCCAAAGTCCTCCCTGCCCGTGAATCGGCTGTCCCACGACTGTAGCGGCGCTTAATTGAGTCCGCAGCCACCTCGCCGAGTTCCCGTCAAATGATAGCACACGCGACCGTGCCGTCGGGAACTCAGCTGGTTAGGGTTGGAGCATCGTGGGGGAGGGCCTCAGGAGACGTCCTGAGGCCGTCGATAAGGCGTGCAACGTACTCCTAGAGTACTCCGCTTTGGAAGTGGCGGAGCATCGCAAAAGCGGCGCCGCCCCTGATTTAGTTGCAAATGGGCATTCTCTGGCCGATCACCCAACGTGATTTCAGTGTTGGAGGCTGGAGAATCCTGCCCCCTATGTAGATCCATGCATGTTCCTGCATAAATTGAGGCTGAGGCCTCAGGTCTACAATCTGTACAGGTAGGTCACTAGCTGGATATTCCCGAATGGTTATTTCTTTTTCCTTCAGTTATTTTCATTGTTATTAATTAATGCAAAATACCCAAAGCAGCATTAGAGCTTGAAACATGTATCCAGGCAACAAAAAATCACACTTCTATCAAAAATAGTTCAAACATTAATGTTGCCAGGGACCCGGGTTCAATTCTGATTATCAGTGACTGTGTGGAGTTTGCACTTTCTCCCTGCATGCGTTTCCTCAGGGTGTTTCAGTTTCCTCCATCAGTCCAAAGATGTCCAGGTTTGGTGAGTTGGCCATGCTAAACTGCCCCTTGGTGATCGAAAGGTCATACATTGCAATGACGTTACTGTGAAAAGCCGCTGATGCACTATCAATTCCGACGAGACGAGAGTAGAGAGTAATCGAGGCTTTATTATGCAGAGATGTGGAGCCCCCCGCAGCTGCTGCCGAAATGGCTGCAGCTCGGAGAGCCCACACATTTATACTCCGCCTGCTGGGAGGAGCCAGCAGGCAGGGATCTACCCCCGTACCTGTAGTACAGGGGCCTGACCTTAATACCCTCATATGCAGTATACACAGTACAACAATGGTGACTACCACATTCACCCCCTGTTAAAAAAGAGTCCAGCGGGGGTGGTGGAAAACTATTTACATACAGGTTGTTTAAAAGTTAAGAAAGAGATTACAAATTTAGACGATCAGTCACCTTGATCCGTCATTTTGAGTGCTACAGTTCTGGTGGCGATTCAGGCGTCGGTTCGGTCGTCGGTGTCTCCGGGAGCGTGTCGACCTCATCTTCATCCCGGGTGGGAGCAAGGGGAGGGCGGATCATCCTGGAGCGGGAGCTGTAGTGGGGTGCGCCGGAGGGAGGGAGGGTGGCGCCAGGGCAGAGGGGGGTGTCTGGGTACCCAGCTGACGCCAGGCCCCTGAGGGAGACTGTGTCTTGGCATCCGTCGGCGTATGCTACGTAGGCATACTGCAGGTTCGCGTGGAGTAGCTGTACCCTCTCAAACAATGGGTCCACTTTGTGGAGCCGCACGTGCTTGCGGAGGAGAACGGGTCCTGGAGCTGCCAGCCATGTTGGGAGCGAAACCCCGGAGGTGGATTTCCTGGGGAAGGCAAAGAGATGTTCATGGGGGGTTGCATTAGTTGCAGTGCACAGGAGCGACCGAATGGAGTGAAGGGCGTCGGGGAGGACTTCCTGCCAGCGGGAGGCCGGGAGATTTCTGGTCCATAGGGCCAGCTGGACGGCCTTCCAGACTGTCCCATTCTCCCGCTCCACCTGCCTGTTTCCCCGGGGGTTATAGCTGGTCGTCCTACTCGAGGCGATGCCCCTGTTGAGCAGGAACTGGTGCAGCTCACCGCTCATAAATTAGGATCCCCGGTCGCTGTGGACATATGCGGGGAAACCGAACAGAGCGAAGGTGGTGTTGAGGGCTTGATGATGGTGGGGAAGGGGCATCTTGAATATTCATCGACCACATTGAGAAAGTACCTGTTATGGTCGGTGGAGGGGAGGGGCCCTTTGAAGTCCACACTGAGGCGTTCAAAGGGGCGGGAGGCTTCACCAGGTGCGCATGGTGAAATTCGGCTGGTAGAAATTCGGTTTACACTCCGCGCAGACCTGGCAATCTCTGGTGATAGCCCTGATTTCCTCGATGGAGTAGGGCAGATTGCGGGCCTTTATGAAGTGGTAAAAGCGGGTGACCCCTTGGAGACAGAGATCATCGTGCAGGGTGTGGAGTTGGTACACTTGTGCGCTGGCACATGTACCTCGGGATAGGGCATCAGGGGGCTCATTGAGCTTACCGGGGCGATACAAAATCTTGTAATTGTAGGTGGAGAGCTCGATCCTCAACCTCAAGATTTGATCACTTTTGATCTTACCCCGGTGTGTTGTTAAACATGAAGGCAACCGACCGTTGGTCAGTGAGGAAAGTGAATCTCCTGCCAGCCAGGTAATTCCTCCAATCCGCACAGCTTCAACGATAGTTTGGACCTCCTTTTCGACAGAGGAGTGCCGAATTTTGGAGGCATGGTGGGTGCGGGAAAATGATGCCACGAGCCTGCCTGCCTTGTTGAGGGTGGTGGCCAGAGCGACGTCTGATGCATTGCTCTCGACTTAGAAGGGGAGCACCTCGTCGACCCCGTGCATCGCGGCCTTGGCGATGTCGGCCTTGATATGGTTGAAGGTCTGGTGAGCCTCGGCCGTCAGGGGAAAAACTGTGGAGTGGATGAGTTGGCGGGCCTTGTCCGCATAGTTAGGGACCCACTGGGTGTAGTACGAGAAGAACCCCAGGCATCGTTTGAGGGCCTTAGGGCAGTGGGGGAGGAGGGGTTCCATGAGGGGGCGCATGCGATCGGGGTCGGGCCCCAGAACTCCGTTCTGAACCACATAGCCGAGGATGGTTAATCGATCCGTGCTGAACATGCACTTCTCCTTGTTGTAGGTTAGGTTGAGGAGTTTGGCGGTGTGGAGGAATTTGGAAAGGTTAGCGTCGTGGTCCTGCTGGTCGTGGCTGCAGGTGGTGACATTATCCAGGAATGGGAAAGTGGCCTGCAGTCCATACCAGTCAACCATTCGGTCCATCTCCCATTGGAAGACCGAGAGCCTGGTAGTGATGCCGAAGGGAACCCTAAGGAAGTGGTAAAGGCGGCCGTCCACATCAAACGCAGTGTACTGGCAGTCCGCCTTGCGAATGGGGAGCTGGTGGTAGGCAGATTTCAGGTCCACTGTCAAAAAGACCCGGTACTGTGCAATCTGATTGACCATATCAGATATGCATGTGAGGAGGTACGCGTCGAGTTGTGTGTACCGATTGATGGTCTGACTGTAGTCAACGACCATCCTGTTTGTCTCCCCAGTTTTCACCACTACCACTTGGGCTCTCCAGGGGCTGTTGCTGGCCTCGATAATACCTTCCCGCAGCAGCTGCCAGACTTCAGACCTAATGAAGGTCCTGTCCTGGGCACTGTACCATCTGCTCCTGGTGGTGACGGGTTTGCAATCCGGGGTGAGGTTCGCAAACAGAGAAGGTGGGTCGACCTTAAGGGTCGTGAGGCCGCATACAGTAAAGGGTGGTAGGGGCCCCCCAAATTTCAGGGTTAGGCTCTGGAGGTTGCACTGGAAGTCCAGGCTGAGTAGCAAGGCAGCGCAGAGGTTGGGTAAGACGTAGAGCCTGAAGTCGCTGAACTCTACGCCCTGGATGGTGAGGGTGGCGGTTCAGTACCCCTGGATTGCCATGGAGTGGGATCCGGAGGCCAGGGAGATTCTCTAGTTGATGAGGTGTACCGTGAGGGAGCAGCGCCTTATCGTATCGGGGTGGATGAAGCTCTCAGTGCTCCCAGAGTACAGAAGGCAGGATATCTTGTGCCCGTTGACCTTCACTGTCATCGACGCAGTCGTGAGGTTGTGCGGTCGGGATTGGTCGATCGTGATGGAGGCTAGACGTGGCTGGTCGGCGGCGGTTGCTGGCGATGAGCGGCCCGATGAGGTGCCCGACGAGCAGGGGTCCTGAGGCGGGGAAGATGGCGGTGCCCACGAGCCGCACGTGTCCTGAGGCAGGCAAGATGGCGGCGCCCACGGGCCGCACGTGTCATTTCGGCAGCAGCTGCAGGAGGCTCCACATCTCTGCGTAATAAATTGATGCACTATCAATTACGACGAGGCGAGAGTAGAGAGTAATTGAGGCTTTATTACACAGAGATGTGGAGCCTCTCGCAGCTGCTGCCGAAATGGCTGCAGCTCGGAGAGCCCACACATTTATACTCCGCCTACTGGGCGGAGCCAGCAGGCAGGGATCTACCCCTGTACCTGTAGTACAGGGGCCTTACCGTAATACCCTCATATGCAGTATACACAATACAACAGTGGTGACTACCACAGCCCCGAGTCGCCACATTCCGGTGCCTTTCAGGCCACCCATAGGAAGAATTCAGAGTGTCCAAATTACCTAACAGCATGTCTTTCGGGACTTGTGGGAGGAAACCGGAGCACCCGGAGGAAAGCCACGCAGACATGGGGAGAACGTGCAGACTCCGTGCAGACAGTGACCCAAGCCGGAAATCGAATGTGGGATCCTGGTGCTGTGAAGCAACAGTGCTACACACTGTGCTACCGTGCTGCCCAGGTTAGGTGGGGTTACTGGGTTGTTGGGATAAATTGGGGGCATGGGCCAAGGTAGGGTACTCTTTCAGAGGGTCAGTGCCCCCGAAAGGAATGGCTGTGAAGCTAATTGTACTTATACTACTAATAATAATACTGCTGTCTTGCCTGGCACCAGTTAATTCAGTAGATGTATTGTGGGTCTGCATCTCATCAGATGGTTCAGTTACACAGTAAGCTATTGACACAGCGCTCTGCAGTCATGCTCAATTTTGCTTTATATCTGGTTACATGGAGTCAACTCCTGCTCATATCACATGCAACCTAGCCCAGGGCCAATATTGCCAACATATAAGTATAGTTCACAAACAGGTTGCAACCAGGAAGAATGTATATGTGCTTTAATTTTCATGTTAGAACTATAGAGGTACAATTAACATGCATCAGAAATCAACAATCTGGGAGAGTTTTAACCCCATTTTAAACAAAGCACCAGGCTGCTGACTTATTTCTTCCTCTTCTTTTTTGTGAGATTGGGCTTCCTTTTATTTGTGCAGTAATTTTCATTGACAAGTTTACCTGCTTGTGTCTCTATAGCTCTTGACAGCAAAGCTTAAAGAAATACTGCTCCATTCTGAATAATTTAGGAGATGATAATTCTCCACCTTTCTCAGTGACCTGAAATGTCTTCATGTATCCTGGAGACAGGAATTGCTAAAATGGGATTTTCAGATGCAATCTGTTCCATCAAGGTTCAACCCAGCCTATAGAGAATGGCACAGTGTATGTTAAAACACTGGCCCTTTTACCTCAAGGGCCTGGGTTCGCATCCAGTCATGACAAAGGGGATAATTGTCTTTTGTTTCTGACAGCTGTTAAGAATTCCAAGTGAATGGCTTCTTGGCAGCTCAATCTAGATTTCCGTGCGCACAGACAAGACAAAACTGCATCAAAATTCATTATTAATTGACTACAAATTTGGCAATGTACGCCAGCAGAATAGGGTAATGAGGTAATATGCATTTGCAATGAGGATGTTGATGTATTTGATTAGGACTGTGGTCTTTTGTATCTCCATTACAGAAAGCACTAAAAACAATAACGCTTGAATTTGTTTTTCAAATGAGGAACCCGGTTGAAGGACACCACCAGAGTCGAACTAAAGTAATTGCGAACATACACAAAAGAGTAATTATTGAGAAACATGAGCTGTACACACCGATAAATTAGAGCAGTCAGGGAATAGTGAAGGAGATCGATGAGTTCCACAGTAATGCGGTTCTTGGAAAGTATGAATTAGCATTGAGAATTCAATGATTCTGCACATGGAATTGCATAGAATGTACAACACAGGGACACAGGCCATTCAGTCCATTGATCCATGTTTGTGTTTATACTTCACACGAGCCACCTTTCACCCTATCTCAGTTAGCCCTGTTAATAGAACCTCTATTCATTTCTTCTTCATATGTTTATTTTGTTTCCTCTTAAATACATCTATGCTGTTCACCGTAAATATCCCTTGTGGTAGCAAGGGCAGCACGGTAGCATTGTGGATAGCACAATTGCTTCACAGCTCCAGGGTCCCATGTTCAATTCCGGCTTGGGTCACTGTCTGTGCGGAGTCTGCACATCCTCCCCGTGTGTGCGTGGGTTTCCTCCGGGTGCTCCGGTTTCCTCCCACAGTCCAAAGATGTGCAGGTTAGGTGGATTGGCCATGCTAAATTGCCCTTAGTGTCCAAAATTGCCCTTAGTGTTGGGTGGGGTTACTGGGTTATGGGTATAGGGCGGAGGTGTTGACCTTGGGTAGGATGCTCTTTCCAGGAGCCGATGCAGACTCGATGGGCCGAATGGCCTCCTTCTGCACTGTAAATTCTATGATAAGTTCAACATTTTATCACTCCCTGGGTGATTCACTTGACTTTCCGATTTATTAGCCACCATCTTATATCTATGACCCCTAGTTTTTGCCTTTACAAAAATGGAAACATAATTTCTATGTCTACATTGTCAAGCACTTTCAAAATCCTAAAGGTCACTGTAATGTATCTCTTTCTTACGCTGATGACACAATGCTGTAATATAATGGACACTTGCTTACAAAATATTACCCATTGTAGATTGCACTATTTTTGAGGAACATCTCACACTATTGAAGCAGTTTCATGTTGGTGTATAACCCCACATCGTGAGATACTAGTGAATTTCTCAATCTACATTGAGCTGCTTAAGCATGGGAGACAAATCCAGCTTCATGAATATATTGGATCCTGCTTATTCCATCTGTAAATCTTGGCCAGTCAGTAATGCTCATCATCCACTACCTGCTTCATTAGGACTTTGTAGTTCTTGGATAGTCTTACGGGCTTTCTTTCTGACCTGGGCACTGCTAGAATTGGTTTTGTTCAATCACTGTGATTTTTAAAAAAATCGTTCTTGGGATGTGGCCATCGCTGGCTGGGCCAGCATTTGTTGCCCATCTCTAATTGCCCTTGAACTGAGTGGCTTGCTAGACCATTTCAGTGGGGGACAGTTAAGAGTCAACCGCACATCTGTGTGGGTCTGGAGTCACATATAGCCCAGACCAAGTAAGGATGGCATATTTCCTTCCTTTAAGGATATTAGTGAATCAGATGGGTTTTTACGACAATGATTTTGTGGTCATCATTAGATTTCCAATTCAAAATTTTTATTGAATTCAAATTTCACCATCTGCCATGGTTGGATTTGAACCCAGGACCACAGAGTATGACCCTGGGCCCAGGCTATTCAAGGGGTTTACCCAGATAACTGATTTCCCACTAGTGCAGGGAGCCATTGATTGCATGCACGTGTTTCTCTATTCCCCATTTAGTCATGAAGTTCCCAGCAAGGGCTTCAACTCCCTGAACATCCAGATTGCCTGTGACCATGCCAAGTGCATCCTACGAGTGTGTGCTAGGTTCCTGGGCCATCCAAGACAGCTACATCCTTGGCGCTCTCAGATACCAGAGATATTTGAGGGAGCTCTTCGGCTACAGGGTTCGTTCCCCAGGGCCAAGGGATACTTCCTCAGGGTGTGGCTGATAATAACTGTGCAGAGTCCACAGAGTGCAGCAGAGACCCTTATAATGGGACTCATGCTGCTACTTGTGCTTTGGTTGAGTAGAGCATCGGGATCTGGAAGATCCGGTACCAGTGCCTGGACCGTGAGGTGGGGGGGGGGGGGGGGGGGGGGGGTTCAGCGATGAAACCTCTTAAAACTGAATAAGTTACTTTTATCAAGGATTGAGATGAATTATAAGACTGAGTAATCATTATTAACCATTAAACATGTATTTTTAGGACATAGCAGTAATAAGAAATCAAATGGGATTGAGGATAGCTAACTTGTCCAGAAGGACCTCACTTCTGGGGCGAAATTCTCCGACCCCCAGCAGGGTCGGAGAATCGCCTGGGGCCGCCGAAAATCCCGCCCCCGCCGTGGCAGAGATTCTCCGCCACCTGGGAAGTGGCGGGGGCAGGAATCTCGCCACTCCGATCGGAGAGGCCCCTGCGGTGATTCTCCGGCCCGGATGGGCCGAAGTCCCGCCGCTGGGAGGCCTCTCCCGCCGCCGAGGTTTGAATCACCTCTGTAACAGCGGGATCAGCGGCGTGAGTGGGCCCCGGGGTCCTGGGGGGGGGGGGCGATCGAACCCCAGGGGGTGCCCCCACGGTGGCCTGGCCAGCGATCGGGGCCCCCCGCTCAGATTCCGGGCCAGTGCCCTGGGTGCACTATTTCTCCTCCGTGGCCGCCACCGCCTCCGCCATGGCGGAAGCGGAAGAGAAACCGTCATCGCGCATGCGCCGGTGGTGACGTCAGCGGCAGCTGGCCGCTGACGTCACTGCCGGCGCATGCGCCGACCGGCAAAAGCCTTTCAGCCAGTCCCGCTGCCGGGGGCGCCGGTTTTTTGCGCCAGTCTTCTGGTGCCAACTGCTCCGGCGCGGGGCTGGCCCCCAAAGGTGGGGAGAATTCTCCACCTTTGGGGAGGCCCGACCCCTGAGTGGTTGGCGCCACTCCCCTACGCCGGGACCCTCCGTCACACCGGGTAGGGGAGAACCCAGCCCCTGATATGTTGCCTTTGTGAAACAATGCAGGATGTGGCTTTTGCTGTCCTGCTTTTCACAGACAATGAATGTACAGCAAATTACTGTAAGCATAGCTGTCAGGATGAGGATCAATCATGCACTGCTTGCAATTCTGTTGGGTGAAGTTTAAACATTGCTTGCAATTCTGTTGGATGTGTTTGAACGTAGCAGCTTCAGGGATTGGATCGCGTCCAACTGGGGTGAGCTATTGATTTTTGAAAATTGTATAAGGACCATGTTCTGGCCTTTGTTCAGCAGAACAGATCTTGGCAGATATCCAGGTCTGTTCTCCATGTACACATATCAAGCTTGATTAAATAGTCATCCTTTCCAGGTTGTCGATGTGTTTTTTGTTCCTCTCTGTACTGAGTTGAGCCACAGGGAATAACCCCACGTGGAAGCTGACTCAATACACAGGTCTTGAAACCGCTCCAACAGATCGATCATGTTGGAGCCCTCCAATATGGTACCCAGAGAGTGTTGCACAACATTATGGTGTGCTGTTCCCTCTATAATCTGGCTCTGTGATGGGGTGAGGAGCAGGCAGAGGAGGAGATGGATGAGTGACCCATCTCCTCTCATGAAGAGGACATTGAGGGTGCCAAGGGGGAACACCTGGAGGAGGCAGATGAAGGCACTAACCCAACATTGAAAATGCTACTGTCCTGGGAAGGATGTGGTTTCATCTCGTCCAAACAATGCAGAAGGAGGATGATGCCTCGCAGTGAGGACAGACTATTACCCCAGTAAAGCTAATGCAAATGTATGACTCCTGTCTGGCTGAAGGAAACCCGCAGATTTCCTATGACGAGGGTAACATCAGGGCAATGATGCATGGACAGACACATCTCTGCTGATGCAGGCTCCTCCTTGTTAGGGGTGCCAGTCTGCATCTGTGTCACTTGTGCTGGAGAAATGACTCTCATGAGGGTCTAGCCGCTGGGTTCCTTGTGCAGAGATCAGTTTCCCAATGACTGGGTTGAGTGGTGGGATTGACCATTGTTGGGTTGATACGCTTGAGTGATTGGAATGCACTTAGTGTTTGCAGTACACTTGCCTCTCTTTGATGTGGTTGATGTTTATAAACACTGGGGTTTCACCACTTTAGAGTCACTCATCAATGAAAGATAATAAATGAATCAAGGCTGCAGCTGGAGAAGCTGTCAATCACAACCCAAAGAACAAAGGAAAGTACAGCACAGGGACAGGCCCTTCAGCCCTCGAAGCCTGTGCTGACCATTCTGCCCGTCTAAATTAAAATCTTCTGCACTTCTGGGGTCCGTATCCCTCTCTTCCCATCCTATTCATGTATTTGTCAAGATGCCCCTTAAACGTCACTATCATCCCAGCTTCCACCACCTCCTCCGGCAGCAGGTTCCAGGCACCCACTGCTAGAAAGGAATGAATGGCTTGCAGCTAATGGATCTGAGGGGATGAAACTCCTTAAAAAGAGTGTGAAAAATGCGCTATTGGTGTTGGCAGGTTACTCACCACTTTTCAAGGTCAAAATGCCATTTGGCTTTTTAAAGAATGGTATATCGGTGCAATGTCTTCTTTTTGATGCTGCCCTGCAAAAACATTTTCATTTGTCCAAACTTTAAAAAACTCTATTTAAGGGATAAGGGACTCGCTGACTAGACCAGCATTTATTGCCCATTCTAGTTGCCCTTGAGAAGGTGGTGGTGAGCTGCCTTCTTGACCTGCTGCAGACCCTGAGTTGTGGGTACACCCACTGTGGTGTTCGGGACGGAATTCCAAGATTTTGACCCCACGACAGTGAACAAACGACAATAGAGCCTATATCCAAAAGCCTGGATACTGTCCAGGTCTTGTTGCATCTGTACATTTATTGCTTCAATATCTGAGGAGCCGTGAATGGTGCTGAGCATTGTACAGTCATCCACAAACATCCCCACTTCTGACTTTATGTTGGAAGGGAGGTAATTTATGAAGCAGCTGAAGATGATTGGGCTTAGGACACTACCCTGAGGAGCTCCTTGCCTTGATGCCCTGGGACTGAGGTGATTGCCTTCCAACCACCACAGCCATCTTCCTTTGTGCCGGGTATGACTCCAACAGGGAGGTTTTTTCCTACTGATTCCCATTGACGCTAGTTTTACTCGGGCTCCTTGCTGCCATACTCGGCCAAATGCTGCCTTGAGGTAAAGGCAGTCACTCTCACCTCACCTCTGGAGTTCAGGGGCGGGATTCTCCCCTACCCGGCGTGACGGGGGGTCCCGGCGTAGGGGAGTGGCGCCAACCACTCCGGGGTCGGGCCTCCCCAAAGGTGGGGAATTCTCTGCACCTTTGGGGGCTAGCCCCGCGCCGGAGAGGTTGGCACCAGAAGACTGGCGCAAAAAAAACGGCGCCCCCAGCAGCGGGGCTGGCCGAAAGGCTTTCGCTGGTCGGCGCATGCGCCGGCGGTGACGTCAGCGGCCAGCTGCCACTGACGTCACCACCGGCGCATGCGCGAAGTGGGTTTCTCTTCCGCTTCCGCCATGGTGGAGGCCGTGGCGGCCGCGGAGGAGAAAGAGTGCACCGAGGGCACTGGCCCAGAGTCTGAGCGGGGGGTCCCGATCGTGGGCCAGGCCACCGTGGGGGCATCCCCCGGGGTCCGATCACCCCAGGAACCCGGGGGCCCGCTCGCGCCACCAATCCCGCCGCCACCAGAGGTGGTTCAAACCTCGGCGGCGGGAGAGGCCTCCAGCGGCGGGACTTCGGCCCATTCGGGCCGGAGAATCACCGCAGGGACCTCGTCGACCGGAGTGGCGAGATTCCCGCCCTCGCCACTTCCTGGGTGGCGGAGAATCTCTGCCACGACGGGGGCGGGATTTTCGGCGGCTCCAGGCGATTCTCCGACCCTGCTGGGGGTCGGAGAATTTCGTCCCTGTTCTTTTGGCCATGTTTGAATTAAGGTTATAACAAGATCAGGAGCTGAGTGACCCTGGTGGAGCTCACACTGAGCATCCGTGAGGAGGTTATTGCTGAGTAAGTGTTGCTTGACAGCAATGTTGATGACCCCTTCCATCACTTTACTGATGATCAAGGATAGAGGACATGCTTGGACAATTTTCCACATTTCCGGGTAGATGCTCTTCATTGAAACAGGGTCGATCCCCTGGCTTGGTGGTAATGATGTGGGGTAGCTCCTACTGATACTTTCATGGACAGATGCAGATGAGGATAAGGTCTAGTGTGTTTTTCCATTCTGTTGGTTTCCTCATTGCCTGTCAGAGTTCCAATCTGGCATCTATATCCTTCAGGACCCAGACAGCTCTGTCTGTGGTGGTACTACTGAGTTACTCTTTGTGATGGGCATTTAAGTTCCCCACCCTGAATACAATACTGCACCCTTACCACCCTCACTGCTTCCTCCAAGTGTTCAACATGGAGGAGTACTGATTCATCAGCTGAAGTGGGACCGTATGTGCTAATCAGCAGGAGATTTTGAAACCTGTTTAATGTCACATCTGAAAGACAGTGGGCGCGATTCTCCGCACTCACGACGGGGCGGAGAATAGCGGGCAGCGCAAATTTTTACGGCGATGCTGGTCCGACGCCCTCCCGCTATTCTCCCCCCCCCGCCCCCCCCACGCCCGCCCCCCGACACGAATCGCTGCTCGCCGTTTTTTTACGGCGAGCAGCGATTCTCCCCTGGCCGATGGGCCGATTTCCAAGGCCTTTACGGCCGTTTTCACGATTTTTAATACACCTGCTATACCAGTTCGTGAAAACGGCCGCAAAGTGCCGTTCTGCACAACCATGCCACCGATTGGCACGGCCGCACCACGGCCGTGCCAAGGGTGGCATGGGCCCGTGATCGGTGCCCACTGATCGCGGGCAGCGGGTCCGATTCCCGCACACTCTTTCTCCCTCCGCTGCCCCGCAGGATAAGTCCGCGGGGCGGCTGAGGGGCATTACAGACCGCGCATGCGCGGGTCTGACGCATATGCGCGGATGACGTCATCCGCGCATGCGCGGGTTGGAGTCGTCCAAACCGCGCATGCGCGGCTGACATCATCATATGCGTCAGCCGTCGCTAACTTTGGCGCGCGGGCTTAGCGAAATTCGTTAAGCCCGCGATGCCGGAGTTCACGGGGCCGCGATGCTAGCCCCGACCGGGGAGCAGAATCGGGTCCCGGGAGGGGGCGCGGAGGCTGCCGTGAAACACGGCCGGTTTCGTGGCAGCCTTCACGACTCTCCACCTTTGCGGAGAATCGCGCCCAGTATCTACAGCGTGACTGAACTGAAGTGTTAGCCTAGATTATTTCCTTGAGTAAGATGACTATTCTCCGACTTGCAGAGGGTTAGGTCTAGACAGTACTCTTCAATCATCCTGTATGCTAAGTAAAAGTCACGGCTGTTTTAAACATTTTTAAGGTGGCACAAGGGAGAACATTTCAGAGGAGAAATGAGAACAATAATACTGATAAAATGGAAAGGCAATAAAAGGCTATGATGGATAATATAGGCTGGAGGATAGAGGTAAAATAAAGATAGCTGGTTAGAACACAAACAATTTTTGAATTGTGTCCAAGTACACTGGTGATGTTAGAAAAAAACCTTCCGGATATGAGTAAAACATAAATCTTGTATTGATGTGGGCTATAAAGAGAGTTAGTAAACCTTAAAGAAACATTTTATTTTGATATAAGAGAACATGACATCTTCCAGCATTAAATTTGATGTCT
Organism: Scyliorhinus canicula; assembly: GCF_902713615.1. Lineage (NCBI taxonomy): Eukaryota > Metazoa > Chordata > Chondrichthyes > Carcharhiniformes > Scyliorhinidae > Scyliorhinus > Scyliorhinus canicula. Next base: position 35,897,786 of record NC_052155.1, read on the forward strand.
TACAAATCATATCAGAAATATATCCATCAACATGGAATTGTATACTATCAGGGAATTAGAATACCCAAGGTCATACTTTGTCACCTCAAACATGTAAATTGATTCTTTGTTGTTACTTCTAACCAACTCTTTGCTGCAAAATTGGATTGTATGCATCATGGGAGCTTTTTCAAGCTCAAAATAGCATCCACAGCACATGTGCATACTTCTGGGCCGGGAATCTCCGAAACGGCGGCTAAGTGTTGACGCTGGCGTAAACACCGGAGCGTTTCACGCCGGCGTCAACGGGTCCCTTGGCCCAGCGATTCACGTACCTGAAGGGGGCCAGTAGGGCACCAGAGTGCTCCGCGCAGCTCCGGCTGTCAATACGGGGCCCTGCACTTCCGGCTGCGGGTCCGCGCATGCACGCGGCAGCCGCCTGCGGTGGAGACCCCATGTAACATGTCAGACCCACACAGCAAACTTGCTCCCACAAAATAGGCCCCTCCAAGATCGCATGCGCCCACCGATAGGTGGTCTCTGACTGGGAACCCTGGTTGTCCTGGAGGCCCCCCGTCCCGGTGACGGATCCCCCTGCCCCCCACCAGGGCGGCTGCGGCAGCTGCCACTCTGAGTGCCTGCTGGGTAGAACCATGAGTGTACCACGCCACGGGGGCATCTTTCAATGGCCCACGACTGGCGCCGCATCAACTGCGACTGACGGCGATTCTCCGGTCCGCGGAGAATTTTGGGAAGGCGTCGGACCCGATCATGGGTATGACGCCCCATTCTCCACCCCCGTGGATTCGGAGAATCCCACCCCTGGTGTAGGTCTTCTGACGTGCCATTTTGGTCAAAGCAATATTGCAGAGACAGGGAGAATGTGCTGGAAATATGCAGAAGACGTGGATCATGACGTAGGTCAGCATAAATTGAAGCCAATGGTATCACGTTAGACCTGAATGCTCCAAATAGCAAGCTCTTATAGCTTCACACAGCTGAATGTAGGTAGGAAAGACCTCCTCCCTGCTCCCACTTTCCCCTGTCCCTCACCGCTCACACCAGTGCTACTTAAAGGGATCATCAACTGCTTTCAGGTTAATTGCTCATTGATTTCCATTGGTTTTTGCTGTGGACTAGAAAATCATGGAGTGTAGAAGTCAGAAAAGGCCAGAGTTGGAGGATGATGGAGACCACCAGTGACCCTGCTTCCTGCAACACGACAGTTGTGGGTGGGAGAGCATCATGGTGGATCTTCCAATTTCAGTGTCATCGAGGAGGTCCATCCTCGATAGGACACGCCTCCAGCACTCCTTTGTTTTCAAAGTGCTGGACAACATGGCGAGAAAAGCCAGCTGTGCAGCTGAAGTGTGTAGTGATCACTCCAGTAACAAAACCAGAAAAGTTTGCATATCACTGGACTAATAATCCAATGGCTCGGGCTATAGCTCGGCAGCTAGTGGAATTTAAATTCAATTAATAAATATGGAAATCAAAGTTAGTGCCAGTAAGGTGACTATGACAGCCATCATTGATTGTTGTCGAAACACATCAAGTTCACTAGTGTCTTTGAGGGAACGAAATCTGCCATCCTTAGTCGGTCTGGCCTACATGTGACTCCAGATCTACAGCAATGTGGTTGACTCTTAACTGCCCTCTTAAATGGCCCAGCAAGCCACTCAGGTCAAGGGCAATTAAGGATGGAAAATAAATAATGGACATGCCAGCAATGCCCAGAACCCATGAAAGAAATGGTATTATCCCAAGGGAGCAGCAGGTTCATGCTCAATGTGTCATAGTCACTCCAACATTGCAGCACCTCAGCACTTATTGCAGTATCTTTGGCGAGAAAACGCTGGACTGCCTAGGAACCCCACAAATTATTTTGCACATTGGTATCAAGCATCTTGGCCTGCAGTTTTGATCTTCATAACTTTACAGAACTCAGTTAGTGGCTCCTGCCATGGAAGTTGTGATATCGGCCATCAGCTTCCACATCAGAAAGCATGAGCTCCAAGTTCCGGGCAATGGATTGGATTTGTTTATTGTCATGTGTACTGAGGTACAGTGAAAAGTATTTTTCTGCGAGCAGCTCAACGGACCATTAAGTACATGAAAACAAAATAAAATAAAAAGAAAATACATAATAGGGCAACACAAGGTACACAATGTAAATACATAGATACCGGCATCGGGTGAAGCATACAGGAGTGTAGTATTAATCAGGTCAGTCCTGTAGTGATCTGTACATCTGTACATACATCTGCACATACACCAGGGATTGCAGCACAGATGTAACAGCCACAGCATCACTAGAGGGCAGCATCAGAGACAGGTATAAAGGGTCGAGCCCAAGGCAGGATCCACCTCTTTGAGAAGCACAGAGCTAGTGAACAGCAGCACACAGAGACAGCTCAGCATAGGCAGTTTACCTTAGTTTCACTGGTGATACCTCTTGACCTTTTTACATCAAGTTGAGCTCTGGAAACAGAACAAACCCTTTGAATAAAGTGTTTGTGTTAACTGTAAGTCTACAGTCTTCATTCAGACTTAGAGAATAACATATGGTACCAGGCGTGATTTCAGCAACCTAGCTAGAAATCAGCAAGAGAAGAGGACTTAAACCAGACATTCGGCCACGGAAGGCCTCGCAGCATTCGGACCCTTCAGATACCAATCGGCACGATGGACCCAATCCAACCTCCACGCCTGCTCCAGACCCCTGGTAATATTCATTCCAATTGGAAACTTTTTATACAACAGTTCAAAATATATCTAGAAGCTAAGGATCTAACCTCAGCGTCTGACGCCAGGAAGATAGCCTTGCTCTTATCCCTGGCTGGGCCGCAGGCATTAGAAATATATAATTCCCTAACGTACCTGGCAAGGGAGGACAAGGGCAAGCTGGAAATAATCATCAAAAAATGTGAAACCCACTGTCAATCTGAAATCAATGAGATATTTGAAAGGATCAAGTTCACCAGGCGCTTGCAAAAACTGGGAGAATCTTTCAGCAGTTTTGTAATTGATTTAAAATTACTAGCTCAATCCTGCAACTTTGAAAACCTCCGTGACTCCCTCATCAGAGATCAGATAGTCACAGGTATATCTGATGCGGGACTTCGAAAATCCTTATTAAAACAAAAAGACCTAACCCTAGAAACAGCCATGCAAAGATGCTCTACTTATGAAAAAGGTAAAGAAGAATATGAGGAGTTTACTTACCGGGACCAAGGCATTCGCCACGAGGTCGAGCCCGTCAAAATGGTGGCTCAGGCTTCCAGAAGGTGCTCCTCGAACGGCGATCCCACGCGTGCGAATCTGGATGCAGGCCACACGCATGCGCAGTTCTCCCGAAAATTTGACACAGAAGAAAGGCCTACTGCGCATGCACGAGCGTAGAGGGACAGCGTCATGACATGTCCCCGCTGCGGACATGCCCACTTAAAAGGGCAATGTCCAACTTCTGGAAAACAACGTTTAAAGTGTGGCAAATACAACCACTTTGCCTCACAGTGCAGAGCTGCACTGCAAATGAAGACAACTAGACAGAAACACATGAACTTCAATGTAAAAAGCATAGATTCAACGGAGCACAAAAAACCCAATGATGAGTATTCCTTGGATGAGGACAGCCTCGCTTGGACAACTTGCTTGCTGTGGACACGATCGAAACAATCGAGGAACATGACGCAACAATTGCCACGCCTCACCCGGTCAACAGCATTGATTCCAGCAGTGAGTGGACTGTGACTGTGCAAGACAATGACTTTCCATTAGTCTTCAAGCTTGACAATGGGGCCTCAGCTAACCTCCTCACTAGCAAGGATCTCCATTCGATTCCAGGAGACCATGAAACAATACCCGCTGCATGTCGGCTGAAGGACTACAACGGCAATCAGATCGCCTCAAAGGGATCGTGCCATCTCCGGGTGGACAACAAGACGATACGCAAGCAGCTACGATTCGAGATTGTAGACGACAACAAATCATCACTGTTAGGCGCTCAGGTCTGCAAAGACTTGTGGCTGGTGCAATGCATTTACATGCACACCCAGGATCCATCAAGCCTGGAAGCTAAAATCCACAGCATGCCTCAAGAATACCCTGACGTAGTCAAAGGCATGGGCACCTTACCCTGCCAATACAAAATCATGCTGCAGACAGATGCCAAACCCGTCATTCAGCCGCCCAGGAGGGTTCCAACTTCACTGCGGGAGAAGTTGAAAGCGGAACTCAACAGACTGCAGTCACAAGGCGTAATATCGAGAGTCATACAGCCGACTGACTGGGTCAGCTCTATTGTCTGTGTTAAGAAACCTTCTGGAGATCTTCGCATATGCATAGACCCGAAGGGCCTGAACCAGAACATTCACCGGGAACACTACCCCATCCCAAAGCATGAAGGGATCACATCTGAGATGGTGAATCCTCGTATCTACACCAAACTCGACGCCTCGCAGGGGTTTTGGCAGATGCAGCTCGATGACTCGAGCAGATTACTGTGTACGTTCAACACGCCATTTGGACGTTTCTGCTTCAATTGCATGCCCTTTGGCATTATCTCTGTGTCAGAGATTTTCCACAGGATAATGGAGCAAATGATCAAGGGCATCGAGGGTGTCAGAGTCTATGTGGATAACATCATCGTATGGTCCACCACTGAAGAAGAACACCTCTGTCGTCTGAAGAAGGTGTTTCAGAGGATTCATAAATACGGTTTGAAACTGAACCAGGCAAAATGCACATTTGCGAAGGAGTCTGTAACCTTTTTGGGTGACACCATATCATGTCAGGGTGTCAGCCCTGATGAGGCGAAAATCGCTGCAATATGGACCATGACAAGAAGGCGGTGCTACGATTTCTGGGCTTCGTCAACTTCCTCAGCAGGTTCATCCCAAACCTGTCCGCACGGACGGCAGCTTTACGCAATCTCCTACAAAAGACCACTGCGTTTGAGTGGACACAACGTCACCAAAATGAATGGGTGGATCTCAAACAGCAACTAACAAGGGCACCGACCCTCGCTTTCTTTGACTCAACCAGACCCACCAAGATCTCCACTGACGCCAGCCAGGACAGGATTGGCGCCGTTCTCCTCCAACAGGACGACCAGTCTGACTGGGTCCCTGCCACATACGCGTCCAGGGCCATGGCCATAACTGAGTGCAGATATGCACAAATCGAAAAAGAATGTCTCAGACTCCTCACTGGGATTCGGAAGTTCCATGACTATGTGTACGGCCTGCCCACGTTCATAGTGGAAACCGACCACAGACCGTTGGTCCATATCATAGACAATGATCTGAATGACATGACAACTCATCTGCAGCGCATCATGATGAAGCTGCAAAGGTATGGGGATTTCACCCTAGTATACACCCCGGGATGAGACCTTGCCATTGCCGACGCACTGCCCCGATCCATTGGCACTGACAACGTACCATCAGCCCCTATCAGAGAAATCGAGGCCCAAACACGGTTATGTATGGAGAATTTGCCTGCTTCGGATGAGAAGCTTTGCTAATCCGACAGGAGACGCAGAAAGATGCAATCTTACGGAGGGTGCTGCACCTACTCCAGCATGGCTGGACGAGGGGACAGCGTCCACAATTTCAGAATTTCAAGTCAGAACTGATTGAAGTTGACGGCCTGCTGCTACGCAAGGAGCAGATTGTGATTCCGGCTACACTCCGCGCCGAGATGCTACGTAAGATTCATGAAGGCCACCTAGGCATTGAGAAATGCAAAAGGCGAGCACGAGAGGCTGTGTACTGGCCTGGCATGAATCAAGACATAACGGACATAGAACATAGAACATTACAGCACAGTACAGGCCCTTCGGCACTCGATGTTGCGCTGACCTGTGAAACCCCTCTAAAGCCCGTCTACACTATTCCCTTAACGTCCATATGCCTATCCAATGACCATTTGAATGCATTTAGTGTTGGCGAGTCGACTACAGTTGCAGGCAGGGCATTCCACGTCCTTACTACTCTCTGAGTAAAGAACCCACCTCTGACATCTGTCCTATATCTATCTCCCCTCAATTTAAAGCTATGTCCCCTCGTGCTGGACAACACCATCCGAGGAAAAAGGCTCTCGATGTCCACACTATCTAATCCTCTGATCATCCTGTATGCCTCAATTAAGTCACCTCTTAACCTTCTTCTCTCTAATGAAAACAGCCTCAAGTCCTTCAGCCTTTCCTCATATGATCTTCCCTCCATACCAGGCAACATCCTTGTAAATCTCTCCTGTACCCTTTCCAATGCTTCCACATCCTTCCTATAATGTGGCGACCAGAATACTCCAAATGCGGCCACACCAGAGTTTTGTACAACTGCAACATGACCTCATGGCTCCAAAACTTAATTCCGCTACCAATAAAAGCTAACACACCGTACGCCTTCTTAACAACCCTCTCAACCTGGGTGGCAACTTTCAGGGATCTATGTACATGGACACCGAGATCTCTCTGCTCATCCACACTACCAAGAATCTTACCATTAACCCAGTACTCTGTCTTCCTGTTATTCCTTCCAAAATGAATCACCTCACACTTTTCTGTATTACACTCCATTTGCCACCTGTCAGCCCAGCTCTGCAGCTTATCTATGTCCCTCTGTAATTTGTAACATCCTTCTGCACTGTCCACAACTCCACCGACTTTAGTGTCATCTGCAAATTTACTCACCCATCCTTCTACGCCCTCCTCCAGGTCATTTATAAAAATGACAAACAGCAGTGGCCCCAAAACAGATCCTTGTGGTACACCACTAGTAACTGGACACCAGTCAGAACATTTCCCATTAACCACCACCCTTTGTCTCCTATCAGCTAGCCAATTTCTGATCCAAACTGCTAAATCACCCTGAATCCCATGCCTCTGTAATTTCTGCAATAGCCTACCGTGGGGAACCTTATCAAACGCTTTACTGAAATCCATATACACCACATCAACTGCTTTACCCTCATCCACCTGTTTGGTCACCTTCTCGAAGAACTCAATGAGGTTTGTGAGGCATGACCTACCCTTCACAAAACCATGTTGACTATCTCTAATCAAATTATTCCTTTCCTGATGATTATACATCCTATCGCTTATAGACCTTTCCAAGACTTTTCCCACAAAAGAAGTAAGGCTCACTGGTCTATAGTTACCGGGGTTATCTCTATTCCCCTTCTTGAACAAGGGGACAACATTTGCTATCCTCCAGTCCTCTGGCACTATTCCTGTAGACAAAGATGACTTAAAGATCAAAGCCAAAGGCTCAGCAATCTCCTCTCTAGCTTCCCAGAGAATCCTAGGATAAATCCCATCCGGCCCAGGGAACTTATCTATTTTCACACTTTCCAGAATCGCTAACACCTCCTCCTTTTGAACTTCAAGCCCTTCTAGTCTAGTAGCCTGTATCTCAGTATTCTCCTCGACAACTTTGTCTTTTTCCTGTGTGAATACAGACAAAAAATATTCATTTAGCACCTCTCCTATCGCCTCGGACTCCACGCACAACTTCCCACTACTGTCCTTGACTGGCCCTACTCTTACCTTAGTCATTCTTTTATTCCTGACATACCTATAGAAAGCTTTAGGGTTATCCTTGATCCTACCTGCCAAAGACTTCTCATGTCCTCGCTTGGCTCTTCTTAGCTCTTTCTTTAGAGCCTTCCTAGCTAACTTGTAACTCTCAAGCGACCCAACTGAACCATCACGTCTCATCTTCACATAAGCTTCCTTCTTCCTCTTCACAAGTGTTTCAACTGCTTTAGTAACCCATGGTTCCCTCGCTCGACGACTTCCTCCCTGCCTAACAGGTACATACTTATCAAGGACACGCAGTAGCTGTTCCTTAAACATGCTCCACATTTCCATTGTTTCCATCCCCTGCAGTTTTTCTCTCCAGCCGATGCATCCTAAGTCTTGCCTCATCGCATCATAATTGCCTTTCCCCCAGCTATAACTCTAGCCCTGCAGTATATACCTATCCCTTTCCATCGCTAAAGTAAACGTAATCGAATTGTGGTCACTATCACCAAAGTGCTCACCTACCACTAAATCTAACACCTGTCCTGGTTCATTACCCAGTACCAAATCCAATACGGCCTCGCCTCTTGTTGGCCTTTCTACATACTGCATCAGGAAACCCTCCTGCACACATTGGACAAAAATGGACCCATCTAAAGTACTCGAACTATAGTGTTTCCAGTCAACATTTGGAATATTTGGGTCATGACATGTGACACCTGTCAAAGACATCAACCCGCACAGTGTAAAGAACCACTGCAGCAACACAAACTCACAATGGCGCCGTGGACAAAAGTGGGCATTGACCTATTTCATGCGACAGGGCGTGACTACGTCTTGATCATGGACTATTACTCAAACTATCCCTAGGTACTGGAACTCCATGATCTCACGTCTTCTGTCTGTCAAGGTGTGCCAGGAGACATTTGCGCGATATGGAATCCCACGTGTGGTGATGTCAGAAAGAGTTCTCAGACCTCTACAGCTTTCGGCATGTAACGTCCAGTCCGCGCTACCCACAGTCAAATGGGAAAGTGGAAAAGGTTGGTCACATCGTTGCTTATTAGCAAGGCAACAGATTCACGCTCGGACATCAACCTAGCGCTGTTATCCTACTGAGCAACCCCATTGAGCTCAGGACTGTCGAAGCGCAGATGCTCTTCGGCAGGGACATCCGGACAACCCTTCCCGCGATTCAATTGCGAGACCCCAATAACGCTCTGGTACTCGACAAAATGCAGGTACTACGGTCCAAACAAAAACAATACTATGATCAACATGTGATCCCACTCAAGCCACTGAACATGGATGACATCATCAGGATCAGGGACCCAGAAGGCGGATGGTCTGAGCCAGCCACGGTGATCAGGCAGGAGGCACCGCGGTCCTACATTATCAAGTCATCGGCGGGAGTACTCTTTCGCCGTATCCGCCGGGATCTGTTAATGCTTCGGCCTACAACGCCGGTGTTTCCCACACTGGACTTGACCAAGACCATTAGTCCACAGGGCTTTCCTAGCCACACAACGCCAGACAGTACTCTTGATGACATCAAACGTCATCCCCACCTCCACCGTTACGACGCTCCAGCAGAACCCGTAAGGCACCCGACCGGCTGGATTTGTAACGACACTTCAACACACCCACAAGATGAATGTGAACATTTCTCACGATGGACTCATAACACGGTTAATTATTTCTGTATTACTTTATCATTTTCGCAGTGTGCAGATTTGCTTACTTTCATCACTTGTTTTGTACAGTTTTCTTGTGGCCAGTTTAGGAAACATATCAAATCAAAAGGGGGGGGAATGTTAGGCAAGAGGTGCATCATAAAACTGCCTGTAGATTGAAAGCAAATTCCAGCATGAGGAGGCATGAGATAACTAGGAGGACTAGGTTCAGTACACCTTTATCTACTTTGGGCAGCATGGTAGCACAAGTGACTAGCACTGTGGCTTCACAGCGCCAGGGTCCCAGGTTCGATTCCCCGCTGGGTCACTGTGTGGAATCTGCACGTTCTCCCTGTGTCTGCATGGGTTTCCTCTGGGTGCTCCAGTTTCCTCCCACAGTCCAAAGACATGCAGGTTAGGTGGATTGGCCATGATAAATTGCCCTTCGTGTCCAAAAATGTTAGCAGGGGCTATTGGGTTACCATATTTATGGCTGCTCCTGTGATGACAAACAGCATATCTCCCATGAGTTGCAGCCATCGGTTATATGTCACCTTGTCCTACAAGAGAGTTGGAAGTGTGTCAGTGACTTTGCTGTAATATGCTTGGGTGATGTGTCTGTCATGGTTGAATAGCTGAAAGTGTGTTTATTGTATATTTTACAACTCAGACCTTGGCAGAAATGATTCTTGTATCCACATATGTAAAAATAGAAACATAGAAAATAAGAGCAGGAGTAGCCATTCAGCATAATCATGGCTGATCCTCCAGATCAAAGCCAGTGCACTCCCCAAACCCTTGAACAACTTTTGAGTCGAGGTTTTACTTACGGTGCTTTGAAATGTTGACTCCATATTTCTAGCTTAGACCTCCAGCTCTTTCTATGGCTTGTTGCGTTTTCTCTGAGTCAACACATCAGGCTTAACTATTCAAGCACTGTGAGCATAGATCAGTTGCCAGACTCACAAAGTAAAACGTGGAACAATTGAACATTACATCGCTCAAGCAATGAGGTGTGAGTGTGAAGCTTGCAAGAATGTTAAGTGTGCAAAGGTGATAGGAAAAATAAATTGCAATTGAGACAGATCATTGTTAGGTGACTGGAGCACTGTGTGAGGCTAATGGTTCAGTCACTAGAACACAATATTTGGGGATGAGTTTGTTAACGTTGATCACTCTGTGAGGCTATTAAATGCAATGTGGCACTGCACTCTGGTGATTAGGTCTACACGCCTGGCAGTGACTGCCGCATAGCTACCTGGTCCCACTGCTTTCACAATGTCAATCTGGGAGCACCATCTTCTCTCCACCTCTTGTGTTAAGACCATAGTGCTGCATCAGACAATCTTGTTCAGAATCTTACATCAGACAATCTTCCTTCATCCTGTTCAGAATGTCCAAGCTACTTCTAGCACCCTTTCCAGCCAGAAAACACATCCCCTTTAAGAGGGAGCACCTCATTTTAAGTGGCAATGGCCTCACATGAACATGGGGCCCCAGCTCAGGCATATGGCCACTCAACATTATGATCAGCGCTGGGAGCCAGCACAAAGAATTCATTGTGATCCGATGTCTGCTTTCAGGGGTTATACAGCCCCCCACCCCCCCCCCCCCCTCCTCCCACCCTCACCTCCCATTGACATTCTATTTTTGTTTCTCCCTCACTCTCACACACATATAGTCATACACGCATACACGCTGCATAAACCTTGACATTGGAAGATTCAGGAGCCTGAGTCTGGTATATGGAGATTGGAATCAAAGTGACAGGTAAGGGATGCTGGGAAATGACTGATACCGCATTGTGACAGTCAGGTGCAGAGCCAGGAACGTTGATTCCCATAAAGAGACAAATCTCACAAATAAAAGTGCCTCGCTGACTGTATGTGTAGCAGACCCTGCCCCCTCCCTCCCCCCCCATATCTTGCCTGGAATCATTCATGCGGTTTAATAATAACACAATAATAAAATATGTAGGAAGGCAGCTTGAGAGAAAGCGTTTTCTTCACTGTCACTTGCCATTTGTCACAGTTCATATCACCTCCATGGAGAAAGGATGCTCCACAGTGGCTTTTTACGTCTAAGCGTATACATTTTGTATAAATTATTAGCAAAGTTGATATCTTTTGTTTGTGCTGTCACTGCTGTAGATATGCTAACCCCAGCAATAATCCTGAGGCTCCTTTTAAACTCCTGACTCTTGTCACACTGATGTCAGCATAGTTATAAGTGCTTTACTGCTTTCAACACTTAACAGCAATGTAGTTATAGCTATGCTGACAACATTATTAAGTCCACTAAAGCCAAATTTCTACTGTAGATTTATTTGAAAGGCTGTTCTGTTAACTGTTTGATAACATAATGCTTCACCCCAATGTTTTTTCTGTTTGTCAAGTTATAAACACTCAGACATTTATTCAATATTCACATGAGGCAAGACGGGTGCCTCTGATTGGTCAGCAGTTCTACTGAATGGCACCACCACCAGGGAGGGAGTTACTCTATTGGTACTACACCCACCTGAGGCCATTAATGTCCCTGGATCCCAGACCACAGGTGAGTGATGGTGGTCATGAGATGGAAGCCACGTGTGAGGGGAGTTTGGCAGAACTGGCAGAGGGATGGCTCACAATGTCCCTGCCCCCTTTCCGATGCTAGGTTCAATTATCAAGCACTCAGCGCCTTTGAAAGAGCGACTTATGCAAGAAACCCAATCCCACACGGGAGTTAATCTGATGTTTTGCATCAATGTTCACGGTCGAAGATACTCGAACATCCCATTAATACTAAAGAATAGAGGGGAGTAATTAAATACCATCACCAGAGAAGTAATATTGGACAAAATAATGGGGCTAAAGGCCCCGATGGCTTGCATACTAGGATCCTAAAAGAAATAGCTACAGAGATAGCAGATGCATTGGTTGTAATTTTCCAAAAATCTGTGGATTCTGCAGAAGTAGCAGAGAATAGGAGAACTCTCAATATTATGCCGCTATTCAAAAAAGGAGGGAGGCAATAAGTGGATAACTATAGACCGATTAGCCTGCGATCAATTGTTGGGTGGGTATCCAGGTGACTAGAGGCCTTCTGAACATTTAAAGGACACAGATAGCATTCAGCAGTGTCAGCAGCCAGGAGCTTGTAAGTATCACCAAAGCGGTGTGCTTAAAAGACAGACTACAGCAATGGCGGCCGAGGCAGGCCACCCCCGATCCTGAGGGGGACACCCCAAGTCCAGGGACTTGGCACCAACTCATTACCTCCTACTGCGCCCAGCCCATGCCACCATCCCTCAGCTAGCCCAGCAGTTTTCAATGGTTTTTCATTGTTTTTGTTTGGCCTCCCACAGTCATGTGACCAATACTTGTAGTAATTCATGCCCCACCAGACTTCTGCCTGAGAGGGGTGGAGCATCGCAGAACGGCAGAGCATACTGTGTCCAACCCGCTAATCACATTTAAATGCATGAAAATGCCAGTTTTGCATGCCTCCGCTGATGTGGGGCGCAAACCACACTATCGCCACCAGCAAGGGATGAGCATGGCACCCGCATCTGCGCCACACGTGGACCTTGATTTTGTCCAGACCTGATTTTCCGCCCGATCACAGTTGTTCGATGCGTTGCGAGGTAGAGAATTTCACCCATGATTTCATTGGAGGCGGTTCACAGAAGGTTTGCTAATTTTGTCCTCCCTATGGGGGGATTTTCCTTTGAGTAGTTGCGACACCACTTATTGGAATTTAGAAGAATGAGAGGTGATCTCACTGCTACATATAAGACGGGATTTAATGGGGGGAAAAAGAATCCCATTTTGGGTGCATTTGGCGGGTGTTTCACGACACCTGCAGCGACAAGAACGACCCTGATATCAAACAGGGTTCTTTTTTATCAGACCTCGGTGAGGGGAGCCCTGCGAGGCAACACTTACCTTCATTTCCTCTGGTGAGCTCATCAGTACCATTTTAAAAAATGCCACCCCAATCTCTCAACTCCCCCCGCCATGGCCTCCAGTCACCCCCAATTCCCAAACTTACTTGATAGGGGGCCCTCGAGCCCACCCTCATCCCACCTCAAATGGGCAGGGCACCCTGGGCCTGATCCTTGACACGGGCAACCTGTCACCTGGGCACCTTAGCACTACCAGCCTGGTACCCTGGCAGTGCCCCATGATGGTTCACCAGTTCTCCACTTCAAATTTATTCCCTGAGAGTTGCCACTGCTTGCTTCTCTCGTTAGTTGTCCTGCAGGAGCGGCTTATTCTTGAGGGTCAGGGCATGCATCCCATCCTGTTAATGGTTTCCTGGCCATTGAAAGTAAGGCATTCCTGTTTCTTCAGGTGATAACTGTTTCTGTCTGAACCAGATACAAACCTGGTTCTTGTAGCTTCCTCATTATGGTGCCTTCTCATTGCTGGACTTGTATTCCACATCTTCATTCCCTTTTTGAGAAAGGGAGGGCCATGGAATGGAATCTGTGTCATTGGTTGAAAGTGTGGGCTTGGCCTGGCACAACTATGGTCTTCTACTGTGACATTTGATGTTGACATGTGGTGAAGGAAAGGAAGTTGGGTTTGCAGCTTCTGGCCCATAAAAAAGCTTGTGTGGTCGTTCACTTCTTACTGTTTCCCAACTCTGTGTTTCAGTAAGATGATAACCAAGCAATATTTAGGTGGACTGATGGCATAGTGGTTAGCACTGATACCCACAGTGTCAGGGGCCCAGGTTCAATTCTGACCTTGGGTGACTGTATGGAGTTTGCTCATTCTCCCTGTGCCTGCGTGAGTTTCCTCCAGGTGCTCCAGTTTCTTCCCACAGTCCAAAGATGTGAAGGTTAGGTGGGTTGGCCATGCTAAATTGCCCCTTAGTGCCCAAAGATATGTAGGTTAGGTTACAGGAATATGGGGATAGGGTGGGGGAGTAGGTCGAGGTAAAGTGCTCTTTCGGGGATCGGGGAAACACAATGGCCTGAATGGCCTCCTTCTGTACTGTAGGGATACTATGTTTCTACATTTCCCAGTTCAGGATGCTGTATTGTCTGCGTGGGTTTCCTCCGGGTGCTCCGGTTTTCTCCCACAGTCCAAAGATGCGTAGGTTAGGTGAATTGGCCTTGCTAAGTTGCCCCTTAGTGGACAAAGGGTTACGCGGGTTACTGGATTATGGGGATAGGGTGGCAGCGTAGGCTTAAATAGGGTGCTCTTCTATGTAAATTCTATGATTCTATGATTCAGTGTTGTGAAGTCAAGGAGGTCATTCGGCCCATTGATTCCATGTGGCTCTCCATTTATTCCCTTCACGGGCCCATCCAAATTAATTTTGAATCTATTGAATCTTTCCTTCCACTACATAGCAAGTTCCAGGAAGAATGCTTAATTTTCTGACTGAATTACAGTCACAGTGGTAAAGGTGCCCAAGCCTTACAATTGGACCACCAGGGAAACAGGACTACAGATAGTCTGCACTAAAACACAACAATGAGTGTGATGCCACTCTGGCCTGGCCTGAGGGAAGTGTCTGTAAACTGTACTTCCTGATTTAGCATCTTCTCACGGTAACTGTGCATTGGTGAGGTGTGGCTGAAGGAGTGGGAAGCTCAATGAAGAGGCCACTATAGCCGCACATGTCTCACAAAACTGTATGACAAAATATCTTCCGTAATTTATTCGAACGTTTTGCGAAGGATACATATTGTCCTTTCTGAATACATGCATTTTTATTTTCTTTGAACAGTGTGTCATGAATACATGGCATTGAAATTGTAATGTTACAAAGTGAAACAACACTCTGCCGTTATCCTTCAGGAACTGGGATGCTTACATCAAAAAAACAGAAAGGCAATAATAACCAAGGCAGAAACACAATACTGAGAGAAACAAAATGCAAGCATTTCCTTGGCCTATGCTTTTCTCTTAATGTTGTGCGTGTGTCACTGCATTCTGTTGCAGTGCATAGCTCTACTTATACATCTGTAGCTTTCATTGATTGCACATTTGTATCAGATTGGTCTCTTTGACCTCATCTACAGATATGGTGGAGCATCGAGCCAAATGCATACTTCCTGATTTAATTTTAACTTGGCTCATTTAAAGGGGAAATATGCAATCAGAATATCTCCTTTGAATAATTTGCTGCCTAACTTGAAACTAAACTGTACAGATTGAGAAGATACCTGGTTTGATTCTTAGTCTGTTTTGTGGTTTTATTTGGCTATCATAATAATATCCATGACCTTAGACCTGTTATAAATCTGCCAGTCACCTTTGGTGCTGTATAATAGAGATAGTAGGAAGTAAAAGAAAAATAAGGGTGGAACTGGATATTTAATGCCATCTCTCTGTTGCTATTGTTGCTATGGTTTATGCTTTAAAATTGACGTAAGCAGCAAAACCTGGAAATGAGAGGTAATGCTGATGTTATAACACCCTGGGCGAGTGCACGGTCAGTTTCGGCCCCACAGACCTCGGAGTCCCAAAATAAGTCAATTAGCTAATCATTTGTATATTTTCCTGAGATCTTTAACCATTGAGTGCTTCAATGATGGCGTCAACACGACCCCAGGATCAGCAATCCTGGCCCCTACAGGGGGCCAGCAGGGCGCTGGAGCGGTTCAAGCCACTCCAGCTGCTGATCCAGCTGTGGAATGGGCAGCGGGGAATGCGCGCATGCGCAGTGAGTCCGGCGCGAACCCGGCATGCGCAGTCCCACCGGCGCAATTTCCGCGCATGTGCAGTGTCTCCCTTGTCCGCGCCGGCCCCAACCCAAAATGGCGCAGGAGGACAGGCGCGGTGCTGAAGAAAGGAGGCTGGGAGACAGAGAGACCGGCCCGCCGATTGGACGGACCCGATTGTGGGCCAGGTCACACTGAGGGCCCCCCCCCACCCAGGTCGGACCCCCCTCCCCCCCCCACAGACCACCCCCGGACCCTTCAACGGCGAGGTCCTGCCGGAGAATCGTGGGGGGGGGGGGGGCTGCGTAGAATCCTGCCCCATGTCTATATGTTTTGGGCATGTCTGAAGCAGAAGGGGTTCTGGCGGGAGTTCGTGAACATAATGACTGAGATGCCAAAGTTGAAGGTGGGCCTACGTCCAGAGGTGGCGATATTTGGAGTGTCGGAAGACCCGGGAGCCGAAGGGGTGAGAGAGGCTGACGCCTTGGCCTTTGCATCCCTGGTAGCCCGGAGACGGATTTTGTTGGAGTGGAGAGACTTGGGCCACAGAAACCAGGGGTGTGGGTGAGCTAACTGGCTGAGTTCATAAGGCTGAAAAAAATTAAGTTTGCCATAAGAGGTCAGTGGAAGTGTTTGCCTGGAAATGGAAGCCGTTTATCGACTTCTTCAGGTAAAATTAAGGTGTCAGCAGGGGGGAAGAGGGAGGGTGGGGAGGGGGGGGGGGGGGTGCGGGGATAAAGGAATTAAAATGGGGAAGGCAGGATGAGTGGAGGGGAATGGCAGGGAGGTTGGGTTGGTTATTTATTTACATGAGGTTTTCTGTTTGCTCTTACTCCAGTTTTGGTTATGTTTACAAATGTCTTAATAAAAAATTTTTTTTTAGAAATAAGTAATTTGAAACTGTGATGAATTGAATAAATGATAATCCAATTAGAAAATCCAATCCATAACAATCCAAAACTGCAATTTCAACATAAGAACAACAAACTCCCAAGATGTGTCATGTCCAGCAATGTCCGACTACAGCACACCTTCGTCATTCATAGTATTCAAGGAATCAGTGATTGGTGTCTCCTCTTACTCAATCTTGCAATTGGCTGTATTTTTATACCAAAACTTAAAATTGAGAGATACGTATGCATCTTGTAATGTTTCTTCCAACAACAACAGTGACACAACCTGAGCAGCAGTCTTGCCTCTGAGAGCTCAAGTCCCACCAAGAGACATAAACACCACGTTTTAGGTTGACACTCCAGTGCAGAACGGAGGGTGAACTACATAGACATAGAACATACAGTGCAGAAGGAGGCCAATCGGCCCATCGAGTCTGCACCGACCCACCTAAGCCCTCACTTCCACCCTATCCCCCCAAACCAACAACTCCTCCTAACCTTTTTGGACACCAAGGGCACCTTAACATGGCCAATCCACCTAAACTGCACGTCTTTGGACTGGGAGGAAACCGGAGCACCCGGAGGAAACCCACGCAGACACGGGGAGAATGTGCAGACTCCACACAGACAGTGACCCAGCGGGGAATCTAACCTGGGACCCTGGCGCTGTGAAGCCACAGTGATAACCACTGTGCTACCGTGCTGCCCCAACTGTTGGAGGTGTTAATCCAAGGCCCTATCAGCCCTTACAGGTTGAGGTAAACAATCCGGTGGCAACTCGCATTTCAAAGAAGGGCGTAGTTTATTATTCATGGTGTTCTGGCCAGTATTCATTTCTCAATCAGCATCACTAAGAGCATTGTTGCTGTTGGCGGGGGCTTGCTGTGTGCAAATTAGCTGCTGAGTTTCCGATAGTCCAACAGTAGATATGCTTAAAAAGCACTTTGTTGACCATAAAGCACTCTGGAGAATCCTGGTGACGATTTTACCAACCGGCGCAATATTACGGTAAGTGAACCACCGCATCCGTTGGGGGGGAAGGGGTGTGACGGGGCTGTAAAATCCTGGCCCCTGAGATCATGCACGGTGCTATATAAATGCAAGCTTTTATTTCTTTCCAGCATCCAAGATAATATGACGACTCAGTGGACTGCATTTCCCCTTTAATTATTATTCCTGTTTCTCACTAATATCGCTATTGACTGCAGTACGGCTGATGTGCTACTGATGTCAAATGCCAGAACTGATACACGGGGGAATGTATCATGATAATTCCTAGTACACAGGCAGTCTGTTGCATTCACAAGGGATTCAAACATCAACACATGCACCTCCGTCAATAATAACCAATTAAAATCAGTAAAGAAGTAGATTCATTGTTGGCATATTGTTTTGTCAGCCTTTCATAAATGTAAATGTGCAATAATGTAACAATACCATCAGACAGTGTCTGCTGTGAAATAAAGAGGGGAGGGGCTGAGCTTGTTTCGCTCCTTCAGAGTGGTAATCTGATTTTAATGGAATTAAAATAGGTTGTGTCAAATTACCACCCAGCGGGTGAAAACAAAAGTTTACCCCTAAAATCTCTTTAACATTGTTCAGTTCAAGGGGCGGCACGGTGGCGCAGTGGTTACCACTGATGCCTCACGGCGTCGAGGACCCGGGTTTGATCCCGGCCCTGGGTCACTGTCCGTGTGGAGTTTGCACATTCTCTCCATGTCTGCGTGGGTCTCACCCCCCACAACCCAAAGATGTGCAGGGTAGGTGGATTGGCCATATCTTTTTATTAAAAGAGTAAAGAATATATACAAGACCAAATGGTACAAACACTAATTTTATGTTGGAGAAACAGGGAGGGGGGTGGGGGGGGGGGGGGGGGGGACGAAGTCGGGGTGTTGATGGAGTTGGGGGCCCAATAGGACACTGCCTGAATTATCTATGGAGGAAGAAAAACAAAAGAACTTTCAATTGTGATGTTCCAGAATCCGGGGGTCCCCCAGAGGGGGTGAGGGGCAACACAGTGTCGGGCATGAGTGAGCCCTGCACCCCACTGTAGAGAATCTCATGTGCACCCTCCATTCCCGACACTGGGTGGCTTCTAAATTGCCCCTTAATTGGAAGAAAATAATTGGGTACTCTCAATTTATAAAAAAACGTTGTTGAGTTCAGCTTCGCCAGTGACTGTGTGGTTAAAATAACCTGCTGGTGTACTAATTAATCAAACAGTCCTGAGGTTAGCTAATTCAGCACTAATTCAGGTCTGATCTGTGCTGAGCTAGTTGAGCTCGAGCAGGCCAGCCGTTAGAATACTCCAGCTCCAGCTGGCTAGTCAAACACCTTTCATGGATTATTCTAGTGTTGATGAATTACGATTGGATAAAGTTCAAATACAATCCTTCCACAATTGGCTAGCCTAATGATTGTCACCGTCTAGTTTCACTTTGACTTCCCAAATAAACATTAGATCACAGTTTTCCAAACGCCACACGCGAATATCACAATAAAGATTGTGGGAACTATCACTGGAGGTTTAGTCAATGCAAAAGGAGAGTTAAAGTACGGGAGGTCTGTTCAATAAGCCTCATCTTCCCAAGATCACAATAAACATTACGATGAGGCAGGTACTTGGGCACATCTTGCCTCATTAATCTAGAAAACACCTTTTTAAAGATCCAAAGGTTTAGACTGCCATTAGCAAAGAGGGTTGCTGACTGTAGTGCAGTTGATGTTATGTTCAAGGATGTTGAAATATATTGTGATACAATACCACTCAATAGATTTAATAGTAAAATTGAGCCGATGGTATGAATGAACTGCTGACTGCTTAAGGGGCTGGTTTAGCTCACTGAGCTAAATTGCTGGCTTTTAAAGCAGACCAAGCAGGCCAGCAGCACAGTTCAATTCCCGTACCAGCCTCCCTGGACAGGTGCCGGAATGTGGCGACTAGGGGCTTTTCACAGTAACTTCATTGAAGTCTACTCGTGACAATAAGCGATTTTCATTTTCATTTCATTTGTCTTCTGGAGGCAAGCAGAGAGTAGTGGTAAACAACTGCTTTTCATACCACAGAAAATTTAACAGTGATGTTCTCTAACGATAATAGGAGTATGAGAATGCTAACATACTGGTCCTTTGTATCAATATGTACCAATGCCCTGGACATGGCTATGGAGGGCATTAATATCAAAGTGTGCAGATGATACAAAGTTTGGAACTGTAGAAAGCAGCAAGAATTCTCATGACAGGTCTCAGGAGGACATTGGTGAAGTGTGCTGAGACATTGCAGATGTAATTTATTGCAGAGAAGCGTTAAATAATGCATTTCTCTAGGAAGGATGGAGACAGGCAACTGAATGGGACAATTTTAGAGGGGGTGGATGAACTATGAAACTTGGGTGTGAAACATAAAAAAATGTTGAAACTGCGAGGACTAATTGAAAAGATGATTTAAAAAGCACAGCGATAGTTGGGAGTGACTTCCTCTGACATCAAGTCAGCTTTTGATCTAGTATGACTTCAAAGGGCCCTAGTAAAATTGGAGTCAATGGGAATCAGGGGCGAAATTCTCCGACCCCCAGCAGGGTCGGAGAATCGCCTGGGGCCGCCGAAAATCCCGCCCCCGTCGTGGCAGAGATTCTCCGCCACCCGGGAATTGGCGGGGGCGGGACTCTCGCCACTCCGATCGGCGAGGCCCCTGCGGTGATTCTCCGGCCCGGATGGGCCGAAGTCCCGCCGCTGGGCTGCCTCTCCTGCTGCCGAGGTTTGAACCACCTCTGGTGGCGGCGGGATCGGCGGCGCGAGCGGGCCCCCGGGGTTCTGGGGGGGGTGGGGGGCGATCGGACCCCGGGGGGTGCCCCATGGTGGCCAGGTGGGGCCCCCCGCTCAGACTCCGGGCCAGTGCCCTGGGTGCACTCTTTCTCTTCCGCCGCCACCACGACCTCCGCCATGGCGGAAGCGGAAGAGAAACCCACGTCGCGCATTCGCTGGCCGCTGACGTCACCGCCGGCACATGCGCCGACCAGCGAAAGCCTTTCGGCCAGCCCCGCTGCCGGGGGCGCCGGTTTTTTGCGCCAGTCTTCTAGTGCCAACCGCTCCGGCGCGGGGCTAGCCCCCAAAGGTGCGGAGAATTCCCCACCTTTGGGGAGGCCCGACCCCGGAGTGGTTGGCGCCACTCCCCTACGCCGGGACCCCCCGTCACGCCGGGTAGGGGAGAATCCCGCCCCAGGGTGGAAACTCTTCGCTGGTTGGAGTCTTAACTGGCACATAGGAAAACAATTGTGGTTGTTCAAGGTCTTCCAACTCAGTCCTGTGACTTCACTGGAGGAGTTCTTCAGAGCAGTGTCCTAGGCTCAACCATCTTCAGCTGCTTCATCAATTACCTTCCTTCCAATATAAGGTGAGATGTGGGGTTGTTTGCTGATGACTGCACAATGTTCAGCAACATTCACGACTCCTCAGATACTGAAGCAGTCCATGTCCAAATGGAACGAGACCTTGACAATATCCAAGCTTGAGCGACAAGTGGCAAGTGCCATACAATTGCCAGGCAATGACCATCTTCAGTAAGAGAAAATCAAACCATCATCCTTGACATTCAATGGCATTACCAAACCTGAATTCCCCCTATCAACAGACTGGGGGTTACCGTTGACCACAGACTGAACTGGACTAGCCTTGTAAATGCTGTGGTTACAAGAGCAGGTCAAAGGCTAGGAATCCTGCATGAGTAATTCACCTCCTGACTCCCCAAAGCTTGCCCACCAACCACAGATGTCAGGAGCGTGAAGGAATACTTCCCACTTGCCTGGATCTGTACAGCTCCAACAACATTCAAGAAGCTCGATACCATCGAGTCTAAAACAGCTCACTTGATTGGCACCCCTTCCACAAACATTCACTCTCTCCACCACTGATGCACAGTAGCAGCAGTGTGTACCATCTACAAGATGCACTGCAGGAACTCACCACTGCTTCATAAGCAGCACTTTCCAAACCCACAAGCACTATCATCTAGAAGGACAAGGGCAGCAGATACATGGGAACATGAGACGTTCCCCTCTAAGTCACTCACCATCCTAACTTGGATATATATCAATGTTCCTTCACTGTGGCTGGGTCAAAATCCAGGAACTGCCTCCCTAACAGCACAGTAGGTGTACCTACATCACATGGACTTCAGCAGTTCAAGAAGGCAGCTCACCACCACCTCCTCAGGGATAATTAAGGATGGGCAACAAATGCTGGCATAGCCAAAAAAAAAACACATCCTGTAAAAATTAATTTTAAAAACTTGCCTTTATGAATGAAGGCGTAAAGTATACAATCAAGGAAATTATGCTAAATTTTATAAATCACTGGTTTCGCCCCAGTTGGTATATTGTTTTTAATTCTAGGAACCAAACTTTGGGAGGATATGAACGCCTTGAGGAGGAGATTTACGAGAATGTACCAGGGAACTGAATATCAGATATATAAGAACATAAGAACTAAGAGCAGGAGTAGGCCATCTGGCCCCTCGAGCCTGCTCCGCCATTCAATGAGATCATGGCTGATCTTTTGTGGACTCAGCTCCACTTTCCGGCCCGAACACCCTAACCCTTAATCCCTTTATTCTTCAAAAAACTATCTATCTTTACCTTAAAAACATTTAATGATGGAGCCTCAACTGCTTCACTGGGCAAGGAATTCCATAGATTAACAACCCTTTGGGTGAAGAAGTTCCTCCTAAACTCAGTCCTCAATCTACTTCTCCTTATTTTGAGGCTATGTCCCCTAGTTCTGCTTTTACCCGCCAGTGGAAACAACCTGCCCGCATCTATCCTATCTATTCCCTTCATAATTTTTAATGTTTCTATAAGATCCCCCCTCATCCTTCTAAATTCCAATGAGTACAGTCCCAGTCTACTCAACCTCTCCTCATAATCCAACCCCTTCAGGACTGGGATTAACCTAGTGATTCTCCTCTGCACACCCTCCAGTGCCAGTATGTCCTTTCTCAAGTAAGGAGACCAAAACTGAACACAATACTCCAGGTGTGGCCTCACTAACACCTTATACAATTGCAACATAACCTCCCTAGTCTTAAACTCAATCCCTCTAGCAATGAAGGACAACATTCCATTTGCCTTCTTAATCACCTGTTGCACCTGTAAACCAACTTTCATGCACTAGCACACCCAGGTCTCTCTGCACAGCGGCATGATTTAATATTTTATCGTTAAATAATAATCTCGTTTGCTGTTATTCCTACCAAAATGGATAACCTCACATTTGTCAACATTGTATTCCATCTGCCAGACCCTAGCCCATTCACTTAACCTATCCAAATCCCTCTGCAGACTTCCAGTATCCTCTGCACGTTTTGCTTTACCACTAATCTTATTGTCATCTGCAAACTTGGACACGTTGCCCTTGGTCCCCAACTCCAAATCATCTATGTAAATTGTGAACAATTGTGGTCCCAACACGGATCTCTGAGGGACACCACTAGCTACTGATTGTCAACCAGAGGAACACCCATTAATCCCCACTCTTTGCTTTCTATTAATTGACCAATGTTCTATCCATGCTACTACTTTACCCTTAATGCCATGCATCTTTATCTTATGCAGCAACCTTATGGAGGGACTACAGATGCTGGGGTTGTTCCCTTACAGGCAGAGGAGGTTAAAGTGGACTTCCGGTGGCGGCTATGAAGGAGTAAGTCACATTTGATGGCTCCCGCTTGGGTCTGACTTTTGGATCTTTTCCCCCGATTTTCTACCAGACCTGAATTGAAAAATTGATGACAGAGGCAATTGTGTAATGAATTCCCACACCCGGTGTATGGAGAGAAGGATGAAAAGTGCTCATAAAGGCAAAAACAGAAAGGCAGAGAAGGCTTGGGCTGAAGCTGCAGTGGGAGATAGCACGCCGGAGGACCGGACCTCTGGCTTGTCGACCCAGCGGTCAATGGAGCAGCTGATGCAAGTTATTCAGGGAGACCCGATAAAAGAGTCAATTGAGCGGCTGGAGTTTAGATTGGATGCCCAAGATCGGGTGATCCAGAAGGTAGAGAAGGTGTTGGCTGAGCAGGAGGAACATCAAACTGCAGTGGAGTTAGAGGTGGGGATGCTGAGAGACCAGCAGAAGAAGCTCCTGGAGAAGGTGGAGGACCTACAGAATAGGTCTCGTCAGCAGAGAATCGTTGGGCTCCCAGAGGAGTCCGAAGGAGTGGACGCTGGGGCATACATTGCGGACATGTTAGAGAAGCTGCTGGGGGATGGGGCATTCTCCCGACCCTTAGAGGTGGACAGAGCTCATTGAGCACTCGTGAGGGAGCCGCTAATGGGAGAACCTCCGAGGGCAATGGTGGTGAGATTCCAGAGGTTCTTGGATAATCAGCGCATTCTACAGTGGGCCAAGCAGACACAGAGCTGTAAGTGGGACAATAGTATTCTGCGGGTTTACCAAGACCTGAGTGCGGAGGTGGCCAGGAGAAGAGCAGGCTTTAACCAGATCAGGTCGACCCTCTTTAAGAAAAAGGTGAAGTTCGGACAGTTGTATCCAGCCTGCTTCTGGGTCACTTACGAGGAACAGCATTTTATTTCGACTCGCCTGAGGACGCGCTGGACTTCACGAAAAGGAAAGGACTGGTGATGGACTGAGAACCTTTGAACGTTGCTGCAATGTTCATGTTGTTTTTTACAAAATGTTCTTGTTTTTCGTTTTGTGGAAGCTGCCTGTAATGCCTTCTGTATGGATTTGGGACCAATGGCAGAGCTGAGTGAGTTAGATTTACATTTGCACTGTTGTGGGATGGAGGTGTGCTTGTTTAGATTTTGGATCTCTTACTTGATCTTTGTTAGAGTTTTTTTTCTTCCTGTTTTTTCTGTCGGGCAATTGTGTTGGTATTGTTTGTCATTGGAATATGTATGTATGAGTGGGGGGTAGGTTTGGGAGGGAACAATAGGTGGGAGACTTTTTAGCACCAGGGTGGGAGCTACCAAGCTAGCTGGGCGGGCTAGCTCACAGAAGCGTAGTGGGGGGTGTGCACATGTTAGGTTTATCAAGTGGTTGAGTTATATTGTGTTGTTACTAGGGGGGGAAATTTTCTGCTGACGATGGAGGGACTTTGCTAAGGGACAGAGAGGAGGTTGGGGGCAGAGGCTTCCTGGGGGCGGACCGGTGGAGGCGTGGAGCACGGACTGGAGGCTGGCCCATAAAACGGGATAGCTGATTGGCGAAGGGGGGGAGGGCAATCAGCCCCCCAACTAGGCTGATCACCTGGAATGTACGAGGGCTAAATGGGCCAATCAGGAGTGCATGCATGTTCGCACATCTGAGGGGACTGAAGGCGGATGTGGTAAGAGACGCACCTTAGAGTAGCTGACCAGATTAGATTGAGTAAAGGCTGGGTCAGTCAGGTCTTTCACTCGGGACTGGATTCAAATACTAGAGGGGTCGCGATCCTGATCAATAAGCGGGTGGTGTTTGTGGCGGGTAGAATAGTCTCGGATGTGGGAGGTCGGTACATTATGGTCAGTGGGAAACTGGAGGGGGTGAAGATGGTATTAGTAAATGTGTATGCACCAAATTGGGATGATGTGGGGTTCATAAAGAGGATGCTGGGGAAGATACCGGACCTGGACTCGCACAAGTTGGTCACGGGAGGGGACTTTAACACAGTTATTGACCCTGGCCAAGACCGGTCAAGCTCAAAAACAGGCAGGGTGCCAGCAATGACTAAGGAGCTAAAAGGGTTCATGGGGCAGATAGGGGGGGGGGGGTGGACCCATGGAAATTTAGGCAGCCGAGGGTGAAGGAGTTCTCCTTTTACTCAAACATGCTTAAAATATACTCCCGGATCGATTTCTTTATTCTGAGCAGGGCTTTACTGACGGGGGTGGTGGACACCGGGTACTCAGTGATCACAATCTCAGACCATGCTCCACACTGGGTTGACCTGCAGGTTAGTAAAGACAGTAACCAGCGCCCGCACTGGAGGCTTGATGTGTGACTTTTAGCTGACGAAGGGATGTGCGAGTGGCTGAGGAAATATATTCAGAACTACCTGCAGGTTAACGACATGGGGGACATTTCAGCAGCGGTGTCTGAAAAACACTGCAGGTGGTGGTTAGAGGGGAGCTGATCTCGATACGGGCCCACAGGGAGAAGGTAGACAGGGTAGAGATGGACCAACTGGTAAAGGAGATACTACAGATCGATAGGAGGTATGCGGATACCCCAGAGGCAGGGCTTTTAAGGGAACGGCGGAGGCTACAGGCTCAGTTTGGCTTGTTAACCACAGGAGGGCACTGGAGCAGGTGAGAAGGGCACGGGGGGCGATCTTTGAGCATGGAGAGAAGGCCAGCAGAACGCTTGCACAGCAGCTTAGAAAGATGGAGGCAGCCAGGGAGATAGGGAAAGTAAATGATGGAGATGGGAATCTGGTTGGAGATTCAACAGGGGTGAATAAGGTGGTTCAGGATTTTTACAGTAGGCTGTATGGGTCGGAACCCCCACCTGGGCTGGAGGGGATGAGGCACTTCTTAAGGGGACTGAATTTCCCAAAGGTGGACGGGGAGCTGATAGAAGGGCTGAGAGGCGCGATCCGGGTTGGAAGAGATAATGGAAGGTTTGAAGGTCATGCAGTCGGGTAAAGCCCTGGGGCCAGACAGGTACCCAGTGGACTTCTATAAAAAGCTCTCTGGGACATTGGGACCGTTGTTGATGAGGATGTTCAATGAGGCAAGGGAGAGAGGGGTGCTGCCCCCGACGATGTCACAGGCCACGATTCCGCTGATTCTGAAGCGGAACAAGAACCCGGAGCTGTGTGGATCCTACAGGCCGATATCCTTGTTGAATGTGGAATCCAAACTGCTGGCCAAAAGTTTGTCCTCCAGGATTGAGGATTGTGTTCCGGACGCTATTGGGGAGGACCAGACGGGGTTTGTTAAGGGTAGACAGTTGGTGGCTAATATGTGAAGGCTATTAAACGTGATCATGATTTCCCCAGAAGGTAGGGAGGTGGAGTCAGAGAACGCAGAGAAGGCTTTTGATGAGGTAGAATGGGAATATCTGTGGGAGGTACTGGGATGGTTCAGATTTGGGTGGGGCTTTATTGACTGGGTCAAGTTGCTGTATCAGGCTCCTGTGGCAAACGTACGGACAAATAGGACAACATCGGACAAATAGGACAACATGCTCCCTCTTTCCACTGTTGTTCACGCTAACTATAGAGCTGCTGGCAATTGCTCTGAGAGCCTCAAGGGGCTGGTCCGGGGGTGCCGGGGGGGGGGGGGGGGGGGGGGGGGGTTGGTGTGGAGCACAGAATCTCGCTTTATGCAGACGACCTGCTTCTGTATGTATCGGACCCAATAGAGGGGATGGAATAAATCATGAGGATTCTAGGGGAATTTGGCCAGTTTTCGGGGTATAAGCTAAATATGGGGAAAAGTCAGATGTTTGTGGTCCAGGTGAGGGGACAGGAGAAGCGATTGGGGAGCTGCCGTTCAGATTAGTAGGGGGAAGGTTTAGGTATCTGGGCATCCAAGCGGCACGGGAATGGGACCGGCTGCATAAATTAAATCTGGCTCAACTAGTAGACGAAATAAAGGGCGATTTTCGGAGATGGGACGCGCTTCCGTTGTCACTGGCTGGGAGGGTGCAGACGGTGAAGATGACAGTCCTCCCGAGATTCCTGTTTGAATTCCAGTGTCTCCCCATTTTTATTCCGCGGTCCTTTTTTAAACGGGTCAACAAAGTAATCACTGGCTTTGTTTGGGCGGGTAAGACCCTGCGGGTAAGGAAGGTAATGCTTGAGCGGAGTCGGGGAGAGGGCGGGCTGGCGCTGCCAAATTTTAGTAACTATTACCGAGCAGCGAATATAGCCATGATCAGGAAGTGGGTGGTGGGGGAGTGGTCGGCATGGGAGTGTATGGGGGCGGCTTCATGAAAGGGCACCAGCCTGGGGGCATTGGTAACTGTGCCTCTGTGTTCCCGCCGGCACGGTACTCCACCAGCCCCGTTGTGGTGGCAGCCCTGAGACTCTGGCGGCAATGGAGGAGACATGTGGGAGCAGATGGAGCGTCGGTCTGGTCCCCAATCTGTAATAATCACCAGTTTGCCCCGGGAAGTATGGATGAGGGGTTCCACATATTGCGGAGAGCAGGGATTGAGAGGATGGGGGATATGTTTATAGAGGGGAGTTTTCTGAGTATGAGGGCACTGGAGGAGAAGTTTGGTTGGCGAGGGGAAACGTATTCAGGTACCTGCAAGTGCGGGACTTCCTACGTAGACAGGTGTCAACTTTCCTACCACCAAGGGGGATTCAGGACAGGGTAGTTTCCAGAGGGTGGGTAGGCGAGGGGAGCGTCTCTGACATTTACAAGGAACTTATGGGGTCAGAGGAGACGCAGACCGAGGAGCTGGGAGGAGAGATCGAGGATGGTCTGTGGGCGGACGCATTGAGTAGAGTCAACGTGTCCACAACATGTGCCAAGCTTCGCCTGATACAATTCAAGGTCGTTCATCGGGCTCATATGACTGTGGCCCAGATGAGCAGATTCTTTGGGGTGGAAGACAGGTGTGCAAGATGTGCAGGAGGACCAGTGAACCATGTCCACATGTTCTGGACATGTCCGAAGCTTAGGCGATTTTGGCAGCGGTTTGCAGATGTCATGTCTATGGTATTAAAAACAAGGATTGCACCGAGTCCACAGGTGGCGATTTTCAGGGTGTCGGAAGATCCGGGAATCCAGGAGGAGAAAGAGGCAGACGTTCTGGCCTTTGCTTCCCTGGTAGCCCGGAGACGGATACTATTAGCTTGGAGGGACTCAAAGCCCCCAAAGTTGGAGACCTGGCTATCGGACATGGCTAGCTTTCTCTATTTGGAGAAAATCAAGTTCGCCATGAGAGGGTCAATGTTAGGGTTCGCCCGGAGGTGGCAACCGGTTGTCGACTGCTTTGCGGAAAATTAATCGTCAGCAGAATCGGGCGGGGGGGGGGGGGTGTTTAGCTTAGAGTAGGGGGTTAATAAAGGTGGGACCTGTAGCATTGTGGATAGCACAAATGCTTCACAGCTCCAGGGTCCCAGGTTCGATTCCCGGCTTGGGTCACTGTCTGTGCGGAGTCTGCACATCCTCCCCGTGTGTGCGTGGGTTTCCTCCGGGTCCTCCGGTTTCCTCTCACAGTCCAAAGATGTGCAGGTTAGGTGGATTGGCCATGATAAATTGCCCTCAGTGTCCAAAATAGCCCTTAGTGTTGGGTGGGGTTACTGGGTTATGGGGATAGGGTGGAGGTGTTGACCTTGGGTAGGGTGCTCTTTCCAAGAGCCGGTGCAGACTCAATGGGCCAAATGGCCTCCTTCTGCACTGTAAATTCTATGATCTATGATCTATGATCTGTAAGGGAGCGAGAAGGCTTTTGGACTGTGTTTATAGATTCATGTACATTGTTTATTTTGTTGTTGTTGTAATACCAAAAATACCTCAATAAAATGTTTATTAAAAAAAAGAGTAGATTAAAGTGAGATTTATTATTTAAAATCATGAAGATATTTGATAGAGCAAAAATAAGTAAATTAGAGGACACCGATTTAATATAACAAGCAAAATAATTAGTAGTCGAAAGAGCAGATTTCTGTTAACACAGAGTTGTTACAATTTGGAATACACTGCCTGAAAAGGTGGTGGAAATTGATTCAATCGTAACTTTCAAACCTGAATCAGATAAATACTTGAAGGAGAAATACTTACATGGCTACAGATTAATTTAAATAGAATTTTCAAAGGACATGTGCAAGCACTGCATGGTTTCTGTCTGTGTTTTTAAGGAACGGTGAAGGTCCCTTCCAGAATCTCACTTAGGTTTGAAGCTGTACTCTGGATGGAACAGGAGTGAAGGATTATGACATGTATTGTGTCAAAACAACTATTTTATTGAATATTGAGAAGAATAATATGACAATTATAATTGGCTATATATATATATATATAAATATATATGTAAAGATGATGGATGGCATTTTCCCATATTTTTTCAAAGTGCCAAAAATGCCAAAATCGGGTCTCCTACCCCCCTTAGCAGGCATCGGGCCACCCCCTCCCACTCCACCCCACTTGCAGGCATCAGGGAGATGGCCACCCCCTACCACCACAGTCTCAGGGGCACTCCCCCTGTCACCGGCATAAGCCCTCCCCAACACACATAAGGGGAACCCCTCCCATGGGGCTTCTCAGGGGGTACACTCCTGGCACTGCTCCCTGACTCAGGTTGGCACTGCCAGATGCCAAACTGACAGTGCCAAACTCCGCCGGGGGGAAGTGCCGGGGGCATGGGAATGTTCCTATCCCTCGAAAGGTATGTCTACATTTGCACCCCCTAGTGAGGGAGGGGGGGAGATTATCTCGACTGAATCTCCTCCACCACCTGGTTGCAGCCCCAAGTCTTTGAAGAAACGTCCCTTTAAACTGAGTTTTGGGTTTTTGGCTTCATTCAAGTATTTGGAAACTTGCTACACAGTCATTTGCAAAACAAATCTTAGCTCTTATCAGTTCTTCTCACAGGGACCACAAAATTTTTTCTTAAAATATTTTTATTGAAAATTTTCACTTCTCGCCATCACAACATGAACATTAAATAGCCCAGAAAATGAAGATTGCAAGGTACAATATCGCAAAAAAAAAGGAAAAACGCACAGCCAATCATATAAATTCTACCCAAAAAAAGACAAAAATAACCCATCCACCAATAATAATAACTACCCCCTCCCCCTATTAACAGCTGATGTTGATTAACTCTTTAAAGTAGAAAATGAATGGTTGCCACCTCAGGTAGAATGCCTCCATCTCTAAGGGTGTATTTGATCTTTTCCAGACATAAAAATTCAATGAGGTCACCCAACCAGGTCGAGGCACAGGGCGGAGCAGGAGATCGCCATCTGAGAACCTGCCTCTGGGCTATTAATGAGGGAAAGACAAGAAAATTCGCCTGCACATCAATCTGCAACCCTGGCAAGTCCGTCACCCTGAAAATGGCCACCAATGGCTTCAGATCAATGTTAAGTATCGCTGACATGATGCTACACGAGACCCAAAAGCTTATCCTTGGACATGACCATCACATGTGGGTGTGGTTAGTGGGGCCACGTGAATACCACTCACATATGTCCTCCACTCCTGTGAACAACTTGCTCACACTAGCCTTAGTTAGATGAGCCCTATGTACCACCTAGAATCAGGCTGAGCCACTTGCAGGAGGAGGTGGAGACCACCCACCAAGGGCCTCACATCACGCATCCTCAGTTAAAATAGGCCCCAACTCCTCCTGCCACTTAGCTCTCACCTTGTCCAGCAAGACAGCTTCTATTGTCATGATTTGCCTGTAAGTATTTGAAATGCTCCCCCCTCAGACCCCACCAACAAAAGGATTGTCCCCATCAGGGAGGGTTGCGGCACTACGAGAAATATAGGACAAGCCTTCCGGATAGAATCGCGTAACTGGAAGTAGAGGAACAAGTATGCGCAGATTGTTGAAATTTCACCGAAAGCTCCTCCAAACTGGCAAACCATCCCTCCAGGAACAGATCCCCAAAATACTCAAGGCCCTTTCCTTCCCACAACTTAAATATGACATTCAAAGCCGATGCCAAAAACAAATGGTTGTTGCAGATAGGAGCCAACAATGACATGGCACTCAGATTGTAATGCTGTCTAAACTGCTTCCATATTCTTAAAGTAGAAGTCACCACCGAGTTCGAGGAATACCTCGCTGGGGAGAATGGGAGAGAATCCATTTCCAAAGCGAGTAAACGCGAGCCCCTACACAAACGCGCCTCCAGCTACCCCTTATGGAATCTGACACCCCCAACCACCCCAGCACTTTCTCAATATTGACCGCTCAATAATAAACAAGCAACTTGGGTAAAGCCAGGCTTCCTGACTGCCGATCCCTCTTTAGGAATACCTTACGAATTCTTGGTTACTTACTGACCCAAATAAAAGAGGTGATTAACCTGTTAACCTCAGCAAGGAAAACAGGAAGACATTGGAACAGAAATAAAAACCTTGAGAGAATGTTCACTTTAACCGTCTGGACTCTGCCCGCCAAGGACAGCTGAAGGTTATCCCACTTCCGTAAATTGGACCTCACCCTATTCACCCAACTTATATACTTTCAAGTATGAGGCATGGGCCAATCATAGCCCACTTGAATACCTGAAGCTACCTATGCCAAGATGAAAATGCAATACCCCCAGATTGGCTCCCCTCCCTGGGAGATTAACCGGAAAATATTCACTCTTCTCCAGGTTCAATTCATACCCCGAAAAGGAGGCAAAAATCCTTGGCAGCTTCATTATTTGTCCAGAGGGATAACTGACTCCATGACATATAAGAGCAGATCATCAGCCTGTAGAGACATCCTATTCTCCTTCCCCCCCCCACCCGCCTTAACCCCCCCCTTCATTCAACAAAGACCTCAGCGCTATGGCCAAAGGTTCTATCGCTAGCACAAACACGAGTGGTGATGAAGAGCACTCCTGCCTTGCACTCCTTCTCAATAAAAAATACCCCAAACTCGAGTTAGTGCAAACCACTGCCCGAGGGCCCTATAAAAGACAAACCTATGAAATGAACTCTTACCCAAATCCCAATCTCCCAAGCACCTCGAAAAGGTACTTCCACTCCTTCCCGTCGAACACTTTCTCCGCATCCACAAATATAATCACCTCTGGTTCAGGGTCTGGAGAGGGGGAGAGGACGACATTCAGCACACACCGTATATCAGCCGATAATGTCCTCCCTTAACAAACCCTGTCTTGTCTTCTGAAATTAGTCAGGGACACAGACCTCCAATCGCAGAGCCTGCAACTTGGCTCGTAGTTTGGCATCCATGTTCAAAAAGGAAATGGGCCACTATGGTCCATATTCCGTGGGGTTCTTATCCTTTTTCAAGATAAGGGAGGTAGAGGCCTGTGAAAATGTTTTGGACAATGAACCCCGAGCCAAAGATTCATTGAATGTATCTACTATCAATGGTGCAAACTGGCCCGCAAACTTTATTAAATTCGACGAAAACCCATCCAGGCCATGGGGCTTACCTGTTTGCATCAGCCCAATGCCCCTCAGTACATCCTCAGAGCTTAATGGGACCTCCAACTCCTCCCTTCTCTCTCTTTCCACCATTGGGAAGGACTACCCATCTAGGAACTCTGACATGTCTGATCCACACCCGGGGGATTTGAGCGATAGAGACCCCTGTAAAATACTTCAAATGCTGCACTGACCTCCCTTGGGGTAGAAACCAAATTGTCGCCCGAGTCTCTAATCTGTACGATCTCCTGGGAAGATTCCTGCCACCTCAGCTGGTGAGCCAAGAGGCGGCCTACCTTCTCTCCGTACACATAAACCAGCCCCCCTTGAGCGCCGCAGCTGGCCCACCACTTCCCTGTGGACACCAGATCAAACTGCATTTGCAGCTGCTTCCTAGTTGCCAGCAACTCTGGAGTAGGGCCCTCCGAATGCTAATGATCGGTCTACAAATTCATACACACCAGTCGCTGCCATTCCAACCTCACAATCCTATATAAATACGCCTTATAGGAGATTACCTCCCAGCTTCCCAGTGGGGGGGGGGGGGCAGATGCCCCCATCCTCATTTGCTCTATAAAGGCCAGAAGTGCCTTCACCGCTCCTGATAGAGCCAATGATTTAGATCTGGATGGGTCCCATACACTTTAGGATCCAGTACACAATTAAAGTCCCCTCCCAGAACCAACTGATGCATATCTAGATGGCAATGGAAGCCAACAGATTCTTAATAAATGCCAAATCACCCCAGTTGCCAGAACCACCCGTCAACACCAGGTACCTTTCATTAGGATCAGCCACGACACTGGTAGCTGACAAGGGGACCCGCTTATTGACCAAAATTGCCGCAACTTGGATCCTTCCATCAACGCCCAAGTGAAACAGATCTCCCACCCACCCCCTTCACAGCCTGATCTGATCTCTTACCCGCAAGTGAGTCTCCTACAAAACACTACGTAAACATTAAGGTTTCTTAGGTGAGCAAAACCTCTCAACCTCTTCACAGGGCTACCCAACCGCTTTACGTTCCAGGTGACCAACTGAATTGGGGGTCTTCCACCTCCCACCCCTACCTCATCCTGGAATCAACCAAAAGTACTGATTATTTTTCACAGCTCTCTAGCTTCCAGACAGGGGTCTCTCTTCTGAGGAGACTTCCTGACAGGAGGTCTTTCTTCTGGGGGGGTCTACTTATTTTGGAGATCTCTGTGGGCGGGGGGGGGGGAGGTCTCTTCATTTAAGGGGTCTTTGTGGAGGTCTCTGTACTTAGGGGCTCTCTGTGGGTGTCTCCTTATTTAAGGGTCTCTGGGGGGTGTGGTGGGAATGGGGTGGGCAGATCTTGCATTGTGGGGGAGAGGGTGGCCCTCCAAAGGACTTTGGTTAACTCTCTTAAAGACTTACCCCCTTGGTCCACCCCACGAGGTCCACTGAGCCAGGTACACGTTTGTGAAGACGAGTAGTAATTCTCACCCACGTGATTCCTGGTCCAGAGGACTGAAGAATCACAGGGGTCCAGAAAATATGGGGCGGGATTCACCGTTCCCCAGCGCCGATTGTGTAATCGGCGATTGGGCGGACAATTCCTCTGACTCTGAAATCAGGGGTGCCGCCTATTTGACACAGGTTTTATATCTTCCGCCACTTCCTAAAATGGTTCATCACTTCACACGCTGCACGCCGTTGGAATGGCGTAAGCGTGTCACGTGAAGGATCCCTCCCGATGCTCTGCCCCCAATAGGCTGAGTTCCCGACCGCGCGGTTGTCGTGTGGTCTCAGCGGTCGGGAACCCTGAGTGGCGGTTGTGGACTGTGTCCATCGCTGCCACAGTCAGGTGGGAGGCGTGCTGCTGGCTGGGGGAGCTTCCACGAGGGCAGAGGGGGGGACTGGTGGGGGGTGGCTATGGGGGGGGGGGGGGCAGGGGAGGAATATCTGGTAGGTCGGGTCCACGCACGGCCGGTGCCATGTTTTACAGCGCAACCGCTGAAGGCCGTCGGTGTCCGCATGCGCGGCCACGGACCTGGCCGTTCTCCAGCCATTCATATCGTGGGAACCGGGAGTTTTACTCGACATGGCTGTTAACCCCTCATGGAGTACAGGATCGGTGAGGGTTCGGCACAAATGTTTGGTAGCTGACTAAAGCCAGAAATGGTCTGCATCTAAAACTGCCATCAGATCATTTCTAGCTTTAGTCAGCTACCCAAAAAATGTTCAGAAAAAAATGTTAACCAAAGTTTCAAGAGATTTTTAAAAATCTGTGAGTTGGGGTTGGGAGAGCTGAAAGCATACAAGAAGTCAGGATTTCCTTGCATTCTACGGAGATTAACTGCACAACGTGCAGTTTGCCATTTGCAGGTTCTGCATCTTGAAGGTGACCTGGTTGACAATCTTGTCTTCCATTTGGACAGGGAACACTGCGGAGGAGGCCTGAACTCCAATCGTCCTCCCCAGGGGGGAGGGAGAGTGGGGAAGGCATCTGATCGCAAGGGAGTCCCTGACCACAGGGATTGTGGCCAAATCCCAAGGATGGGAAGATGTTTGAATTCCAGACCCTGTTTGAGTGAATGGGCATCTAATCCCAAGGGAATTTGTGTCCTGAGCGGGATGGTCCAAATCTAGAAAGGATGAATTGAAATGGGTGTGATGATCAAGGAGCTTTGTGGGTCAAGCTGAAGCACTCCTGCTCTCTTGCTCCACAGGAAATGCTGTGAAGTCACAATTGCCTCACTCAAGGTTGTCGGAGCTTCACTGCCGCTGCCAGGTCTATCTAATGCCTGAACAATTGGACTTCAGGCCACCTTCCAGGACAAGAACCTCCTTGAAATTGGACAGGCTGGTGAAGAAGGTATTTGGCATGCTTGGTTACATTGTTCAGACCATTGAATACAACAGTTGGGACGTCTTACTGAAGTTGTACAAGACATTAGTAAGGCCACACTTAGAATACTGTGTACAGTTCTAGTCATTGTATTGTAGAAGGAATATTATTAAACTGGAAAGAGTGCTGAAAAGATGTACTGGATGCTATCGGGACTTGATGATTTGAGTTAAAAGGAGAGGCTGGATAGACTGGGACTTTTTTCCCTGGAGTGTAGGAGGCTTAGGGGTGAACTTATAGAGGTCTATAAAATAATGAGCGGCATAGATCAGATAGATAGACAACATCTTTTCCCAAAGGTAAGGTGTTCTAAAACTAGAGAGCATAGGTTTAATGTAAGAGGGGAGGATACAAAAGTGTCCTGAGGGGCAATTTTTTCACACAGAGGGTGGTGAGTGTCTGGAACAAGCTGCCAGAGGCAGTAGTAGAGGCGGGTACAACTTTGTCTTTTAAAAAGCATTTAGATAGTTATATGGGAAAGCTGGGTATAGAAGGATAAGGGACAAATGCAGACAATTGGGACTAGCTTAGTGGTAAACATTGGGCGGCATGGGAAAGTTGGGCCGAAGGGCCGGTTTTCTTGCTGTAAACCTCTATGACTCTATCTACTATCATAACTCCCAAACTCCTCGATCAAATTTTCCACCCGCTCCTTGTGAATCTTTCTTGGATCTCTTAAATTTTCTGACACAAGTATGTTTTCAGCTGACTTCTTTCAAAATCAATATGACCTTTAGTTTTAAGCTTTACTTTAAATTTGGCTATTCTGCGTCAACTTTTCTACATAAACCTTTTTATAAAAATATCTGCCTCGGAGCATCACTGTTCCTTGTAAAGCTCCACACAGTGCCAGTGAATGCTGAAAAGCTTCAACCATGTGGTTCAACAGATTTTTTTTTGAGACACCATTATATGGATTGCTTTTGACCTCAGAGAGTATGTGAATATATTTCAGTACTCCGCAGCTCAGATGCTCAGTAAAATGATTTATACGTTATGTCACTTCTAGTGCAAGGATTTTATTACAATTATTACTAATAAAACCCTCATGCACTGACATTTTCAGTCATACGAAAGCTGAAACTGCAGCAAAGTGAAAGTTGTCGGCACGATTCAGCGGAATTTTTCAAAGTGTCATTTTGGGTGTGATTGGTGGGGTGTTTCTTGAAGGCCACGTTGGTGAGATCGCAGCTCCTATTCAACAGCACTTAGTGACGGAAATGAGCTCCTACGAGCTTCTTGCCATTACTGCCTCCCTCATCATCTGATTCACCAGACTCACGCCTCAGCGTCTCGCCGCTAACGAGGAGCAGCTGCTTTTAAGTGCTCCCTCACTACTCACTCCAGTCAACACATAGGCATGGCAGTGCGCAGACCTGCTCCTCACTTGGATTGGATTGGATTGGATTTGTTTATTGTCACGTGTACTGAGGTGCAGTGAAAAGTATTTTTCTGAGAGCAGCTCAACAGATCATTAAGTACATGGGAAGAAAAGGGAATAAAAGAAAATACATAATAGGGCAACACAAGGTATTGTACTTTGGAGATGGCAACCTGGCCAGGCTTGGCGATGCTGTGGTTGCGAGACGGGATATGCTGTTCTGACAAAAGAGTCAAAGGATCAGCAGCATGGCCACCAATACTACCTGGGATGCAGTGGCAGTGGCTGTCAATCACGGGAAGCATGACCAGGAGTTCCAGCGTGCAAATTCAGAAGAAGATCAACGATCTCCATGGAGCTGCAAGAGTAAGTTACCATCTCTCTCCTGGCATCAGTTCTTCCCAAACCACCACCCTCTCCCACAAATCACTGGCTGACACCTCACACCCTCCCCACATCCAATCTTCATGCTTGTTCCTCAATACCCCCTGACACCAACCAGCACAACCACCTCATGTCTAGTTGTAGTTCTTACACATGCCAACTGCTTGAGGCCCCCATGATCTATCCAGCACATGGCTCATAACACCAGCTCTTTGTCCCCATAGGAGAAGGTAGCCCATAATACCGAGAAAGGTCCAAGACAGGGGCGCGGGTACTCGAGATCTGAGTCCTCACCCGCTATAAGGAACGGGCCATGAAAATTGCGCGTTCTCCTAGGAGAGAGCAGACACTGACAGCGAGGTTGGATTGTGTCGCAGAGGGGAGGATGCACTGCCCCTTCACCCAGATGACCTGTCTCAAGTGAGTTGTTCATGTCAGACAAAATGATCCTTCCCTCTCCCTGACCACATGATCATTCTCTCGCGGTATAGAACATAGAACATAGAACATAGAACAGTACAGCACAGAACAGGCCCTTCGGCCCTCGATGTTGTGCCGAGCAATGATCACTCTACTTAACCCACGTAACCGGTATACCCGTAACCCAACAATCCCCCCATTAACCTTACACTATGGGCAATTTAGCCTGGCCAATCCACCTAACCCGCACATCTTTGGACTGTGGGAGGAAACCGGAGCACCCGGAGGAAACCCACGCGCACACGGGTAGGACGTGCAGACTCCGCACAGACAGTGACCCAGCCGGGAATCGAACCTGGGACCCTGGAGCTGTGAAGCATTGATGCTAACCACCATGCTACCGTGAGGCCCCTCCATCTGATGGGGCCGGGACATCTGGAGTCAGCCCCCCCCACCCAAGAGATCCTCTCAGAGGAGAGCCCTGAGGAGACCACCCTCGAGGTATCACAGCTAACACCCCCACCTTCAACCAGCGCAGAGACACACACCACGGTGGGTGGCATTAGTGGAAAGGCTTCTGCGGCACAATCTGGTGAACACCACACAGTTTCTGATGCACATCAAGCGGAGGCAGAAATATCCAAGGGGGTCAGCAGTCGGGCGTCTGCTGGATTCCAGGACTCAGCTGTTGCCGGGCCTCTGGGCAAGGTTATCACAGAGCTGATGGAGATGTCAGGGCATGGCTGTGAGATTCAAGAGGGAATGTCAGTGACATTCCAGTAAGTGCATAGTTGATTGGAGGAGTCCCAAAGCGTACGGGTGCAGGAGATGCTGCCGGCAATGCGTGGCACCGAGGCCAACACTGCTCGGGTGGCGACCGCAGTGGAAAGCCTGAGGCACAAAGTCAGCATCTTGAGTGTCATGTCCAAGGCATGACTCAGTCTGTGACAAACATGTCTGAGGGACTCGACATCATGTCCCAGTCATTGAGGGACATATCCCATACACAGGTGAACATTGCTGAGGCACACCAGAGCGTTTTTGCTGATGGATTTGGCCCAGACACAAATAGACATCACTGGGGCGCTTTAGAGCGTGGCCCAGTCATTGAGGAGCATTGCTGAGGGCGTTGACCCGAGGTGCAGACAATGAGGAGCTGCCGGGGCTGGCAAAACCAGATGACACAGAGACTTCTGGAGCTCACTCAAGCTGCCCCTCCATCCCATGGACACCTCCCAGAGCCCTACAGACACCATCAGGGAGGAGGAACTGAGGAGGCCAACCCAGTTCCTGCCACCAAGGAGAGAACGGCTGCCTTCTGTTCTTCTGAATCCCCCCTCCTGACGACGGCGTATCTCAAGGGCAGTGGGCAGAACAGGATGGCATGGTGATGCCAGTGATATCAGTAAGTTGGCTGGGGCCCTCTGGCACCAGGCCCTGCAGAAGGCATCTGCCAAGGGCATCAAAGACCACAGGGTGTGAAAAGCAGCAGACTACTTCCACCTCTGATGTGCATTCTAGGGACACACCTCGACATAACACGAGACCACGCAAGATCAAGAAGATTGAGGATCACTGAGTGGGCATTTGGATTGGCACGGGGGGGGGGTGCAATCTGTAGCTAGGCGGAATGGAAATGTTGAAAATTCACTGTTAAAACATGTTACACCTGATCCCCGCATACAAACAGACACTCAAGCGAGAGAATCCAGCTGAGAAGGTCGTGCTGGTCCGAGCAAACAGAAGAGCTCTTACGTGATCACTTAGAGACAGTGGACTAGTCCATATTTAAGAACTCAGCGAACAACTTAAATGAGTATGCCACCACTATCACAAACTTCATCAGCAAATGTGTGGACGACTGCGTGCCAAAGAAAGCAGTAGGTGCGATCACCAAACCGGAAACCATGGCTCAATCACGAGATTGACTCCCTACTGAAGGACAGGTCTGAGGCGTTCAAGTCAGGTGACCCTGACCTATACAACAAATCCAGGTACGACCTCCACAAAGCCATTGAGATGCCAAGAGAGAATATCAGACCAAGCTAGAGTCACAGACTAGCGTTACAGACTCACGGTGGTTGGGGCAAGGCCGAAACAACATAATGGGCTACAAAGCAAAGTCGAGCAACATCTCCGGCAGATGCGTACCTCTCCCCGATGAACTCAATGCATTCTGTGCTCAGTTGGAGCAGGAAACCAATGATCCTCTGTCAGGTACCCCAGCAGTCCATAACACACCCATGACCACCATCACAGCTTCCGAAGTCAGATCGGCATTCCTGAAAATGAACTCTCAGAAGGCGACAGTTCCGGATGGGACCTCAAGTTGTGCACTCAGAGCCTGCGCGGAACAGCTGGCAAAGGTGTTCGCGGGTATGTTTAATCTGTTCCTACTCCGCTCCGAGGTCCCCACCTGCTTCAAGACCATCATCGTACTGGTGCCAAAGAAGAACAAGGCAACGTGCCTCACAACTACTTTCCGGTGGCCCTGACTTCAGTCATAATGAACGGCTTCGAGAGATTGGTCATGAAGCGCATCACCTCCATTACTCTCTTGATCCACTGCAATTCGCATACCGCTGCAACCGGTCCACAGCAGACGCCATCTCCCTGGCTCTACACTCATCCCTGGAGCATCTCGACAACATGGATCCTGCATCAGACTCCTAATTATTGACTACAGCTCCGCCTTCAACACCATAATCCCAGCCAAGCTCATATCAAAGTTTCAAAATCTGGGAGCTCCTCACTCTGCAACTGGATCGTCGACTTTCTGACCAACAGACCACAATCAGGAAGGATAAACAACAACACTTCCTCCATAATAGTCCTCAACACCGGGGCCCCGCAAGGCTGCGTACTTAGCCCCCTACTATCCTCCCTGTACACACAAGACTGCGTGCCAAAATTTAGTTCCAACTCCATCTACAAGTTTGCTAATGATACGACCATAGTGGACCGGATCTCGAATAATGACCAGTCAGAATGCGGGTGGGAGGCAGGGAACCTAGTGGAGTGGTACAGCGACAACAATCTCTCCCTCAATGCCAGCAAAACTAAAGAGCTGGTCATTGTCTTCAGGAAGCAAGGTACTGTACACACCCCTGTCAGCATCAATGGGGCCGAGGTGGAAATGGTTAGCAGTTTCAAATTCCTAGGGGTACACATCTCCAAAAATCTGTCCTGGTCCACCCACGATGACGTTACCACAAAGAAAGCTCAACAGCGCCTATACTTCCTCAGGGAACAGGAAATTTGGCATGTCCACATTAACTCTTACCAACTTTTACAGATGCATCATAGAAAGCATCCTATCTGGCTGCATCACAGCCTGGTATGGCAACTGCTCAGCCCAAGACCGCAAGAAACCTCAGAGTTGTCAACACAGCCCAATCCATCACACGAACCTGCCTCCCATCCATTGACTCCATCTACACCTCCCGCTGCCTGGAGAAAGCGGGCAGCATAATTAAAGGCCCTTTCCACCTGGCTTACTCACTGTTCCAACTTCTTCCATCGGGCAGGAGAAACAAAAGTCTAAGATCACACATGTACAGACTCAAAACCAGCTTCTTCCCCGCTGTTACCAGACTCCTAAACAACCCTCTTATGGACTGACCTCATTAACACTATACCACTGTATGCTTCAGCCAATATCGGTGTTATGTAGTTACATTGTGTACCTTGTGTTGCCCTATGATGTACTTTCTTTTATTTCCTTTTCTTTTCATGTACTTAATGATCTGTTGAGCTGCTCGCAGAAAAATACTTTTCATTGTACCTCGGTACACGTGACAATAAACAGAATCAAAATCCATGTGACGTCTCTCTAACATTATTCTCCAGAGCGGGCCTGCCTGCATCTCCACCCCTGTTGCCCTCTGCTCTCACCATCCCCTGCCTCCCTGGGCACAGTGATCCATGATAAAACGCCCCAAATGCAGACTCCATTCAGAGGATGGGTGTGAGCGCTGTCTGCAGAAAGAGAGGAGGCAGACTTATGCACAAACTGAGGAGCACCAGAGCTTATCTTGCAGCGAGTGATCAACACTCTCCTGCCTTGTATAATGACCCCTGATAGTGCCGACACAGGTCCATTACCCTGGGGCAGAGATGGGGGAGGGTGAAGGGGAATGGGGGGGGGGGGGGGGATGAGGGGAAGGAGTGGAATGCGGGGAATGCGTAGAATGGAGGAAAAGAGAGGAATGTGGGGAAGGAGTGGAATGGGGGAATAAGTGAAATGGGGGACAAAGGATAGGAATATGGGGGAAGTGGGAGAATGGGGAAGGAGTGAATTTGTTGGGAAGGAGAGGAAGGGTGATAAGGATGGGAATGAGGGAAGGAGGAGAATGTGGGAAGAAGAGGAATGGAGGGGAAGGAGTGGCTTAGAGGAGAAGAAGAGGACTATGGGAAGGAAAGGGAATGGTGAGAAGGAGTGGAATTGGCAGGGGTAGAGAATGATCTGACAGATAAAGCTTCGGCCTATGAGACGCAGGTGAGGATGAGGGCCACCCTGGTCCTCCAAGCATGCCAGAAGCTTCGGCCTATGAGAAGCAGGCAAGTATGAGGGCCTGCCCGGTTCTCCGAGCATGCCAGAACCTTCGGCCTATGAGAAGCAGGCGAGGATGAGGGCCACCCTGGTCCTCCGAGCATGCCAGAAGCTTCGGCCTATGAGAAGCAGGCGAGGATGAGGGCGTGCCTGGTTCTCCGAGCATGCCAGAACCTTCGGCCTATGAGAAGCAGGCGAGGATGAGGACCACCCTGGTCCTCCGAGCATGCCAGAACCCTGCTGCTGTCATCTGTCCTCCATCCTCCGGCTTCTGTGGTTCCTCTCTGGGCTTGTCCACCAATCCCCTCCTTGTCTGACTCCTCCTCCTCAGATAAGGCCTCATTTCCCTCCTCCTCCAGCTTATCATCCCGCTGCTATGGTTAGGAAGGGCACAGCAGAGCAGCACAAAGCAGAAGACCCTCTGGGGTTGTACTGCAGGGCACCATCAGAGAGGTCCAGCTATCAGTACCACAATTTGAGCAGTCTGATGCACCACTCAATGACAGAATGGGTGGCAACATGGGCCTCATTATATCGGGTCTCCACCTCAGTCTCTGACCTCCACACTGGTGTCATCAGCCAGGAGCCCGGCTTATCCCCCAAGAGCCAAGCTGCCATCCTGGGGTGGTCCTCGAAGGCGTTAGGAACCTATGAGTGTGCAAGATGTAGCTGTCATGCACACTCATTGGGAAGCATGCACACACGTGCATGATCCATAGGTCGTGGTCGCACATGAGTTGGACATTCAGGGAATAGAACCTCTTCCTGTAAATGAAGGGCCCCGTTGCGCGCTAGGCAACATGTGTGCCATCAACTGCCCCTGGACGTGGGGCATCCCGGCGATGGTGGAGAATCCTGCATGTGGGCATCTTGGTGGGCTTTGTCCAGCACAGGTTGATATACTCTGCTGCTTGAGTACTGGAATGAACCGATTGTATAAAGGTTCAGGGCTGAAGTGGTCTTCATGGCTACCAGGAGTGGGTGTCCTCCTCTTCCACGGGGCATGGCACCAGTACTGCACAGTCTTCTTGTTGAGACGGAGTCTCCTGCAGTATATGCTGTCCATCATCTCCTCGAAAGACCAAAAACGCCTGTATACCTCAGGCCACCCCCCCCTGGGTTCTTCCTCTGCTTAATGAGTGGCCAGGTCTTCAGACTGTGAACCGGCCCACTGCACATGCTGCCTCCAGTCTGCATCGATGCTGCTGCCACCTGGGCTTCCAGCAGCACCGCGAGGGCATCCTCTGCGGGACCGACTCAACCATCCATTTCAGAAGGAATTTGAGAAGCAGAGAGACTGACAATCAATTAGGGCTTCCACCCAGGACCGTCAGATCCCCCAAACCTTCTCCACCCTTACGTGTTCCGCCTTCTCTCAGAGTGCCATCCACTGAACCAGTTTTGTCGGTGAACCTCGATCTGCACACTAACCCCCAGCAACAGCAGGAGCCCGTTGACACCAGACTCTTGCCGAGAACATT
This sequence comes from Scyliorhinus canicula, assembly GCF_902713615.1. Taxonomy (NCBI): domain Eukaryota; kingdom Metazoa; phylum Chordata; class Chondrichthyes; order Carcharhiniformes; family Scyliorhinidae; genus Scyliorhinus; species Scyliorhinus canicula. The sequence continues at coordinate 35,941,686 of NC_052155.1, forward strand.
ATGGAGACTATGGTCAGATGTTCTCCCCGATCCATACACTCACCCTTTGGTGGCGAGGATATCCCCAGTGCTGAAGCCCAGCTCTTTAGTGTGTGATTGTTAGCTGTGGCCTCTATGGTGCTGATGCTTCTAGAGTTCAGGCAAGGTGCACAGGCTTCAAAGTTTGATAGAAATGCAATGCAATAATAATCTGAGGTATAGCACGAGTATCCAAGAGAAGTTTCTTGAGAATATTTTATTTATTCAACGGTTAACAGTAACAAAGATTTGAAATTAAACTACATAATATTCCACATATCATACTAACTATTAAACAACAAGGAAACGTCACCGTTCCATATTGGTTACAATTCAAAGCAAAATCAGCTCATTTGCACAAGAAGCAACACACGGTATCACTACTCGCAGATTCCTCAACACAAACAGAAGGTAAGCCTGAGAATGTGCTATCACGTCCAGAACTTTGCCATATAAATAATCTCATCTCCTCCAATTCCTTCAGCAGCCTTTGCGCCAGCTTCACGATTTTAAAAAGGAGCACTAAACAATGCCCACATGATTTCCCACTGGGGTGGGTTAATTCCCGGGAGGCCGTTACGTTCGACTTCAATCTTGCTAATGAGATGTAAATTAATGCAAATTGGGGTTAGTAATATGCTCTCCATATTTGGGCATGACCTGGAACTCGCCATGGGGAGCGACCAGGGCCAATGGTAAGCCGGTGTTCTGCACCAATGGCAGACAGCTATGCAAATCATACCACCACAGACAGCAAACTGATTCACACCCGGCGATTATCTTCATTTTGACCTTTCTCGCTATTTAACTGGCACACCCTGATCCACGGCAGGCGCAATGCGGTGGATAAATCATGCCCGTAATCTTTTAGTTCTGTGCAGTCATGGTTTGCAGGCAGCAGTGGGCACGAAACCAGTTAGGTTTCCAAATTTGTTAAAAAAAAATGGATCTGTCCAGCAATTTGTAAGAATGGCTTTAATGATTTCAACAGGATCAATTGTGGTGCATCCTTACAAATTGATCGTAATAAATAGAGAAAATCAAAATTATACATCCTTTTGTTCATTCTATTTTTGTACCCTGAGCTGGATGTTGAGAATCATATTATGTTAAAATAAATTATGTAAATCAATGACCTGCCAAAAATGATTTGCTTGAAATGCCTTGAAACTTTGGATAGCATTTTTTGGTCGCTGGCTAAACTCAAATATGATCTGAGGGCAGATTTAGTTGTGGGGAGAGGCAATAACCTCTGAATAACCTCTACATTGTGACAATGTAGCGGATTTTCACAGTAATTTCATTGCAGTGTTAATGTAAGCCTACTTGTGACAATACTAAAGATTATTATTAATCTGGATGTGCCCTTTCTGGGAAAATCACAGCTCCCAGATTATTTGCTTTTCAAACTGGCTCTTTGTGGGTTAACCTTTAAACCTGTCCATTCTAAGATGCAAACAGTTCCGCCAAAAGAGACAAGTGCTCATCCTCTGTTTCAGTCGGTAAAAGTATGTCGCCTACATGCATGTGGCATAGATTCAGGTTTAGAGAAGCCTTTCAGAACTGCTGCCACTCATTTGTTGGGGCATTTTGGAACTCTTGTGGCAAGCAAGTCCAGGTGTAATTCTAATCTTTTTTTATAATTTAGAGTACCCAATTATTTTTTTTCCAATTAAGGGGCAATTTAGCGTGGCCAATCCACCTAACCTGCACATCTTTGGGTTGTGGGGGTGAAACCCACGCAGACACGGGGAGAATGTGCAAACTCCACACGGACAGTGACCCAGGGCCGGGATTCAAACCCGGGTCCTCAGCGCTGCAGTCCCAGTGCTAACCCCACTGCACCAAGTGCTGCCCCAACGCTAATCTCTAAAGGTAAAAGCAAATTTGTACTTATCTTCCTTTTTAACTGAAATGCTCCAAAGTCCATTCGATTTTGGGTGGAAAAATACCTGAAACCAACTGGGATCTTTTTTTTATTGTAAATTTAGAGTACCCAATTATTATTCTTCCCAATTAAGGGGCAATTTAGCAGGGCCAATCCACCTACCCTGCACATCTTTGGTTTGTGGGGGTGAAACCCACGCAGACACGGAGAGAATGTGCAAACTCCACACGGACAGTGACTCAGGGCCGGGATTCAAATCCGGGTCCTCAGTGCCATAGGCAACAGTGCTAACCACTGTGCCACGTACTGCCCCACCAACTGGGATCTTTGACAATAGAGTGGGAGTCTCTAGCGGAACAGGAGCACAAGCTAGTGCGGCAGAATTAAGTTTGCAGTAGTCGATAGTTCACCTCAAATTATCATCAATTTGTGAAGAGCCAGTTTGAATCTCTTTCGGGTGATCTTTGCATTCAAAGTAAAAATACTTTCATGCAAAACATAGCGATTATGTAAAATATGCTGTATATCTTTAAATCATTGCTCCGATTTTGTGCCTCAGGAGAAACGCTGCCATGTTGTCTAGGTGGTGCAAGATAAGAACGATTAGAGGCTTCAAACAATGGGGGAGAATTGGTTCACATAATTATTGACTGACCGGCCCAGTCTGGCTTTTCAATTTCATTGTCCCACCTTCAGAAATATAACTTGTCTACTTCTCAAGTGACGACTCATTTTTAGCTTTTGCTGTTCGTCAGTTGTACACTTTGGGCAGGGGGGAGGGATGGGAGTGATGAATTAGGAATACATTTCAAAATATTAATTAAAAAAACAGAGGCAATGAGAAGTGGGAATATGCAGAAATGCATTCTGGACCTCTTCAAATTCAGGGTGCATTCCATTTCTGTAATGTATTACATTAAATTCTAAAAACACTACATGGCAAAAAAAAAACAGTTTTTAATAATTCACTAGGAATAAGAAAATTATATCTGGTTTCAAGACTTGCACTTTTCTAGGTAATCTGTCATTTGTCTTAAGTATCTCTGTAGTGATGACACTTCGCCATCTTCCTATCAGTTGAGTGCTTTTTAAAAGGTGATGGAGAAAATGTAGAAGAATTGCTCTTTCAGAATTTACTGCAGATAATGATGGACTGAATGGGCTGCACTGAGATCAACTTTGACTCATTTCCCTGTCATGTCAACCCTGTCTGAGTTTCTTATAATTAGCTTTAAACCCTTCTTTTCCTCTCTAATTATGAGATTTGCTGAACAAATTTTGGAAAAGAGTATCTTCAAAGCAGTACTGAACAGAGATAATCAACAAAGTAAAACTCATGCAGCACTGCTGTTTATTCACCATTTTCTTTTCATGACCTTTTCACGCCAACAAATCGCCAGGGTATGATGGCTTGGGTTCTAAAGGGAATATATAGCTGCAGAGATAGTGGCTGCACAAAGTTCCCTAGATTCTGGAATGGGCCCAGCAGATTGGAATGAGAAAATGTAACACTGGTATTCAAGAAAGGCGAGAGAGCAACAGAAAATTAAGCATGTGGCTTTTCTGAGAGCCTATAGATCCATCAGACTTCGGTTGCCTGGGGGCGAGAGTGTTAGAAGTTGAGGATCTCAGACCTAGCACCAAGTGCATGGTCTACAAAGCGGCGATAATATGTGGCTCAGAGATGTGGACTATATACAGCAGGCATCTCAGAAATCTGAAGATGTACTACCAGTGCTGCCTCTGCAAGATACTGCATATCCATTGGCAGGTTAGTCGCACCAATGCCAGTGTTCTCGCTCAGGTCAACATCCCCAGCATTGAAGCATTGACCATGTGGAAGGAATGGGTTAATTCTGTCCACTGTGAGGATGCCTTCCAGGGCCAGGATGTTGACTGCGACATCGAGCACCAGGCGTTCAAACTCAGGCACTCTCATGCCAAACTATGCTTGTTCAATACTTTATTCATCTAACTATTTACAACATTTTGCTGACTTTCCCACTGCTTATCTCTCCCAGACTTGTTTATTCCACAGTATAACTATGAGGCCCTGCTAATTGTTCACTGGACTTCACCTCGGACCTGAGTCGCGAAAGGTGCCAGGAGCCGAATCTCAAATCTGCCGTCGACACTCGGGTCCTCGACGAGCTGATGGGCGAGAGATTCTTGTGCTGTATTCTTATCTTATATTGTTCTAATATTATATTCTTCTGCCATATTATTCTTATCACTAAAGTAGAGTAGACAAACGTCGGTCGTTGTTCTCTTAATTACATTGTGTGCAAATAACAAAGAACCCTTGGAGTAATCTTTTGTTTTCTTCTTTGTTTTTATACATTTAGAGTACCCAATTTATTTTTTCCAATTAAGGTGCAATTTAGCGTGGCCAGTCCACCTAGCCAGCACATCTTTGGGCTGTGGGGGCGAAACCCATGCAAACACGTGGAGAATGTGAAAACTCCACACGGACTGTGACCCGGAGCTGGGATTGAACCTGGGACCTCGGCGCCGTGAGGCAGCAGGGCTAACCCACTGCACCACCGTGCTGCATGAGCAACATGCTGACACCAGGGAATCCCTGGCCCAAGACCGCCCAAAGTGAAGGAAAAGCATCCGGGAAGGAGCTGTGCACCTCGGGTTTCATCGCTGAGAGCAAGCTAAAGCCAAGTGAAAGGAATGCGTGGCAACTTGGGCACCTCACCCACCCGCCCCTCCAACTACCATCCTCCCCGCCTGTGACCGAGTGTAGGTCATGCATTGGACGCCTCAGTCACCTGAGAACTCAGGGTTTAGTGTGGGGGCGAGTCATCCTCGACTCCAAGGGACGGCCTAAGAAGAAGGAGAATTTTTCATGTCCCTTCTCAGTGATAGTAGGCTTTCTGACAGGCTTGCCAATGTACAAAACATTTTTATGTGCATGCTATTAGCTGTCTCCTGCATGCCACTCCACCAAAGTTCTCATTTGAGTCCCATGCAACAGATCTTGTGTGCAAGCTTGCCTTCCAGGGAACTGAAACCTGCACTACCCTTTACCTATGCTGTGACTGCAGGCCAGATAGACCTGGTGACTCACCACCAGCAGATTCCAACACAAATGCTAACCTTGTCTAAAGAGTGAACAGTGCCTGTATTTGAGCCGGTGAAGTGATGAGATCGAATGACTGTTTTTCATCATCATCCATCTCAGCAATTTTCCACTTTACATTCCACTGCCTGGCTAGGTGGCAGTCCTTGGATATCTGAAAGGAAAAAGGCACAAGGGTAGGGTTGCAGTGAGGGATTTAAATGAAAACCATATGCCACTTGGGAACCAGAGAGATTGTGGAATCAGAGGGAAATGGAATGTGTGAATAGGGATGCACTTCTGAGGCTATACAAGGCTCTGGTCAGACCCCATTTGGAGTATTATGAGTAGTTTTGGGCCCAATATCTAAGTAAAGACGTGTTGGTCTTGGAACGGATCCAGAAGAGGTTCACAAGAGTGAACCCTGGAACGAAGAGCTTACCATATGAGGAATGGTTGAAGACTCTGGATCTGTACTCGCGGAATTTAAAAGGATGAGGGGGATCTTATTGGAACTTACAGGATACTGGGAGGCCTGGGTAGAGTGGACGTGGAGAGGATATTTCCACTTGTCGGAAAAACTAGAACCAGAGGACACAATCCAAGAGGAAAGGGATGATCCTTTAAAACTGAGGTGACAAGGAATTTCTTCAGCCAGAAGGTGGTGAATCTGTGGAACTCTTTGCCGCAGAAGGCTGTGGAGGCCAAATCACTGAGTGTCTTTCAGACAGGGATAGATAGGTTCTTGATTAATAAGTGGATCAAGGGTTATGATGAGAAGGCAGGAGAACGGGAATGAGAAAAATATCAGCCATGATTGAATGGCGGAGCAGACTCGATGGGCCGTGTGGCCTAATTCTGCTCCGATGTCTTATGGAGAAGAAGGATTAAGTATGAGCATGCCATCTTCTTCCATCAATGCCCTCAGACATGGCCATTTCAATTCTGGTGAACACCATCTCCTACATCAGGACAAGGGCCAGGATTCTCCCCTACCCGGTGGGGCGGGGGGTCCCGGCGTAGCGGAGTGGCGCCAACCACTCCGGTGTCCGGCCTCTCCAAAGGTGCGGAATTCTCTGCACCTTTAGGGGCTAGGCCCGCGACGGAGTGGCTCCCGCTCCGCCGATGGCGCCAAAACTGGTGCCAACGGCCTTTGGCGCTACGCCGCCCGGCGTCGGGGCTGGTCGAAACGCCTTCGCCGGTCCGCGCATGCTTTAATTTAAAGAGTGCCCCCACGGCACTGGCCCACCCGCCGATCGGTGGGCCCCGATCGTGGGCCAGGCCACTGTGGGGGCACCCCCCGGGGTCCGATCGCCCCGCACCCCCCCCCCAGGACCCCGGGGTCCGCTCGCGCTGCCAATCCCGCTGGCACCAGAGGTGGTTTAAACCACGTCGGCGGGATTGGCCTGTCAGCGGCGGGACTTTGGCCCATCGCGGGCCGGAGAATCGACAACGGGGGGCACGCCGATCGGCGGGGCACGTTTCCCGCTCCCGCCGATTCCTGGGTGGCGGAGAATTCCGGCCACGGCGGGGGCGGGATTTACGCCGGCCCCGGGTGATTCCCCGACCCTGCGTGAGGGCGGAGAATTCCGCCCAAGGTCATGCTGGTATCCCTTGTTTCCAACCAGTTAGCTTCTGCTACCTAAAAGTGTGTCTCAATGTTAGGACTATGCACGAGAATCCCAACAATTTGTGATTTGTAATACTATGAGGGAAGATTACTAAACCACAGGAGTGATTCATTAACCAAGAGGTTTCTTTTCGGTTAAAACAAACTTTAATTTAAACACAGAATCAATCACATTAGCAACACAGTAATATCTTTCCAATTAACAGTTCTTAATTATAGGGAAAAAAAGCATTAACTTCCTATCTACACCTGCCACTAAATCTTCCAATTAAGCAACCCAATAAAGTTTGAATGCCACTTATTCATAAAGTGAACAATCAGGGTTACTTGCATCTATGTGAAGGACTTTGGAGAGCGACCCTTTCAGGAACAAACTGCAAATCCTTCTGTCTTGTCAGACTAAAATCCTATGGCAAAATTACAGACAGAACTGGCACTTCCCATTGATTCAATCAGCTGTATCCTAAGCATAAGGCATTCTCCAGTCTCCTCCCATTGAAATGTTCCAGGACTTGCTTAGCTAGAACTAAACACAATCCCTCATAAATTATGTAAAACCCAGGGATCCTCCAAAATCAAAACAATGTTCCATTAGCTTTCTCTGTGAACAAATAAATGGTTAAAATAAATGATTAACTTACCTTTGTGACCCCTTAATCATAGCTTTAGCAGACACAATACTGTCTGTATGTATTTGAACCTAGGGTTTTTATTTTTTTTATTTTTTTTATTACTATAACAAAATAAAAAATATAATATACAGCAATTTATTACATTCATCACATTGGGTCAATTGGACATTCTGAACCCTCCCAACTAATCCTTGCAAGGAGAGAAGGAAATGTGCCAGTCAGTGATGTAATGTATTGGACCGATGTGGGTGTCGTAGTTGTATGATAGCCAAATGTGCAAATTGTGAGATGTAGATGTGAGGCTTGCCAAGTATGTGAAGGTGTAGTGATTGAGATGAGATTTTAGCTATGAAGTGTGATTGATATAAATTGTTGGTAGGCGAGAGATGGGGGTGTGAAGCATTGAGCAATGTGAGATTTGGGTACACTTAGTAGGAATTGGCATTTAAGCTGCATTCACTGACCATGGGCACTCAGGTGGGTTCACTGAACCGGTTTCAACACTGTATCCGGGACCCCAGAGTTACACTCCTGCCATTAACCTGGTCGGCCTCAATGCACCCTGTGGATAGAGGGGCTCTCTCCTCTTGTCCATCCATGTATCAGTGTCCACCTCCAGTATTGCATCAGAGAACTTTGGCGCCAATTTTATGCAATGTTTGGCAACAAGTGCCAGCCTTGCCAGCGATGCTTACATCCCATAAAAGATTTGAAAACCTTTCCCAGGTAAGTCAACTGTGCACTAAATTCCAGGGGCTGGATTCTCCGACACCCGATGGGTCGGACTAGCGCCGGGGTCCAGCGTGAACCCCGCCCCTGCCGGCTGCCGAATTCTCCGGCACCGGATATTCAACAGGGGCGGGAATCGTGCCACGCCTGTCGGAGGGCCCCCCTGCAATTCTCCGGCCCGCGTTGGGCCGCAGTCCTGCTGCTGTTATGCCGGTCCCGCCGGCTTGAATGAAACAAGGTTTTTACCGGCTGGACAAGGCGGCGCGAGCCGGCTCCGGGGTCCTGGGGGGGGGGCAGGGCGATCTGGCCCCAGGGGGTGCCCCCATGGTGGCCTGGCCCGCGATCAGGGCCCACCGATACGCGGGTGGGCCTGTGCCACGGGGGCACTCTTTTCCTTCCGTGTCGGGCATCAGCCTCTGTGATGGCCGACGCGAGGTGACCCCCCCCCCCCCCGCGCATACGCGGGGATGACATCAGCAGCCACTGACGTTCCCACACATGCGCGGACTTCCGCCAGCCGGCGGAGTCCCTTTGGCCCCGGCTGGCATGGCGCTAAAGGCCTTTCCCGCCGGCCGGCGGTGCACCAACTACTCCGGCGCGGGCCTAGTGCCTAAAGGTGAGGGCTTGGCCCCTAAAGGTGCGGATTCCGCACCTTTGGGGTGGCCCGACACCGGAGTGGTTCACGTCACTCCGTCCCGCCGGGACCCCCCGCCCCGCTGGGTGGGGGAGAATCCAGCCCCAGAACATGCTTCAGCATCTCATGCATGGCTCCTTTAAAAGATACAAGCTTACTTCAACTCACAGTAGCCTTGCATGATTTTGCACCCCCTAAACAGGGTGCAAGCACTGAGCAGCACACTGGGTGCTGACTGCATGCTGCAATAAATAGCAGGAAGAATGAATTTTGTGAGCTGCTTGCATCAAAATCAATACATGCTTGCTAATCGCTCATTGCAATCCCTGTTTTCCGGTCTTTTCCAAGAAAAACAGTTTGTAATAATGGGTGGAATTCTGCCAGTCTGCCCGCAAAGTGTTTGGTGGCAGGAGCGGAGAATCTGGCTGGAGCCAAAAAGCTGGAACCCCCTCCCCCTGTCATAAAAGCACATTGCAATTCTTCCAATGGTGGGTTAATGGCAGAAGGTCTTCCCACTGGCAGGTGGCATGAATTTCATTTTCATTCATTTGCATCTCAGAAAACACTGCCTGCTGGCACAGAATCATAGAATCCAGACTTGCAGAAGGAGGCCATTCGTCCCATCGAGTCTGCACCAGTCCCTGCTCTGAGAGAGCACTCGACCTAGGCCGTATCCCCCACCCATATTCCCCTAACCCCACCTCACATTTGGTCAATATTAGCATGGCAAATTCACCTAACCTGCTCCTTTTGGACTGTGGGAAGAAACTGGAGCAACTGGAGGAAATCCACGCAGGCACGAGGAGAACATGTAAATTCCACACCCAAGGTCAGAATCGAGCCCGGATCCCTGGCGCTATGGGGCAGCAGTACTGATCACTGTGCCACCGTCTGGCCCATCAGGCGTACCAATCTTGTGTCTTGCCAGCAGGAAATCATATTGGCATCAAACCCGATCGCTAATGAGTGACAATAACAAGATAGTCCTCAGCTGGCAAGAGACCTCAAGGTGAGTGTAACACTGCCATTGCGCTGTGCTGCTCCTAATGCACTGTGCACCATTCTGCCAGTTCCTGCTCTTCACCTCCATGCTGGGCTGATCGTCATGGACACTTCCATGCTAATGGACCCATGGACACTCCTGTATAACTGGGTCAGATCAGCACAGCACCTGGGGTTGTGAAGGACAGGGATCTCCTTCCCTCTCTCGTGCCACACACCAGTGATTATCCAGGCAGCACCGTGCTATGGAACCCATGCAGCCACCACAACAAAGATCCAAAATTTAACCTGGGGTTTGGGTGCGAGGTGAAGCCTCAGGTGGTAAGGGTGGGGGTTTAGTCTAACAAAGACAAGGGGAGCAATGTGGAAGGAGGGCTATGCATGGATTGGGAAGACGGTGAGGCCACAGAGTGATAATAAGGTGGATGAAGAAGATGAACAATGGAAGTCAGAGGGAAGACCAAGGGGAAGGAAGTGGGACTCCAACAAGACTGCATGAAAAGCTCACAAACAAGGGGTCAATGAAATGCCACATGATTACTGTATTTGAATGCAGGAAGTCTCCAGATGCATTGGGTAGAGATTCAATGGGAGCATAGGCATCTCACAGATGAGGGGCTCGGGGAGAGGTTTGTTGAATCAAGGAACTGACATATTTTTAATACTAATAACAATAATAATAATACAATTTATTAGTGTCCAAGTAGGCTTACATTAACACTGCAATGAAGTTACTGTGAAAATCCCCTCGTCGCCACACTCCGGCGCCTTTTTGGGTACACTGAGAGAGCATTCAGAATGTCCATGTTCTATCTGAGTTGCTGACATCCTGCACGATTTGATGAAAACAGATGTGCTGGGGAGAGTGATAGGAGCTGGACTGATAATTAAATATGGCGCTGGAACCTTTAAATTCGTAAAACTGATGGCGAGTGGACGAATCAGCTGCCGACCCTCCAGGTGACTCAGGCGGGATTATGCTTGTGCATAATTAATGAGGTTCCAAGCGGTGAATCTGGATCGAGGTCAGTGAGATAGGTGCCGCCTGCCATGGCGCTAAGTTTCAAAATGGGAGAATTCCACCCATATATGTTCCCATGCTCCCATATGTTGCCCTTTTGTTCTTTTGCCAATGATCTTACAAATAGTGTGCCTAAATAAATAACTGGCAGATTGAGAGTGGCGCTGACAATTTTGCTGGTTTATCATCTTCAGTCTTTCCCCCCCCCCTTTCCTCGAAGGTGCTGATTGATGACGGGGAAGTGTTGGGCCGGCTGGATGGCCAAAATGGGAAAGAAGCTATCCCAAACACTCCACCCTATCTCCAATGAAAAAAATAACAACAGTGAAGCCATCATGGAGTTGATTGGAAAGGGAAAGGGGTTTGGATACAAAATAGTTCAGCACTTCTTTGTTCAACACAATTAGAAAATGTTGCAATGCAGTCAGCTTCAATTGTAGAACCAGACCAAAAGGCCACCATCTTGCTGGGTAGTTAAAAAGCAGAAGGCAGCAAATTTACGTACGGTTTTACGTGAAGCTTATTCTACTTGCAATTTTTGTGTGGAATATTTTAGAAAAAAGGAAAGGGCAATTTGAACCAACAGCCCCACCCTTCGTTTGCAGACTCTCAATCCCTATTTCTGTCATCACATTGTACTCCTTAATCCATTTTATGTCCAGACATAAATCCAGTTAGTTCCTACACTAATTTATACGATTTGCTTCAGTGGTCTAACCTGGTAATTTATATCATATACTTAAGGCGCTTTATGTAAAACCATTCTGTCACACAACCCTTAAATCTTGAATAATTCATCAGTGCAAACTGCTACATGATGCATTCCAATTTTTTTTTTCATTTTATGCTTTATGGCAGAAATCAAATACAATTTGGACACTTGATCTCAGTCTATAAGCTAAAACAACTCCATTAAAAAGGAAAAACAGGATTTAGTTAATTTATTTCCGAGTGGGGAATAACGAGCTAACTAATTACAGCACATTATCAACAGCTCAGAAAAGCTACAGGAAAGGATTTGCTGAATCAAAGATTACCGGGTAGATTTAATTTATCAATTAATAACATTAGTTCTCTGGCCCAGAATGCCACATCGATGCAAACAAGCCGAAGATCCCAATTTAATCTTGTCAATTAGCGTATTTCATTATCGATGGAGCAGTGCAGTTAACATGCTCACTAATGAAGTATCTTTAAGGAAATTAGATGTCCCGTGAGCTGCAAAACATTTTTTGGTCTAAAGTATAGGGCACTTCCCAGGTTTTTGTCAGTCCTGATTCTTGAGTTATCCAGCAGAACCTGACCTTCAATTTTGCTTCTCGCCTTGTGGTGAAAACTGGAGCCTCTACTTGGCACTTTCAAATGAGAGACCCCAGAGGGAAAAGTAGGAATGGACCATTGGGATGGAGCCTTACTCTGGTATAAATTCTATTAAATATTATGGATAAGGTGACTCAAAACAATACCTAAAAGTAAGTCATGGCAGAAGGATAGACACATAAATGTAACACCGATATTAGACTGGAACTTTCCATCAGCTACTCAAACATTATTGCTACAATTGCACCTGAAAAGCAAGGCCAAAAAGGGCTTCTTTGCATTTTTGACGCAGTTACAACAGCGGAGCAGGAGCTGCTAAATAATGATAAAGTCATGTGGCTGGACATTCTGAGGGTCATCTCCTAATTCGCCACTGTAATGTGGCAGAAACCCACCCTCCGACAAAAGTATAAATGAATAACAACTTGCTGCCTTTGCTAAAATTACATGGTGGGCATTCAAAAGAATCCTGCAGAACATATTTCCTTCAATGTAGTAAAGCAATGTTGCAAAATAAAACATTGACACCGAGTCACTTGAGATGTTGGGACAGATGACCAAAAATTTGGACCAAAAATTTAAGGAGCATGCTTAAAACATGGTGGCTCAGTGGTTATGACTGGTGCCTCACAATCCGAGGGACCCGGGTTCAATTCCAGCCTTGGATGACTGTCTGTGTGGAGTTTACACTTTCCCCCGTATCTGCATGGGTTTCCTCCGAGGTGCTCCGGTTTCCTCCCACAGTCCAAAGATGTGCAGGTTAAGCGGATTGGCCATGCTAATTTTCCCCTTCATGTCCAAAAGGTTAGGTAGGTTCCGGGGATCGGGCAGAGAGTGGGCTACGATAGGTTGCACTTTCAGAGGGTCAGTGCGGACTCAATGGGTCAAATGACTACCTTCTGCACTGTAGGAATTCTAAAGGAGGAGAGAGAAGCAAGGAGGCTAATAGGGGGACTTCCAGAGTTAAGGGCTCAATCAGCTGAAAGCATGGTTACCAATGGTGAAGTGACTAAAATTGGGGGTGCACAAGCAGCAGATTGGAGGAACAGAGAGATCTCAAAGGAACACCAAATGTGACATGGTTACAGAAGTAGGAAAGGTACAGGTCAGGGAGGAATTTGAAGACAAGAATGACAATTTTATAATTGAGACTTTGCTGTACAGGAGGCAATGCAAGGACCAGGGTGAGGGTGAACAAGACTTGTGATGGGATCTTCTGCAGCCCCCTCCCTTCCACGGCTTGTTATGCGGTGGAAGAGGCAGCCAGTCATTGGCCGGCGGCAAGTTCTTCCGGTCCCGCTGCTGTTACCAGGGTTTCCTGTTGTTCCCACCCTCCGCCACCAGGTATCCTGCGGCACTGGGTTGCTCTGAGCCGGGCCAGAAAGTCCCAGAAGGGCCAGAAAGTCCCAGCCTTGGTGTGAGTTGTGATACAAGGTTTTGGATGTGCTCAAGCGAAAGACGGGAGGCAGGACTGGAGGGCATTGAAATAGAAATCTAGGTGTGGAAAAAGGCATAAACAGATTAGGATTTCATCAACAGCCGAGGGAGGACAAGTGATGAGCAATGTTACACAGGTCAAGGCAAATTTGGGAAGCATATAAAAGTCAAAGATTTTGGGCAGTTTAAAGTGAAGCTGGATGTTCCACTGGTTACGTTGGAGTACTGGAGGAACAAGTTTAAATGAGTCAAATGACATTCTCTTATTCTTAACATTTTCTGATAAACCTTCCAGACCAGTCTGAACTGTTACTTTGGAAAGTCTTGGCCTGGAATTTTACCTTGATTTTGTTTTAAGATCTGTTCTGACCTGCTGTGTATTTCCAACTTTTTTTTTGCTTTATTTCAGATTCTGGGAATGCAAAGTATTCATTCTGTCCTAAGAAATATCAAAGCTGGGGAAAGCTACATTTGAAGTATGTGGGTATTAAACCAGTATCATTGATAATGGAATATTGTAGACTCAGCAATGCCACAAGAGTACAGCTACTGATGGACAATCAATAATTGGCAAGAGAATAAGAGATTGATAATCTTATTTGAGCTTTCATCCACCAGACAGAATTTAAGATAGAAAATCTGACTCTTCAAGTGCGAAGTACAGGGAATGGAAGGGGTAGGGGATAAATGACTGTTTAACATGTATTGTGGCGAGCACAATGGCCAAACTATAACACTTCAAGGATGAATGTTGGGAATTTGCTTAAATTACTCAACTGATAGCTATTCTTTACTTAACTATTTGGTCACAATTTTGCCTCTCAATTCTTGCTTAGGCATAATTTAAAATGTGGCAACTCATTTGTGGATCTATATAATGAGCGAGCAAAGTCAGAATGTCATGTGGAAGTCACCCAATGATATCCATTGGATGCCCAATTGATTTTAGCTGCTGGGTTTCATTTGCATTGACTAGACAAGCTGCCATCACTAATCAAGCTGCTTGTAGGCAGCTCACTCTTTGGCAGATTCAGAAATCTAGCAGGTCAATTATTGGTAGCCTGTCGCCCTTAAAGGGGAGCTGCAGCTTTTAAAGGTGGGGCCCTTAACTATTGTTGACTGGGGAAAACCAGCAGCTTATCTGAGGCGAGGAATTGGCAGATCCAGGATGGTAAGTGTCTTTGCCTCTTGGATCCAGGTGCGTGGTCAAAAGCCTCTGTCTTAGAAATGAAAAAAAATGAAAATCGCTTATTGTCACGAGTAGGCTTCAATGAAGTGAATGTGAAAAACCCCTAGTCGCCACTTTCCGGTGCCTGTCCGGGGGGGGGGGGGGCTGATACGGGAATCGAACTGTGCTGCTGGCCTGGTTGGTCTGCTTTAAAAGCCAGCGATTTAGCCCAGTGACCTAAATCAGCCCTCTGCCTTCAGATCCTCTGATACGTTTCCTCCCTGAAGATTCTAATACCACCATATGACCTCCGAGTTCCACCACCTGGACTCCAATTTGTCCAACCCTCTGAATTCTCCTTCCCCCCCTCAAAAGAATACAGCCAGGATTCTCTGACCCCACGCTGTGTCGGAGAATCCCTGGGGGGAACGAGAATCACGCCAGGCTGCTCCGATGCCTGCTCGTCGATTCTCCGGCTCCGATTTTTGGGCACCCGTGGGATCACCACCGCGCCGGTCGGGGGCTATTGAAAGTGGCCCACCTGGCGACTCTCTGGGCCTCGACGGGCCGAATGCCCATCAAGTT
This sequence comes from Scyliorhinus canicula, assembly GCF_902713615.1. Lineage (NCBI taxonomy): Eukaryota > Metazoa > Chordata > Chondrichthyes > Carcharhiniformes > Scyliorhinidae > Scyliorhinus > Scyliorhinus canicula. Next base: position 35,956,817 of record NC_052155.1, read on the forward strand.
CGCTGAATCCCGTTGTCGTGGGTTACGTACGGTCCCACCCGTTGGGACCTCGGAGTTCTGTCTGCAGGGGCTGTCTTGTGGGGGGAACAGGGGGATCCGAACCCGGGGGGGGGGGGGGGGGGGGTGGGGGGGGGGGGGGGGGGGGGTGGGGGGGGTGCCTCCACGGTAGCCTGGCCCACGATCGGGGCCTACCGATCGGCGAGCGGGCTGGTTTCATGGGGGCCTATGTTCCTCGGCGCTGGGCCCCTGTAGGGCTCTGCCATATTGCCCAGGGGGCAGCTTGGAGACGGGAACCCACGCACGTACGCAAACTCGCGCTGGCCATAGCGCGCATGCGTGAACTCGGCTGGCCATGGCATGTTGGCTTTCGGGCGCCGGAGCTGCGGAGACCACTCCGGCACCATACTAGCCCCCTGGGATGGAGTGATAGCTGCCTGCTGAGGCTCGTTGATGCCGGAGTGGCTTGCGCCACTTTTCACGCCGGCGTCAGAACTTGGCCGCAGGACTGGAGAACCCCGGCCCACGGCCGTGAATTAACCATCTGACCGCTCCCTGTCATTAGGTCTCCTATCCATCAGCAATGATTTTCACCTCTCCCAGGCCCCAACATTTCCCATAGCATGAGCCCTCATATCCCTTGATTGCTCCCCCAAGACTCCAAACGTTTCCTCACTTCCAGATCGGCAACTCATCTGTTTGTGCCCTCCCCACATTGACCCCCACTCATCTTTCACTTACAGTTGGGTACTCCTCCTTCTCCCCACCATCAGTCTGCAATCGAAAACCACCCTTCCCCTTTCCGAATTCACCTGATCCTCTATCTGCTGCACTTCAGGGGCCTTCACCTTCCGGCCACTCAATCAGGCTGGATCCTGGAGTGTGGAACTAATCGTTATCATTATGACTACACTGTGAAGGCTCTGCTTTCTCATCCTTGCCGCTCTCCTGAGGTATGGTGATCCTCGGGTTAAATCGCCACCAGTCATCTGGGACTATGGCAACTGCTATATTTTTCATAGAATCATAGAATTTACAGTGCTGAAGGAGGGCATTTGGCCCATAGAGTCTGCAACTGCCCTTGGAAAGAGCACCCGACTCAACCCCACACCTCCACCCCATCCCCGTAAACCCACTTAACCTTTGTTGGACATTAAGGGCAATTTATCATGGCCAATCCCCCTAACCTGCACATCTTTGGACTGTGGGAGGAAACCAGAACACCCAGAGGAAACCCACGCAGACATGGGGAGAACGTGCAGACTCCCCACAGATAGTGACCCAAGCTTGGAATGGAACCTGGAGCTGTGAAGCAACTGTGCGAACTACTATGCTACTGTGCTGCCCCAACACTGTGATTTAAAACTGCACAACTTCCAAACTTCTCCACATCTTCCAAACTGACCCGCCACCTTCTTTTGACACCACTATCCTTATCTCAACCTTTATTATCAGGGCTGCATTCCTCGTTTTCCATCTTGTTTGCATTTATAGCCATGAATCAAATGTGTAAAGGATAGATCGCCCTTATCCCCAGCCAGTCAGCCTTTCACTTGCTGTGTTGGGGCAAAGTATGAGGGGAATGTAAAACTATCACGGCAGATACAATGAAAGTAGCTGCTGACCTGCAAGATGTGCTGTTGGTCATCTCACATGAGTAGAACTTTAGTGAGATGGGGGGAGTCAAAGCAACTCATGAAAGAAATGGACTCGCTTCAATGAGCCTCTGGTGCAACAGGGACACAGTCAATAAGGTCCTGAAATTTTGGGATGCGAAATTTGGGGATGGATACAAAAGTGGCATTGGAAGTCTTGTCAATTTTAGTAGATGCTTGTTTTTTGGTATTTAAATTAGGTCCCCTCCCCTTGTCGAAAAATTGACAGCCTGAGACGGGCCCCGCCCAAAAGTCAGAACCAGCTAACCTCCAACATTAAGCCAAGTGTGATTCAGGTAGCAAGTGCTTTATTTTCCCTGAGTAACATTTACGACCATGCCCTTTACAGGGGTGAAAAGATTAAAAGAAAATCAAGCATCCACAGGCTATGTGACCAAGGTTCTGAACACTTGTTCTGGTCTCATCCAACATTCACATGCTCACGCTTTCCACAAGAAATCAATAGTTTGTGATCAAAAGTGAGAAACTGCCTGATGTTTTCCCTTTCTTAATATGAAAGCTCATTGCCGATAATGTCACTGTGACTAAGAACAGTTAATGCATCACAGGCAGGGTGTCAAAACTGGTCTTTGTAGCCTTGTTCTGCATGGGCGGTGGACTTGCCATCTGTTCTATTGAGGAGGGGGGGGGGACAAAAGGGTATTCATACAGTGACAGACATCTCTAATTAACATTGACAAATGAGAAAATGTTAAGGATGTGGCTCTGCAATGGATATTGGCATGGATGGCATAAACAAGATGGACTTTGATTCAGAAAAGATCATTCAGCTCTGATTTGAGATTTGAAATTAGCAAACCAAATAAGCAGACCTCATTGTCTCCATACTAAAATGTCACCATAAGCAGTTAATCTTGAAAGTTGTGGTCTTATCCTTTTTTTTTCTGTTTGTGAATGTATTAACATTTAAATTCTACTGAACTGCCAGGATCCTGTGTAGAGGAGACTATTTTTGTAAAGCCTGTGACGAGTTTAATTTATCAGTTTACCAAATTAACAAATGTCTCTGCAAAAAGAAAACGAGTTGGTGTGAAAACATAACAGCATAAGGATTTGGGTGAGACAAGTAAAGGCTGATAGGTCGAACTAAAAGTCTTTCCTCTTGCTGTTGGATCAAATTTAATAGCTGGAATATCATTCGAGGGGCATTTGGGACACAGCTGAATTCTTAATTTGTGCTCCTGGTGGGTAAGGCCTCTCTCTATGAAAACAATTGAGAAAAAAATACCCATCACATCCCTTAATCTATCTCCCTCATCAGCAGCCACATGATCCTTTGAATGCATGTGGCCTGTCTATATCATTGTACTTCATTGCTAACTTATACCGCAAACCCATGATCCTGTGGTCTTAATTTATGAAAATTAGTTTAACACCATCAAATTGACAAAATAAATTGTCACAATGAATAAAAGGTTACATTGTGCCATATTAGTATGGAATTAACTGGCTTGCTGATTATAAATTTACATTTGAGACTATCAGTATCTGAGAGAAATCTAAACAGATGATATTTATTCAGAATTGGATTTCTTCGATGTCTGACAAGTTAGGTAGACATCTTATTAGATGAAGTCTATGTGCTCATAATTAGCCATGTTCCCAGGATATGGATGAGCAAAGATGCGATTGAACAATTAGAAAAGAGTCTCGATCTGGGCTGGAAAAGCGGGGTTGTTCCTCATGCTTGTAGGACCGGGAACGACCCCGCTATCGAATGGGACTTTATTATTTTTGGGGGACCTCAACGTAGAATGCCTCGCCGAAGTCGCACTCAGCCGCATCTCCTGCACTGAGGAGCTCCATTCACATGCGCAGGCAGAGATCGGGCCACCATTTTTAAATGGTGTCTGGGTCTCCCGACTCCCCAACGCACCCCAGGACCCCCTCCAATGCCCCAACTCACCTGTTGGGGGGGTCACAGAGCCCCCCCCATACACCATGTCATATGGGAAGGGCACCCCTGGATCCAAGCCCTGGCGCGGGAAAAATGCCAGCTTGGCAACTTAGCACTGCTACTTGAGTACCCTGGCAGTGCCGAACAACCTGTAGGCCTCTGATCACCTGGGAGACCCCCCTTCCCCAAGTGCCATTTTACCTAGCCCCTGTTTGTAGGGACCAGAGATAAATAATAACCAGCTAGGGTCTCATCGGAGGCATAGTTCATAGAATTTAAAATTGCAGAAGGATGCCATTTGGCCCATCGAGTCTACACCAGCCCTTGGAAAAAGCATCTTACCTAACCCACACCTCCACCCGATCCCCATAACCCAGCAACCCCATCTAACTTTTGGACACAACAGGGCAATTTAGCATGAGTAATCCACCTAATCCGCACATCTTTGGAGTGTGGGAGGAAACCGGAGCACCTGGAGGAAACCCACGCAGACACAGGGAGAACCTTTCAGTCTCCGCACAGATAAATGAGCAGATAAACCCATTTAACTATGCAAGTGTGAATCCCCCATTGTGGGCGGAATCCAGATTGTGACGTCTTGTGAGATCTCATTAGATCCTTTGGGGCTCAAAGACCATTGTGAATCTTGGAAAATGTCTCTCACGGGATTTACCGGCCATGTCCCGTCCCGATTCCAGTGGGGCGTGACTGGTAAATTGCTCCCCTAGTTACCAAGTGTACCTTGTTAAGCTGGTTGCTTTGGCTTCTTTCAGGATAAATGTGATAAATGTCTGATATAAACTTCTGTATTTTGTCGTGCTATCCATTTCGCTTGAGCCCTCTTCTCCTACCTTCCACATTGGTGTCCATATCTGGGCTAGCTGGCTTAATTTTTAGCTCCCTTGTTCTTGGGAAAACCTGTACTGCTAAGTAACTTACATACAGGGGCAGCACGGTAGCATTGTGGTTAGCATAAATGCTTCACAGCTCCAGGGTCCCAGGTTCGATTCCCGGCTGGGTCGCTGTCTGTGCGGAGTCTGCACGTCCTCCCCGTGTGTGCGTGGGTTTCCTCCGGGTGCTCCGGTTTCCTCCCAGTCCAAAGATGTGCGGGTTAGGTAGATTGGCCATGCTAAATTGCCCGTAGTGTCCTAAAAAGTAAGGTTTAGGGGGGGTTGTTGGGGGTATAGGGTGGATACGTGGGTTTGAGTAGGGTGATCATGGCTCGGCACAACATCGAGGGCCGAAGGGCCTGTTCTGTGCTGTACTGTTCTATATCTGTCTATATCTGGCTGGTACATCAGCAATATCTCCCTGTCTGCCCTTCCACATATACTGTACAAAGAACTTCCAAACTATTACAAAGAGTGCTAAAAAAAAAAGAACAAGAAAAAGAGGAGAAATCGTTTGTGTGAAAAATACAACCTTATATTCCTTTGATTTTCAAAGGAATCATGATTTAATTGGTAAATCTGACAGACACGATGTAACCTTAACCCTTCTGGTGTCAATCAATTAAAAGAGCCAGCTTTATTACCTGTGATAATCTCAGATGAATGGTGCTTCAGAATGTAGACTGGCCAGGCGCCAATTTTACTCCTTTATTTTTTCAGCTTATTTTAAACAAAGAGAATTGCAATCTTTCAGATAAAGGGCATGAATAACCTGTTTTCAGCCTAAGTGCTCCCGCCAGCGGAGAACCTGGTTTTCGCTGGCATTAAAAGCGAAGCTGACGTGCCATCCAATGGCACTGAGAAATATTTAAACATTTTTAAGAGGTACTCCGATCTCAGAATAATCTTGCAGCATCTCCCTCCCTCCCCCGACAGTCTCGCTGGCAAGGCTCTTCCCCCAATTGCTGTCAAGGACCCTGCTAATCGCTGGCACCCCCTCAGCACTCCTCAGCCCTCCTCCCTCCCTTTAACTCCCTCCAGATTTCCCGCTTCAGCTCCCCCCCCCCCCCCCCCCCCCCCCTCCCCCTGCCACATTCCCCCCCTTCAGGCCCTGTCATTTGGCAATGCCAACCTGCCACCTTGCACTTTGAGGGGGTGTCAAGAGTGCGAGTACTGTCCAGATACTTGCCTCCAGGGTGCTGAGAAGGGTGCTTCAGGCGAGGTGGTGTCCAGGGGGACTTGGGAGAGAGTTTAAAGGTTTTAGGGCTACAGAGAGAATACTTTCATTTCCTTCTCTTCTCACTGATATTTGATTGTGATGCGATGGGACAGAGTTTAAAATTTTGGGGCTACAGAGAGAAGACCTTTGCTTTTTTTCTGATAGATCATTGATCTTGACGAGCTGAAAGACAGTTTAATGATTTTCAAGGATATAGATGGGAAGATAAACCTAACGATCCCCATCCTAGAACAGACCACCGACTTGAGCCCCTCTAACCCAGCCCAAGCCCCTCTGACCCCCAACTTCCCTAAAGGATTCCGGTCAGGAACCTGGAGGAAAGTGTCGGAAAGGTACTCATCCCCTCGGAGTGCAAGATGCCAGGTCCATGCTTGTCTGGTCTCGCACCAATTCATGGTAGCGTGACTCTCGGCTTGGGGGGTGGGGGGATCTGGAGCCCCACAGGAGGCGATGAATCGGGCTTCCTGTTCGATAATGATATTTAAAGGGCTTTAATTAGGTGTGTGCATGTTCCCACCGGGTCTGGGTAGGACCCACGTTGGGGCTGGCAGGATGGGCCGGGAGACACACAACGGGATTGAGCCTCCCATTTTTGGCCTCATAGTGATTCAATGGGCCATCACAATTCCCATCCCTGGCTAGCGGCTCCGGAAAATCCCCCTAAAAAGTTAGATATTAATATTTCCTGATGGGCCTTCGGCATTGAAAGATAATGCTTCCCCAGTTTCTATAAGATTCCATATAAATTTCACTTAAACCCTGTGGTTTAATCAACATTGTTGCAGCTTCCCAGTGTTTCGTCTGACTAGTGAATGCATTCTGAGGACTGATTTAAGGCAATACTTTGGGAATTCGTCACATTTGTTTGGACATCACCATTTCACCTCATAACCATGGACCACTGGTGCAGAGCTCTCATTAGAACAATACCAATTAAGGTCTCATTCAGTACAAAGTATTTAACACAAAAAATTCTCATCTGTACAGCTTTCCACCACACTCTTCAGTGCCTGGAAAAGGAGGAGAGGGAAGTGGGAATAACTAAGATATGAGGCACGATTCTTCTGAAAAATTTTGAAGTGTGGTGATGAGCAGGAATTGCCGCGAGCATTCTGCCGCTCGGCCCAGCGAGGTCAGCAATGCTATTCAACCTTAATTAGTCCACTTAACGAGGCAGCGTGGGCTTCTCGACGCAAATGAAGGCTCACCAGCCACTTCACAAGCACCGCGCTTGTCAGTTCCCCTGCTTACAAGGTTGAGTCGCACTTAAGCTGCACTTACTCAACCAACCCAGCCTGCTCGCAACAATGGCATTGCCGTAAGATTCATAGAGACGTTGCTAGACACAGTGGAGGCCAGGAGAGATGTCCTGTTCCCCCGAGGGTCCAGTCGGGTCAGCCATAAAGTAGCCAGTGCTGCCTGGGATGAGATGGTAGCTGCTGTGAGCGCCAAGACTGTGATCAGTAGGACTGGCCTTCAGTGCAGGAAGAAAGTCAATGACCTACATTGGCAGCACGAGTGAGTAAACACCAATGCCCCCCAAGACCTTTTCAGCCCCAGGGGAGCATCCACCCCCAACTATCCATGCGACCCTCAACCCTCCCTCCACCCCTCTTACCCTTCAACAACTCCCAACCCTCCCTTCATATCCCTCCCCACCACTGTGAAACACGTGTGTGGCTAACAATGCCGTCTCTGTGTCTCCTCAGGAAAAGCTCTCCAACAATCGCCGGGAGAGGGACCAGACTGGCGGAGGGGTGCTAGATATCGGATTCCTCACCACCTTCGAGGAGCGTGCCCTGGAGGCCTTTGGCGCCACGCCAGCCGGAGCCAAAGGGACTTCGCTGGCTGGCGGAATTCCACGCATGCACCGGAGCCTCCGTGGCTGCTGACGTCATCCCCCACGCATGAGCAAGGGAGGGGGTCACTTCCGCATCGGTCATCGTGTAGTCTAAGGCCATCGTGTAGTCTATGGCCGACGCGGAAGGAAAAGAGTGCCCCCACAGCACAGGCCCGCCCGCGGATCGGTGGGTCCCGATTGCAGGCCACGCCACCGTGGGGACACCCCCCAGGGCCAGATCGCCCCACGCCCCCCCCCCCCCCCCCCCCCCAGTACCCCGGAGCCCGTTCGTGCCGCCTGGTCCCACCGGTAAGGGAGTGGTTTGATTCACGCTGGCAGGAAAAGCATTACAGCACGGGCCGGAGAATCGCCGGGTTGGGGGGGGGGGGGGGGGGGGGGGGGGGGACCGGCGAGGCGCGATTCCCGCCCCCGCCGAATATCTGGTGCCAGACAATTCGTCGGCCTGCAGGGGCAGGATTCTCCGACCCGGCAGGGGGTCAGAGAATCCAGCCCCATATGTCCATTCTCCCGCAGGTCCTCCTGCCGATGGCGCCGGCCCATCCCATCCCGGATAGCTCCCTTTCCAGCCTCCCAGGAGACCACCTTGGAGGAGAGCTCCGAGGATGCCACCATAACAGTTGTCATCCCCACCCTCCACCAGTGCAGGTATATAGACCTCAGGGGGACATGTTCATAGTCAGACGTCTGCCGCACAATCTGGTGAGCACCAAACAGCTGCTGATGTACATCAGGTGGAGGCAGGAACCGCCGGGTGAGACAGCAGGCAGAGGGCTGCTAAATCCCAGGACCCAGCTGGGTCCCAGCCTGATGCTGAGCCTGTGGAACAGGGATACCTAGAGCTGATGGAGATGTTAGGGAGCGGCTGGTTTGCTCAGAGGGAGTTGTCAGTAACATTCCAGCAGATCCATTGCCGCTTGGAGGAGTCCCAGAGGTTATGGATGCAGGGGATGTCGCCGGCAATGCATGGCACCGAGACCAACACTGCTATGGTGATGACTGCAGTGGAGAGCTTGGGGCACAACTTCACCACCATAAGTGAAGGTGTCCAAGGCGTCGTGCAGTCAGTGATGGCCATGGCTGAGGACCTCGGCAGGATGTTCACCTCGCTGGGAAATGTCACTTAGTACCAGGCTGACCTTGATGAGGTTCTGCAGGACATATCCCGCTCTCAGATGGGAATGGCCGAGACACTGCAGAGCATGTCCCAGTCATTGAGGAGCACCGCCCATGGCGTCAACACGATGATGCGGACCATGAGGAACCGCCATGGCTGGCAGAGCCAGATGATGCAGGGGCAGCTGGGGCTCGAACCAGCTGCCCTCCAACCGAAGGTGAACCCCGGAGCCCTATGGGCACTGAGAGGGAGGAGGGGGCGCTGGGTGGCAGCCAGGGTCCGTCCCATGGAGTGACTATCAGCTCCCCCGAGGTCCACCCCTCTGATCAGGCCGGGTCCCGGAGTCAGCATACGGGGCAGGGCGGCACGGCTGTGAAAATTACATTGATAAGTGAGCCGGGGTCCTCTGGTCCCACAGCCCCAGAGGATGCCCGCCAGGGCCATTGAAGGCCACGGGTCGAGGTTAGCAGTTGGCTGCCTCCATCTCTGATGTGAATCCTGTGGAGACACCAAGATTAGCAGTAGAGCTGGGAAGGCAAAGCACATCAAGGATCACTGAGTGCACCGAGGGAGGGTGGGATGGAGTGCGGAGGGGGGGGTTAGGTAGGGGGTGAGGGGGTGTGGGGGACGGGCAGCACCACCAGGAGCTTGGGGAATTGGATTACACATTAAACACCCTTGTGCACGACCAGTATGATGATTCTGTCACTTTCTTCCCCAATGTGGGCCGACATCCGAATCCTTGGCCCATCTCTCCAGGCATTCCCCCGTCCCTGGGTACACTCCGTGCAGGTGATGGGTGTGGGCAAGCACTCAGCAGGCAAGCAGGGGTCTGACTGTGGCATAGATTGCGGAGCACTCTGCGGGTTATCATCACCCCACCTGCCCTTGACAGTGACCCACTGACGGTGCTGCCACAATCACACCACCCTGGGGTGATGTGACACATACCCAGGGAGGATGGGAAATGGGAGTGGGGGGGGGGTGATAGACCACGCCATGTCCTAAGTGAATCGGCAAGTATGAGTGCCTTCCTGCCCCTCCAGGCTTGCCACTGCCGCCTGTCCAGCATGCTCCGGTTGGTCCTCAGGTTCCTCCCTGGCCTCGTCCTCTAGTCCCTGTTGGTCCGGCACCACCTCATAGTCCTTGTCATCCTCCTTCACATCCTTGGAAGTTGCCATATATTCCTCATCACCAACCTCCTGCACATCGCCCCACTGCTTTTCGAGGTTGTGGAGGGCACATGCGGGCAGCCCTCAGGGCAATGTACTGGAGTCTACTACAGGAGTGGTTGAGGCATCGATACCGCATCTTGAGGAGTCCTATGCACTGCTCAATAACAGTCCGGGTGGTCATATGGGCCTCATTGTACCGGGTTTCCACTTCGGTCACTGGCATCCATACTGGCGTCATGAGCTACGTCCTCAGCGGGTGTTCCTTATTCTCCAAGAGCCAGCCGCCCATCCTGGGGTGCTCCTCGAAGAGGCTGACGATGACCGACTGTCCCAGGATGTAGCTGTCAATGTCACTCCCCGGGAAGTGGACATTATCTTCATCTAGTGGTTGTTCACGAGCTGTATGTTCAGGGAGTGGAACACATGTCGGTTAATATAGGGCACCCCCAGATGGCCCTGTGAGTGCAGGGTGACATGCGTGGCATCTATGACCACTCAGGTCATAGGTCCACTGGGGCATCCCGGCGATGGTGGAGAACCCTGCAGCCTGGGCATCTTGTTGGGCTTCGTCCATGTAAAGGTTGTTCACACCATGTTCACATGTTCACGACAGCATCACAGCACCATTGGGAGATCACCACAGCACCATCGCACGAACATGCCTCCCATCCATTGACTCTGTCTACACCTCTCGCTGCCTTGGGAAAGCGGGCAGCATAATTAAAGACTCTTCCCACTTGGCTTCCTCACTCTTCCAACTTCTTCCATCGGGCAGGAAATACGAAAGTCTGAGAACATGCACTAACAGATTGAAAAACAGCTTCTTCCCCGCTGTCACCAGACTCCTAAGCGACCCTCTTATGGACTGATCTGATCTATTCACAAACCTTCTCTACTGAGTAGTACAGCACTCCTGTATGTTCACCCAATGCCTTTGTCTATGTAGTTACATTTAGCATTTGCTGTGCATTGTGTGTTTTACGTACATTGTGCATTTTATGTTTGTCCTGTATATTTACAATACTTTTTAATATGTCAGTCCATGCAAATGTGGTAGACGTTTTGGTGAGGTGTCGCAAAGAAATAGTTCTGGGCGAGAAGGTCAGAATGAACTTTCCCAGAAAATTCACAACACCTAAGAATCTCAACACAGCTTTCTTGTCCTCTGGGACTTTCATGTCAGGTTGTACACTATGGGCGCGATTCTCCGCCCCCCACGACGGGTCGGAGAATAGCGGGAGGGCCTTCCCGACATTTTTCCCGACCTCCCGCTATTCCCCCCCCCCCCCCCCCCCCCCCCCCCCACGGCCGCCCCACGACACGAATCGCTGCTCGCCGTTTTTTTACGGCGAGCAGCAATTCTCCCCTATCCGATGGGCCGATTTCCCAGGCCTTTACAGCCATTTTCACAAACTCCAACACACCTGCTCTCACCGTTTGTGAAAGCGGCCGCAAAGTACCGTTCTGGAGAACCATGGCACCGATTGGCACGGCCGCACCACGACCGTGCCAAGGGTGGCATGGGCCCGCGATCGATGCCCACCGATCGCGGGCAGTGGGTCCGAACCCCGCGCACTCTTTGTTCCTCTGCCGCCCTGCTGGATCAGTCCGCGGGGTGGCTGAGGGGCATGACAGCCCGCGCATGCGCGTGTTTCACGCATATGCGTGATGACATCATCCGCGCATGCACGGGTTGGAGCCGTCCAATCCGCGCATGCGCGGCTGACGTCATTGGCGCATCAGCCGCCGTTACCCTTGACGTGCGGGCTTAGCAAAGTTAGCTAAGCCTGCGATACCGTGGTTCACAGGGCCCCGCTGCTAGCCCCGACCGGGGAGCAGAATCGGGTCCCGGGAAGGGGCGCGGAGGCTGCCGTGAAACACGGCCAGTTTCACGGCAGCCTTCACGACTCTCCGCATTTGCGGAGAATCGCGCCCCGTGTTCTGAAATTTCATCTCCAAGGAACTTCAGAGTTGAGGTACCAAAATTACATTTGGCTCCATTCAGTTTCAAACCAAATTTATGTACTCATTGGAATACTTGCAACAGCCTTGCTTCGTGTTCTTCTTTTCTGGATGAGCAGACAATTATATCATACACAGATACTCATACACCTTCAATACCTTCAGTCATCTGTTCCATCACTCGATGAAATATCTCCGATGCTGAAATAATTCCAAATGGCATTCTGTTGAAATAGTATTGACCAAACGGTGTGTTGAACGTATACAACTTTCTGCTTGTGTCATCTAACCAAATCGTCTGGGGGCATCCAGTTTGGAAAGATTTTTAGCATTCGCCATTTCACTGGCGATTTCTTCACGTTTTGGTATTGGATAGTGCTCTCTCTTAATATTTTTATTAAGGTCTTTTGGATCGATGCATATCCTTAGTTCCCCAGAAGGTTTCTTGACACACACCATGGAACTGATCCAGTTAGTCAGTGCTGTTATTTTGGATATTATGCCTAGATTTCGCATTCTAGCAAGTTCTGGCTTCAATCTCTCCCAAAGTGGTGCAGAAACTCTCCTCGGCGGGTGTACCATTGGTTTGGCATCAGGCCGTAACTTAATTTTATATTGGTTGCGAAGAGTACCCATGCCTTCAAAGACGTGAAAAAACCAATCAAGAATTCCTTGTTTGTCATCTTGAACAGATGGAAGAGATGAACCTGCGCTATAAATTTTCTGAGTTAGATGAAGATCTTGCAGGCTTGCACACCTATGAGTGAATATCTGTTTGAATCAACAATCTCAATTCTTAGAGATATGGCAGTGTCGTGATTTGTAACCAATAAATAGCAAGATCCCATTGAGGTGATAGCATTGCCATTATAGTCACGCAAGTGTCATTTCGCCTTCATGATTTTAGGAGTTTGCTTCAGTTGCGAAAGGTCTTGCCTGTTGAGCAATTTTGCAGAAGCTCATGTGTCACGTTTAAATTTGATTTCAGCACCATTTACATGAAGCATTGTGTTCCATTCCGATTCCGTGTTGATAGAATGAACTACATTAAGAGGAAATGAAACATCACATTTTTCAATTATGCCTACAAAGTAGGAATCTTCTAAGCAGTAAGAATCATGATCATTGGAAACATTTTCTTTCTGCTAAGCTTCTTCTGTTGTGCCTATACTTCTTACATTCATCTGCAATTTATTCAAATTCGCAGATTTAAATTCAAGAGTGGATCTGCACTGTGCGGTAAAGTAGTCGTGTTTGCCACATTGTGAGCAAATTTTTCCTCATGCTGGGCATTTTTTGTGTGGGTGGCCATGTCCACTATGTCCACATGTCAGACGTTCATGTCGTCACGCGGACAGTTCCTTCACGTATGTGCAGATCAGTCTGCTTCCGTCTCACCTTTTTTTGCCAAGTGTGCATGTGTAGGCCAGGAATGCGCATGTGCAAGATGGCTGCCATCCAAAATGTGCATCATTCTGAGTTGCGCTACAGCTCCAATGCATTCTACCTCGACGCTCATTTTTGCGCCCTTTTCTTGTAGCAGAATCTCAATATATTAGGCGGGTGCTCCGCCCCGCCGCGCCACATTTCTGACTCACCACACCAGTAGGATGCTCAATTATGTCGGAGGGTCAATGGGGTTTCGCATTAGGGGGCAGCCCATCGCCGCCAGGAAACGCCAGGGCGCCGACAAAACAGAGCATCCCGCCAGCGGAGAATCCCGCCCATTGACTTTTGGGCAATTGATGCATACAGTACATTTCAATAGCATTTTCAAGCTGGAGATCCTTCTGTCTCAGCAAATGTTCCCTGAGCTTATCATCTATTATTCCAAATGCAATTTGATCTCTGATCATTGAATCAGTTAAAATGAAGAAATTACATGTTTGAGCTAAGATTTTGAGATCAGTCAAGAAGCAATCAATCGACTCCCCATTATCTTGCATCTTTCTCTTAAAGACAAAACGCTCAAATGTTTCTTTAATCTGTATCTTGCAGTGAAGAACACATTTTGCTATTTGCTAAACATGACAAAATCATGTTTAGTCTTATCTTCGTTCATTGCAATAAGTTGTGCAGTTCTATGGCTTGTGGACCAGCCATCATTAGAAATAATGCTAATTTCCGATCGTTACTTGCATCATTTAAATCAGAAGCCAACAGATATAAATGAAATGGGTGTTTGAACACTCACCGCTCAATCTTTGTTTACTAGTGATCTGGAGTTGTCGTGGAGCATGAGCTTTCTCCATGAGCCTGGATTCTTCGGTGTCTCGCAGTAACAGGTCTGTTCTTCAAAGTTTGAGTCACGTGCTAGTTATTTCTTGATAGCTAGATTCTTACTAAACTATCTATATAGCTTCAGCAGTCACCTGGTACCATGTTATGTTACCATGATTGCTAATATGTTGTATTATTTGTCCTTTCTTCCAGAATGACCCAGTAGTGTTGGCAAAGAATATACCAATCAAAAGATTGAAACAAAACTAAATTATTATTACACTACTAATTAAATGAAATTCGAGCACTCTACTGAGCTACAGATAATAATTAAATGATATTGAATCTGTCTTACAGTACTCAATAATCTATCTAGTCACTAACTATACTATGATCTAACCACGTGCTATCTCTATCTACTCTAAATAAGCTTTGTTTTCTGCTTTCATCATGCTTCTCCTTACGCTATTCCCAGAATTCCCAGAAAGACTGTCTTAAATTCAGAGAAGTAGTAATGCCCTCAAGCATTTGATTTGCACAGGGATGTCATTACTAACCTTTCACTAACCTGACTACATACAGATTATAATAGGCCGGGGGGGGGGGGGGGGGGGGGGGAATGGGCCTAGGAAGGGTGCTCTTTTCGGGAGTCGGTGCAGACACAATGGGCTGAATGGCCTCCTTCTGCACTCTAAGGATTCTATGATTCTATGATTTAGAACTGAAGTGAGGAGAAATCTTTTCACTTGGCGGCTGGAGAATCTTTGGAATTCACTACCATAGATGGCTGTGGAAGCTCAGTCATGGAAGATATTCAAGACCAATATCAATGTCATTGTTAAAGAGGATAAGTGCTTTCTTGCATATAATTTACTTCTCAAATCAGTTCCGTACTATAAACATTGAATGTCACAGATTTATTAAGTATACAGTGATTAAACATGCTTCTCTAAAACAGAACTTCTGACAAAATGCTATGGGTTTTGCTGCAGGATTATATGTGGCACTGTGGTCGAAGATCAGCCATGATCTGGTTGTATATTTGAGGATTCTCCAAGGGCCGAATGGCCCTCTCCTGCTTCACTTTCCTATCTTCCTTTATAATTAAAACTCAGGAAAGTATCTGTCAATTTAGAGACATCTGTGCTGTTGAATTAAGACTGACCTTAAAACAATGGTCAATTCTAATCTTAATTAAAAGACATCACAAACCATGCTGATGCATAAACTCCAGAGAACATTTTGTGCTTACTAACAAGTTCTGCTGGAGTAAGCACCTGCGCCTACAGTATCCATTTTAGAAGAAGGATATTGGCACAGACTTCTAATTAAAAGTTTCAAATGGTGGAATCACAAGAAGAACGAATCTGTCAATAAGGTACAAAAGTAGGGAATTTGCACCATATATAGAAAGGAACTTGTTAAAAGTAAAGTTATTGGTAATGAGCAAACTCATGAAATTTGATCTCACATTGAATTGTTTTACGTATTGCAAAATTATGTGGATTGTCAGATAGAAGGAGTGAGGAAAAGCTATTAAAAATGGGTGTGGGAACAGAAATTGAGGATTCATAACACAATAAGCTCAAAACATCAACAGGCTGAATCCTGCGGCAAAACCCATAACATTTTGTCAGAAGTTTAGAGCAGTATGTTTAATCACTGTATACTTAATAAATCTGTGACATACAATGTTTATGCATCCAACTGATTTGAGAAGTAAATTATATGCAAGAAAGCACTTATCCTTTTTAACAATGACATTTGTAGTGCTGAAAAATGAGATATGCTATCAAAGCTTTTTGTCTTGAACTCAGCAGGGAAGCTGCAAGAGATTACCAATATAAAGCGGGAACAACAATTTATATCGTGTTGCTCTGTTTCGTTCCCAAAAGCGTTGCCAATACTGTGGGTATTTCTATTTATCTTAGTGAACCACAAGCCTTCCCTTATATCGATCAAATGACCACACAGCCAGTTACTTAGTTCAAAAGATGGTTAATTTACATACGCAAGAGTTATCTCAACATGCAAAGACAATATCTACTACGAGTTACACTACACATACCAACTACAATAACCTATACTTAACTTCAGGGCGACTGGCACTGTGCACATGGAAAAGGCCTTTATCTGGATTTCACTTGGCTGGTTCGAAGAAAGTGGCTCTGTCTCTGCTGGGCTCGTCCGTCAGGTAGCGATCATTGGTCTTGAACTTGGCTGGCTGTTCCTGCTACAATTGGGTTGGCACAGGCCAGATCCAAAAAAGATGGAACACATAGTTGTGCGCTTTTCTCCCTCTGGGATTTTGTTCTCTTTGGGGCGGTCCTTCACCTTGGACCCAATAGTACGACTGGAATCTGATCACTCTCTTCAATGTCGGCCAAAAAAGGGGTGGGTGCCTTGGTAGCTGGGCGGGTCCTTAGCGATCATTGACCTTGGCAGTTGTGCTTTCTGAGTAAGGGGAGTGGCGCCGATCAGTCTGTGGCTGTACAAGTTGCTTGACTGGAGTTCTATTGTCCTGGGAAAATGGGCCATTAAAATGCAAATCAGCAGGGGTTTCGATCCGGTCTGGTTACCTGTGTTTTAGATACACAGAGGCTGTGTATCTGTCTGAGTCCTGGGCTGGCATAGTGCCCATGGTCTTTTGCAGGTGGCCATCTTAGATGGCTACATTCCGTCCTTTTGATCCTGAACGCGAAGCGTGGTGGATCACACTATTGATCCATGTCATACTTGGTGGACCTGTCACCCTTGGTCAAGGCAAGGTTCTACTCTACTCCATCTTAAGGTTTGTGACATTTACTTAATATTCCATTAATACTTTCATAAATCAATACATCTCAAACGGTCACTATAATTTAGGTCACATTTAATTTATCCGCACAGTTGATCTCTAGCTAATGCTATCTCAGCTATTCTCATCCTGCTGGTGAATATCAAAGAACTTATATACAGTACAAAATTTAAAACAGCAGCATCATATTTCTACTTAATCCTAATAAAGTTAAAGAGGTACATGGCTTATTTTTAGCAGCGATTGTTATATGAGGTCAGTTTTGTTGAATTCCAAAGAAGGGGGCTCGGACTGTATATATCGGGGAGCGGGAGGCTTTTGCTCGCCATTTACGGAGTCGGAGTGTCTGAATGACAATTACTGCAATTACTAGAAGGGCCTCTACTATGTATGAAAAGGGGTTCCATTTGGCAATGTTTTCGCACCAGGTGGGGGTTTCGATGTCTGTCTTTATGTGTGGTGTGGTGTCCGGGCTGGTGGTGGCCTGTTGTGTGGTAGTGTTCGGGGCTGGTGTGGGATTTGTTACAACAGTCCGTTGCACGCGCGGTTGCAGAAGTCCAGCGATGATCCAAACGCATGTCAGCAGTCCTTGCTTCATCCTGTGTTTTCTGTTTTCCGGGTAATCCTGGGGGTGCAAGCATAGTATCTGTTATTATCTTTGGTTAATATCTCGTTTTATTAGTCTTTCCCTCTTTACTCCAATTACCCGTTATGATTGTCACCATGTGTGACTCCCTCATGTTTTTTTCGAAATACAATTTTGGAGAGACAAGAAAGCAGCTTGTGGTTGATGCAGGGAGTGGTCAGACAATTTCTTCGACCAGTCTTTCTCCACTTGCAGCCAGTGATGGTTGAGGCTTCTCTTAACCAGCCGAATTTCAGGGCGGCCTGTTTTATAGATTTTCGTCGAAGGGCTCAGAGGTAGTTTGCGTTAGCAGCGTGTATAGCAGCAGTGATCAGCAACCAATTGTGTCATATGTGTAAATAGCATGTGGGGAGCGACCAGGGGGTCGCGGGAGGTAAAGGAAAGAAGGGGTGAGCGTACAGAACGTGGCAAAATGCATTCTTTATACCACAACCAAAGACAGAGTAGAGAAGGTGAAACTAAAGGCCTGCCAAAGGCAACGCAGAGTATAGAAAACCATTCCAGAAGGTATGAACTGATGGCAACATGAGGTGCATGTGGGCCGCTGAGGGATAAGAATGGGTGGAATCACTGGGTAGGGTGAGGGTTAGTGCCGTTACTCCACTACCCGAGCTTAACTCACCGGATGAATTTGGGGTCCTCAGGTAGGGCGGGGATCAGTGCTGTTACTCCCTACCTGGGTGACCTGGGTGGGCGGTAAGAGTTTGTAGTCATGTGGAAACTTGTCATAAAGACTGGGAGACCAGTGATCTGTTTCTCAACAAATGTGTGCCTTTAACTGACATTGGGTATCGTACCCTCGAATCAGAAGAGTAATTTTGTCGGGCTACATGTATTAAAACCTTGTTGCAGTAAAAAGAAGAAGAAAAAAGGCAGGCAGGCTCCATCTGAACTTTGGACACCTTATTACTTAGGCGGTGTCTCTTTCTCATCAGTGCTCTGTGTAGTATTGTGTGAAGCAAATAATGGCATGATGGGAAAACTAGTCAAGTCTTCTTGGTACAAGTGAATTTAAACTGATTTTCATATAACCTAAGGCCCAGAATACAGAGACAGCCGAGGTCAGCATGTCTTGGGAACTGGGTGACTCTGAGAGTCTAGATAAGGCTTGGAGCCCGAAGTAGTCGTAATACATAACAAGCTGAACAACTATCTCTTCCTGTTCCTAAACAACTTCTTCCCTTACTTAAAACAAAGACAAGATAATAATATGAAACTCACGTCCCCTGGCGGTCAGCAAGGTGCCGCCATGGTAACGATTATTACTTATGTTTTACTTTTGACCAAATTCCTGACCAAGCTGTATTCATGTTATCTTGATCCTATAATGTATAAGAATCGCCTTCTTTTCTGTACTAGCGCAGACTTGGGACGGACTCCGCAGTTTGTAATTGACTGCCTTCCGACTCCAAGTATCAGCCAATTTCTGCTAGCAGTTCTAATTAGTGAATAAAGTTCAGTTTTGCTTATCTAATGAATGCTGTTTGAATTTCTCTATCACAGTCAAGACGCGGGGAAAATATAAAATACAACATTTGGCGCTGCGAGAAAAAATCCAATATCCTGAAGTGAGCTTCCATGAGGGACTGAGAAAAAGTGATCAAAGCCATGACCGGAGTAAAGAGACGGACGCCGGCACAAGGTAAGATTGACCTTGGTCTCTCTCTCTCTCGGATCTGTGCTGCGACCCCTCATCCCTGACGGAAGTAACTAAACAGGTGACGGTTCTCGAATCTAAATTTGACTGTGAGTACATTTCTTTTGTGTAATTAGCCGCAGGTCAGGGACCTTGTTGATCTCGTTTTTCATCCGCATCAGATTTATACAGGCTGTCAATAAGTTTTGGGGTCAGGGACCCTCTCAGTAATTTTTTGGGGTCAGGGACCCTGTCAATAATTTTTTCGGGTCAGGGACCCTGTCAGTAATTTTTTGGGGTCGGGGACCCTCCAATTTGATTTAGTACCAGAAATTTTGTTTGAGCGTTTTTTTTGCCTGGGGCACATTTTACTGACATTATGCGACAAACTTTAGACAAAACTAGCGGCAACTCCCCTCTATTTTTCATGTGTTTAGAAACCCCTTCCCAAGAACGTAATATTCAAAGATTGGCTGCAGCGCTGCTTTAAACAATAAATTAGGTAACGATATCTGGCCAGTAGGTAACACAGGGAACTTGGAACTTTGACAATAGTATTGATTCAGAAAAAAAAGCAATCTGGAGAAAAAAATGCCGGTTTCAAATTGTTTAATTTTACAGTGGAAGAAACAGTCCACTTAACGCAACGAACAATCACGATGAGTTGGAGAGATAAAGCCCGCAAAAGAGATATTAATGAGTGTCTGAACGGTAAATTGAAAAATTGGGAGACTTTAAAATTGTAATGTGAACTTTGGGATAGAAAACAGTCAAAATGATAAAAAGCAATCTGGCAATAACAAATCTCCTGCCGGCAGAAAAGTAGGACTGGCCAATCAGATTATAGGAAAGGAGGATCCTCCCAGTTGCTCTGGCATGCCGATGTTCCCCTATTCAAGCGATACGGAAGACGAGGAGAATTTGAACCCTGGACCCCATCCTCATTTTGCGCTCCCCGATCTTGCAATTCCACTGTCCTAAGTCCTGACTCCCACTTCTGATCCTATTACCAATGAAACTCCTGCTAACGTATCCCCCTTAGCGACACGCACTCGGTCACAGACGCAAGCTGTAAATATCGAACAACCTTTCTCGACGGAAAACATGATAATTGACTAAAAGGTGTTGATTAAAAGATCCACAATAAGGAAATTATAGAAGTGAAGTTAATAAGTTATCAATTTAGAAGCATGCTGGCAATAATGACTAAAGTTTAACGTTGCTTTTGAATGAAATTTAGATGATCAGATGATGTTAACTAACTACTGCTTGGAATGTTGTACTGGCCTTATTATGATAACAAGTGGTTCTTCTGAAGGACAACAAAATGCGTACTCGAATTGTTTTTAAACTAATGGCAAAACATTCATATTTCCTCTTGCAAATGTTCCCAAGCTTCCCAAAATGTTTTCAAAGTTGTTCAGTTCACACTATATCAGTTTAAAAGAAAGTAACTTTACAAATAAGAGTAATTGAAATATGAATAAGTTTTTAGATTGCGTGAAAAGACGTAAATGGCATCACGCCAAGTTCGCCACCCCTTAGATTCTGCAGGAAATGTTAACCATTTCAACAGACAGTTGGTCTTTTCTGAATTGACAAACAAAGAAATACTTCTCAGAGAACAGCTAATGCCTCTAAAATTAATCAGTGCAAATTGACTTAAATGGAATAACACAGATAAAGTTTTCGAAAGAGAATGAAAAATTTTTGTTCAAAATTTGTCCGCAAGGACAAGGGCTGAATCCAAGAGAGAGAAAGAGAGACAGAGAAAGAGATTGAAGGAGAGAGAGAGAGCCAGCGACAGAGACAGGAACTGTTAGAGAGAGCGAAAGAGAGTGAGCCAGGGAGAGGCAGAGATAGAGAGGTAGGCAGATAAAGAGAAAGAGCAACAAGAGTTCCAAAGACAGACAGAGTTATGTAGAGAGGGAGAGAGATAGATAAGAGAGAGAGGGAAAGAATTCATATTTCATTTTTCAGACTTTGACTTTAAAAATTATGTTTCAAGCTGTGATGATTTGAAAGAGGTAAAGAGATATCGATGCCAACATGGTCCTTGTTATTACTTGAAACCTTCGCGATAAAAGGTTCCCGTTAACTTTGTAAGGCGGGTGGCATAGAATCTTTACGGTGTCACCTTCGAGCTGTTAATTAGTTTGTACGGAGCGCGATTACTCCGTGATTTAAATTATAATCTCCTGCAGATGCGGATAACTCTGCTTAACAACACATAAACAGGGCAAAAAGCGTGCGGACCCTGACATAAAACATCACACACGTAATTTCCTTTATCAATTGTTAAAATTGTAATCGGAAGGACCATCTGGCATCAAACAAAGTGTGCAATGGGTAAAACTTTAGATACAACTTTTTTAAATGGCAGCGTACTGCAAACGCTGTGTGACCAACTAAAAACCTATCAACAGTAATAGAAGCTCAACAAGTGATTTAGGAAAATAATAGGGCGTCAACTGCTAAAAAGTTAGTTGCTCTATGGAGGGAATATTGTCCAAAATTGAAGGATGCCTCCTTGTTAGCCAAAATTGAGTATAGAATTGACAGGTCTTGAAAACGGAATGCGCATTTTTCATTTCATTTTTCATATGGAAAAAAACCAAGTTAGGCTATCCACCTTGATTAGAAAGTTGCTGATTAGACACTGCAAATTCGGAGCGGTAATACAGTGCATTGATAATGGTATGTTTATAGAACTGTCTCAAATACGAGGTCACCAGCTGCAGGATTTAATAACTTCTGTGCCTGCGCCTGATTGCTCTGTGTTCTATGCTGGCAGCTAACATTAACCCTGAGTACCACTGTTTAAAACACCCGATAGAGTCCAGATGAGAGAATATAGTGACCCAAGCCTTGATAACCGCATTACTATATCACCTATTCTGCAGGCCCAGCTTCGAAACTTTCCCCTATTCACTACTCCACAGTGGTGGTCGACTGATTTTGCTCCCTCACACTTTTCACCTCCCTTAGATATTCCCAATCCACATGTCACTTTAGAATATTTTAAACGCCCATTTGTCCACATTGGCACACTGCACCATCATCATTCAACCCAATCTACTACTCCTGAACTACCCGCAGATTTATAGGCAGCCTCCAAACACGAAGTTAGTCTCACTAATGTCCCTCCTGTTGTTATTAGAGTCAAACCTGATATGCCTTTACCCTCTATTTCACAGTACCCTTTGCGGCCCGAGGGTATAGAAGAAGTCTCGGTCATGATTCAATCGTTCCTTCAACAGGGAATTCTGATACCATGCCAATCGCCCTGTAACACCCCGATTCTTCCACTTCCTAAGATAGGAAGACCATCCGAATAGCGTTTAGTCCAAGACCTCCGGCTTATTAATCAGATAGTTGAACCCTTACATCCCATTGTCCCAAATCCAGCGACAATCCTTAGCAATGTCCCACCGGAAGCGACTATTTTTACCCTTCTTGATTTGCAACATGCCTTTTTTGCGATACCCCTCGCCCCTGAATCACAGTATTTGTTTGCCTTTACATTTAAGAAGACGCAATACACTTGGACTCGACTTCCACAGGGCTTCATTCATTCTCCAACCCCTTTCTCACAGGCATTGCACTCCCAGTTAGCGACATTAGCACCTCCTGGTGGCTCCACCATCATTCAATATGTTGATGACTTACTCCTTGCCAGCCCTGATTTCATCGCTAACCAGCGTGACACCTTTTTACCTGCTCATCCGTCTCCATTCATGGGGATATGTGATCCCGCCCGCTAAAGTTCATAAAGGCCAACGACAAGTCAAATTTTTGGATGTCCTAATTAGTGCTACTGATCGCTCCCTTACTCAAGAACGCATTACTCCTATACTGCAGACCCCATTTCCTATATCGCCCAAGCAGGTGCGAGCCTTTTTAGGATTAGTGAACTTTTGCAGACAATGGATTCCGAATGTTACTGTGCATTCTAAAGAATTAACTCCGTATTCTTCTCAAAATGCTCCTCTTAAGTTTGATCTACCTGATTCAGCAAAGCAATCTTTTATTACTCTGAAAAACACCCTGGCTATCGCCCCAGCACACGACCTATGTATGACAGACCTTTTCACCCAAATTCTTACTGCTGTCCATTTGTTAGTCCAGGCAGCCTCTAATCTAACCCTTCACCAGCCAGTACAAGTGCATACTTCACATTCGATTGTGGCTCTCCTAACGTCTCAGCAAACCCAGCATCTGACTCAAGCGCGATTGAGCCGCTATGAGGTTTCACTATTGCAAAACCCCTACCTCTCGTTTCATTATTGTTCAACCTTAAATCCAGCTGTGTTCCTCGAATAGCCCCCCGATAACCTTGAGGACCCACCACACGATTGTTTGCTTCGGAATCACTTCCTTACCACACCTCGCCCGGATTTAACAGACAGGCCTAGTGATAATCCAGATCTAATTTTTTATGTTGATGGCAGTTCTTCCATTTCCCCATTTCCCGTCCCACAGTCGAAATATGCCGTGGTAACCGACACTGACGTGCAGGAAGCAGCAGCCTTCCAGACCCCTGTCTCTGCACAAAAAGCCGAGCTATTCGCCCTTACTCAAGCATGTATTTTGGCCACAGACAAAAGTACTAATGTTTACACTGATTCTAGATATGCCTTTGGCGTGACCCATGATTTCGGCCGCCCCTTTGGGTTAAAAATCTCCTCGATGCTATTCAGCTACCCCGTCAATTGGCAGTTATTAAATGCATTACGCACACGAAGGGTGACACTCCTGTTCAATTAGGAAATGCCCGTGCTGATTCAGCTGCTAAAACTGCAGCTTCATCAACCTCTTTAATTGTTCCCAGTGGGGCTAATCAGGCTCTAAACCAGGTACCTGCATTACGGACGAAGGGCATGCCAGAGATAGCTGAAGTTCAAAATTTACAGAGGGACGCCTCTGATTCTGAGTGAACACTGTGGAAGTCAATGAGGTGTTCGCACTCCTTGACACGAGACCTCTGGCTGACTCCAGTTGGTCAAGTTTGTATTCCGAATTCTTTATTGCCGTTACTTGTTAATTATTTGCATTCTTGTACCCATCTTGGCAAGGAGGGAGTGGTACAGCTACTCCTAAAAGCTTGGTGGCACCCAGATTTGAATACAGCAGCGCAAACGCGGCTGGATCGATGCGTCATTTGCATGAAACATAATAAGAGTAAAGGTATTAAAGGTCCTCCGGAACCACCCCCTTGCCAGATGATCCTTTTGCTTGTATACAGCTTGATTTTATCGAATTGCCAAAAGCACAGTGCTATAAATATTGTTTAGTAATAATCGATGTGTTTAGTAAATGGATTGAAGCATTCCCCACCACTAATTGTACGGCACATACAGTAGTGAAGTTGTTGTTAACGGAAGTCATTCCTCGTTTTGGGGTACCCAAAATGGTGAGCTCAGACAATGGACCACATTTTGTAGCTCGGATCAATACTGAATTGTGCAAAGCACTTGTAAATAAACAGCAACTGCACTGCGAGTATCACCCGCAGGTAGCAGGAATTCTGGAAAGAGCCAACGGGACTTTAAAAGAAAAATTATCTAAATTAACTGAAGAAACTGGGTTAAATTGGCTAAAAGTATAACCCTTGGCACTGTTTCACATGCAAGTGACTCCCCATTCGCGGACCGGACTGTCAGCTGCAGAGATAGTCTATGGTCGGCCAATGAGGACTCCCTGGGATGCCCATGAGAAAAACCCCTAGAGGGAGTAGACCTCCATGTGATGGGGGAACAAATGCAGAACTATTTGAATCAATTAACACTTTCTTTGAAGTTTCTTCACTCACAGGTAAAACAGGTACATCTACCAGTAACGACAGGGACAGCCGTCCCTCGATATCCAGTGGTCAAACCCGGAGACCTCGTGTTGGTAAAAAAACTGGGACAGAAAGAAACTAGGACAACGCTGGAGCGGACCATTCCTCGTATTACTGACGACGCCAACTTCGGTCAAACTTGAAAGACGTTCAAGTTGGATACATATATCCGATTGCAAGAAGAGAGTCTCCAACCCAGACGAGAACACAGGATGAAGATCTTCAGTATAATTCTTGGACTTTCTGGACTACTTAGCCTTGATGGCCACCCGGTAGTAAAAAAAAAACGAACTAAACGAGACCTGCCTTCCAATACCTATTTACATATGTCATATCTTTACGCCGAAAAATTGAATATTAGCAAGTGTTGGGTTTGCACCCACATCCCCGTCCATTCGAGGGAAGGAATACCTCTCCAATCTCTCCCCTTTCATACCGCAGAAACAGTTGAATGGATTTTACGACAAAATCAAACAGGAATCAGGGGAGATAGGGGGAATATGAAAATATGGAGATCTGTTGGCTATGACATGACTAAATTTTCAGCTTCATATCAACCTAACTATAATCATGCCCTAACTCCACCCTCCCTCACTGTCCACTCATATAATGTTCAAGGTTCCGTATGTTTTAATAAATCAGGGAAAGGAAAGTTAATGGGGCAAAGTAGGTGCAACCTACCAATACAATCCCCTGGATGACATCAGCTGATGATTTTACAGCCTACAATGGAACCTATTTCATATGCGGCACTAAAGCATATCCGTGGCTCCCCATTAATTGGACAGGGTCCTGCTTTTTGGGATATGTCATACCCCAAATGCATCATCGACCCACCCTTAAGCACCCTTAAGCACTCCCCCTCGCGAGCAAAAAGAACAATTTCTAAAACGGAACGAGAAAGGCATGAACGAACTGATCTACATGGCCTCAGCATTGGAACATCTGGCAAACGTAATGGCAACAGAAGCCAGGGACACTAGACAGGCACTGGCCGAGGTCTCAGCTGAGCTAGTGGCTGTCCGGACCGTGGCATTACAAAATCGACTGGCTTTGGATTATCTGTTAGCCTCGCAGGGAGGAACGTGTGCTATCATAGGCCAAGAGTGCTGTACTTACATTCCAGATGGCTCTGAAAATATCACTAACCTGGCCGACCATATTAAGAAACAGGCTGCTCAAATTCAAGAAATTGGCAGTGAATTTCACGACTATGGATTATTTGATTGGATCTTTAAGGCCTTTATTCTACTTCTACTAATGCTACTAGGGATAGGATTGCTTTCCTGCTTGTGTAAATGCATTTTCAAACGAATCATGGATATACCTATTTAGCTAGTTGTCATGATATGACAAAAGGGGGGAGTGTAGTATTGTGTGAAGCAAATAATGGCATGATGGGAAAACTAGTCAAGTCTTCTTGGTACAAGTGAATTTAAACTGATTTTCATATAACCTAAGGCCCAGAATACAGAGACAGCCGAGGTCAGCATGTCTTGGGAACTGGGTGACTCTGAGAGTCTAGATAAGGCTTGGAGCCCGAAGTAGTCGTAATACATAACAAGCTGAACAACTATCTCTTCCTGTTCCTAAACAACTTCTTCCCTTACTTAAAACAAAGACAAGATAATAATATGAAACTCACGTCCCCTGGCGGTCAGCAAGGTGCCGCCATGGTAACGATTATTACTTATGTTTTACTTTTGACCAAATTCCTGACCAAGCTGTATTCATGTTATCTTGATCCTATAATGTATAAGAATCGCCTTCTTTTCTGTACTAGCGCAGACTTGGGACGGACTCCGCAGTTTGTAATTGACTGCCTTCCGACTCCAAGTATCAGCCAATTTCTGCTAGCAGTTCTAATTAGTGAATAAAGTTCAGTTTTGCTTATCTAATGAATGCTGTTTGAATTTCTCTATCACAGTCAAGACGCGGGGAAAATATAAAATACAACAGAAGTTGCAGAAGTCCAGCGATGATCCAAACGCATGTCAGCAGTCCTTGCTTCATCCTGTGTTTTCTGTTTTCCGGGTAATCCTGGGGGTGCAAGCATAGTATCTGTTATTATCTTTGGTTAATATCTCGTTTTATTAGTCTTTCCCTCTTTACTCCAATTACCCGTTATGATTGTCACCATGTGTGACTCCCTCATGTTTTTTTCGAAATACAATTTTGGAGAGACAAGAAAGCAGCTTGTGGTTGATGCAGGGAGTGGTCGGACAATTTCTTCGACCAGTCTTTCTCCACTTGCAGCCAGTGATGGTTGAGGCTTCTCTTAACCAGCCGAATTTCAGGGCGGCCTGTTTTATAGATTTTCGTCGAAGGGCTCAGAGGTAGTTTGCGTTAGCAGCGTGTATAGCAGCAGTGATCAGCAACCAATTGTGTCATATGTGTAAATAGCATGTGGGGAGCGACCAGGGGGTCGCGGGAGGTAAAGGAAAGAAGGGGTGAGCGTACAGAACGTGGCAAAATGCATTCTTTATACCACAACCAAAGACAGAGTAGAGAAGGTGAAACTAAAGGCCTGCCAAAGGCAACGCAGAGTATAGAAAACCATTCCAGAAGGTATGAACTGATGGCAACATGAGGTGCATGTGGGCCGCTGAGGGATAAGAATGGGTGGAATCACTGGGTAGGGTGAGGGTTAGTGCCGTTACTCCACTACCCGAGCTTAACTCACCGGATGAATTTGGGGTCCTCAGGTAGGGCGGGGATCAGTGCTGTTACTCCCTACCTGGGTGACCTGGGTGGGCGGTAAGAGTTTGTAGTCATGTGGAAACTTGTCATAAAGACTGGGAGAACAGTGATCTGTTTCTCAACAAATGTGTGCCTTTAACTGACATTGGGTATCGTACCCTCGAATCAGAAGAGTAATTTTGTCGGGCTACATGTATTAAAACCTTGTTGCAGTAAAAAGAAGAAGAAAAAAGGCAGGCAGGCTCCATCTGAACTTTGGACACCTTATTACTTAGGCGGTGTCTCTTTCTCATCAGTGCTCTGGACACCTCAGGGTTCTGTACCAAACAGTGTTGTAAAAGCATTACCGAAACAAGAGTCAGTATCTGAATCATCATCATCTCCCGGTTGCCAGACTCGTGTCTGCCGTTTCTGTGCCTTGGCCGCGCGGGATGTCAGATGGTCCGAATCGTCGTGCCTTAC
Source organism: Scyliorhinus canicula (assembly GCF_902713615.1). Taxonomy (NCBI): domain Eukaryota; kingdom Metazoa; phylum Chordata; class Chondrichthyes; order Carcharhiniformes; family Scyliorhinidae; genus Scyliorhinus; species Scyliorhinus canicula. Next base: position 35,984,932 of record NC_052155.1, read on the forward strand.
CAGTCTGCAAGAATTGTCGCGGTGCCAAAGAGGGGCTTCTTTGTCATGAGGCGTTGGGGCAGTGGGAGTGGAGGGCAAGTCACTGTGGTTGGGCGGTGGATGTGACGGTGGCTGGGGGAGGGCATATAGGGAGTCAAAGATATCTAAGTTGTGGTTCCTGGAGCTGGGGTGACTGGGGACAGAGAGATCGCACCAGTGTTCAGGGATAGTAATCAAATCTGGGAGCTCTCGTTGTCGTCGGAGTAAAGTTCAAGGTGAAAGTCTGTACCTGTGGGCGGAGGTACGTTCGGGTCTGTGGGTGTGGATGAGGGATAAATGCTGGCATGGCTGGAGGAGGGTTGGCATCGGGGTCAGACTAGGTTGCCGATGGGCGGGGTGTAATCGTCTCCTATTGCCAGAGAGATGTGGTGGGTGTGGCTACATTGTGATCTGTAGACTTTGAGTTGGTTGATGTGGAACCAGCCAGTTTTACCGTTGGGGTACGGTATCTTGTACACGGAGGGGCTCACTTTGTCTGAAATGGAGTAGGGTCCTGCAAATTTGGGGGAGAGGAAAGAACTGGGGTTGTAAAGTGAAACCATGACTTGCTGTCTGACTGTGTACTCTACGGGGTGGACGGTTTTGTCAAAGCAGGCTTTACTCTGCTACTTTCTAGCGCCGACTCGGACAGCTGCAGCAAGTTGTGTCGCTTTAATGTTATCTGTAACCTGTTGGGCTGCTTTTTTGTGGGCGAGGGTGGTTACTGTGGGGCTTGCTTGTAACTGTGGTAACTTGCCAAATCGAGGCCTGATAAGTATTTCAATACCCTTCATGGGCCATCCAGTCAGGAGAGTGTGTGGGGTGAAACCTGTGGAACTGGAAACGGTCTTCCAAATAAACATGACAGCAAATGGGAGGACCATGTCCCACATGGTATTGTTCTGCTGCACCATCTTCCTAATGGTCGCTTTTAAAGTTCGATTCATTCTCTCGACAATGCCACTGGATTGGGGGTGATATGCTATATGGAATTTCTGCCTGATCCCGAAAATTGTTAAAATATTTTGCATGACTCTGCCAGTGAAGTGGGAAACTTGGGCTGACTCAATGCTGCGGGGGAGACCCCAGTGTGTGAATATCTGTTGGGTCAAAATCTTAGCAGTGGCCTTTGCTGTGTTTGTCCGTGAGGGAAATGCTTCTACCCATTTAGTCAAGGTGTCGATTACAACCAGCACATACTTAAAACCATTTCTGCAAGGGGGAAGGGGACCAATATAATCGATTTGCAAATTTGTCCAAGGGCCATTCAAAGATCGGGTGTGACGTAATTGTCCTTTCTTTGAGTAACGTTCAGGATTGTTCTGAGTACAGATAAGGCAATTCTCAACATAATAGGTTACATCGCTTTTTAAATCGGGCTACCAACACAAAAGTCTTAAATGGGCAATGGTATTATCTATCCCCTGATGTCCCTGTCTGTCATGAAATTGGTATGTGAGCTGGTTTCTGTCCTGGGTGGGGACCACATAAATTCTGTTTTTTAAATCTATGCCATCCAGACAGTCAGTGCGTCCTTCCATTTATCACAGGGGGCTGAGAAGGTGCCATCTAAAACCTGTTTGAGGGTGTCATCTACTTTTTGGGCTTGAGATAGATCCTCAATATTGGTCTGGGAAACCTGGACTGAGTGTATCGGTTTGCTTTCGGGTGGCTGGCAGAAGTGACGATGGCATGATCCTGCTTTGGCTAAGTCGTCTGCCTTTACATTACCGGGTGGAGAAGAGCGATGATGGCTTCTTACTTTAATGATACCATACGTGTGATCTGAGGCTGTCTTGAGAATGTGCTTTAACAACGGGGCCGAGGGTAGGGGTTTTCCATCCGCTGAAACCAAACCTCGAGATTCCCACAGGGGCAGGAATTCTGTTAAGCTGTTGCACAAATACAGGCTGTCCGAGTGTATGTCTGTGGGGGCTGAATTACATCGGCTATGGCTGCGAGTTCTGCTGCTTGTGAACGTAGGTGGCAGGGCAATTTTAAAGAGATCTCTTCGAGTGGGCGTCCCTGTGCGTCTTCCACATAAATTCCGCAACCAGCAATTCTAACTCCATTTTCGATTGTGAACGAACCCTTTGCATAAATTTTTATAGTATCCCCTGTGGCTTGAGAATCCTGTGTCTTACTACCTGCTCGTGGGTGTAGTGACTTTGGGATAAAGGGTCCTGTGTGGTGTTGGGCTGCTATGATCTGGCACTCATGTGGGGTACCTGCATATTGGAGATTATCGGCCAGCAATGTGTGGGTTTTGGTGCTTTTTACTGTGATGTCCCTGCCTTGCAATAGTAGTGTCCAGCGAGCTGCTCTGATTTGGCTGACTGAACCATCCTTTAATCTACTGTCCAGTAATAGTTGCGCAGGGGTGTGCCCGGTCAAGATCATGACTGGGTTGAGACCTGTGATGTACGCAAAGTACTGTACTGCCCAAAAGACTGCAAGCAAGTGCCGTATGCTGGCTGGGAATCCTTGCTCTACAGGGTCTAATACACTTGAGGTATAGGCTCCGGGTCCTAAGTGATTGTGTCGTTCTTGCAGGAGTACTGCTGATAGGGTTCGGTCGGTGGGTGCTACTTCGATGGCATTGGGCAAGTCTGGGTCTGGAACTTGTAAAGCGGGGGCTGCACCAAGGGTGCGTTTTAAACCATCAATGGCGTCTGTGTGCTGCGGAAGCCATTCCCATGGCACATTCTTTTTAAGGAGCTCTGAGAGTGGGGCTGCTTTGGTGGCAAAACCATCTATATAATTTCTGCAATATCCTACCAAACCGAGGAATGATCAGAGTGCAGTGACATTTTGGGGCAGGGGCAATTTAATGATGGACTCGATCCGTTTTTGCTCAATTTCTCTCTTCCCGTGGGTGATGATGGTACCTAAATAAATAATTTTTGCAGTTAAAATCTGGGCCTTTTTAGGGTTTACCTTACATATGATTGATTGCAGTAGGCCTAGTAATTCAAATAAGAGCTCTACATGTTCCCCTTTTTTGTCCATTTGCAAGAGCAGATTGTGTGCATATTGCATTAGGCATTCAGTTGGGACAATTTAGAAAGTCCGTTGGCCAATTGTCGGTGGAAAATGGAGGGAGCATTATGGAATGCTTTTGGGAGACGTGCACGTGTGCTGCTGCCCTTGAAACGTAAATGCGAATTTATACTGAGAGGCCCTGTCAAACGGGATGGACCAAAAGCCATTGCTGAGGCCAGCACTGTGAAATATTTTGCCTGTACTCCCTGTTTGAGCATGGTCGTGGGACTCGTGGCAACAGTGGGGGCTGCTAAAGGGGTTACCTTATTAAGTTCTCAGTAGTCGATCATTAGTCGCCATAAACCGTCGGACTTTTTTATGGGCCAAATTGGGGCATTATTTGTGGACGCTATGGTTTGAATAATTCCTTGGTTGAACAAACTGTAAATAACCTTCAAAATCTCACCATCGGCTTGCTGTGGGAAACCATATTGCTTTTGCTGCTTTGGATCAGGACTTGGAATCTTCACTGTTCCTGGGATCTACCCACAATCGTGTTTGTGTTGTGCGAACGAAGCTTTGTGATTCCTGAGGACCTCTCTAATCGTCTGGTCTGCACTAACTGTTTGCGGATTAAAGCAATAGACCCCTACTGAGCAAATCCTGTTTTCATAATCCCCTACTGTGAGAGTAGCAGGAGCCCTAGCTGTTTTAGCCATTCGCCAGGTACATTTATTTACTGGGTCAAACGAAAGGTTATGGGAGCTCATGAAATCAGTGCCTAAAATGTGCTCTGCGGTTTGGGGTAAGTCAACTAAAATGACGGGGTGTTTAGTGCGAATATTCCCTATCTGGATAGGTACGGGAGCTGTCATATATCCTTGTTCCATGTGGCCTATGAATCCACTCAGGGTGATGGTGTCTGTGGTGGGCCACTTGTCCTCTTGAAACATGGCGGAGGAGTTCAAAGTGGTGTGGGATCCTCCTGTGTCCCAAAGAAAATCGAGTGTATGTCCCCGGACTGTGCCTGTAACTACTGGTCTGCCTGATTTATCACAGTGTGTGTCACGGACCCAAGTTGGGGAGTCCTAATACCGTCGATCTGTGGAGTTAAATGCTAAGTCGTCTGAACGGGTGCTAACATTATGCATGGGCCTAACATTGTTCCGCAGTGGGGGGGTTTGGTTGATCGTATCGTTGATGGTTTGGGGGGTTTTGTCGGCAATCGCAGGCATAATGTCCGATGTGGCCACAATTGTAACAACCTTGTGGTGCCTGTGCTCTGGGGTGCTGTCCCTCATGTCTATCCTTGTTTATCCATGCTGGGTCCTGGCTAGTCCTAACTGGGTGCATGCTTGCTTCTATATCATCCTGATCTGTCCATCGGTGTAGGGTTTGTTTCCATGCTCTAGAAAGCCATTCAAGCCCCCAAACTTCATTGTGTATGTGGTCTGCGGGGTCATAGTTTACACGAGCCTTTTGATCTGCGTCTGTGGCATGCGAGACTAAGGTGCGGGACCATTTAGTGGTGTCCTCCTCATTTAGGTGCGCGCGGTTCAATTGTCCGTAGACTGCCATAAAATGAATTCATAGGCGACCAGCAAATGCGGTCGGATGTTCTCCCATCTTTTGCCTGCAGTGATTTAAACCCTCGACTGGATCTCCTTTGTTATACCCGATGGCATATAGTATGTCTGTTTTCATTTCCTGTAGGGTTCCTCCTGCTACATTTTGGGGTTCTGGCAAAGCTGACCTGACAGACTGGCTGAGGCTCATTTACTTTACTTCCTCTCTCTCATCTAGGCCGTACATAACCTTTTGTTAGCGCACCTCCTCAAAGAAGCTGTGTGGGTCTGCGGTGGGCTAGAATGGAATAATTTTTGTGCAAGCTTTTCTTAATTGGGTTATGGATAGTGGGGTGGTGTAAATTATATCAGGCTCCTCCTGATTCGATGACCTGTGTTTTGTGGTAACCGGATTCATAGGGGTCGAATTGTGAGTGGGGATGTGTGCTGCCTGTGCAGTCGGTGCTGCGGGTGCTTTGCTTTTTGGGGTGGTGGGGGCTCGATTTTGATTTCCCATGTCCTCTACATATCTTTGGGCTCTTAAGTTTAACTCTTGCCAATCGGGGGCATCTTCCTCATCTAAATCCTGCCCGAAAGTGTAACTGAAGCCACTCTGTACTGAGAGTATTGACTGTAACTTTTCTATCTTCTGTCGGCATTTAGCATGGTCAACGGTACACTGCCTCTGTTCCTTAGTAGAGTTGTGGAGCACTCTTAAAGCTGCTTTTAAATCTGTGCATTTGCTAGTTAGCTGGGCGACCTGTTGTTCTGTACCCTCTCTTACCAGGACTGCGCGCTGTGTATCTTGGTAGGCTTTATCATACTTGGTCTGGAAGCTACTAATGTGAACTAGACAAGATTGATGTGCATGTTTTACAACGGCCATTTCCTTATCCTTAGCTGCTAACTGTTCCTGGAGTTGCTCAATTATCTTCTCGCTTTCGTCATTGTTTCCCTCGTTCTTTTCTTCCTTTTCAATTAATTGCCTACGGAGCGTCTTCACAACCTCCTCTGTGCCTCGCAATTGTGCCAAACAGGGCACTATTGCCATCGGCTTTTTGACTTTCCCCACATTTTTCTTGTGGACCTCGGTTAGGTTTTCCCACCAAGTCTGTCCTTTCCTTCCTGGACCTGATTCATCATTAGCGCAAAAAATTGACCAAAGGGGCCATCATTTCCCCTTTAAGTATTTCCTTAACTCTTCCTCCCATATTGGGCATTTTTCTGCTCTGTTGGTCGCTGCGACCTTGAGTTCCTATGGATTCATCAATCTTTCCATTGCTTTAGTGGCCATTTCTTCCCTTATCTCTTTCTCTGCTGTTAATTTGGGACAGGGGAATAAGACGGCCATTTCAACAGCGGGTATGGGTTCAGCTATTTTCTGGCTCACAATCCCTCAATAGTTGTACACAATTCTAAAGAGTTTACCTCACTCTTCCTGTTAGGTATGCATGCGGGTTAGTACACACTTCCGAAATTCGGTTATTTCGTCGATATGGGACTTGCACTTGTGGTTCTTTCTCTTTCTTGCAATTGGATTCAAAGTTTGTGGATTCTCTCGTCACTCCTAATCAAGTCCCACAGGAGTTTGCCAATAATGTTGCTCTGTTTCGGTCCCAATAGCGTCGCCAATACTGTGGGTATTTCTATTTATTACAGTGAACCACAAGCCTTCCCAAATGGCCACACAACCAGTTAGTTAGTTCAAAAGATGGTTTATTTACACACACAAGAGTTATCTGAACATGCAAAGACAATATCTATTACGAGTTAAACTACCCCTATCAGCTACAATAACCTATACTTAACTTCAGGGCGACCGGCACTGTGCAAATGGATAAAGGCCTTTATCTGGATTTCACTTGGCTGGTTCGAAGAAAGTGGCTCTGTCTCTTCTGGGCTCAGCCGTCAGATAGTGATCGTTATTCTTGAACTTAGCTGGCTGCTCCTGCTCCAATTGGGTTGGCACAGGTCTGATCCAAAAGAGACAGAACACATGGCTGTGCTCTCTTTTATCCCTCTGGGATTTTGTGCTCTTTGGGGTGGTCCTTAACCTTGGACCCAATAGTTCAACAGGGCTCTGATCACTGTTTTCGATTTTGGCCAGAAAAGGGGCGGGTGCCTAGGTTGCTGGGCATTGACCTTGGCAGTTGGGCTTCCTGAGTAAAGGGAGTGGTGCCAATCAGTCTGTGGCTGTACCGGTTGCTTGATTGGAGTTCTATTGTCCTGGGAAAATGGGCCATTAAAATGCAAATCAGTGGGGGTTTCAATCAGGTCTGGTTACCTGTGTTTTCGATACACATAGGCTGTGTATCTGTCTGAGACCCGGGCTGGCCATAATTCCCATGGTCCTTTGCAGGTGGCTATCTTAGATGGCTACATTTGCATGAGAAGAAAGTACTGAATGGTTGGCAAGTAGACTCTGATTGGCACTGCCATGGAACTGCGGCACTGAAAATTGAACAGTTAACTACATTCTTCAAATTTAAACCGGGCAAGTCGACTCTGTCTGGTCAAGACATTGCCCTGGTGAATGAACCAGGGAATGACTGTTGCATAAGCTTTCATTCAATTCCAAAATGTGCAATGCGTATACATGCTCCTACTGTCTGCAAAGAATAGGGCCCTGTGTGTGAATATATATGGGGCGGAATTCACTGTCCATTCACAGCAGTGGGATTCTCTGGTGGCGGGGCAGACACGCAATGGAGAATGCTGGCCATGGCTTCTGACATGTGTAAATGAGCTAGACTGTGAGTCTAACAGACAATTTTAAATTGGTTGTCATTGTGATTATTAGCAAAATCAGATTTGTTTGGAATTGTTGTGCACTTGCAGAATCACATCTAATGTCAGACACTATAGAATGATACAGCGCAGTACAGGCCCTTCGGCCCTCGATGTTGCACCGACATGGAAAAAAAACTAAAGGCCATCTAACCTACACTATGCCCTTATCATCCATATGTTTATCCAATAAATTTTTTAATGCCCTCAATGTTGGCGAGTTCACTACTGTTGCAGGTAGGGCATTCCACGGCCTCACCACTCTTTGCGTAAAAAACCCACCTCTGACCTCTGTCCTATATCTATTACCCCTCAATTTAAGGCTATGTCCCCTCGTGCTAGCCACCTCCATCCGCGGGAGAAGGCTCTCGCTGTCCACCCTATCTAACCCTCTGATCATTTTGTATGCCTCTATTAAGTCACCTCTTAACCTTCTTCTCTCTAACGAAAACAACCTCAAGTCCATCAGCCTTTCCTCATAAGATTTTCCCTCCATACCAGGCAACATCCTGGTAAATCTCCTCTGCACCCGTTCCAAAGCTTCCACGTCCTTCCTATAATGAGGCGACCAGAACTGTACGCAATACTACAAATGCGGCCGTACTAGAGTTTTGTACAACTGCAACATGACCTCATGGCTCCGGAACTCAATCCCTCTACCAATAAAGGCCAACACACCATAGGCCTTCTTCACAACCCTATCAACCTGGGTGGCAACTTTCAGGGATCTATGTACATGGACACCGAGATCCCTCTGCTCATCCACACTACCAAGAATTTTACCATTAGCCAAATATTCCGCATTCCTGTTATTCTTTCCAAAGTGAATCACCTCACACTTCTCCACATTAAACTCCATTTGCCACCTCTCAGCCCAGGTCTGCAGCTTATCTATGTCCCTCTGTAACCTGCAACATCCTTCCGCCCTGTCTACAACTCCACCGACTTTAGTGTCGTCTGCAAATTTTCTCACCCATCCTTCTGCGCCCTCCTCTCGGTCATTTATAAAAATGACAAACAGCAACGGCCCCAGAACAGATCCTTGTGGTACGCCACTCGTAACTGAACTCCATTCTGAACATTTCCCATCAACTACCACTCTCTGTCTTCTTTCAACTAGCCAATTTCTGATCCACATCTCTAAATCACCCTCAAACCCCAGCCTCCGTATTTTCTGCAATAGCCGACCGTGGGGAACCTTATCAAACGCTTTACTGAAATCCATACCCACATCAACTGCTCTACCCTCATCTACCTGTTCAGTCACCTTCTCAAAGAACTCGATAAGGTTTGTGAGGCATGACCTACCCTTCACAAAACCATGCTGACTATCCCTAATCATATTATTCCTATCTAGATGATTATAAATCGTATCTTTTATAATCCTCTCCAAGACCTTACCCACCACAGACGTTAGGCTCACCGGCCTATAGTTACCGGGGTTATCTCTACTCCCCTTCTTGAACAAAGGGACCACATTTGCTATCCTCCAGTCCTCTGGCACTATTCCTGTAGCCAATGATGACCTAAAAATCAAAGCCAAAGGCTCAGCAATCTCTTCCCTGGCTTCCCAGAGAATCCTAGGATAAATCCCATCAGGCCCCGGGGACTTATCTATTTTCACCTTGTCCAGAATTGCCAACACTTCTTCCCTACGCACCTCAATGCCATCTATTCTAATAGCCTGGGTCTCAGCATTCTCCTCCACAATATTATCTTTTTCTTGAGTGAATACTGTCGAAAAGTATTCATTTAATATCTTGCTTATCTCCTCAGCCTCCACACACAACTTCCCACCACTGTCCTTGACTGGCCCTACTCTTACCCTAGTCATTCTTTTATTCCTTACATACCTATAGAAAGCTTTTGGGTTTTCCTTGATCCTACCTGCCAAAGACTTCTCATGTCCCCTCCTTGCTCGTCTCAGCTCTCTCTTTAGATCCTTCCTCGCTTCCTTGTAACTATCAAGCGCCCAACTGAAACTTCATGCCTCATCTTCACATAGGCCTCCTTCTTCCTCTTAACAAGAGATTCCACTTCTTTGGTAAACCACGGTTCCCTCGCTCGACCCCTTCCTCCCTGCCTGACTGGTACGTACTTATCAAGAACATGCAATAGCTGTTCCTTGAACAAACTCCACATATCCAGTGTGCCCAACCCTTGCAGCCTACTTCTCCAACCAACACATCCTAAGTCATGTCTAATGGCATCATAATTGCCCTTCCCCCAGCTATAACTCTTGTCCTGCGGGGTATACTTATCCCTTTCCATCACTAACGTAAAGGTCACCGAATTGTGGTCACTGTTTCCAAAGTGCTCACCTACCTCCAGATCTAACACCTGGCCTGGTTCATTACCCAAAACCAAATCCAATGTGGCCTCGCCTCTTGTTGGCCTGTCAACATATTGTGTCAGGAAACCCTCCTGCACACATTGTACAAAGAATGACCCATCTAATGTACTCGAACTATATCTTTTCCAGTCAATATTTGGAAAGTTAAAGTCTCCCATAACAACTACCCTGTTACTTTCGCTCATTTCCAGAATCATCTTCGCCATCCTTTCCTCTACATCCCTAGAACTATTAGGTGGCCTATAGAAAACTCCCAACAGGGTGACCTCTCCTTTCCTGTTTCTAACCTCAGCCCATACTACCTCAGAAGAAGAGTCCCCATCTAGCATCCTTTCCGCCACCGTAATACTGTCCTTGACTAGCAGCGCCACACCTCCCCCTCTTTTGCCCCCTTCTCTGAGCTTACTAAAACACCTAAACCCCAGAACCTGCAACAACCATTCCTGTCCCTGCTCTATCCATGTCTCTGAAATGGCCACAACGTCGAAGTCCCAGGTACCAACCCATGCTGCCAGTTCCCCTACCTTATTTCGTATACTCCTGGCATTGAAGTAGACACACTTCAAACCACCTACCTGAACACTGGCACCCTCCTGCGAAGTCAAATCTGTGCTCCTGACCTCTGTACTCTCAATCTCCCGTACCCCCAAACTACAATCCAGGTTCCCATGCCCCTGCTGAATTAGTTTAAACCCCCCCAAAGAGCACTAACAAACCTCCCGCCCAGGATATTGGTGCCCCTCAGGTTCAGATGTAGACCATCCTGTCTATAGAGGTCCCACCTTCCCCAGAAAGAGCCCCAATTATCCAGAAATCTGAATCCCTCCCGCCTGCACCATCCCTGTAGCCACGTGTTTAATTGCTCTCTCTCCCTATTCCTCATCTCACTATCACGTGGCACGGGCAACAACCCAGAGATAACAACTCTGTTTGTTCTCACTCTGAGCTTCCATCCTAGCTCCCTAAAGGCCTGCCTGACATCCTTGTCCCCTTTCCTACCTATGTCGTTAGTGCCAATGTGGACTACGACTTGGGGCTGCTCCCCCTCCCCCTTAAGGACCCGGAAAACATGATCCGAGACATCACGTACCCTTGCACCTGGGAGGCAACATACCAAACGTGAGTCTCTCTCGCTCCCACAAAATCTCCTATCTGTGCCCCTGACTATTGAGTCCCCAATTACTAATGTTCTACTCCTTTCCCCCCTTCCCTTCTGAGCAACAGGGACAGACTCCGTGCCAGAGGCCCGTACCCCATGGCTTACCCCTGGTAAGTCGTCCCCCCCCACAAGTATCCAAAACGGTATACTTGTTACTCAGGGGAACGACCGCAGGGGGTCCCTGCACTGACTGCTTCTTCCCAGTCCCTCTTACAGTTACCCATCTATCTCCAGTCTTTGGTGTAACTACTTCCCTGAAGCTCCTATCTATGACCCCCTCTGCCTCCCGAATGATCCGAAGTTCATCCAGCTCAAGCTCCAGGTCCCTAACACGGTTTTTGAGGAGCTGGAGTTGGGTGCACTTCCCACAGATGAAATCAGCAGGGACACTGACGGCGTCCCTCACCTCAAATATTCTGCAGGTGGAGCATTGTACTGCCTTCCCTGACATCACCTCTAGATTTAAAAAAAAACAAGAAAAAGAAAAAGAAAGGAAGAGCTTACCTGATATTACCTCAAACCCTGCTCCCGCTGAAAGTTAAGCAAATTTAAAGGCACTCACTCACCTTCACGACAGGCCCCTGCTCCCGCTTCCCAACCACCGTGGGGTGGGGGGGGGGGGTTGGTTAGAGGAGGAGGTAGGGTGGGAAACACTCACAAAGTGTTTTGGGTTTAACTGTCACTTGCCAACAGCCCCTCCACAAACCACCTTCAACTTAGGCTGACCGCACTGCACGTATGCAAATTCCCCCAGAACAGCTGATCAGTAGCTCTGCTCTGCTGCCCTCTGCTGGATGCTTGTCTTCACTCAAAGTCCTTGGGTCTCCTTCGCCGGTTCCCCTTCAACTTAGGCTGACCGCACTGCACGTATGCAAATTCCCCCAGAACAGCTGATCAGTAGCTCTGCTCTGCTGCCCTCTGCTGGACAAGGTTTTCTGGTGGTGCCCAGCCCAAGACTGGAAATTCCTGTGCAAGGTCAACAGACCTTTAAAATGTCCGCCAAATTTTCCATCCCGCCCGCATCGATTCCTGGGCGGGACCAGAAAATGTCCCTCATGTTTTGAATTTTGCAAGCGTGGGCTGATTGGATATGGTCAGTACTTTGCCTGCTGTGAACTTCTCCTCATAATGTAAGGTGGATGCACCTTTCATAAATGGGAATTTATCAAATAGCTGCAGTGATGTCAGTGTGTGGGAGGAGCTGGGCTGTCCGTCTTTCACTTTCATTTTGAGTTGGGAGCTGCAGAGTGTGTTTAGTTTCATTTTCAGAGTTGGTGAGCTGTGTTCAAAGCAAGCAGCTTTATAATGACCTCTCTCTCTGCAAGCTAAAGAATGCCTTCAGCTCATTGATGATTTCAAAGTAATACCTGTTTCTGTAGAGAATTTAAACCTGCTGTCTTTATTTAAAAAGGGTTTAACTTATGGATGTTGTATGGGAAGTTATTAAGGTTTATCTATACAGTATTGTATCTGTGGAGTTACATGTGATGGTAGTTGATAAACTGTTTACTGTGCGTTTATAAAATGTTAACTGGGTTCATAGAATAAACATTATTTGTTGAAAAATACTTCTAGTTCTCTGTTGCATAACACCTGTAAAATGGGCCCTTGTGCTCCCCATAAACAAAATCTGTTCAAGGTTGTGGGTCAGGTGAACTCCATGATATACTTTGGGGTTCTCTAAACCCTGGCCCATAATAATAATAATAATAAACAAATTGCAAGCACAGTTGAGGGTAGTTGTGGGATTTGAACAACTCGGCCTTTACCAACATCCGTGCCCTTGACAGCATGGAATTGTAGGAATCCCAACATGTATATTGACCAGTTAAGGTAGCTTCTGGTAGACAGTAGTGGATAACCCATTGGTAGATTTCTCAACTAGCACATCGACGAAATGGAGCTCAGTTAACTGCTCCATTTCAAAGGTGATAGCCCATTCAGGTGTATATAGACGTTCTTACATGCTCCGTATGTCATCTTCGTATAAGTAATATTCAAGGGATAGGAGTTGAGGTGTCATTCCATTGCGGATGAGTTTCTGTTGGAAACGGACAAAGATGTTTCGAAGAGCTGGGCTGAGAGGGGATCCCATGGCAACACCATCTATTTGGTCAAACAAGGTGTTATGAAACTGAACTTAACTGCGTGTGTTGCTGAGTTCATAAATTCAATGAATACAAATGCAGACAATGGTAATGAAACTGGATCACTATGAGATACTGATGCATTGCAAATGTCTATGGTTTCCTTGAGCAGTACATTGGTGTATAGGCTACCAATGTAGAATGAGCACATAGACACAGCTCTGCTATTGATATGCACATCCTGCATGATCTTCACAAAGCTAAGGAATCCTTCATCGTGCATGCAAAGAACTTGCTAAGAACTGGGTATAACAATGTGCCCAACCTTTTGGCTAATTCAAGTAGATCAGTCATAGATAAGATTGGGGAGAGATTCTCCGGTCCCCCAGCCATGTATTTCTCAGTGGTGCACATTCACTGGTGGTGAGATTCTTGCTTCCCGCTGCTGACTTCCCATTGAACCACCCATGCCGCTGGGAAACTCGCAGGCGGGAGTGTGCTGCCAACGGGAAAAGAGAATCTCAACAACCGGAGAATTCAGGCCAGGGTGTAGAGGCACATCACGCTTTTGTGTCTTGGGCAGCCCATACATATGTAATAAGCGGTGAGGATCACAGAATGTCATAGAATTTACAGTGCAGAAGGAAGCCATTCGGCCCATCGAGTCTGCACTGGCCCTTGGAAAGAGCTCTCTACCCAAGCCCACACCCTATCCCCGTAACCCAGTAACCCCACCCAACCTTCTTGGACACTAAGGGAAATTTATCATGGCCACTATCTTTGGACTGTGGGAGGAAACTGGAGCACCCGGAGGAAACCCACGCAGACACGGGAAGAACGTGCAGACTCCGCACAGACAGTGACCCAAGCTGGGAATCGAACCTGGGAATCTGGAGCTGTGAAACAACTGTGCTACTGTGCTGCCCATCCACTGTAAATATGATAGGATGAACCCTATCATATTTACCACCTGGCAACTTTTACTCTTAGACAAGTCCAACAAGTATTTTTGTAGCTTCTTTTCAAGCTGGGCTGTCCAGTCACGCTATGTGGCAGGTCCGCTGGATACAAGTTTGGACTCGTCAGTAAGAAAGTGTGCACTTTTTGATGTAGTCACACTGGGTGAGGATGTCTATTCCATCCCATTTGTTTGGTTTGCAGATATGTACATCTCGGTTGGCCTGAGGTCTTGTAACATTACCAAACATTTGTGTTGCATGTGAAAATTGGCCAAGTCTTTCAGAAACCTTCAATATGCATACGCTAAATCAGCTGGACACACTTTAAGGGTTCAGCATCTTCAGTGGACGTGGGTTTGTGGTGGGATAGTTGGGTGTAGAGGATTTTAAACTCAACATATACCTCTTCCCATTTAATATGGGACAAAGGCGCACCAAAATTCATACGATGCACAATAATAAACTCCTCGCTTTCAAAGAGTACATCGTCAGAGAGACTTACTACGTGTCTGGCGGAGTCATTACTTGCACTGCCATACTGCTTCTGCTTAAATGAGTGGGCATGTTTCAAGTGGGCATTGTTTATGATACTGTCATCTATTGAGGGAATGTAGCAGTACAAGTGGATTGAACTGAGAAACGAAAGGAGTTTTCGCATCTCAGATCAAGCCTGGCGAAAGTTTGTGATCCTACTACCAATATGTTCCATCTCATCATGCTGGATCACACTAATGAGGTAACTGAATTCAACTAAGACAGAGCTTGTGTGTCTACACTATGGGCTGGATTATTCTGCCCCACCCCTGCAAGATCACCATGGGTGGGATGCCAAACATGTAAACGTCCATTGACCTCTGGCTGGCGCTCCGGAGATTCCCGCCCCGCGCCTCAATATCCTGGGCATTCCTACTCCCAAATAGTTTCTGATGATCTGTACAGGTAAGTGCACAGATGGGTACGATCAGGCTCAGCTGTGATGTTCCCGCAGTTGGAAAACATGGAGTACACTTGGTATCTTGAATTGTCGATAATTGAATAATTTTCAGTTGAGTTATAATATAACCCTGAGGTGTCACTCCAACAATAATTAGAGGAGGAGTGAAAATCAGGAACTAAAAAGAATCATGGGTGGCTCAACAAATCACAAGATGGTTGGGAAAGGAAATAAGTAAAGACTCAGATAACAAATTATATTAAATCTCCTAAAACAATCATGGACATAGGATGAGATTGGTATTTAGTCATGCATCAAGTGACCGCATTTGTTGGAGCTATTAGGTAGGACTCAAAGGGTCCTTTTAAAGGACAGAGACAGCCTCCAGGCAAAATACCAGACACAGAGTCATTTCAGGGCTCCACGTAGTACAACATTAATTTCAAATTTAACAATGCAGGCAGTAAAGAATGATCCATTAGTCCTGGAAATGAATTCTATGGTTGGTTTCACTCCTATTATACCATGTATGGGACAAAGTCCTCAGAATGCCCAGATAACGATGTCGTTATTCCCTCCAACAGCATACAGATTAAATGAAAACTCCGAGTGCAATGTATATTATAGCTGTGTTCAATGTTAAGGGGTGATCATCTTTTTCTTTTTCACTGGTTTAGCTTTTTCCTATCTCTCCACTTTTGCTGTGGTTTCTGCATGTCTGGTAGTGTCACAACAGAACCCAATGGAACAGATGAACTGGATAAGCAGTTAGGCTGATTTGTTTTCTTCCTTAACCCAGGGACACTGAGACAAAAAAACTGCCCTCTTTATGGCTGAAGGAAATTATAGAATGTTAGAAGTTACTGCAGAGAAAGTTCCATTTGTTCCATAGCTCTTCATATTCAACTATCTTCAAAAAGAGCTACCAGCTCCAATCATGTGTCCCTGTCTTTCTCTCCATGTGATTTTATATTCTTCCTTCCCAAATACCCTTCAAATTATATGGTGACTGTAAATATTGATTGAAAGTAGACTATTCCATGTTTGTTAATATTTGGCGTTAACATAATAGTCAGCAGTCAAATTTAACAAACTAGAGATAACCTCCAATTTCAATTGAGTACACAAAGATACATGTGTGTATGTAATTACAAATCTATTGCTTCGTTCTTCACTTTACATCTGTCATGTTGTTTGTTCATCTGTGTCCAATGTGGCCTCATTGTGTATCCTGCCTTTTTGCCAAAATCTGGGGACAAGGAAGTTTCTCCTGACGCATTCTATTTGAAGGTTTTGTGAAAGTTTTTAAGATCCCGTTCGTAAATCCATTCTGCAATATCTGAAAGAGCTCTTGTGCCCTCATTCAAGGCCTAGGTGCTGAATCAACAGTACTGCATCTGTGAAACCTTTTCCTGATTACCAGACCCCCCTCAGCTGATCGAACATGATTCCATGTTGAACATCGCTTGGAGCAAACTCTGAGGGTGGTAAGGGCGCATAATGTACTCCTGCTGGGGGGATGTCAATGTCCATCATCAAGAGTGGCTCCATAGCTCCACTACAGGCTGAGCTGGGCGAGCCATAAAGGACGTAACTGTGAGACTGGGTCTGCAGTAGGTGGTGAGGGAACCAACAAGAAGGAAAAACATACTTGAAGGCCTCCTCACTAATCTGCCTGCCGCAGATGCATCTGTCTATGAAAGTATTGATAGGATTGACCACCGCACAGTCCTTGTGAAGACAAAATTCTGTCTGAATATTGAGGAAACCCTCCATTGTGTTATGTGGCACTGCCTTCATTGGCCAGGGCATTGAGTATAAGAATTGTCAAGTCATGTTGCAGCTGTATAGAACCTTAGTTAGGCCACACTTGGAGCATAGTGTTCAATTCTGGTCACCATACTACCAGAAGGATGTGGAGGCTTTAGAGAGGGTGCAGAAGAGATTTACCAGGATGTTGCCTGGTATGGAGGGCATTAGCTATGAGGAGCGGTTGAATAAACTCGGTTTGTTCTCACTGGAACGACGGCGGTTGAGGGGCGACCTGATAAAGGTCCAAAATTATGAGGGGCATAGACAGAGTGGATAGTCAGAGGCTTTTCCCCAGGGTAGAGGGGTCAATTACTAGGGGGCATAGGTTTAAGGTGCGAGGGGCAAGGTTCAGAGGAGATGTGCGAGGCAAGTTTTTTACGCAGAGGGTAGTGGGTGCCTGGAACTCGCTGCCGGAGGAGGTGGTGGACGATGGTGACATTTAAGGGGCATCTTGACAAATACATGAATAGGATGGGAATAGAGGGATACGGACCCAGGAAGTGTGGAAGATTTTAGTTTAAACAGGCAGCATGGTCGGCACCGGCTTGGAGGGCCGAAGGGCCTGTTCCTGTGCTGAACTTTTCTTTGTACTTTGTTCTTTGTACCATCATGTTAAATGGAATAGATTGTGAACAGATCTAGCGATTCACGACTGGGTATCCATGAGGTGCTGTGGGCCACCAGCAGCAGCAGAATTGTACTCAGCCACAATCTGTAACTTCATAGCCAGGCATAACCCCACTCTACCATTACCACAAAACCAGGAAATCAACCTAATTCAATGAAGAGTGCGGGGGGGATACCAGGAGCAACAGCACTCATAGAACATAGGCCATACAGTGCAGAAGGAGGCCATTCGGCCCATAGAGACTGCACCAACCCACTTAAGCCCCCACTTCCACTCTATCCCCATAACCCAATAACCCCTCCTCACCTTTTTGGACACTAAGGGCAATTTAGCATGGCCAATCCACCTAACCTGTCCGTCTTTGGACCGTGGGAGGAAACCAGAGCACCTGGAGCAAACCTACGCAAACACAGGGAGAACGTGCAGACTCCACACAGACAGTGACCCAGCGGGGAATTGAACCTGGGAACCTGGCACTGTGAAGCCACAGTGCTAGCCACTTGTGCTACCGTGCTGCCCCATGCATACATAAAAATTAGGTGTCAACTTGGTGAAATTACAACAGAGGATTCTGTCATGCCAAACAGTATAAGCAGCAAGTAATAGACAACCGAATGGATCAGATCTAAGATCTACTGTCCAGCCTCATCCAGCTTTGTATGGTGGTGGGCAATTAAACAACTCACTGGAGAAGGAGACTCCACAGATATCCCCATCCTCAATGATGGGGGAGCCCAGCACATCAGTGCAAAAGACAAGGCTAAAGCATTTGCGACAATCTTCAGCCAGAAATGCCGAGTGGATGATCCATCTCTGCCTCCTCAGGATGGGTGGCACGGTGGTCCAGTAGTTAGCACTGCTGCTCACAGCTCTAGGGACCCGGATTCAATTCCGGCCACGAGTGACGGTCTGTGTAGAGTTTGCACTTTCTACCCGTGTCTGAGTGGGTTTCCTCCGGGTGCTCCGGTTTCCTCCCACAATCCAAAGATGTGCAGGTTAGGTGGATTGACCATACTAAATTGCTCCTTGGTATCCAAAAGATTAGGTGGGAATGATGGGTTACAGTGATAGGTTGGAGGTGTGGGCTTAAGTAGGGTAGTCTTTCAAAGTGCCGGTGCAGACTTGATGGGCCAAATGGCTTCCTTCTGCACTGTAAATTCTATGATTCTGTCTTCAGCCAATTTGATTTGCTCCATGCGATATCAAATAACTGCTGAAGGCACTGCAAAGGCCTGAAAATATTCCAGCAATAGTGCTGTAGACTTGTGTTCCAGGACAGCAAAATTCCAGAGCGGCATGGTGGCACAGTCATTAGCACTGCTGCCTCACAGCGCCAGGGACCTGCGTTTGATTCCCACCTTGGGTGACTGTCTATGTGAAGTTTACATGTGCTCCCCATGTCTGTGTGGGTTTCCTCAGGCAATCTGATTTCCTTCCACAGTCTAAAGATGTGCAGATTAGGTGCATTGGCCATGCTAAATTTCCTGTAGTGTCCAAAGATGTGGGGCGCGATTCTCCCATATGGGGAGAAATCGTAAGGCTGGCGTCAAATCCGGGCCCCCCCCTTCCCGACCGGGAACCGATTCTGGTCCCCGGTCGGGGCTAGCATCCCGATGCCGTAAACTCCGGCATCGCGGGCTTATCGAATTTCGTTAAGCCCGCTTGCCAGAGTTAGCGCCGGCTGACGCGTCATATGACGTCAGCCGAGCATGCGCGGATTGGAAGACTCCAACCCACGCATGCGCGGATGACGTCATCGCGCATTTGCGCGAAACCCGCGCATGCGCGGGCCGGGATGCCCCTCAGCCGCCCCGCGAATGGATACTGCGGGGCGGCAGAAGGACAAAGTGTGCGCGGGCATCGGGCCCGCTGCCCGCGATCGGTGCCCACCGATCGTGGGCCCATGGCACCCTTGGCACGGCCGTGGTACTGCCGTGCCAATCGGTGCCATGGTTTTAAAAATCGACAGTTTACGGCCCTTTTTACGAACGGCCAGACCAGGTGTGTTTGCCGTTCGTAAAAACAGCCGTTAAGGGCTGGGAACTCGGCCCATCCATCAGCTGAGAATTGCTGCCGGCCGTAAAAAAACGGCGGCAGCGATTCGTATCGGGAGTCGGGCGTGGGGGGGGGAGAATAGCGGGAGGGCGTCGGAACAGCGTGGCCGTAAAATTTTACGAGCCACGCTATTCTCCGCACCGTCGGGAGTGCGGAGAATCGCGCCCGTGGAGTTTAGGTGGGGTAATGGGAATAGGGTTGGGGCATGGGCCTGGGTAAGGTGCTCTTTTGGAAGATTGGTGCAGGCTCAATGGGATGAATGACTTCCTTCTACACTGGAGGGATTAAATGGATTCTATGGAACTTGCCATGCCCATAGCCAACACTGGCATGTACCTGACAATGTTGACATTTGCTCAGTTATGTCCTGTGCACAAAAAGCAGGATCCAACCCAGCCAATTACTGCCCTATCAGTCTATTCGCGACCTTTAGTAAAGTGATGGAAGAGGTCATTAACAGTGCAATCAAGTGACCCTTGCTTCACAATAACCTGCCCAGTGATGCTCAGTTTGGGTTCTTGCCGGGGCCACATTGCTCCTACCTCATTACCGCCTTCGTTCAAACCTGGACAAAAGAGATGAAGTCCAGCAATGAGGTGAGTGACTGGTCTTGATATGAAGGCAATATTTGACTGAATATGGCATCAAGAAGCCCGAGTAAAACTGGAGTCAACTGGAGTCCCTGCAGCCTGTGCTCAATGGTGACTATAGTTTTATGCAAAGTTAAAAACCCTGGTTACAGGAGTGTTATGTTGTAAGAGTGAGGAAGCAAGAACACCTTGTGAAGTGCTATTTTATGTCCCTGGATGTGTACCACATCACCCAGGTTGCAGCGTTTCCTCTTCAAGGTAAGGCAAAGCTGAAAATGGCCTGCTCGAGAAATGGAGTGTTAATCTTTTTTTGCCTGAGATTAATTTATAACGTTTACATGACAGTAACAGTGGAAACAAGAAAGAAGCATACTTTCAGAAACAAATTAATCAGGCACTGCAATACTTGGAAAGCAAAGGCATTTGAACAAAGGAAAAACTGATACTGTCTAAATTCAGACTTCATGCCTTGCGAAATGGACAAAATTTAATTTCCCCTTTACATGACAGAAACCGTATTCCGTGAGTGTGGCGATTACTCAGAGAATCTATTAACCTGGCAATTTGAAAACAACAAGAGGCAGTCAAGTTAATTGTATGCATGGAAAGAACTGGGAGAAACCATAAAATTGACACAATAGAAATAAATTAACCTTCCTGAGCCCTTGGGTCAGGCTGTGAATGATCAGAAATTCTTTAATCTACCTAGTTCCAAATTAATTACCTCTGGAGAAAAATAAAAGGGTAATTTACAGCAGCAAGAACTGTAGGTGTGAAAAAGACTTGCTTAACACCCAAGAACTTTTAAACCAGGTAGTTTGGTTACTCTGGATATTTCAAAAACGCAGTTCCAAAGAAGTCTGCTTCTTAAAAAACCAAATCGTATTTTCTCCTTGAACAGAACAATTTCCAATGAATTTTTAATATCAGCAAAGCGGGTGTCAGATCCTATCCTTGACGTGACCCTATCATGTTTTGTTTTAGAAGGGCTCATCAATGGGATTTCCCATTCAAACCACCCCACATGCCGGGAAACCTACACTGCCAAAAGGAAGGAATTCCAACAGCCGGGAGAATTCTGGCCAAAGTCTCTTTTTGACACTATAGTGGCAAAGAGGATTAATGTGACAGAGGAAAAATGATAGGTGCGAGAGTCTTTTCTGTTGGCATTAGGTGCCCAGGGCTGCTCAGAATTGGCATTGCCAATTGGCAACAGTACAGAATTTACAATATAGATATATGATTAATAGCCATAGTTATTGAGTGATGTACACGGATCTCCAAAAGTCATTAAATGAGGTGTCACAACAAATGTTACCACACAAGATAAGAGTACATGGCATAGGGGGTGTAGTAGTGAGCCCCTTTAAGGGGGTGTGCACCAGAAGGGCCATGTGACCCGATTGGCCATTGGGGAATGACCACGGGAATCTGTGCAGTGCGCTGGCTTTTCTAGCCAGTTTTGATCCTCGTGCTGAGAACGAAGACATTGGTTATAGTACTCTGTATATAGCTTGGAATTCTTAATAAACTCTTCCTTGTTAGATAGCTAACTGGTGGTCGCTAATTATTGAATTTTTTGGCAACAAGGAAAAACAACAGCGACTCTGACTGTACCGAAGAAAGAATTTGGAAGACAAGATCGCTTGGAAGAGTTACAGAACAAGTTCAATTGAGTCCAGCCTGCAAAACAGTTAAAAGTAGCTATGCCACTCTTCAGAAAATGCGAAGCTTTTGATGGTGCTAGAGAGGACTGGGTACAGTATGTGGAGAGTTTGAAATATTTTTTCCGGGCTAATGAAATAGAGGGGGAGGATAGGAAGAAAGTTATGCTGCTGATTGCATGCAGGATCCAGATGTATAACTTTAAAAAAAAAATTAGTACCCAATTATTTTTTTTCCGGTTAAGGGGCAATTTAGTGTGGCCAATCCACCTAACCTGCATCTTTGGGTTGTGGGGGTGAAACCCATGCAGACATGGGGAGAATGTGCAAACTCCACATGGACAGTGACGTAGGGCCAGGATTCGAACCCGGGTCCTCAGCGCCACAGTCCCAGTGCTAACCACTGAGCCACATACTGCCCCTCAGATGCATAACTTGATCTGAAGTTGAACTCCCTCCTGTACTCTGACTCATCATTGTTTGAGACTGGGCCAACTACGGTTGTGTCATCAGCAAACTTGCAGATGGAGTTGGAGCCTAATTTTGCCACACAGTCATGTGTGCATAGGGAGTTTAGTAGGGGGCTAAGTATGCAGCCTTGGGAGGGGGGGGGGACGTTTTGAGGACTATCGTACTCACAAAGACACTGGTTTCTTAGGAATTACGTGAGTTTGTAAGTACAATTAGTATGGGGTAGGACGTGGATAGCCGAAGTCTGGGTGAGATGGTTAACATTTATGGTGGAACCCTAGTGAGCGAGCAGCAGAAATTTATCAGTTTGAAGTCAGGGATCAACCACAGGCAAGAATCGAGATGTTGAAACCATATTCTGTGGATCTGAAAGGAAATTTTAAAGTTGTGAATGATCATGATAGACCAATGATTATTTTCTCTTGGTTAACGAGTCAGGGATGAAGGCTTATAAATTCAGTCATTTAAAGAATGCGAGAGAAGGGGACAGGAGGCATTTCTTCACATGGATGACTTTAGAGCATGGAATACTTCACCACATAGAAAGTTCGTGGCAGAGATCATTGCATCAGAAAACAAAAATAAATATTTGAAGCAGGGAAAGGTGCAAAACTATGAGAGAGAGATAGAGCAGTGGGATTTCAAATCATTCGAGTAAAGAGCCAACCCAACCATGTTGGACCAAATGACCTCCTTTTGAATTGGATACTTCTACAGTTCTGGAGTATTTCAGAAGTGCTTTCTGGAAGAACATCACAACTGAAGATTTTTGTCGTCCTGCCAAGGAATCATTATGGAGATATATTCCACATGTTTCTCATTTGAAAATGTATTACTGTCCATCAATTCCCGAGGGAGAGATGGAATAGTAAAATAGGAGACTCTGCTTTGACAATTCAGCAAAGTGAACTGAACTGTATAATACTTTTGAGAATTTCATCCAACATGTATCAAATGACTAGAAAAATATTGAATATTTCAGGTTTTTTTTCCACTCAGCTTAATTTATTATTAATTGAAAAAATAATTACTGCATCAGTAACTTTATAGGCATATGCAAGAATTACTTTTGCAACAGTCAGGAAGATAGTTTAAAAAAGAGAAAAGATGCATTAAGGCATGTTTTGATTCTGGATGGAATTTTCACCCTTGCGACACTGCAAATGTGAACCTCGGTCAGGCAGAGAATCCATTTGGCACAAGTTACAGGCCACTGTCCTCTCACTCTGTTGACTGCTCTCTGTGTCCTGTAAATGTTCTAAGAGCCTCTGGTCATTCGGGAGCCCACCGAGGCCAACCCTCTGTAGACCCTCAGACCCCAGCTGCCCCATCACCAGGATGGGCACGGCCAAGCTCAATCAATGGCATACCAGGTGCTGCAACTCCTTAGCTCACTCATCAGAAATGCAGCCCCGCGGCAGGTAAATTGCAGAGCTCACCCAAAACAAAGTTTACATGCACCGTGGCCATTCGCACCCTCCCTGGCTCACGGCCCTCTCAAAGCAGAGGCCTCACCAGTGACACTATGAGCTAGCAGGGGTTGTTTAGCACAGGGCTAAATCGCTGGCTTTGAAAGCAGACCAAGGCAGGCCAGCAGCACGGTTCGAATCCCATGTCAGCCTTCCCGAACAGGCGCCGGAATGTGGCGACTAGGGGCTTTTCACAGTAACTTCATTTGTCCCATGTCAGCCTTCCCGAACAGGCGCCGGAATGTGGCGACTAGGGGCTTTTCACAGTAACTTCATTTGAAGCCTACTTGTGGCAATAAGCAATTTTCATTTTCATAGTCCATGCCACAGGACCACCAGCTGTCTCTAGATCCTGCCTGTCCATCACCCTCCTACTCCCATCCACCATGTCCCCGAATAAGTTGTCACAACCCATGTGTCACACCCAGGACCCACATCGTACTGCAGCTACGCTCCCAGCAGACGCACACTTCCCTACCTCACCACCATCTGGAGGACCTGCCCACACACAAGACTCTAAGCATGGAGGCGACGATTGGCACACGGTGACTCTCTCCACCACACAACCGGGTGCCATGCTGCTGGTGGGACAACACACACAGACCACCCAATGAGGACACCCACAGTAGATCCCATTAGGGAGACAGGGCAGAGGCTGCAGAGCCTATCGCTGACACGGATTGAGGCAGCCACAGGTACCCCTGTTCACAAGGACGGGTGGTGAGAATAGAGGCCCCCACCTCACAGTCCCGGTGCAACTCAGTGACGGGGACAGGGGTGCAGTGTGTGAGGTCACATAACAGGAGGAACGTCTGAGGGGTGGGGGTGAGTTTGGGGGGGGACATATGGAGGGTGGGACTGAAGTGCAAGTGCAACTCAGGGTTACCATGTACTCTATTGTATCTGGATGAGCATGGGAATGGTCAGCTTGCTAATATGTCTTCCCTTAGCCCTTACTGCCCCCCCCCCCCCCACCCGCCTGCCAACTACATTGCTGCGGCTGCCATTTGCTGATAGAGGATGGAGGCATAGGGCCAGCTCGGGGGGGACCCTGCACGAGATGAGCCTGCCCCAGAAGAGCAGGGGCAGGCTGTTGAGGCTTCAGTGCCTGCTGTTAAACAGGCAGAGGACGAAGTGTGAAGGAGGTGCCACATCAGGCTATGTGTAGAGCATCAATGCCTATCCTTCGAGGAGCTGCATTACCATCTGTGCCGCCAAAGACTTCAGCTAACCAGGGAGATTGTGCGTCACCTGCGCCAGATGATGCTGCACCTGGCACCATGGAGGTAATTGAGGCTGATACCAATTCCCGATGGCCATGAATGTGATGGCCACCCTGAACTTTCCTCCCTCTGGGGTTGAGCAGGGACCTGTCTGGGATCTCTTAGCCCCCTGCCCATTCGATGTGCCATTGTCAGGCAAGGGGGATTCTGAAGCGCTGAGGTGTTCCAGCACCTCCCCTGAAGGAGGCTCTGGAACGGGCCCCATCACTTCTACCTCCCTGGGGGGCTTGATAGCTCCCGGGCTTCTCCATGAGATGGAGTTGAGGCCGGAGTGAACTCCAGCAGCTCCACCATTATCTGGCGCTGCCAGTTCTGGAGGTCTCCTCTCAAGCCAACCAGGGACTCGCTGCCCTCAACCATGGAGCACAGAGACTGAGCTACATCTCTCAGCGAGTCATGTCCCTCTGGGACTGGGTCATGTCCCTCTGGGACTGGGTCATGTCCCTCTGTGACTGGGTCATGTCTCTCTGCGCTTCCGTCATCTCCCTCTGTGTCTGGCCGAGGTCAGTCAGCGACCGGCCAATGCCCGCTAAGACCTCAGCCATGACCCGTTGTGACTGGGCCAAGCTCTGGAGCACCGAAGCAATGTCCATGTGGGCTGGTACATGGCTGTTTGTGACTGGACTCCCCTGTCCTGAGCCTCAGCCATTGACCGCACAGTGTGCCCCAAACCATGGATGTCTTGACCTATGGCTGTGACTTTTTGATCCAAGGCTTCGACCGCAGATGCCACCTGTTCAGTGTTGATCTGGGCACCACTCGTTGTCGGCACCATCTCGTGCACCTGAAGGTGATTGGACTCCTCCAACTGCGCCTGCAGGTGCTGGAAAGTTGGGGACACCTCCTCCTGTAGATCCTGGCTCTGCATTTGCAGATCCAATGATGGATCATACTTTCCAGAAGCACAGTACCTGTCTGGACTAAAGCTGGTTTCTGGGATCGGGCAGCCCTCTGACTGTCTACTCACTGAGGATTCCCTACCTCCACCTCACGTACTGTAGCATGTGTAACGTGCGCACCAGATGGTAACCTGGGAGCCCCTTCAATAAAATACCCCACCGACGTGATAGTCACTGTTCCCTTGGCATCACTCCTATCCATGATTCCTCACATCACCGCACCCCCCCCCCCTCTCTCCCAACCCCCACTCCTATTGAGCCCAATCTAAATCCCCTGACCGACATTGTCCTCATTGGCCAGGTGCCGTACACATACACACCGGGGAGCTGGGGTTATGGCTTGGGGCGAGGTACCCCTTGACAGGCCAGCCTGGTCTGTTGGTGATCCTGCAAGGCAAAAGACAAGACGCATGGCGAGATCTTGGGCAGGTGTGGTCGTGGTGAGAGGGGTGACTCACTTGCTATCGGCACATCATTTAGCTTTGGGGGCTCACTTGTTTGTCGTATGCTGACCTCTGCCTCAGAGATAGCCCTTCCCGGATACTGCCATTGCCCTCTGCTCGGCGGGAGTGAGAGTCCAGAGATCCGGGACTTCCCCACTGTCTTCTCCCACTCCCTTCTGTTATGGGTTGTCGTTTCCTCGGGGGCACATAAGGACATTTTGAGACGCATGGAGGTGAGTTAAACGCGAGGTCTGTAGCTGGTGGCATGTGCGTACAAGGAGTCTGGCCAAAGAGAACAATGCAGGTGTTGAGATTTGGTACAGGTTAGGATGTGAGGTAAACGCACGCAGGTGGGTTTGATTGGCCTCAATGGGAATGGGAATGGGGGGGGGGGGGGGGGGAGGTGGGTGATGTGAGGAGTGAGAGACACGAGTGATGCCAAGTGAATGGAGAGGGTGGGCGGAATTCTCCCCCCCCACGCCGGGAAATCGCCGGGGAACCACACGAGTCCCGCCACGCCACCCCAGCACCCGCACGCAATTCTCCCCCCCCCCCCCAAACCAGCGCGGCGAGAATCACGGCTGGCCACTCGGAGAATCGCCGCTTGCAAAAGGCGAGCGATGATTCTCCGGCCCGCATGGGCCGAGCGGCCGCCCCAACACGACAGGTTCCTGCCGGCGCAGTCCACACCTGGTCGCTGCCGGTGGGAACTGCGCGGAAACACTGGGGGGGGGGGGGGCGGCCTGAGGGGGGGTTCCTGCACCGGGGGGGCCTCCGATGGGGTCTCGCCCGCGATCGGGGCCCACCGATCGTCAGGCCGACCTCTCTAAAGGAGGACCTCCTTTCCTCCGCCACCCCGCAAGATCCATCCGCCATCTTCTTGCGGGGCGGCCTCAGGGCAGCAGCAGATTCAATTCCTGTACCGGCTGAGGTTATTCAACCTTGCCTCTCGCCTGAGGTGGGGAGATCATCAGCTTAAATCGCCATCTGTCAGCTCTCCCCCTCAAATGGGAAAGTAGCCTATGGTCATCTAGGACTATGCTGACTTTACCTCTAGATCTCCATCCTTTGGCTATTGTATGACATGCCAGTGGAAACTATTTTTACCTATCTACTCCATTAAAACCCCTCATAATTTTGAACACCTCGATTAGCTATATCCCTAACTCTGATCTAAAGCTTTAAATTCTAATTTCTCTAGACACACCTCTTAACTGAAGTCCACATCTTTGTTCGCAATCGAGCACGTTCTCCGCAAGTTCAATAAGACCTTGAAACCATTCCTAAAGGTTGACCCCCAGAATTGGATACAGGCCTAACTTCTTCGTTTTTCTATGCTAAGGTCCTGATATTAAGGGGGGAGGGGGAGAGAGGGATTGTCTGTAAAAATTGGAAGTAAGTGGCTGGGTTTTAGTTTTTTATATTTTTACTTCGAAGTTTGACCTATCAAAATTCCCACTATGCCTCTTTTCACAAAGTCAAGGATTTTGAATGCTTTTGTTCACAGTCTTAACAATTTGTGAATGTGAACTCCTGGGAGTGTATTTTGTGCTCCACACTGGCATATTTGAATGTGAGGGGGAGGGGCGTGTAAAATAAAATTGGTGGCTTGTCGACCACCTTCTGGCTCACCCCCGAGTTGACCACCAAATTATGGTGGACAGGTAAGGTGCCAGCTAGCCCTCCTATCTTTAGGCTTGTTGAGGTCCTTAGTCTGTCAATTAAAGGCCACTTAAGGGTCTGTTCCACCTCTGTTGCCACAATATGGTGGGCAGGGAAGGGTGGAAGGGAAGTGGCCAGCCTGCTACTTTCCCAACCTCGAGGGAAAAAGCGGGAGGGAAGGGGAAGGGGTTACCTCCTTCTCGGGGGTCATCTGAGCTCCTTGGGTACCAAAATAGCACCCCTCCTTTATGCTTTCCCCCTAGCCTCCAGAATGTTTTCCTCTACTCCCACTCCTTCCATCCCCTCCTCACTACCCCACCAGGGCCCTTAATCGCTCACCAATCAAAGAAGTTCCTTGTAATCCCAGCAGTGGTAACTAATGCATCTTGGCACCCTTGGAATGACTCAGCCAATCAAATTGGGTGGTAGCTTTCAAGGGCAGGATTTCCTTTCCCTGAGGGGAGAAGGTCCCATATTCAGTGATGTACCGTCAGTTACCACAAAACAAGAATGGTCAAACAATTGAGGCTTTATTGCACAAGATGTTGTGCCTCCTGTAACTGGAACCAGAATGGGAGCAGCGCATGAGAGCACACACTTTTATACGCCGCCTGCTGGGAGGAGCCATATCATGAGTGGTGTTTACCACATTCACCCCTGTTTAAAAAAAGAGTCTGGCGGGGGAGACGAAAACATTACAGATTAAGTCTGTCGGGAGCTTTGACCCTCCGCTGCGATCGCCTCAGTCCTGGTGGTGATGTGGGCTCCGACGTGGTCACCTGCGACTCCGGGAGCGTGTTGTCCTCGTCTTCCTCACCCCTGAGAGGATCCAGTGGGAGGATGGATCCTGCTGGGGTGGGGGCTGCGGTGAGGTTCGCTGGAGGGAGGATGGGTGGTGCAGGGGTGAATGAGGCAACCGGTGGGGGGAGGAGTGGTGTCAGGTCAGGGGTCGTGGGTGTGGACCCAGCGGGTTCCAGGTCCCAGAGGGAGACTGTGTCCTGTCGCCCGTCGGGGTGTGCCACGTAGGCGTACTGCGGGTTTGCATGGAGGAGGTGAGCTTTCTCAACCAAGGGGTCCAATTTATGGCTCCGCACATGGTTCCGGAGGAGGACGGGTCCAGCAACTGTCAGCCATGTTGTGCGCGAGACCACGGAGGTGGACCTCCGAGGGAAGGCAAACACACGTTTGTGAGGGGTCTCTTAGTGGCGGTGCACAGAAGCGACTGGATGGAGTGGAGCGCGTCGGGGAGGACCTTCTGCCAGCCGGAGACCGGGAGATGTTTAGACCTCAGGGCCATTAGGACGGTCTTCCAGACCGTCCCGTTCTCCCTCTCCACCTGCCCGTTTCCCTGGGGGTTGTAGCTGATCGTCCAGCTCGAGGCGATGCCCTCGCTGAGCAGGAACTGGCGCAACTCATCACTCATGAAAGAGGATCCCCGATCGCTGTAGATGTAGGTGGGGAAACTGAACAGAATGAAGATGCTGTGCAGGGTTTTGATTACTGTGGCAGACGTCATGTCGGGGCCCGGGATGGAGAAAGGGAACCGGGAGTACTCATCAACTGCGTTGAGTAAGTACACGTTGCGGTCGGTGGAGGGGAGGGACCCCTTTGAAGTCCATGCAGAGGCGTTTAAAGGGGCGGGAGGCCTCCACCAGGTGCGCTCTATCTGGCCGGTAGAAGTGCGGCTTGCACTCTGCGCAGACTTGGCAGTCTCTGCTGACAGTCCTGACCTCCTCAATGGAGTAGGACAGGTTGCGGGCCTTGATAAAATGGAAGAGCCGGGTGACCCCCGGGTGGCAGAGGTCATAGTGGAGACCCCGGAGTCGGTCCACTTGTGTGCTGGCACATGTACCGTGGTATAGGGCATCAGGGGGCTCATTGAGCTTCCCCGGGCGATACTAGATCTCATAGTTATCGGTGGAGAGCTCGATCCTCCACCTCAAGATCTTGTCATTTTTGATCTTGCCCCGCTGTGTACCATTAAACATGAAGACAACCGACCCTTGGTCAGTGAGGAGAGTGAATCACCTGCCGGCCAGGTAATGCCTCCAATGCCGCACAGCTTCCACAATGGCTTGGGCCTCCTTTTTGACAGAGAAGTGCCGAATTTTGGAGGCATGGAGGGTACGGGAAAAGATTGCCACGGGTCTGCCCGCCTGGTTGAGGGTGACGGCCAGAGCTACGTCTGATGCATCGCTCTCCACCTGAAAGGGGAGCGTCTCGTCGACTTCGTGCATCGTGGCCTTGACGATGTCCGCCTAGATGTGATTGAAGGCCTGGCGGGCCTCAGCCGTCAGGGGGAAAACTGTGGACTTGATGAGTGGGCGGGCCTTGTCCGCATAATTCAGGACCCACTGGGCGTAATACGGGAAAAACCCCAGGCGTCGTTTCAGGGCCTTGGGACAGTGGGGGAGGGGGAGTTCCAGGAGGGCTGCATGCAGTCAGGGTCGGGCCTGAGGACTCCATCTTCCACTACGTAGCCAAGGATGGCTAAGCGGTTGGTGCGGAACGCACATTTCTCCTTATTGTAGGTTTGGCGGTATGGAGGAATTTTTGGAGGTTTGTGTCATGGTCCTGCTGATCGTGGCAGCAGATGGTGATGTTATCTAGGTACGGAAAGGTGGCCCGCAGCCCGCACTGGTCAACCATTTGGTCCATCACTCGCTGGAAGACCGAAACCCCATTGGTGACGAAGGGAACCCTAAGGAAGTGATAGAGGCAGCCATCTGCTTCGAACGCAGTGTATTGGCGGTCCTCCGGGCAGATGGGGAGCTGGTGGTATGCGGACTTCAAGTCAACTGTGGAGAAGACTCGATACTGCGCAATCTGATTGTCCATGTCAGATATGCGTGGGAGGGGATACGCGTCGAACTGCGTGTATCGGTTGATGTCTGTAGTCAATGACCATCCAGTGCTTCTCCCCAGTCTTCACTACCACTACTTGAGCTCTACAGAAGCTGTTGCTGGCCTCAATGATCCCCTCCTGCAGAAGCCGTTGGACCTCCGACCTGATGAAGATCCTGTCCTGGGCACTGTACTGTCTGCTCCTAGTGGCGACGGGTTTGCAGTCTGGGGTGAGGTTCGCAAACAGTGAAGGTGGATCGACCTTATGGAGGTGGCCCTGAAAATCCAGGCCCAGCAACAGGGCAGCGCAGAGGTGGGGGAGGACATAGAGCCTGAAGATGTTGAACTCTATGCCCTGGACTGTGAGGGCCGCGATACTGTACCTCAGATTTCAATGGAATGGGATCCAGAGGCCAGGGAGATTTTTCTGGATTACGGGGAGTACCGGGAGGGAGCAGTGCCTTATCGTAGTGGGCTGGATGAAACTCTGTGCTCCCAGAGTCAAAGAGGCAGATTGTCTCATGCCCGTTGATTATCACCATCATCGTAGTGGTCGCGAGGTTGCGGGGCCAAGACTGATCCAGGGTGATGGAGGCAAGCTGCGGAAGATGTTGAGTGGTCCAGGGCTGATCAGCGGTGGTGGAGGTATCAGTAAGCAGCGAACGGCCAGACGAGCAGGGGTCCTGAGATGCGGTCCATGGGGCGCTCATGGCAGGTGGTGGAGAATATGGCGGCACCCGTGGATCGCACGTGGGGAGTGTAGTAATGCCGGGCCTGGAAACAGCGGCGACCGACCGTGCCTGGCAAATGGAAACAAAGTGTCTCTTCTTCTCACACCCATTGCAGATAGCGCTCCGCGCTGGGCAGCGCTGCCTGGGGTGTTTGCCCTGTCCACAAAAATAACACTTGGGCCCCCCGGAGTTGGCTGGCTCCTGCGCGGCGCAGGCTTGTGGTGAGGTCGAGTCGGCAGCTTGTGGGGCCCACGATGCCCACGAGGGTGCCGCGCGGTCGGGGGTGTAGAACTCCAGATTACGTGAGGCTACTTCTAGTGAATTCGCAAGCTGCCTAGTCTCTGCAAGATCAAGCGTACCCCCTTCCAATAGTTGCTGGTGAGCTTACGTAGACTTCATACCCGTGACATAAGCGTCTCTGATTAATAGATTGGTGTGTTGGACTGCTAAAACTGCCAGTCAGTCACAGTTCCGACCGAGAACCTGTAGAGCCCGCAAGAAATCATCCAGAGTCTCCCCCAGGAGCTGCCGTCTCATGGCGTACTCTTGATTCACCGGCTTAACGTAATGTCCCTTTAGTAGTGTCATCGCTTCTGTGTAGGTAGGCGCATCCCGGATGAGGGGAAAAATTTCAGGGCTCACCCATGAGTAGAGGACTTGGAGCTTCTGTGGGTCTGAGAGTTCTTCAGTGGCTGCTCTGAGGTAGCCTTCGAAGCAGTCTAGCCAGTGGTCGAAGGTGGACTTGGCGTTGGCTGCATGAGGGTTCAGCTGCAGGCGATAAGTCTTGATTAGGAAATCCATCTTTTAAAATCTTGTGCAATAAATTGATGTACTGTCAATTACCACGAGACGAGAATGGTGAAACCATCGAGGTTTTATTGTACAAGATGTTGTGCCTCCCGTAGCTGGAACCAGAATGGGAGCAGCGCAGGGGAGCACACACTTTTATACACTGCCTGCTGGGAGGAGCTAGAAGGCAGGAATTTACCGTAGTACTTGTAATACACGGGCAGTGCCGTAATACATACAATATATCACGAGTGGTGTTTACCACATTCAGCTTATTGAGGTCACCCCCAGTGTATTATTATTGTGGGCCCACCCTTTTTAATTCCGCAGGTTCACGGCCGACTTTTCTACTGGGGTTGGGGGAACGAGGGAAGGGTCATGCAATATTGCAAACCACCCCATTGTTACACCTGGTTCTTCCTGCCAAAATGCATCAATCATAATTCTCTGTATAAAATATCATCTGCTAAACTCTGCCGTTTTAAAAATCTGCCAATGTCCTCCTGAAGTCAGCTACTTTTCTTTTCACTGGTTGGCGAGATTTATTTCATCTGCGTCTTTGAAAGCATGGCCTCGCTTTGAAGATTTTCTTTGAAATGCATCAATCTTTGAAAATTTTATTTCAAAACTTTGAAGAAAGAAGTAGATCAAATATTGACAGCCATAAGCCCATTGTGAGAATTGATCATGTTTTTTGTGAAGAAAATCTTCCTGCAGTCAGTCGGAAGTTTGCCCTTCAGCAGCCTGAACTCGTTTCCCCTTGTCCTACTATCAATAAATACTCTGGGTTTGCATTCTCCAAACCTTTACATGTCTTGTATATTTCAATCAGGTTCTTCCTCTGTCACCTTCTTTCAAGATTAAAGTGTGAAATTTCTGCAGTCTTCTCTTGTAGCTCAATCCTGTGGTGTTGGAGTTCAGCCTGAGGACTCTTCTTGTATTACCTCGAGGGCTTGAATGTTCCTCTTGTGCCTTGGTGACCAAAACTGAATACAGGTCTCAAGGTGTCATCTGTACATGGAATTATACAGCCTCAGCATCACTCCTCTGACTTTTATTCTGGTGATGTAGCATATATCTCAGTATTTTATTTACTTTGTTGCCTGCTGTATCCGAATAACTCGACATGTTGAGTGCCAGATCTGTCAAAAAAACCAGCGCTCCATCAAGTTCACTTAGTTATTAGTACTGTAGAGTTCTTGGGAGGGATTCTCCCAACGGGTGGCTAAGTGCCGACGCTGGAGTGTTTTACTCCGCCAGAGGCGCCCATTCCGGGACTCCATTCTGCGGCCCACAGGGGGCTAGGATGGCGCTTGAGCGGCTTTCGCCGCCCCAACTGCCGATCCCGGCCTGAACCCGGCGCCGTGGGGTCCGCACATGCGCAGTTGAGCCAGCGCCAACTAGCGCATGCGCTGTGGCCTTCTTCCCCACGGCGGCTTTGCAGCCAAATGGCGCAGGACGACAGGAGCCAGCGCGAAGGAAAGGAGGCCGGGGGCAGAGAGGCCAGCCCGCCGATTGGTTGGCCCCGATCGCAGGCCAGGCCAGGCCACTACGGATGCCCCCCATCGGGGTTGGACCCCCCCCCCCCCCCCTCCACCACGCCTGGACCCTTCAATGCCGAGGTCCCACAGGCTCAGAGGATATTAGAATGGCGCCGATGGGACTCGGCTTTTTGTTCACGGCTGCTCGGTCCATCCGGCCCGGATAATCGGTGTGCTGGCCCGTGACGGCGCGGGCCAGAGAGTCATCGCATACCCCGACCGGCACTGCGCCGACCACGCCGGCGCCAATGGCGCCAATTCTCCACATTGCAGAGAATTCCGTCCCGGCGTCGGGGTGGCATGACGCGATTTGTGCCGTGCTTTGCCGATTCTCCAACACGGCGGGGGGTCAGAGAATTCCGCCCCTCATTTTTTCTACGTTTTGCAAACATGCTGGCTCGACATCTCGGCCAGCCAATTTTGTGAAGACCCCAGTCGACAAATTGTATTTCTAGTAAAATGTAGGAATAGGGGGATAAAGGTGGGGGGTGATGGATGCATTCTCCGCTACCCGATCCGGAGGAGAATCGATCGGTGCCCGCTCCGATGCTGTGGTTTTCCCATTGGTCAGAGCACTGAGTCGCCGCTCAGGAGAATCATGCCTTTAGTCATTTTTGGGAAAATTCCGCCCTTCTGATGCTCCAACACTTTTCTCCACACTGAGTCTCACACTCTCTCTCTTACCCTCATGCCTAGAACTCTAATCGCCTGCTGGCTTCCTCAACTGTTTCCAGTACTGATACTCTGAGAGTCCTGTGAATTCTCAATGTTGCAAACTTCAACCTAAACAGAATGGGAATATCTCTGTAAAGTTTGGTGGGATTCTCCGCCAGCATGATTCTCCGTTGTACCGGTGTCTGGAGGTTTCCCGACGGGACTGCCCCACAATGGGAAACCCCGGGCTGGATTCTCCGCCCCGCCGCGCCACATTTCTGCCTCGACCCACCGGTGGGATTCTCCAGTACGCCAGTCAGTCCATGGGGTTTCCCATTGTGGGACAGCCCCACGCCGTCGGGAAACCCGCGGGCGCCGTCATAACAGAGAATCACGCCCCAGATTGACCGGCCGGCGTAAAGGAGAATCCTGCTGGCAGACCGGGTTGGAAATGTGGCGGGGCGGATAATCCAGCCCAAGGTGTTTTAACATGGAAGTTGAACTTTGAAATCTGAGGCATCTTATCAAGATGTCCTGAGCAAATCTGAATTTTTAACAGTTTTTAATAATAGTGCCTCATCTGATGCCAGTTTGGATTTCTTCTGGAAATGATTACCTGGGAAATGTTTTACTTTGTTGATTAGATGCCAGTGTTGTAGCTGCAGTGAAACAGCTTAGCTAGAAGCATTGTTAGTCCTGGAGTACAAGGCCTCATTCAGCACTGCTGTCAGCATGTTGTCAGCCTTTGCAGTATGCTGCATGTTTAGATATTTCATGATATCTTGTGCCGTGAATTGAAATTGGCTGAAGACTGGCTGCCGTAATGCTGGGGGCCTCCAGAGGAGGCCGAGGTGGGTCATCCACTCAATAGTTCTGACTGAAGGTGGTTTCAGCCTTGTCTTTTGCACTGAATAGCTGAGCTCCCTCATCACTGATGATGGCAATGATTATGGCGCTTCCTCCTTGGCTTAGTTGCTTAATTGTCCAACACTTTTCATGATTGGATGTGGCATAACTGCAGACCTTTCATCTGATTCACTGTTTGTTAATTGCTTTGCTCTGTCTAGCTCCAGCTGTTTAGCCTGTATGTAGCCCTGCATTGTAGCTTCACCAGCATGGCACCTCATTTACAGGTTCACCTAATGGCATTGTCTTGCACATTCCTCATTGAACCAGGATTATAGTTTCCTGGCTCGCTTTTTGCCAGGTTCAGATTGTGGTGGAATCCAGTTTTATAGCTAATGATGGCCACATACTGCACTTCATAGATACTAAGCTTTTATTGAAAGATCCGTTCTAAATCTATTTCCTCTGACAGGGAAATGATCAACGAGAGGACATGATTTTAATGTTAGACCGAGGTTATTGAACAGTTGAATCAGGAAGAACCTTTACGCGCAAAAGGCACTTAGAACTCACATTCCCAAATCTGAGACAATTAAAGCATTTATGACTGAAATTGATGGACTTTAGTAGTTACTGATATCAAGGGATATGGAGCAAAAGCAGGAAATTGGAGTTGAGATGTAGGTCAGCCGTGAGCTAATAGAGTGGTGGGCAGGCTTGAGGGTTTGAATACCCTAAACTTGTTCCCAAAGTTCCTGTCTTACAGACTGACTCAGAGGCTGGCTGTAATTTGCAATCGACAATAAAATAAACAGCATTACTCCGAAATCCAGGCAGTTTCTTTTCAATAGTGACCTGACGGAAGCGAGGAAGGCACAATATGGCAAGTCCCTTGTTTTAAAAAGTAAAAGAACAGCTATCTACTCATGTCTATCTAAAAGCTTTGAGATTTCCTGCCATTCCAAACCTACTCGGTTCACTCTTGCCACAATCTCATTGGACTCCTCCGCTGGCTCTAATTTGTTATACTGCTTGTCTGACATCTAATATATGGGCCGGGATTCTCCGAAATCCCGCCAAAGTGTTGACGCCGGCGTAAACACCGGAGTGGTGAACACCGGCGTCAATGGGCCTGCTGGCCCAGCGATTCAGCAGTCCTCAGGGGCCCAGCACGGAGCTGGACTGCTGCACGCTGGTCCGGCGCCAAAAGGCGGCCCTGCACGGCCGGCGCGGGTCCAATCATTCGCACGACGGCTGTCTCCGCATGGAAGATCCATTTCCCTTTGTGTCCTCTCAAAATATATTGTGCCGGGTCTCACGCTCAAGCTTGCCAGCTGGTCTAAATCTTCCACACTCTATACAAATCCAACAGCAAAACAAGAATCTCTATTAATTACGGCAGCTTTCACAATTTCACAATGTCCTAAACGTTTGTCAGCCAATGAAGTACTTGTGAAGTGTTGTTTCTGTTGTAATTTAAGGAAATGTGATAATCAATTTGCACATAGCATTGACCCACAAGCAGCACTGATTCTTTTTCTAATAATGTTGGATGAGGGATAAATATTGACTGGGGTACTGAGAAACTCTTTTGTTCTTGCCATGGGATCTTTTGTAGCCATTGCATTTTGATGAATCTAAAATTACCAAATTGACCCAATCTTCCTCCAACCTCTGATTTCAATGGTGACCGACCCTCTATCAGTGGCTGGGTCAATTCATAAAATATTTTAAGGAGGCTGTATGCTTCCATTTAAATATAACTTTTAATTTTAGCACCTGAAAATCAGGTTTCACAGGCCTTGGGGAGCTGAAGGGAAGTACGAAGAGCAGATCCATCAGCAAAAGTGTTTTTACAGCACTTGGTGTGGCCCAGGTGTAGCCAAAGCGTTCCATCCAAACAATAAGCAAACCCTCTTCGATTTGTCTGACCTCCCTTCCAAACTATCCAACTCAACCCCCGTGATCCGTTCCTCTAGCTCCCTGGACGGACTCCTTCCTGATGACTGACCCCTGACTGCTGACCAAACCCCTCCCAATCACTTATCATCGCTTGCTGACCAAACCCTGGCTGCAGACTGGAGCTGCGAACCTCCCTGCCTGATAGCCAAGCAAGCCCACAAACTGCCTGTCAGAAGGTAGTAAACATAGCGGGCTGGATTCTCCGATTCTGGGGTTCGGTCCCCAGGCTGGCACGGGAATGGTGGCGTTTCACGCCAGAAACAATGTGGCAAAATGGCCACTGGTTTGCCTTTTTGCTGGGGGTTAGCATGCCGGCATCATAAAGCACCCGGCTCTAGCTGCCAATACACCCTGGAGAATTGGCGGGTCCGTGGCCGCATATGCGTATGGCGGCGGCCGCTCGCAAACATGGCCCGCAAAATATTCCCTCCTTCCGCCGGCTTACACGCCCCAGACCACCGCACCCTCCACAGTGCCCCTGAATAAAGTCCCCCCTGCCTATGTCTTCCATCAATGTGTCTCCTTTGCAATCATTTCTCTTCATTCTCATTAATCTAAGCATAGCCAGACAAGTTCCTATTCGCACACCTGTATATTTGAACCCCTCAAAGACCCATTCTTTTTGTTCACCTCTTCTTCATTTGCTTGTTACCCCACACTGACATCATTCAAAGACTTGAGACTGGATTTTAACAGGTGAGTTGATTTTCTGTCACCGGGCTCATTTGTGGGTCATGTGTTTGCACGGGACTTTCTCGACGATGTTCTAATATGCAGCCAATTAGCATTTGGCTGATTGGGGAGCCGGCCAATGACGGATGCCTGTAGTGACGAGTGCTGACACATATAAAGGTGGGTCTGCAGCCAGGTTGCACACATAAAGGAGGGGGACAAACAGATTTGAGTCTGTGGAGGAATGGTTGGCTTCATAGTTTCAATAGAGGTGCTCCTGCAACCAGCTAGGAAACTGAGAGACATTCTCTTCCAAGTGCCCACAAGGAGAAGACTAGCTAATCTAATGAAGAAGGCATAGCTAGTGGGCACATGAACATGGGTGAGGGTGTGGAAACAATTCAATGATCTTTTGAGATCTGGCAAGGTGAGCAGCATGCATGGTGAAAAGGTGGGAGTATTTCAGCATTAGCCCTATCTTACATGGTGCCCATGGGATGTGGGGCAATGTGGATGACCCATGTATAGGGAATGACCAAGGACCACCATGTGCAGTGAGCTGTGGAGTTGTCATGGTCAGTCAGAGGTGCACATTGCAGTGCCAAGGGTGAAAAGTCACTTGCTGCTGGCCTGTGTTGGTTAAAAATACTGGTGGGTCCCCCATGAGACTAAGCTGACACTGTGTTTCTGTTGCTGCTGGTGCAGCACGCCCAATGCTAGGGAGCAGAGATGCACGGGAGGTAGTGCACCTTCGTCGCATTGCTATAGTCACACTGACAGAGGAGGTCGCATTGGAGATTGAATGCTTTGCAGCAGGACAGACTATTGCAGAGTGAGAAAAACAATGGGCGCAGGCACTAAACCGCATGACTCAGCACTGGTTCCTCTGTGGTCCTTACTGACCACAGGAAACTCCAGATCAAGGACGGCTAATTATGTATATGGACGCTCTGAACAGAACTGTTGTCAACAGCATTCCTGCAGAGTGGGTAGTAGATGAGACGTCGCCGAAGACAGTTGAACCACATGAGACATCAGAGAGGCAGCTGCTACCTGAGGAGACAGAATCACATCAGCCGAGCACACCTTATACCAGCACAGTACTCTCAAGTTGGTGGGCATTGATGGGGTATAGAACAGGTAGCACCAGCTGGTGAGCACAGCAGAGGCATGCAAGTGGAGTTGATAGAGGCAATGACAGCTCCAGTCAGTCATTACTGGAGGATTGAGAAAAGGCCAAACAATGATTAGCTTCCCACAGAGGCCAAGCCTTGGGAATCAATGCATCAAATGACTGGCTTTTTTCTCCCATTTGCGTATGATGGAGGAGCCCATCAAAGCCACAAGTGGTATTATGTTTCCGATGTATTAGTGCACAGCATCCTCCACTCTGAAAGTGGCAACCTTCACGGAGAGGCATTCACAGCAGACCACTGAGTTTACACAGGACGTGTGCGCTGGCCTTGACAGTGTGACCACATTTTTGTGCAGTGTTGAGCACTGTATTGGTGAGATGGTTCAGAGATGTTTGAACCCTTCCCGGGTGATGTCTCACTCCAGAAAGCTCAGATGATTTCTCCCTGCATAATAGCACCCATCTTTGCCCCAGGCTCAACCCTCTGGCTCCTGCGACCTTGCCTGCAAGACAATCCAAATGTTTTCTGCTCCTATTCAAACCTGTACCAAATCTGGCTCACATATTACTTTGGTGCTCGTTGACTTACATTGACTCCCGGTTCCCCAATTCCTCCAATTGAAACTTCTCATCCTTGTATTCAAATTGTTTCATGGCCTCGTTATCACAATTGAGTCCAGCCCTAAGGCCTTCTGAAACCCCTGCAGTCATCCAACTTGACTTCTTAAAGAACCAAAGAATTCCTACAGTGCAGTAGGAGGCCAGTCGTCCCATCAGGTCTGTACTGTGATCTATTTAGATTTTCAGAAGTCCTTTGACAAGGTACGGTATAGGAGGCTCTGAAATAAATTAAGTGCCCACGGTGTTAAGGGTAAGATCCTGGCATGGATAGAGGATTGGCTGACTGGCAGAAGGCAGAGAATGGCAATAAAGGTGTCTTCTTCAGGATGGTAGCTGGTGACTAGTGGTGTGCCTCAAGGGTCGGTGTTTGGACCACAATTTTTCACAATATACATAAATGATCTGGAAGAAGGAACTGAGGACGCTGTTGCTAGGTTCGCAGATCAAATGCAGAGGGGACAGGCACTTTTGAGGAAGCAGGAAGCTGAAGAAAGACAAGGACAGGCTAGGAGAGTGGGCTAGAATACAAAAGCAGGGATGTACTTCTGAGGCTGTATAAGACTCTGGTCAGATCCCATTTGGAGTATTGTGAGCAGCTTTGGGTCCCAAATTTAAGGAAGGATGCATTGGCCATGGAAAGGGCCCAGAAGAGGTTCACAAGAATGATCCTTGGAATGAAGATCTTGTCTTATGAGGAGCGGTTGAGGACTCTGGGCCTGTACTTGTTGGAGTTTAGAAGGATGAGGGGAATCTTATTGAAACTTACAGGATACAGTGAGGCCTGGATAGAGTGGACGTGGAGAGGTTGTTACCACTAGTAGGAAAAACTAGAACCGGAGGGGACAGCCTCAGGTTGAAGGGACGATCCTTTAAAACAGAAATGAGGAGGAATTTCTTCAGCCAGAGAGTGGTGAATCTGTGGAACTCTTTGCCGCAAATGACTGTGGAGGCCAAATCACTGAGTGTCTTCAAGATAGAGATAGATAGATTCTTGATTAATAAGGGAATCAGGGGTTTCAGTAGAAGGCAGAAGAATGGGGATGAGAAACATATCAGCCATGATTGAATGGCGGAGCAGACTCGATGTGTCGAGTGGCCTAATTCTGCTCCTATGTCTTATGGTCTTGTGGACCCTCTGAAAGACCACCCGACTGAGGCCCACTTCCCCTCCCTATCCCTGTAACCTCACCTAACCTGCACATCTTTGGGCACTAAGGGGCAATTTAGCATGGCCAATCCACTTGACCTGCACATTTTTGGACTGTGGGAGGAAACTGGAGCATCCGGAGGGAACCTGCATGGACATGGGGAGAAAGTGCAACCTCCTCACAGACATATTCCCTACTCACTTCAATCCATCAATGAAGGCTGTACTTTCAGCCGGCTAGACCCTGAACTCCAGAAATCCCCCCCTTCACCTCCCTACTCTCCATTTCTCTTGTCATTTAAATCTTTTTTAAAAAGCTACCTCATTAACTAAGATTCTAGTCAACCCTCCTGATAGCTGCTTTGGTGTCAAGATTTGGCAGATTATGCTTTGATGATGTGCTTTACGAGGTTTTCCTTTGCTAAAGGCACGTTTTAATGGCAACTTGTTTACTTGTGCATTTGAACAGTGTTTAATGTGTCAATTGCTCTTACATATTGGGCTTTTGTGTATTTATTTGGGTTTTGACTGTGTTTGGTATGTTTATTGTATTCGGCCTTGCTTGTTTCTCTTTTGGATCTGTTTTAATATATTTCGAAGGTTTGTTATTAGATCTTCACTTAAATTTATGGGTATATTTTGTTCAGTTTTGCTGGCGGACTTGCAATGTCCCTGGGAATAGGATTTTATGCAAAAGATTCTTCTTGGATTAGTATTCAGTGCTGAGATATTCTTACAGTATTGTCTTGCTGCAAGTAGGTTGTCAGAGATACTGTAACTTACACCCAATACTTTGGGGACCAGTCAATGACAAACGGGATAATAAACGAGTGAGCTGCACGGCAGATGTTTCACCAAATATAGCATTTGTTTCAGTGTCATGTTCTTTCTTGATTCAGATGAGTTTCTGCTCCTCGCACATTAATCCAGTTCGACTTCAGTTGTTTTGTGGTATGGTGTCTATTATTTGCATTGTACAGATTTCTTTCCCTCAGTTTAGATACCTTTCCCTTTAACATCAATGCAGGAGAGAAATGATTTTAAAAAAAATAACCAGGCCAAATGGTTTATTCCCAGGTGATGTTTCAAAGATTTGGCCTGAGTAAAATCCAATCTCCTTCTCCGCTCGATAAAGAGTAGCCACACCCCGACAGCGATCGAGATGCTTATCCTTGCATGAAGCTGACAGCATAAAAGGCCGATCATTCCTGCACCAGCATAGAAAAGTGACAGTGGAACTGAAGCTGCACGATAGCCTGTGCTGCACTTGAAAGCATCAGAGACTAAGTGCCTTTTTCATTTGAACTTTCCATCATCAGATATAAATGCATGCTGTCAGCTGGATTAAGGCTGCCTGGCTCTGACAGAAGGCATTTTTTCCCCCCCAGATGGCCATTATCAAGACAAATAATAAAATAGAATGTGTGCACTCGGGGGGTGAGGGGGTGGGTGGGGAGACCTCTGGCATTCAATGTAAAGTAAATGTTAGAGCATGTTACATTCTGGGAGGCTATGGCAGTGACTGTAATTCCAGTCTTGAGCTATTTTATACCTGCAAGATTGAAAGAAGTGCTCTTCTGATTTGCCATCAGCAAGGATAGAGATATAGCCAGGAAAAGTTTGCGAGTCACTGTTAAGATTTCAATGAGAAGCCAAGAAAAATAGGTTTTTATTTTTAAATGTCATTTGAATCCAGAGTATGGTCAGAAATAGCCTCCCATGTATTTCATGATCGAAGAATTCATGAATACTGGGAACTGTCTTGAGATGCACAGCATTGGATTGGATTGGATTTGCATATTGTCACGTGTACCGAGGTACAGTGAAAAGTATTTTTCTGTGAGCAGCTCAACAGATCATTAAGTGCATGGGAAGAAAAGGGAATAAAAGAAAATACATAATAGGGCAACACAAGGTACACAATGTAACTACATAAGCACCGGCATCGGATGAAGCACACAGGGATGTAGTGTTAATGAGGTCAGTCCATAACAGGGTCATTTGGGAGTCTGGTAACAGGGGGGAAGAAGCTGTTTTTGTGTCTGTTCGTGTGTGTTCTCAGACTTCTGTCTCTCCTGCCCGATGGAAGAAGTTGGAAGAGTGAGTAAACCGGGTGGGAGGGGTCTTTGATTATGCTGCCCGCTTTTGTTGATGGAGTCAATGGATGGGAGGTAAGTTTGTGTGATGGACTGGGCTGTGTTCACAACTCTCTGAAGTTTCTTGCGATCCTGGGCCAAGCAGTTGCCATACCAGGCTGTGATGCAGACAAACAGGATACTTTCTATGGTGCATCTGTAAAAGTTGGTAAGAGTTAATGGGGACATGCCAAATTTCCTTCATTTCCTGAGGAAGTATAAGCTGTTGGCAAGATTG
Organism: Scyliorhinus canicula; assembly: GCF_902713615.1. NCBI lineage: Eukaryota > Metazoa > Chordata > Chondrichthyes > Carcharhiniformes > Scyliorhinidae > Scyliorhinus > Scyliorhinus canicula. Next base: position 36,028,067 of record NC_052155.1, read on the forward strand.
CATTCCGTATTCAACATCTCACCATCGCTGGCTTGCTTGCTGTCTGATTCACCAGACTTGCCCCTCAGCTCTCACTGCTAACTGGAGGGAGATGGTTTAAAATGCTCCCTCAGCACTCACTCAGTCAACACACAAGCATGGCCTGGTCCTCGCTGTAGCGATGCCGACCTGGCAAGGATTCTCCCTCCTCCCCCCAACAAATCACTGGCTGATACCTCGCACCCTCCTACATTTGATCTTTGTGCTGTTCCTCAGCACCCCAGCACCCACCAGCACAACCATGTCGTGCCCAGGTGTGGTGCCCACACATACCGCCTGCTATGGACCCTACCAACTCATCAAGCATGGGGCTCACAATGCCCTCTCTTTGTCCCCGCAGGAGAGGATAGCCCATAATAACCGGGAAGGGCCAAGGAGGCTGAGGGTGGGATGGGGGGGGTAGTGCCAGAAACTTATGTCCTCGCCCCTATGAGGAACGGGCCCTGGAAATCGCGGGGTTGACAGAGGAGAAAGCAGTCACCGACAGAGAGGTTGGCCTGCACCACAGAGGTTAGGATCCACTGTCCCTTCACTCAGATGACCTGTTTCTTATTAAAAAAAATATTCTTCCAATTAAGGGCAATTTAGCGCGGACTATCCACTAACCCTGCACATTTTTGGGTTTTAGGTGTGAGACCTATGCAAACACGGGGAGAGTATGCAAACATCACACGGTGCTGGGGCCGGGATCGAACCGGGTCCTCAGCATCGTGAAGCAGCAGTGCTAACCAGTGCACCACCATGCCACCTCCAGATGATCTGTCTGAAGGGAGTTATTCATGTCAAAAAAAATGATCCTTCCCTTTCGCTGACCATATGCCCATTGTCTCCCAAGACCTCCATTTGATAATGCCATGCCATCTGGAGTGGTCCGCCTCCCCTGCCACCCAAGAGACCACATTGCAGGAGAGCTCCGAGGAGACCACCATCGAGGCGTTGCAGTTATCACCCCCACCTTCCAGAGACACACATTAGTGCACAAGCTTTTGGGGCACAATCTGGTGAGCACCACTCTAGCTGACGCACATCAGGTGGAGGCAGGATATCTCGGGGAGATAGCCGTTGGAGGTCCGTTGTATCGCAGGACACAGCTGGGTGCCATTCGGATGTTGAGACTCTGGAAAAGGTTCTCCCAGAGCTGATGCAGATGATAGAACATAGCCATGACAGTCAGGAAGGAATGTCAGTGACATTGCAGCAACTGCATAGCCGATTGGAGGAGTCCCAAAGGTTTCAGGCATAGGTGATGATGCCAACAATGCGTGGCACCAAGGCCAACACTGCTGGGGTGAAAAGACATCTGCATCTTGAGTGGTGGTGTTCAAGGCATGGCTCAGTCTGTGAAGACCATGGGTAAAGGCCTCGACATCATGTCCACGTCACTGAGATATGTGCCCCAGACACAGGTGGACATTGCCGAGGCATCCCAGAGCCTGGCCCAGTTGCTGAGTACCATTACTATGGATGACAACACCATGGTGCAAACAATGGGGAGCCGCTGGGAATGGCAGAACCAGATGACTCAGAGGCCTCAGGAACTCACTCCAGCTGCCACGCTATCGCATGGAGTCCCCCGGTTCCTACGGGCATTGTCAGGGAGGGGGAACCCAGGAACTGCCACCAAGGAGACGACAGCAGTCTCCAGTTCTTCTGAATTCCCCCTCCTGGTATTGGCATATCTCAAGGGCAGAGGCAATGCCCATGACACAGGTAAGCCAGCCGGGGCCCTCTAGAGGGCATCCACCGAGGGCATCAAAGGCCATGGGACACCTCTGATGTGTATCCTGGGGACCCACCTAGAGGTAGCACCAGACCATGAAAGATCAAGAAGAGTGAAGAGCACAGAGTGGGCACTGGGGGATTCACTATCTGTAGCTGGGGTTATGGAAATGTAAAATATTCACTATAAACATATAACACCTGATACATGTGAAGCCTCTGTCGCATAAATCTTCACAGCGGGCCTGCCTGCACCACATTCCCTGTTGCCCTTTGCTCCCCACGACCCCCAGGCACAGTGGTCCTTGATCAGCAGCTCCCGATGCAGACCCTATTGAGAGGATGGGTGTGAGCACTGTCAACAGAAAGACATGAGTCAGACTTTTGTAGAAAGAGAGGAGCACCAGAGCTCAGCTCACAGTGGGTTATCATCCCTCCTGCCTTGTATAGTGACTGACTGATAGTGCCGGCACAGGCCCATCACCCTGGAGTGATGTTACACAGACCCTTGGAGGGTGAAATTCTGTGGTTGGGGAGGGCATGGTGTGAAGGGGGCAGGGAATGGAAGAACTGGGAGGAGGGGGAGAAATGGGGAGGGGGGTATTGGGGTGGAGAGAGAGGAGTGAGGTAAATGGCGGTGGGCGCAGGGTGGGGTGTTGAGCTGACGGTCACAGACTCATCCCTCCTCGAGCCCTGGACTGAACCGATGGCATAAAGGTTGAGGGCTGTGGTGACCTTCACGGCATCCACCGAGGGCATCAAAGGCCATGGGATGCCTCTGATGTATATCCTGGGGACCCACAGACTGAGCCATGCCTTGAACACCACCACTCAAGATGCGGATGTCGTGCTCCAGGCTTTTCACCCTCGCCGTGCGGGTTTTCTCCTCCTCCACGGGGTGACAAGCCCACGACGACATGGCACAGGTGCTCCTGAGATGGTGTCTTCTGCGGCACATGCCATCCATCAACTTATCTAGCTTTGATTGTTTGAGCAACATCTCTTAATAAACTTCTCATTACGTTTGAAAGAATTAAGAGTGTGAGGCCACACAGGAATATAACACTCTGGTTGTCTTTTCAACTTTTATTTTCCGAATCCAATCACAAGTAAACATTTGGGAGGGGCGTGTAAGCAATCTGGAGGTGGGGAGGTGTGCCTGGGAGAGGGAGCAAAACAGGATAGAGGGGAAGTGACCAGGAAAGATGGGGGGTGGGGGGGGAGCGTTTAGGAGTGTTGGAATACAGCAACCAGGGGAGAGAAAAGGCAGCAGTTAAAAGGGAAAAGGGTGGAAATCAGAAATCGAGCAATCATGGTCTGCCAGCAGCCAATGGGAGAAAGACTCCTGGACTGCCCAATTTCATAGTCATGTAAACATTTTTTGCAAAATATACCATGGGCGGGATCTCCGGTCTGCCAGTCGGGTTTTTCTGGGCGGCGCGTCCTTGCTGGCAGCTGTATTCTCCATTCCCGTCACCTTCCAATGGGAATTCCCATTATGGCCACTGAAGTGTTGGGCACTGTGGACTTGTGAAGCAGATATATGCCACCAACACTGAAGAAGGTTCAACACTATTTTATTAACTCTTATAAAATAATAGACATACTATAACTGTGGGTTTACACGATGCTAGTTTAGCTAGAGACCTGTGCCCGTCCGAACCAGTTGAATCTCTCAGCATGTGGTGTGAGTCTGTACTAAACTTGATGAGCTCTTGTGCTTCTGAGAGGCAGCATCCAGAATGAGCGGGAAAAGTCATGCCCTCTGCCTTTATAGTGCGTGTGTTCTAACTGGTGATTGGCTGAGGTGTTTGTGCATGTTGATTGGTCCCTGTGTATGTCCATCAGTATGTGTCGGCACTATGACGTACTGGTGTATATTATGACAGCCACCACCGGGAAACCCATGGGCGTGGGTGTGCTGCAAGCGCAACGGTGAATCCTGCTGGTGGAGAATCTTGCTGCACATCTTCCTATTGATGGTCTGCATTGGTTCCTTTAAGGACCATTGTTAAGACTGCATATAGATCTGTTGTTTTTGCAAAACAGGTTTCAACAGGTATGAGGCCTTGCTATTTGCATGCGCAAAGGATCAAGGTGCACTTCCAGCCTGGACTGCACCCTTCTTTGGATTTCTATACATATCAGGAGGCCGGTTTACATCTGGCTCAGAAACATTGCCTATGGGTATTTTTCTGACAATTTTACACCTCTAAAAAGTACAAACCATCATCAAATTTTGAGGCCTTGTTCTCAAAGTCGTTCCTGCTGTAAAGCAGATCTAATTAAACCTGTCCAAAGAGAATTTAGATGAGACACTCAGCATGTTTGACATTTATAAATATTTCATCAACCCGACGCCTTCATTATCAGTGAGCCTCTGTTTCCATTAGACCATAAGTCATAGGAGCAGTATTAGGCCACTCGGCCCATCAAGTCTGCTCCGCCATTCAATCATGGCTGATATTTTTCTCATCCTCATTCTCCTGCCTTCTTCCCATAACCCCTGATCCCCTTATTGATCAAAAACCTATCTATCTCTGTCTTAAAGACACTCAGTGATTTGGCCTCCACAGCCTTCTGCGGCAAAGAGTTCTACAGATTCACCACCCTCTGGCTGAAGAAATTCCTCCTCATCTCTGTTTTAAAGGATCGTCCCTTTAGTCTGAGTTTGTGTCCTCTGGTTCTAGTTTTACCAACAAGTGGAAATATCCTCTCCACATCCACTCTATCCAGGCCTCACAGTATCCATTAAGTTTCAATAAGATCCCCCCTTTAGATTCTTTTAAACTCCAACGAGTCCAGACCAGGAACAGAGTGGGTGTGTCCGAGGTGCTGAGGATTTCTGACACCTCCCCTCCGGGAGTCACCGGCATGGACCCCATCACCTCCTCCTCCCTCTGTGTGCCTGATGACCCCTGGGCTATATGGTGATATGCCTGTGAATAATATTACATGCACTCAGCAGTGCGACCGCCTACCAGATGGTGGCATCAGACATCAGTCATGCGACATCCAGCTATTGGCAGAAGGTTGTGGGGCGTATACCAGGACAGTTGCACATAAGGGTAGATCCAGGAGAGTTGAGGAGACTCAGTCAGTAATTTGGTCTGTATAGCATTCTGACTGTTACTTTACCACGTGTACTTCAATAAATCATCATTCTAGTTAAGTCACCAGCAGTTCGGTAGATTAATTGCAGAGACAAGATCACGGAACACAACATGGTAACATGAGTGTTGAAGATTTGATAGTAATAACAGAAAAAGCGCTGTTAAATCTGCTGAAGAACAAAGAAAAAGAATGCATTTTTCGACCGACCTGGTAAACTGCGACCATTGGTGATTCAACGCAGTAAAGACATTGAAGTTCGAGATGGAGAATTTAAAGGCATCCCTCTAGCTTCAAGTACCGGGAACGTAGCCGAAAATTGGTGCGTGTTCAAACAGCAGTTTAAACTCTATGTCTCAGCCCTTGGCCTGCAGTCACAGCCTGATGAAAGGCGAATTACGTTGGTGCTCATGGTGGAGGGTCCACAAGCACTTGAAATATATAATATATTTGCTTTTGATAATGGAGAGGAGAGCAAGAGATATGATGAAGTCATTGGATACTTTGATCGGCATTGCTCTCCGAACAAAAATGAAACATTTGAAAGATACATTTTTCATATGCATATCCAGAAACCTGGCGAATCTTTTGACAGTTTTGGCATTGAATTGAGGCTGAAGTCCCAGTCCTGCAATTTCAGTAATCTGGAATTGTCAATGATCCGTGACCAAATAGTATTTGGTATATCAAATGACAAGCTCCGTGAGAGGTTGCTGCGGGAAGAAGATTTCATATTGGGACAAGCAATTAAGATTTGTCATGCTTGTAAGATGGCTACACAGCAAATCAGTACACTCGGCTCAAAACATTTTGGTGCCAACATGGAGGAAGATGCCAGCGCCATCAGCACTGTGATGCTGGTCAATACGAAATGTGGTTTCAGTGCGCGTGGCCATTTTAAGCGGCCGATAGGAGCCGCCATCTTCTACCAGAAATGTTCCAACCGACATGGCCCACGGCAATGTCCAGCCTTTGGAAAAGTATGTTCCAGGTGCGGCCGTGTTAGTCATTTTGTGAAACGATGTTTTTTGCGTCCTACAGTGGATCAAATCAGATCAGTCAACCCGGTTGATGAGATGCCTCCGAATGAACAGTTTTTCATCGATCTAATTGCAACCAAGGACCAGAGGAGTCCACCCCGAAAGATGAAAATATAATCTCAAAAAATAACAAAATTAGTAAGAACAAACCTGATGCCATCGAAACCAGATGGGAAACTTTAGCGTTCATGAATGACTCATTAGGACGCTGTGACCTTGACATGGGAACGAGGGGTCGACCTCCTCAGTCAGTGTGCTTTGCACAGGCTGAACACACAGCCAAAAGTTGTTGTTAGACCAGGACTGCTGCTACGCTATGGTCAGGAAAATATTGAGACGTTGGGTGAATGTGAGCTTGAGCTAAGTGTGCACGACACAACGTACATGCTACTGTTTTATATTGTGCACATGAAAATCAGGTCCATCATAGGAGCGGTGCATGTGAATCCCTGAACCTAGTTGGGTTCCAGATGACAGATGGCCAGCCAAACTCTACAAATCCCTTCAAGATACGATGGCACAGTCATTCGATGAGGATTCAGCAGAAATTCAGGTGGAGGACGATAAATCAGATAAAGAAGCAGAAGAGCCAAAGAGAATTCCAGACTTCTGGTTAGCAGCCTTCAAGAAGGTGTATGCATTAAGTGGCATGACACAGGAGCAGGATGAGCCCGTATTAAAGCATCTGCAAGATGTGAATGTTAAATGTTCAGAGCATGAAAAGCCGAGGAGCTTCACTCTGGAGTTTAGATTCAAGCCTAATGAGTACTTTACAAATGAGATACTTACAAAAGTATACCAGCTGCAATCGCGGCCTGACAAGCTTGAATCTTCATAAAACAAAGTCGCAGCATAAGAGTCGGAGTACTTGCAAAACAGTTACGAAAACTGTACCAAATGACTCATTCTTCAAGTTCCACAGCGTGGGATGTGAAATAAAGGTTTTACAGCAAAACCCAATGCTGGCTTTGAAATGGATCATCAGGGCCAGAGAATGTTTGTATCGTAACCTTCAGTGATGAGGAGCCATCAGTAGATGTTCCAACAAGCCAGGAAGGGGCAGCACCCAATGTTATAGTTGTGGTTTCCAATCAGGCATCAGACTACGAGGTTTTGCAACCACCAGTTGAAGGCACAGACTTGGTTATGACAACACAGTCCCTGGGAAGCATGCCTGTACGCAAAGTCCCAGCTGAAGATCCGCACACTTCTGTGCACATGGTGCAGACCAGTAGTAAGACAGGGGTTGCCAAACACAAACATAAACAGAGAAGCACTCACAAAAGAATCATTAAAGCGAAAAAGAGAAAGAGAAGGAGAGTGGGAGGGGAAGAGCCCCTCTGATGAACCAAGAGAGAAGATATCGATGTTGTGGCCGATAGGCCAGAGACAGAGGGTATACAGTGACGCAGCAGCAACAGCAAACAGAGAGGTGTAAAGAAACAAAAAAAGAAAAAGTTGGTGACGCAGGTGTGGCCAACAAGGATACATGCCTTCAGAAAGCATCGCGTCAGAAGGATATGAAGCAAGAGACCGGCACGCAAACCAGTCTCCAAAAAGGCTGGCAGAAGCCCAAGCGATCAGCAGGATGATCTTGTGAGGGAGGCACAATAAACCTATGCACAAGGGGCACACACCTAGCAGGCATATTATATCTATGGACAAATGAGTTAAATTTGTGGTACAGAATCTAAATGTGTAAAGTAAAGATACTAATCAATGTTTGCATATCGAGATGAACAATCTCCAAAGGAATGGGGATGTGGTGAAATGCCTGTGAATAATATTACATGCACTCAGCAATGTGACCTCCTACCAGCAGGTGGCGTGAGACATCAGACATGTGACATCTGGCTATCGGCAGAAGGTTGTAAGGCGTCCAACAGGAGAGTCGCACTTAGGGGTAGTTCCACGAGAGTCTAGGAGACTCAGTCAGTAATTTGGTCTGTATAGCATTCAGATTGTTACTTTACCACGTGTAATCAATAAATCATTCTAGTTAAGTCACCAGCAGTTCTGTAGAATCCTTGCAGAGACAAGATCACGGAACACAACAGGCTACTCCATGGACAGGGCTGCGAGAGGAGCTATCCCCTGAGGCTCCCCGGCCACCTGGCGCTGTCACTCCTGGTGGCCCGTTCTGGTCTCGACCAGGATCTGCATGCTCGCGGCCATGGAGCACGGGAAGTGGACCATCTCCGTCTGGAATACGTCACATCACCTAATGACTGTGCCAGTATCTTCTGGGATGTGCCACATCAGCCAGTCATTGAGCCATCTCCCTCTGGGACTGGGCCACCTACCTCTGTGTCTGCACCATGTTGGCCAGCACTTGGGAAATGCCGCAGACGTTCCCAGCCATGACCTGCTGTGACTGGGCCACACTCAGAAGTGCTGCTGCTATTTCCAGATGGCTCTGGCACATGGCTGCCTGTGAGGCAGCAGCCCTGTCCTGGGCCTCTTCTAGCGCCGGTACAGAATGTCCCAGACCTTGGACATGCTGATCCATAGCCAAAGCTCTGGCCCCAATACCTCCACCGCGGATGCCACCCATGCGTTGTTGGCCTGGGTGGCATGGTTGGCACCACCTCATGCTCCTGCATGCAATTGAACTCCTCCAACTGCATCTGCTATTGCTGGATGCTGGCTGACAACCCCTCATTTAGTCCCTGGCTCTGTGACTGCATCTCCACGATCGATGGGACTGTCCGTTCCAGAAGCCTGAAACCCATCTGCACAGTAGCTAGTCCCAGGTGTCGGCCTGCCCTCTGACCGTCCACTGCCTTGGGAGTTCCTACCTCCACCTGATGTATCACAGCAGCTGTGTGGTGCACACCAGATAGTTCCCCAGCAGCCGCTTCACTAAAGTGCCCAATTGAGGTGAGTGTCTCTGGGATGGTGGAGGGTATTGGAGACAGCTGTGATGGGAAATCTGTGTCAACATCGGACTCGAGCTCCGTGGTGTCCTAAATCTCGGGTCGAGGTCTGCTGTACGAGCTGCACGCCTCATCAGTGCTCAGCTCATGGGGGGGCTCTGGTTGTGCCACTGCCTGGGGGCGGCGGACACCTATTGGTGCCGCCCCATCACCAGCAGGTCCTGTGAGACAAAAACCATGACTCATGATTAGACCACGGGATTGGGGGTGGTGGGGGTGAGGGTGGTGTGGGGATGAGGGTGGTGTGGGGATGAGGGTGAGGGTGAGAGTGAGGGTGAGAATGGTGTGGTGGTGTGGGTGAGGGTGGTGTGTGGGTGTTGGGGGTGTGGTTGACACACGTGGCATGGGGAACTGCAACTCAGCGGGATCTCACTTCCTCGGTTGTGCCTGACCACCCTGGTGATCTCCCTTTCCTCCAGCCGCCAACCATGTCCAAGGCCATCTGCTCTGCCACGGTGAGGGGTGCATGTCTGGTGGTCCCGCTCCAGTTTTCTCCTGCCCCTGGCTGTTATGAACAGCCTTCTCCTAGGTGGGGGGGGGGAGCAGAATATTACAGTGTTAGACAGTCCGACGCATGCAGCTTAGGGGGTGAGCAGCTGGTGACCTCAGTGGCCAGGGCACCCGGTCATGGCAGCCGGTATGGGTGTCACCATGTGGTGCAAGGTGGGGGTTCGTCCATCCTCCGAGATGGGGGGGGGGTCGGGTTATGGATGTGTGGGACGCGGGTTAGTGCCAGGGGTACAGTGTTGCCTACTCAGCCTAGCCGCCTTGAGGGAGTTGTGCATTTTTTACTGCACTGCTGACTGGTCCGGAAGGTGTTGCTCACAGGCCAGGGCACAGGGTCAACCACCTCTCCTCAACCACGTCCAGGAGGGCCTCCAGCTCGGTATCCGTGAAACAGGGTGCTGTTCTCCTTGCTATCTTCTTGTTGACTGGGATGGTGTGTGTGGGGGGTGAAGTGTGTCGATGCGGCTGCAGCTTGTCAGCCTCCTGAATATCAATCTCGGAGCAGGCTAATCCGGCACTGTTTTCTCATTGGAATCGGTCATGTTCTACGTGGCGCCAGTGCGAGCCCCTTAACAGTAGCCGAATTGGTCGAGGTGCAGTGCCAGTTTTGCTGTCGTGGAACTCCACAAATCCTCTGCCGGAATCAACACTCTCAGGAACAGAGAATCAGCCGAATATCTTTGGCATTGCTGCTAAGTGAGAAGGCCTGTCAAGCAGTTACTTTTGGTCCCCTCTCCATTACACTTATGAAAGGGAAACATCTGTTTGAGTTTTATCCATCTCGGGAATGGCAGGAATCTGATGGAAATTATTCATGCTGCGTGTTATTCAAGGGCTCAGCACTGCAGGTCCCAGTATAAAGACTTGTCATTCCCTCACCATCTGTTGATCTATATATCTATTTTAGTTAAATATTCAATGATCATGGGACCTCCTGATCTGTAGCTTTGAGGAACAAGTTGTTTAACCATCCTGTTCTTGTCCTGCTAAGATATGATGGCAACAAACACTTGAAAATCAATAAGACACTCATCTGTTGCAACAGAAGTGTCAAATGTACCTCCACGGATGGCTCGTTTGATGAGTGGACAGGCCCGTGTGGAACCAGCTGAAGACCAGGCATGTCAAAGGTTACATTTCCAGACTCACAACCCTGGAAAAAGAGGGGCAGGAAAATCAGCAGGGTTAATCGCTGGTTGGCAGTGACCCACCAGTAGAATTTCCACCCGAGTGTCAAGATGAGTGTGTGTTTCAGATCCATTCTGGTGATTTGAGTGTAAAACCGAGGCTGGCACTCCAGTACAGTCGCTGAACAAATGCAGCATCTTTCTGGCTTTCAGATCAGATGTTAAGATGAACTTCCCTCTGAGATAAATGTAATGTGCAACGGCATTAATTTGAAGTAGAGCAGAGGAGTGCTCCACCGAATGTTTCAGTGGGGGAGCATTTTGGGTTTAGTTCCATAAGATTGCAAGTAGTCGTGGATAAGGTCAAGAGTGGCCTGCGCGGGTGAGGGTACTTAATTGGGCGAGGGCCAATTACAATCCAAATTAGACAGGAACTGGGGAATGTGGATTGGCAGCGGCTATTTGAGGGGAAAGCTGCGTCTGACATGTGGGAGGCTTTTAAAGGCCAGTTGATTGAAGTACAGGACAAGCATGTACCCGCAAAAATTAAGGACAGAAATGACAGGATTCGGGAACCATGACTGATAAGAGAAATTGGAAGCTTAGTCAAAAGGAAAAAGGAAGCATATGATAGGTTTAGGCATCAAAGAACTGACAAAATTGTGTACAGTGAAAGTAGATAGCAATTTAAACGTGGAATTAGGAGAGCTAAAAGGGGCCATGAAATGTCTTTAGCAAACATGGTCAAGGAGAATCCCAAGGCGTTTTATTCATATATTAGGAACAAGAGGGTAGCAAGAGAAAGAGTAGGCCCACTTAAGGACAATGGAGGGACGTTATGCGTGGAACCACAGGAAGCTGGTGAAATTATTAATGAGTGCTTTGTATTGGAATTCACCAGGGAGAAAGACATGATGGATGTTGAGGTCAGGGATAGTTGTGTGAATAATCTTGAGAACGTCAATATATCAAAGAAGGAAGTGTTGAGTATCCTAAATTGTATTAAGGTAGACAAGTTCCCGGGGCCGGATAGGATCTATCCCAGGTTACTGCGGGAGGCAAGAGGGGAAATAGCTGGGGCCTTAACAGATACTTTAAACATCCTCTTTGACCACAGGCAAGGTTTCAGAGGTCTGGAGAATAGCCACTGTTATTCCTTTGTTTAAGAAAGAAAGCAGGGATAATCCAACAAATTATAGGCTGGTAAACCAGACACCAGAGGTGGGGAAGCTTTTGGAAAAGTTACTGAGAGACAGCATAAAGAACAAAGAACAAAGAAGAACAAAGAAGCACAGGAACAGGCCCTTCTGCCTCTCACCTTGAACCTGGGCCCCCTTATAATTAACACGTCCACCCTTGGAAAAAGCCTCTGACTATCCACCCTGTCTATGCCACTCATAAATTTGGAGACCTCTATCAGGTCTCCCCTCAGCCTCTGTCTTTCCAGTGTAAACAATCCTAGTTTATTCAACCTCTTTGTTCTAATATTTATCCCAATAATATTTATCACGATGAAAAGAAATATGATCTGGACATTAGCTTATTGCTGTAGTTGGAACTTTGCTGTGTGCAAATTCACTGCCATGTTTCCTTTATTAGAACAGGCCTTCACTTGCTGTGAAGTACTTTGGCAGGTCTGGCACTCCCGGCACGATATAAATACAAGCCTTTCTTTGTTTTCTTTTCAGTATGGAGTGCATGCATGCACAGCACGGTACCATAGTGGTCTGCATTGTTGCTTCACAGCCCCAGGGTGCCAGGTTCAATTCCCGCTTGGGTTACTGTCTGCACATTCTCCCCGTGTCTGCGTGGGTTTCCTCCAGGTGCTCCGCTTTCCTCCCACAAGTCCCAAAAGACATGCTTGTTAGGTGAATTGGACATTCTGAGTTCTCCCTCTGTGTACCCAAACAGGCGCCGGAGTGTGGCGACTAGGGACTTTTCACAGTAACTTCATTGCAGTGTTAATGTGAGCCTACTTGTGACAATGAAGATTATTATTGCATATATATATATGTAGAGCCAGAAAATGAACAGCCAATCTAGAAGATATGGCAAAGGTTTCACTCCCTGAGAAATTAATTTCCCCAAGAGAGGTAAGCAATCCGAAGACTTTCAAACCGCATTTGTTATTTCTGATTGCATTCTCCCTGGCAGACATCATAGGGAAATAAACTAACTTCATTGCAGTGTTAATGTAAGCCTACTTGTGACGATAATAAAGGTGATTATTATTATAAAGTGAGCATTGGAGCAGGTGCCAAACAAAATAACATGCTTTTTTAGGTAAGAAAAAAAGAAAGCTGAGGAGGAGGTAAGAAAATTAAATAACAAACAGGTTTTTTTATTTCATGAGTGCAGTATTATTAATGTACTGTCATGTGGTTTAGGGTGAAAGAGGGACTAATTTTACATTAAATGTGTGGACTATATGGGAAATAAACAAGTGCATGAATCACTGACTTCATTAACGAAGAAACTAAGCCTAATATTCATCATGTAAATGTGTTTGTATTGTCTATTATTTAAAAAATGTATTTAGGAACTTAATAAGCCAGTGCACAGTATGGTAGAACACATGCAGTGGTAATGGGAAAAATATACAATGGATTCATTGAGAAAGGGAACCTGAAGGGAGTATCGTCTTATTTTCCATGAACTCATTTGGATATCAGTATCAACAATGTTCCAACCAAGAAGATATACATGTAAAAAAAATCAAGCTACCACCAGTGCTGGATGAAGAGGTGCATCTGGTATTAACTAATCTTGAGTGCAGTAGACTTCACTTAACTTACTAAATCTCTGATTTCTTCACTTCGCTTTTTTCACACATCCTGTCAGATTTTAACTTTTTGAATATAAAATAGGTGGTCAGCAAATGGAGCGTCCACCAGTTGTTTTCTGCTCAAGGTTTGCTTTGAAGTCAGGGCTTCATTTGTATGGGTCCGGCAAGCTGTGGTCTGATGGCACTTGCTGTTTGGAGAGGATGGATCATTGGCCAACATTTGTACAGACACAGCTGACTGTCCGGGCCAGGGTGAGGGACCACATACAGAGGTTGCCATGGTGTGGTGGTGAGCGGTTGCAGGAGGAGATGTTCCTGGATGAGGTAGTAGGAAAAACCATGCGTGAGCTGACAGCAAACCAACGTATTGTTGTGAAGCCATGAAGAGAGATGTGAAACAGCCATCAGTCATCCTTTCCAAATTCTCCCTTTATAGGCAAGATTTAGGGATAGAAGCAGCACAGAGGGAGGGTGAACACAAAGCTATAACACAGTGAGTATGTTGTTTCAACCAATATGGAGAAGGTTGTGGCAATATGCTACTTAGCGCATGCAAACCTCCAGATGATTTATCACACTACCAATCACCATTGAAGCTCTTGCATATAGATAGTCGTCTTTACCAGTACTCACAAAATGATATGGCAAAGATTCTGCTTACCATTCCCAGCATACACTGAGTTTGCAGTTATTGATTTTTCACCTTTGTTTTGACTGGAAGAAGGGTGCTATTTCCTGATACACGCTGCAAGATTTTGGAAGTGGTAAATCACTTTTTATCTTGAGTAAGCACTCGGGAAAGGAGAGAAGTAACAGAAAATGTGAGAACAAAGTTACTTGATAGTCCACCAAACATTCTTCTGAAAGTCACATGTGGTGGGACCCTGAATTTGGGTTCCGTCAAGGGCACCCAGCTCCTGACATCATCACAGTACATGTCAAAATATGGACTGAACTCGAGAAGTGGTGAGAGTAACTTCCCTTGAAATTAAGGCAGTATTTGACTGAGTGTTGAATCAAGGTGCCTGAGCAAAACTAAGTGAATGGGAATCAGGGGGAAAACACTCCTATTAGTTGGTGTCATACCGAGCACAAAGAAAGATAATTGTGGTTGTTGGAAGTCAATCATCTCAGTTCCAGGACATCATCACTGCAGGAGTTCCTCAGAGTAGTATCCTAGACCCAACTATCTTCAGTCTTTTCATTTCATCAATGATCTTCCCTCCCTCACAAGGTCAGAAATGTGGATGTTTGCTAATGAGTGCACATCATTTGTGGCTTTTCAGATACTGAAAACACCGATCTGTGGGTGGGCTTGGTCCATGGGGGCACTTCTTCCTTCCGCTATATTGCCGGGGGGCCAGCGCAGAGAAGAGAACCCGCCGCACATGCGCTAAAATACACCGGCCGGTCTGCCCATGCGTGGAATCACGCCGTCCCTTCGGCGTCAACCCCTCCGGCGGCAACCTAGTCCCCTAGAAAGGTGAGAATTCCACACCTTGGGGGGCCGTTCACGCCGGAGTCGTTGGCGCCGGCTTTCCCGCCGGCGTGGGGACTTAGTCCCCAGAAGGGAGGATCCCGGCCTGGATGTGCGTACGAGGACTGCAACTGTTCAAGAGGTGGTTCATCACCAGTTTCTTAAGGGAAATTAGTCAGAGACAACAAATGATGAGCTAACTAGTGGCTCCCATTTCGAGTAGAAGAATTAAAACAATCAATTCTAGGGTTAGAGTAATGAATATAGTCATCAGAGATCTCTCAGATCATCTGGCGTCTGGCATGAAGGTCATACAGAAATAAAGAGAAAAGGCCATTAAAAATTAAGATGACTTATTTTAAAAATATACCAGAGTTTATCTTTTGTGTCCTTGTAGAGATTCAACAATGGCACTGTGCTGTTTTACTTATTGACCTGTTTCTGCTCATTATCAAACTGAATATTCTCAGAGGAGTAACAGATGTGAGATGTCTACCAGCGTCAAGTGAAATGATGATATTGGTACTTTATGAAGACTATCAGCAGCCTTCCAAACAACACTTGATTGGTAAACTGCTTGTTGGTATCGCAAACAGAAAAAGAAGCAGTGCTGCTAATCCAAATTTATGGGGTAAAATCTTCCGAAGGTTGTGACAAATGTATAGAGCACTAAAAACCAAGAAAATGATCCATTCACCTGTTGTTTTGAATGATGGATGATTACCGGATGCACTTGTGGCAACATTTGGTGAAATTTAAATTCCTCTGGCAATCCGTGAGGAATTTTCCTTTTAGTTTCTTTTGTTCATGACCAGAAGTTGAACAGATATCTAGCTGAAGAGATATCTTGCTTACCCAAAACCCAAACAAATATCTTGTTTAAGGGTAATGCAACATGTTTCACCAAGTTGCCCGGTTTTCCAAAATGTCCAGAAATGTACCCAATTTTCCAGCTGTGGGTTAATCTAAAATCTGTAAAGGGGTGCAATTTAATGGAAACAATTCCAAGTCACAATTGGTGGGGTGTTTCTCGATGGTCGCATTGGCGAGACCGCAGATTGTATTTAGCGGCACTTAGTGCCAAAAAATGAGACCCCACAAGCTCCTTGGCATGACTGGCTGTCTCACCGTCTGATTCGCCAGACCTGCACCTCAACGTCTCACTGCTAACAAGGAGGAGCTGCCTTTAAACGCTCCCTGACCACTCACTCCATTCAACACACAAGCATAGCAGGGCATCGACCTGTTGCTCGCTTTTGGTCAGGCTTCTTGACTCTGTGGATGTGGGATAGGACATTCTGTTCCCCCGAGGGGGTTGGATGACCAGCAGCAGAGTCACCAATACCGCCTGGAAGGCAGTGGCAGTGCCTGCAATTGCGGTCAGCAGGCCAAAGAGGACAACCATCCAATATAGGAAGAAGACCAATTCCTCCACTGAGCTGCAAGGCTAAGTTACCACCTCTCTCCTGGCATCAGTTCTGCCTGCCAGGCCTCAAATCAACCACCCCAACCCTCACAGAGATGACACCCTCCCCCACCGCCACCAAGAGATCACCTCGAAGGAGAGCTCCAAGGAGGCGGCCATCGAGGCATAACAGCTGTCACCCCCACCTTCCAGCAGGGCAGAGACACACACTAGCGAACAGGCTTCTGGGACACAATCTAGTGAGCACCACGCAGTTTTGTTTTGATTTTTCCAAATGAGGGTCAACCCACCTACTCTGCGAATCTTTTTGCGTTGTGGGGGTGAGACCCATGCTAACACGGAGAGACTGTGCAAACTCCATAAGGACAGTAACCCGGGGCCGGGATCGAACTCGGATCCTCAGCACAGTGAGACAGCAGTGCTAACCACTGTGCTACCGTGCCACCCGAGCACCACAAAGTTTCTGATGCACATCAGGTGAAGGCAGGAACATCCAAAGGAGTCAATAGTTGGAGATCTGCCGGATCCGAAGATTCAGCTGAGTCTTGGTCAGATGCCCAGCCACTGGGCAAGATTATCCCAAGGTTGATGCAGATGGTAGGACACAGCTGGGAAATTCAGAAGGGTATCTCAGCGACATTCCAGCGAGTGCATAGATGATTTATATCGATAAGTTGGCTTGGGCTCTTCGGCTCCAAGCCCTCCAGAGGACATCCGCCGAGGGCATCAAAGCTCACAGGGAGTGGAAAGCAGCAGGCTACCTCCACCTCTGAAGCGAATTAGGGGAAGAAGGGATTGCGGGATACTGGAGGGATTGGGGAGATGGGGTAAGGGTGAAAGGAAGGATTGGGGAGGGGGTATTGGGGGAAAGCAGGAATTGACGGGGGAGGAGTGAGCTGACGCACAAAACATCGCAATGAGGATCGGGCGAGGATGAGGGTCTACCTGGTCCTCCAGGCATGCTGGAATCTTGCCGCTGCCTTTCCTCTATTCTCCGGCACCTCCTGTTGCTGCTACCTGGACTCGTCCTCCAGCCCCTCCTGGTCCCATTCATCCTCGTTAGACGAGGCCACATGGCCCTCCTCCTCCAGCATGTCGCCCCACTGCTATGCCAGGTTGTGGAGGGCACAACAGACCACAACCAAGCGGGAGATCCTCTGGAGGTTGTACTGCAGTGCACTCCCGAGTGGTCCAGACATCGGAACCACATTTTGAGCTGCCAGATACACCGCTCAAGGACAGCATGGTTGGCAACATGGGACTTGTTACATCAGGTCTCCACCTTGATCTCAGGCTTAAGCAGCCAAGAACTCAGCAGGTATTCCTTACGGGCCAACCAGTCAAACTGGAGTGGTCGGAAAGATGTCGGGAATCCCCGAGGATCCCAGGATGTACCTTCCATGCATGCTTCCTGGGAAACATGCACACAAGTGCATGATCTGAACACTTAGGGAGTGGAACCCTTTCCTGTTAATGAAGGGCACTCCCTGATGCCCCAGTGCGTGCACGGCCACATGCATGCCATTTATGGGCCCTGCACCTGTGGCATCCTGGAGATGGTGGAGAATTTTGCAGCCCAAGCACCTTGGTGGGCCTGGTCCAGTTCAAAGTTAATAAAGTCTGATGCCCGGGCAATCAGGATTTCCATGACCTCACAGATGTACTTGTGGGCTGCAGTTTGAGAAATGCTGCACAAGTCCCCACTGGAGCCCTGGAATGAACTGGTGGCATAGAGGTTCAGGGCTGCGGTGACTTTCACTGCCACCGGGTGTGGGGGGATGTCCTCTTCATTCATGGAGTGCCAAGTTCGCAAGTATGTGGCACAGGTGCCGCACTGTCTCTTTGTTGAGCCAGAGTGTCCTGCAACACATGTCTGTCATCTGATTGGAAGACCAACCAGACTTGCACACCTCAGGCTGTCTCTGGCATCCCCCCTCTGGGTTCCTCCTTGGCACGATAGGCAGCCGGTTCTTCAGGGTGTCCGGTGGCCCCCTGCACATGGGGTGCCGTCTCCAGCCTGTATCGACACTGTCAGCTTCTCAGGCAGTTGGCTGGCTTGACTGCCACCAGTGGGACTGACATAACCAGCCATATTTTGTATATATGGAAAAAATTGGAGAAGGTGAGAGACCGACAATCAATTAGGGCTTCCATCCCGGGTCTCAAGTCCTTTAATCCTCCACCCTTACGTGCCCCGCCTTCTCTCAGGGTGCCATCCACCGAGTTGTGCTGGAAAGCCTCGATCTGCACATTAACCCCCGGGCACAGCATGAGTTCCGGGACCTCAGACCCCTGCCTGGAACATTCAGGAGACGCTCGCAGATGGCAAGGTGGCACAGTGGTCAACACTCCTGCCTCACAGTGCCAGGGACCAGGTTCAATTCTGACCTTGGGTGACTGCCTGAGTGGAGTTTCCACATTCTCCCGTGTCTCCCTGAGTTTCCTCTGGGTGCTCCAGTTTCCTCCTGCAGTCCAAAGGTGTGCATATTAGGTTGATTGGTCGTGCTAAATTGCCCCTTAGTTTCCAAGGGGGTTAGTTGGGGTTAAGGGGACAGGGTGGGTGCATGGGCCTGGTGCTCCTTTGGAGGGTCATTGCTGACTCGATGGGCTGAATGGTCTCCTTCTGCACTCTAGGGACTCTATGCTTCTGTACTCCATCCCCATTGCAATAGAGTCCCATATTTAATGTGCCTTCCTGTAGGCTGTATCTGTATGCATTTTGTGATTCATGCATAATGACACCCACTCTCTGTACCACAACATTCTGCAGCCTTAATCTGAATAAAGTTGACCAAGGGATAGAAGGCCAAAATTTACAGTGAATGAATGTTTTTTCTCACTGGAGAAGAGTATGCAATTATTTTTGTCCTTCATGAGTCAGTGTGAGGACAATTGCTTTTCTTGTTCTGTACAAATGACCTGAAGTGAATTCAATTTTAAGTTTTCACAGGATCATGATGGTAGCTGATTTCAGGAGGAGATAGGCAGACTGGAGAAATGGTTGGTCCCATGGGAGATAAGTCATTTGGATAACTGTGGATATAGAAATAAGTTGATGAGGCAGAATAATTCAGGAAAGGGGTGGGAGGGGGAGGGGGTAGAGGGGGAGTGGGAGGGAGAAAGGGGAATGGGGGTGGGGAGAGGGATGGAGGGGGAATGAGAGGTGGGAGAAGGGGAGCTGCCTTTTCTCTTTGGACTCACTTGCTGATTTCTGGATGAAGAGAAGAAAGAAAGAAGGTGGTTGTCTTTCTGTCTCTTTTACCTAGAGTGCAGCGTCCGTGGTCTGGGAGTTGTTGAAACAATGCACTGCCAGTGCTGGATAGGGGGAGGTGGTTTTCACTCTCTCTCCTTCCTCCATATTTGTGCGGCCTTCCGGTGGTTTGCTCACCAAGCGGGTTTCCACTGATGCAGGTCACCATAGGGGTCGGGGGGTTGGGGAAGGGGGGAGTCGTTTTGCGGGCTGTCCTGAATGTTCCAGTGTGTTGCTTTTCTTTTGTCTGGCAGCTGTGTGCTTGCCTGCTGCGACCCCTCTCACTTCTATGGCCTGGTCCCCTGGCAAATTACCAGTGCTGGAGAAGGGAGTGGGGTGTTTTCTCCCCTTCGTTTGCTATGCTCCGTAATGGTATGACCTTTTCCAGTGGTTTGTGCTGCTCGTTCTCTAACACGCGTACTCTAACAGGCATGCACACACAGTTATTCACGTATATACTCTTAATGCATTGCTCACCGATATGTACACATTGATGTTCACAGACATACTTTCCCGTACATGCATTCACCGCCTTTCCACCGATATAGATCTGCTGTAGGGGGTATGGGGTGTGCTGCCTCGACAGCTGGCACTGTTGTTCCTTTGGTTTTTGTCCTTGGTGTATGGCTAGTGACTTTTTTGTCTTCGTCCCTGTTTTGTGTTTTCTTTTTACAGTAGCACAGTGGTTAGCACTGTAGCTTCACAGCACCAGGGTCCCAGGTTAGATTCCCCGCTGGGTCACTTTCTGTGCTGAGTCTGCACATTCTCCCCATGTCTGCGTGGGTTTCCTCAGGGTTCGACGGTTTCCTCCCACAGTCCAAAGATGTGCAGGTTAGATGGATTGGACATGCTAAATTGCCCTTAGCGTCCAAGAAATGTTCGGAGGGGTTGTTGGGTTACGGGGATAAGGTGGAAGTGAGGGCTTAAAGTGGGTCAGTGCAGACTCGATGGGCTGAATGGCCTCTTTCTGCACTGTATGTTCTATGTTCCATGTTCAGTGGTTTTTCTGTATTTGGTTTGGTTTATAATGTGCCCGACCTGTCCTTGTCTGAATTGTGCCCCTTTTCGGTTAGACGGAATGTTTTTCCCTCTCTCGTCCATCATGCTCCATGTTGAGGTAGCCTTTTCCAGTGCGCTGGGCTGGTGAGCCTTTCCGGTGATGTAGGTTGGGGGAGGAAGGGGGGGGGGGAGCGGATGGGGGCTTGGTGTGAGTGTGTTATAGATGGATGCCAAGTGATTCTTGTCCTCATTGAATTGTCTTCTGTATTTTTTGGATGCCATCAATAAACTAAAATACTTGCAAGTTGTGTTGCTGTTTGCCCCTGTTGGTGACTTGCAAATGCCTGGAGGTTTCTGGAGAGTTTGTTTGCTGTTTGTTGCTGCCTTTCCTGATTGCCTGCTGTCTCTTCCCCATGGACTTACTTTCTGGATGTAAGTCTGGATGGAGGGAAGGAAGAAAGAAAGTACTTGCCTTTCGGACTCTTTTATCTGGAGTGCGGCGAGGGGAGGATTTTGGCGGGCCTGCTACCGGGCTGAGGATGTGGGACGACTTGCCCAAGCAGTCTGTGAATGTTTTTAAAGGCCTGTTTTGTGTGTTG
This sequence comes from Scyliorhinus canicula, assembly GCF_902713615.1. Taxonomy (NCBI): domain Eukaryota; kingdom Metazoa; phylum Chordata; class Chondrichthyes; order Carcharhiniformes; family Scyliorhinidae; genus Scyliorhinus; species Scyliorhinus canicula. The sequence goes on from NC_052155.1 coordinate 36,049,082, forward strand.
ACTGCGTATTCTGTTCTGGACTTGTGGGTCACCTGTTAATGCCCCCTGTGTTCCTGTGGCCCGGTCCTCGCACAGGCTGGTGATGGAAGATCAGACACCGATACTGCAGGAGAGGAGGGGCGGCAGCCCGAAGATTGTGCAGGACTCTTTCATGGACTACTTTTTACGCTCAGTGGCCATCTGCTGCTCCCGTTATGGGAGCCTTGCGGGTCGTTGGTGTTCCTTGATTTTGTTTTGCACTCTGTTTGGTCTATGACTATCGAGGGGTATGATGGGAAATTGTATGATGGATGCCATGTAACTGTGGGTTAGCATTTTGCCAGATGCAGCCACTCCTGCCTCTGTGGCCTGGGAGTCGCTGGAAGTGCTGGAGAGAGGGAGGTTGTTTTCGCTCTCTCTCCCTCCTCCGCTATGCCCCAGGTTGGTGAGACCTTCCGGTGGTTGGCTTACCAAGTGGCTTTCCACTGATGCAGGTCCACTGTAGGGGCTGTGGGTAGATGGGAGGGGGGAGTCATTTTTGCATCGACCCCTCTTGCTTCTGCAGCCTGGACCCCAGCGAATTACCAGTGCTGGAGAAGGGATGACGTCTTCTCTCTCCTCCTTCAGATGTGCCCTTTGTCAGCGTTACCTTTTTTGGTGGTCTGTACTGCTCGTTCTCATGCGCATGCACTCTAACTGGCACACATGTGCAGTCGTTCATGCTTATACTCTTTATGCATGCACACTCTCGCCGATATGCACACACATGCTTCTCTGTGCACGCATTGCCAACTTTTCACTGATGTAGGCCTGTTGTTGGGGCTGTAGTGATGGGGGGCGGGGGGTGCATAGATTTGGCAGTTGGTGGTATTGTATTTTTTTGGATTTTAGTCTAGATTTTGTCTTTGGTGGGCAGCCGGTGTCCTCTTATATTCCTGCCAGTTTTGTGTTTTCTTTTGGTGCAACCTCTCCTTCATCCACCAGACCCATGTCGATGTTCTTTTCTGGTGGTTTGAGCCGATTCTTAGCACTACCCCCCCCCCCCCCCCCCCCCCCCCCCCACCACCCCCCTCCCAGGGATCCCTAGCTAAAGGCCCACCCAGAAATACCCCAACTAAAGAAACACCCACAGATACCCCCGAAACAGGGAGACCCCAAGGGACTGCCTAACCAAAGGTACCTTTCACAGAGACCGACGAAATAGAAGGGAACCCCTAACTAAAGGGACACCTCCATCCCCTCACAGACCTCCCCCCCCCCCCCAACCCCCGCAGAAAACGACTCCATCCTGGAAGCTGGAGGGCAGTCCAGGCAGGGGCAATGAAGAAAATTACAGTTGTAACACTCACCTGGAAACACCATGGGCAGGATTCTCCCATTCGGTGGGAGAGTGTCCAAACGTCGGAAACGCTGTCTCGTTTCACGACAGCCTGAACGGGCCACTGAGAGTACCGATTCGATTCTGGCCGCTCCAGCCTCCCATCCCGGCGCTAACTGTGCACCATGCCAACCCGCATGCAGTGGCGCTGGCATCAACGAGGACATGCGCAGTGCCGCAGGCACCAACCCGTGCATGCGCAGTGGCCTCCCTCAACGTGCCGTCCCCACGCAACATGGCGCAGGAGTTCAGGGGCCAGCACGTAAGAAAATAGGCCCGGAGAGCGAGAGGCTGGCCCGCCGATCAGTGGGCCCCGATCATGGGCCAGGCCCCATCGGAGGACCCCCCCCCCCCCCCCGGGATTGGAGCCACCCCCCCCCCCCCCCCCCCCCACCACCCCCCTCCCAGGGATCCCTAGCTAAAGGCCCACCCAGAAATACCCCAACTAAAGAAACACCCACAGATACCCCCGAAACAGGGAGACCCCAAGGGACTGCCTAACCAAAGGTACCTTTCACAGAGACCGACGAAATAGAAGGGAACCCCTAACTAAAGGGACACCTCCATCCCCTCACAGACCTCCCCCCCCCCCCCCCCCCCCCAACCCCCCGCAGAAAACGACTCCATCCTGGAAGCTGGAGGGCAGTCCAGGCAGGGGCAATGAAGAAAATTACAGTTGTAACACTCACCTGGAAACACCATGGGCAGGATTCTCCCATTCGGTGGGAGAGTGTCCAAACGTCGGAAACGCTGTCTCGTTTCACGACAGCCTGAACGGGCCACTGAGAGTACCGATTCGATTCTGGCCGCTCCAGCCTCCCATCCCGGCGCTAACTGTGCACCATGCCAACCCGCATGCAGTGGCGCTGGCATCAACGAGGACATGCGCAGTGCCGCAGGCACCAACCCGTGCATGCGCAGTGGCCTCCCTCAACGTGCCGTCCCCACGCAACATGGCGCAGGAGTTCAGGGGCCAGCACGTAAGAAAATAGGCCCGGAGAGCGAGAGGCTGGCCCGCCGATCAGTGGGCCCCGATCATGGGCCAGGCCCCATCGGAGGACCCCCCCCCCCCCCCGGGATTGGAGCCACCCCCCCCCCCCCCCCCCCCCACAGGCAACCCCCCGAACCTGCGCGCAGAGTTCCCACCGGCTGCGGCCAGGTGTGGACAGCGCCGGCGGGACTCTGCCTTTTCAGAGCGGCCCATCCGGGCCGGAGAATTGGCGGCCCGGCCGCCTAGAGCGGCCTGCAACTGGCGCCATGTCAAATGCGCCAATGCCAATGCGCTGATTCTCCACTCCACGCAAAATCGCATGCCAGCGTCGGGGCGGCGTGGCGCGGTTGCAGGGATTCTCCGCCCCGGCATGGGCCTAACCCTAACCCTAACAGCTGTGACCTGTGCTTAAATCCCTTACACCCTTTAGCAACAAATCATTCATTCATTCCTGGTGGTGGGCTATGATTTACAGTTTCCACAAAACAGTTGTTAGCGTTGCTTCATCCATCTTCTTCACTCGAAGTGCTGTAACCACAATGTTTGCAAACATCAACCAAATCAAAGAGAGTTAAATGCTGTCAGTTTCCAGATGAGCACTTGAAACTCACTCACCCATGAATGGGGTGTGATTGGAATACACGTAACTCTCGCTGGTGAGACTGGCTCCTTAGAGATTGGGGCGCCATTTTGAAAGGGTGCCCCAATCTCTAAGTGAGCTTGAGGGTCCCCCATACCCTCCACCCAAGGACAATCACCCCCTGCATACATGGGCATTTCCCCCCTGCACCCCAAGTGAGGACACCCGCTATGGGGTCGCTGAGGGCCCCACCCTTTTCTGGCCTCCCCACCCCTCTTTCAGGACAGTTACCCTTCAACCCCGAAACTTTTATGATGTCCCTCCATACCCGCCCTTCAATCTCCCAACCCTTTTCATCTCCAATTTCATCGGAATGGCCTTACTCTGGCTCTTATCCTTGGCAATGCCACCCTGGCACCTGGACACCCTAGCTGTGTCAAGCTGCCAAGCTGCCACCCCCCTACCAGCCTTGCGATGCCATTCAGACACCTTGGCAGTGGCAGGGTACCAGTGCCAATGGGCCATGCTAGTAGTGCCAAGATGCCCAGGCACCAGCAGGAGTGCCAGGGTGCCATCCTGCCTTGTGCTCAACCACCAGGAATCCCCAAATGCCAGGTAAATCCTTAGGTGCAGATAGTCCTGGTCCACATTTGTATGGACCAGCACTAAACAGTGACCTGGCAAGGTCTCCCAAGTAAGGCCGTTGGTTCCTGTGCGCCTGCAGAATCTGGTGCATGCATATTTAAATGAGCCCAATGGCTCATTTAAAGATGCTGACCTGGATATCAACCAGTGAGGACAAGATCCAGATCGTGACACCTCACGAGGTTCGGTTGAGTCTCACGAGATTCAACAACCTTGTCCCGACACCAAGACGGGCACGACAAGGTTGTTAAATTGCACCCAATGAAAGGTTGTAAGAGAACGAATAGGAAGAAAACATTTCCTCTGACAAGTTGTTAAAAGGCATCATTGGCCTAAAATAATTGACTATAGAATTAGAGGGGAAATTAGGAGGAATTTCTTCATGCAGCAGGTTGTTATGAAGAAAAATACACTTCCTGAAAGGGTGGTGGTCTCAGATTCCATAGGAACCTTCAAAAGGCAATTGGATATGCACAGGGGAAATGTTGGGCTGTAGGGTTAAATTGTGCAGCTCTTTCCAACAGCTGACATAGACATGTTGCAGACAAGATGCTTTAATGTTGCAATTTCATGAGAAAGGCAATTCTGAATTTTTAAAATGTGCCCATTCAGACTCCTCCATCGTCACATGTACTTATTTCTTAAACGATTCCATGGTTTTCACCTTCTCTACTGTGCCTGCATCTTCTTTGCACAAATTGTTAACTCAGAGTCAAGAGGAATTTCTGAATGTACGAATGTTAACTTTTGCTAGTTTGAACCATTCCTCCCCCCCACCCCATGCCCTGCTCACACAATTTCACAAAGTGTAATATTCAGGCTTTACCTTTGCCATAATACTGATTAATTTGTCACATTTTTCTTCCGAAATTAAAAGGTCTGATTTACTCCAGTTTTAGCTCATAGCTTAGAGCCCCGGATACCACAGATTAAGCTCATGCCTCTCCTTTGCATTTCTTTCTCTGTTTGCATGCCTCCCTAATGCCTTGTCCATCAGAATATGCTGTTCATGATATGGTTTAACAAGAGTGCTGCACAGTTCGATCATGAGCTTCTCTGAGTTATATTCTGTTGTGGTTTCATTTCATTGATGTGTTGCACTGTAAGGACTTGTTTAGCTGCAAGTCTATTAAAACTCCTAGATTGCTTTCAACTTAATCCTGAGCTAATTTAACACGGTTTATTGACTAAATATGTATTTAATTTTACAAAAGAAAAATACTGCAGACGCTAGAAATCTATCTGCCATATTGCACATGCCTGCTTTAAATATTGTGTGCTATTGATCTGTGCACCCGTTTCTTTTATCCAATAATGCGCTATAATGTAGGGATTATCTTTCTCTTTCATATCCCTTTCATTTTATTCTCAGCACATTTCAGATCCCTCCTGTTTGATCTGAGTTTATAATTTTTCATTGTTTATTTATTCTACATATTCAGCATATATCTTTTAAATGTTTTATTTTCCCTTCCATTGATGTTGTGACTAAACAGTCCCAATCAAACTTCTCAATTATGTTAAATTCTGTTAAATTCTATCATTTAAGGAATGTTACAGTTCCTATGTTATTCTCCAAGTCTGAATAAAGATTGTAGACTTCCAGTTAATACAAATACTTTATTCAATGGGTTTGTTCTGTTTCCAGTGCTTAACTAGATAGAATACAGTCAAGAGGTATGACCAGTGAACAAAGAACAAAGAAAAGTACAGCACAGGAACAGGCCCTTCGGCCCTCCAAGCCCGTCCATGCTGCCTGACTAAACTACAATCTTCTACACTTCCTGGGTCTGTATCCATCTATTCCGTTCCTATTCATGTATTCATCTTAAATGTCACTATCGTCCCTGCTTCCATCTCCTCCTCCGGCAGCGAGTTCCAGGCACCCACTACCCTCTGTGTAAAAAACCTGCCTCGTACATCTCCTCTAAACCTTGCCCCTCGCACCTTAAACCCCCTAGTAATTGACCCCTCTACCCTGGGAAAAAGCCTCTGAAGATCCACTCTGTCCATGACCTCTATCAGGTCGTCCCTCAACCTCCGTCGTTCCAGTGAGAACAAACCGAGTTTATTCAACCACTCCTCATAGCTAATGCCCTCCATCCCAGGCAATATCCTGGTAAATCTCTTCTGCACCCTCTCTGAATACTCCACATCCTTCTGGTAGTGTGGCGACCAGAATTGAACACTATACTCCAAGTGTGGCCTAACTAAGGTTCTATACAGCTGCAACATGACTTGCCAATTCTTTTACTCAATGTCCCGGCCAATGAAGTCAAGCATGCCGTATGCCTTCTTGACTACCTTCTCCACCTGTGTTGCCCCTTTCAGTGACCTGTGGACCTGTACACTGAGATCTCTCTGACTTTCAATACTCTTTAGAGTTCCACCATTCACTGTATATTCCCGACCTGTATTAGAGCTTCCAAAGTGCATTACCTCACATTTGTCCGGATTAAACTCCATCTGCCATCTCTCCGCCCAAGTCTCCAAACGATCTAAATCCTGCTGTATCCTCTGACAGTCCTCATCGCTATCCGCAATTCCACCAACCTTTGTGTTGTCTGTAAACTTACTAATGAGACCAGTTACATTTTCCTCCAAATCATTTATATATACTACGAACAGCGAAGGTCCCAGCACTGATCCCTGCGGAACACCACTAGTCACAGCCCTCCAATTAGAAAATTACCCTTCCATTGCAACTCTCTGCCTTCTATGGCCTAGCCAGTTCTGTATTCAACTTGCTAGCTCACCCCTGATCCCGTGTGACTTCACCTTTTGTACCAGTCTACCATGAGGGACCTTGTCAAAGGCCTTACTGAAGTCCATATAGACAACATCCATTGCCCTACCTGCATCAATCATCTTTGTGACCTCTTCGAAAAACTCTATCAAGTTAGTGAGACACGACCTCCCCTTCACAAAACCATGCTGCCTCTCACTAATACGTCCATTTGCTTCCAAATGGTAGTAGATCCTGTCTCGAAGAATTCCCTCCAGTAATTTCCCTACCACTGACGTAAGGCTCACTGGCCTGTAGTTCCCTGGATTATCCTTGCTACCCTTCTTAATCAAAGCAACAACATTGGCTATTCTCCAGTCCTCCAGGACATCACCTCCAAAGATCCAAAGATTTTTGTCAAGGCCAAAGGTAAACTGCCTATGCTGAGCTGTCTCTTTCTGCTGCTGCTCACTAGCCCTGTGCTTCCGAAGTAGGTGGATCCTCCCTTGGGCTGGACCTTTTATACCTGTCTCTGATGCTGCCCTCTAGTGATGCCGTGGCTGTTACATCTGTCTGTAGTCCCTGGTGTATGTGCAGATGTATGTACAGATGTACAGATCACTACAGCTCTGTTTTTGTTACATTCACTGGGTCCTCTGCTAATGCTGTTGGTGCTGCATTGACTGGGCTGTATTGTAGCCCACTTGCTCAAAGCTGATCAGAAATGTTCTTGCGCGCACTTTGGGCAGGATGGAAGTGAGACCTGACTTTTAAAATGTGTCTCTCACAAAACCTCCAAAGCAGGAAGGCTGTTGGTGGAACTCAGGGTTTATGAATGCCAGTACATGTCATGAAGCAGCTGTGCATTAGATTTTCTAACTCTGACTGTAAAAAGAAATTGGTAGCAGCACGGTGGCACAGCGGTTAGCACTGTCGCTTCATAGCGCCAGGGTCGCAGGTTCGATACCTGGCTTGGGTCACTGTCTGTCATGTTGTTTCTCGCTCTTCCAGTCTGGATTCTGCAGAAGCCAGCTCTGATTGGACATGTAGCTTCATAGTATTTTTCAAATTTTATTTATCAGCCTGGCCTGCCACAGAACCCATAGGAGCTGCGTAACCCTGTTTGGGAAACCCTGAGTTTGTTCTTTGTCTGTGCAGAAACCCCCCGGACACCATCTTGGGTCAAGGTAAATTGTGCATATTCTATTGTGTTGTTTTAAAAGGGTAAAAATGTTCACCATCCCAATAAATTCTTGGGCCTGTAACACAACAAGTAAGACATGGTAAATTAAATATATATTTTTAATTTATTTTATTTTAAAAGTTACAAGGAAAATGTTAATTTTCTACCTCCTGATCGCTAACAATCCTGCTGGTCTCCAATCCTGTTTTCATAACCTTCCACTCACCACACATCCTGCTCCTTGAGTCGCTCTCTCATTATGACCATCTGGCTTGTGGCCTCTGCTGCTCACTGCCTCTCACTGCTGACTCTCTGGACTCAAAGGCAGAGGTGATGGCATACTGGTATTATCACTGGACATAGCAGGGGGTGGAATTTAAACTCAATATAATATCTGGAATTAAAAGCCTAAAGATGTCCATGAGACCATTGTGTCGTCTGCGAACTTACTAATCAGAGCAGCTAAATAGAACATAGAAAATACAGCACAGAACTGGCCCTTCGGCCCACGATGTTGTGCCGAACTTTTGTCCCAGGTTAAGAACAAATCAATCTACACCCCAGCATTCTACTGTAATCCATGTACCTATCCAATAGCCGCTTGAAGGTCCCTAATGTTTCTGACTCAACTACTTCTACAGGCAGTGCATTCCATGCATCCACTACTCTCTGGGTAAAGAAACTACCTCTGACATCCCCCTATATCTTCCACCATTCACCTTAAATTTATGTCCTCTTGTAATGGTTTGTTTCACCCAAGGAAAAAGTCTCTGACTGTCTACTCTATCTATTCCCCCGATCATCTTATAAACCTCTATCAAGTCGCCCCTCATCCTTCTCCGTTCTAATGAGAAAAGGCCTAGCACCTTCAAACTTTCCTCGTAAGACCTACTCTCCATTCCAGGCAACATCCTGGTAAATCTCCTTTGCATCTTTTCCAAAGCTTCCACATCCTTCCTAAAATGAGGCGACCAGAACTACACACAGTACTCCAAATGTGGCAGTACCAAGGTTTTGTACAGCTGCATCATCACCTCACGGCTCTTAAATTCAATCCCTCTGCTAATGAACGCTAGCACACCATAAGTCTTCTGCACAGCTCTATCCACTTGAGTGGCAACATTCAAAGATCTATGAACATAGATCCCAAGATCTCTCTGCTCTTCCACATTGCCAAGAACCCTACCGTTAACCCTGTATTCTGTATTCATATTTGTCCTTCCAAAATGGACAACCTCACACTTTTCAGGGTTAAACTCCATCTGCCACTTCTCAGCCCAGCTCTGCATCTATCTATGTCTCTTTGCAGCCGACAACTGCCCTCCTCACTATCCACAACTCCACCAATCTTCATATCATCTTCAAATTTACTGACCCACCCTTCAACTCCCTCATCCAAGTCATTAATGAAAATCACAAACAGCAGAGGACCCAGAACAGATCCCTGTGGTACGGCAGTGATAACTGGGCTCCAGGCTGAATATTTGCCATCCACCACCACTCTTTGACTTCTAACGGTTAGCCAGTTCGTTATCCAACTGGCCAATTCCCCACTATCCCATGCCTCCTTACTTTCTGCATAAGCTTACCATGGGGAACCTTATCAAATGCCTTACTAAAATCCATGTACACTACATCCACTGCTTTACCTTCATCCATGTCCTTGGTCACCTCCTCAAAGAATTCAATAATACTTGTGAGGCAAGACCTACCCCTCACAAATCTGTGCTGACTATCTCTAATCAAGCAGTGTCGATCCAGATGCTCAGAAATCCTATCCCTCAGTACCTTTTCCATTACTTTGCCTACCACCGAAGTAAGATGAACTGGCCTGTAATTCCCAGGGTTATCCCTATTCCCTTTTTTCAATAGGCGCACGACATTCGCCACTCTCCAATCCCCTGGTAACACCCCTGTTGATAGTAAGGACGAAAAGATCATTGCCAACGGCTCTGCAATTTCATCTCTTGCTTCCCATAGAATCCTTGGATATATCCCATCAGGCCCGGGGGACTTGTCTATCCTCAAGTTTTCAAATGCCCAACACATCTTCCTTCCGAACAAGTATCGCCTCGAGCTTACCAGTCTGTTTCACACTGTCCTCTCCAACAATATGGCCCCTCTCATTCATAAATACTGAAGAAAAGTACTCGTTCAAGAACTCTCCTATCTCTTCAGACTCAATACACAATCTCCCGCTCCTGTCCTTGATCGGACCCACCCTCGCTCTAGTCATTCTCATATTTCTCACATATGTATAAAAGGCCATGGAGTTTTCCTTGATCCTACCCGCCAAAGATTTTCATGCCCTCTCTTAGCTCTCCTAATCCCTTTCTTCAGTTCCCTCCTGGCTATCTTGTATCCCTCCAGCGCCCTGTCTGAACCTTGTTTCCTCAGCCTTACATAAGTATCCTTATTCCTCTTAACAAGACATTCAACCTCTCTTGTCAACCATAGTTCCCTCACTCGACCATCTCTTCCTTGCCTGACAGAGACATACATATCAAGAACACGTAGTATCTGTTCCTTGAACAAATTCCACATTTCAATTGTGTCCTTCTCTGGCAGCCTTTGTTCCCAACTTATGCACTTCAGTTCTTGTCTGACAGCATCGTTTTTTATCCTTCCCCCAATTGTAAACTTTGCCCTGTTGCACACACCTATCCCTCTCCATTACTAAAGTGAAAGTCACAGAATTGTGGTCACTATCTCCAAAATGCTCCCCCACTAACAAATTTATCACTTGCCCTGGTCCATTACCAAGTACCAAATCCAATATGGCCTCCCCTCTGGTCAGCCAATCTACATACTGTGTTAGAAAAGCTTCCTGGACACACTGCACAAACACCACCCCATCCAAATTATTTGATCTAAAGAGTTTCCACTCAATATTTGGGAAGTTGAAGTCACCCATGACTACTACCCTGTGACTTCTGCGCCTTTCCAAAATCTGTTTCCCAATCTGTTCCTCCACATCTCTGCTGCTATTGGGGGGCCTGTAGAAAACTCCCAACAAGGTGACTGCTCCTTTCCTATTTCTGACTTCAACTAATACTCCCTCAGTAGGCAGATCCTCCTTGAACTGCCTTTCTGCAGCTGTTATACTATCTCTAATTAACAATGCCACCCCCCCCCCACCTCTTTTACCATCCTCCCTAATCTTATTGAAACATCTATAACCAGGAACCTCCAACAACCATTTCTGCCCCTCTTCTATCCAAGTAACCGTGATGGCCACCACATCGTAGTCCTAAGTACCGATCCATGCCTTAAGTTCACCCACCTTATTCCTGATGCTTCTTGCGCTGACGTATACATACATCAACCCATCTCCGTGCCTGCAAGTACTCTCCTTTGTCAGTCTTACCTTCCCCACTGCCTCACTACACGCTTTGATGCTCTGAACATCGGCTTCCTTAGTTGCTGGACTACAAATCTGGTTCCCATTCCCCTGCCAAATTAGTTTAAACCCTCCCAAAGAGTGCGAGAAAACCTCCCTCCCAGTATATTGGTGGCCCTCTGGCTCAGATGCAACCCATCCTGTTTGTACAGGTCCCACCTTCCCCACAATGCGCTCCAATTATCCAAATACCTGAAGCCCTCCCTTCCACACCATTCCTGCAGCCACGTGTTCAATTGCACTCTCTCCCTATTCCTAGCCTCGCTATCATGTGGCACCGGCAACAAACCAGAGATGACAACTCTGTCTATCCTGGCTTTTAACTTCCAGCCTAACTCCCTAAACTCGTTTATTACATCCACACCTCTTTTTCTACCTAGGTCGTTGGTACCAATGTGCACCACGACTTCTGGCTGCTCACTCTCTCCCTTAAGCATTCTGATGACATGATCAGAGATGTCATGGACCCTGGCACCAGGGACGCAACAAACCATCCGAGAGCCTCGCCCGTGTCCATAGAACCGCCTTTCTGTACCTCTAACTATTGGGTCCCCTATAACTAGTGCTCTCCTAATCTCCCCCCTTCCCTTCTGATCCCCAGAGCCGGACCTTGTGTCAGAGACCCGGTCACTGCAGCCTACCCCTGCTAGGTAATCCCCCCCCAACAGTATCCAAAGTGGTATACTTCTTGTGAGAGGAATAACCACAGGGGATCCATGCACTGACTGCTTCCTCCTCTTCCCACCTCTAACTGTTACCCAGCTACCTTTGTTCTCAGGTGTAACTATGTCCCTGTAGCTTCTATCTATCAACCCCTCAGCTTCCTGAATGATCCTCAGTTCATCCAGCTCCAGCTCCAGTTCCCTATCACGGTCTGTGAGGAGCTGGAGATGGCTGCACTTCCCACAGGTGAAGTCAGCAAGGACACTGGTGGTCTCCCTTACCTCAAACATTGTGCAGGAGGAACATTCCACTTCCCTAGCTGCCATCACCTCTACTTAGTCTCCCAGTAAAAAAGGAAAAAGGAAAAAAAAGTAAATAGCTAAATAGCTTACCTGCTCACAGCACTGAGTCTTTTTTTTTCAGCAACATTTTCTTCCAAGTCATTTATATACACCAGGAACAACCGAGGCCCCAGAACTCATCCCTGGGGAACGCCATTAGTTTAATTTATTTTTCGGGATTTTGTAGCAGTTGAATACAACTGCTTGAAAGGCCACTCCAGAGGGCATTTAAGAGTCAATCAGATTGCTGTGGACCTGGAGTAACATGTAGGCCAAGACCAGGTATGGGTGACAGAGTTCCTTCCCGAAAGGATATGAGTGAGCTGGATGGGTTTTAACGACATTCCACAATGGTTTCATGGAGATCTTTAGGCTTTTAATTCCAGATAATATATTGAGTGATGAATAAAATTAGAAAAATACTATGAAGCTACTTGTCCAATCAGAGCTGGCTTCTGCAGAATCCAGACTGGAAGAACGGGAAACAACGTGAAACCCAAATTTCCAGATGCGGGCTGCGGAGTGATGGGGAGAGCAGGCTAATTAATGGGAGGGGCAGTGGCCATTGGGTAGAAGTGGGGGAAGCGGGCCTCAAAGCAAAAGTGAGAGGGGAAATATGCCTTGGAGTGAGAGGCAAAACGGGCATCGGAACAGGAGTGACAGTGAGGCAAGGGGTAACGCGGGGCAAAGGCGAGGGTGCATAGGTGAGAGCGCGTGTGAGAGAGAGAAAAGTGAGTGTGAGTTTGTGTGTGTGTGAGAGAGAGACAGGTAAGTGTGTGTTGGGGAGAGAGACAGGTGAGTGTGTGTTGGGGGAGAGAGACAGGTGAGTGTGCGTAAGAGAGATAGGAAGGTGAATGTGTATGTGTGAATGAGAAAGGTGAGTGTGTGGGGGGAGAGAGAATTGTGTGTATGTGTGGGAGAGAAAGGTGTGTGTGTTGGAGAAAGAAAATGTGAATGTCTGTGTGTGGGAAGAGAAAGATGTGTGTTGAGGGGGGGGGGAGAGAGAAAGGTAAGTGTGAGTTTGGGAGAGAGAAAGGTGATTGTGTGTGTGTGAGAGAGTGAAAGGTGTGTGCGTGTGTGAGAGAGTGAAAGGTGTGTGCGTGTGTGGGAGAGATAAATGTGAGTGTGTGTGTGTGAGAGAGAAAGATGATTGTGAATGTGGGAGAGAGAAAGGTGATTATGTGTGTGTGAGAGAGTGAAAGGTGTGTGCGTGTGTGAGACAGTGAAAGGTGTGTGCGTGTGTGAGAGAGTGAAAGGTGTGTGCGTGTGTGGGAGAGATAAAGGTGAGTGTGTGTGTGTGAGAGAGAAAGATGATTGTGAATGTGGGAGAGAGAAAGGTGATTATGTGTGTGTGAGAGATAAAGGTGAGTGTGTGTGGGTGAGGGAAAGATGAGTGTGAGTGTGGGAGAGAGAAAGGTGTGTTAAAAGAGTTCCATGCCCCCCCCCCCCCCCTCCAAGCCATCGCATTTTACATTGGAAAAAGGTCAGTAGCATAGAGCAGCACGGTAGCACAAGTGGCTAGCACTGTGGCTTCATTGCGCCAGGGTCCCAGGTTCGATTTGCCGCTGGGTCACTGTCTGTGCAGAGTCTACACATTCTCCCGTGTCTGCATGGGTTTCCTCCGGATGCTCTGGTTTCCTCCCACAGTCCAAAGACATGCAGGTTAGGTGGATTGGCCATGCTAAATTGGCCCTTAGTGTCCAAAAAGGTGAGGAGGGGTTATTGGGTTACAGGGATAGGGTGTAAGTGAGGGCTTAAGTGGGTGGGTGCAGACTCAAAGTGCCGAATGGCCTCCTTCTGCACTGTATGTTCAATGTTCTCTATGTATCTTAAAATCTATGTCCGTAGAAGAATATGCTGATAACATTAAAATCAGTATACGAGGAGAGGATTTTGTCGAGCAACAACGCCAGCCTGGACCTGTTGGGGCAAATTGACTGTAAATGAAATGAAAATCGCTTATTGTCACAACTAGGCTTCAATGAAGTTACTGTGAAAAGCCCCCAGTCGCTACATTCCGGTGCCTGTTTGGGGAGGCTGGTACGAGGCTGTACTATCATGTTCACAATCACCTACTCAAGGGCAATTAGGAATGAGGAATAAATGCTGATTTTGCCAGCAACACTGACATGCTTACGTTCCCGAATGAATAAAATGAATCCAGTACCTAATAAAATATGCAGGGCCGGCTCAAGGCACCGGCAACTCGGGCAGTCGCCCGAGGCGCCATGTGCTAGGGGGCGGCAGAGACTCGGGTCCCGCGCATGCGCAGTTGGGCCAGTCCCAACCAGCGCATGCGCGGTGGCCGCACTCCCCCAGGGCGCCCCCCCCCGTCTGTCCGCCCCCCCCCCCCGGTCCGCCACCCGCTCGGTCCGCCCCCCCCGCCCCGCCCCGCCCCTCGGGTCCGCCCCCGCCCTCAAGTCCGCTCCGCCCCCACCCCCTCGGGTCCGCTCCGCCCCCTCCCCCCCTCGGGTCCGCTCCGCCCCCCCCCTCGGGTCCGCTCCGCCCCCCCCCCCTCGGGTCCGCTCCGCCCCCCCCCCTCGGGTCCGCTCCGCCGCGCCCCCCCCCCCCTCGGGTCCGCTCCGCCCCCCCCCCTCGGGTCCGCTCCGCCCCCCCCCCTCGGGTCTGCTCCGCCCCCCCCCCTCGGGTCCGCTCCGCCCCCCCCCCTCGGGTCCGCTCCGCCCCCCCCTCTTGGCCCCGCCCCCCTCTCGCCCCCCCCCCTCCCCTCCCCCAAGGGCGCCGAAGTTCAGCTTGCCCGGGGCGCCAGCAACCCTAGGGCCGGCGCTGAAAATATGCATGTTGTTGCGTGATGGGAGAGTTCATACTTAATACATCGAGTGCATACAATGCCATTTATTGATATAATTGCAATTGATTTTTTTAGGATGTTCCCTGTATCTCACTGCATTAGAAAATTGAGTTTTAAGGTTCAGTTTTTAGTTTATTTCCCTATGATGTCTGCCAGGGAGAATGCAATCAGAAACAACAAATGCGGTTTGAAAGTCTTCGGATTGCTTACCTCTCTTGGGGAAATTAATTTCTCAGGGAGTGAAACCTTTGCCATATCTTCTAGACTGGCTGTTCATTTTCTGGCTCTATATATATATATATATACAATGATAACCTTCATTGTCACAAGTAGGCTTACATTAACACTGCAATGAAGTTACTGTGAAAAGTCCCTAGTCGCCACATTCCGGCATCTGTTTGGGTACACTGAGGGAGAATTCAACATGTCCAATTCACATAACAACACGTCTTTCTGGACTTGTGGGAGGAAACCGGAGCACCCGGAGGAAACCCACGCAGACACGGGGAGAACGTGCAGACAGTAACCCAAGCGGGAATTGAACCTGGCACCCTGGCACTGTGAAGCAACAGAGCTAACCACTGTGCTACCGTGCCACCCGTATGTATATAGGATATGTATCAGCCTTAGTTCAGCAGTAACATTCTTGTCTACAATCTTAACGTGATGCTCCAGTACTGACAGCAGTACTGAAGAGGTTTTGCACATTCACAGGTGCTAGATTTTAATGAAACAATGGGCCTGGATTACTTCTCAAAATTGCAGCAAGGCTAATTTATGTGTCAACTTCAGGCGAAGTTTTTCATGGTTAAATGTGAATTTAAGTTGTTGTCCGTAATCCATCGTTCCAATTTTTGCATTTAAAAAATGGTATCTTGATGTCTGCCTGACCTTTGACATGCACTGAAAGTTGTGAAGTTGTCGATTTTGCACGGTAGACGTGAGCTATGCCCAGAGTAGGGCCAGTAATTAGTCGTATAAGGATCCTTTTAATGGCATCATAAATTAGTGCCAATCAACCTGCTTGACACTAAAATTAATTATTACCAGCATAGTGCCTCATTCCTCAGATTTTGATATTTTCAGAGAGGTTTTAAAAATGTCAAATTATCAATAATTCTTTTCTACTTTCCCTTCCTGGCTCCCTTTTTTTTTCTCTCTTAATCTTATCTTCATTCTCCTTTATGTTTCTTTTCGTATCCAAGTTAACCTTGATTCAGTTCCTTTGATTTATCCTCCATCTCAATTCTGCTGTTTATTTTCCAGACCTGAGTTGAGGAGACACGCTATTTGTTGCTTGGGCCTCAGCTCCCAGTTAAATAAAAGCAAAATACTGCGAATGCTAGGAACCCGAAATAAAAACGGAAAATTCTGGAAAAGCTCAGCAGCACTGGCAGCATCCGTGGAGAGAGAAACCAAGCTAACATTCAAGCTCCACATGAATCTTCTTTGGGGAAAAAGAGAGGGAGAAATGTGATGGATTTTATACTGTTTAGGATGGTGTGGAGCAAAATAGAAGGTCAGGGGTAGGCGAGAGTTAGAAGAGATTTGACGAAGACGTCAGGCGCGATTCAGCGGACTCGATCCGCTGAACGGCATATTTAACAGGGTGTTTCCGGCACATGTAGCGCTGAGAAAGATCCCACTATTCAACAGCACTTTGCCCTTTATTTTGGCCTAAGCGAGGTACACCCTGTTGAGGCCACTCTTTAAGTCATTTCCTGCATTGGCGAGCAAGACTACTCGCAGATCAGGGCGCCATTTTTCAAGGCAGCCCTGATCTTATGACCCCATTCTGATCCCCCACTCTGGCCTCAGGATCCCCTCACTTCACCCAAATTACCTCTTCTGACGACCTTGAGCCCCCCACCTCTAAAAGTCAAGCCCCCCCCCCCCCCCCCCCCCCCAGTACTGGCAGCCTGGCCTCTGATCATCTTGGCACAGCCAGTCTCGACCAGGCAATGCACTGACCAGCCTGGCAGTGCCACCTGGACACCCTGGCAGTGCCAGGATAGCATTGTCAGGGACCCTGGGTGGCAGTGCCACGTTGCCAGGCTGGAGGTTCCATGATGCCCAGGTGCATTGGGAATGCTAGGGTACCAGCGTTCCCAGTCCATGATTACCCGAGAGCCTCATCTCCCCAGTGAGATCCCCCAAGGTTTCATGACTTTGTGAACCAGTACCAAACTGCGCAAATTAAGATCTCATTGGGGAGGCCAGTGAATACTGGGACTGGATGAATTGGGCAAACGCATATTTAAATGCGCACCTGGATCTTGCCCAGCGGGAGTGAGGACCAGATTGCAACGCCTCGCGAGATTCACTGGAAACTCCAGCCGAGGAGACCCCAGCCGGGCGCCGTTTACCACTGGTCTCCACAAATGGGGACCAGACGGAAAGGCAGTTCGGAGATCTCCCAGTCCATCGGAAGCCCTTGGGTAGTCGACCTCTGGCACTGCCAGGGTTCCAGTGCCAAGATGGCATTTTTCCCATGCTGGTGATTGGGTCTGCGGGTGCACGGTCCTTGTGAGGTGAGGTGCGGGGGGCTCAAGGACCCCCCCCCCCCCCAACAGATATGTTGAGGTGTTGGAGGTGGGGGCCGGAGGCTGCATTGGGGGATGGAGAGATCACGACAGCATTGAAAAATGTTGGGGCCTTTCCCGTTGGGGCCCTTTCAATAGCAGGGCCGTTCCTTACGCTTTTAGCGCTGGGAAACACCCTGCTAAATTCACCCACAATGGGACTTTGTTTTTTCCTCATTAGTTTGCGCCCCAAGTAGGATTAAATATTGGTGTGGATCTCCCGCAAAAAGTCGGCAGAAAACACCCCGCCAAGCCCGCCCAAAATGACAGTTAGAAATGTTTTGGTTGAATTCCGGCCAGTATTTGAAAATCAGCAGGGCAGGTCCCTAGATGCCTGGCTACCATTTATATTCAGTTGACATAATTAAAATAGATTATCATCATGTATTTCATTGCTGCTTGTGGAATCCTATTATCCACGAACTGTTTTCCACATTTCACTATATTAACTGCACCTCAGTTTGTTTGGGACATCAGAAATGGTGTTCTATAAATGTTTCATGCTAAGACAAATCAGCATTCCTTTGCTGCTGCTAAATGCTACCTCATTTTCCAATATATTCTTCTTTTCAATCAGTCTTTTTAGCAGGAAAGAACAATTGGATACATCTGTTGTCCAACCCAGAGACAGGGCCACAATAAAGAGATTACAAAGTGTTCTGGTAGCACCAAGCTTCTTTCTCAGTTTAACCATTATTGCCTGGAGGTAGTTCAATTTGAGTTCAGACATAAATATTCCACTGCTCTTGTCAGTTCATATCAGTGCAAGTAAGGCCTTTCATTCACCATTGGATCATTTAGAGATTATTTTATTTTGCTCTCCTTTTCATTGTTGCAATATTGCTAATTTATTTTGTTGTTAATCTTTTTATTTTGCTTTTCGGTGATTTGGGAGTTAGTTCAGCCGGAACCAATCCGTGCTTTTCACGGCCTCCTGAAAACTTCCTACAATTCTTGATTACAGAACAGAGATAATTTCAAAGCAAAAGTGATGTGAGAAAAGAGAGTAGATAAGGTTCGGAAGAAGACACTGGGATAATTCTTTTCTTGGTCAAAGTACCGAATATAAGAGTGGTGTGGTTATACTCAAACTCTTTAAAACACCATTCCGGCCAGAGCCTTGATTACTGCATGGAGCTCTGGCCACCACATTGAAGGAAGCATGTGATTGGATTGGGTTGGATTTGCTTATTGTCCCGTGTACTGAGGTACAGTGAAACGTATTGGGCACGATTCTCCGCTCCCCACGCCAGGTGGGAGAATCGCGAGAGGGCCGGGCAACTCACGACACGCCCCCCTGGCGCCCCCCCGTGATTCTCCCACCCCAGTTTCACGGCGACTGGCGATTCTCCGACCCAGATGGGCCGAGCGGCCTGCCGTTTGCGACCAGTTCACGACGACACCAACCACACCTGGTCACTGCCGTCGTGAACATGGGGCCAAAAGGGGCTGGTTTAGCTCACAAGGCTAAATCGCTGGCTTTTAAAGCAGACCAAGCAGGCCAGCAGCACGGTTCGATTCCCGTACCAGCCTCCCCGGATAGGCGCCGGAATGTGGCGACTAGGGGCTTTTCACAGTAACTTCATTGAAGCCTACTCGTGACAATAAGCAATTTCATTTCAAAAGCTGGTTTGAAGATTGTGGGGGGCGGTGAGGGGAGCGTGCACCACGGCTGTGCTCGGAAGGGGACTGGCCCGCGATCGGTGCCCACCGATCGTCGGGCCGGCGTCTCAAAGAGACGCACTCTTTCCCCTCCGCCGCCCCGCAAGATCAAGCCGCCACGTCTTGCAGGGGCAGCGGAGGGGAAGGCGGCAACCGCACATGCACGGGTTTGAGCCGTCATCCGTCGTGATGTCAGCCCGTATGCGCGGGTTGGAGCCGGCCAACCGGCATGCGCGACTGACGTCACTTAGGCGCCGCCGTTGTGTCATTCTCGGCGCGCCGCCTTGACGCAAGTGTCAAGGCCCGGCAGCCGAGAGTTACGGAACACCGCTCCTAGCCTCCCCAGGTGGGGGTGAATAAGGTGAGAGAAGCGGCCTCCGAGGCCGTCGTGAAACTCGGCCGAGTTCACGACGGCCTTCCCGAATTTTCGCGGGAGCGGAGAATTCCGCCTATTGTTCTGCGTACGGCTCAGACAAATCATTCCGTACATGAAAAGAAAATACATAATAGGGCACACATAAAATATACAAAGTAAATACATAGACGCAGGCACCGGATAAACCATACAGGAGTGTGGTACTACTCGGTATAGAAGATGTGTGAAGAGATATGATCAGTCCATAAGAGTGTTGTTTAGGAGTCTGGTAACAGCGGGGAAGAAGCTGTTTTTAAGTCTGTTTGTGCGTGTTCTCAGACTTTTGTATCTCCTGCCCGATGGATGAGGTTGGAAGAGTGAGTAAGCTGGGTGGGAGGGGTCTTTGATTATGCTGCCCATTTTCCCAAGGCAGAGGGAGGTGTACACAGAGTCAATGGATGTGAGGTGGGTTTGTGTGATGGACAGGGCAGTGTTCACAACTTTTTGTAGTTTCTTACTGTCTTGGTGCACCTGTAAAAGTTGGAAAGAGTCAATGTGGATTGACTTGTGTTCCGAGGTACAGTGAAAAGTATTTTTCCAGCAGCAGCTCAAACAGATCATTAAGTACATGAAAATAAAATAAAATACATAATAGGGCAACACAATGTACACAATGTAAATACATAGTCACCGGCATTGGGTGAAGCATACAGGAGTGTAGTATTAATCAGGTCAGCTCATAAGAGGGTCATTTAGGTGTCTGGTAACAGCGGGGAAGAAGCTGTTTTTAAGTCTGTTTGTGCGTGTTCTCAGACTTTTGTATCTCCTGCCCGATGAAAGAAGTTGGAAGAGTGAGTAAGCCGGGTGGGAGGGGTCTTTGATTATGCTGCCCGTTTTCCCAAGGCAGAGGGGTCTTTGATTGTGCCGAACTTGCCGAATTTCCTTCGTTTCCTGAGGAAGTATAGGTGCTGTGTGCTTTCTTGGTTGCCTTGTTGATGCGAGTGGACCAGGACAGACTGTTGGTGATGTGCACACCTTGGAATTTGAAGCTGTCAATAACTTCCACCTTGGCCATTTGATGCTGACAGGAGTGTGTCCAGTACTTTGTTTCCTGAAGTCAATGACCAGCTCTTTAGTTTTGTCTACATTGAGGAAGAAATTGTTGTCATTACACCATGCCACTAGGTTCTCTATCTCCCTTCTGTATTCTGACTCATTGTTATTCGAGATCCGACCCACTACGGTCCTCATGTCAACAAACTTGTAGATGGAGATGGAAGAAAATGTTTCCACGCAGTCATATGTGTACAGGGAGTATAGTAGGGGGCTAAGTACACAGCTTTGCGGGGCCCCGGCACTGAGGACAACCATGGAGGAGGTGTTGTAGTTTATTCTTACTGATTGTGGTCGATGGGTTAGAAAGTCAAGGATTCAGTTGCAGAGTGAGGAAGCAAGTCCTAGGTTGTGGAGCATTGATATGAGCTGGACTGGGATTATGGTGTTGAAGGCGGAGCTGTAGTCCATAAATAATAATAATAATCTTTATTGTCACAAATAGGCTTACATTTAAACTGCAATGAAGTTACTGTGAAAAGCTCCGAGTCACCACACTCTGGTGCCTGTTCGGGTACACTGAGGGAGAATTCAGAATTTCCAATTCACTGAACAGCACGTCTTTCGGGACTTGTGGGAGGAAGCCGGAGCACCCGGAGGAAACCCACGCAGACACGGGGAGAACATGCAGACTCCGCACAGACAGTAACCCAAGCCAGGAATCGAACCTGGGACCCTGGCACTGTGAAGCAACAGTGCTAACCACTGTCTGACGTAGGAGTCTGATGTAGGAGTCCTTGTTGATTGCACTGGACAAAGTGCAGAGGTGATTTACAAGGAGGTTACCAGAGAATTTTAGCGATGAGGGAAGACCGAATAAACTGATTGTTTTCTTTGGATCAAAGAAGACAGAGAGGAGACTTAGTTAAGGTGTGTGAGTGGCCTAGATAAAATGAATAGGAAGGACCTATTACCCTTTGAGAAGTCAGTTACCAGGGGACTAGATTTAAATTAATTGCCATAAGATTTAGGGGGGAGTTGAGCAGAAAACTCCATTCCTGAAAGAATACCAGAGGTAGAGACCTTCATTGCATTGAAAAAAATACTTTGATATGCACTTGAGGCATTGTCACCTACAGGGTTTGGAGCCATGAATTGAGCAGTGGGATTAGACAGGATTGCTTTGTTTTTACTGGCATAGAAATGATGATCCAAATGGTCTGTCCTTCTGTGACATAAATGTTCTCTGTTTCTATGTTGTAAGACCTGTGTCTACCATCCTAATAGTCACAGTTATTACTCAGCATAAAACTAGGAATTGTGGTGATTATGACACTGAACTACACAACCTAGAGACTGTGAAATCAAGTCGACCCATCGGCCTTGGAGAATGGCCGCTCGCCGTAAAAAACGGCGAGCGCCGATTCGTGGCCTGGGTCGGGCGTGGGGGGAGGGAGAATAGCGGGAGGGCGTGAAAAATGTTGGGAGGCCCTCCCGCTATTCTCCCACCCGGCGTGGGGGGCGGAGAATCGCGCCCAATGTATCTGGTCGTTATGTCATTTCTGCTTGGTGGACATAATTGTGTCACAATGGGCGTGATTTAATGGCCGTCTTGCATTGAAGCGAATGCGCGGTGAGGCCATTAAATCACGGGAGAACCCAAATCAGGAACAGCACTGGGCGCCGATCTTTTTGCAATCTAACCGGCCCATTGACAAGATCGGGATCCCACTGTAGCATGGCAAGAAACCAATGATCACAACTGAAGCCCAATCTCCATGCAATTATTGGGAGCAGCCCCCTGTCTTATGGCCGCCCCGTGATCTAACAGTCTCGCTAGCAAGTGGTCACGTGGACGCCAATTAGTACTACATTTTTAAAACGTGAAACTGGCGGAAGGGCTGCTGCGTGGACCCGAGTAGGTGAGTAGCCATCTTTGCTGACAGGCAAAGAGCCCAGGGTCACTGGGTTTGCTGGGGCATTCAGATGGCACTTCTCAGTGGCATGGTTGCGAGCTGTGTGGGGTTTGCTCTGCAGGATCGATTTAAGTACGGCTCTCCCTTGTTAGCGGGGGGGGCTGGGGCTGGGGGGGGGGGGGGGGTGGTCCCACCGAATCAGCCGGCAGGACCATGATTAGTGGTGTGAAGCCCATGGGGCATCAATAATTGAACCAATTAGCATTTTATAGCAGTGACGGCCTTGCCAGGTCAAGCGCCAGGAAGCTCACGGCAGTTCCCACTCATTACCACACTTAGAA
Source organism: Scyliorhinus canicula (assembly GCF_902713615.1). Lineage (NCBI taxonomy): Eukaryota > Metazoa > Chordata > Chondrichthyes > Carcharhiniformes > Scyliorhinidae > Scyliorhinus > Scyliorhinus canicula. The sequence continues at coordinate 36,071,685 of NC_052155.1, forward strand.
ACATTTCCATTAAATCGCGCTCAATATATTTGTTCTTTATTATTTCATGGGATGTGGGCAAGTGACAACCCCAAATTGCCCTTGAATTGAATGGCTTGCTGGGCCATTTCAGAGGGCAGCTAAGAGTCAAGCACATTGCCGTGGATCCGAATCACATGTTGGACAGATCCAGACCAGATAAGGACCAGATTTCCTTCCCTAAAGGACATTAGTGAATCAGATGGGTTTTTAAAACAATCGATAATGGTTGCCATGGTCACGATTCCTGACATTTATGCATTAAATTTAAATTCGACCAGCTGACCTGGTGGGATTTGAACCCATGTCCCCAAGCTATTAGCCTGAAGCCGCTAAATTACTAGTTCAGTGACAACAGGTCACCATTTCTCCGAACTGAAAGCTGCATTTCCTGCATTATAACAATAACTAATTCAAAAATAATTCATTGGCTGTATAGTGCTTTGAGACATCCTGGGCCAGTGAAAGAGAGCTATATGAATGCAATGCTTCTGTCTTTCACTGGGTCACAAATGTTTTTCAGGAATGGGAATCTACCTCTTCCATATTCTAACCTCTCAATGCACTCTGAAATAACCGATCAAGTCCCTGTTGGGGAAGAATCTCGGTGAAAGAGAAGACCCGCCACTGTGTTCTCAGGGCAATCACAGTGCAGAAGGAGGCCATTCGGCCCATCAAGTCAACACCAGGCCTTACATAGATCGCCCTACTCAATCCTCTCCCCGTAATCCAGTAAGCCCCACTTAACTTTTTTGGACACGAAGGGCAATTTAGCATGGCCAATGTACCTAACCCGCACTGTGGGAGGAAATGGGAGCACCCGGAGGAAACCGTCGCAGACACGGGGAGAATGTGCAGACTCTGCACAGACAGTGACCCAAGAAGGGAATTGAACCTGGGACCCTGGAGCTGTGAAGCAACTGTGCTAACCACTATGCTACAAGGCCCAATCTGCATCTCATGTTAGTGTTGCTGACATCTCAAGAACAAAGAGAATAAAGGAATAAACCACTAATTATTTTCCTATTCATTGGATGTGGGCATCACTGGCTGGGTCAGCATTTAAGAGTCAACCACAGTGCTGTGGGTCTGGAGTCACTCATAGACCAGACCACAGACTTCCTTCTCTAAAGGGCATTATTGAACCGGATGGACAATCGACAATTTCATATTTTTAATTGAATTCAAATTTCACCATCTTCCATGACGGGATTTGAACCTGGATCCCCAGAGCACGATTCTAGGTTTCTGGATTACTTCTCCAGCGACAATACTACTGCACTACTGCCTCCCCTCTTTATTCATGGAAGTAAACTAAATGCCTAATGAGCCACTTCAAAGCTCCTCATCATACAAGCTTGTGGATGTATATCAGGTGACAGAAAGGCAAATTTAAATCTCAAGAAGACACCAGCAGCTGTTGTTTTTCCAGTCTTGAGCTGTGCATTGTCAAATATTTTACTGGAAAAAAGATTACTCCCCAAAACAGTCACAGCACGACAACAGCAGGAGGTAAGGGAGGGAGATATGGGGGAAACCTAGATGTCCATCTTTTATTAATGTTCAATTACCTAACGGAATTGCATATGCATGGACAGAGTTAACAGAGAATGTGCTGAAGAGTTATTTAATAGCACAAGGTTTTCTGAAAATTCTCAACTGAGGGGCTAGCAGCGGCGCCGGGTGAAACTCCCAGCTCCCGTGCCGTGAACGGCCGGAGAATGACCGGGTCAATGGCCGCGCATGCGCACGGCGACAACCTGCAGCAGTCATGGCATGCAACATGGCGGTGGCAGTGCGCAGACCCGACCCTTCAAATGCGATCCCACAGGCCATCCCCTGGCCAGCCCCCACCAGTCCCCCAGCCCTCGCGGTAGCCCCCCCCCCCCCCCCCCCCCCCCGCCAACGACACGAATCGCGGCCGAGTGTGGCGGCGCTGGACCCAGTCCGCAGCCGCACCACTGGGTTCCCGCCCGCTCAGACCACACGTCAACTGTGCAGTCGTGAACTCGACCCATCGGGGGCGTAGCCTCAGAGGAGGGCCTTCTGATGACGTGCCAACGCCGTTTCAACGGGGATTTGAAAACAGGCGTCAAACCGGCGCCCTTCCCGATTTGGGCGTTGGAAGGGATTATGTGCCTGATTGCCGATTACGATATTGGCATCGAGCAATGAAGAATCCCGCCCTATGTTCTCCTGCCGGAGGAATTGCTACAGGTTTGCACTCCCAATGGAACAATTCTGTCTCCCTTGCCGTGCAAATTTATACATGGTGAGGAATATGAGGGATTCCCGAGGGAATCCTGCTATTGGGCCGCCATTCTGAGTAGACGGCCTGATAGCGAAATCCTGTGGTCGCCTCCCCGGTGCCCCAGATCAGCCCCCACCGCAGGGACCCCTGCATCACAAGCCCCAAATATTCTGTTTGCCCCCCTTTTATCCAAGCTTGGGGTAACCCAACCATCCACTTTCCCCCCTCAGGGACACCCTAAATAGGGAAACTTCCCCCCCTGGGGACCCCCTAATTAGAGGGACCACCCACAGGATCCCCCTAATTATGTATAGGGACCACCACAGAGACCACCAAGGTTCCCCCACAGGGACCCAGCAAAAATGAGACCTCTGTCTGGAAACTAAAGAGCAGTCCAGGCAGGAGCTACGAAAACAATTACAGCGGTAGCACTCATCTGGAAGCACCAGATGTCCACTCCTGGAAAGAGAACAGCTATGGCCATGTTTGAACCCCTCAGATCCATTAGCTACAATTGGCTAGCTGATAGAAGACAAAGGGTGGTGGTTGATGGGAAATGTTCAGACTGGTGTCCAGTTACTAGTGGTGTACCACAAGGATCTGTTTTGGGGCCACTGCTGTTTGTCATTTTTATAAATGACCTGGAGGAGGGCGTAGAAGGATGGGTTAGTAAATTTGCCGATGACAATAAAGTCGGTGGAGTTGTGGACAGTGTAGAAGGATGTTACAAATTACAGAGGGTCATAGATAAGCTGCAGAGCTGGGTTGACAGGTGGTGATGTCCAGCACGAGGGGACATAGCTTTTGGAGATATATATAGGACAGATGTCAGAGGTAAATTCTTTACTCAGAGGGTAGTAAGGGCGTGGAATGCCCTGCCGGCAACAGTAGTGGACTCGCCAACACTAAACGCATTCAAATGGTCATTGGATAGGCATATGGACGATAAGGGAATAGTGTAGATGGACTTTAGAGGGGTTTCACAGGTCGGCGCAACATCGAGGGCCGAAGTGCCTGTATTGCGCTGTAATGTTCTATGTCCTATGTACAAGCCATTCATTCATTTCCCCAGTGGGTTGTGACTGACAGCTTCCACAAAGCAGCTGTGAGCATTGATCCATTCATCTTTTTCGTTGATGAGTAGTCTAAGTGCTGAAACCACAATGTTTACATACATTAACCACTTTGAAGAGAGTTATGTAAATTCCAATCATGCCCCTTCACGCGTTAGTGATTTTCCAGTTCTGAGCTGGACCTTGACAGCACTTAACTGTCTTTGATGTGGTCGGTGATTGTAACTATTGTGGTTCCAGCATTTAGACTTGCGCATCAATGAAGACGATAAATAAAGCAAGGCTCACAGATGGTTTGTGGAAGCTGACAATCACAGCCCACTGGAAATGAATGAATTGCTTGTTGCCAATAGATCTGAGGGGTTCAAACACCTCGCAACTCATAAATCGAATTGCAGTTAAATCTTACCACACAGTAGGTGTGTATAGAGGGAGTACAGGAGAGGACTGTGCACATATACTTGCGGGGCTCCGATGTTGAGGACTATTGTAGAGGAGGTGCCGTTATATATCCTGACAGATTGCGGTCTGTTGGTGAGGAAATCAAAGATCCAGCTACACAGGGAGGGGTCAAGTCCAAGATTGTCAGTAGCTATTGAGACAGGCTACTTTGTTCTTCTTTGGTACTGGTATTATGGTGGTCTTCTTGAAGGAGGTCGGGACTTCAGAGCGCAGGAGTGAGTTGTTGAAGATATCTGCAAATACACTCACCAGCTGGTCTGCGCAGGCTCTGAGTGCTCGCCCACGGACCCCATCGGGCCCGTCGCTTTTCGCGGGTTCACTTTCAAGAAGGCTGCTCTTACCTCTGAGGCTGTAATAGTGGATATCTGTCTGTCCAGGGCTGTTGTGGTGGGTGGCACTGATGTGTTAGCAGATTGTTCAAAGCAGGCATAGAACTTGTTCAGTTCCTCGGGGAGGGATGCACGAGCCCCAGAGACTCCGCCTGGCCTTGCTTTGTAGCCTGTGATCTTGTGCAAACTTTGCCATAGACATCGTGGGTTTGTATCTTTGGCCTGGGACTCTAGTTTGACCTGGTATTGTCTTTTGGCATCCCTGATGGCTTCTATACGTCGTATCTGGATTTCCTATATACGTCAGAGTCATCAGACTTGAACGCCTCCGTCTGGGACTTCAGCAGGGAGTGGACACTTTGTTTGAGCCAGGGCTTCCGATTGGGGAACACCCATAGTTTCCTCCTTGGTACACAGTCCTCGACACACTTACTGTTGAGTCTGTGACTGTGGTTGCGTACTCGTCCAGGTTAGCTGCGTGGCACCAAGCAATCGAGGAGAATGTCCTCTAATGCCTCGGACCAACATTGCATGGTTTTCTTGACTGGTCCAGCACACTTGAGTTGCTGTTTGGAAGCCGGAAGTAGGAGTACTGACATGTGGTTGGATTTGCCAAAGTGTGGTAGGGGAATTGAATGGTCGGCACCTTTGATGCTCATGTAGCAGTGGTCCAGGGTGTTTGCACCTCCAGTGGGGCAGAAGGTATGTTGATGGAGTTTGGGGAGAACCTTCCTGACGTTGGCCTGGTTGAAGTCTCCAGCCCACGATTGTCAGGGCTTCAGAGTGATTTGTTTCTTGGTTGTTGATGGTGGAGTGTAGTTTGTCAAGTACTTTCTTCACTTCTGCCTGGGGTGGGATGGAGACTGCTGTGATGAGTACATAGGTGAATTCATGTGGGAGGTAGAAAGGGCAGCACTTCATGGTCAGGTAATCTAGGTCTGAGGAGCAGTAGCATGCTGGAGACATCCGAGCACCAGGAGGTGTTGACGAGGAGGCAGACACCACCGGCCTTCGACCTGCCTGACGCCATCATGCAGTCCATCCAGTGGATCGAGAAGCCTTCGGGTTGGATGGCACAGTCTGGTGTGGCCGGAGTAAGTCATGTCTCAGTGAAGCAGAGCACACAGCAGTTCCTCACTTCTCTCTGGGAGGTAAGTCTAGCGTTGAGGTTATCCAGCTCATTGAGGTTATCCAATTGGGACCCATTTGCATCCGTTTATATTCTGCTGCCACATGGGCGCAAACCCTGATCCCGCTGCCAGCAGAGCCAGAGCATAGCAGCCGATTTGGCGGCTGGCGCAAACCTCAATTTCTGCCGAACACCCGATTCTCACTCTGATTGCGATTCCCGATCCCGACTTCGAGGACGGAGAATCCAGTCCATGGTTTTTCAACTTCCAACTGTCTGGAAATTTTGAATTTGAAATGATACAGAGGAAATTACTTAAAAATACAAGGCCACCTCCCAAGGTGAAGGTGAAAAAGCAAACAAGACACCATCTGAGGTGTGTGAAGAGATGGACGTTTCCTATCATTTCTATAAACCCACCCTAAACCCCTTGGAAATACACAATGGGTGAAGTATGATAGGCCAGGCTACAGCCACTGCAGGGGGAATTGCAAGAAAGACTTCCGTAGAAGAGACAGGCGCAAAGCTCTCTCTCATTTATTAAACAAGAGTATTACCCGATCCGGCAAACTGAGACCTTGTAATAATTACAGCATCTTCTAAATCTGACTGCATCCAAAAATCCAGCAATCTAAATCGACTGCAATGTTTGAAAATCTGCACCTCCAGGACAATCAAAGAACCTTGGGTGGAAGTCTCCGCCATCGGCGCCGGCGTGGTCGGTGCGACGCCGGTTAGGGTATGCGCCGACTCTCTGGTCCCGGGTCGGCACGGGTCGCCGCGTCGATTCTCCAGCCCAGATAGGCCGAGCGGCCGTCATCAAAAAGCCGAGTCCCGCCGGCGCCGTTCTAACATCCTCTGAGCTGGCGGGACCTCAGCCTTGAAGAGTCCAGGGGCGGCCTGTGGGGCGGGAGGGAGTGTCCGACCCCGGTGGGGCGGGGGAGACTCTGTAGTTGCCTGGCCCGCAATCGGGGCCCACCTATCGGCGGGCCGGCCTCTGTGCCTCCCGGCCTCCTTTCCTCTACACCGGCACCTGCAGCCCTGCACTTTTTGGCGTCAGGGCCATCGCGGGGAAGAAGGCCACTGCGCATGCGCTAGTTGGCACCATCCCAACTGCGCATGTGCGGACCCCGTGGCACCGAGTTCAGGCTGGGATCGGCAGATGGGGCAGCGGAGGCCACTCCAGCGCCGACCTAGCGCCCTGTGGGCTGAAGAATGGGGTCCCAGAACGGGAGCCGACGCCGGAGTAAAACACTCCCGTTTTTACTCCGTGTCGGCATTTAACCGCCCATTGGGAGAATCCCGCTCCTTACCTGTCTATTCTTTTCACTTCTTCATTGGGCTTTAACTTCCCTTATTTCTGATACCTCTGTGTGTTTCTGCATGTGTGTGAGAAATCGCATTTTTATTATTTTTTCATCTCAGGTTCAGTGTTGATAAGTTTTGCTCTTTCTTTAACTCAAGAAAACCTTCTTTGATTGACTGCCTGTTGCTCACTGCAGGAACAGTTAAATACTGTAGCCACCGAAGTTGGCCACTGCCCGACATAAAATGGAGAATTGAAATGCATGCAGGGAAAATTGGACAATGTCAGAAAGACAAACAGGCTGCAGAATCTCTCTGTGTATTCTGTCTGCAGAGAAACCAGACAGCACTGAAACTAACAAGTTTGCATACTAATTGAGCGATTCCCGATGATTTCCAGGCACAATGGACACAATCGAGAATAACAAAGGTCAAGCCAGACTCTTAGGCGCCAGAGGGAGTCCCAGACAATAAGTTACAAACAGCCCCAAGAACTGCCCAGCGATCGGGAAACAGCCCCAGTATTGGGGAATTCAAACCAATCGATTGGTATGAGGTCCAATCGATTGCAAGCAGGCATAGGGACCGCCCAGATGGGCGCAAAGCCCCTGTGACCTATAAAGTACAGATCCCAAGTTTGCTCTCTCTCTTAGCCAGCCCTCCCAGCAGAACACCTTTGCAGCAGCTCTCTAAGAACTTGAACGTGAGAAGGAGAGGCCTGGCCAACAGCTACACCGACAAGTAAGTACCAACCAATGCTCGCTACGAGAGTAGACACTCCTGACCCCTTAGCCCGTACCAACTGGGAAGCCTGCAGTCTCAGGATAGAACAAGAGGCCATTGTTCCCTGATCCAGTGTGTTCCCTTATCGAAGATAAGTATTGGCTTATAGTGGTAGGAATAGTTTAGTCCATTAGTATAAGTTGCATGAGTATCAATTTACTGTGTAATAATAAATGTGCTTGATTGAACCTTACTAACTGGTGTATTGAGTCATTGATCTGAACTTGAACTTGAACCGCGTGGCGGTATCATAAGGATACCTGCCGACTCTAGACCTAAGGAATAAAACAGAGCCAATTGAGTGTAAAGCACAATCACCAGAACGAGCAACAATACAATTAGAAAAAGGCCCATCCTCATGAAAAAGGAACTGTGACCAATCGAAGAGGCTGACGGTTCCACTGGGGAGTGCAGTCAGAGACACGATCACGGCACTGTGGGTGGCTCAGCTGTACAAGGGGAAGGGGTAAGAGTGGAAGAACAATAGTGGGAGGAGACTCAATAGTGAGGGGTGCAGTCAGGCATTTCTTTGGCTGCAGATGTGACTGTAGGATGGTGTGTTGCCTCACTGGTGCCAGGGTCAGGAATATCACTGAATGGCTGTCAGGCATTCTGAAGGTGGAGGGTGAATTGTCAGAGGTCATGGTTCACATTGCTACCAATGAGATAGTGAGAAAAAGGGATGAGGTCCTGTAGCAAGAATTTAGGGAGCTAGGTAGCAAATTGAAAAGCATGACCTCAAAGGTTGTAATCTTTGGATCACTACCAGTGCCATGGCCAGTGAGAATAGGAATAAGAAGGTATTGCAGATGAATGCATGGCTGAAGAGATGGTGCAGGGGGGAGAGCTTTAGTTTCATGGATCACTGGATCCGTTTCTGGGGAAGGTGGGACCTGTAAAAGCTGGATGGGCTGCACCTGAACGGAATGGGGCCAACATCCTGTGGGAAAGTTTGCTGATGCTGTTCGGAGTGGTGGGCTTAAACTAATTTGACAGTGTGATGGGTCGCAGTGTGAAGATACAGTGGACATACAACATACAGTGCAGAAGGAGGTCATTCGGCACATCGGGTCTGCACTGGCCCACTTAAGTCCTCACTTCTACCCTATCCCTCTAACCCAATAACCCCTCCTTTTCTTTTTGGACACAAAGAGCAACTTAGCATGGCTAATCCACCTAAACTGCTTATTTTTTGTTTGTGGGAGGAAACCCAATCACCCGCAGAAAACTCACGCAGACACAGGGAGAGCATGCAGACTCCGCACAGACAGTGACCCAGCAGGGAATTGAACCCTGAATGGTCAATGAAATGAAATGAAAATCGCTTATTGTCACGAATAGGCTTCAATGAAGTTACTGTGAAAAGCCCCGAGTCGCCACATTCTGGCGCCTGTTCGGGGAGGCTGGTACGGGAATTGAACCGTGCTGCTGGCCTGCCTTGATTGCTTTAAAAGCCAGCGATTTAGCCCAGTGTGCTAAACCAGCCCCGGGCCCCCGGGGGGGGGGGGGGGGGGGGGGGCATGGAGGCAGTGGTGGAAATGCACATCTAAATATAGAAGAAAAACTAAGTCAGCCAGGAAGGCAGTGCAAAGATAGATATGTTAAGGCACAAAGGAATATGGAAAAGCTGGATGGCATTTATTTTAACGCAAGGTGTCTGACAGGTAAGGCTGATGAACTGAGAGAGTAGATTAACATATGAGAGTTATGCTATCTCAGAGATATGGTTAAGAGAGGGGCAGGACTGGCAGTTCAATATTCCGGGGTACAGAGTCTTCAAGTGAGATGGGAGGGTTGTGAAATAGGAGGTGGTGTTGCAGTACTGATCAAAGAGTCAATTACCGCTGTGAGGAGGGACGATATCTTAGCAGGGTCCCCATTTGAGCCGATGTGTGGAACTTAAAATCAAATAAGGAGATATCATGTTGCTGGAAGTGTGCTATAGGCTGCCAAACAGTCAGGGAGAGCTAGAAGAGCAGTTATGTAAACAAGCCTCAGATAAATGTAAATGTTAAATAATAGGGCAGTGATAATAGGGGACTTCAACTTCTCCAGTATTAATTGGGAGAGGCAAAGTGTGAGACTTTGCGTGGTCGAGATTCTTAAAGTGCATACAGGAGAGCTTTTTGAGGTAGAGAGGGCATGGTATTTGATGTAATTTTAGGAAATCAGGTCGGGAAAGTGGTAGAGACGTCATTGGGGGAGCATTTTGGTGATAGTGACCGTAACTCGATAAGATTTAAAGTAATTATGGAAAAGGACAAAGATGGACTGGGAATAAAGTTGCTGAACTGGGGGAAGATCAATTTTAATAGGATAAGACAGGATCTGGCCAAAGTGGACTGGGTGCAGCTACTAGTAGGAAGTTCCACATCAGAACAGTGGGAGTCATTCCAAAAAAGGAAACAGAGATATACAGGGCCAACATGTTCCCATAAAAGTAAGGGGATGGGACCAACAATTCCAGAGAACCCTGGAAGTCAAGTGATAGACAGCATTGGAGAAGGAAATAAAGCACGATTCAGGCGACTCAAAACAATGGATACCGGAGAGGAATATAGAGAGTGCAGGGGATACTTAAAAAAATAAATTAGGAAAGCAAGAGGGGGCATGAAAAATCACTGGTAGGCAAAATAAAGAAAAATCCCAAGGTATTTTTTAAGTATAGTAAGGGCAACAGGGTAACCAGGGAAAGAGTAGGGCCCATTCGGGACCAAAGTGGCAACCTCTGTGTGGAGTCAAAAGACACAGGTATGTAGTAAATGAGTATTTTGCATCCGCATTCAAGATGGAAAATGATGACGTAGGTATAGAAAACAAGGAGCAGGACTGTGATATAATTGAACATTAGCATTGAGAGGGAGGAGGTGCTAGCAGTTCTAGTGGGTTTAAAAGTGGATAAATCCCCAGGCCCAGATGAGATGTATCCTCGGCTGCTGTGTGAGGCATGGGAGGAGATTGCAAAGGCTCTGACATTAATTTTTAAATACTCTCTGGCCACAGGAGAAGTGAGATTGCTGGAGGTTGGCTAATGTGGCACCATTATTCATGAAGGGAAGTGGAGAAAAAAATAAGTAATTATAGGCTAGTGAGTCTAACATCGCTGGTTGGGAAATTATTGGAAAGAATTCTGACAGAATAATAATAATATTCTTTATTGTCATAAGCAGGCTTTGATTAACACTTGAATGAAGTTACTGTGGAAAGTCCCTCGTCGCCGCACTTCAGCGCCTTTTCGGGTACATAGAGGGAGAATTCAGAATGTCCAATTCACCTAACAAGCATGTCTTTCAGGACATGTGGAAGTAAACCAGAGCACCCGGAGAAAACCCACGCAGACACAGGGAGATCCTGAAGACTCCGCACAGACACTTAATCTCCACTTGGAGAGGCAACGATTAATCAAGGATAGTTAGCATGGCTTTGTCAGGAGGAGATCATGTCGAAAATGTTGAATTAAATTTTTCGAAGTGGTGACCAGTTGTGTAGACGAGGGCAGTGCAGTTGACATAGGCTACAGGAACTTCAGTAAGGCTTTTGACAAGGCCCCACACGGGACACTGCTCAAGAAGGTGAGAGCCCATGGGATCTAAAGCAACTTGGCAAATTGGATGCAAAATTGGCACAGGAAAGAGACCAGTAGGCATGAAGGGTACTGTGCGGTAAAATACTATGGGCAGGATTTATCGGCATCGTCGGGCCTGACTTGGGCCGCAACGAAGGTTGAATCTCACGAGAGGCCTCTCACGAGATTCGCAACGCTTGAGACATCTCATGAGATTCAGCTGAATCTCGTGAGACGTTGCGATCTGAATCCCGCCCCTCACTGCGTGGCAAATCTGCATATTAGAGCGAGACATCTAGTCTCACATTAATATGCACTGGTTGGATCTAATGAGGCGTTGGGATCTAACGTCTTCATCTCGGAGATATTGGACGAGAGCCATTCAGTGCCATCCCCCACAAATGGGGACCAGATGAAACGGCACTTGGGGGAGGAGGGTCTCTCAGGGGATAGGAGGATCCCTCTAGGCCAGGTGGCACCCTGGCACTGCTGGTCCTACTCGAGCACTTTGGCACTGCCAGTCTGGCACCCTGGCATTGACATTGCCACTGGCATCTTTCCTGTGCTGGTGATCGGGCACAGGGGTGCCCTGCTTGTATGTGGTGGGGTGCGAGGGGACCTGAGGATCCCCTTACAGGTAAGTTGAGGCTTTGTGGGATTCAGGGGTCACATTGGGGTTGACAGATGTGGGCACCATTTAAAATTGGCGTTCCGATCTCTTTCTACACTGAGGAGATCCTGCGAGCGGAGCTCCTCAATGCAGGAAACGGGAATAAGTTCCGCCTCGGTGGGGGTTCCACACTGAGGCACCGAATTGAAACAGAGTCCTGATGGATAGCTTGATGTTTCTGGGTGCTGCGAGCGCCGGGAAACACCTGGCTAAATGTGTTCGGCACAGAACTCTGTTCCAGTTTGGTTAAATCCCACCTGCAATGTATTCAGAAAGCAAAAAAGAGTCCAATAGACAAACAAAACAGCATCAGGGGAATGGCTGACTGGTGCATTTCAGCATGATGATTTATAAGTCTGAGGGAACGGATCTGCAGCTGTCTGTTTCCATTTCTGCAGTACTTGTCTAAATAAATAAATAACAGTTTTCACAGCTGAGTTGTCGTCTCCCAGCTTCATCCCATCTATTGCCTGTTATTGGGCTATTCTCAGAACATCAGAGCCTTCCTCTCTTATTTAGCAGTCGATTACCAGTATTCTCTGCTGTCCCTCCAAATCACTGCAGGACCATTTTGCCTGTAAAGTATAGAACTGAAAAAAAAACTCTAACACAAATAATAAATACAAACACTTTGACAACTGTCACTGATCAGTGTACAGAATGTATCGGGACTAAAAATACCCTGTAAATCACTCTGCCACTCATCCTTACCAAGTGACAACACTACTGCAAATGAATTTTGGCTAGTTTAAATAATCCTCGCTTATGCATGCTTCGGAGGTGCTCCACAATTCAGTGAATGACAAAAAAGCATAAGCTGATTTCTCCCTCCCATCAAAGCAACAATAAAACCTGAATAGATTGTGTTTTATTTGCAGGACAGACGGCTGATTTGCATAGGCCACAATGAGGAGAAAGGGGAGAATTTGAAATAAGCAAGCTTGTCATCCACACAGAACCTTACCATGCAGCCAGCCTTGATGTGATTATATCTTTGTGACAACCTCGATTTGATTTTATATGTTTCCTCCCTTCCCTGTTCTGAACTTCTGTGTATTCACCCCATCAAATACCCTCTCCACGCTTCCTCATTATACACAAGGGAATTGGAGTCTGTTTGCGGTCCCTGTTTAAATTAATAGATTATTTGGCATGAGCTACATCTTGTCTGGCAGTCATATGCTTTTGATTAACCACGCATAATGCAATGACAGCATGTGGGTTAAAGCAATTTCATACCAATCACTATCCATTATCCAAATCGTTATGACACATTGCAAGGTCTGACACATCTGTGGGTCCCACAAAGAGCACTCAGCCTTTCACTCATGGATCCTGATGCAAATCATCGACAGCCGAGTCAAAGCCAGTCCAAAATTGTTAACATGGTAATGGGGAACTGAGCGAATAACAGTTGGAAATGCTGCTGAGAAGCCATTTTCCCAAAAACCCCGTGGTAAAATAAATGGTTTACAATGTCTAGGATCGGAAGCTGAGATTTTCACATTATTTTGGAAAGAATAAGAAGCTAATTTTAAACGCTCTGCATTTTATTTCTATTTACCTATGGATCTTGAAAACAAATATTAATGTGCAGTCACATAGCAAGGTTTCCCTTCCTCTTGATTTAAATGAATAATTGTAGCCTAAGTCGAGAATCTGTGACTGTCGTTCATTAATGTTTCCCACAGATCTTTCTTATTAGAATGGAGAAGGATGAGGGGCAACTTGATAGAGGTTTATAAGATGATCAGGGGAATAGATAGAGTAGACAGTCAGGGACTTTTTCCCCGGGTGGAGCAAACCATTACAAGGGGACATAAATTTCAGGTGAATGGTGGAACATATAGGGGGGATGTCAGAGGTAGGTTATTTACCCAGACAGTGGTGGGGGCATGGAATGCACTGCCTGTGGAAGTAGTTGAGTCAGAAACATTAGGGACCTTGAAGTGGCTATTGGATAGGAACATGGATTACGGTAGAATGATGGGATGTAGATTAATTTGTTCTTAATCTAGGACAAAAGTTCGCAAAACATCGTGGGCTGAAGGGCTTTATTTTTCGATGTTCTAACTTCACACAGTGAAAGTTGCAAATTCCAAAAATGGTGATATTTCTTAAATGGTTGTCACTTGATCAATTTCCTGCTTTTACTCTTTCATATATGTTAGTGAATGAGGCTAAATGAGTATGCACTCCACTACTGAAGCTCCAGTTTTATATCATCTGGGCATAAAATTCTTGCCGGCGGTATTAACTAATAAATATTTAATGCCTTCATAATGCACAGTTTTGACTAATTTTCCACACAAATAATTTGAAACAGAGTTATTTTTCATGTTGGGTTTTGAAAGCCAACTGCATTCAATATGTTTGAAACAAAAATAGCCAAAAATTGGTTTCCTCCTTCAATTCGTAATCTGCCCACAGCCGATCCTGTTGAGGCAGACAACATTCAAACTTTTTATTGCCTTCTCAGTTCAGTAGTCGTTTGTTCAGCCAAAGCTGACTTATTCTGCTGGTTGGTTAAACACACAAAAAGGGGCCCAGGAGTTTACGAGGCTGCCACACATTCCAGATAGCGTGTGCCGTTTTAAAGGCTTCCTGACTCTTACAGTGGATCTACACTGTCTGTAAGGCAGCTACTGTTAACTGCCTCTGAAGGCTTTAGGAAGGCAGAACCCAAATTCAGCAACAGGGAAGAGATAGGACTTTCGGGGTCTCAGATGCAGCATGGAAGACTTAGTCTAGGCGGTCAACAGGCGGAGAAAGTCTATTTCCACAGGGTAGGAGGGTGAAAGAAAAGAACAAAGAAAATTTAGAGCACAGGAACATGCCCTTCGGCCCTCCCAGCCTGCGTCGATCCAGATCCTTTATCTAAACCTGTCTCCTATTTTCCAAGGTCTACTTCCCTCTGTTCCCCGCCCGTTCGTATATCTGTCCAGATGCATCTTAAATGATGTTATCGTGCCCGCCTCTATCACCTCCGCTGGCAAAGCGTTCCAAGCACCCGCCACCCTCTGCGTAAAAAACTTCCCACGCACATCTCCCTTAAACTTTCCCCCTCTCACCTTGAAATCGTGACCCCTTGTAATTTACAACCCCAATCTTGGAAAAAGCTTGTTGCTATCCACCCTGTCCATATCTCTCATAATTTTGTAGACCTCAATCAGGTCCCCCCTCAACCTCCATCTTTCCAACGAAAACAATCCTAATCTACTCAACCTTTCTTCATAGCTAGCACCCTCCAGACCAGGCAACATCCTGGTGAACCTCCTCTGCACCCTCTCTAAAGTATCCACATCCTTCTGGTAATGTGGCGACCAGAACAACACGCAGTATTCCAAATGTGGCCCAACCAAAGTCCTATACAACTGTAACATGACCTGCCGACTCTTGTACTCAATACCCCATCCGATGAAGGCAAGCATGCTGTATGCCTTCTTGACCACTCTATCAACCTGCGTTGCCACCTTCAGGGTACAATGGACCTGAACTCCCAGATCTCTCTGTACATCAATTTTCCCCAGGACTCTTCCATTGACCATATAGTCTGCTCTTGAGTTAGATCTTCCAAAATGCATCACCTCGCATTTGCCTGGATTGAACTCCATCTGCCATTTCTCTGCCCAACTCTCCAATCTATCTATATTTTGCTGTATCCTCTGACAGTCCTCCTCGCTATCTGCAACTCCACCAATCTTAGTATCATCTGCAAACTTGCTAATCAGACCACCTATACCTTCCTCCAGGTCATTTATGTATATCATAAACAACAGTGGTCCGAGCACGGATCCCTGTGGAACACCACTAGTCACCCTTCTCCATTTTGAGACACTCCCTTCCACCACTACTCTCTGTCTCCTGTTGCCCAGCCAGTTCTTTATCCATCTAGCTCAGGGGTGGGCAAACTACGGCCCGCGGGCCGCATGCAGCCCGCCAAAGGTCTTTATGCGGCCCACCAAGATCAAGTCATAAAAAAAACATTTTTCTTTTAAATTAAAAAAAATTTTTTTTTTAATAAGGTGAATGGGGGGGGGGGCTGTTGGGTTACTGGTATAGGGTGGATACGTTGACTTGAGTAGGGTGATCATTGCTCAGCACAACATGTGTTTCATGTGAAGTTTCTACTTTAAAATATTAATTAATAAAAATTAATTGCTTTTTTTTCTTTAAACTGAGTTACTTTGTTTTTCAAATAAATGTGTTTCATGAAAAGTTTCTACTTTAAAATATTAATTAATAAAAATTAATTGCTTTTTTTTTCTTTAAAAACCTTTTATTTTGGCTATTTTAAATATTAATTATTTTACTTAATATACTATGCGGTCCTTTAAAATTGTGAATTTCTGAATGTGGCCCTTGCACGGAAAAGTTTGCCCACCCCTGATCTAGCTAGTACATCCTGAACCCCATACGACTTCACTTTTTCCATCAACCTGTCATGGGAAACTTTATCAAATGCCTTACTGAAGTCCATGTATATGACATCTACAGCCCTTCCCTCATCAATTAACTTTGTCACTTCCTCAAAGAATTCTATTAGGTTTGTAAGACATGACCTTCCCTGCACAAAACCATGCTGCCTATCACTGATAAGTCTATTTTCTTCCAGATGTGAATAGGTCCTATCCCTCAGTATCTTCTCCAACAGTTTGCCTACCAGTGACGTCAAGCTCACAGGTATATAATTCCCTGGATTATCCCTGCTACCCTTCTTAAACAAAGGGACAACATTAGCAAATCTCCAGTCCTCCGGGACCTCATCCGTGCTCAAGGATGCTGCAAAGATATTTGTTAAGGCCCCGGCTATTTCGACCCTTGCTTCCCTCAGAAACCTGGGATAAATCCCATCTGGACCTGGGTACTTGTCCACTTTAATGTCTTTTAGAATACTCAAAACTTCCCCCTTCCGTATGACGACTTGACCTAGAGTATTTAAACATCCATCCCTAGCCTCAACATCCGTCATGTCCCTCTCCTTGGTAAATACCGATGCAAAGTACTCATTAAGAATCTCACCCATTTCCTCTGATTCCACGCATAAATTCCCTCCTTTCTCTAGTTACCCTCTTGCTCCTTATATACAAATAAAAGGCTATGGGATTTTCCTTAACCTTGTTAGCCAAAGATATTTCATGACTCCTTTTAGCCCTCTTTATTGCGCGTTTAAGATTTGTCCTACTTTCCCGATATTCCTCCAAAGCTTCATCAGTTTTGAGTTGCCTCGATCTTATGTATGCTTCCTTTTTCATTTTAACTAGTCTCACAATTCCACCCGTCATCCATGGTTCCCTAATCTTGCCATTTCTATCCCTCATTTTCACAGGGACTTGTCTGTCCTGCACTCTAATCAACCTTTCCTTAAAAGACTCCCACATTTCAAATGTGGATTTACCCTTAAACAGCTGCTCCCAATCCACATTCCCTAGCTTCTGCCGAATTGAGTTATACTCTGCCTTTCCCCAATTTAGCACTCTTCCTTTAGGACCACTCTCGTCTTTGTCCATGAGTATTCTAAAACTTATGGAATGGTGATCGCTATTCCCAAAGTAATTACCGACTGAAACTTCAACCACCTGGCCGGGTTCATTCCCCAATACCAGCTCCAGTATGGCCCCTTCCCGAGTTGGACTATTTACATACTGCTCTAAAAAATTCTCCGAGATGCTCCTTACAAACTCTGCTCTATCTACGCCTCCAAATCTACACGAGTTCCATTCAATGTTGGGGAAGTTAAAATCTCCCATCACAACCACCCTATTGCTCCTACAGTTTTCTATAATCTGTCTGCATATTTGTACCTCTACTTCATGTTCGCTTTTGGGAGGCCTGTAGTAAAGTCCCAACAATGTTACTGCACCCTTCCTATTTCTTAGCTCCACCCATATTGGCTCAGTGCTCGAATCCTCCATCGTGCCCTCCTTAATCACAGCTGTGATATCATCTCGGACTAGAAATGCAACTCCTCCACCCCTTCTACCTCCCTCTCTATTCCTCCTGAAGCATCTATAACCTGGGATATTCAGTTGCCAGTCCTGCCCTTCCCTCAACCATGTCTCAGTAATACCAATAGCATCATATTCCCAGGTACTAATCCAAGCCCTAAATTCATCTGCCTTACCTGCTACACTTCTCGCATTAAAACAAATGAAACCTCAGACCACCTGTCCCTTTGCGTTCATCATCTCTTCCCCTCCTACTCTTCCCCTTGGTCACATTGAGTTTATTATTTAGTACCTTACTGGCTTTAGTTACTGCCTCTTTACTGATCTCTAACTTCCTAATCTGGTTCCCATCCCCCTGCCACATTAATTTAAAACCTCCCCAACAGTGTTAGCAAAACCACCCTCTAGGACATTGGTTCCAGTCCTGCCCAGGTGTAGACCATCCGGTTTGTAATGGTCCCACCGCCCCAAGAATTGGTTCCAATGTCCCAAAAATCTGAACCCCTCCCTCCTGCACCATCTCTCAAGCCACGTATTCTTTCTGACTATTCTTGAATTTCTATTCTGACTGTCTCGTGACACTGGTAGCGATCCTGAGATTACTACCTTTGAGGTCCTACTTTTTAACTTATCTCCTAACTGCCTAAATTCTGATTTTAGGACCTCATCCCATTTTTTACCTATATAGTTGGTGCCTATATGCACCACAACAACTGGCTGTTCACCCTCCCCCTTCAGTGTGTCCTGCAGCCGATCGGAGTCATCCCTGACCCGAGCACCCGGGAGGCAACATACCATTCGGGAGTCTCGTTTCTGACCACAGAAACGCCTGTCTACTCCCCTTACAATTGAATCCCCTATGACTATAGCCCTGCCAATCTTTATCCCGCCCTTCTGTGCAGCAGAGCCAGCCACGGTGCCATGAGCCTGGCTACTACTGCCTTCTCCTGGTGAGTCATCTCTCCCAGCAGTATCCAAAACGGTATACCTGTTTTGGAGGGAGGTGGCCGCAGGGGACTGCCTTCCTGCTCTTTATCTGCCTTTTGTTCACCCATTCCCTGTCTCCCTCACCAATCCTAATCTGTGGTGTAACCAACTCACTGAATGTGTTTTTCACGACCTCCTCAGCATCGCGGATGCTCCAAAGTGAGTCCATCCGCAGCTCCAGAGCCATCATGCGGTCTAACAGGAGCTGCAGCTGGACACACTTCCCGCACACGAAGGAAGTCAGGGACATCGGCCTCGTCCCTAAACTCCCACATTGAGCACGAGGAGCATAACACGGGTCTGGGATCTCCTGCCATTTTTACCCTTTACCTTAACTGACTACAAATATAATATCAAATAATTAATAAGTGAAAGGAATAAAGATTTTACTTACCAATCACAATACTCACCAACACACGAAGAGTTACATTTCTCCCAGCTGCTGCTAATTGGAGCACTTTCCTTACCAGCCAATCAGGTCACTGCTTTGCTGTGATGTCACTCTTCAAAGTAAGTTTTTAAAGTTTTAAAGAGGTAAACTTCCCTTCGCAATGACCCCTCGCCACTGCTCCGCTGAAAATCTAAAGGCTGCTGCTTCTTATCACCACAGTCTTTTTTTTGGTTAGAGGAGGAGGGCGGGTGGGAGACACTACACGTGTAGTGTCTCGGGTTTAGCCGCTGCCCAAATATATCAGCTCACTCACCTTCCCAGAGCGGTCAGAGGCCTTCAAGGAAAATCCTCAGAATGGAATGGGAATAGGTAACCAGGGAGATCGATTTCCAGAGAACCTGGCAGCAGGGTTACAGGAAGTTCAATGACCTCATGGGTCAAGGTTAATTTTTATTATTTCATAAGATATGGGTATTTGTGGGAAGGCCAACATTTGCTGCTCATTCCCTAACTGCCCTTGAGAAGGCTAGCGAGCGACGGTCTTGGTCAGTCCATGTCTCTTCATATATCTCCGACACAACATAGCACCAACTTCTCACCCTGCTCAATCACCCATATTCGTCATTCATCAATCAGCAGTGCTTAGCAGTCAGGACAAGGGCCTAACATCCAGATGGCTCACCTCACCCTTATATACCCATCAATGATGCCAGTCACACATCCATTTATCACTGCTCCCAGATACCTGCAGTTATGGCAGGCTCACTACCCGAACACATTGCAACAAACCTGCTAGCATTCTTTCCTCTCTTTTGCCGAACAAAAGGACCCATAATGATAGGGAACAGAGCAGAACCAGGTGGGGACGGTCATTGCTGCATCGCCCAAGCCTGCTAGAGGTTGACTGTATCTCCCTGCTTTATTCTCCCACTCATACCTCATCTCGTCATCATCCTGCTATTTGTCACAAAGTGCAAGCTGTAGATCATGTGACCATGGGCACCATGTCTTCTATCGCACTCCGCTTCCCTCATTCCAAATGCCCCCATCTGACATTTTTCTTTTGGATACCCAAGAACTGCTTCTTGCCCAGCACTGCAGCCTCATGAGGAAATGTGAGAGCTGCAAAAGACCAAAGATGAAAGATGGCTACTTGACCTAATACTCTTAACTGCCAGCTCTGATTATGGCAAACCTTAGAAGGTGGTTTAGAATTGGTACCTGCATGTGGCGAGCCAGAATGCATGAATGAGTTTCAGCCAGACCAGAGGGAAAGGACAGTTTATTTTACTATCGAGTGGGCAAGGTCAGAGTTGAGTTCTGCTCCAGGAAACTCTGAAGAGGAATTAAATGGGCGGTCTACAGGCCAGCACTAAACAGCATGCACATTGGGGCTGTTTAGCACGCTGGGCTAAATCGCTGGCTTTGAAAGCAGACGAAGGCAGGCCAGCAGCACGGTTCGTTTTCCGTAACAGCCTTCCCGAACAGGTGCTGGAATGTGGCGACTAGGGGCTTTTCACAGTAACTTCATTGAAGTGTACTCGTGACTATAAGCGATTTTCATTTCATTGGTGCATTGGCAGGATTGCCAGAGAGTCTCTCATCAGTCAGGAAGCATGAAGAGTCTGGTTTCGGCATCGTGCAGAGCCTAGAACCTGTCCGTTCCAGAAAGGAAGTGAAGACCAACTAATTGATAGCTCTTATTATAGACCCAGCATTTTGTTTGGCTGTTTCAGCTTCCACTGAGCAGATGCAGATGCTATCCATTGATTCAATGCTGTGGTGGAAGGTCATATTTTTATCATGCATACTCAGATCATTTCCGACATGTATGTAAATACCTGTGCTCAGAGGGAGTGCAGACTCTTGCAGCTGTGCAGGAATATGTCTCACAACAAAATTGTTGAGGCGCCTCCTCAAGGGCATTGAGGTTCCTGTGGAACAAAAACCTGATATCCTCTCTCAAGTGCCTTGCTATATTTCGGCAAGCCAGCCCACTGCTGCCAGGTGATATCTTTTGAAGCTGTGCACTGGAGGTCTTTATTTGCTCAAGGGGGTCCTGCAGGTCTGTCCACAGTCTCCCCCAGTCAAAGTCAGCAACATCCCATCATTGACCACCAAACAGCCACTAGACAGGACAAGCATCAAGGAGATGTACATGGAAACATAAGAACATGAAAAATGGGAGATGGAGACCATTAGGTCAATGTAGCCTGCTCCACTATTCAAAATGATCATACGTCTGCTCTTGATCTTTGACTTCACTTTACCGTGGTCCTCCGAAAGACCAAAAATCACTCGATCTCAGCCTTAAACCAATTAAATGGTGACACATCCACGAGCCTCCAAACATTCACAATCCTCTGACTGAAGAATTTGTCCTAATCTCAGTCCTAAATGATTTACCACTTATACTGGCAATGTGCCCCCATCTCTGTATCTACCCGATCAAAGCCCTTTATAGTCTTTAGCATTTCAATAAACTCACCTCTCATTCATCTAAAATCCATAGAATATAGACTCAATGTACTCAGCATCTCATCATACGACAATTGGGCAGCACGGTAGCATTGTGGATAGCACAATCGCTTCACAGCTCCAGGGTCCCAGATTCGATTCCGGCTTGGGTCACTGTCTGTGCGGAGTCTGCACATCCTCCCCGTGTGTGCGTGGGTTTCCTCCGGGTGCTCCGGTTTCCTCCCACAATCCAAAGATGTGCAGGTTAGGTGATTGGCCATGATAAATTGCCCTTAGTGTCCAAAATTGCCCTTAGTGTTGGGTGCGGTTACTGGGTTATGGGTCTAGGGTGGAGTTGTTGACCTTGGGTAGGGTGCTCTTTCCAAGAGCCGGTGCAGACTCAATGGGCTGAATGGCCTCCTTCTGCACTGAAAATTCAATGAAAATTCTCGCACCCCTGGGACCCAATTTAGTTAAGCTTCATTGTGCTGCCTCCAATGCAAGTATCTCGAATATGGAGACCAAATTGTGAATAGTATTCACAGAGTCATTTATATAACACAGAAGGAAGGAGGCCATTCAGTCTATTGAGTCTGTGCCGACTCCTGGCAGAGCAATCTAGTCAGTCTCATGTTCCAATTGGTCCCCATAGCCCTGAACATTTATTTCCTTCAAGTGCCAGTTCTGAAATTATTGATTATTTCTGCTTCCACCGCTCTCATTGGCAGTGAGTTCCAGGTCATTCCAGCTCAGTGAGTAAAAATGTTCTTCCTCACGCTCTACTGTACCTCATGACCAAAATCCTAAAATTGCCTGGCTCAGTTCTTGTACAATCAGCTACTGTGAAGAGATTTTACTTGTCTACCTTATCTAAGTCTGTCATAACCTTATCCATCTCTGTCAAATTTCCCAGGGCATTATTCCCAGTGCTCTTCAGGTGAAGACCGTCCCAGTAGTACAGCTTCCTCTCTCCTCAGTACTGGTGCCAGTGACCCATGAATTGAAGTTCATTTCTCATACACCAGTCTTCCAGCCATGCTTTAACTACTTTGATCTTATTTACCCTGTGCCAATTTGCTCATGGCTCAGGTCGTAATCCAGAGATCTTTTACCTCTGTTGTTCTGTTTTATGTCTGTGGTTCTGAGGGCTGAGTGTGTGGGTGACTGTGTGGGTGCGTGTGTGTGTGTGAGCGTGGATGAGCATGAGGGTGTGAGTGAGGGAGTGGGTGGGAGTGAGGGTGTGGGTGAGAGTGTCGGTATGAGTGTGGGTAAGGGTGTGGGTGAGAATATGTGTGAGGGGGTGGGTGTGATTGAAAGTGAGAGTAAGGGTGCGTATGAGGATGTGGATGGGGGGGTAAGTGAGGGGCTGTATGAGGGTGACATTGTGGGCGAGGGTGTCGGTGAGAGTGCGGGGGAGGATGTGAGTGTGGTTGTGAATGAGGGTGTGGGCGAGAGTGTGGGTGAGGATGTGAGTGAGGGTGCAATTGCAGGTGTGGGTGAGAGCGAATGTCTGGGTGAAAGTGGGTGAGAACGTGGGTGAGGGGGTGAGTGAGGGAGCTGTACGAGGGTGAGATTGTGGGCAAGAATATAGGTGAGTGTGTGGGAGAGGATGTGGTTGTGGTTACAAATTAGGGTGTGGGTGAGAGGACGAGTGTGGGTGAGGGTGTGAGTGAGGGTGTGATTGCGGGTGTGGGTGACAGCGGGTGAGAGTCAGAGTGTGGGTGTGGGTGAAAGTGTGGGTGAGAATGTGGGAGAGGGTGAGGGTGGATGTGGGTGAGGGTGGCTATGCATGAGGGTGACCATAGATGAGGGTGGTTGTGGGTCAGGATGGCTATGGGTGAGGGTGGCTGTGGGTGAAGGTGGGTGAGGGTGGTTGTGGGTGAAGGTGGGTGAGGGGAGAAAATGGGTGAGTGCGGTTGTGGGTGAAGGTGGATGAGTGTGGCTGTGGGTGAAGGTGGGTGAGGGTGGCTCTGGGTGAGGGTATTGTGGGTGAGAGTGGGTGTTGGTGAGAGAGTGAGTGAGTTGGTGCTCCCATTAAAAATGACAAAAGAAAATAACATTTGGAAGTATTTGTTGAATAACAGAATATTTTTTATTTATTATAAACGTATATATGTAAGACATTAAAACATTGTTTAAGTTTGTTTTTGTATGTTTATACCTATTGTGCAATAAAAATTACTTTTTGTGGTTTAATTTTTGAAGAGAATAATGTTTCTCAGGGGTTCCTTCAGTACACTTGTGAGGTCAAAATGATTCCGTGGCTGTAAAAGTTTGAGAACTGGGCCATTACGAGTTTTAGTTTGAGATTGGGATCTTCTAGTTGGCCATTTGGCCACTTCTCTGTGCAGTGAGGCTGCTGATTCTCCAATCTGCCAACAGTCTTTTACAAGGCACAGGTTCCAACATGGTTGCTGTCTGTCTTTGATGAACAGGCTCACAGACAGCTCCTGCATCCTGGTAATACACAGAATCATATATTGTCCCTCCTCACCATTAAAAATTCATTCCTTCTGCCACCAATGCATGCTCGTTGCATGCTCGTTACATTGTGTAGCATCTATAATATGCACTACATCAATGCTTCTTCGGCAGTATCTCCCAGACCTGTGATGTCTACCACCAGTTGCATGGGAACACAAAGAGGCATTTCACCACAATGAGGTCACCCCCCACATCCTCCCATTTTCCACTTCCCAATACAGGAGCCTCAGCCGGTTCTGATCTGTGTAACATCTGAGTTCAGGTAATAATATGTTAATTGTATGTTCAATAATTTACCAACAGTCATTCCAAGGCTGTGATATTTTCTCTCTCCTTTCTAAATTAGTGCTACATCAAAGAGCCAGCACTTCATCCAGATCAAAAGGTACCTTGGATGTCTCTAACACACAAAACCTTCAGGGAGCTTGACTAAAAGCATCTGACCAATTTGCCTGGCAGAAAATGCGCCACAGTATGTAGACTACCAGGCCAATCAGAAGTGTGAAAACATTTTAATTATCGTTGGGATAAGGAAGGACACAGATAAAGAGGCAACTGTTTTAACATAATTAATGCGGGCAGATTAACCTGCCACAAGTCCATGATGGAAAGCGCCAAGATCACAAGATCTCCACTTGTTAACTTGGCCCAAGAACTGTGATTAAGCAGCTGAGGCAGATGGATCTGGCAGTCTTGGACCTGAAACTAAACCCATGGCATCTGGCCGCGATTCCAATGTGAAAACCACCAAGTTATTGAACTGCTAGATTCACAAGTATTTGAGCTAGTTGCCAAATTAATTGGTCTTAGTTCTCTTAAACTGGGGATTGTTCATGCTTCAATTTTGCGGTAGATTAAGGAGGAGTCATGGAGTAGTTTGCATCCGAATATAATTTTGTGCCAACAAGCATCAATGCCTTGTGTGCTGACATGAATATAGAAAAAACATGTTCAGCAATATTATTTTTTTTAAGTTAAATTTCTCGGTTCTGATTTTGATTCTGGGGGCTTAATTTATGTTGCCTGTTTCCCATGGGGTGGGGGCATATCGAATGGCATGGGCACACATCGCACCATCTTCCCACCAAACCCCGGGCTCACCCCCATATTACGGGGAGGATGGGGGTGCCACAATCTGCATCCCGTTTTCCATATTAAAAAGGCCATTTAAGGCTCAATTAGGGTTGTTGTCAAACCTTTTGTCCTGAATAATATGTTGCCTATGCTGTAATACATGGGCACCAGGGAAGGAGCAGGAAGCATGATTTTTTTTTTGTTAAATAATTTTTATTCAAATTTTTCAACAACAAATTTTCTTCCAACAGTTAAAGTAAACAAGGTGTAAAACTAAACAGTAAGAGAAATCCCCCCAGTACAAAGCAATAAATTAATAACTAATAACAATACAAAAAAGAAGAAAATAGCAAACACACCGTCGCAAAAACAAACCCCCTTAACAAACCCCGTACCCACACCCCTTACCCCACCCCCCCCCCCCCGGTTGCTGCTGAGACTGACCACCCTCTAACCCTCCGCCAGGAAATCGAGAAAGGGCTGCCACCTCCGGAAGAACCCTTGTATCGACCCCCTCAGGGCAAACTTAACCTTTTCCAGCTTGATGAACCCGGCCATGTCATTGATCCAGACCTTCGAACTCGGGGGCTTCGCGTCCCTCCACTGTAAGAGAATCCTACGCCGGGCTACTAGAGACGCAAAGGCCAGGGTATCGGCCTCTCTCATCTCCTGCACCCCCGGCTCCGATGCTACCCCAAAGATCGCGAGCCCCCAGCCCGGCTCCACCATGGACCCGACCACCTTGGACAAAGTCCCCGCCACCCCCTTCCAAAACCCCTCCAACGCCGGACATGCCCAAAACATGTCGGTGTGGTTCGCCGGGCCTCCCGAACACCTCCCACACCTGTCCTCTCCCCCAAAGAAATGGCTCATCCTGGCCCCATCATGTGCGCCCTATGCAGCACCTTCAGCTGATTTAAACTGAGCCGTGCGCAAGAAGAGGACGAGTTAACCCTCCCCAGGGCATCCGCCCACGTCCCATCGTCAATCTCTTCCCCTAGCTCTTCCTCCCACTTCGATTTCAGATCTTCCACCGAGGCCTCCAAGAAGCCTGATTTTTAACCTGAAATGGTTAAAGGGCAGAAGGAAGGACAGGGGGGCAGTTGCTCTCTAGAAGACACCCTTTGCCAATCGTGGGGAACACCCCCATTGGAATGAACCTCCCTCACTTAAACCACTGCTCCTGTCCCTAATGCTCCCAAACCATCCTGGCCCAAGACCCTGGACTTAACAGCTTTGGGGGATTCTCGGCCATGGGCTGCTCCCTTCAGTTGCAGTCCTGGCAGTGGTCACTGCTGCCCTCCTGGTGCGGCCGGGACTGATGGAGACTGATTAGCCAGTAGCTCCAGAGGGCAGGACTTTGTATTATTCAGCCCTGGGTGATTGTGTAAAATGGGTGACACCAATTCAGGCAGTGAATCTCAGGGAGGGAGATTGCTGTAACTGTAACAATATATAACGGGTTGTTGAATCGATATGATCCACCATCACCCAATTTTAGAATTAAGCCCCTTGCACTTTAATTTTTCCTGTTGATCATATCAAACCCTGCCAGTGCCAATACCTCCATTTTCTGGCTGGACTGCAGCTGGCATGGCACTGCAGTGTCAGCAGACAAGCAATTCTGACATCTGCACATCTTACTGTTATCTAAAATGTGCAATTCAACTCCATATAAATCAAAAGGATAAGTGACCGTAAAACAGGCAAATAATCTTGAAGCAGCCAGTTTATAATTAAGAATGGAAATGATTTTAAACCCAGGTTGCTATAGCTTTTAAACATGTATGTGTGATGGGCAGTTTAAAATTGCTGTTTTTGTTACACTCCTCTGACACTGCTATTCTGACATTAACATATATTCTCATTGTAAATTATTAATTGACAAAATACTGGATATACAATATAGACAATCAAATGACAAGAAGAAGTAGTACATAAAAATCATCCAAGATTTTGCTGTTAACCAGAGATTAAGAAATTATTCTTTAATCGTCCCATATCAGACCAGAAGCCTTTTAATAAACATAAAATGCCTCATAAGATATTTTAATGTTTTAGTTAACAGGTATTTTCTTTGTTGTGGCCACAAAGAGAAAGAATCAGAGGTGTCACACGTCGAGATGGTACAACATAGTGCAAGAGGTTTATTTACAAAATGCTTCTCAAACAGGGTATAATCAACTTCACAAAAGCTCATGAAATGCTCCAAAGATGTTAACGCGTAACACATAAAATTACACCAGCTAGTGGTGTACCCTGATACATAACGGCCAGAATTCTCCGACCCTGCGCCATGTCGGAGAATCGCCGGTCACGCCGGAAATTCCCGCCACGGCTCTCCAATGCCGGAAGCGATTCTCCGGAGACCGGAGAGTCGGTCGACACGGCGCCGGTCGGGGGCCATTGAAAACAGCCCCCACAGTGATTCTCCGCGGTCGACCGGCCCAGTTCCCGCTGAGTTCCGCTGGCGTGGTTCCAACCTGGTATCACCCGGCAGGAGCTCAGACCGCGGCCGTCCTGGTAGGGGGGGGGGGGGGGGGGGGGGGGGGGAGGGGAGGGGGGATCAGACTCCGGGGGGCCTGCACGACGGCCAGGCCCGCGATCGGGGGCCACCGATCGGTGGGTGCACACGGTCTGGAGGGGCCTACCTCCTTCCATGCAGGCCCGCTGTGTGGCTCCGCCATATTGCGCAGAGCCGGCGCGGAAACAGCCACCATGCTGCTAGAGCTGCGTGCGGCACTCTGCCGCTGTGCTGGCCCCCGGCGAGCCACTGAATCGCTGGGCCAAGAGACTCTTTGACGACGGCGTAAAACACACTTAGCCGGGATTTCGGAGAATCTCGGCCAACACCTCTCCCTCTTTACTCCTTTAATGTCCCTGGCATTTTTACTTAATCAAACACTTTAACTTAGATCCAGCACATTATGCCATAATTGACACTGTTATGTTAGGGATACATATGTACATTAGGAAGACAGTCTCCTGAGAGGATGTTTGTCTCATTTTGGCAGAAATTGACGTCCAGGAATTTGGCTCTTACCTCAAGAAATGCAACATAAGATGTCAACACCTGGGAGACCCTTACTCTGATGAAATGTACCTGGAGGCATGTCCTGATTGAAGGGATATATTCTTTGAGGTCAGCCAACCACAAGAGGAGGCCAGAAAAAGGAGCCTGAGAGAGCAATATCAGCGATTTTGTGTCCGAGGACCAATCCCACCTCTCGGAAACACCTGCCAAGTGTGCAATCGAAATGTGGCTCTAGGATCAGGCTCATCAACCATGCAAGAATCCACAGAACCCATGACCAGTAACACCGAGTTTTTTAGATGTACAATCATACTCGTTAGCGAATGATCACCAAACGAGAACATGCCCAAGCATATTTATAAGTGCCATTGAATAGCATGGTGTTTCTAGGTGCCTGCAATACCGAGAAAGACCCTGCTGAAACCCACAGTTCAGCGGGTTTCAACTTGAGTTCACTGAATTGCGGCCATTGTCCGATAGCATTTTTTTCTCGCTGAGCACTAGCAGCTGTCACGATCGACTGGATGATTTGCTGATGCCCTGTTACAAACTGCGCAGTGTCCAAATATTTACTTGAGAGTTGTTGTTACTTGCCATAATAAAGATTTCACCTTGGAAGTCAATGATTATTTTCCCGACCCCACTCCCGATGGTGTGTGGGCCTGGATCTCCGTCAATGATTCCTTCTTCTGGCTCACAAAGTTGTCATGGAAAGTTGTTTTTCTCCTATTTTTTGTTTATGGTCCAGATCTCGTTGCCAGTTTCCCCTTTGCTATGTTCTTTGTCGTAGCTGTAAAAAGAAAGAATTAGAGATGACACACGTTGAGTTGATATAACGTAGTGCAAGGGGTTTATTTACAAGATACTGCTGAAATAGGACACAATAGTGAACTCCAGAAAAGACCACAAATGCTCCGATGATGTCATTGCATAACATGTAACATTACACCAGCCAATGGTGTTACTCTGATACATAACGACAACCCTATTCTTCTTAGAATCTTCAGTCTCATGTTTTAGCCATACAACACAAGTTTGCAAAGATGTGCATTAAAAAGAGGGTGACACTGTAGCACAGTGGTCACCACCGCTGCCTCACAGCGCCAGGGACCTGGGTTCAATTCCGGCCTTGGGTGACTGTCTGTGTGGAGTTTGCACATTCTCCCCATGTCTGCGTGGGTTTCTGTCATGATATGCAAACATGCAACCAATGAACACTCAGAATAGGACACAACCAATGGGCAGTCAGGACACTCAGACGTGGCATCACCACAAGGGGGCATGATATAAACACTATAAAAGGGATGAGGCACTCACACCCTACCTCTTTCCACAGACTGACATCTAGAGAGTTAGGCAGGGTTGATCAGCAGCATCACATCCCAGCATGTGGCTTAGAGCAACTGGTACAGTTAGACTGAGTTACTACAGTCAGTTTAGCAGAGAGGCGAACTCATTTAAGAACTGTGTTAATAGTTCAATAAACAGGTTTAACTCATTTCAGAGTCTGGAGCATCCTTTAGTTTTTTTTTTCTTAAAATTTTAGATTACCCAATTATTTTTTCCAATTAAGGGGCAATTTAGCATGTCCAATCCACCTACTCTGCACATTTTTGGGTTGTGGGGGCAAAACCCACGCAGACACGGGGAGAATGTGCAAACTCCACACGGACAGTGACCCAGAGCCGGGATCGAACCTGGGACCTCAGCGCCGTGAGGCGGTTGTGCTAACCACTAGGCCACCGTGCTGCCCGAGCATCCTTTAGTTAAGAATGCATCAAGAAGCAGCCTGTGTTATCCGAAGCAGCATAACACAACAGTTTCCTCCAGGTGCTCCAGCTCCTTCCCAGAGTCCAAAGATGTGCCGGTTCGGTGGATTGGCCATTTTGCATTGCCCCTTCATGCCCAAAATGTTAGGTGGGATTACTGGGTTACGGGGATGGGGTGGGGGCATGGGCCTAGGGAGGGTGCTATTTCGGAGAGTCGGTGCAGACTTGATGGGCCAAATGGCTTCTTTCTGCACTATAGGGATTCTATGATTCTCTCCTAGCATGGCAAATTTCACAATTCAGACACATTTCTTTAATCCATTAAATGGAAAAGAAAAAGTGGAGGGATAAGTTGGGTAAATTAAGTTCTGTTTTCATCAAGGGAAAGAATGTTAGTGCTGGGAGATAATTGCAGCACTCATTGTATGTTAAGTAAAATGTAGTACAGGTCAGATACAGTAAAAAATAAATCACTCTCACATTGCTTGTTTTTAATTTTAACCTTTCAAAATCAATGTGGCATTTCCATTTCCCACCAACCATCCCAATTTCTTGGGGTGAGATAAAGCAGAGTGTTACATTAGGAGCCATTTATTGCTGTGAACTCAGGTCTCAGGAAGGAGGATGGAACGGCACAAAATAATGTCATGTCGGATCCAGACAGCTGCGGGGGAAAGGAGACGATGACACATAGTAAAGCTGATCTAAAGTGAGTTCTGAGGAGCATATTTAATTTAGATAAGCTTCTGCACAGGTGCGGCAGGGACCAATTACTTCCCCTGTGATTCATACTCCTGCACCTACATAGCAGGGCTATCTAAACTGGGACAGATGGGCCATATGTGACCCGTAAGCCCTAGCAATCCTGTCTATGAAACCCAAGCAACTCAAGATGTCTGTTTGTGCTTGTATTCTCGACTTGCTTATTTTCTTAATTACTTTGTTCTCATTTCTCAAAAAATGAACATCCTCTTCCAGAGAGAGAGAAAGAGAGAGATAATGGCTTCACCTGTGAATTGAATTGAATTTTAATTTATTGCCATGTGTACCAAGGTACAGTGAAAAGTATTGTTCTGTGTAAAGCTCAGACAGATCATTCCATATATGAAAAAATATGGGACATACATAAATGCACAATGAAAATACATAATCACCGGCAATGGGTGAGCATGCAGGAGTGCAGTACTACTCAGTAAGAAGATGCATGAAGCGATTAGTTCAGTCCAAAAGACAGCTATTCAGGAGTCTGGTAACAGCCGGATAAACAACTGGCTTGTAATGCAGAACAATGCCAGCAGTGCGGGTTCAATTCCCATACTGGCCTGCCCGAACAGGTGCCGGATTGTGGCGACTAGGGGCTTTTCACAGTAACTTCATTGAAGCCTACTTGCGACAATAAGCGATTATTATTATTATTATTACGGTCTTGGGTCGGGCAGATGCCACACCAGGCTGTGATGAAATGAAAATGAAATGAAAATCGCTTATTGTCACAAGTCGGCTTCAAATGAAGCTACTGTGAAAAGCCCCTAGTCGCCCCATTCCGGCGCCTGGTACGGGAATTAAACCGTGCTGCTGGCCTGCCTTGGTCTGCTTTCAAAGCCAGTGATTTAGCCATGTACTAAACCAGCCTCTGATGTAGCCAGATAGGATGCTTTCTATGGTGCATCTGTCAAAATTGGTAAGAGTCAATTTGGACATGCCAAATTTCCTTAGTTTCCTGATGAAGCATAGGCACTGTTGTGTTTTCCTGGTCGTAGTGTCGACGACATCATTGCACAAGAATCTGTTCAGAATTGTCCAATTTTACTTGCTATTATTCCACAAAGATTTAGAGTGGGGTTCTCAGGTGACCCCACCACGTGTTTCTTTGACACGTGCCGTTCTCTGGAGGTTGGGTTGTATCCTTCTGCCGATTGTCGATGGGATGTCCCATTGCAGCCATCCCATGCTGCTGCAAAACCCCCTGGCGGGGGTGCTCTGCCAGTGGGAAAAGTGAATCCTGACAATCGGGGAATTTCAACCTTATTCATTGTTAACAGATTGATGGAGAAATCGTTTATCGGAGGAGCATGTTTGGTCTGTCTCAGCTACATGAATGCCAAACGATTCCAAAGGGACATGTAAATGAATTTTATGGGGCTGTTTTTATTTAATTTTTCTTTATACGAGGGACAGAAAGTAGGACCAATGTTATATTTTGCCCTGGAAGGAAAGAAAACAGTAAAACTTGGAAAATGCCTGGTACTGATCCAAACTAGTTTTGTAGACCTGTAAATGAAATTCAGTTCGGACCAATATCAGCCATTTCCAAGTTTAACAGGTTTTTTTCCCCTTGGTGTTGCTTTCTGCCCTATCCATTGTCACTGGGTGAAATCATTAGAAATCCCCACAAAGCAGCATTTTGACAGCACAATTACCACAAGGGCAGGAGTGGTTCATAAGCTCAATGTTGCCTTCTCAAGAGCAACTGGCATGGGAGGCTATGGTGGAAGGGAGGGGGAAGAACATCTAGCTTTTCCAGTGATAGCAACATCCCATGAATGAAATAAAACCCAATTACTGCGGATGCTGGAATCTGAGACAAAAACAAAAAATACTGGACAATTTCAGCAGGTCTGACAGCATCTGTGGAGAGAGAAGGGAGCTAACGTTTCGAGTCTGGACAACTCTTTGTCAATGCTAGAGAGAACTGGATATAGGATCAGGTTTATACAGTTGTTGCCGGGGGGGGGGGGGGGGGGGGGCATAGAGCAGTGGGGATGAATAGAGGGCCAGCAACAGGGTCGATCTCCACCTATTGCTGACCGTTTATCCAGGCCCAATGCTCCATGTTGCCACGCAGCAAGGCGGGTATCCAGGGGCTCCGAACCTGAGGGGAGGGGGAGCGCTGGGAGTGGTATGTCCCACATTGTTAACTTCCATCCTTTGGAGATCCTGTACTCTCTTTTCTGCACTTTCTCTTGAGAGTGAAATTTCTACAGCCTTCTTAAGGTCCAGTAATGGCTTGCCCAGTAACTTTTGTTGGGTCACCAGATTTTTCATGCCACAAACCCACCGGTCCCCCAGCATCTCGGGAAGGGAAAGGCCATAATCACAAAATTCAACTAGTTTCTTGGTAACATACTGCTCTGGGATCCCCTCAGGTGTGCTAATAATAATAAGAAGAATCTTTATTGTCACAGTAGGCTTACATTAACACTGCAATGATGTTACTGTAAAAATCCCCAAGTCGCCACACTCCACAGCCTGTTCGGGTGCACTGAGGGAGAATTCAGAATGTCGAATTCACCTAACAAGCACGTCTTTTGTGACTTGTGGGAGGAAACCGAAGCACCTGCAGGAAACCCATGCAGACACGGGGAGAACGTACAGACTCCGCACAGACAGTGATCCAAGCCCCCAAGCCAGGAAATGTACCTGGGACCCTGGTGCTGTGAAACAATAGTGCTAAGCAATGTACTACCGTGCCGCCCATAATCCGATACCGTTGCACGATGGCCGATGGCTAGGGCTCATAATGGTTTTCCAGTATGTGCAACTAACTCCACAAAGGTCTTGGAGTGCAGAACTGTGGGATACACAGGGCTTTTTAATCATGCTGAGGTTGAAGGCGGGGGGGGGGGGGGGGGGGGGGGGTGCTCCACAGGAAGTCAAGAGCATTACTGTCTGTCGCTCATTACCAGTTATAGTATTAGCCCTGAAAAAATATTGCATATGCTCTGCCTCTTGCATCCAATCCTCCACGCTAACATCAAACACATCAAGTTGGTTAATTAATAAAAAGCAAAGAGTGGGGATTAATGGGTGTTCCTCTGGTTGGCAATCAGTAGCTAGTGGTGTCCCTCAGGGATCACTGTTAGGCCCAAAATTGTTCACAATTTACATAGATGATTTGGAGTTGGGGACCTAGTGCAATATGTCCAACTTTGCAGACTACACTGAGATGAGTGGTAAAGCAAAAAGTGCAGACGATACCGGAAGTCTGCAGAGGGATTTGGACAGGTTAGGTGAATGGGCTAGGGTCTGGCAGATGGAATACAATGTTGACAAATGAGAGGTTATCCATTTTGGAAGGAATAACAGCAAATGGGATTATTATTTAAATGATAAAATATTAAAACACGCTGCTGTGCAGAGAGACCTGGGTGTGCTCGTGCATGAGTCGCAAAAATTTGGTTTACAGGTGCAACAGGTGATTAAGAAGGCAAATGGAGTTTTGTCCTTCATTGCTAGAGGGATGGAGTTTAAGACTAGGGAGGTTATGCTGCAATTGTATAAGTTGTTAGTGAGGCCAAACCTGGAGTATTGTGTTCAGTTTTGGTCTCCTTACTTGAGAAAGGACGTACTGGTGCTGGAGGGTGTGGAGAGGATATTCACTAGGTTAATCCCAGAGCTGATGGGGTTAGGTTACAAGGAGAGATTGAGTAGACTGGGACTGTACTCATTGGAATTTAGAAGGATGCAGGGGAATCTTATAGAAACATATAAAATTATGAAGGGAATAGATAGGATAGATGCGGGCAGGTTGTTTCCACTGGCGGGTGACAGCAGAACTAGGGGGCATAGCCTCAAAATAAGGGGAAGTAGATTTAAGTCTGAGTTTAGGAGGAACCTCTTCACCCAAAGGGTTGTGAATCTATGGAATTCCTTGCCCAGTGAAGCAGTTGAGGCTCCACCTTTAAATGTTTTTAAGATAAAGATAGATCGTTTTTTGAAGAATAAAGGGATTAAGGGTTATGGTGTTCGGGCCAGAAAGTGGAGCTGAGTCCACAAAAGATCAGCCATGATCTTATTGAATGGCGGAGCAGGCTCCAGGGGCCAGATGGCCTACTCCTGCTCCTAGTTCTTATGTTCTAAGTTCTAAGTCTCACGAACAGTGGCATTTTAAAATCAGTGCAAACCTTATTCTGATAGTGCAAAAGGAGATGACCCTTCTTTCAAAAGTTAGCAGCACCGACTGTAGCTCCACTTTTATCCAAATCGCCAATTTAGTGTTCACATAGGACTCCAAAACAAGAGGTGTAAAGAAACACCAGGGGGCGTGGGGCGCTCTGGCTCCGGAGGGCCCCCCACCGTGACCTGGCCTGAGATCGGGGCCCACCGATTCGCGGGTGGGCCTGTGCTGAGGGGGCACACTTTCCCTCCGCGCCGGCCGCTGTAACGGTCCGCCATGGACGGTGCGGAGAAGACACCTCTGCGCATGCGCTGGGATGATGCCAGCACACGCTGGCCCTCCCGCGCATGTGCCAACTCGCGCCGGCTGGCAGAGGCCCTTCAGTTCCAGTTGGCGCTGCACCAAGCACTTCAGCGCCAGCCTAGCCCCTGAAGTTGCAGAGGATTCCGCACCTTCTGGGCGGCCCGACGCCGGAGTGGTTCACGCCACTCCTTGGTGCCGGTACGGCTCCCCCCACTGGTTAGGGGAGAATCCCACTGTTGGCACAGCTGCCATTGTTGAGGGTAAAGCGAGTGAGAGATTTATTAGAAGCCAGATTGACAGAAAGCAGAGTCTTGGGGGTTGTCTGTTGGAACTTCTAAATGCAGGAACGATTAAGGCCATGGAGGGATTTGAGCACAAAGGTAAAAATTTTAAATTGGAGGCAGTAGGACAAAAAACCAATGTGCAGGGCTGATGCATAAACAAGATTTGATGTGCATTAGGAGATGCAAGGCAGTGTTTTGAATGAACAGAAATTTATGGAGCCTGAAGTCTTGGAAGCCGATTAAGAGAACATTGGCATACTCAAGTCTGAAGGTGAAAAAGACATTAGAGAAGATGATGAACAAACTCGAGTAAAATGTCAGTTTAAACCAATGGCAAA
The DNA here is from genome assembly GCF_902713615.1 of Scyliorhinus canicula. Taxonomy (NCBI): domain Eukaryota; kingdom Metazoa; phylum Chordata; class Chondrichthyes; order Carcharhiniformes; family Scyliorhinidae; genus Scyliorhinus; species Scyliorhinus canicula. Next base: position 36,107,236 of record NC_052155.1, read on the forward strand.
GAGTAACATTTAAATAATTTTGACTTGCTGACTAAGAGAGAGTGAGATACAACAGAAGAAATTGAATGATCTCAGTTTTAGTGACAAAGTCCCAGGAGTGCCTATTTGTTGGAGGTGAGAATGATGGTACCGAGAGGTTAAAGCTAAAGAGATGGCTAATTGTGATTGATAGTGTTATAGTTTTAAAAAGAGAACAATGTAATAGTTCAAAGAGAAGGTCCACCATTTTCTCCTCAGAGTGCCAGTATTGAATACCTCCTCAGGCCAAAGTTAAAAGAATGACAAAGATACCGGCTGAGTTGAAAAAATAAAACGTCTGTGGGCAGAATTTTCTCATTTTTTTCCCACATGTTGTCTCAGGCGGGAGAAACGGAGAGCTGCCCACTAGCTGGATTTTCCTGCCCTATTTTTAAAGACTTAGGAAAAAGAATGTAACAGGGTGGACCCTGATATTATGCTGGTGGGGCGGGCTCAATAAGCCCATGCCGCCAGCAATGTTGGCTGCCGGGTGGTCGGAACGCCCTTTTAACATGATGTCCCCATCCAAAAATTACATGATGCCCCATCCAAAAATAAAATTATCCAGGAATTTCCCCCCACCCCCATTCACCCATGGACACGGCTGCTCTTCCCCTACAGATGCGAGCCCTCCCCCACAGACACGAGTCTCCGCCACAAAACGCCATACAAATCTCCCAATGGAAGTACCCACTGGCAGTATCCCCTGAACTGCCCTGGCATGATCCTCGTCCCCCTAACAGCTATACCTATCTGTGCGCACCCCATCAGGGACCATTTTCTAGCTCCTCGTTGGTCCAGACATGTTGTAAACCCCACCGACTATCACGTCATGTCACGCCGGCGGGTGGGGGGAGTGGACTTCGGAAGGTGGGTAAGTAATATAGCAGATAAGCCTGTAAATGGGACATAACTTTATGGTAATGGGGTTCCCGACAGTGGGAACCCCTTAACTCCATTGGCAGGGGTTCGGGGCCATCTGAACAGGAAATTGCGTTGGCGCAAAAGCTGTTTGGGGGCTTCCGTTGAATTCTACAGCCCCACCAGCTTTACAGCTTGATGAAAAGGTGGCGGGAGAGGTGGAAAATCCTGGCCTATGAGATTACCTCATAATGCTGCCATCAAATCTTCACATAGTCTGTTTAAATCCTCTTTTGTCTCCAGCAACTGTGGGCAGTAATTACATGTGCAAGAGCGGATGATCAATAATATCCCAAAATGAACGACAGGCATTGATATGAAGGATGTTTTTTGCAGGTTGAGATATTAAATGTTGGTGAATCAACAAGACTAACCGCTACCTCTTATTCCCAATAGGTGCTTATGGCTACCAGGTATTAAGAATTTGAAAATGTAGCTTTCTTTGACAGTTCTGAAGACCAGATAATAACTTGGCTCTCTTTAGATGCTAATGGACAGGCTGTGTGCACTTACATCAAGTTCTGCTTTTATTTGCAAGTCAATTAAAATCCTGTCATATTGCTGCCATCTTTTAAACCAGGGTGGGTGGGTATTTATGATAGTCCGAAAATTACTGCTGTCAGAAGCAAAATAAAATGAAAGGCATTAAGTCTTTTCCTTTTCTTAGGAATGATTAAGGAGATTCAAAATCCTACAACAACACAGTATCAAAAGCAAACACTTCTTTTGTTTAGCTCAAAGATAGCCCTTTCTAATGTAAAACTGTCTAGATGGGTCATGTTGGTTAAATGTAGAACATGATTTATTGTTTGGCAAATGCTATGTTTCGACCCAATATCTTATCTCAACAATATTTAATTATAATTTCTTTATTTCAGGTTGTATTATCATATAATTTTGTGTAGAAGCTTAAACCAGGGGTCTAATTGTGTACTGACATTTTTTTTTCACATGAAATTGGTTCTGTTTGAATTAGTTAAATTATCCTATCTACTGCGCCTGGTTACAAATTAACCTTAGTTAAGTGTGTTATCTCTCAGTCATTTCGCAATTCAATTATGTTCTCAAAACTTTGTGGACTGGCACAATTATGGTAGACTTTCCATTGTTGCCTTTTTTGAAGCTGCAGCAGTCCATGTGCTCACACACACTCTGCAAGGCCGACTCTGCCGTGTCTCCAAGAAAGGCCTGATGTGTTGGGTAAGCTGGGTCCGTGAGGACTGCGTTTACTGCTGTAGTGAGAAAGACAGGCTTCCAACACTTGAAGAAATGCAACTCGATTTTATTGAACTCTTAACTATCATACATACTTTAACTGTGGGTTGACACTATGCTGATTTGACTGGAGACCTGAGGCTAACCTGACCAGACTATCTTACTACCACATGGTGTATGTTCTAGTTGCTGCTCACAAGCTCTGACTGTCTCAGAGGCTGGATCCCGAGAGAGCGGGAAAACTAGTGCCCTCTGGCTTTATAGTGGTCGTGTCCTGTCTGGTGATTGGCTGCTGTGTTCTGTGTGTTCACTGGTCATCCTGTGTGTCAATCAATGCCTGTCTGTGCACCATCATATACCTGTGTGTATATATGACAAGGCCCATATTTGACAGTCATTAAAGCTCTCTTGAGGCAGCACATGGCACAGTGGTTAGCACAGCTGCCTCACGGCTCCAGGGTCCTGGGTTCAATTCCAGCCTCGGGTGACTGCCAGTGTGGAGTTTGAAATTTAATCTCCGCGTCTGCGTGGGTTTACTCCTCTTTTCCAGCTTGCAGCACACCCCCACCCATGGGTTTTCCACTGAAAATCCCATTGACAAGCGGAAGGAAGAGAGAATTCTGCCCTACATGTATCACAATCATATAGAAATACCTCAGAGTGCGACTTGATTGAAGTAGACAACATAAATACCTTTGTACAATTTGTATTGAACATTTTGAAATGTTTGCATTGTTTCTTTGGCTGTATGTACTTCAAGAGTGTAACATGGTGTATATAGAGAACCTGAATATTATTACACTTTGTGTGATGGCCATTTTGAAATGTTTGCAATATTCCTTCAGGTATTTTACGAATAAAGGGTGGAATTCTCCATCGGCGGGATCCTCTGCTTCGTTAGCAGCGCACTCACACCCGGGGATTTCCCGATGCCGTGGGAAAGCCCATTGGCCAGCTGCCAAGGCGGAATATCCCTCTGCCGACAGGGGCGCGACACGCCCGAAAACGGGTGCGGCGGGACAGAGAATCCCGCCCAAAGTATATTTTTGCAAAAGAAAGGATTGCGCAGTGGTTAACACTGCTGCCTCATGATCCCAAGGTCCCAGGATGGTGCAGTGGTTAGCACTGCTGCCTCATGGTGCTGAGGTCCCAGGTTCGATCCCAGCTCTGGGTCACTGTCTGTGTGGAGTTTGCACATTCTCCCCATGTTTACGTGGATTTAGCCCCCCCAACCCAAAGATGTGCAGGGTAGGTGGATTAGCCACGGCAAATTGCCCCTTAATTGGAAAAAATTAATTGGGTACTCTAAATTTATTTCCAAAAAGGATGGTGCAACTGCATCTGCAATGACTCCTTTGAAATGTATGGAATTTTGTTTTGGGCTGTATTGAAGGACTTCAAGGTGGAACATGATCTATGTAGTAAACCTGAATTTTATTGCTCATTGTGTGCTGGGTTTTTTTCAAATGATTGTAATGTTTTTTCAGATTTTTACGAATAAAATATATCTTTGCAGATAAAAAGGATGTTGTAGTGCTGCATTTATCCAACCGTTGCTGCTCTTAAAGTGGCTGTAGAAGCCATTTGAAAGGGAGCTTTAGCTGGATTAGAATGATTAGATCAGATTAGAATGATTGGATTAGACTCCAATTTACATTTTAAGAATGGTAGCTAAGAAACCCAGGATCTGGAACATGGGCAACCGCTTCAGCAAATGATTAATGTCTGGCCTGTTTGATAACCCATGGCTCTCCACCATAAGGAAGCAAGCTACATTGCATGGTTGGAGGTGGCCCAAAAAGCTGCAGCGGAATCTCCGTCAGCCGATGCCGGAATCGCAAAATGCGATTGGGCGGAGAATCGGTTTTGATGCCAAAATCGTGGGAGCCACCGGTTTCACGCTAAATCGCAATTCTCCAGTGTCTCGACAGTTCGACAGTGGCGTCAATACGTTCCGCACATACAGTAAACGCTGTTGACATGTCATTAGCAGGCCGGACCCAGATTCCCTGGGGCCTCCGCGATTCTCCGCCTCCACTGGAGTGAATTCCCAATGGCGAAGTTCACTTGCGCTTTTAAAAATCATGAAACAGGTGCCATGGCTGCTGAGGGAGAGGGGCTATGGAAAGTGTCCAACATCGCCATACTTTGCTGAAAGTTGTGCCGCTGGCTGGGCATTCTGCCAAGGGCAGTGGGAGTGGCAGGAGGTGGCCAGGAGATGGGCTGTGGCATTGTGGTGGACAGGCATGGAACACCATTGCCGCAGCCTGCAAGGTGACCCTGCAGCTGCGCACGCCAGCTGTCTGCCTACTGTGAACCTAGAGCCACAGGTCATTTGAGTGTCCCCTCCAGGCTACCCCCTAGGTATCCTCTGGCCCCAGCTAACCTATCAGTGGGATGGCGCGCTTCAGTTCAACCAGTGCCATCTTGTTGGCTGGGATGAGTGTGTGTGGGGATTGTTATGTGTATATGCCGCTGCAGTTTGTCAGCCTCCCAAGTGTCAATCATGGATCGGGCAAATCCCACACTGTTTTTCATTGGAATCGATTTTGTTCCACGTTGCGCCGGTGCGAGCCCTGCAATGGTCGCTGAATCGGTGCAGGTATGGCTCCAGTTTTGCTGTTGTGGAAGTCCACGAATACTGGCCTGGCGTCAACACTTAATATCAGGAACGGAGAATCTAGCCGCAGATGTGTTACCTGATACTAGGTGAAGATGAGAAAGAAATAGTTCAGCTGCTTTTAAAAACTCAACAAAGATAATTGCACTTTCATCTTTAAGGTTATTTAAGTAAAAGTCCAAGAAAGTTCACCCACGTAAATTTTAATGATGAAAGGTCACTCAGCAGTGTATCGAGCAAATGGAATATCCCTCCCAAATTTCAGAATCCTGTCACATGAAACTCCGAAGCAGCAGTGCGAAATCATAAAATACCTTTATACCTCTGCTGCAAACTTACCCTGCGATTGTGAATTGAAGTAGCTGCTGAAATTCCAGTTCTACTCTGGCAGTAACATTTTGTTTTATTTTAAAGGTGATTACTCACCTTTGCAAGAGGGTTTGGGAAATTTTAGCACCCTTCTCACAGACATACACATTAATATTATTCAAGTAGACGTTTGGTCGTATGGAACTTGAGTATTGTTGAAAAAATACATTTTGTTGAAGCTTTTCACCTTGGATTCATCAGGACATTTGCAAGATTACCAATGTCAGGGGGAGCAGCAACCTTGTGCTATATGAGCAGAGAGTGCTGATTGGTTGGCGAGTGAACTCTGTTGATTCCCCTGACATTATATTCTTACAATTGTTCTGATGAGTGCAAGGTGAAATGTTTTGACAGAATGTCTTTCTTCAGCAATATTGACATTAAATAAGCAACTTGTATTCCCTTGAATATAAAAGATCAACGAGTGATTTGAATGAGATGTTAAAAGGTGAACAGCAATTTTAATATAAGGGATGGTAGACCTAGAAATCTCTTCTCTAAAATGATGTAGATGCTGGGACAATGAGCGTTTTCCAGATTAAAACTATTATTTGTTGTTAAATAAGGGTATGACAGGATATGGAGCTAAGATGAGTTGTGTCAATGAGATCTAATGGCCGAAACTGTGCTGCGCCATTAGACATGGGTGCAAATTCTGTACTGTCCGCCAAATCTTGCAGGTGGTCAAAAACGTTGTGCCGGCGAGATCTCAGTTTGAGACCTTCCCTACCCTCCTCCATCAGAAAGGGTGTGAACCGTATTTCAATACATTAACATAATTTTGCAGATTATTTAAGGGCTTGATGCCATAACGTCTGACCATGATGCAAACTGACCCCCCCCCTCAATCCCCCCCCCCCCCCAACCCCCCCCCCCCCCCCCCCCCCACCCCCCCAACGGCTGGGTGATGTCGTGATGACACACTGGTGGTGCGGAGTTGCCTGTCATCTGCGGGGGTTGAGGGACAAGGCTGGACATTGCCCCAGGCACCCTGGAAGAACCCCTGGCAAAGGGGCAGTGCCAAGGAGGCAGTGCCAAACAGGCAAATGAAGGGGGCACAAGAAGGAGGAGAGGGCAGTGCCAAAGAGGCTCTAGCAGGGGGTTCTGCTGTGGGGTTACCCTCCTCCATTATGGGGGAAGGTTCACCTTATGTGTGGTAAGGGGGGAGAATGGAGAGTCCTCTGATGTCTCCTGGGGAGGCTGTGCCCTGATTGTCCTGATTGTCCTTGTGGTTGGGGGGAGGGGGGCTGTGCCCCAAAACTGGCATTGTGGTGGTGGGGGGGGGGGGGGGGGGGGGATGCATGGATGCCCTAATACTTTAAAAACAGTGCCCTAATCTCAGAATCCTGGCTTTTATGGCACGTTTACGGCCCACCCCTCCCACTGGCTGTGTGATCCTCACCAGCACTTTGAAATTGCAGAGTGCTGTTAAATCAGGCGAGACAAAATGTGTCTGTGAGTCCGATGAGTTTCACACAGCTTTCCTCACCTGACCCAGCACACTTTGCAATTTGGAAAAAATTGCACCCAATGACACTATAAAGAAATTGAGCTTGCAATTCCACAAATCTTCCATTTTTACCCACCTGGTGACTTGTTGTTTTGTGTGTGTGTCAATGCAGGTGTTCAAGCTGAGGCAGGGCCATGGTGGAAATGAAATATGTTTTCACTTTGAAATCCAGTGTTAACTTTGAACATTAAATACATCAAAATATAATTACATTTCATCTTCTAATCCAATTGTACTATACCTTATCCAACGATGTCCACATTGCCACAGTGACCAATATCAAAAATACTTCCTTGGTTATGAGTTACTTTGAGTCAATTAAATATGTTATAGAGAAGCACATCTTTATTCCTTCTATATCATTCTCAACATCACGAGACTATAGAACATAGAACATAGAACAGTACAGCACAGTACAGGCCCTTCAGCCCATGATGTTGTGCCGACCATTTATCCTAATCTAAGATCAACCTAACCTACAGCCCTTCAATTTACTGCTGTCCATGTGCTTGTCTAAGAGTCACTTAAATGTCTGTAATGACTCTGACTCCACCACCGCTGCTGGCAGTGCATTCCACATACCCACCACTCTCCTCCCTCCAATTTCCTCCCACCTTCCTCCAATTACCTTAAAATTATGTCCCCCTCGTGACAGCCATTTCTGCCCTGGGGAAAGGTCTCTGGCTATCCGCTTTATTCATGCCTCTCATCACCTTGTATACCTCTATCAAGTCACCTCTCTGCCTTCTTCGCTCCAGTGAGAAAAGCCCTAGCTTCCACAACCTTTCTTCATAAGACATGCCCTCCAGTCGAGGCAGCATCCTGATAAATCTCCTCTGTACCCTCTCCAAAGCATCCAAATCCTTCTTATAATGAGGCGACCAGACTGGACACAATATTCCAAGTGTGGTCTAACTAGGATTTTATAAAGCTGCAGCAAAACCTCGCGGCTCTTAAACTCAATCCCACTGTTCTTGAAAGCCAACACACCATATGCCTTCTTAATAACCCTTTCAACCTGGGTGGCAACTTTGAGGGATCTATGTACGTTGACCCCAAGAACCCTCTATTCCTCCACACTGCCAATAATCCTGACTTTAACCCTGTATTCAGCATTCAAATTCGACCTTCCAAAATGAATCACTTCACATTTATCAAGGTTGAATTCCATCTGCCACTTCTCAGCCCAGCTCTGCATCCTGTCAATGTCCTGTTGTAACCTACAACAACCCTCAACACTATCTGCAACTCCCCCAACCTTCATGTCATCAGCAAACTTACTAACACATCCTTCCACTTCCTCATCCAAGTCATTTATAAAAACCACAAAGAGCAGAGGTCCCAGAACAGATCCTCGCGGAACACCACGGGTCACCAACCTTCAGGCAGAATACTTTCCATTCACTACCACTCGCTGTCTTCTTTCAGTCAGCCTATTCTGTATCCAGACAGCCAAATTTCCCTGTATCCCATGCCCCCTAACTTTCTGAATGAGCCTACCATGGGGAACCTTATCAAATGCCTTACTGAAATCCATATACAACACATCCACTGCCCGACCTTCAGCAATGTGTCTCGACACATCTTCAAAGAATTCAATGAGGCTTGTGAGGCATGACCTGCCCCTCACAAAGCCATGCTGACTATCTTTAATCAAACTATGTTTTTCTAAATAATCATAAATCCTATCTCTCAGAATCCTTTCCAATATTTTACAGACTGATGGGTCTGTAATTCCCAGGGATTTCCCTATTCCCTTTCTTGAACAGGGGACCAACATTCACCTCCCTCCAATCATCCGGTACAACTCTAGTAGAGAGTAAGGACGCAAAGATCATCGCCAACGGCGCAGCAATCTCCTTCCTCACTTCCCGTAGTAACCTTGGGTATATCCTGTCGGCCGCAGGGGACTTATCTATCCTGATGCTTTTCAAAATTTCCACCACATCCTCCTTCTTAATGTCAACCTGTTTGAGTCTATTAACCTGGCTCGCACTGTTCTCATGTGCAACAAGGTCCCTCTCTCTAGTGAATATTGAAGCAAAATATTCATTTAGGGCCTCCATTACATCCTCAGACTCTAGGCACAAGTTCCCTCCCCTATCCCTGATCGGCCCTACTCTCACTCTGATCATCCTCTTATTTCTCACATAAGTGTAGAACATCTTGGGGTTTTTCCTAATCGTTTCCGCAAGGGCTTTTTCATGCCTCCTTCTTGCTCTCCTCAGTCCATTTTTGAATTCCTTCCTGGCTACCTTGTAACCCTCTAGAGCTGTGCCAGATCCTTGCTTCCTCAACCTTATTTAAGCTTCCTTCTTCCTCTTGACTAGAAGCTCAACTTCTCTTGTCATCCAAGGCTCCTTCACCTTACCATTCCTCCCTTGTCTCAGTGGGACTAAACTATTCAGCACTTGCAGCAAGTGCTCCTTAAATAATCCCCACATTACTGTTGTGCATTTCCCCAAGAACAATTGTTCCCACTTTATGCTCCTCAGCTCCTGCCTAATGGCAGTATAATTTCCCCTCCCCCAATTAAATACCTTTCCATACTGTCTGTTCCTATACCTCTCCATGACTATGTAAAGGTCAAGGTGTTGTGGTCACTGTCACCGAAATGCTCACCCATTGAGACATCTGACACCTGGCCTGGTTCGTTGCCGAGCACCAAGCCCAATATGGCCTCCCCACTAGTCGGCCTATCTACATATTGAATCCGGAATCTTTCCTGTACACACCTGACAAAATCTGATCCATCTAAATCATTTGCACTAAGGAGGTTCCAATCAATATTAGGGAAGTTGAAGTCACCCATGACAATAACTCTGTTCCTTCTGCACTTTTCCAAGATCTGCCACCCAATCTGTTCCTCCATCTCTCTGCTGCTTTTGGGGGTCTATAGAAAACTCCCAATAAAGTGACTGCTCCATTCTTGTTTCTGACTTCCACCCATACTGACTCAGTGGACAAACCTTCCTCAACTACCTCCTTTTCTGCAGCTGTGGTGCACTCCCTAAATAACAGTGCCACTCCCCCTCCTCTTTTATATCCCTCCCTATTCCTCTTAAACCATCTAAACCCCGGAACATCCAACAACCATTCCTGCCCCTGTGAAATCCATGTCTCCGTAATGGCCACAACATCGTAGTTCCAAGTATTGATTCATGCTCTAAGTTTATCTCCCTTATTCCTGACACTCCTTGCATTGAAACAGACGCACTTTAACCTATTCCAATGAGTGCAACTTTGCCCTATCAACTGTCTATTCTTCCTCACAGACCTGCTGCATATTATTTCTGCCTGTTCAACAGCAACCCTATCCTCTGATCCATTGCTCTGGGGCGGAATTCTCCGACCCCCAATTGCCCGGGGCCGGCATTAATCCCGCCCCGCCGTGTCCCGAATTCTCCGCCCCCTGAGATTCGGCGGGGGCGGGAATCCCGCCGCGCCGGTCGGCGGGCCCCCCGCGACGATTCTCCGGCCCGCGATGGGCCGAAGTCCCGCCGCTGACAGGCCTCTCCCGCCGGCGGGAATCAAAACACCTACCTGACCAGCAGGATTGGCGGCGCGGGCGGGCTCCGGGGTCCTGGGGGGGGAGGGGCGCGGGGCGATCTGACCCCGGGGGGTGCCCCCACGGTGGCCTGGCCCGTGATTGGGGCCCACCGATCGGCGGGTGGGCCTGTACCGTGGGGGCACTCTTTTTCTTCTGCCCCGCCATGGCCTTCACATGGCGGGTGTGGAAGAGACCCACTCCCCTGCGCATGTGCCAGTATGACGTCAGCAGCCGCTGACGCACCGGACGCATGCACGGACTTCCGCTGGCCAGCGAAGGCCTTTCGGCCCCGCCTGGCGAGGCGCTAAAGGCCGTTCGCGCCGGCCGGTGGAGCGGGAGCCCCTCCGGCGCGGGCCTAGCTGCTAAAGGTGCAGAGAATTCCGCACCTTTGAGGAGGCCCGACGCCGGAGTGGTTCATGCACTCCGTCCCGCCGGGACCCCCGGCTCTGGTTTCCACCCCCCTGGCAAACTAGTTTGAACCCTCCCAAAGAGCTTGAGCAAACCTCCCACACAGGATATTGGTGCCCTCCAGTTCAGGTGCAATCCGTCCTTCAGGTACAGGTCCCACCTTCCACAGGAAAGATCCCCATGATCCACATATCTGAAACCTTCCGTCCTGCACCAGCCCTGTAGCCAAGTGTTCAGCTGCACTCATTCTCTGTTCCTTGCCTCACTTGCACGTGGCACCGGTAGCAATCCGGTGAACAAAAAAGCATCAGAATAGATTGAGTATTGTGTGTATATACAAGTGTGCATTGCATTTGCTGTTCTAGTTAGGATTGCATTTTCATATCTCAGGCTACATAATTTACTCAGTCAATTTGTCTTCTTCCTATAGCTCTCCTGGAACTATTGACTCTTTCTGCAGTAGTGCTAATAGGTGCCAAATTTTCTTCACCTTCTTACCCAAGTGACCTCTCATCATGTGTGCGCCTAGACTATGAGCATTGGCAAGCGATTCTAACAGATGGCAAAAAAAGTCAGCTCCGATGGATTCAATCACATGTCCCAGAAGAGGTTATAGGACTGCATGTCAGCTCACTGTGCCACCCAGCTTTCACTATTCATGGTATGCACAGCCCTGTTGTCAGAAACAGTCTGAACCTTTTATTTAACATTTGCAAAATACGTTTATGGTGCTCAGATTATTTTTCCAAAGAAAACACCAGAACCTCAGCAGAAATATTCATTTTGTTACTTTTGTTAATGGATCTGTCCACGTCTTGGCATTTCACAGCAATTCAACACTGTGTGCAATGTCTATTGTTGCCTACCATAACCCAGGCCTATGGAATGCAATGTGTCACCTTTTTTGTGTGTGTGTGCCTTTGTGTAATAGATAATACAAATCAATAAACGTTCTTTGCTTCTCTACACTTCTCAAATGTTATTTTAAGGGATTCAGCATTAGGGATCGAGAGAATGTCAGTTTGATAGATGATGCATGAAATAGAAAAAGGGGCAATGGCTTGAAAACTGAAAACACCTTTTAGAACTCCATGGCTTTTGGATATCTAAACTGTCACCTTGAGTGTTTCTTAACAGCTGTGAGGAATGGCCCTGAGCAATCAATCTGTTCTTCGTTGTTGTCGCAGAGTTCCACAAGAACAATGATTTAGAAAAGATGGAATGGCCAAGGTGACCTGTGGCCTCCGGGAGTGTGAATATGCAGAAATATTTCCTGACCTGGACTTAAATAAGTGGCAATATTTTTTTAAGATCAAGTTTATGTTGTAGTGCCATGAATTTATGGAATCAGTAGATATCCCAGAATTTAGCAAGATTTGGTATTTTTGCCAAAAACAGAGGTTGTGCTTCTGTATAATATATTTAATTGGCTCAATACTTTCCAAAGCATCTCACAGCCAAGGAAGTATTTGTGACCTGCAGGGAGGATTTTAATTACGTTTGACAAGCACTTCCTGTTTTTAACATGATTTTCCTGCCAAGGAAAAACTTACGGTAACATGGAGCTCTCATTGGCTACAAATAAGGTTCTGAGATAACATTTTTGGGCTGAATTCACCGTATGGGAGACATTTCTCCCGCTGGAGATGAATCGCCTCGGATTTGTGCTCACACTGGTAGTGGGAATCCAGAGGCGATTCACCATCCTTTGCCATGCAAAGTTGTCCATGGCAGGGATTCTGAGGAATTATGGATTGAGTTATAAGGAGAGGCTGGATGGGCAGGGACTTTTTTCTCTGGAGCGTAGGAGGTTTAGAGGTTCACCTTATAGAGGTGAATAAAATAATGAGGAGCAGAGATAAGGTAGATGGTCAACATCTTTTCCCAAAGGTAGAGGAGTATAGAACTAGAGGGCATAGGTTGAAGGTGAGAGGGGATAGATACAAAAGAGACCAGAGGGGAATTTGTTTCACAGAGGGTGGTGAGCATCTGGAATGAGTTGCCAGAAGCTGTGGTAGAGGCGGTTACAATTTCTTCCTTTAAAAAATAGTTAGACTGTTACATGGGTCGGGTGGGTATAGAGGGATATGGACAAAATGCGGGAAAGTGGGACTAGCTTTGTGATAGAAACTGGGCGGCATGGACAAGCTGGGCCAAAGGGCCTGTTTCCATGATGTAAACATCTATGACTCTATGACTCTATGTCATGAATCCCGCGATCCTGTAGAATGGCGGGAGAGCCTTTCAAAGGGTTTGCGCGGGCGTCGAACAGGGTGCGATGATCCCAGCCTGTGTCACCCGACGCGATCTGGTTCATGCCCAGGCTTCCATATTTAAACAAGACTTTAAATTCATTTAACTGTGCTCAGCCTGTTCGAGGCCAGAGTCTCCTGGCTTCTGGTATCTACCTCCTCCACCGGCCAGCGTGAGTTAGTACTGGTTCACAAAGATAGAAACCAAATGTGATGGCCACACCAGGAGCTTGGAGGCTATTGAAGCCCCTGGGTGATCAGAAACTACACCCTGGTAGTAGGGTAACTACTGCTTTTCACAGTAACTTCATTGCAGTGTCAATGTAAGCCGACTTGTGATACTAATAAAGATTATTATTATTGTCATTATTATACTGACAATCTGGCAGTGCCAGTGTGGCAATGTCAGGGTGCTGGGGCAGTGCCATGGAGCCAGGGGACAACACCAGAGTGCCAAAGAGCGTGACCAAGGGGGCGTAGCCTGAGATGAACCATGGCCATGAAAAGGGGGCTGGAACTGATGGTGGACCTGAAGGGGGTGCATGAAGGATGGGGCATGAAGAGGGTGTATGGAGTGAGGGAGCTGAAAGTGGGGACCTGAAAGGGAGCCCTCAGTGACCACATAGTCAGCGATAGCTTACTTGGGAGGGCCAATTCCTCAGTGTCCCGATGTCGGCAAGGATGGGTTGGGGAAGCGGGCGTGTGGGGCGGGGGGCATGGTGTCACCCTCATCATTGAGTGATGGGTGAGAGGGTTGGGGGTGCTGCCCATGCCTGCGGTGATCTGCGATGCCTGAGGCAGTGAGGTGTGGGGGACCTTCAACATAATATTGAGATCCGAGCACCCTTTGAAAATGGAGAGAATCTCCCCAATTTCCATAAAAGTGAATAAGTGTTGGTGAATTGTAATAGGAATCGTGCCGGAACAGCTAACCTGATTCTGACCAGTTTTCCCACCTGGAATGACACTTTGGCTGGGATTCTTCGATCTGCGTTTGCCCCGCCACCACTGCGAGCGAGAACAGGGGAATTTGGCGCTCAGTCAGAACGCCATTCATTGCAGCGGGACTGGTGAATCCCGCCGCCGTTACCGGGGAGAGAATTCTGGCCTTGATCATTTTTTTGGAACAATCACTCTCATTGTCGAATAAACTATGCACTTAATACAATTCTAGCATTATTCTTGATCAATCCAGATTTGTTCTTAACTTACAGATACGCGAGCTCACCATCATACATTACCATTGATGCAAGCCCGACATCCACACCTCACAGCTTTCACATGCTCCCAGCTCATCACTTCAGTCATTCACCACCTGACTCCCCAAACCTGTCCATCATTAAGAGGCACAAGTTAGCAGGATGTGATGGAATACTCTTCTCTTGCCTGGGTAAGTGCAACTACAACAACACTCAAGAAGTTCAACACTGTCCAGTTCACGGGCGGCACGGTTGCATAGTGGTTAGCACTGTTGCTGCACGTCGCCAGGCACCCGGGTTCGATTCCTGTCTTGGGTCACTATCTGTGCGGAGTCTGCACGTTCTCCCCGTGTCTGCGTGGGTTTCCTCCGGGTGCTCCGTTTTCCTCCCACAAGTCCTGAAAGACGTGCTTGTTAGGTAAATTGGACATTCTAAATTCTCCCTCAGTGTACCCGATCAGGTGCCGGAGTGACTTTCACAGTAACTTCATTGCAATGTTAATGTGAGCCTATGCGTTACATTAATGAAGATTATTATCATTAAAAAGCAACCCTGGGCCAGCACGGTGGTGTAGTGGTTAGCGCAACTGTCAGACAGCGCCATGGACCCGGGTTCAATCCTGGCCTAAGATCACTGTCGGTGTGCTGTTTGCACATTCTCCCCATGCCTGCGTGGGTCTCACGCCCACAACCCGAAAAGATGTGCAGGGTAGGTCAATTGGCCATGCTAAATTGGCTCTTAATTGGGAGAAAAAAGAATTGGGTACGCTAAATTAAAAAAAGAAATTATTACCAAGCAACCTGCTGGATTGGCACTCCATCCACCACTTCAAATATTTAATCCCTCCACCATCGATGCACAGTAACATCATGTGTTACGATGTTATCATCTATTACATTTGTTAGCTTCCCAGAAAACTGAATCTGGAACATGTAAACACAAATAAAAATCCACTTTTACAGCACCAAAGGTTTTTTTCACAAATGCTACAATGTTCACTTTTCCTCTCTACATCAAAAGAACACCACAAAAGGTGAGACATTTACTCAGGTGCGTTATGTCCATCATGCTTTTGAAGCATTATATTTACTTGAATAAGTTGCGATATTCATAACATTCGGACGTTGGCTCAGTGGTTAGCACAGCCACCTCACAGCGCCAGAGCACCGGGCTGAATTCCAGCCTTGGGTGACTTTATGAAGTTTACACTTTCTCTCCTTGTATGGATTTCCTTCGGATGCTCCGGTTTCCTTTCAGAGCCTAAAGGATATGGAGGCTGGGTACATTGGCCATGCTAAATTGTCCCTTAGTGTCCGAAGGTTGCCTAAATTGCCCAAAGGTTGGGTGGGGTTATGGGGTTTCAGGGATAGGGTGGGGGAGTGGGCCTAGGTAGGATGCTCTTTCAGAGGGTCGGTGTAGACCCAATGGGCCAAATGGCCTCCTTCTGCACTGTAGGGATTCTTTGACAGCAGTGTGTACCATATACAAGATGCACTGCAACAATTCACATTCAGCAGCATCTTCCCAATCCACTACCACTACCACCAAGTAGGACAAAGGCTGCAGATGCAAGGGAACAGCACCACCTGCAAGTTCTCCTCCAAGCCACATCATTCTGAATTGGAATTATTCCGCTGTTCCATATTTCTGGTCAAAATCCTGGAATTGCCTTCTGAATAGCACTGTGGGCTTGTTTGTACCAGTCAGAGCCTTAATGACACCAAGTTGGATTTGCAAAACAACAGACATGGATCAGCACTCAGATGGCAAGAGTGATCAGTTGGTACTGGATAAGTGCATCATGGATTCTGCTAAGATAGAAAGCACACCAGTGAAGCCCAATTTTATGGCTTTTGTATTTTTGCATACAATAACCCAGACCTTCCAGTCAGCATTGATGTTGCACACACTCACGCTGCCTGAAAAACATTCTGTGACAAGACTCTTTTACAATGTTTCAACTGGGGTCTCCGATCCGGGTCGAAACATTGAACGGTCAGCATAGCTGGGCTAGACTGCTGGGTGCAAGAAATGATGGATGAAGACAAGACATGCTCACTTTCCACAATGCTAGTTGCCATATTCAAGTAAGTTGTTTTATAGTTTCAAGTCTATCTTTGGATTATCGAGTAGATAAGTAAGTGAGTGGATGAGGCGGATGAATGAGTGAATAAATGAGGTGGGTGAATGGATAAGTGAGTAAGTAGATGAGTGGGTGAATGATGAGGTGGGTGAGTGAGTGGGTAGATGAGATGGATAATGGAGGGAATGGGTGTGATTGATGAGTAGGTGAATGAGTGGATGGGGTGGATGAGTGGGTGAATGAGTGGATGGGGTTAATGAGTGGTTGAGTGAGTGGATGTAGTGGATGAGTGGGTGAGTGAGTGGCTATATAAGGTGGGTGAGATTGGTAAATTACTGGTCAGGTGGGGACGTAAGGTCGGTGGGGGTGGTAGTCGGGTTGGGCCGTGGGTGTAATTGGAGGGTTGGCTATGGTGCTCAGTTCATTACTGTTGGTTAATCATTGAATTAGATCAGGTATTAACCAGCAACGCACTTCCTGGGTAAGTATGTAGATAATTCCTGTGTATCTCTTCCAGGTTTCTGACACTGAGCTGTGTCAAAGACATTTGTGGAGGGTTGCGGGCAGTGCAAATCAGCCCACCTGAAATTTAAACTTCCTGGGCAATTTCAGTGCAATTATATCTGTCAGGACTTCCGTGGGCATCTGTGTCTCATCTCCCAATTTATGTCCAAATTCTGACGATCTAGATTCCGGAAGATTTGGGCTAGTGTTAAACTAATTAAATTGATGTAAATTATTCCATGAAACCATTGAGCGAAAACGAGAAAAGTCACAAGTTAAAGCAGGCAACCTGAGGTCTCTGTCAGCATCTACTCCAGATGTTAACAAATAGTGAGAATCACATTTGCTCACCCTTTTTACATCTTCCTGAAACCCTGTTTCCTTAAGAACATAAGAACTAGGAGCAGGAGTAGGCCATCTAGCCCCTCGAGCCTGCTCCACCATTCAATGAGATCATGGCTGATCTTTTGTGGACTCAGCTCCACTTTCCGGCCCGAACACCATAACCCTTAATCCCTTTATTCTTCAAAAAACGATCTATCTTTATCTTAAAAACATTCAATAATGGAGCCTCAACTGCTTCACTGGGCAAGGAATTCCATAGATTCACAGCCCTTTGGGTGAAGAAGTTCCTCCTAAATTCAGTCCTAAATCTACTTCCCCTTATTTTGAGGCTATGAAAGTTCTGCTTTCACCCGCCAGTGGAAACAACCTGCCCGCATCTATCCTATCTATTCCCTTCATAATTTTATATGGTTCTATAAGATCCCCCCTCATCCTTCTAAATTCCAACGAGTACAGTTCCAGACTACTCAACCTCTCCTCGTAATCCAACCCCTTCAGCTCTTGGATTAACCTAGTGAATCTCCTCTGCACACCCTCCAGTGCCAGTACGTCCTTTCTCAAGTAAGGAGACCAAAACTGAACACAATACTCCAGGTGTGGCCTCACTAACAACTTATACAATTGCAGCATAACCTCTCTAGTCTTAAGTTCCATCCCTCTAGCAATGAAGGACAAAATTCAATTTGCCTTCTTAATCATTTGTTGCATCTGTAAACCAACTTTCTGTGACTCATGCACTAGCACACCCAGGTCTCTCTGCACAGCAGCATGCTTTAATATTTTATCATTTAAATAATAATCCCATTTGCTGTTATTCCTACCAAAATGGATAACCTCACATTTGTCAACATTGTATTCCATCTGCCAGACCCTAGCCCATTCACTTAACCTATCCAAATCCCTCTGCAGACTTCCAGTATCCTCTGCACTTTTCACTTTACCACTCACCTTAGTGTCATCTGCAAATTTGGACACATTGCCCTTGGTCCCCAACTCCAAATCATTTAAGTAAATTGTGAACAATTGTGGGCCCAACACGGATCCCTGAGGGACACCACTAGATATTGTTTGCCAACCAGAGAAACACCCATTAATCCCCACTCTTTGCTTTCTATTAATTAACCAATCCTCTATCCTAGCTACTACTTTACCCTTAATGCCATGCACCTTTATCTTATGCAGCAACCTTTTGTGTGGCACCTTGTCAAAGGCTTTCTGGAAATCCAGATATACCACATCCATTGGCTCCCCGTTATTTACTGCACTGGTAATGTCCTCAAAAAATTCCACTAAATTAGTTAGGCACGACCTGCCCTTATGAACCCATGCTGCGTCTGCCCAATGGGACAATTTCTATCCAGATGCCTCGCTATTTCTTCCTTGATGATAGATTCCAGCATCTTCCCTACTACCAAAGTTAAGCTCACTGGTCTATAATTACCCGCTCTCTGCCTACCTCCTTTTTTAAACAGTGGTGTCACGTTTGCTAATTTCCAATCCACCGGGACCACCAGAATCTTAACAACTACCTCAAGTGAACTAGTAAACAAGTGAACTCTGCCACTGTTTACATTGGCTAACCTTATTAACTTGTTTCGTAATCTTGAAAAGGTTGACAGTGTTGCCTTCAAAATGTCCCACGTACAAGGTGAGAGCTTCAAAATCAACGCTGAGATTGTTCAAGAAAATTGCCCTGCTAAAACACATTTGCAGTGAGCTGCGTTCCCTTGCAGCGCCTCACACCCCAACCCCTCTCTACCAAAAAACGGCAGAATTTCTTTCCTCTCAAAAAATGGAAGGAATGAGCTGTTAGTATTTTTGTTTTGGAGCCGTTTCCTTGAAACACCAAGGACGCTTTATTGCTGTTCCTTTGTCGCAGCAGAGATTAGATATTGACGAGCTGACTGAAGACAGCCATGCACAGGCAGGTTAGCGATTGAGAGAACAGGAGCTCTTCTTGAAACAAAAGAAAATACCACAAAGCTGAAGCACTACAATAGCAAGTGCTGTCTCTGGCAGCAGACAGTGACCTTGACAGATACGTCCTTTCATCATCTTACATCAATTCTGTTTCAGTTCTCTCCTATCAACAAGTCTTCACGGCTGTGTTTTTTTTCTTGTTATCTGTATCTCTTTTTTTTCTGAATAATAAGCCTCTGGTTCTTATTTTAAGAGTTCCAGTTGAAAAAACTAGAGAGCCCAGGGAAACGTGCCCAGGGATTGTGTTGCGAGTCGTTTAAACAGTGCCTGTTTCTTTCGATGCAGGCAGCACCCAGACTCTGTGCCGTCTGCTCATTTACATGATGGTAGCCTGCAATGAATTCTTAAGTGTCAGCCACTAGCCGAGGCTCATACTCAACCTCATAATGTTATATGACTTAAAGTCAGCTTGCATCTTTTGTGTGTTCTGGTAAAACCAGCTTTGGCAGTGTTTAGGGAACAGAGACCGTGTAAGATTGGCTAATGACGCAGCAGGTCAGAGAGTTTGTTCCATCATTTCCAGATATTGCACCGTAGGTATTGGTGCAGGAGTTAGAGAAGAGATGTTCTCTCTGTCTAGGAGCCAGCTGGCCCACCAAGAAAAAACCTGAGAAGGCAAAGGGAGAAGATAGCTGTGCAGACCAATGCCAGGAGCTGCAGCCCCATGGATCTGGATGCTGTACCTGAAGATGTCCAATGACCTTGCATAAATGATCGAGATTAGTGAGTGATGGAATATAATGTTGACAAATGTGAGGTTATCCATTTTGGTCAGAATAGCACCAAAAGGGATTATTATCTAAAAGATACAATATTAAATAGGGCAGCACAGTAGCACAGTGGTTAGCACAGTTGCTTCACAGCTCCAGGATCCCAGGTTCGATTCCCGGCTTGGGTGACTGTCTGTGCGGAGTCTGCACGTTATCCCCGTGCCTCCGTGGGTTTCTTCTGGGTGCTCCGGTTTCCTCCCACAGTCCAAAGATGTGCAGGTTAGGTGGATTAGCCATGCTAAATTGCCCATAGTGTTCAAAAAGGTTGGGTGGGGTTACTGGGTTACAGGGAGGGGGCTTGGGTAGGGTGCTCTTTCCTAAGGCCATGCAGACTCGATGGGCCAAATGGCCTCCTTCTGCTCTGTAAATTCTATGAAATCTATAAAAACATGCTGCTGTGCAGAGGGTCCTGGGTGTCCTAGTGCATGAGTCGAAAAAGTTAGTTTACAGGTGATTAAAAAGATGAATGGAGTTTTGTCTTTTACTGCCAGAGGGATCGAGTTTAAGATGAGGGAGGTTATGCTGCAACTGTATAAGGTCTTAATGAGGCCACACCTGGAGTATTGTGTTCCGTTTTGGTCTCCTTACCTGAGAAACGACATACTGGCGCTGGAGGGTGTGCAGTGGAAATTCACTCGGTTAATCCCAGAGT
Source organism: Scyliorhinus canicula (assembly GCF_902713615.1). Lineage (NCBI taxonomy): Eukaryota > Metazoa > Chordata > Chondrichthyes > Carcharhiniformes > Scyliorhinidae > Scyliorhinus > Scyliorhinus canicula. The sequence continues at coordinate 36,127,632 of NC_052155.1, forward strand.
TGACGGGGTTGGATTACGAGGAGAGTTGAGTAGACTGAGACTGTACTCTTTGTAATTTAGAAGGATGTGGGGTGGGGGGGGATCGTATGGAAACATATAAAATTATGAAGGGAATAACATAGAATAACATAGAACATACAGTGCAGAAGGAGGCCATTTGGCCCATCGAGTCTGCACCGACCCATTTAAGGCCTCACTTCCACCATGTCCCCGTAATCCAATAACCCCTCCTACCCTTTTTGGTCACTAAGGGCAATTTATCATGGTCAATCCACCTAACCAGCGCGTCTTTGGACTGTGGGAGGGAACCAGGGCACCCGGAGGAAACCCACGCAGACACGGGGAGAACGTGCAGTCTCCACACAGACAGTGCCCCAGCGGGGAATCAAACCTGGGACCCTGGCGCTGTGAAGCCACAGTGCTATTCACTTGTGCTACCATGCTGCCCTAGGTAGGATAGACGCAGAGAGGTTTTTTCCACTGGCGGGTGAAATCAGAACGAGGGGGCATAGCCTCAAAATAAGGAGAAATAGATTTAGGACTGATCTCAGGAAGAACGTATTCACCCGAAGGGTTGTGAATCGATGGAATCCCCTGCCCAGTGAAGACTCCGTCAGTGAATGTTTTCAAGGTAAAGATAGATTGTTTTTTGAACAGTAAAGAAATAAAGGGTTATGGTGTTCGGGCCGGAAAATGGAGCTGAGTCCACAAAAGATCAGCCATGATCTCATTGAATGGCGGAGCAGGCTCGAAGGGCCAGATGGCCTACTCCTGCTCCTAGCTCTTTATGTACTTACATTCTTCTGAGTGCATCCCCAGGTGCCACATTCCACCAACTGCATCAGTAGGCCCGCACACTACTCATTGCACCACACTCACCTGGCATCATGTGAAGCAATTAGAAGCATTTTACCTGTGCTGCCTTGCAACATCAGGTGACAGATCAAAATTCCCAATGCTGAGCATCTTGCATTACCATGCATTGAGGGCATTCAGAACACCACTTCACTGGATCAGTCATGTCGTTCTCAGGGAGGATTCCCACATATCAAACACCAAAGCAGCTGAGCATGGGAAACCGTAACACAGGAGGTCCTTAATTTGGATACGTCAACCTCGGGCTTGCAAACTGGATCCCAATACAACCTCAGACAGAACTAGAAAAGCCTCTATCATCAAGCAATTTTGACGTTTGAAGAGAGCAATGTCAAGTTCCCTCAGGACAAGGGAGCACATTTGCAAAGCCAATGCCTCCATCCATCGCTCCAAAACTGATTGCATACGTCGCATTTGCAATTAACTATGCAAATTGTATTTTGGCCTAACGTCACGTGAGATGACACCAACCAAAACTGTAAACGTGAGTCCCTTTTTTTTAACTTGCTGAAACTCATCCATTGAAATGACAGGAGATCCATCATCATGTCTCAAACCTAATATTCATAACCTCACCTCACTCTGATGCACGTACTGCTTCAAGCCTCACACTCAAATCTCACAGCTTGAATAAACTGCCAGCTACTCAACCTTGATAAGCATATCACCCAAACACATTGCACACTGACACACCTCTTTGTCACACAAGCTGGTGCATAACAGGATGCGGCAACACATTATAAATGGGGAACATGCACACCTCATGTCCTTACCCACAGGGAGCTTTGATGATCCTTTATGAAACACTGGTTTGGCCTGTACTGGAGTACAGTGACTAGGTTTTGGCAACATAATTTAGGAATAATGTGAAGTCTTTTGTGAGGGTACAGAAGGTATCTACAGGATTGGGTTCAAGAATGAAGTTCTTCAGTTACCTGGATTGGTTGGTGAAGTTGGGACCCTTATCATTGGGGAAGAGAAGGTTGAGGGTAAATTTGATAGAGGTTTTCAAAATCATGAGCGACCTGGACAGAGTCAATGGAAAGAAAATTCTATCGGTGGAAAAAGTCAAGGATCAAAGGACACCACTATGAGCTGGATGGAGGAAGAACCAGAAGATTTGTGAAGAAAATACTTTTCTACACAGTGAGTGATTATGATCTGGAGATGCTCTGCCAGAGAGTGCGGTGGAGTCAGGTTCAATTGTGGCTTTTTAAAGGGAATTGCATAAGCAGCTGAACAGAAAAAGCAATTGAAGGCCTGGAGGAAAACAGCAGGAGAATAGGATTAAATGTGTTGCTTGTGTAGAGAGCTGGGCACGATGGGCTGAATGATCTCTTTCTGTGCCATAAGCATTTCTCGATTCCATGATACTACTTTACAAGCTACAGATAGTGTAAGTATACACCTCTTGTTTTTCCCCACTCCCTTCACGAGGACAATAACATTTGACCATGGGTTCTCATTGTTGACCGAGGACGTGGGGAGGGGGCCTTGGTGACCCTTGACCAGTGTGTAGATATACCTGGATGATACATACCAAACACATGGAACATTTGGGTGTCTTGTAACAGCAAACAGGGCATTTTGAAACAGTTCCGAGGGACACTCTCCATGAGGGGTGATATCACCCTTTGACCACGCACAGCTGACCATGCAGGGAGTAAATAATTCCTGATTGCCACAGATTTTAAACTCAAGTACACAGCGGGTATAAGAAAAGTGTGCCTTTCCAAATATACTGAGAAGGATATTTCCACCTGTGGGGGAGACTAGAACTAGATGTACAGCTGAAGAATAAGGTGTCTCTCTTTTCAAACTGAGGCATAGGGCGGGATTCTCTGCGATCGGCTCGATGGCCTTATGCCGGTGTCAAAAACGGCGCAAACCACTCACCGCATTTCCGGGGGCTAGGCTGGTGCCAGCGGGTTGGCGCCGCGCCAGCCGGCGCCGAAGGGACTGCGCGAGTTAGCGCATGTGCAGAACTGCCAGCGTGGTTCCAGGCATGCGCAGACCGGCCGGTGTATTCTGGCGCATGAGCAGGGGGGTGTCTTGTCCGCGCCGGCCATTGTGGAGCCCTACTGGGGCCGGCGCGGAAGGAAGAAGTGCCCCCATGGCACAGGCCCGCCCCAGATCGGTGGGCCCCAATCGCGGGCCAGACCACCATGGCCCCCCCCCCCCCCGAGGACCGCACCAGCCAACTTACCTGCCCAGTCCCGCCATGTGGGACCATGTCCAATCCACACCGGTGGGACTGGCCAAAAGCAGGCGGCTGCTCGGCCCATCGGGGCCTGGACAATTGCCGGGGAGTGGTCGCTGCCAACGGCCCCCAACCAGCGCGCTGTGAATCCCACCTCCTCCTAAAAACGGGAGCCAGAGACTACGGCAGACGGTGGCGGGGCGGAATTCACGCCGCCCCCCGGGGATTCTCCGACCCAGCGGGGGGTCAGAGAATCCCGCCCGAGGAGTATAATTTTTCTCTCAGAGGGTCATTATTATGTGGAATTTTCTTCCCCACAGAACAGTGGAGGCTGGGTCATTGCGTTTCTTCAAAGCAGTGTTAGATAGATTTTTGATAGACAAGGAGGTCAAGGGGTGTGATGTATCGACCTCAGCCCACCAGAATCGGAGTGTGGAGTGACTAGTAGAACCCGGGGGGAGGCCCACTCGGGATTCCCGATGGCCGTTACACCTGGCAGTGCCACTCTGGAACCCTGGCATTGCTACCCACGTGCCAACCTGGCACTGCCAGCGTGTCCATCCGGGTGTCACTACCAGGCTGGAAATGGCACTGCTAGTGTGCTAGGATGGCAGTGCCAAGGTGCCAAGCTGGCCTTTTTCCCATGCCGCGAATCAGAACCCAGGGTGCCGACCAGTGTGAGGTGGGGCATTGTGGGGGTGGGGGGTTGCATCAGGGGCTCGGGAGATTGGGACGCCATTTAAAAATGGCATCCTGATCTCTTCCTGCATAGAAGAGCTCTTCTTGTCGGAGCTCTAGACCTCTGCCCAGAACGGACTATGTTTTATTTTAGTTAAATCACGCTCAATTATTATGGGGGGGGGGGGGGGGGCAGAGAGGAAAGTTGTGTTCAGACCACAACCAGGGGCATGATTTAATGGGTAAAAAATGGGTCCATTTTTGGGCGTGTTTAACGGGCTGTTTCTCAGAGGCTGCAGTGCCGAGAAAGACCCTACTATTAAACAGGCCTCAGTATTTTTGGAGGGCCTCAGCGAGGAAAGCCCCACCGAAGCCGCACTTACCTTCAAATCATCATTTGTAAATGCCGCCCCGATCCCTTGACCCACTACTGCTGCCTCCGGACACCCCGAACATCTCAACTTACCGATTACGGAGCCTTTAGTCACCCACACCCCACCTCTTCAGGGTAGGGAAACTCAGGTCCAATCCCCCGGAATACAAAACCTGCCACCTGGGCACCTTGGCACTGCTAACCTGGCACCCTGGCAGTACCCCTGACACTCTGGCAGTGCCACTTTGGTGAACAGAGTTATGAGAATGAGGCGGGGGAGCTGATAGAGAGGCAGTGGAGAGAGCGAGCGGCAGCTAGAGTGCAATGGATTTTTAAATGCTCCTTTTGTCGGCACAAATTGGAGCTTGGAAAACAATTCTCTAAAGATGTGTTACTTGAATCATGGGTGGAAAGGAAAACTTGCGTGCGATTAGAAAAGGGCAATGGAGCTGGTCTCAGGAACGTCTCACCAGAGTTTCTACTGCATGGTCACCACTGCTGCCAAGAAAGCCGCGGCCCCCATTGCTCGGGGCCGCGACCCACAATCTGGGAATCCCAGTACTAATCCTTGATGCTTTCTCATTAAGATGCAACTCCGCCAGTGCTGCACCTGTAGATGTAACAATCAAATAGCAATTATTAAATGAAATTTGGACAAGGTGCAATAAATCTAGGCTGCCTCATGTACATGTTACCAAAGCTTTGTCAATAATTTTATTTCAGTTATTTGACTCTGTTTTATTTCATCTGGCTGCTCAAACCATTAGCAAAATGATATACCACAGGGGCCTGCGGAGAATATAATCATACTGCAGCACGTATAATGAGAAGGACATGAAATAGCTATCAACTACTGTGAACGCAGGTGGAATTATTCCAACTAAATTCTCTCGACCCCATGATTAAGTGCCGTTGTATCTCATTTATTTAATTCTTTAAATTCAACATTTAAAAGCAGAGCAATTATACCTCAGTGCATGCTTCTTCACATTTAAAACTAAAATAATTTAGTACTCATTTTATATATATTGATATATCCTTCATTTAATTAATGAAACCTTCTTACTATTCATATATTATTAATTGCACCCAAATATATTCATATTGTACCATCAATTCACTGCTGCATGCTGCTTCATTGGTTATCCCATTATCATCATCATATTTTTTAACATGAATAACAGTTTATTCATGAACGAGGCCCTCATCCAGCACTACTATAATTACCTGTCCTGGATCATTGCTTCAGCTTCATTGCATTCAAATCCATTTTCCAGTCAGCTTTTTACTGGTATTGTGAAGTACAGTTTTCTTGAATTTTCTCACTTGCCTATTCACTCTGAAGAATAGTACACAAATGGTGTTGCTCTGGATTAGATTTTATTGTGGTCGCTTGATACATAGGGGTAACTTTTGCTGATACAGTAAATCATCGAATTACATTGACCGACATTGGGAGGGTGTGCAGGAAGGACACGTGTACAGTTTCCCCATGCGAGACCCTTAATTTTGTCCAGCCTGCCTCTCAGAGCCAAGATGCTTCTTGACTGCCCAACGTGATTTTAACTTCCAGAATTTTATTCCGAGCGCAAAATGCCTGCTGCAAACAGGGGAGAAGTAATTCAAATGTGAAATCCTTGTCCCCAGGACACCAGCAGTGAAGTTCTGCAATTTTATCTTAAAGCCATGAGCGAGGGTGGAGGGGCCTTTCGAGCGTCAAACTCGCCAGTGATTTATGGGTGGATTTTTTAGGGCCTCCAAAAGCTCAGGGCTCTTATGGGCCGCAAAAGCGATCCTTAGGCCTCCTCAATTGCAGTCCTGCCTCTCCCACCCCTTACCTGCACTTGACATAGAGACAGGCCGAGTGTGACATCAAAGAACACCTGTAATATTGAAGGCAAGGGGAATCAGGAGAAAACTCTCTACTGGGTAGAATCACATTCGTGCAACGTGCTTCTTGGAGACCAAATCTTCACAGCACAGGACATTGATGCAGAGGAGTTTCTGAGAGCACCGTCTGAGGCCCATTTATCCCCCACTGCTTCACCAGTCACCTTCCTTCCATCATAATATCTGAATTAGGGATGTTTGCTAATGCTTGCAGACTGCTCAATATTATTGACAGTTCCTCAGATAATGGGACAGTCCGTGTTCAGGGGCGAAATTCTCCGACCCCACGCAGGGTCGGAGAATCGGCCGGCAGCGGCGTTAATCCCGCTCCCGCAGGGTTTTTAAATCTCTGACTGGCCAAAAACCGGCGCTGTGCAAATCCCGCCGGCAGCCTCTGAAAACAGCTGGCGCCGGCGGGATTTCATTTTTTTTTTAGTTTCCACAAATCTCCGGCCCGGATGGGCCGAAGTCCCACCGACGTGGCCATGGGTCACGTCGGCGAAAATCACAGTTGCTTTAAAACGGCGTCAACCATTGATGATGGTTGGCGCCGTTCAGTGTCGGGGGGGGGGTTGCGGCATCGGGGGGGGGGGGGGGGTGGGTGGGTTGCGGCATCGGGGGGGGTGGGTTGCGGCATCGGGGTGGGGTGGGTTGCGGCATCGGGGGGGGTGGGTTGCGGCATCGGGGGGTGGGTTGCGGCATCGGGGGGTGGGTTGCGGCATATCGGGGGGTGGGTTGCGGCATCGGGGGGTGGGTTGCGGCATCGGGGGGTGGGTTGCGGCATCGGGGGGTGGGTTGCGGCATCGGGGGGGTTGCGGTATCGGGGGGGGTTTGGGGGCAGCTGCGTGCAGAGAGGGGGGGCGACGGATGCCCGGGGCCAACGCACCGTCGCCCCCCCCTCTGCACGCCGCTGGCCCCAAACCCCCCCCCGATGCCGCAACCCCCCCCCCCCCGATGCCACAACCCCCCCCCCCAAATGCCGGAACCCCCCCCCCCCCCAAATGCCGGTCTGTCTCTCTCCTCCTCCCCCCCCCCCCCCCCAAACGCCAGGTCAGTTTCTCTCCTCCTCCTCCTCCAAAAAACGCCGGATCTCACCACTTCCGCAGCTGGTGAAACTGACGCGTATCGCGTCAGTCAGCTGCTGGCCCCTCCGGGAACGGAGAATTGCCGCCTAAAAGAAGGCCCCCACGCCGGAGTCATCTACTCCAATTTTGCTCGCCGGAAATCGGCGTTACGACGGTCTGTAGAGAATTTTGCCCCAGATACAGCAAAACCTGGACCGTATTCAGAAAGGACAAGTAACATATCACACCACTCAGTGCCAGGCAATGATTATCTTCAGCAAGAAAGAGTTTATCCACCCTTCCTTGACATCGAATGGAAATAAAATCATGAAATCCCTTACCATCAACATATTGGGGTGGGAGTCTGGGGTGTCACCATTGACCAGAAACCTAACTGGACCAGATTTGTAAATATTGTGGTTATAAGAGCAGGTCGGGTTCTAGTATTTATATGGGAAGTGACTCACTTTCTGACTACTCAAAGGCTATCCACCATCAGAAAAATCAAGTCAGGAGTGTGATGGAACACCCTCCACCCTCCTGGTGTGATTGTAACTGCAACAATACCGAGAAACTCAATACAGTCCTGGACAAAGTAGTTCACTTGATTGGTACCCCATCCACCTTGCTTCACCTTACTCCCTCCACCACTGGAGCACAATGGCATCTGTGTGTACCATATGCAAGACACACTGTAGCATCTCTCCAAGCCTCCTTCAACAACACCTTCCGAACTGGCGACTTTTACACTGAGAAGAACAAGAGCAGAATGATTTTGTGAATAGCACTGCCTCCAAATTCCCTTCTAGCATTCATGTATAAATAAATTTATCCCCCATTGCTGGATTAAAACGGTGGGAGCCCTGCTTAACAGCACTGCACCTCTACAAGTAGGTGGCTCACAGCCAGCTTCTCAGTTAGGGATGGGCCAGAATTCTCTGGCCGTTGGAATTCTCTTTTCCTGCTGGTAGGGCACACCTGCCCATGGGTTTCCCGTCGGCATGCGGTGGCTTCAATGGGAAATCTCATTGAAAATCGGCAGGAAGATCAAACCCTGCTGCCAGAAAATGGCGCGGCGTCAAGAAACACCGGCGGGGGTGACAGGAGAAACCAGCCCATGATGCACTTGCGAGCAACATCCACACCCACTGAATTAATTTTTAAAAAGCTTTGTAGAACCCTTCCTTCGCCATCATTCTCAAGTAATTATCTTTTTCCAAGGACCATGCCTTGTTCCCAAGCAGCATTTGTCCCCTGCCCCAGTTCCTGTTCCTGGGTTGTCAGTCTTGATACCATTCCCAAAGGCTTCTGATGGAAGACAGTGCATATTCACTTGAACAAAGCTTTGGGCAGGATTTGCCAGCCCTTCCTGTCCCTGGATCATCCGGTCCCGCCGAAAGTCAATGGACATTTGGTTAGCCCTCCACAGCAGCACTGGTGAATCTTGATCAAAAGAGTTCAATCTCACATCAAACCCTGCATTCCCAACCCTGCTGCACCCACCTACTCCCATTTAAAAAAATCACAAATCATAGTAAACTGCACATTTTACCTCCGCTGTCTCAGTATTGAAAATGACCCATTTTGCTTTCTTACAAATTGATCTAGTTGCTGAATGAAGATAATTTTGAGGCAAAATCCTGAGGTGTTGTCCCTAGGTTGTATGAGCAGGGGCTGCTCGTGGAGGGCCCTGCTGCAGGAGAGCCTACCCCAGAGGAACGCGAGCCAGCCGGAGAACATGGAGAGCCAGCCGGCCGTGAAAAAAGTAGTTTTAGTCCTGCTATTCTCATATCACCTTCTTGCCGATATAGGGCTATTGCCAGCAAATCGAGGAGTTTGAAAGGCTCCTCAATTCCGAGGGTGACCAGAGAAGTCTCAGAAAAAAACTGATCAGAAAGCATTTGTAATGTAACAAAAATTCTCTCCACTTTGAAAACATGTTTGTTTAGTGTTTTTTTTCCAAGTAGATTACATTTTTCTTCACTTCTGTCGCTGTGATTGCCATGTGAGGTGAGGCGGCAACTTTATCTCACACCGGATGACAACGCCTTGTCCATCGTGTGAGTAAATATTTTTTCATGCGACTGTTCTCTATGATGGATTTGTTTATCTCCAGTGGGAGATTGTAAGCTCCGAAAACATATTACATCATGGTACTGTGCTTAGATAATGTGCCTGACATATTTGAATAGCTGGAGGTGTGTAGAGGAAGCAAAAGGTGGGTGTGTAGAGGAAGCAAAAGGCAGCATTGCTGGATATGTGTGGATGAGATGGGACACGAGGATGTTAGATGAGAGATCTGAGTGTCAGGGGCTGGGGCTGGGTGAGTGATGGGTGTTCTGTACATTGATCAGAGTGTGAGCGGCTGTTTGCATGGTCAGAATGAGATAGAACATAGAACATAGAACAGTACAGCACAGAACAGGCCCTTCGGCCCTCGATGTTGTGCCGAGTATTGTCCGAAACCAAGATCAAGCTATTCCACTCCCTGTCATTCTGGTGTGCTCCATGTACCTATCCAATAACCGCTTGAAAGTTCCTAAAGTGTCCGACTCCACTATCACAGCAGGCAGTCCATTCCACACTCTAATCATTCTCTGAGTAAAGAACCTACCTCGGATATCCCTCCTATATCTCCCACCCCGAACCTTATAGTTATGCCCCCTTGCATCAGCTACATCCACCCGAGGAAATAGTCTCTGAACGTCCACTCTATCTATCCCCCCTCATCATCTTATAAACCTCTATTAAGTCACCTCTCATCCTCCTTCGCTCCAATGAGAAAAGCCCTAACTCCCTCAACCTTTCCTCATAAGACCTACCCTCCAATCCAGATAGATGTATTGTAAAGATGCATTGAGGCCGGTATTCTCCGTTGCGTGTCTACCCCATTACCGCTGCTAGCAAGGATGGAGAATTTGGCGTTCAGCCAAATTTTCCATTCACTGCACCAGCACCGGAGAATTCTGCTGCCTTGAATTGATGGAGAATCCCACCCTTAGTCACATTGACCATCCATGTGTCATCTTCCAGCATCTGGGAATTCACCTCCCGGGCAACACCCTCCGAATTCTTCCTTAGGCTGTGTCTTGAGGGCTTAATTTCCATCTAGAGAACATGGGTCGAGATTCTCCATGGCGTGGTTCTCGATGGCTCGCCATTGGCCGGTGGTGGATCTTCTGGTCCCGCAGCTGTCAATGGGATTTCCCATTGAATCGACCAGAAATCCCTCAGTGGGGGTGTGCCTGGTGGCCTCAGTCATATTCAGGCTGATGTATTGCACCGCCCCAGTATACAGGTCCTCCGCGATGGCATGGATGCACCTGTGGACCGAGGTCCGGAAAGTACCAGAGAGGCTCCCATTCGGCATCTGGAAGGACCCTGTTGCATAAAGGTTCAGGGTGACTGTCATCATGACGGCTACCAGTGTCCTCCTGCATACTCCCACGGTTCCATGCGCACCATGATGCGGCAGATAGGCCATACAGTCTCCCTGGTTAGCCGGAGTGTTCGATGGAAGCCCTGTCTTACAAGTCCTTGAATGCCAGACGCTGCCAGGACTCATGGGGCTTGATGTGGCGCTGCCTGCCGACCTTCTCCTCGGCCTGTTGGGCGGCCGGCTCTCCCATGTTCTCCGGCTGGCTCTCGTTCCTATGGACAGGGCCCTCCCCGAGCAACTCCTACTTTTACAGCCTCATGGCATCCACCAAGGCTGCACAGCTGGGCAGATGCCAACCACTCCTGGTTGGATACCGAATTCCATTGACTGCAGGGGGTGAACGTGGATTTGTTAGCATGGCGGTTACTCCTGGCCCAACCAGATCCATCAGGCTGCATGGTAGCCACGGCCTAAATTGCAGCCCCTGCCACCGCATGTCCCCACAGCCCCCCCATCCCCACCCCTCCTCCTAACTGATCCCCCTGACATGGTGCCCTCCATGTTGCACCCCACCCCAGCCCTGTCGGTCCTGAGACCAAGAGGACCTCTGACTCTGGCACCCATCTCTGCAGGCAGTCGCTACCCATTCCAACATTATGCTCTGCGACTTCTGTCATATGCCCTCTTGTGGGGTCCACTGTGAGCGTCCTCCTTGGGTGGGCAATGTTGTCACCCCTGCTAGCAGGGTGGTGCCTGGTTGTGGAGGGGGAGGTGGCCACTGAAGATCCATGCAACCTTGGGCCATGGTGGGCAGTCAGTGCTGTGCACAGCCAGATGGCTGACTTGCAGGTTGTGGCAATGGCGGTTTGTGCTGGATCCCTGGCTGTTGCTGACACCCCCAGCCAGCGGCAGGGTTGGTAGCCCAAGGATGCTGTGTCTCACCTCCTCTTTCACCTTTATCAGCCATGGGGCCAGTTTCTCGATTTTAAATACCTCCAGTGAACCGGCCATTGATACTTCTACCTGGCGGAGGCGGAGCATCACAGGAGGCCCAGAAAATGCCGGGTTGGACCCTTTAATGATATGGCAATGGCCTTTACTATACAATTTGCATGCCCATGCCAGCGTGCGGCGTAGAACGCATTTACGCCGCTGTTGAGGCACCTAAGCATGGTGCGCCCGGATCGATGTTCAGCCCACGTGCGATTCTCCAGCCAATCATGGTTCGCGATTCTGCCATCGGTCGACGGGGATACCCGCCCTCTATCTCTTTCTTTCTCCTTCTCTCCGTTCTGGCATCCACAATTGTGACCACAGGCTCTAGTGCAGCATCACCAAAGCAGGGAGCCCTCCCTTTTGCCTGTTGAGGTTTCCTTGCAATGTTGAAAACTGCTTTTCTGTCCTAATTGTTATCATTACTGTTCTGCAACATCCCTTTAGTAGATGGTCCAACACCAGCCACAGGTGTTTCTTCCACTCAAGCACTTGACAGGCCAGCCGTGGGTGGCATCCAGGATCAAGAGTCCCAAGCAATTCCACTGAAGAGTAGCATGACTAGAGGAGCGGTGGCTCTGCCAGTACAACACTCACCCAAGGCCCAGTGTCATCACTGGATACCAGGCCATGGGTGAGTAGGCATGTGGCTGGGAAGGCGGAGAATTCACCCCACTATCTACTGAAGGGAGATTACAGAACAGGACAGTGGGATCTGCATTCCCTCCGCTGGCCAAAAGCGGAGCGGAGAATCCCGCCGGCGGAGAATTCACCCCAGTGAGTTTATAAGTGGGATGGGCTGCCTGCGTGTCGCAAAATCTAAACAATGCTGCTGTGCCCCTCCGCCATGCACAGAGGCTGCAGGCAGCTCGCAGGACAGAAAAGCAGCCTGAGCCACTTGAGTTAATGCAAAAAATCATGCAGATCAAGAGGCACGTCGAAAGTTGTGACGGCTTCAACTTGCATGGGCGTTGGTCGATCATGAATCGTATCTCCCACACCCCAAAATCAGGTTAAAAAAATATCTAACCTGAAAATTCCTGTCAGCACAATAACATCCAATCCCCTGGTGATTTAATAGCACTTTCAGACTCAAACACCAAAACATCAAATTGAACATTTGAACCAGGAAGAAAATTCCAAGGTTGGAATCTTGTCCTCTGCCCCACGGCGAGGTTGGTGGTGGAGGGATATTAATTAAGCAGGAAGGGGGTGGATGGGAACTCTGCCAACGTCCAGCCTTTTCCTCAAGTACGTCTGTGGTGGGTGAGCCCATTAAGTTGTCAATTAATATCCATTTAAGGACCTTATTCCACTGCTGCTGGTATTAAAGCAATGGTGGTGGGCGGATGGGGAGAACAAGCAGCTAAACTGCATGAGGTTGCTGCAAGCTCCCAGTGGGGGGAGACGAGGGGTAGTGGTGTCTCTGGTTCAAAGATACTAAAGTGCCTGATTGAAAGACCCAGCATTGGGAAGGGAGGGCCTTGCTGAGCACCTCCCTTCCTCTCCCATGGCTCATGACCTCCACCCGCCAATTACTCCCCGACAGCTTGGGACCCAGTTAAGATACTGGGCCTTAGGTGGGTGTCATCCAACCAGAGCCACTGCTCCTCCGGCGGTGCTCCCTGTCAAAGGAGTTCTCGATCATGGAGGAGATCGTGGCTGGCCTGTCAAGTGCTTAAGTGGAAGAAAATGTGGCGATGACGGGATGCGAGGCGATGGGGCGGGGGTGAGGGTGGGGTGGGGGGGGTGGGGGGTCATTTCCCTGGGTTTCCGGCCCAAATGTGTGTTCCAAATCCCAGTTCTTTCCAATATCCAATTGCAATTTTCTCCTGAATTCTGCCTCTACTTGTCATTCACAAGATCCCTGGTGCGTTACACTAAGCCAGCTCCTCGTCACTCTGCTGCAGATTTGTGTATTGGGTTAACACAGTTTCCAGGGCTTTGTTTTATATTGCAAAAAAAGGTTTTTAATCTTCACTCAACTTCATCATTCTTATCTTATCTTATGGCAGCATGCTCCTGAGACAGACACACATAGATGCTGATCCTACTCGCTCTTATTTACTGATGGAATTAAGTGGTGTTTCAGCACTAATTTACATTGTCTTGGCTGTCTCCACTTCTGAATTCATTTTACAGTGAAAAATGTGTGGTCATCACTGTTCATTCAGGATAGCTATTCGGGGCCAAAGGGACTCAGATGAGAGATCTACTCCGTCACAAGACAATAGAGACTATCCAAGCTGAATGAATGTAGAGGCTGCAGACAAATATCTTACACAGGCCGTACACAAACTGAGAACCCTTTAGCCACGTCACACTTCTTTCCAGAGGAGAAAAATCATTAAATGCTTCCCAATAAAAAGAAATATTGGGACATATCAGTCATGGCGCAAAGCAGGACAGGAGAACAAACTTGTTGTCGAATAGACAATCCTTTCACGTCTATCGTTCAATCTCCCTCTTCTCAAAACTGTTATGGGACTGTATAAATCACTGAGCTGCCACCACCTCCTCCTCATATTTGTACCCTGGGAGAATGGGTGGGGTGAGAAACATCCTGGGCGGGATTGTCTGATCCTGAGCCTAAGTGTTGACGACATCAGAAACGCAGTTGCGTTTCCCAACGGCGTCAACACAGCCCCAGGATCAGCAATCCTGGCCCCTACAGGGGGCCAGCAGGGCGCTGGAGTGGTTCACGCTGCTCCAGCTGCTGATCCAGCCGTGAAATGGGCGCCGGAGAATGCGCGCATGCGCAGTGGGTCCGGCGTGAACCCGCGCATGGGCAGTCCCACCGGCACGATTTCCGCGCATGCACGGTGTCTCTCTTGTCCGCGCTGGCCCCAACCCAACATGGCGCAGGAATACACCGGCCGGCGCGGAATAAAGGAGGCCGGGAGACAGAGAGGCCGGCCCGGCGGGCCAGGCCACATTGGAGGCCCCCCCCGGGGTCGGATCCCCTCTCCCCCCCACAGGCCGCCCCCGGACCTATCAATGCCGAGGTCCCGCCGGCTCAAAGCAGGTTAGAACTGCGCCAGCGGGACACTGGGTATTTTGTACGGCCGCTCAGCCGTAATGGCCCCAATAGCGCGGACTCTCCACTCTGCAGAGAATCGCGTCCCGGCATCGGGGCAGCGTGGCGCGATTCGTGCGGCCCCATGGCAATTCTCCGACCCGGCGTGGGGTCAGAGAATCCCGCCCCCTGCCTTTGGAATCTAAAATAGGTGGGATAGTAAGTTGCAATGAGGAAATAAGAAATTTACAGATGGATAGGATAGGTGAGAGGGCCAAAATTTGGCAAATGTAGTTTAACGTGAATAAGTGTGAGGTTATCCATTTTGGTGGGCCAAATGGAAAGCAGCTTAATATCTAAATGGAGAGAAACGTTAGAGTGCTTCGCTGCAGGAGGATCTGGGTGTCCTTGTGCATGAATCACAGAAAATGATTTTGCAGATACATTAGGTAATAAGGAAGGAAAATGGAATAGAGGAATAACTAAAGGAATAGAGTGTAATTGTAGGGAAGTGCCGCTGCAACTGTACACGGCATTGGTGAGACCACATTTGGAGTATTATGTACAGTTTTGGTTCCCTTATTTGAGAAGGGATGTAGTTGCATGAGAAACATAAAATCCCTACAATGTGAAAGGAGCCCATTCTGCCCATTCAGTCTGCCTGACCCTCCTGTCATGTGAGAGTACCTTTAAGAAATGGGTGTTCAAGAAATGTACCTTCAAGAAATAGAGCTGCTCATGTTACTGGAGAGATGTCAGAGTGTGGGTGGAGCTGAGCTCTACTTCTACTTTTTAGTTTCAGTTTGAGAAAAGCTTGGGTGTGTCTGTGTTTTTCAGTGAGCTGCATCTGAAGTTTAAACAAAGAGCTGTACGGTTGATCTCTGCCATCCAAAGACTATCTATGAATAATTTGGTGAACTCAGAATTGTAAAAGGTATTGAATGTAAACCTAATTTGCTCCTGTTTGAAGGTTTTGTAAGTCTTTTGGATATTAAAAGGACAGCTTACAGGGTTACTTAGTGTTGTAGTTTTTGGGGTTGTATTTGAATTAATCGTTGCTTAGATGTTCACTGTTTGTATTAAAAAAGGTTAACTTGCATTCATAGAATAAACATTGTTTTATTTTTAAAGAAATACCTGTCCTTTTCTGCTGTACCACACCTGTAGAGTGGGCCGTGTGTTCCTCATACCACAATCTATTAAAAGTTGTGGGTCAAGTGAACTCCATGATACACTTTGGGGTTCTCTAAACCCTGACGCATAACACTCTGAAAGAGCACCTTAAACTAGGCCTACTCCCCTGCTCTAACCCGTTACTCCACCTAACCGTTGGACACTAAAGGGAACTTAGCATGGACAATCCACCTCTCCTGCACATCTTTGGACTGTGGGAGGAAACCAGAGCACCTGGAAAAAACCCATGCAGACACAGGGAGAAAGTGCAGACTCCACACAGTCACCAAGGCTAGAAATGAACCCAGGTCTCTGGCGCTGTGAGGCAGCAGAGCTAACCACTGTGTGGCCGCGCCACCCTAAGAGGAAGTTCAGAGGAGGTTCACTAGATTGATTCCAGTAATGAAGAGAGATTGAGCAGTTTAGGCCTATAAACGCCTGAGAGGGGATTTAATTGATTATATATAATATTATAAAAGAGCTTCCTCTTGTGGGGCAATCTGGAATGAGAGGTCATAGTTTTAGGATAAGCGGTAACAGATTTAAAACAAAGATTAAGGGCAGCACGGTAGCATTGTGGATAGCATAATTACTTCACAGCTCCAGGGTCCCAGGTTCGATTCCGGCTTGGATCACTGTCTGTGCGGAGTCTGCACATCCTCCCCGTGTGTACGTGGGTTTCCTCCGGGTGCTCCGGTTTCCTCCCACAGTCCAAAGATGTGCAGGTTAGGTGCATTGGCCATGATAAATTGCCCTTAATGTCCAAAATTGCCCTTAGTGTTAGGTGGGGTTACTGGGTTATGGGGATAGGGTGGAGGTGTTGACCTTGGGTAGGGTGCTCTTGCCAAGAGCCGGTGCAGACTCGATGGGCCGAATAGCCTCCTTCTGCACTGTAAATTCTATGTAAAGGGGAGAAATTACTTCTCTCAAAAGGGTCGTGAATCTGTAGAATTCACCACCCCAGACTGAGGTGGACATGGAATAAATTTAAGGAGGAGATTGACAGATTTTTAATTAGTAAAGGGTTGAAGGGTGATGGAGAATGGGCAGGAAAGTGGTGTTGAGATTGTACTGAATGGCAGAATGGGCTCGAGGAGCTGAATTGCCTACTCCTGCTCCTAGTTCATATGTTCTTATCAGTGCAGGAAATAGAGAAGCCGTTCAATTGATAAATTGGAATACCATAGAATCCCTACTTGCCTGAATAGGTGCAGTTCCAACAATGTTTAAGATGCTTAATCTCTATCCAGCTGCATGCATTATCATCTTCTCATCCACTACCTTAAATATTCACTCCCTCCAACATCAGCATACCACGGCCAGGAAAAGTTTCTTTGCTTTCACTCTTTACTTGGTGGAATGAACTGGCCTGGCTGGCCAAGAGGCATGATCCACGTTTTTACAATATGCTGAAGACTGTTGTCCCACCTACCACGACATTCACTCCTATCCTAACAGCAAATGGAAATAACCTAATCATCGATAAGGCTGGGGTAATGAACTCGGCCAACTCCTCAACAGAGGCTCCGACATTTCATCTGCATTAAACCAAAGAGTTCCCCGAGCAAGAAAGTGTGTCTTTTTCCCTCCCCTCAGCAGAGGTGATAAAGGCAATACACCAATGAAGGAAAAGCCACTGGCCCAGACAGTCCTCCAATTTGGAACTTTCAATAGTACAGAACTTAATACACTTACAGTCATCTTAAAGAGTATCTGGAGTCAGGGAAACGCCCCACACAACCTCAAGGATGCCAACATAGCCAGCATCTGTTGGAGAATGGATCCAAAAATGTAGGTGGCAACAACTGAGAAAAAAGCCAATTCTCTCAAAAGCAGCAAAGGTTCTCCCAACGATCATATTAAACCATCCTCATTAACACTACACCCCTGTATGCTTCACCCGATGCTGGTGTTTATGTCGGTACATTTGTACCTTGCGTTGGCCTGTTATGGATTTTCTTTATTTCCTTTTCTTTTCATGTACTTAATGATCTGTTGAGCTGCTCGCAGAAGAATACTTTTCACTACAACTCGATACATGTGACAATAAACAAAATCCAAAATCCAAATTCAGACAGCTTTGTAAACAGTATGCTTCTGGAATCACTGTGCGTTTTTCGGGTTAGTTATGGGACAGCCAATATGGTGTTTGCAGCAAGACAACGACACAAAACGTGCACGGAACAACATCAGGATTTATATATCCTTGAAAACAACGTCCACAACTGCAATGTCAAACACTGAGGAGTAGAAGAGCAGAAAGTGTGTGGGAACACCATCACCCATCATTTCAATGCCCCTTCACACAACACAGCATCTTTACTTACTTAGACTTAGTTCCTCTGGTCGCATGCTGGACAACGGCAACAAGACTCTGCCACCAGCCCCGATTCGTGCAATTCTTTTCAATCCAGCCGAGGCAGTGTTCCATTCTTGAAAGTCCCCCTTAACCATCAGGTTTTCTTTGGCTGCCCCTGTCTTCTTCTTCCATTCGGTTGGTGATGTCCAATCTACTGCCAAACTGGTGGGAGTGTATGTCTGGGAGGAGAAATATGCATCCTCCCGGCCTCAGTCATCTCTCCATCACGGTGTCCTGCAGGTGCCTTTGTCTAGTCCTCTGTATTACATCATCATTGGTGATGATGGCCAGAATTCCCTGGCTGTTTGCTGGCGGCTGGATTCTCTGGGGCTGCCAGCAATGCATCCCGCTTCTTGGGTTTCCTGGTCATGTTGGGTGGCTTCAATGGGTATCCCTATTGACAGCAGCGGGACCAGAGAATCCAGCTGCCAGTGAACATGTGGCTGGGAGATGGGAGAATCCAACCCGCTATCTCAGCATGTGAAACCCAGTGTTGGTGGACAATTTCCAACTTAGTGGCCTTCCAAATCTCGCTGCCATAGATTGCGGTTGGCACTACTATGAACATGTACAGATTCATGGCGATGTTGATGGTGTTGGATGTCCATGCCATGTGGACCTGCTGTAAGACTGATTCTGCCTTGCTAGCATCCAGATTTAAAATAACTTCCGCGATATGGGGCTGAATTTTGCCTCATTGGAACCTTGTTTACATAAAAAATGGGGCGGGGGGGGGGGGGGGGAGTAGAGGGATCAATAATCTGTGGAAGTAAAAGTTTAAAGAATCTATTTTCATCTCTTCCTGCATCTCTACCATCAGCTCCTTAATTTGCCCAGAAACAACCGACAGCCCAAACAGCGGGAGGTGCATTTCCCGTCACATTTAAAGGGATACACCCTCGTTTGCTACCCTAATGTTGCAATGGCTTAGGAGTCATTTTACTTGCACTTAACTAACTTTAAAAAGCCCACAGTGTGTTTTTATATATATTCTTAACTCTTAATGAGCTTCTGACAGTGCACTTTTCCTTTATGGAGTTCCTCCTGTCGATTTCACACTGAGTGGATGGTAAGGAAGAGTATGAGGAACAGTAAGAGGAAGGGGATAACAGTGTTGCAGCTGCATGGGAGATCAAATAGAAAGAGATGTGCTCACATGGATGATTACCCTGCCAACACAGTGTGTGAGTTCTGGACAGCATAATTGCAGTTCTCCGAGAAGCTGAATCTGAATTCACCAACAGCCTGAAGAAGTTCTGCAAGAACAAATATAAGCCTAAAAGAGTGGATCGCTGTAGGTTTCTTTCTACTCATTATTTTCAAACCACAGCCTAGTCCTTTGCATGGCAGCAGAGATATTTCATCTGCACCCATGGTTACATGAACCTCTTGTATATTTTCTCATGTTGTTAAAAATATTGGGATACTGATACTACTAAACTGCTTAAGACACAGTGCAAGCCTTTGCACACATTCACTTTTTCTTGGTGGCATGTCAACAGTATACAGCCAGTTTTAATGAGTGCTTGTTTTTTGCTGTGTATGAACATTGATAACCCCATTTCTGGTTAAGTCCTTTGTATTCCCAGTATCTCTAACAAGTCACGACTGAGGGAAATGTTGCACTGTGATTTATAAACCTCTCCCAATATTTTACCTATTAGCTGAAGCATAAAATCCAGAATGAGAAAGGGCCATTTGACTCAGTAAAACACTGTCAATCCAGAGTTCACTGTGTGATCAATTGATCTTGGTTTCCCCTTCAGATTCATGACTGCCTACTGTGATGTAGAGCAGAAGAGGTCTTCTTCTTGGTAGGCTGGGATTGAGTAGCAGTTGTGCTTTCTTCAAATACTGGAGTAGAGGCATTGATGATTGCGATTTGGTAGCAATGGTGAAAGGGAAAAATGTCAATGTTGATTAGTGGGGAGGGAAAGGGAGAGAGGTGACAGTCCTAGGAGGTCTTGTTGGGGACAGAGGAAAGATGTTGGGCAATACAGCGAAGGTCGATGTCAAAAGACAGTAGATCTAGCATGATTGTGGGGAGAGTAAGGGGTATCCAGGGAAGGTCAATGTTGAAGTGCTGAGAGTCGAGAGTTCAGAGGCAAGGTCAAGAATGATAAAGTCGAGGATTATGGATGGCAGGTTTAAGGTCAGTTCTACTGTGCCGAGTGGAAGCTCAAAGGTCAATGCTAGCTGGTCAAGGGTGATGGGCGGTGGGTCAAAGGTTGATTTATGGGAAGGTCCAAGGTCATTGAAGGAGGATGCAGTGTGATGGCTTCCAGTTCCTGGGTCACTGTGCAAGTGTCAGGGGACATGGCTGAGTCAATAAGAAGAATTCTCTGCAGTGAATGTTTGAGGATAGAGTTGACCACAGTGGGAAGGGTGGAGACTAGGATATGAGTGATGCTACAAATGAGACTCCCATTAGGTAGAACAAATTCTCAGGATAGGAGTAGGACTTCCTGTTGCCATTGGTGGGAAAAATGACCTCCAGCCATTCCTGTGAAAAATGAAAAATGACCTCCTGCTACTCCTGGATGGCCAGGCGGAGAACCTACATTGAGCTATTGCTGAGCCGTGGGCCACTCTTTGTCTGCACTTAGACATTTGCCACTTTTGTATGGGATTCCAGCAGCTCCAGTTATCCAGGTAGCAGGTGGATGGGGTGGAGGTAACAGCTTCAGCTATCCAGGTAACAGGGGAACATAGGAATTAGGAGCAGAAGTAGGCAATTCAGCCCCTCGAGCCTGCTCCGCCATTCAATCAGACCATGGCTGATCTTCTTCATGGCGGCACGGTAGCACAGTGGTTAGCACTGCGGCCTCACAGTTCTAGGGTCTCAGTTTCAATTCTGACCTCGGGTGACTGTAAGTGTGGAGTTTGCACTTTCTCCCCGTGTCTGCGTGGGTTTCCTCTGGGTGCTCCGGTTTCCTCTCACAGTCCAAAGATGGGCAGGTGAGGTGGATTGGCCATGCTAAATTGCCCTTAGTGTCCAAAAGGTTAGGTTGGGTTACAAGGATAGGGTGGAAGTGTTCGGGGCTTTTTCGAAGGGCCGGTGCAGACTCAATGGACCGAATAGCCTCCTTCTGCACTGTAAATTCTATGATTCCTGATCTCAAATCCATCTCCCTATCTGTTCCCCGTATCCCTTTAACCCGTTTTTAAAATCAGAAATATATCTATCTCCTTCTTCAAACCATTTAACGACTCAGACTCCACCGCATTATGGGGCAGCGAGTTCCACAAATTCACCATCCTCTCCAAGAAATAGTTCCTCCTCATGTCAGTTTAAAAGCCACTGCCTCTCAACCAATATTTGTGACCTCTTGTTCCAGGTTGCCGCACAAGGGGGAACATTTGGTCTACGTTTACTTTATCGATCCCTTTTAGTAGTTTATATATCTCAATCAGATCCTCTCATCCTACTAAACAGGTAGCTGGGGAGAGGGGGTGGGTGGCAGCAGTTACGGTTCCCAAAACCTCTTTTCAGACAGCGAGAGTAATGTGTCTGCCTTGCGAGGAATTAATACCTATCTGGGTGCCCTTTAAGTAAGGCACTCGGACCTTTGACCCCATAAGGTAATGGTGGGGATATTGACCTGCTGCCCATCTCTATGGCATTCACTGTTCTCCACGACTGTGAATACTGAATTGACTGGCTGTCACATGTTTCTGCGGATTCAGCGATCCCTCCTATGAGCAGAAGTTCAGGGCACCTCTGATCCCGTCATCAATTGTCTCCTCACTAATGGAAGATTGCACTCAATGACTTAGTTCCTTCTTATACTTACCAGTTGAATTTTCATGAACTACCAGCTCTGAGCAGCAGTTCTACAAATTCCACCTTCCTGTGGGAGAAAAAACTTTCCAATCTACCTTTACCCAAGGCTTATTAATAAGATATCAAGTGCTGTTTTGGTTTCAATAGTTGGCATAATTGAAAGCCTTTATCTGATCTCCTCTCTTCATTTTGGTCAGTGTTCTCAGAGGCTATTTTCAGATTGACTGTGTCAATTCTAATAAAGGATCAAAGATTAAACTATTTTTCTCGTTTAACATTGTCGACTTTTTTACTTCAGATATTTTGTTCTTTTTTCTCTAATCTATGCAGTGTGCGATGCCTTCACAGTGAAGTGTTTGATACTAATGATTTTTAACTTTCGATTCAAATGACTGAATTGGTGCAGTGAGAGAGCATAACCATTGGAGGGCAGCAACGAGCTCCATTTCATCCGAAGCTCAGCTCAAATCTCCAGCTGTAAAATTGCGGGTGGTAGGGCGACAGGTGAACCTTCCCAGAATGTCATGGACAAGGGTGTCCTGGGCACATAGCTCCAAGACAAGCTTATAAATCACCTGGATCGTACCCATTACCAGTAGGTCAGTGTAACTATTTCTTGCCAGGACCTTACTCGAAATAGCTTAACCAGGGTCAGTCCAGTTCAAGCACTCAAGAATGTAAAGCAGAAAGTAAGTTAGAGCACATGAACGTAATGTGCTCACTCAAAGAAATAATAGCAACACAGAACGCAGGCAATTAGATTTTGTGGAAATGAACAGCATTGGTTTGGGTGAGAGACATACAATAAGGTCAATCAAAGGGAAGCAAGACGTTGGTATCAATATTAGTCCCTTCACATTGGGTGGGAGGCCAGGATAATGATTTTAAACAGGAAAGGTGACTACTATGTACCGTGTGCCATAATACACTGGCTGGTTAGGTGACATTCGAGTGTCCTGCCATCGAGAGGCAAGATATTATTTAACATATTTAACTCCGGCTCCCACAGTGCAATTGGGATTCTGATTTAAATTTAATATTTTCTGCACAGGTGATGGGAAACATGAATAAAGAGAAGGTGGTAGGTGTCATCTTAAGAAGGTAAGTGCCTTTTAAGTTACTCCTGGTGGGTCAGAAGGATAAATCGTTCTCCCCTGAACCAGAATGAGACCTCCCCTCTGCCAATCATGGAATCTTTCTACGCCTCCTGCCATTACGGCCAATCTCTGCTGTTTCCTCCTGCTGTGATCACCCCTCTCTCCACTCTGGCCTTCCTCCCCTCCTGAGTGCCAGCGAGCTTCCCTGAAGGTCAACGGCTGCTACCACCTGCCATTGATCTCCCTATCTGGTAGCTGGCCAGCCTGCAAGTTTCGCTGTCAACCAGACAGAGAATGGTGTTAAAAAAGTCACAATGGGGATCTGTCCTTACATTTGGCAGGACCTCTCTTTCCCTGGCCTTGACATTTCCCCAGGCCATTTTCACATCTGCAGCCTCTCGACTGCCCCATAAATATTGGGGTGATGTGTCAGCTCTGTCTTCTACTTAACTCAAGAACAGAATGTCACTGTCACCCTTCATTTTGAAGACCCAAATATATGCATGCTCTCACAGTCATCCGAAAAGTGATTAAAATTTAAACTGATAAATAAAACTACTGAGTTGCTTCAGTGTCAAATTAACATTTTCAAGCAATAATCCATTTCAGTTCAGCCTTCGTACACTTGACATACTCCTGTATAAGGTATACTGACATTTTACTGCAGTACTAGGGGAGTGTTGGACTATTGTAGCTATCATCCTTTAGCTGAGACCTTTGAACAGGGCTCTGTGTGTCTGTTCTGGTCGTTCAGGTGGATATTCTACAGCATTATGTAAAGACGGAAAGTTAATTCTCTGGTAGCCCTGGCCAATATTTCACCATGAATAATAACACAAAAAACAGACGAGATAAATTGCTCTTTGCAGTATCTCACTGGGTGCAGTATGACTGTTCCATTCGCCTGCATAATAAGTCACTACATTTAAAAATAATTAATTCCATGAAATTATTTTTTAAATTTCTGAGAAGTGTGGAAAGGTTCTTTATAAACACTGTGCTCTAACGTTATTTTTATATTCAGGGAATGCTTCAAGTAACATTCTGTAATACCTGATACTGTGAGGTTTGCTTCATTTATATTATCGAATGAACTCTTCAGCACTGTCAGCTACACACAAGCGCGTGTTAGAAAGTGACAACCACAACTTGGAGTCATGGGCCCACCATTTCCTGATCACCATTCACAGTGTAGAGGATACTTGACTGGGGAAGTAAACCTACCAATCCTCGTCTTTGCACTGAGGTTGCTGGGAATAGTGAAGTATAGAAAGCTTGGAAGAGAAATGAAGGAACACTGGATTAGCGAGTAACACAGTGATCGGTATATTACGTAGAATATGGAGAGGTTGTCTGATTTTTTTTAACTAACACATTTAGGGGATGTGGGAATCGTTGGCTAAGCCAACATTTACTACCCATTCCTAATTGCCCTTTAAAAGGTGGTAGTGAGAAGCCTTTTTGAATCCCTGTATCCATATGCGGTGTAGGTACACCCGTAGTGATGCTAAGGCGAGAATTCCAGGATTTCGATCCAGTGACAGTGAGGGAATGGCAAAATATTTTTAGGTCAGGATGGTATGTGGCTTGGAGGGGAATTTACAGAGGGTGGCATTCCCATGCATCTTCTTCCCTTTCCCTTCTAGGTAGGACAGATCACAGGTTTGCAAGTTGCTGTCTTAGGAGCCTTGGTGAGTTGCTGCGGTGCACTTTGTAGATGGTGCACACTGCTGCCACTGTGCGTCGGTGATGGAAGGAGTAGATGTTGAAGGTGATGGATGGGGTGCCATTCAATCAGGCTGCTTTGTCCCGGGTAATGTTGAGCTTCTTGAGCGTTGTTGGAATTGCATTCATTCAGGCAAGTGGAGTATCTCGCAGGAGTATCTCCTGACTTGTTCCTGTAGATGGTCAACAGGGTTCATGATTCAGGACGTCAATTACTGTCACAGAATCCCGAGCCTCTGACCTGCTCTTGTAGCTACAGTATTTATATGACTGGTCCAGTTCAGTTTCTGGTCAATGATAACTCCCAGTGGGCGATTCAGTAATGGTAATGACATTGAATGTCAAGAGATAGTTTGATCCTCTCTTGTTGGAGATGGTCATTGCCTGGCACTTGTGTGGTGTGAATATTGCTTGCTGCTTGTCAGCCAAGTCCGAATGTTGTCCAGGACTTGCTGGATATAGACGTGGACCACTTCAGTATCTGAGGAATCGCTAATGGAGTTGACCATTGTATGACTATCAGCCAACCTCTGCATTTCTAATCTTATGATGGAGTGAAGGTCATTGGTGAAGCAGCTGAGGATAGTTGAACATAGGCTACCACCTGGAGGAACTCCTGAATCAAAATCTTGGTATTGGCTTCCAACAACCGCAGCCATCTTCTTTTGTGCTCTGTAGGACGTCAACCAATGGAGAGTATTCCCTGATTCCATTGAATCAAATTCTGCTCAGATTCCTTGATGCTACACGGACAAATGCTGCCTTGATGTCAAGGGCAACCACTCTCACCTCTGGGGTTCACTTATTTTGTCCTTGTTCAGACTAAGGCTTTAATGATGTCAGGAGCTAAGTGGTCCTGGTAGAACCCAAACTGATCATCAGTGACAGGCAGGCTATTGCTGAGAAAGATCAGCTTAAAAGCATGGTTAATGACCCCTGCCATCACTTTGCTAAGAGGTGACTAAACGGGCAGTAATTGGTCAGGTTAGATTTTTCTTGCTTTTAGTGTACAAGACATACCTGGGCAATTTTCCACATTGCTGGGTAGATGCCAGTGTTGTAGCTGTACTGGAACAGCTTGGCTAGCGGAACGGCTAGTTCTGGAGCACAAGTCTTCAGTACTATTGCCGACATATTGTCAGGGCCCATAGGCTTTGAGCATCCAATAACTTCAATTGTTCCTTGCTAACATATGGACTGAACTGAATTGGCTGAAGGCTGATAGCTGTGATGCTGGGCACCACAGGAGGAGGTCAAGATGGATCAGTGGCTTGGTACTTCTGCCTGAAGATGATTGCAAATGCTGAATGGCATCCAGTACCCCTGTTTGCTGGAAGCCCCACACACCCCACCCCCAACTCAAAGACTGATGCAGTGATGTCAATACTTGCTCGCTAAAAGAAAATATGTCCATACTTCCAAACTTGCTGACAATCCAGTGGTCTCTGCTGCTAAATGGGATGCTGGTTCAGAATAGGATGAGGCATGTCTCACTGTGATGATTCAGCAATAATGATTTTGACAGTCATGCAATTTATTTTCTGTGCTTCTATTTTTTCTGTTATATATTTATGCCGAAAATGATTTCAGTCTGTGCTCCATTGAGCTACATTTAATTTATGAGAATTTCACATGCAACAGTATCATGAGGTGTGAATGATATTGCTTGTTTTCGTCTTAAAGCTGGTGATGTGAGCAGAAATCAAGGTCAGTGCAGTCTGAGGCAGAGTTTACCAAGTCTCTGCTGTACAAATGATGTACAAGCCCTTGATGGATTGGGTTGCCAACTCTCCAGGACTGCTCGAGGGCTTACAGGAATTGAAGTTTGATCTCTTGCACACTGCTGTGTGCAACCTAAGGGAAAGGTCATGGGTCATTAAAGAAAAAGTTACTTCTTTATATAATTCCTTCAAACACCTTTGTTTATTGTATGAAATATTGTAAATGGGTTATCGGTGAAGACCGTTTGACTGGATTGGATTGGATTTGTTTATTGTCACATGCACTGAGCTACAGTGAAAAGTATTTTTCTGCAAGCAGCTCAACAGATCATTAAGTACATGGGAAGAAAAGGGAATAAAAGAAAATACATAATAGGGCAACACAAGGTATACAATGTAAGGGGGCCTCACGGTAGCATGGTGGTTAGCATCAATGCTTCACAGCTCCAGGGTCCCAGGTTCGATTCCCGGCTGGGTCACTGTCTGTGTGGAGTCTGCACGTCCTCCCCGTGTGTGCGTGGGTTTCCTCCGGGTGCTCTGGTTTCCTCCCACAGTCCAAAGATGTGCGGGTTAGGTGGATTGGCCATGCTAAATTGCCCGTAGTGTAAGGTTAATGGGGGGATTGTTGGGTTACGGGTATACGGGTTATGTGGGTTTAAAGTAGGGTGATCATTGCTCGGCACAACATCAAGGGCCGAAGGGCCTGTTCTGTGCTGTACTGTTCTATTCTATTCTATAAGTAACTATGTAAGCACCGGCATCAGATGAAGCATACAGGGTGTAGTGTTAATGAGGTCAGGCCATAAGAGGGTCATTTAGGAGTCTGGTAATAGCAGGGAAGGAGCTGCTTTTGAGTCTGTTTGTGCGTGTTCTCAGACTTCTGTATCTCCTGCCCGATGGAAGAAGCTGGAAGAGTGAGTAAGCCAGGTGGGAGGGATCTTTGATTATGCTGCCCGCTTTTCCCCGGCAGCGGGAGGTGTAAATGGAGTCAATGGATGGGAGGCAGGTTCGTGTGATGGACTTGGCGGTATTCACGACTCTCTGAAGTTTCTTGTGGTCCTGGGCCGAGCAGTTGCCATACCAGGCTGTGATGCAGCCAGATAGCATGGACCAGTCAGCAGTGGATACCCAAGCAAAGTTGGCAACCTAATACAATAAAAGCGGATGCTGGAAATCTGAAATAAAAACAGAAAAGACAGATTCAAAACATTAACTCTGCTTCTCTCTCCACAGGTGCTGCCAGACCTGCTGAGTTTTTCAATTATTTCCCATTTCTAGTTTTGGGTCAGTCTGCCAATGATTTCTATAATTAAATTCAAATGCATGAAAGGAAGCAAGTAATACAGTTAGCCTAAACGTGACAGTGACTCACCAAAGAGACATTGCGGTTGGTCCGCAATTTGACATAATGCTGTAAATATCTTCATGTTCATCACAAAGATAAATTCAGTGGTTACGGGGTTAATTTAAGTCACAGGACAACTTGGCAACCTCACTGTTCAGCTGAGTAGCCAAAAAGGTAATTTACATTCTAGATTAACAGAAAAAGCTGCAGGAGCAGCAGAACACCTCTGTCCTTGGATAAATACACAACAGACCAGGTGCTGTTGATCAGAACATGGCTGCCTACCCCAGTGGCTAAGTGGACACCTGCTGCTGTCCCAGGCAAACAGCTGGAAGAAAGCAGCAGGAAAATGGAGGCTATTAAAGAAGCATCACTGCAAAATGAGAATGGCAGAGAATGGAGAAATATCAGTACCCTTAACATTCTTACAATAAATGCCACTGGAGTCGATGGGCTTCATCCTCGGGGAAATGTAACATTTTACTGGATTGCCTCATTAGAAGCAAGGATTTGCTCGCAGTTTTAACAACTCCTTTTGACATGTGGATAATCCTATAAAAAGCCATCTCTGAGAGCTGTAAGGGAAGCACATCAGAGAAAGGGATGCGTTAAAGGAGAGACGTCGAGTGACCTAATTAAAATGTGCGCGATTATGAAGGACAAGATCAATGCAGGTAAATTGTTCACATTGAAGAAAGGCTCTAAATATCCGGGCAACAGGTTTTAAACAAGGAGGTTAGCAAAATGCAGCAATGTCGGGTGAAATCTTTCACTCATTGGGTTAAAATTTCTGGCAATGCATTGGAGGCAGACAGTAAGATACATTTCCAGAGAGAAGTGGAACTGCACGCCATAGGATTAAGATCTATTAAAATGGGGCAGACGCTTGACTTAATGGCTTTTCCTTGTTTCAGAAATCCATATCTTCCTTTGAGAAGTGAGCTGAAATCACAATCACAAATGTGTCCGATAGCAAACACATTAACAGGTGCATGTGCGAGTGTGTAGAATTTACACAAAAGAAAGTGTTCATTTATTTAAAATAAATGGGTTCGCACATTTGTGAAAGTGACAGGCAGGGTAATTCACATGAGTGTATTGATGCACTCATTGCCACTGTCAACCCGAACAATTTCAACTTCAGAGTGCAGGCAGGAATTTGCAGCATTTCAAGAAAGGGCTCTCTGTTAGTGCATGGAAGGACAGAAGCCATGGCACGAGAAAAGGACCTGTGATCCATGAAATATGTCTTATTTATTTGCTGCTATGGTAACCTCACTTGTGATTGCTCCAGGCACAATTCTTCTCGACATGAGCTCTCTGTCTTCTTTTGTAGAGAAGTTTATGTCACTTTGTACCTTTCTGAAGAAACACTTGGCACAGGGCATCTTTTATTGGGAAATAGCCTGTTTGTTATATCCAATGCTCCCTGTGTATTCTATTCCCTATTGGCAGCATAATGCCAATGCATTTTATGTCACCAGACTGGTAGGTGTTTCCTTACAGATTTCAGCTGAGAAATTGGGGAGTTTAGGGCCAGGGTTTTACGGTTCCGCCACGGTATTTCTCCCACAAGTGGATGCGGCAGCCTATTTAAATCTCCGTTCAGTTCAGCTGGACCAGAATATCTCAGTTTGCGGGAGGGGCGATAAAATCCTGGCCTAAGTGTTGTAGCAGTAATGCCGCATTGAACCTTGAACCACTGGAGGCTTTCCCTATAACACCAATGAACTCAGTTTGTCTAGTGTTTCTTAGTGTCTTCCATGGTCAAATGCGGCTGATGAGCACAGTTCCTCTCACTCCTCATTTTGTAGAATGCTTTGTGCTGTACCAGACCCGCAGTTGTCCAGGTGTGGGCAGTCAGTATTTGAATCGACGGACGATAGGACCATTCACTGAGGAGACAACTTGAATCTCAAACGTCGCATATTCCAGCAAAAAATGCATTTGCCATTGTTAAGAACACAGCTGATGATAAATGGCAGGCTATTCCAAATCTTGGAAGGGAAATTTAAAATCATTGCCCTGTATTTTGCACTATGATACAATGTGAAGAAAGAGTTGAAAACCAGAGAATGATGTCCCAGATGTTTGCGGATGATTTTAAATAAAATAAATGTTTATTTAGCAACAATAAACTCAACTAGAAGTACACTTAACTAAATCAATGGCCATACACAGATTCCCCAACTTTACCCAGTTCCAAACATCTTTATTTCCCCATCTTCAGAGCATTGCATCCCTACAGTGCAGAAGGAGGCCATCGCATCTGCACCAATCCATGTTCCACCCTACCCCTGCAACCCCATAATCTAACCTTCACATCCCTGTACACTAAGGGGCAATATAGCATGACCAATCCACCTACCCCGTACATCTTTGGATGTGTGGGAGGAAACTGGAGCACCTGGAGGAAACCCACGCAGACACAGGGAGAATGTGCAAACTCCACACAGAAAGTGGCCCAAGGCTAGCATTGAACTCAGGTCCCTGGCACTCTGAGGCAGCAGAGCAAAGCACTGTGCTACTGTGCCACCCTCAAAATGACACTTAGGCTTTTCATTCCAAGATGTTTTAATTAGTTTACATTCTACTATCTGCCGTGTTGGGATTTGAACCCGAGGTCTCTGAACAAGAGTCTTGTGACAATACCAAGCACCACTGGCTCCCTGATCTTATAGTTTTTATTTAAAACTGTGAACAAAATCTTGTAACAGTTACCAAACCAGGCAGTTATATATTTTGAGGTTGCTTCTGATGTGGGACAAAACCACTGGGGTTGCTCAAATCAAGATTTCTTCCAGGCAAGGCTTTCTGGGAGTTAAAACAGCTATTCCTGCTCTGGGATGGGGTCTCAAAACAGTTCCTCTTGTTTTTCCCTTTTGAAATTCCATTATCAGAACTGACCTCTTCACTACCTTTTGATTGGTAGTTCAAACTTAATTATCTTGATTTTATGAGCCTACCTTTTAGAATGTAATTGCAAAGTTCACACCCTATCTCCTTCTTTGAACCTCTGACACCTTATTCAAATCCTTGATGTTCTATGCCCCATTGCTACCAGCTTGCCTTAGGTAAACATCTGTTTGCAGTGTTGCTGGGCTCATCAATATATCAAGAGCTCTATTACCCTGAACAAGCTGTGCCGGCCTTTAAGCAGTTTCCATTTGTCTATAGTTAAAAAAACATATATATAACTAGCCGAACAAATTTAATTTGATTGGATTTCCCTGATATTTTCATGCCACCATAAATGTTCCTGACACCATATAATCATCTAACTCACGGGAAATTGGAATATTTGTTCATCATGGTCTCTACTGCCATTTGATGCAAATATTTTTGTACTTTAATACCATCCTCTTCACCAAAATCTGTTTTATGTTGGGAAGAACTTGAGAGACTGACACGAAGATGGCCAGTCATATGTTTAATGACACCATCATGCACTGGACACATAGGGCTGGTTTAACTCAGTGGGCTAAACAGCTGGTTTGTGATGCAGAACAAGGCCAGCAGCGCGGGTTCAATTCCCATACCAGCCTACCTGAACACTCGCCGGAATGTAGCGACTAGGGATTTTTCACAGTAACTTCATACTTGTGACAACAAAAGTATATTATAGTAAAGAAGTTAAAAGTTGAAGCAGTTTAATGAACCACGTACATACACACAAACCCTATGACATCAAAAGCAAATAAGCAAATCACTGAATATTCACACTTTGCTAAATAGCAACTGACTTTTATTTCTCTTCAAACTGTGTCCCTAAATCAAGTCTAACAACTGGTCAGTATCTTGTGGTCTGCTGTGAACTTCAGCACAGTGATTAACAGACAAATATACGAATTATGAGCTGCAGTCGGCAACTCGGCCCCTCGAGCCCAGTCCGCCATTTAATAAATTCATGAACGATCAGATTGTAACCTCAACCGCACATTCCTGCATATCACCGATAAGCTTGTATTCCCTTGTTGTTCAAGGATCTACCTAACTCTGCCTTTAAAATATTCATGATGTGGAGATGCCAGCGTTGGACTGGGGTGCGTGCAGTCAGAAGTCCCACAACACCAGTTTAAAGTCTAACAGGTTTGTTTAGCAACATTAGCTTTCGGAGCGTAGCTCTTTCACCAGTTGAGTCAAAATAGTCATGAAGTCTGCTTCAAAGACCTTTTGAGGAAGAGAGTTTCAGAGACTCACGACCCTCAGAGAAAATATCTCTGGGGGTGGGGTGATTTCTTGGGGGTCTTATGTTTGTCCTTTTCATTGTTATTTGTTGTTTGTACATTTTTGATTGGTAGTTTTGATTTCTCCTGATGACATTGCTATCAGAGCAGCCAATGTACAGTTTGTCTTCAAGTGAACATGAGAAACACTGAGCTTCCAGCTCCATATCCTTCACAGCATCAATGCTGCCTACATCCACACAGCATCAACTCAGTCCAGCTGTTCAAGAAACCTTCATCCATATATCTGTTACCTCGAGCCTTGACTATTCCTACTCCTCCTTGGGCAGTCCTTCTGCATCAACGATGACTTGCTTCCACTTCGAGAGGTGGGTTCTGGGTTGGCTGAATAGTCCGATCCTAGGTCCGCAGACTCTGCCACAGGTTTGGCAGGTGGTGCTTGATGAGGTGGGTGCGACGCTCTGGATCCTGTGATAACTTTCCGCTTTTTTATGCTTGGCGTCCGCGTGCTCCACCCTACGACGCTGGAGGTGATTGGAGTCTTCATGGATGCTTTTTCTCCAGTTTGTGCATTCTAAGGCAAGCAATTCCCACATGTTATCATAATAATAATTTTTATTGTCACTAGTAGGCTTACATTGACACTGCAATGACGTTACTGTGAAAACCTCCTTGTCGCCACATTCCAGCGCCTGTTTGGGTACACTGAGGGAGAATTCAGAATGTCCAATTCACCTAACAGCGTGTCTCTCAGGACTTGTGGGAGGAAACCAAAGCATCCGGAGGAAACCCACGCAGACACTGGGAGAACGTGCAGACTCCACACTGTTGCTAATTGTGCTTTTACTTAATTGCTCTGTTTAATAACCTTTGCTCTAGAGTCGCCAGGTATCTTTCGGATACCACCATGAGGTTCTAAGCTAAGTGCTGATCAATAACTCAATACACCAGTTAGTAAGTTTCAAATCAAAACACATTTATTATACACACAGTCAATCACTACTCATGCATAAAACTCTACTTACTAGACTATCTCTAACACTAAAAGGCCTTTACGTAGCTTTGGAAATGGCCCACCAGGTCAGGGGAACAATGGCCTTTCGTTCGATTCTGAGGCTGCAGGCTTCAAGCTGGTATGGACTAGTAGCTAGGAGTGCTTATCTCATAGCGTGCGTTGACTGGAGACTTACTTGTTTGGTGCAGCTGCTAGGCAGGTCTCTCCTTGTTGAGAGTCACAGTCAAGAGTTGTTTCGAGCTTCTGAGAGACCCTGCCAAGAAGGACGACTTGAACTTGGGGACTCTATTTTATAGTCCCTAGGGGTTTTGCGCCCTTTTGCGCAGTCCCCGTACCTGGTTACAATTGATTGGACTAAGCCCCAATCATTTTAATCAATTTCTCCAATACTGGAGCTGTTCCCTGATCGCTGGGCGGTTCCTATGTGTCCGTTGGCCTTCCTTTGTCCTGGCTCCTGCTGGCGCCGGGAAGTCTGGTTTGATCCTGATTGCTTCAATGTATCTAATTGTTCCTGGGGATTGCTCATTAATATGTAGATGGTTGCTGGTTTTGATTCTGGCTGGGTATTTGCAAGTCTTAATACACAGGAAACCTTGCACATGCTTGTTTCCCTGTGCCTGACCATTTTTCCCTGTGTTCTTTGCGGGCCTCCATTTTGGAATCGGGAAGTGGCCACCCCAGGTGGCTACAACACAGACAGTGACCCAAGCCGGGAATCGAACCTGGGACCCTGGCGCTGTGAAGCAACAGTTCTAACCACTGTGCTACCGTGGGGACGTTGCATATATTTAGGGAGATTTCCAGAGTGTCCTTGTCATGTTTCCTCTGAACTCCTAGTGATCACTTGCCATTGCGGTGCTCGGAGTAGCGCACTTGTTTTGGTAATCTTGTTTCAGGCATGCGGGCAATGAGCAGTTGCTTGTCGAGCATAACCAGTGCCTCAACATTGGGTGTCTTGGCCTGGGAGAGGTCGCTCACATTGGTACACCTTCCCTGCCGGTGGATTTGTAGGATTTTGCGGAGGCAGCACTGGTGATATCTCTCCAAGGATTTGGGGTGTACATCGTCATGGCAAACAACCCACCAACCGCATCTCCCAACCTCCATAAACAAGCTCATCCAATGCTCTGTTGCCTGCTCATGTCTCATTCTAGTTCTTGAGCACAGAACCTATGATGACACTCGGAGTTGCATTATCTTTCAAGTTAAGACATTAAACACAAGCCTTGACTCCTTTCTCGTGGATGCGATAGATCCCATGACACTATTTACATATCAAGAAGCTCTCTTGGCATTTTAATCAACATTCATCTATCAACCAGGTGTGACAAAATGGGGCCAGTTTAGCTCAGTTGGCTGGAGAGCGGGTTTGTGATGCAGAACTAGGCTAAAAGCACGGGTTCATATTCCCATACTCGCTGAGTTATTCATGAAGGCCCGCCTTCTCAACCTTGCCTGGGGGGTGGTGACCCTCAGGATAAATGACCACCAGTCAACTCTCCCTATCAAAGGGGAAAGCAGTGTAAGGTAATCTGGGACTATAGTGACTTTACTTACTTATGACAAAATGGAATAACTGCTGGTCTTAGTCTACACTAAGTTAGGCACTGCTTTTAAATAACAGGGGCAGGGGCGGGAATCACCCCATAAGAAATTCATTATAAGAAATAGGAAAAAGAGTAGACCATTCAGCCCATCAAGCCTACCTGTACGCTCTTTATACAAAGAACAAAGAAAATGACAACACAGGAACAGGCCCTTCGGCCCTCCGAGCCTACGCCGATCTAGATCCTTTATCTAAACCTGTTGCCTATTTTCCAAGGTCTACTTCTCTCTGTTACCCACCAGTTCATATATCTGTCCAGATGCATCTTAAATGATGCTATTGTACCCGCCTCTACCACCTCCGCTGGCAAAGCATTCCAAGCACCCACCACCCTCTGCGTAAAAAAACTTTCCACGCACATCTCCCTTAAACTTTTCCCCTCTCACCTTGAAATCGTGACCCCTTGTAATTGACACCCCCACTCTTGGAAAAAGCTTGTTGCTATCCATCCTGTCCATACCTCTCATAATTTTGTGGACCTCAATCAGGTCTCCCGTCAACCTCCGTCTTTCCAATGAAAACAATCCTAATCTACTCAACCTTTCTTCATAGCAAGCACCCTCCATACCAGGCAACATCCTCGTGAACCTCCTCTGCACCCTCTCAAAATCATCCACATCCTTCTGGTAATGTGGCGACCAGAACTGCATGCAGTATTCCAAATGTGGCCGAACCAAAGTCCTATACAGCTGTAACATGACCTGCCGACTCTTGCACTCAATACCCCGTCCGATGAAGGGAAGCATGCTGTATGCCTTCTTGACCACTCTATCAACCTGCGTTGCCACCTTCAGAGTACAATGGACCTGAACTCCCAGATCTCTCTGTACATCAATTTTCCCCAAGACCCTTCCATTGACCATATAGTCTGCTCTTGAGTTAGATCTTCCAAAATGCATCACCTCGCATTTGCCTGGATTGCACTCCATCTGCCAATTCTCTGCCCAACTCTCCAATCTATCTATATTTTGCTGTATTCTCTGACAGTCCGCCTCGCTATCTGCAACTCCACCAATCTTAGTATCATCTGCAAATTTGCTCATCAGACCACTTATACCTTCGTCCAGATCATTTATGAATATCACAAGCAACAGAGGTCCGAGCACGGATCCCTGTGGAACACCACTTGTCATCTTTCTCCATTTTGAGACATGCCCTTCCACCACTACTCTCTGTCTCCTGTTGCCCAGCCAGTTCTTTATCCATCTAGCTAGTACACCCTGAATTCCATACGTCTTCACTTTTTCCATCAACCTGCCATGGGAAAGTTTATCAAATGCTTTACTGAAGTCCATGATGCTATACTTCTGAAGTAGATCATTGTTTTTTAAGTGCCTTGGTATTGCCCAAGGAAGATATGCTTGATGTACAGTACTGTATGAGTAGAAATGTCCTCAATTAAATATAAGGAAGATGGAAACCATTAGGCTGGATTTAATGGTCGCTGCTGGTGAGCTGATGGAAGCCATGTCACATCCATTTCTGGGTGTCCCAACAGGATTAAAAGCCAATAAGGCACATGTCTGGTCAGCATTGGAGTTCTTGGACCTTTGAGATGAGGAGTCCATCTCTGACAGCTGTTGGCAAATCAGGGGCAAAATTCTCCGACCCCACGCAGGGTCGGAGAATCGCCCGGGGCCGCCGAAAATCCTGCCCCTGCCGTGGCAGAAATTCTCCGCCACCCGAGAATTGGCAGGGGCGGGAATCACCCCACGCCGATCGGCGAGCCCCCTGCGGCGATTCTCCGGTCCGCAATGGGCTGAAGTCCTGCAGCTGGGAGGCCTCTTCCGCCGCCGAGGTTTGAACCACCTCTGGTGGCGGCGGGATCGGTGGCACGAGCGGGCCCCCGGGGTCCTGGGGGGGGGGCGTGGGGCGATCGGACCCCGGTGGGTGCCCCCATGGTGGCCAGGCCCGCGATCAGTGCCCACCGATCGGCAGGCGGGCCAGTGCCGTGAGGGCACTCTTTTTCTTCCGCCGCCGCCACTGACTCCACCATGGCGGAGGCGAAAGAGAATCCCCCAGCGCGCATGCGCCGGTGTTGACTACAGACAGTTACCTGCAGATCCGACCAAGGAACACAACCGCCAACTCAACAGACTGCTCAAGACCTTGGATCCAGACATTCAGCGCACCCTACGTGCTCTCATCCCACGTACTCCCCGCATTGGAGATCTCTACTGCTTCCCGAAAATACACAAGGCCAACACACCAGGACGTCCTATCGTATCAGGCAATGGGACCCTGTGTGAGAATCTCTCTGGCTACATCGAGGGCATCTTGAAACCCATCGTACAAGGAACCCCCAGCTTCTGTCGCGACACGACGGACTTCCGACAGAAACTCAGCACCCATGGACCAATTGAACCAGGAACATTCCTCGTCAAAATGGACGTCTCGGCACTCTACACCAGCATCCCCCATGACGACGGCATTGCTGCTGCAGCGTCAGTACTCAACACCGACAACTGCCAATCTCCAGATGCAATTCTGCAACTCATCCACTTCATTCTGGATCACAACGTCTTCACCTTCAATAATAAGTTCTTTATCCAGATGCACAGAACAGCCATGGGGACCAAATTCACACTTCAATATGCCAACATATTTATGCACAAGTTTGAACAAGACCTCCTCACCACGCAGGACCATCAACCGACGTTATACACCAGATATATCGATGACACATTTTTCCTTTGGACCCATTGCAAAGAACCACTGAAATGACTAAACAATGACATCAATAGTTCCATCCCACCATCAGACTCACCATGGACTACTCCTCAAAATCGGTTGCATTCTTGGGCACACTCATCTCCATCAAGGATGGTAACCTCAGCACTTCGCTTTACCGCAAGCCCACGGATAACCTCACAATGCTCCACTTCTCCAGCTTTCACCCGAAACCCATTAAAGAAGCTAACCCCTATGGACAAGCCCTCCGTATACACAGGATCTGCTCAGACGAGAAGGAGCGTAACAGGCATCTACAGATGCTGAAAGATGCCCTCGTACGAACGGGATATGGCGCTCAACTCATCGATCGACAGTTCCAACATGCCACAGCAAAAAACCGCACCGACCTCCTCAGAAGATAAACACGGGACACAACTGACAGAGTATCCTTCGTCATCCAGTACTTTCCCAGAGTGGAGAAACTACGACATCTTCTTCGCAGCCTTCAACATGTCATCGATGAAGATGATAATCTTGCCAAGGTCATCCCCACACCCCCACTACTTGCCTTGAAACAACCGCGCAACCTCAAACAAACCATTGTTTGCAGCAAACTACCCAGCCTTCAGAACAGCGACCACAACACCACACAACCCTGCCATGGCAATCTCTGCAAGATGTGCCAGATCATTGACATGGGTACCACCATCACACGTGAGAACACCACCCACGAAGTACACGGTACATACTCGTGTGACTTGGCCAACGTTGTCTACCTCATGCGCTGCAGGAAAGGATGTACCGAAGCGTGGTACATTGGCGAGACCATGCAGACGCTGCAACAACGAATGAAAGGGCATTGCGCAACAATCGCCAGGCAGGAACGTTTCCTTCCAGTCGGGGAACACTTCAGCAGTCAAGGCCATTCAGCCTCTGATCTCCGGGTAAGCGTTCTCCGAGGCGGCCTTCAGGACGCGCGACAACGCAAAATCGACAAGCAGAAACCTATAGC
The DNA here is from genome assembly GCF_902713615.1 of Scyliorhinus canicula. Classification (NCBI taxonomy): domain Eukaryota; kingdom Metazoa; phylum Chordata; class Chondrichthyes; order Carcharhiniformes; family Scyliorhinidae; genus Scyliorhinus; species Scyliorhinus canicula. The sequence goes on from NC_052155.1 coordinate 36,165,798, forward strand.
CAAATTCCGCACACATGAGTACGGCCTCAACCCGGAACTTGGATTCATGTCGCATTACATTCACCCCCCACCATCTGGCCTGGGCTTGTGAAATCCTACCAACTGTCCTGGGTTGAGACAATTCACACTTCTTTAACCTGGGGTTACCCCTATCTCTGGATCTGTAAAGACTTAATTACCTGCAAATGCTCACTTTCAAAGCATTGTCTTGCATTTTTGACTTTGTCTATATATTTGTTTCTGGAACTTCATTCACCTGAGGAAGGAGCAGTTCTCCGAAAGCTAGTGTTTGAAACAAACCTGTTGGACTTTAACCTGGTGTTGTAACATTTCTTACTATTTCCACCCCATTAAACAACTCCCATCCACCTCCCCGACCAATTTTGGGAAAGGTTAGCCATTAAGTTCCTCGCATTGTCTTTAGACACTACTGCAAACTCGTAACTCCCAATTCCATCCCTTTCTCTCGCTATTGTCTGTGGCTGAACCAGACTTTTCAGAAGCTCAGAATTTACTCATGCCTGTTTGACCCTGGACTGAGCTTCTGACCCCATATCCTCTCTATTAACAAGACTGCCTATTTCTGTCTGTCTTCACATCTGCCTCATCCATCTCCTATTGAATTCTTTATCCATGCTTTTGTTACCTCCAGATTTGACTGGCCAATGTGTGTCCGGCTAATCTTCTTTCTTTATTCCTCCATCAATTTGAACTCATCCACAGCATTGCAGCCTTTATCCCAACTCGCACCTGGGTTCACCAATTACCTCATGCTTGCTGATCTACATTGGCTCATGGCCTGGAAGAACATCAATTTTAAAATTTATAACCTTGTGTTTTCAGTCAGACAGAGACTCAGAGAGGAAGATCGAAAACAGCAACTGGAGTACCAAGGTGAAGGAGACACTGCAAGCAGAATGATAGTGAGAATGGATTCCCTGTTTGAAGAAGAGTGATCTATGGAGACACAGGAGTCGCCAGAGCCTGCCTTGCTACTGGAAGCCAATTCAATCATACTCAGGCAGACTGAATGAAGGGACTTCTAAAAAGTCACTCAATTTGTGGACAGCAAGAAGAGAGCCTGTTTAATCATTGGAGGAATTTGGGCCTTCATTAGAAGGCTAAATATCTGCTGAGAGTGTGACAGAAAGTATAAACAGGCCATAAAGTATAAATGGTTGTGTTAATTAGTTAATGGGAAAAATATATCTTCTGCAGCTTAATGTATTAGTTGCCTACTAAGTAATGTTTAGTCTATGTTGATTTTATCTGTTACAGTAAAAGCCTTAAAATATGAAATTTTCTCATGTGATAATTTGTGCCAGTTGCTGGGAAACTCATATTCCTTAAAAGTGCTCCATCTCTACAGGGATGATCACACAACCTGAGACGATTTACTCTGCCAGAGTTGCTATATAAATACAAGTTGTTGTTGTTGTTTAACACTTGGAAAAGTGTTATGCAATTACAAGTTATTTCTTTCCATCTGTTCAGCTGTGATTTATTGCAGTTTTAAGAGTAGAGAGTTTGAGCCAATCAGGTGCAAATATGACTCATACTTTTCAGAGCAACTATGTTGCTTGAAATGTGCATGATGAAATATGTATTTGCCCAAAAAATCTACAGGTATCTTTCCATCTAAACACATAAAGTAATCTAAAAATGTAACCATTTTTAAACTGGGGCCAGCAATTACATAGAACATACAGTGCAGAAGGAGGCCATTCGGCCCATCGAGTCTGCACCAACCCACTTAAGCCCTCACTTCCACCCTATCGCCGTAACCCAATAATCCCTCCTAACCTGGACACTAAGGGCAATTTAGCATGACCAATCCACCTAACCTGCCCGTCTTTGGACTGTAGGAGGAAATGGGAGCACCCGGAGGGAACCCACGCAGACACGGGGAGAACTGTACAGACAGTGACCCAGCGGGGAATCGAATCTGGGACCCTGGTGCTGTGAAGCCACAGTGCTATCCACTTGTGCTACCATGTTGCCCATTTAAAGCATTTCTGTATGACGGCATCAATAGAATTTTGTTCAATGAATTGGGAGAGAGTAAGAAGCTTGATCCAAGTATATCATTAGAAGGGCAAGCCAAATTTCAGATTTGTTTTACATGCCAAAACAAAACATCACAAAATGCCCCAAGCGCCTGTTTTGCTGAAAAAGGTGTTTAGATATTCAGTACACTCTTGGTCCCTTGGCTTACTTGGTAGTCCCATTGTTTGATATTGCGACATTTGTTGGCTGTCGTTCATGTTCTCTGATCTTAACAGTTTCTAGTGAATCAGCAGATTAAGAATTGTTACAAAACTAAAAGACTTCAAATCAGAAATTAAAACTGAATATGATGGACATTGTCAGTGTTAGGGAAATAAAGGTAGTTTTCAGAAAATTAGTTTTGTAATGGTAAACATTAGAAAATGGGTTTAATTTATTGTTTCTGTGCCTGGAAGGTACAAAGCTATAGTTAGATTCATGCTGGACAAATGTGTTTATATGTGTGGGGTTGGTGAAGTTCCAACTGTGTTTCTATTGTGCTGACAGAGGGCTATGGTGTGAAGAATAAATAAGAATAAATTGGGTGTTGCTAAGCAATTGGGGCTTTGTAAGGTACATTAGCTGAATTTGTAGGCAGTTGGGAACAGACGGAAATATCTGCCAGAAGAAAGAGTGGACAGGATGGGAGCTGGGAAAAGGCAGGCTCCCTGAAGTACAAGTTAGGGTCCAGGTAACCAGGAAATTGGGACAGAAGGAATGTTCAAAAAACACCTGAAGTTAAGAGAACAAAGACTAAGGAATTGTTCAGAATAATTCAAGGTGGAATAAACAAAGTGTTCTGAGTTAAAGAGACAAATGCAGCAACTAGATTTAAAGTGGGACAGCAGACTTCAGAGGTAGACAAAGCATCTGATGTCATTTTAATGCAGTCTAGGACTCAAGAGTTAAAGAAATTGTGAGCAGTTTCCAGAAGATAAATAAATCATAAATCCTGGACTGGATTCACTGTCAAATGTGGAGCAAAAACTAAGTTTTAAAAGTGGCACTGAAAAACCTGGTCTGGTATTTGTAATGAAACCAGCTAAGGGAAATCACGCTTATGAGAGAAGATTTTAAGTGTATTTTGGGAAGTGGAATTTCGAAGCTGTCTTGTGACAATTATCTGGGGGGGGGGGTGATTCTGAGGAGACGCCACAAACATTCACTTGGGGTTCAAAGTGCAGTGTATTTGCCCACAGTCATCCTTTATGCTTAAAAGGGACTTTGTGTGAGTGAGACCATTGTAGCTTAAGATGTACTTTAGAATCCATTTCAATTGTAAAACCTGTGTGTAATTGTTCCCTCCCATTCTGCTCCTATGTACTACTAAATGCTGCTGTTGCTACAAGGAGAGAGAGTGGCACTTGCAGTAAAATCAAGTCAGGGTTGTCTCAAATGGGAACACTCACCACGGGTGGAATTTTCCACTCAAGAAACTGAGTGCAGATTGGATGGGTTAAGCGGCGCATTCATTGAACACCTGGAACCTCATTAACTATGCATCGGTGAGTCACTCTCTGAATCACATGATGGGGTGGATGAATCACCTCCTGTGGTTAAGGTTCCTGCCGTATATTTAAACGGCGCCCAAAACGCATCTCCACTTTCTGCAGTGGTCTGAATCTCCTGAGATGGCCCCAGGAGAAAGAAGCCATGCACCCCAAGGTTCAGACCTTACCTCCCTGTCCTTTCATATCCATCTCATCCAAGAAAATTGTGCATCTTCCATGTCTCATTCTGACAAGTGATCTCCCATTTGAAGCGCTAAGTTGTGAAGGGTTCAAAAGACCTCAATGATGTGGGACACCCTCTCTGGAGAGTACTACAGAGCCCCACATGAATGGTTCAAACAATAAAGAACAAAGAACAGTACAATACAGGAACAGGCCCTTTGACCCTCCAGGTCTGCACCAATCATCATACCTGTTTAAACAGAAATGCATCTTCCGAAAGCCAATCGTTTGCTCAATGATGGAACTTGCCACAGGAAGCGTCGTGTTGTATCTCTTCTCTTGAGACACTTTGAGGATGACACATGGTGTCATGAGCTATCTCTTCAGTGGGTATCCCTCATCACCCAGCAGCCAATCCTGTAAGTGCTGAGGCCCTTTCAAATACCTGTGGCACCTGGGAGTGAGTCAGAATGCAGGAGTTGTGAGAACTCCCAGGGTACCTGACACAAATGTCAGCTTCTGATAATTGCAAACCAGCTGAATGTTGTTGGAGTGGAACCCTTTCCTCTTAATGAAGATCAGGGACTGTTACGATGGAGCTCCTATAGTGACATTTTTGCAATCAATCACTCTTGGGAAGCCAGACATCATTCTAAATCTTAGGAATCTAACACACTTGCTAGCTTCATCCATTGTGAAATTTATAATGATGAGTCTTACTGTTCAGGGTGTCTGTTACCTCCTTTATACATTTCTTTGTTGAGGACTGAGATGTTGCATAGGTTGATTGGTGATCCCTGAACCAGTCACTTCCAAAGAAATAATGATTGACGTAGTGACCTTCAGAGGCACAGGGAGGAAATAGCCTCCCAGACCATGTGGCCTCAGATTTTCCCACAGAATGTGCCAGATGTGTACTACCACATCTTTTAATAAATGTAGATTGTCTCTCGCTAATCCACAGACAGGAGAGGCAAGTGGGAAGGGTGATCCGCATATATTAGGATATTGGAGCCGACCTGGCCAAGCGCCGGGCAGAGTTTGATGGGGCCAAAACATCACTGTTTAAAAGTAAAGGGCGATTCGGCATGCTGCACCCAGCAAGACTATGGGTCTTGTTCAATGATAAATAACTTTATTACAACACGTCGGAGGAAGTAAATGAGTTCATATCAAAGAACGAGCTTTAGAAGAAGCAATGAGGGAGACCAAGAAAAATGTGGACCCACACGAGGCAAGGGGGGAAGTGGGTAACTATACTTTGGAGACATTGAGAGGGGGGGGGGGTTGAAATCAGGCAGGTGGAAAACAAAAGGAAAAGGTTTAGCGGGTGTGGGGGGAAGGGTGCCACCACACTGGTGAGCAGGCTGGTGCACGGGAGGAAAGAGAGTGGGAGGAGGCCACAGTGCCCCTCCCGAGAGGGAGGAAGTGCCTGGAAGGAGGGGGTGGGATGGGTAGAACAGCAAGCTGGGGGGGGTGGGCAGGGCACAATCACAAGAGAAGGGGAAAGGTGAGCAAGAAGGGGGAAATAAGGGAGGAAGGGGGAACTGCCTGGTTAGTGGGGTTCGGGGGGGGGGGACAGGAGTGGGAGGGAGGAGGGGAGAAGGGTAGCAGGCTGGTTGTAACAGCTTGCACATGGAGATGGCTGGAAAGAGAAGAATGATGCTGGCCATCTTGGATGAAATGAAAAATGAATGAAATGAAAATCGCTTATTGTCACAAGTAGGCTTCAAATGAAGTTACTGTGTAAAGCCCGCGGTCGCCACATTCCAGTGCCTGTTCGGGGAGGCTGGTACGGGAATCGAACCGTGCTGCTGGCCTGCCTTGGTCTGCTTTAAAAGCCAGCTATTTAGCCCTCTGCTAAATCAGCTGATGGCATGTGAACAAAGGGAAACCCCACTGTGCAGGGGCACATCTACCAGGTAAGTATTGCTGATGCCAGAGGATTTGGGGGGGGGGGGGGGGCAGGGTGGGGGGGGGGGGGGCAGGGTGGGGGGGGCAGGGTGAGGGGGGTGAGAAACCAACCTCAGAGCAGTCACCTGGAACTGTACAGGGCTCTTAGAGACAGGAAGGAAAAGGCAGCTAGGCAACAGCTGATTGGCTCTATGTTGGAAGTGGATCACCAGTACTCCACGGCCCTGACTGTGGAGCTGTTGGCGGAGAGGCAAGAAACTGCAAATGGAATTTGACCAGCTCTGCACTGGGAAAGCAGTGAACCAGCTCTACCTGGCACAGAGGACCTTCTATCAGCACTGAAACAAGGCCATCCACCTACTGGCACGCCAGCTGAGGAAGCAGGCTGCCACAACAGAGATAGCACAGGTAAGGGACAGAAACAGTAAGGTGGTCACCGCTCCAGGTGTGATCAATGGAGCCTTTGCAACCTTTCACTGGGGACTGTACACCTCTGAGCCTGCAGGGGGACTTGAAGATGGAAAATTTCCTCGACGGGCTGGACATACCCGTTGTGGGGGAGGAAAAGAGACAGGGATCGGGACTGGATGGGTTCCCGATGGACTTCTATAAGAAGTTTGTGGCAGCACTGGACCGCACCTGCAGGAGATGTTCAACAACTCGGTGTTGAAGGGGGTCCTGCCACCCACGCTGACCTTGATCTCAGTGATCACTAGGAAAGACAAAGACCCGATGGAGTGTGGGTCATACAGACTCATCTCAGTCCTGAACGAGACACCAACGTCCCGGCGAAAGCTCTGACAAGGCGCCTTGAGAGCCACTTGCCAGAAATAATCACAGCAGATCAGACCAGGTTTGTCAAGGGCAGACAGCTAACGGCAGACATCAGGCGTCTGCTGAATGTGGGGATATCAGAAGTGATCATCTCCCTGAGAAGGCCTTTGATCGAGTAAAATGGAGGTACCTCATGGAGGTATTTGAAAGGTTTGTGTTGGGCCAGTGTTCACCTCATGTGTATGTAGTCAAGAATGCATACGGCATGCTTGCCTTCATTGGCCGGGGCATTGAGTATAAAAATTGGCAAGTCATGTTGCAGCTGTATAGAACCTTAGTTAGGTCACACTTGGAGTATAGTATTCAATTCTGGTCGCCACACTACCAGAAGGATGTGGAGGCTTTAGAGAGGGTGCAGAAGAGATTTAACAGGATATTGCCTGGTATGAGGGCATTAGTTATGAGGAGAGGTTGAATAAATTTGGTTTGTTCTCACGGAACGATGGAGGTTGAGGGGCGACCTGATAGAGGTCTACAAAATTATGACAGGCATAGACAGAGTAGATAGTCAGAAACATTTTCCCAGGGTAGAGGGGTCAATTACTAGGGGGCATAGGTTTAAGGTGCATGGGGCAAGGTTTAAAGACGATGTACGAGGTAAGTTTTTTACACAGAGGTTAGTGGGTGCCTAGAACTCGCTGCCGGAGGAGGTGGTGGAAGCAGGGACGATAGTGACGTTTAAGGGGCATCTTGACAAATACATGAATAGGATGGGAATAGAGGGATACGGACCCCGGAAGTGTAGAAGATTTTAGTTTAGACAGGCAGCATGGTCGGCACAGGCTTGGAGGGCTGAAGGGCCTGTTCCTGTGCTATACTTTTCTTTGTTGTTCTTTGTTGAAACTGCTATACAGCTCTCCCTGGTGAACGTGCGGACGGACGTCACCAGCTCTGAATATTTCTGGCTGCCCAGAGGCATGAGGTAGAAGTGCCCACTGCCTTCCTGCTTTTGGCTCTGACAATTCAGCCACTAGCCATTGCTCTTAGATCAGCGAAGGGTGGAGACGCATTCAGAGGGGAGGCAGAGAGTACAGAGTATCTCTTTATGCGGTTTACCTGTTCCTCTATGCCTCTCCTGGGCGAGTTTGGGCCTTCTTGGGATAGAAAGTAAACTTGAGCAAGAGCGAAATCTTTCTGGTGAATCCACAGAGGGGGAGGGAGGGGGTGGAGCAGAGCTGGGATGCTTTCATTCAAACTGGCCCAAACCAAGTTCAGGTACCTGGGGATCATGATAGCCGATGACTGGGTACAGCTCCATAAGTGGAACCTGTACAGCTGGTGGAGGAGGTGAAGAGGGTCATATGAAAATAGGACTTGCTCCCACTCTCCCTGGTGAGAAGGGCATAGCCGATAAAAATGAACGTGCTGCCAAAGTTCCTCTTCTTATTTAGATTGCTTCCGATCTTCATTACCAAATCCTTCTTCGTCAGGGTGGATAAGCTGATCATGGCCTTTATGTGGGCTGGAAAGACCCCTAGTATCCTTGAAACCATTCTACAAAGAGGGCGGAGCTTGGGCAGCTTGGCTCTGTCAAAGCTCCTATTCTACCACAGAGAGGGTGCAGGGGTGGTTGGGAAAGCCGGTGGGGTAATGAGTGCAGATGGTGTTGCCCCAGGTGCAATGGCATCTGGGGGTGTCTTATAACCCTTTAGGTGGTCAGGGATAGGGCAGGGAAACACTGGCATTCCTGCTGGCATATGGGCACCTTGTCACTTTGTACCGGGCATATGGTACCAGGCACTATGCTCGGGTGCTGGAGTGGTACTGCCAGGCTAGTGGGGCACTACCATGGCTCCAGGTGGAAGTGCCATGTTGTACATGTGCCAGGGTGACATTGCCAAGGGTCGGGGCCTGAAGGGGGAAATACCCATGGAAGGGGTAATGAGAGGGTTAGGAAGGGTTGGGGGTGGTGAAGGGAGGGTGTGAAAGGCCCTTTATTTAGGGATCTCTGTGGGGAGTCTCCCTATTTAGATGGTCTCTGTGATGTTCCCCTTATTTAGTGACCTCTATGAGGGGTCCCCCTATTTAGGAGTCTCTGGGGGAAGGCGGGTTGGGTCACTGCTGTACTTGGTGGCAGTAGAGGGGACCCAGAAAATCCAGGAGAAGGGGGCCGATTTGCAATGATTGCAGGGTGAGGGGAATGGAGCGGTGTCGGGGACTGATTTTTAATGCAGGGGTGAATAGAGATTGATGTGCAATGCGGGAGGTGTGGGTGGTTGACCACGGGATCTCGCAATCGGGCCAGCCACTCAAAATGGAGCCCCGAAAGTGGGATTCCCTTGGGGATTGCTCGTAATCCTCGCAATGCATACATTTGCACGCAGAAGGATAGTGATTTGCTTCCGAATTCAGTTGCAATTCACCTGTGGCGGGAGCCCCAAATGGACAATTTTTTGCCCACGTGAGGGTGGATCTCACTCAAAAAGCTGTCGGGAAACTACCACCAAACTCGCCCAAAATGACACTTGGAAATTTTTTGGTTGAATTCTGCCCTGTATCAAACTTTAAGATGAAGCATATAATTGCGCTAATATAGGTGGCAGGTCAGAAGAGTAGACAGAATATAAAAAACAGCAAAGATTTACCAAAATCTTAATAAGAAAGAAAAGTTAGAGTATGACAGAAACCTGAGTATGACACAAAGTGTGCTTTGGTCCTATAGAGAATGAGTCTGGGAATTAATATTGGAAAATAAGGAGATGGCAGTTTAATTAAACCACTCCCGTACCAGCCTCCCCGGACAGGTGCCGGAATGTGGGGACTAGGGGCTTTACTAGGGGCTTTTCACAGTAACTTCATTGACAATAAGTGATTTTCATTTTCATTTTTCAATTCATTTCATTTTTCATTTTCATTTCATTTCATGAAGGAGCAGTGCTTTGAAAGCTAGTGATTCCAAATAAACCTGTTGGACTTTAACCTGGTGTTGTAAGACTTCTTACTGTGCCCACTCTCGTCCAACGCTGGCAACTCCACATCACAGTTTTTCCATCAGTCTCCACAATGGAGGATACAAGTAACATCCCAGAAGCAGCTGTAAATCAGGAAACGGAAGCAAAGGAGGAAATCAGGAAAATTTAAATTAGCAAGAAAGATTGTTGGAGCTGTGGGCTGACAAGTGCTCGATCCTAGGGTCTTAGAAAAAATGGCAAATGAGATATTTGATGCATTCATCGTGAGTGCATACAGGGGATTCTGTATGGAAATAGAGCATAAGTGGGCGGCATGGTAATTTCACAACGCCAGGGACCCAGCTTCGATTCCCGGCTTGGGTCACTCTCTGTGCGGACTCTGCATGTTCTCCCCGTATCTACGTGGGTTTCCTGCGAGAGCTCCGGTTTCCTCTTACCAACCCCGAAGGCGTGTTTGTATGGTGAATTGACATTCTGAATTCTCCCTCATTGTATCCGAACAGGCGCCAGAGTGTGGCGGCTAGGAAATTTTCACAGTAACTTCATTGCAGTGTCAAATGTCAGCCTCCTTGTGAATATAATAAAGATCATTATTGTTATTATGGTTTTAATTTTCCAAAATTGCCTAGATTCAGAAACGTTTCCATTAGATTGGAAAATAGTGGCTGTAACTCCTTTATTCATAAAGGGCGGGAGACAGAAAACTGGAATGTACAGGCCAGTTAGTTTAACAGATATTATAGCAGGATAGTTATAAAAATTCACGGTATCAGAGGTCGACAGGAATGTAGAATTGAGGCGGCAATCAGATCAACCACGATATTATTGAATAGCGGAGCATGTTTGAAGAGCCAAGTGGCCCATTGCTGCTCCTAATTCATACGTTGGTATGTTCATATGTTTGTCTGACACCAGTCCCGAATGGGCAGTTTTGAGAAGACTGCAGCAATTGTCTTCAGTTCCTGCTACAAACTCAGATGCCTGGCCATGAACTATACCTCTTTCCCTGGCAAGGGTTTGATCCACACTGTTTGCAACCTTGGTGCCACATTTCACCTCAAGGTAAGCTTCACATTGCACCATCAGAATGTCATCTCTCCCCACCTCCACAACATTGCACAACACCATTCTACCTCAATTTATCTGCTGCTGAAACCCTGAAGCACTGATAAGATTCTCTGGCCTCCCAACCGCGTCTTTCACAGTGGCGCAACTTTCGCTGGTGGCGGGAGTCTTGTGCCGCTGTCAATGGACATTCCCATTGAAGCCACCCCACACTGCTGAGAAAGCTGCAGGAGAGGGTTTGCTGTCGGCGGAAGCACAGAAACCGGCTAGTGTGAACGGGCTGAGAATTCCGGCCCTCATGTCTGTTTCATCCAGACTTGACCGCTCCAAGGCATTCATAACTGCTCTTCCACATTTTGCCTCTGTACACTTGAGGATAACACAACTCTGGACCACTTCAAACAGAATTAAGTGCTGTCAATTTCCAGCTGACTACTTCAAAATCACTCAACCGCGAAGGGAGGTAACTGGAAAGCACTTAACTCTGTTTGAAGTAGTCCAGGAGCTGTCAATCAAAGCTTGATGTTAATAAACACTGTGGTTAGAGCACTTTAGAGTTACTCAACCATGAAAGGAGAATAATGAAGTAATGCTGACAGCTGTGTGCATGTGGAAGCTGTCAATCACAGCCTGGTAAAATCAATGTCAAAGAGAAATGATTGAATGACTTGCAACTCAAATATCTGAGAGGGTTTAAACTCAGCTGACTGTTTATCTCCTTCAAATAATTGATATGTGGTTGTTCTTGTGTCTGAGCCAGCAGGTGTGTTGCCCAGGGGAATGTTAAAGCCGTAATTATTTTCACTGGCTGTGTCTGGACTATTCACTGGCTTCCAGATAAGGGTCTCCTTGGGGGCTCCCTGACAGGGGGTCTGTCTTCTGGGGGGCTTCCTGATAGGGGCCTCTCTTCTGTGGGGTCTGTGGGGGGGTCTCCTTATCTAGAGAGTCTCTTTTGGGGGTCTCTTTTTTTAAGGGATCTCTGGTGGGATTCCTTACTTAGGGGTCTCTGTTTGGGGGAAGTGGGATTTGTCTGGTGGGGTGGGCATGTCTTGCATTGTCGGGGAGGGCTCAGGTGGGCTTTGGAGGAAACGCCCTCAAAGAGTTAGTCCCTTGGCCCACTGTGAATTCCACCTCGTGAGGACGACACTTGTCAAGACCTATAATGATTCTCATGTACATGATTCCCAGCCCAGAGGATTGGAGAATTACATGGTCTGGAGAATGTGGTGTCCAGCCCGCTTGGAGAGCCACTTGCATCCCCCCACTTGTGCTGGGTGTGAACCTCGATTCCGGGGCTAGTGGGGGACTGGCCCATTGGAAACGGATTGGCGCCCAGCACCAATCCTGTTTTCTTTTACCATCGCTGGATTCTGCACATCATCTGGAACTCCGCTACTGGCAACGCCAGGCAGAGAATTTCGCCCTTCAACTGCAGGGATCAAAGATTTGTGTATTCGAACACTCGGGTCTTTTTGTTTCTGAACTCCCTTTAAAATTGTACCACTCAGTTTTATAGTACGGCTTTAAGAAGGAACTTAACCATGTTGTATGTAGCACTTTGTCTTCTCTCAGGAAAGTCTCAAAGTACGCCGCACACAATGAATTACAGGTAGAGTCACTTTTGATGTGTGGGTGAATACGGTTTTCATTTTGCAAATAGCAATATTCCACAGACAGTGCTGTGGCGACATGAACAGGTCAAAGGCTAGGAATCCTGTGACAAGTAACTCACCTCCTGACTCCTCTAGGCCTGTCCATCATGTACAAATACAGGAGTGAGATGGAATACTCCCCACTTGCCTAGATGTGTGCAGCTCCAACAACATTCAACACCATGCTGGACAAAGCAGCCCACTTGACTGGCACCCCTGCCACAAGAAATCACTGCCTCTGCCACCAACGCATAGTAGCAGCAATGTGTACCATCTACAAGGTGCCCTCACCAAGGCTCCTTCGGCAGCACCTTCCAAACCCACAACCAACACCATCTAGAAAGGCAAGGGAAGCAGACATGGGAACACCACCACCTCCAAGTCACAAACCATCCTGATTTGGAAGTATAATAATAATCTTTTTAATTTCACAAGTAGGCTTACATTAACATTGCAATGAAGTTACTGTGAAAATCTCCCAGTCGCCACACTCCGGCGCCTGTTCAGGTGCACGGGGGGAGAATTTAGAATGCCCAAATTACCTAACAGCACGTCTTTCAGGACTTTGGGAGGAAACCGGAGCACCCGGAGGAAACCCATGCAGACACAGGGAGAACGTGCAGACTCCACATGGACAGTGAACCAAGCCGGGAATCGAACTTGGGACCCTGGAGCTGTGAAGCAACAGTGCTAACTACTGTGCTACTGTGCCGTCTGCCGGCGCCGCCCACATCCTGTAAATGAATTTTTTTTTAAGTACTGAAATGACCAATGTTTCTGATGATTTGGTTGAGAAGGAAATAATCGCCAGGACGCCAGGAAAACAATCGCTCTTTTTTGAGGGGTCAGTTAACATCTATTAAACAGGCAGGCAGGAGGTCAGTTGAAAGTTTCTCGCACAACTTGTTCTACATTAAAATGTCATCCTGGTTCTCAAATGTGATCAAGTCCTGAAGTATGACTTTAATTGCACCGCTAATGCTTCACCCGATCCCCGAGGACATGATCGTGGATACAAAATTCTTCTTCTAGTCGTGCTGACATCCCTCACCTCAACAAGCAGCAAAATTAATTTGAAAGACTGGAAACCGGCCGGGGCTTTTCAACCTACATATGAGGCAAACAAAATAGGAACTCTCATATCTATTTCTGATAGTTTAATTTCAATTTATGCCCTTTGAAGTGAAACATTCTCACTCATTTAGACCACCGGGACTTATATAAAAGAATACGCTCCCACTGACACCAACGCCGTTTCTCCTTCCATAAGTAAAAGGACATAACTCAAGCATGACAGCTAATGGTGGTAACACAATGTCATCAGTGTTATATCCTGTTTAATCAATGGATATTATCGACATTTTCAAAGTCATTCTGGATGTAGCGTGATAATTCACTGCAGTGAATTCTTGCATTGACAGTAATGAAATTACTGTAGCACCAAAGCCCGCCGAATGACTGTGAAATATTGCTCCAGTGGCAAGGCATTATGAAGGTTCTTTTTGCGCTTGTAAAAGATACATTATTCCTGAGCCCTGCAGGTGGGAGTGAGTTATCATAGCCTTTCCTATCAGTGAAAGATCATGTGTATCATACAATCAATGGTGTTGCATTTTACATATTTCATGGACAATTCATGTTGGGTTTTGAATGCAGTCTACAAATTTCCGCACCAGTTATATTGATAGAATGAGTGCTGTTACCATATTTTCCTTTCACCACTGTTATGGAGTGTGATTCAGCTATTGCGTTGCAACCGGTGCCGATCTGGGCACAATGGTTAAATCACGCGAGAGCCCCAAATAGGGCTCAGCGCCGGGTCAATTGTCAATTACCAGACTCACTCCGCCCGCCGTGATCTGGATCTCGCCCTCAGTTGGCATGATCCAGATCTGCATATTTAAATTAGCCATTTGGCTCATTTAAATACCCAGACACCGATTTAACCTGGCACCCAGGAGTCAACACTGCGCCTGCGATACCTCGCCAGGGTGTAGTTTAGCACTGGTTTCTGCAAATGTGGACCAGACATGACGGAACCTTGGGGGCTCTTGCAGGCCATTAAAGACCCCCGGGTGATTGGGGACAGGGCAGGGTGTTACCTGGGCACCTTGGCTCTGCCAGCCTGACACCCAGGCAGTGCAATCCTGGCACTGCCCAGGTGATACTGCCAGGGTGCCAGGGTCCCAGTCTGGTGGTGCCAGGGTGCCAGGTGGAAGATCTAGGGGTCAGGATAGAGGATGTTGCCCTTGTAAGGGGGAGGGGGGCAGTTCCAGGGGCCTCGAAAAGGTTGAGTGAAGGAGGGAGTACAGAAACAAGGGGGGGTGGACCTCAAAGGGGGGGGGTTGCAGAGATTGGGTTGTCATTCAAAATGGCGCCCAATCTGTGAGGAACTGTTCCTGCTGTTGATCCCAGCAAGCCTGCACAAAATTAACTGAAGTGTGGCCTTGGCCTTGGCCGGGAGAAACTCCCTGAGGCCCAAAGATCCGGCAAAGTGCAGGTAAATAGCGGGGTGAACCTCAGTGCTACCGTCACCGAGAAACATCCTGCCAAATGCGCACAAAAGCGGATTTAACTTTTTCTGTGGAATAATGCCATGAATACATATTGCTAAGAATTATACGCTCTTCAAAGATTGGAAGGACATTGAATTTTTTGGACATGTACGTACGAACCTAAGAATTGGAAGGAGAGCCCTCCAGCCTGTTCCGCCATTCAATAAGATCATAGCTGATTCGATTTTAACCTCAACCCCACATTCCTGTCTACCCCCGATAACATTTCTCTCTCTTGTTAATCAAGAGTTTATCTCGCTCTGCCTTAATAATATTCAAACACTTTGGGCTGGATTCTTCTGCCCCCCCCCCGCAAGGAAGGCACAGGCGAGCCGCGGACAATAGAGAATTCCATTAATTTTGGGCGGGATTCTCCAGTCGCTGGGTGGACGCAGCCAGAGATCCCGCCATTTACATCCACTGCCTTTTGAGGAAGTGAGGTCCAGAGACTCACAACCTTCTGAGAGAAAAAAATCTATTGTCTTATATGAACGACCAATTATTTTTAACAGTGAGTCCTTGTCCTAGATTCTCTGTTGAAAAGAAAAATCCTCGTCACACCCATCCTGTCAACCCCTCAGGATCTTGAAGGTTTCAATCTTGGGGACTGACCGGGTTTCCTTTTAAAAAGGTTAAAAGTTCACTTTGGACTGTGAACAATCTGCCTTTTCCAAGAAGTCACGTAACTTCAGCGAAGCAACCAGCAAGGCACATGAGGAGATATGAACTATATGGTTAATTGAAATTGAATTGCTGAAAAACTGCTTTCAGAGGCAGTGAAGCCTTAGCAATTTTCTGGAAACCACTAGGGTGAGAGGAGTGTCTATTTTGAACTTGTTTTTTGCATACTAGGAATAAAGAAAAAATAAGATTGCCCAACACACTCTCTCCGTGCCTCATCTGAAATTTAGTGCAGCTATAAGTGGCCAGGATGTTCACTAATGTTCCTCCCGGGCAGGTTTGATGATGGCAGCAGAAACCCCGTGAGAGACCCAAATTGTGTGTTACGTTGCAGAAAGACTGATAGCGATTGTCCCTGACCCCGCCAATGATGCAGTGGAAATCCCCATATTGAATGTTGGAAACTCCATGTTCATCCCCCCCCTTTAGATAATCCAATCAGATCTGCATGAGGGCACGTTGGTGTGACTTACAGCAGGACTCCCATCATGTGCACCTGGAGACAGATCTACCAGAGGCGCTCAGGTGTGTCCATTGCTCATGGGGGAGAGGGTCATAACTGGGCAGCACCCAGATACAGACCAGGGCACAGCACCCAGCACTGCCCAGGCATTGCCCCTGCATTACCAGGGACCGTGCCAGAAGGACATGCTGGGGGTGGATGACGGCAGGTGTCCAGCACCTGCAGGCGCAGGTGGTCGAGTCTATCCACGTGCAGTTGCAGGGGGTGCTGGTCAATCCAACACCGCAAGGGTGGCATCCATAGTGGAGGCATTGGGGTTGATGGTTCCGGCTATGGATCAGCGTGCCCAAGGCCTGGGACATTCTGTGGGAGGACCGTGCTCCACGCACCCCCCCCCCCCCCTCACCCACCCCCCCCCCCACCCCCACCCCCATCCGTGCCATGTGATCGACTGGCCAGCTCGCATTCAGGGATCACCCAGGTGGAAGGTGCTACTGTGGGCATGAGGCAGACATTGTCATACGATGTGGAGCACCAGAGCTTATCGCAGAGCGGATTGTCATTATCTTCCATCCCATGGACTGGTTTAGCACAGGGCTAAATAGCTGACTTTTAAAGCAGACCAAGACAGGCCAGCAGCGCGGGTTCAATTCCCGTAACTGCCTCCCGAACAGGCGCTGGAATGTGGCAACTAGGGGCTTTTACAGTAGCTTCATTTGTAGTCTACTTGTGACAATAAGCGATTTTCATTTCATTTCAGATCCACTGTCACTCCCAATCCAAGGCCCCCAGCTTGTAGTGTCGCAGGTATGTATAACGGAGGGGTGTGCAAGCCGGCGGTTTGACGGTTTGGGAGGGTTGTGGATCTGGGATGTGGAGTCCGTCCCCTGGCTAGCACCCCCCCCCCCCCCCCCCATCCCGCTCCCTCCTAGTTGGTGAACCTGGAGGCGATCAAAGCGTCCCATGTGTGTTAGCCATGGTGATAACGTTTTGCGGCCTCCCCTGCCCGCCCGGGCTCCATTTCCTGCTCATAATCCCCTTTCCTCACGTCCTCCTCGGAAGGCCTGCTCTTCCTCCTCATCCTCCAGTACCTCGCCCCTCTGCTGCGCGATGCTGTGGAGGATGCAGCAGGCAACTACAATGCGGGCGACCTTCTCAGCATCGTACTGGAGTCCCCCTCCAGAGCAGTCCAGGCACCTGAAGCACATCCTCAAGATGCCGAAGCACCACTCGATTACACTCCTGATCGCTGTATGGGAGTCGTTGTAGCGCGTCTCTGCGGTCAGTCTGTGGCCTCCAAATAGGTGTCATCAGTCACGGCCGCAGTGGGTAATTCCTGTCGTCCAAGAGCCAACCACTCAGAGGGGGCGGGGGGGTGGGGGTGCTGCTCGAACATGTCAGGAATCACCGAGTGTGCCAGGATGAAGGAGTCGTGTACACTGCCCGGGTATCGGGTGATGGTCACAGACCATACTCCCGTGCCCAATCAGGCTCCATGGTCTACACAATGACTCCAGCCGGCAGTGCGGGCTCCACCTACGCATGTCCCTTCCCCACCCCGCACACCTGCCCAGTCGGTATCAGGCACCGTGGGTGCCCCCGGACTTGCGCCCGTCCCTGCTGCCAGGGGTACTGATCTCACGGGGGCTGCCTTGTGGGTGGTCCTGGATTAGCCCGGTGGGTGACGACCGGTTGGGCAGGATGGTTTGATGCGGGGGCGCGCTGTGGTGGGGGGCTTGTGTGACCCACAAACTACAGGAATCTCCTGACTAAAGGGACCCACCCCTCCCCAGAACCCCCTCCAGAAAAGAGACCCCTGTTTTGAGAAGCTAAAGAACAGTTCAGACAGAGGACAGTGAAAAGCAATTACATCTGTAAAACCTACCTGGTAGCTCCACATGTCCATTCCTGGAAGGAGAGCAGCTGTGGCCTGTGTTTCAATCCCTCAGATCCATTAGTAGCAAGCCATTCATTAATTTCTAGGAAGAGGCTATGATTGACAGCTTCCACAAGCCAGCTGCAGCCTTGATTCCTCAATCTCCCTTCATTGATGTGTGACTCTGTGCTGAAACCCCACTGTTTCTCAGCATCAACCACATCAAAGCGCAGCATGTGCATTGTAATCATACACTTGAGTGATTGAAATGTACTTAGTCATTGGAATGCACTTACCTCTCTTTGATGTGCTCCATGTGGTGGACTGATAACCTGATTCCTGTGGGTGAGCCTTGTATTGCTTGTCGTGCATAAGTTTTCACGGCAAAGCATTTTGAATTGCTTCCCGATTTGCACTCCTAGGGAAATGTAAACCGTTAGCAATTCTCCTCTGACGGGAAAACATGGGACGGGATACTCCATTGCCCAACACCGAAATTGGGAACGGTGATCAGGCGGAGACTAGCTCCCGATGCCGAAAACGCGACAAGCATCGTTTTGACTCCAGGGCTCGCTGCTCTGCACGTTCCAAATCGGCATAATTGCGACTTGACACGTGCAGTTGCAACTGCATTTGCATATTATTGTCGCGCCCACCCACGATGCTCCGCCTCCAATGGGCCAAGTTCCTGACGGCACGGTCCTGACGATGTGGCTGCGGAGAGAGAGAAAGAGAGAGGGAGTACTGACAGTGTCTAGCACTGCCATACCTCACCGACAGTCATGCCACTGGCCAGGGGAGCTTATGTCAGGGCTGGGGGGGAGTAGTAGGGGTGGCCAGGAGGCCGGCTGTAGCGCCATCTTTTCGGGTGCGATCGGTGCGTCTGTGTGGGGTGCAAGTGTACGCGTGGCTGCACCTTGTCAGCCCTGCGTGTGCCCATCGCGGACCCCATTGTTTTTCAATGTTCTGTGGGTGTTTTATGTTGCGCTGGTACTAGCCCCTCACCGGTAGCGGGTTCAGTGTGGGTGCGGTGACAATTTTTCCGTCGTGGAACTCCACAGATCCTCCGTTGGTGTCAGCACTCAGACGTAGGAACGGAGAATCAAGCCCATGGTCTCCCAAATAGAAAATCTTGCCCAATATTTTAAAAGTGCCCCAGGGGCTTCTGCTTTCACTGTCCTTGTAACACATTATGTTTTTGGTGTGTGTTTATAGAATCAATGCAGTGCAGAAGAACTCCACTCGGCTCATCAGTCTGCAGCGACATTCTGAAAGAGCACCTTACCCATACTCAGACTCCTGCATTATCCCCATACCCTCACCTAACCTTTGGAAACTAAGGGCCAATTTATCATGGCCAATCCACCTAACCAGCACATCTTTGGACTGTGGGGGAAAACCGGAGCACCCGGAGGAAACCCACGGCGAGAATGCACAAACTGCACACAGCCAGTCACCCAAGGCAGGAGTTGCATGGGGATCCCTGGCGCTGTGAGCCAGCAGTGCTAACTATTATGCCACCATGCCACCCCAAGTTGGTAGACAGCTAGAGAACGGTGGAGGTCTGAAATTGAAAAGGAAATTATTCAAATACAAAAAGGGTGATGGTGCAAGGTAAAGGTACTGTGCAGACCTTGTTTGGGGATAAATTAGCATTTGTGTGATCGAGCAAAAAAAATAAAGTAAGCATACATAGCAACTAAATTTTAAAGGGAATATTGCCAACAAATACCACAGTGGCACAGGTGTGATGTTTCAATACGATATTTGTAGAAGCTTGTAAAGTTAAATGGAAAACAATTATTAACAAAAATAATATCATAAATACAAAACTTTAAAACCAGTTAAAGCTAACCGTTAAGTTAAATGTTATCAGCTGAACAATGACGTAAAACTACATCAACTTTTACAAATTTCTTGCAATAAAATGTATTTTCTCACTTAAACACAACAGTCAATAAAATATGTTTCCATATCAACACAATGCCTATTTGTAAAGGGGAGGGATGGGAAGAGGGGGAAAGGCGAGGGAGGAGAAAGGATGTAAGAGAGGGGGAGAGAGAGCTTTGACATATTAATTATTAATTTTACAAGTTCAATGTCCAAAATCAGCAACTGTCAGGTGATCTCGAATGACCTTTGCATCACCTGACTCTTTTCTCATGATCCCTGTGCCTACGTCGAAGCCTTAAAAGAATGATGCTCCAGTGGAGGTGAAGCATGACAACAGATTTTGAATCTGCACTTGGTTCTGCAATACCGGCCAGAAAGGTAGTTCACATTAGCTTACAGGAGCCTTGCATACGCCAACTAAGGCATTAAACTTTGTTAAAGCATTTGATGTCATCACTGAGGTTGTAAGGATGAACATTACATCAGGATGACTCTTGAACAACAGCTTAAAATACATTGCAAAATCCAATCGGACTTTAGCTCTGAATCAGCTGGGAGGACAGGCATGCAAATATTGGTGTCCTTGAAGGAATCAGTAGCATCAATATCGCGGCCATGGTTACCTGAAACCAACTCCGCCGGTCCGCCATCTGCTCAGGATGTCAGAGTCCCAAATGGCAAAGCAAATCGTCTTCAACCAGTTCAAGGAAAGATTCCGAAGAGGAGGAGGACAAAATAAGTTTTTCAAAGACACCTCAAAGGCTAACCTCAAGAAATGGAACATAGACGTCAATGTTTGGGAGACCTTTGCTCAGAAGAGGTCTACTTGGAGGAACCTCCTGATTGAAGGAAGAACACCTCAGCATCCAAGAGCCGATCCCACCTTTTGGAAACAACTGCCAAGTGAGTGATTGGGCTCATCAGCCACACAAGGACCCACAGAACCAGTGACCTGTAACAGTGAGTATCTTAGATGGACTATACTACTCGTTAGCGAGTGATTGCTGTATTCTATCCATTGTAGTTCCTTTAATGGAATAACAACCACATGATAAACCAAAACGAAACAAAATCTTTCTTTCACTTTCTGTGATTCCAAACTCACTTTATATCGTAAAGTACTTTGTTAATGGAATGAACAGCCTCATGAAAAACCAACGTTTTAAAAAATATGTATCTTCCATTCAATTAATTTTCATTTTGAACATAGTTATAAACGCTAAACACAAAAAATATAAAACATTAATCAACCAAACAAATGGCTCCCGGTGTCTCCTACCGCCGCTCAATGATGCTGGACTGAGAAATAAAAGTGCAATTAAAAAGGTGTAAAAACCTACCCAATGTGGGGGCAAGTCAACCAAGTTAGCACTGTCCCTCGATGTTTCATTCAGCAGGTCCAGCGCAATGCAGGAGTTCAAGCGGTCAAATAAAAGCTGGCCATGAGTTTAAATACTGCGTGCTACCAGCGCGCATGCCCATGTGTCCGCACTTCCGGATATGGAGTCACGTATGTGCAGTGGTCCAGCGACTTAAGTCAGGGATCTCGGAGGAAGTTACAGGCCGTTACATTTCGTTCCCTCATCGAAATAATTAATATATACTGTGAATAGCTGGGGCCCTAGCACCGATACCTGCAGTCACCCACTAGTCACTCACTGCTTGTCATTTTGAAAAAGACCCGTTAATTCCTACTCTGTGTCTTCTGTCAGCCAACCAGTTTTCTATCCATCTCAATACACTAACCATAGTCTCTTGTGCTTTAATTGTGCACGCTACTCTCTTATATGGAACTTTTTCGAAAGCCTTCTGAAAGTCCAAATAAAGTATATCCACTGACTCCCCTTCATCAACTCTATCAGTTACATCCTTGAAGAATTCCAGTAGATTTATCAAGCATAATTTCCCCTTCTTAAATCAATGCTGGCTTGTCCGATTCGCGACTGTTTTCCATGTGCTCGGCTCTAAAATATTTGATAATGGATTCCAGAATTTTCCCCATTATTGACATCAGGCTTACTGCTCTATAATTCTCTATTGTCTCTCTACCTCCCATTTTAAATGATTGGGTTACATTAGTTACCCTCCAATCTCTATGAATTGCTCCAGAGTCAATAGCATAGTTGGAGAAGGAGCCTAGCAGGGAAGACAATGGAACAGAATTGGCAGGGATTTTTGGGGGTTATTAGGGAGGCACAACAGAAATTCATCCTAAGGAGGAGGAAACATGCTAAGGGAGGACAAGGCATCCATGGCTGACGAGGGATATCAAGGACAGTATAAAAGCTACAGAAACAGCATACAAAGTGGTGAGGATTAGTGGGAAGCCAGAGGATTGGGGAGCCTTTAAAAGTGAGGAGAGGACAACTAAAAAAGCAATAAGGAGGGAGAAGATGAAGTATGAGTGCAAGCTGGCTTGTAATATAAAGGAAGATAGGAAGAGTTTTTTTCAATATATATAAGGTAAGAGAGAGGCAAAAATAGACATTTAACCTCTAGAAAATTTGGCTGAAGAAGTAATAATAGGAAACAAAGAAATGGCAGACGAACTGAATAATTACACAGCATCAGTCTTCATGGTGGAAGACACCAGTGGCATGCCAGAGCTCCAGAAGAACCAGGGGGCAGAAGTGAGTGCAGTGACCATTACTAAGGAGAAGGTTCTGGGGAAACTGAAAGGTCTGAAGGTGTATAAGTCACCTGGACCGGATGGACTAACCCCAGGGTCCTAAAAGAGATAGCTGAGGAAATTGTGGAGGCAGTATGATGATCTTTCAGGAATCACTGACACGTGACTGTCTATGACTGAGTCAGCACGGCTTTGTCAAAGGGAGGTCATGTCTGACAAATCTGTTAGACTTCTTTGAGAAGGTAACAAACAAGTTAGACAAAGGAGAACCAGTGGACGTGATTTAATTAGATTTCCAGAAGACCTTTGACAAGGTGCCGCATAGGAGACTGTTAAATAAGTGAAGAGCTAATGGTGTTCAGGGTAAGATCCTGGCATGGATAGAGGATTGGCTGACTGAAAGATGGCAGAGAGTGGGGATAAAGGGCTCTTTTTCAGGGTACAATTTACACTTTAACTTCCTTCAGTTTCCTTGGACGTGTTTCATCCATTCCTGGTGCCTCATCAGTCAGCCTCCTCCTTATCATTTGAAAACTCTCAACAGATTCACAGGACCACTAATACGTTTTAAAAACAAGGAAAAAACATTAAATTATTGGATCACAATACCATAATCCTTTCCTTCCCCCTTAGCTTAACAATTACATACATGTTTTAAGATTAATACGGATAACAAAGTGAATTTGAAGCTGCAATGGTCTCATTGACACACAAAGTTCCTTTGATGCACATAAAATGCCTGCGGTCAAATATACATGCTACTCTGAAAACCCAAGTGAATGTCTGTGGATGCCTCCTCAGAACCCCCAAAAGATAGTCATATGAGAATTTCTAAACTCCACTCCCAAGACACACTTTAAACTTTCCTCTCATGTTTTCCAATAGAGGCTTGCATTCTGAAGTCCAGCCATGTTTTCCAAAAGACTCTGTGAACAGGGACCATAAGACATTGGGCAGAATTCAGCCATGGGATCTAGGTACATATGTACATGAATCATTGATGATGACAGGACAGTTTGAGAGTGAAGTTAATAAAACGTACATCATCCTTGAGTGCATCAATAGGGACAAGAGTGCAAAGGCAAGAATGTTATAATCATAGAATTTACAGTGCAGAAGGAGGCCATTTGGCCCATTGAGTCTGCACCAGATCCTGGAAAGAGCACCTCATTTAAGCCCACACTTGTAACCTACCCCCGTAACCCAGTAACCCCACCTAACTTAACGTTGAACACTGGTTCAGTCTCAGCTAGAGTATTGTGTCCAGTGTAATAGTATGTATATAAAGGGTTAATGACTACATTATAGAGCAAGACAACCATTAGATGGCAGCACTAGATTCATATATAAATATGCAATCTCAAAGGATCTTGGTCCTCTTTGAACGAGGGGTGACTAGACAGCAGTTAGAGAGAGAAAGTTATAGCAAAGTTAATACTTATAGTTAAATATAGTTAATACTTATTCTGATTTACTTTATGACCAGTTATAGTTCTGGTAGAGTGAACAAACTCATCAGTATTTAATTCGTTATTAATTAAACCTATTTTGCTTTGAATTGAAGATTGGTAGTTTCATTGAAATCTAACCATTGGACTATTCTGGAAGTAAAGCAAAGAGTAACAACATATTACAAACAAGTAATATAACATCCAGTTCTGGGCAATGCACTTTAGGAACGATGTGAAGACATTAGGCACTTTGGGCGCGATCTTCTGGTCTTGTCACAGTCGCGCTCAAACATAACGAGGCCAGTGAATAGCGGGAGAGGCCAAAAACAAGATGTCAAACAGTTTGCGATGCAACCGGCCGGCTCCCGTAGACAAAATCTGGATCTCATCGGAGCGCGGCAAGAAACCAATTATCACCACGAAAGCCCCATTTCCGTACAATCAACTTGAGCAACCCTATATCTAACGGCCTCCCACCATTCATCAGCCTCCCCAGCAAGTGCTCATGCTGGTGCCGATTAGTACTCCTTTTTAAAAACATGAACCTACCGGAAGGGCTCCATAGGGAGCCGAGGAGGAACGTAACCACCTTTGCTCACAGGCAAAGAGCCTGGGTGTGCTGCATTTTCAACCCCACGGCTCGGGGGGTGGGGAGGTGGAGGACAATCCAGAAGGGTGAGCCACCATGGAGGGTGGGGGCGGGAGGCGCTGGGGCAACTGGAGGGGGTGGGGGAGGAAATCGCTTGCCGCACCACCATGTCAACCCCTGGATTCCAACCCCATTATGGTGGCAACCCTTTCCCCTGCCCGTCTGTCCCACTGATCACCCATAACTGCCTCCAGCCGCTGAGGACTCTGGCTACGCGGCTGAAGGCTATTGCTGATGGGGAATTGTCAATCATGGTTAAGTGAGCACTTGACAAATGTCAAGTGGATTTCCGTGGATTTCCGGGTCATGTAGCATGCGGGAGTCATTGCCCAGCAGTCCAATCATACCTTGATGCATGGACACTGTGCCTGAACACTGCGGGAGTCAACACCACACACATAATGTCCAAACACCCAGTGGATGGGACACAGCTCTGGGGGCATGCCCACGGTTGGAGGATGGGTGAGAGATAAGGGGAGGGGGTGGGTGGCATGCCTGGAGAGATGGGTAAAGGGTCCGGTGGTCAGGCTGCATTGTGAAAGAAAATGACAGAGGCATCATAATGGTTGCACAAAAAGTTGTTAAATGTGCTATACAGTACCCCATTCTTGACAGTGCTGCACCCCCACCCCCTACCTAACCTTCTGCACCCTCTCTCCCCTATCTTGGTGCCCTCAGTGATGTTCAACATGTTTGGCCCTCCTAGCTCTACCACTATGTCTTGGTGTTTCCCCAGGATGCACGTCTGAGGTGGAGGCAGCCAGCTGCTTACCTCATCCCATGGACCTCGATGCCCCTGGGGCCCTGGCTCACTTGTCAGTGACACACGCACAGCCATGCCTCCCTGTCCTGTACGCTGACCCCAAGAGGTGGCCACATCGGAGGGGTGGAACTCGGGGGAACTGATGGCCACCGTTGCCTGTTCCTCCTGATTGGTGCCCATAGGGCCATGGGGTTCACCTTGGGACCGGGGGGGGGGGAGGTGGTTTGAGCCCCAGCTGCCCCTGCATCATCTGTCTCTGTCGGCTCTGGCGGTTACCCATGGTTTGCACCATGGTGTTGATATCGTCAGCAATGTTCCTCATTGACTGGGACATGCTCTGCAGCTCCTCGGCAATGCCCACCTGTGACTGGGATAAGCTCCACGGGGCCTCGGCCATGCCCATCTGAGAGCTGGACATGTCCCACAGAACCTCATCAAGGTTAGCCTGGTACAGGGTGACACCTCCAGCGAGGCAGACATACTGCTGAGACCCTCAGACGTGGCCGTCACCGACTGTGCGAAGCCTTGTACACCTCCACCCATGGTGCTGACGTTGCATCAGCTTTCCATTGTGGTCGCCACCCTCGCAGTGTTGGTCTCAGCGCCACTCATTGCTGGCACTATCTCCTGCGCCTGAAGCCTCTGGGACTCCTTCAGCAGCTATGGATCTGCTGGACTGATGTTGACATCTCTCTCTGAACCTCTCGGCTGCTGCCTATTGTCTCCATCAGCTCTGGATAACCGACTTCCAGAGGCTCAGCATCCAGCTGGGACATAGCTGGGTCCTGGTATCCAGCAGGCCTCCAACTGCTGTCTCGCCTGGGGGTTCCTGCCTCCACCTGATGTACATCAGCAGCTGTGTGCTCACTAGATTGTGACCCAGGAGCCTGACCACTAACATGTCCCACCGCGACTTGTGTATCTACGCTGGTGGAGGGTGGGAATTCAGCTGTGCCGCGACTATTATGACATCCTCGGAGCTTTCCTCTGAGGTGTTCTCCTCAGCGTCAGGAGAGGGGGCCACCAGGATGGGCTCGTGCTGTCACCTGCAGGACCTGCACGAGAATGGACATGTGGTCAGTGGGAGGGATGGATCAGTCAATAAGGCAATCACTACTCACATTTGGCAGGTCCTCTGGGTGGTTCCCAGAGTTTCCTCACCCCTGCGGCGTCCGCCAGCCTCCACGTTGGTGACCTCCCTGTCCTAGGCCACACTGGTTACATCCAGGTCCCGCTCCTCGAAGGAGGTGATGATTCTCAGTCTGGCACCCCTCCGCCAGTCTGGGCCCTCTCCCACCGATTGTGGGAGAGCTTTTCCTGTGGAGACACGGAGAGGGCATCGTTAGCCACATGCCTGGTTCAGTGGTGGGAGATGGGGTGGGAAGGTGGTGTTGAGGGGGAAGAGGAACGGAGGGTCGGGGGTCAGTCAGAGAGTTGGGGGTGGATGCTCCCTTGGGGTGGACAGGGGTGAGGAACGTCGGTGTCTACTCAGTCATGCTGCCCGGTGTAGGTTGTTGACCTTCTTCCTGCACTGCTGTCCAGTCATATTGGTCATACTGTTGGAGCTGACTGCTGTCGCCACCTCATCCCAGGCAGCACTGGCTGTCTTGTGACTCACCCTCCAGGACCCCTGGGGGAACAGGACATCCCTCCTGGCCTCCACCATTTCCAGGAGCCTCCCTAGGTCAGCATCCCTGAATCTTGGCGCTGGTCTCCTCAGTGCCATTATTGCGAGCTAGCTGGGGTTGGCTGTGCAAGTACAGCTTAAGTGCTGCTCGACCTTGTTAGCGGGGGGGAGGGGGGGTGGGGGGGGGCGCTGGTGAGCACGGTCCCAGTGAATCGGCTGGCGAGAAGCACGTGAGACCTCATTAAGTGTATTAATTAACGTTGAATTGCGTTGCGAGTTTCACTGGGCCGAGTGCTGGGAAGATTCAAGAGTATGAATCCACGGGTGAGAAATATCCGTTATGTCGAATGATTGGCTAAAGAAGCAATGGCAACATTAAACAATCTTTCCCACACAGCTTGTGGTTAGATCTGTAATGCATAGCCTGAGAGTATGGTGCATTCAGGTTTAATTGAAGCTTTCAAAGGGCAATTAGATTATCTGAAAATGAAAATTTTGTGGGCAAAAGGCAGGTGAATTGCACCTTCAGCCGGCCAGCACCCAGACAACAGGCTGAGTGGTCTCCTTCTGTGCTGTAGCTATCCTATAATTCGACATCCAATGGCTTTGCCTGCTCTATTCATAAATCCCAACTTTTACTGTGGGTGACTAGTGTTTGGAAACTCATCAGATGAAACATTTGGGACAGGATTTTCTGTCCCGCTGCAGCCAAAAATGCAGCGGGATTTTCTGCTTCGGCATCCGGCCAATGGGGTTTCCATTATGTTCACCCCCATGCCGTCATAGACATAGACATCGACACGGAACATACAATGCAGAAGGAGGCCATTCGGCCCATCGAGTCTGTACCACCCCCACTTAAGCCCTCACGTCCACCCTATCACTGTAACCCAATAACCCCTCCTAACCTTTATTGGTCACTAAGGGCAATTTAGCATGGCCAATCCACCTAACCTGCACGTCTTTGGACTGTGGGAGGAAACCGGAGCACCCGGAGGAAACCCACGCACACACGGGGAGAACGCGCAGACTCCGCACAGACAGTGACCCAGTGAGGAATCGAACCTGGCACCCTGGCACAGTGAAGCCACAGTGCTATCCACTTGTGCTACCGTGTGCCCCGTCATGAAATACACGGGCATGAGTGAGCTGCTGGTGAAGCGGAGGATCCCGTTGATGGAGAATTCAGCCCTGGGTGTTTTAATTTCTGCATTGCGTCTAAATTCCACCAATTGACTTGACACCTACTCTGGCCGGAAGTGATCAAAAATTGCACAAAAAGTGTGACTTCAAAGTGGAGAGATAAGGGAATTGTCACTTACGTGCTAAAAACTGGATGCACAGGGTGGGTAACATCAAAGGGTAAAAAAAATATATATATATCGAGATAACTGGATAAAGGGACACTGTAGAGGGAGTTACAATCATAGCCACACCCGTACTAGCCTCTAGCAGCCTTCCCGAACAGGTGCCGGAATGTGGCGGCTAGGGGCTTTTCACAGTAACTTCATTTGAAGCCTACTTGAGACAATAAGCGATTTTAATTTCATTTTCACACCGAGCTGTAGAAAGCAGGGTCTCCTGAAAATAATACATTGCTAAAAGGCTGCTGTCTAAAATCTAAAACCCAAACTGAGGAGATTATTTCTTTGCTGAAAGTGGACAGGGCTTTTGCAAACATGTGCAAATAACCTGTGGGTGGTTACTATCTTCTGCATTTAGCTCAAAGAGCTACATAATATTGGATGTTATTTTGGGAAAAGGACTGTTTCTCAGCATCCTGGAAACATAGGTAGTTTGGTACAGTGGGTAGCATCATAAGACTGACACATGTATATGTAGAGCCATTGTTTAGTTAAGTATACTGTTGGCGTGTACTATAGGCCTCCTTGTCATGTATTTTGTTTTAAGTTAAAAATATTACTAATTCATCACAAAATAACTGGACAATTCCTGTCTGGTTTTCTCGTATTATACCAAATTGAAAATATGCAGCAGCACAAACTGGTGTTCCAAGTTACCCTTCACGATTTTGGGACACTTCACATTTAACATCAACAGGGTTCTTAACAAAATTGGGGACTCATCCTGGATTCTGAGAAGCAGAATTCCTTGGGTTTGTGGGAATTTGTGACTTTTAAACATAACAGGAGTGAGGAAAGTGTTGAAGTAAGTGAGGAGGTGTATGATTAAAGTAGGGTGACTACAACGTAGCTCTTGTAAGAGCTAAGACTTGTAGAATCATTATAGAATTTACAGTGCAGAAGGAGGCCATTCGGCCCATCGAGTCGGCAGCGGCTCCTGGAAAGAGCACCCCACTTAAGCCCACACATCCCCGTAAACCAGTAACCCCACCTAATTTAAGGGCAATTTAGCATGGCCAATCCACCTAACCTGCACATCTTTGGACTGTGGGAGGAAACCGGAGCACCCGGAGGAAACACACGCAGTCACAGGGAGAATGTACAGACTCCACACAGACAGTGACCCAAACCGGGAATCAAACCTGGAATACTGGAACTGTGAAGCAAATTTGCTAACCACTATGCATATCTGGGAGTAATGAAATGAAATGAAAATCGCTTATTGTCACAAGTAGGGCTCAAATGAACTCACTGTGAAAAGCCCCTAGTCGCCACATTCCAGCGCCTGCTCGAGGAGGCTGGTACGGGAATTGGACCTGCGCAGCTTGACCTGCTTGATCTGCTTTAAAAGCCAGCTATTTCGTCCTGTGCTAAACCAACCCCTGAAGTAGGCTTAAATGAAGTTACTGTGAAAATCCCCAAGTCGCCACATTCCGGCGCTTGTTCAGGGAGGCTGGAACTGGAATTGAACCCGTGCTGCTGGTCTTGTTCTGCATTACAAGCCAGCTGTCTTAGCCCACTGTGCTAAACCAGTAGACCTTGGATTGGATTTGTTTATTGTCATGTGTACCAAGGTACGATGAAAAGTATTGTTCCGGTAGAGTTCAGACAGATAATTCCGTACATGAAAAGCAAATACAAAGGACAAACATAAAATACGCAATGTAAACACATAGACACAGCATTGGGTGAAGCACACAGGTGTGTAGTACTACTCAATAGAGAAGATATGTGAAGAGATCAGATCAGATCAGTCCATAAGAGGGACATTTAGGAGTCTGGTAACAGCGGGGAAGAAGCTGTTTTTAAATCTGTTAGTACATGTTCTCAGGCTTTTGTATCTCCTGCTTGATGGAAGAAGTTGGAAGAGTGAATAAGTGGGGTGGGAGGGGTCTTTGATTACGCTGCCCGTTTGGAAAGTCTGCAAAATGTACCTAAAGCTAAATTGATGGATTGGCGAATATGTTACAATTAGGTTTACCTGCAAGCACTAAGAATGCTAAGGTAATTGAAAGAATAGTAAAGCATTTAAATGTAAAATTTGTCACACAGACCAGATTTTCCAAAAAGTGATGATGTAGAGATGCCGGCATTGAACGGGTGCTCACAGTAAGAGGTCTTACAACACCAGGTTAAAGCCCAACAGGTTTGTTTGGAATCACTAGCTTTTGGAGCGTTGCTCCTTCATCAGGTGAGTGAAGGGTAGGTTACCCAAACACATATATCGACAAAACCAATGGTGCAATATGATACATTGAATGAGAGTCTTTGTAGGTAATTAAGTCTTTACCGGTCCAGACATCACTAATTATACTCTGAGACATGGCATCTGTGCCTTCGAGGAGGCACTTTAAAATTCAGAGGCGCAATTCTCCCAAGTGCCGACGCCGGGGTGAAAACCGGAGTGTTTCACTCCGGCATCAGAGGCCGCTCCTCGCCCCCTATTCTCCCACCCCCAGGGGGCGAGGAGCGGTGGCGCGTCAATCTCGCCCGCCAGGCCTTGACGCCCACGTCAAAGCGGCGCCGCCTGAATGACGCGGCCGGCGGCGCCTAAATGATGTCACCCGGGCGTGCACAGGTTGGCAGGCGCCAACCCGCACCTGCGCGGTTGCCGTCCTCCCCTCCGCTGTCCCGCAAGACATGGAGGATTGATCGTGCGGGGCAGCGGAGGGAAAATAATGCGTCTTTCAGAGACGCCGGCCCGACGATCGGTGGGCACCGATCGTGGGCCAGACCCCTCCTGAGCACCCCCCGGCGCTTGATCCTCCCTCCGCCCCCCACAGGCTCCACATGCAGCGGTCGCGCGCTGTTCATGTCGGCAGCGACCAGGTGTGGTTGGCGCCAGCGTGAACCGGTCGTATTAGGCAGGCCGTTCTCATCCAGGCTGGAGAATCGCCGCTCGACTGGAGCGGCGATTCTCCGAGCAGCATGTCGCAAAACGCGACACGCCGTTTTTCGGGGGGTGGGAGAATCGTGCGATTCCCCCACCTGGCGTGGGGGTCGGAGAATCGCGCCACAGGAGTGCGAAGTGCTCACACAACTAACAAGGTTAATTCCTTATTTGAAATAGCCTTTGGCTGTGAAGCTAGAGGCTGCTCACAGTAAAAGAGAGTGAAATTGACGTTCAGTAGGGAAGCTGCAGCAGGGCTCTGACCTGGGAGAGTTTTGTAGGACAGACACCCTGCAGCTGTGGTTGCCTCTGTTATGGTTATTCACAATATTAAAGATGGCTTTTTCCCCCGCCGGCCCAGGGGCAACACCTGACCTGGAACTCTCCAGTCCCCTGAACAACCCCAATCCCCCTGAAGGAAGTCTCCCCCCGCCCCCCACAGTAAATACTGGAGAAGCTGCTCCCGTGCCATTGAGCTGCATGTCAGTAAATGGAAAGGGCTCCTCATCTTTTCACTTCCCAGGGCAGCACGGTGGCCTAGTGGTTAGCACTGCTGCCTCACGGCACTGAGGTCCCAGGTTCGATCCCGGCTCTGGGTCACTGTCCGTGTGGAGTTTGCACATTCTCCCCGTGTTTGCGTGGGTTTCGCCCCCACAACCCAAAAGATGTGCATGATAGGTGGATTGGCCGTGCTAAATTGCCCCTTAATTGGAAAAAATAATTGGGTAATCTAAATTTATTTTAAAAAAAAAATCTTTTCACTTCCCCTCAGTCGCCATTGCACCAGCTTCCGGTGTTTGAAAAGGAATGCTAAACGACACCCGTGTGCCTTCTTGCTGGGGAGTTGTGCAAGGCAGCTGCATTAAACTTCACTATGAATGCAAATGAAGCTTAATGATATTCTCGCCGTTTTTGGGCAAGATCCAAAACTCACCATCAGGAACGGGCGGGTGAATCGCACAATGTTTTGCACACAACCCAAATCTTGGTTTTGCCTTCTCACGCTTTTTGCCCAGATCAGGGTCAGGCATAACGCTGTCATTGAATCACGCCCCATGTTTACAGAACGGAATGGGCAAAGATATTAACATTTTAAGAGATACAGGAGCAAGCAATTGCTAATATTGTGGGATAAATATATTTGGTATCCAGAAGGGTTATCGAAAAAAGCGGATCTAATTCATAGTATTCACAGAGAGATTTTTTTAAATCCCCTGGTGAAAGTAAACTTAAGGAGTAGTTTAAAGACTGGAGACGTATTTGCAGGAACGGTAGAAATACAGCCAATTGCAGGGATTTA
This sequence comes from Scyliorhinus canicula, assembly GCF_902713615.1. Taxonomy (NCBI): domain Eukaryota; kingdom Metazoa; phylum Chordata; class Chondrichthyes; order Carcharhiniformes; family Scyliorhinidae; genus Scyliorhinus; species Scyliorhinus canicula. The sequence goes on from NC_052155.1 coordinate 36,198,035, forward strand.
ATTCATTCTCGGGAATGATATAGCTGGATCAAAGATAATAGTGATCCATGAAGAGGAAATGCTGGAAAATCTCAGCAGGTCTGGCAGGATCTGTAAGGACAGAAAAGTGCTAATGTTTTGAGTCCAGATGACCCTTTTTCAAAGCTAAAAGGCATAGAAAGTGGGAGGTATTTATACTGTGGGGTGAGGGGTTGAAAGATGACTCATATCCACAAAAGGGAAAAGAGTGCTAATGGCTGTCCCAAGAGAGAATAAAAGGTGTGAAAGGCCACACACGGAGAAACTAAAATCAGAGGGTAAGCTGTGACAGATGTAGATGTCGGGGGAGGGGGGACATGGGTTGGAAAGAGGTGAAATGAGAAAAAGGGGGACGAGGGAAGCAAAGGGCAGAAAATGTAATGAAAGGGGGGATAAGATAGGGGAAAGAGTGGTGGGAAAATATATATAAAGAAAGACAAGGAAAAAATAAAAGGTAAAAGACAGTTAAAATGAAATGGAATGAAAACAAAGGGGTCGAGGTGGGGTAGAGTTAATCATCTGAAATTGTTGAATTCGATATAGAGATCCCTATTGCTGGTCATAGTGATGTAATAGTGATCCTTACTGTGATTGAACAGCCAGTACAAAATCAAGCTACAGAAAAATTGTAAATGGACCATCCTGGGGTTTCCTGATTATATGGTAATAAGATCACAGGCACATAAGATGATACAAGAGAAGGAGTTAAGAGTACAGGATGACAAAAGTGGGGGTAATTTTACCTGATATTATCTTTAGTAAGCTGAATGCAGATGAAAGAGGTGAAGGAAACAAAACGGACGTCTGGCGCTCAAAGATGTTGATTGAAATATAGCAGGATGATTCCAAATTAAAACAAATTTATCAAACAGCATACTCAGAATTGGCGACTCAGTGTATTCCTGAATGTTATTATGTGAAGGATTGTACATTAATGAGAAAGTGACATCCCACTCATATTAGTACAGATAACAAATGGGCAGAAATATATCAAATTGTAATGCCTCCTGAGTTTAGGAAAGAAAGTCTAAGGGCAGCTCAAGAAATTCCACTAGGACATTGAGCAATAATGAAAACACAAGCAAAGATACAGGATCAGTTTTACTGGCCAGGGCTACACAAAGATGTAGTAACATTTTGTCAAACATGTCACACATGTCAAGAACTAGGGAAACCACAAGCTTCAATAAAGCAAGCACCTTTGTTTTCTATTCCAGCTTTTGAAGGAACGTTTTACAAGAGTTCTAGTTGACTGTGTTGAACTACTTTCAAAAACGCAAAGTGAAAATCAATATATGTTCACGATTATGGATATATCCACTAGGCTTCTTGAAGGCAGACCATTAAGGAACAAAGCAGCCAAGAGCGTGGTAGAGCAATTAGCCAAGTTCTTTACAAGATATGGCTTACCAAAAGAGATAGAATCAGATCAAAAATCAAATTTCATGTTGGGATTATTTTAAAGAAGTCACAAAAAGTTTGAAAATAAAACAGCACAAATCATTGGAACATCATCCAGAATCACAGGGAGCATTAGAGAGGCGGTATAAAACTTTACATGATTAGAGCATTGGTTAGGGGGGTTATTGGGTTATTGGGGATAGGGTGGAAGTGAGAGCTTAAATGGGTCGGTGCAGATTCGATGGGCCAAATGGCCTCCTTCTGCACTGTATGTTCTATATAGTCAAGATTAACCTCATGATTAGGGAAAAGGGATTCCATTTTTTAATTTGCCATGAGGGATGCACCAAATAATTCTACACCATTTAGACCATTTGAATTAGTTTATGGAAATGAAGTTTGAGGACCACTAAAATTAGTGTTGGGTCGGGTTACTGGGTGATGGGGATAGGGTGGAGGGTTGGGCTTGGTTAGGGTGCTCTTTCAAAGAGCCGGTGCATACTCGATGAGCTGAATGGCCTCCTTCTGAACTGTAAATTCTATCTTTGGGTTGTGGGGGAGAAACACACGCAAACACAAGGGGCTGTTAAGCACAGGGCTAAATCGCTGGCTTTGAAAGCAGACCAAGGCAGGCCAGCAGCACGGTTTGATTCCCATATCAGCCTCCCCGAACAGGTGCCGGAATGTGGCAACTAGGGGCTTTTCACAATAACTTCATTTGAAGCCTACTTGTAACAATAAGCGATTTTCATTTCATTTCAATTAGTCCAAGAAAAGTTACAAAGTAAGAAATCAGAGACTGCACTTTTGGACTACCTATTGAATTTCAGAGAAAGACTGAATGGGTCTTGTGAGGTGGCAAGGAAGCATTTAAAGATAGCACAGCAGGGAATAAAAGCAATGGCTGCTAGGAGAGCACAAACTCATAATTTTATAGCGGGGAGAAAATGCTAGTGTTATTACCTGTGTTGGTTGAACCATTGAAAGCTAGATTTAGGGGGCCATATCAGATTGAAAGAAAACTAAGTGAAGTAAATTATCTGGCGGGTACACCAGATAGGCGTAAATCTCACAGAGTATAGCATATTAACATGCTTATGTTGTATTAGGATAGAGGAGCTGATGATGAGCATGAGTTCTTGGTAATAATAAAGCAGGGGAAGAGGAACGGTTAAATTCTGAGAATGACATTTCAACATGCGTGACGTCAAATGGACTTTATCACAGGAACATCAGAATTAGGAGCAGGAGTAGAATTGATCATGGCTGATCTTTTCCTGGTCTCGGATCCACCTCCCTGCCTGCTCCCCATGTCCCTTTAACCCATTTCTGTTGTCAGAAATATCTATCTCCTTCTTGAAACTATTTAATGATTCAGAATCCACCAAACTATGGAGCAGCGAGTTCGACAAATTCACCACCCTGTGCGAGGAGCAGATCCTCCTCATCAATTTAAGGTTATATAAGAAATAAAGTGATTCAAGGACAAAGTCACTGTGCAGTGTACATTGCCAATTTAGTGGTGTTTAGTCGAAGTTGGGAAGAACATCTGCAACACGTAAAAGAACAGTTTGAATGCTTAAAATGAGCAAATCTAGGGTAGCACGGTGGCACTGTGGTTAGCACAGCTGCCTCACAGCGCCGAGGTCCCAGGTTCGATCCTGACTCTGGGTCACTGTCTGTGTGGAGTTTACACATTCTCCCCGTGTTTGCATGGGTTTCGCCCCCACAACCCAAAGGTGTGCAAGGTAGGTGGATTGGCCATGCTAAATTGCCCCTTATTTTAAAAAAATAAGCAAATATAGTCATGAATTTGACAAAAAGTGAATTTGCTAAAGCTCAAATTTCATATTTAGGAAATGTCATGGAATATGGTCAGATGGCTATGCAAAATGCGAAAATACAGGTCATTTGGCAGTTTCCAGATCCTACAACAAGAAAAGAGATTTACATTTTCTGGGAATTAATGGATTTTATCACAAGTTTGTGCTGAACTTTAGCATGTGGTAGCACCACTAACAGAACTCTTGAAGAAGAACAAGAAATTTGACTGAACGAAGAATTGCCAAACTGCATTCCGACATTTAAAACAGTGTTGACAACAGTACCAGTTTTAGCTGCACCAAATTATGACAAATTAGTCGTGGATGCTGGTGACATTGGTGTGGGGACTGTGTTGGTACAGGAAGACTAACTTGGAATTAAGAAGCCTATAGAGTATTTCTCAAGGAAATTAAATCATCATAACAGAAGTATTCTTCAATTGAAAAAAAGGCTTTAAGTTTTGTATTGGCAGTACAACATTTTGAGATTTATGTCGCCTGTAATTCAGCAGAAACAATGATATATACAGATCCCTGAAAATATCTGGAGAGATTTCGAAACCAGAACATCAGGTAGATTGAGTTTGTTACTGCAGCCAATTAATTTGGAAATCATTCATGTGGCTGAGAGAGTAAACATAATTTCTGATGCACTGTCACAAGTGTAAAAGAGACTATTGGAAACCATGGGCTGGGATTCTCCGGTCAGGTTCGCCTGCCGACCAGAGAAACCCACCCAAGGTCAATGGATTTTTCCATTGTTGGTGTCACACCCGTGGCTTTCTTGCGGCGGGCAGGGAGGAAGAATCCAGCTCCATGTGTGTAAATACTTTGGGCATTATTGTGATGAATGTAGGAATTTCAGAGATATATTGTATTCTATAAAGCTGGTGCAGTATTGGTTAAAAGCCTATGGTAAGTTATGTACCTGACTGCTGCAGTAATTCTTTCTAAAAAAAACTGTTTTGAAAGGTAGCTCGACTTTGGTGCGACAGAGGTGCAATTAAAATATTGTAAAAGTAAGATCATAATTAATTTCAGCCAAGGGCAGCACGGTGGCACAGTGGGTTAGCCCTCCAGCCTCACGGCGCCGAGGTCCCAGGTTCTAACCCAGCCCTGGGTCACTGTCTGTGTGGAGTTTGCACATTCTCCCTGTGTTTGCATGGGTTTTGCCCCCACAACCCAAAATGTGCAGGGTAGGTGGATTGGCCACGCTAAATTGCCCCTTAATTGGAAAAAAATTATTGGTTACACTAAATTTATAATAAAAAATAATAATTAATTTCAGACCACGGTCATTGTTTGCTGAAGTAGTGCTAATGATTTTTTTTTGATAGAAGGAAGTTTCCCTGTGGAGTAGATACTTAGAGACATTGGACTGGATTCTCCGCTGTCCGGGATTCTTCGTTACCCCGGCAGCGCACCCATTCCCAGGGATTTCCCAACAGCGTGGGGCTGCCCAAAATGGGAAGCCCTATTGGCCGGTTGGTGAGACGCAAAATCTCACCACCAGCGGAGTCACGCCACGCCAGGTAACTGGTGTGGTGGGATGGATAATCGGCAGTTAGGGGAATAGGAATGATGTCGATAATGGGAGGAGCTAGGGTACATTGTTGCTGGACTAGTAATCAGGTGTTGGGTGCAGTTTAGATCTGTTAACAGTTTAGCAGGTTCTGAAAACAGGGAGTTTAAGGATTTGAATGTAAACTGATCAAGAGTTTTGTTTGCCAAATGCTGGGAAGTTAGATAATAGTTTGACACAGGCAAGGATCTGCAAGCTGGTTCCTGAAGAATCTCTCTCTCAAAGCAGTTTATATAAGACACATATATATTCCGGGGTCTGCTAACTCTATTTAAAAGTGAGTTTTGATATAAGGTGGGTTTGGTTGATTGGAGATGAAAGATAGGTGGTAACTATCTGCTGGATTTAGCTCAGAGTTATATAATATTGGGTGTTTTTTGGAAAACAATGGCATTTCTGAGAGTTGAGGAAACGGAGGTAGTTGGGAACAATGGAGAAATTGTGCGTGTTTAGTCATTGTTATAACTAAGTGTACACTTGCCACATATTATAGTGATTCTTTTTGTAAGCTTTCTTTTAAGTTAATTCTTTCTGAATTGATCACAAAATGATTGGACTGTTACTCTCTGGTTTGTGCATCTTTTCTCATGTACCAAATTGAAAATACAGACCGCTCAGAACCAATGTTGCATGTTGCCGTTCGGGGTTTTGGGATGTCTTCCTATTTAACATCAGTGGGGTTCTTAGCAAGCGGAAGTTCAGATAAAGAGAAGTGTTAGTGCTCTTTGTGGGACTTGGGAGTGTAGTATTGTCCTTCTAACTGATGGAGGTCATATATTCCGAGGTACTGGCGAAGAACCCTTGGCAGGTTGCTTCAGTACTTTGTATAGATTGAACACATTGCAGCTGTTTAGCACAGGGGCTGTTTAGCACACTGCGCTAAATCGCTGGCTTTGAAAGCAGACCAAGGCAGGCCAGCAGCACAGTTTGATTCCCGTAACAGCCTCCCCGAACAGGCGCCGGAATGTGGCGACTAGGGGCTTTTCACAGTAACTTCATTGAAGCCTACTTGTGACAATAAGCGATTTTCATTTCATATCATTTTTTCATTTTCAATGCACCAATAGCAGAGGGAGTCGATATTCAAGCCAATGGACAAGGCAACAATCAAGTGGACTCTGGTTAGTTTTGAGCTTCTTGAGTGTTATAGATAGATAGAATAGAACAGTACAGCACAGAACAGGCCCTTCGGCCCTCGATGTTGTGCCGAACAATGATCACCCTACTTAAACCCACGTAACCCGTATACCCATAACCCAACAATCCCCCCATTAACCTTACACTACAGGCAATTTAGCATGGCCAATCCACCTAACCCGCACATCTTTGGACTGTGGGAGGAAACCGGAGCACCCGGAGGAAACCCACGCACACACGGGGAGGACGTGCAGACTCCACACAGACAGTGACCCAGCCGGGAATCGAACCTGGGACCCTGGAGCTGTGAAGCATTGATGCTAACCACCATGCTACCGTGAGGTTGTGCTTGATATCTGCCCATTCTGACCCCTATGCAGTGGTGTAGTGGTATTGCGGCTGGACTGGTAATCTGGAGACCCAGGTTAAAGATCTGGGGATCCACGTTCAAATCTTATCATGGCAGATTGTGGAATTTGAATTCAATAAAAATCTGGAATTAAATGTCTAAAGATGACCATGAATCCATTGTTGATTGTTGTAAAAAGCCATCTGGTTCATTAATTAAGGGAAGGAAATCTGCCGTCTTACCTGGCCTGGCCAACATTGGACTCCAGACCCACAGCAATATGGTTGACTCTTAAAATGCCCTCAGGGATGGGCAATAAATGCTAGTCCAGCCAGTGATGCCCACATCTCATCAATTTATTTAAAAAATAAACGAAATGGAGAGTACTCAGTTGTCTTCTGCCGTCTTTGTGATAGACAGACTTTGGGGGAAGTCAGAAGACCAGCCACACAATGAACATTGTGCATTACTGGGAAGGGACTGCCCCCCAAGAGCTGGATCTTGGAATTGTGGAGGCAATGCGTTGTATTGGAAATAATAATAAAGACATTGGAGCTAAAGACTTATTGGATAATATCACAGACCTTCAAGTCATTACATGGCACACAGTGTTACCAGAAAGAAATCAACGGGGAATTTTCTGTCTGTGCAGTAATTATCACAATACCTTTCGAATTACAAAATCACACTGGTCATTTTTCTCACAAGCTACAAAAGAGTATCGCTCTGCTGCTTGTGATATTAGCCATCATGACTAATGGATATTAAAGCAAGTGCTGAAGAATATTACATGCAATGCCCATGCTGAGAGAAGTGCTATTGGTAGAGCCAATTAATTCTTTCAATTAATCAGTCAACTTACTAACCTGGGCTAAGTGAGAGTCAGCGCCCTGCTAACTGGCACCAGAAAAGCAGAATAACACTACACCCAGTAACATCTTTTAATTAATCACAGGCAAAACTTCTAAGGAAGCTGCCAGTATATTCAATCGTATTTTGTTGTCTTGTGATTAGACAGGATAGCAATAAAGGCACTAAATAATCATAGTCAACTCAGACTGGGATACTTTCAGCACTCCATTACCTGCTGACTCGTGTTATCCTGTGCCATGAGTTACAATCCCAGGTGATGTTATAACTGGACAGCAAGATCCCAGAATGGAACTCTGGCTCAAAAGACCAAACTTTTATTTGTTTTAATAAAACATCGAGGAATAGAGTCACAGAACCCCTAATTAGTTATAAGAAGAAAAAAACATTTATTAAACATGCAAAAACTGGATTATGATACAATACTCCTTTACTTCTCCCCTTAGTTTAACATGGATTATAAAGTAAATCTGAGGAGGTATATGTACATTTGCATGCCGGAGAAACAATTACAGTAGTTATGTCCAATACAGCGAGGGTAATACAAGAATGGATCTGGTATTGGTGTTGTTACTTGCTTCTCCCAGACAAAAACTGTCCATAAGAAGCAAGTAACAACACCACCACCAGATCCATAAAGTACATCTTAATTTACAACGGTTTGATTAAAAGGCAGCATGGTGGTCCAGTGGTTAGCACTGCTGTCTCATGGCACTGAGGTCCCAGGTTTGATCCCGTCTCTGGGTCACTGTCTGTGTGGAATTTGCACATTCTCCCCGTGTTTGCGTGAGTTTCGACCCCACAACCCAAAGATGTGCCGGGTAGGTGGATTGGCCACACTAAATGCCGCTTAATTTGAAAAAATGAATTGGGTACTCTAAATTAATACAAAAAAAACAATTTGATGAGTACAAAGTCCCTTTTAAACACAGGTGATGACAGTGGACAAGTACACTCTCCACTTTGAACTTCAAGTGAATGTTTGTAGATATCACCTCAGAAATCCCCCCAGATGATTGGCGGTTTGTGTTTGAAATCCAGACCAGGTTTTTCAAATGGCACTTTAAAACAAAGCTTCTGCTCTACTTTAACAGTGAATCCAGTCCAGGATTTCACACCAACCTCTTTAGGATTTGTAGGTGCTTTTTCAGGGACTGAGTATTGAGCTGGCTTTTATGTGGGGATCCTCCCTCTTAATTAGACTCAGCGAAAGACAAAGACATGCAAATACATCAACTCAGGTTAAGACGGTTTTAGTTTCCAAGCTTGGTGAACGTTCGAGGGAGAGTGATTTGGATAAATGCCAAAACCACTCTACTTTACATTGTTTCAGGTGCAACAGTTATACAATTTCAAAAAATCAGTAGCTGACCCCAGTTGGACTCAATCAAATCCTTGTAGCTGTCGATTTTATCTTGACCAATAAATTTTACTTTAGGCTGCATGGTGACTGCGTGATCATGATTTAACCCCATCTGTTCCCTGGCCATCTGTTGTTTTCTAGCATTCTTGTATCCGCTACCTCTCATTTTCTCCTACTTGCATTCTCCCTTGTCTCAGTGGTTCCTGCCTGTTTCATTGTTTGTCTGGGCGCTAGATGTTGAAGCTGGTTCCTCTTTGTACCATCGTTTGTCTGAGCACAGGATGTTGCGGCTACTGTTAAGAACTGCTTATTGAGCTGGCTATATTATTGCTGGCCACATTATTTCTGTCTGATTCTGTTTGTCTTGCGAATATGGATAAGCTAGTTAGCTTAAATCCCATCATACATTGTGGCAACTGCTTTTAGCAAGAATTTAAATGCTATATTCTAAGATTACATGTTTAGTGATTAATAATGATTACTGAGTATACTTTCTATGATTGGTCTCAATCCTCAACAAACTAACTTATGTCAAACTATTCTAATGTTCAGTAAGAAGTCTCACAACACCAGGTTAAAGTCCAACAGGTTTGTTTCAAATCACTAGCTTTCAGAGCACTGCTCCTTCCTCAGGTGAATGAAGAGGTAGGTTCCAGAAAAGTTTATATCGACAAAGTCAAAGATGCAAGACAATACTTTGAATGCGAGCATTTACTTGCAGGTAATTAAGTCTTTATAGAGCCAGAGAGAGGGGTACCTCAGGTTAAAGAGAAGTGAATTGTCTCAAGCCAGGACAGTTGGTAGGATTTTGCAAGCCCAGGCCAGATGGTGGGGGGGGATGAATGTAATGCGACATGAATCCAAGATCCCGGTTGAGGCCGTACTCATGCGTGCGGAACTTGGCTATAGGTTTCTGCTCAGCGATTCTGCGTTGTCGTGCGTCCTGAAGGCCGCCTTGGAGAACACTTACCCGAACATCAGAGGCTGAATGCCCTCGACTGCTGAAGTGTTCCCCGACCAGAAGGGAACATTCCTGCCTGGCGATGGTCACACGATGTCCATTCATCCGTTATCGCAGCATTTGCATGGTCTCGCCAATGTACCACGCTTCAGGGCATCCTTTCCTGTATGAGGTCGACAACGTTGGCCGAGTCGCACAAGTATGTACCGTGTACCCGGTGGGCGGTGTTCTCACGTGTAATGGTGGCACCCATTTCAATGATCTGGCACGTCTTGCAGAGATTGCCATGGCAGGGTTGTGTGGGGTCGTGGTCGCTGTTCTGAAGGCTGGGTAGTTTGCTGCAAACAATGGTTTGTTTGAGGTTGTGCAGTTGTTTGAAGGCAAGTAGTGGGGGTGTGGGGATCACCTTAGCAAGATGATCACCTTCATTGATGATGTGTTGAAGGCTGCGAAGAAGATGTCATAGTTTCTCCGCTCCGGGAAAGCACTGGACGACGAAGGATACTCTGTCGGTTGTGTCCCGTGTTTGTCTTCTGAGGAGGTCGGTGCGGATTTTTGCTGTGGTACGTTGGAACTGTCGATCGATGAATCGAGCGTCATAATCCCGTTTGTACGAGGGCATCTTTCAGAGTCTGTAGATGTCTGTTACGCTCCTCCTCGTCTGAACAGATCCTGTGTATATGGAGGGCTTGTCTATAGGGGATGGCTTCTTTAATGTGTTTCGGTTGGAAGGTGGTGAAGTGGAGCATCGTGAGGTTATCCGTGGGCTTGCGGTAAAGCAAAGTGCTGAGTTGACTGTCCTTGATGGAGATGAGTGTGTCCAAGAATGCAACCCACTTTGGGGAGTAATCCATGGTGAGTTTGATAGTGGGATGGAACTTATTGATGTAATTGTGTAGTTGTTTCAGTGATTCTTCGCCGTGGGTCCAAAGGAAAAAAATGTCATCGATGTATCTGGTGTATAACGTCGGTTGAAGGTCCTGTATGGTGAGGAAGTCTTCTTTAAACCTGTGCATGAAGATGTTGGCATATTGAGGTGAGAATTTGGTCCCCATGGCTGTCCCGTGCGTCTGGATGAAGAACTTGTTGTCGAAGGTGAAGACGTTGTGATCCAGAATGAAGCGGATGAGTTGCAGAATTGCGTCTGGAGATTGCCAGTTGTCGGTGTTGAGTACTGAGGCTCTTGCAGCAATACCGTCGTCATGGGGGATGCTGGTGTAGAGTGCCGAGATGTCCATTGTGACGAGGAATGTTCCTGGTTCAACTGGTCCATGGGTGCTGAGTTTCTGTAAAAAGCCTGTCGTATCACAACAGAAGCTGCGCGTTCCTTGTACGATGGATTTCAAGATGCCCTCGAGGTAGCCAGAGAAGTCCTCACACAGGGTCCCATTGCCTGATACGATAGGACGGCCTAGTGTGTTGGCCTTGTGTATTATTGTGAGGCAGTAGAGATCTCCAACGCGGGGAGTACGTGGGATGATAGCACGTAGGGTGCTCTGAAGGTCCAGATCCAAGTTCTTGATCAGTCTGTTGAATGGCGAATGTGTTCCTTGATCGGATCTGCGGGTAACTGTAGTGTTCCTGGTTGTTGAGTTGTCGGTACACTCTTTTGCAGTCGTCCGTTCTGTTCAGTATGACGGTGGCCCCTCCTTTGTCTGCTGGATTGATGACGATGTTGCGGTTTTCTAATGTTCTAAACATATTCTAATGTTATCCTAGCTAACCGGTTTTAAGGGGTCTAATCTCAGGACACCTCCCTTCAGAATGTATTTGTCTTGACTGCTCGCCGAATTGCTCACGATTGCTTTAACTCTCAAAAAAGTTTGTTTTACCTTTGAAGGATGATGTCTCACTTCAAGTCTTGTTACTGCAATTGTCTCGAGAACTTAGAATACCTGCTCTAATAGCCGCTGTATTTATTTGGCTGGTCCAGGTCAGTTTCTAGTCGATGGTAACTCTCAGTATGTTGATAGTGTGGGATCCAGCGATGGTAATGTTATTGTATGCTCAAGGGGTAATGTTTATATTCACTCCTGTTGGAGAAGGTCGTTATCTGGCACTTGTCTGGTGCAAATGTTACTTGCCACATGTCAGCTCCACCCTGGATAGTATCCAGGTTTTACTGCATTTAGACATGGTCTGTTTCAATATCTGAGGAGTCTCAAATGGTGCTGAATATTGTGCAATCATCATTGAGCATTGCAAAGTCTGACCTTATGATGGTAAAAAAGTCATTGATGAATCAGCTGAAGGTGATTGGGTCTTGGGCATTAACCTGAGGAACTCCTGCAGTGATATTCTGGAACTGAGATGATTGCCTTTGAAACCCCACAACAGGTGTGACTCCAGCCAGCAGCGAGTTCCCCCCCTGATGCCTATTGACTCCAGTTTAGCGAGGGCTCCTTGATGCATACTCAGTCAAATGCTGCCTTGATGTCAAGGGCAGTCATTCACATTCACCTCAGCAATTCAGCTCCTTAATCCATGTTTGAACCAAGGTTTTAATGAGGTCAGAATTTGAGTGGCCCTGGCAGAACCCAAACTGAGCATCCGTGAGCAGGTTATTGCTAACCAAATGCCGCTTGATAGCATTTTTGATGACATCTTCTATCACTTTATTGATGATTGAGAGTAGACTGATCGGATGGTAATTGGCTGGGTTGGATTTGTCCTGCTTTTTATGTATAGGACATACGTGGAAAATGTTTCACATTGTCCGATAGATGCCAGTGTTGTAACTGCACTGACAGCTTGACTAGGGGCTTGACAAATTCTGGAGCACAAGCCTTCAGTACTATTGCCGGAATATTGTCAGGGCCCATAGGCTTTGCAGTTTCCAGTTCCTTCACCCATTTCTTGCCATCATATGGAGTTAATCAAATTTGTTGAAGACTGGTGGCTGTGAGACTGGTGACCCCTGATGGAGGAGGCCAGGATAGATCATCCACTTGGCACTTCTGGCTGAAGATTGCTGTTCAGAAGACTGTTGCTTCAGCCTTGTGTTTTACACAGATGTGCTGGGCTCCTCTATCATTTTTTTTTTTTTAAATTTAGATTAGCCAATTATTTTTTCCAATTAAGGGGCAATTTAGCGTGGCCAATCCACCTACTCTGCACATTTTTTGGGTTGTGGGGGCGAAACCCACGCAGACACGGGGAGAACGTGCAAACTCCACACGGACAGTGACCCAGAGCCGGGATCGAACCTGGGACCTCAGCGCCGTGAGGCGGTTGTGCTAACCACTAGGCCACCGTGCTGCCCTGGCTCCTCTATCATTGAGGATGGGGATATTTGAGGATGTGTCAAGGCTGCAGAGTTTAGATCTATTCTGTTGGTTGTGGAATTACTTACCCTGTCTATTACTTGCTGCTTATGCTGTTTGGCATGCAGGTAGCCCTGTAATGCAGCTTCACCAGGTTAATACCTCATTTTTAAGTATGCCTGGTGTTGCTCCTGGTATGCCTACCTGCACCTGCACTCTTCATTGAAGCAGGGCTGATCCCCTGGCTTGGTAGTAATGGTCGAGTGGATGGCCATGAGGGTATTATTTGTGGTTGAGTACAATTCAGTCTGTTGTAGCCCCATGGATGTCCAGTCCTGAGTTGCTGGATCTGTTCGGAAGCAATTCCATTTGGCATAGTGGTATTGTCACACAGCACAATGGAGGACATCCTCAATGTAAAAACAGGACTGTGCAGTGGTCACTCCTGCGCTGTCATGGACAGATGCATTTGCAACAAGCAGGATGCTGAGGATGAGGTCAAGCGTGTTTTTCCCTCTTATTGGTTCCCTACCCAAAGTACATTTTGTGCCCCTTCTGCCCCTCAGGAGGAGAGAGGGAGTGTGGGAGCAATGGTAAGATTGCAGCAATCGTCATAATGTGACTTTCAATTCCAGATTTTTATTGAATTGAAAATCCACCATCTGCCATGGTGTGAATTGAACCCTGGGTCTCTGGATTAATTGTCCAGTAGCAATACCTCTGCTGCTAAACTACTACTAAGGAAATAACATTCAAGATCTTCCACTGAAAGTAAACTCCTATTTCAGCAATTCACTGGATAGATTTCCTTAATTTTGACTTGGCATAGGAATTCATACTTGTCTAATAACCCAACACTAACCAAACCTAAGGTTGAAGCAATTTTGAAACAAGCCATTAAAAAATGTACATCAGTTTTTTTACCAATGCGAGGAACTGATTACTGATCTGCACATGCGTGGGAATGCTCCCCCTTGTGTTGTGCTACAAATAAACAGCCAAGTTGAAACTGGGACCAGCCTTGTTCAGGTAGGTGGTAGGATAATTTGTGGAGATGCCGTCGCTGGACTGGGGCTGGTACGGTTAGACGTCTTACAACGCCAGGTTAAAGTCCAACAGGTTTGTTTCAAATCACTAGCTTTCAGAGCGCTGCTCCTTCCTCAGGTGAATGGAGAGGTGGGTTCCACAAACACATATACAGACAAATTCAATGATGCAAGATGGTACTTTGGATGTGAGTCTTTGTAGGTAATTAAGTCTTTACAGATCCAGATGGTGTGACTGGTGAGAGGAATAATCACAGGTTAAAGAGATGTGAACTGTCTCAAGCCAGGAAACTTGGTAGGATTTTGACAGCCAGGCCAGATGGTGGGGGGTGAATGTAATGAGACATGAATCCAAGGTCCCGGTTGAGGCCGTACGCATGCGTGCGGAACTTGGCTATCAGTTTCTGCTCGGCGATTCTGCATTGTCCTGCGTCCTGAAGGCCACTTTGGAGAATGCTTAGCAGAAGATCAGAGGTTGAATACCCTTGACTGCTGAAGTAGTGTTTCCGACTGGAAGGGAACGTTCCTGCCTGGCGATTGTCACGTAATGTCTGTTCATCCGTTGCCGCAGCGTCTGCTTGGTCTCGCCAATGTACCACAACCCGGGACATCCTTTCCTGCAGTGTATGAGTTAGCCAACGTTGGCCGAGTCGCACGAGTATGTACCGTGTATCTGGTGGGTGGTGTTCTCATGTGTAATGGTGGTACCCATGCCGGTGATCTGACATGTCTTTCAGAGGTGCAATGGCAGGGTTGTGTGGTGTCGTGGTCGCTGTCTTCCTGAAGGCTGCAAACAATGGTCTGTTTGAGGTTGCACAGTTGTTTGAAGGCAAGTAGTGGGGATGTGGAGATGGCCTTGGCAAGATGTTCGTCTTCATCGATGACGTGTTGAAGGCTGCGAAGAGTAGTTTCTCTGCTTCGGGGATGTTCTGGACGACGAAGGGTACTTTATTGGTTGGATAGGATAGTTTGTTCAAATAGACGGTCAACAACTTCAGACTGTGAACTTTCTCCTTCACTTTCACCTCATTTTTATTTCCATCAGTTTCATTTCATTTCTTCCATTGACCTATTTTTCTCTCAGCACTTTTCCCACTCCACTTGGGCCAACTGTTCCTGGTTGCCCTTTAACGCCCTGCTCACCTTTGTTCTGCCATTCACACTTTTTAATCTCTGTATGTGCCAGTATCAGCACCCTTCTTAGCCTTAAACATCCCCATTTGCATTCCTTTTGTCTTTCTATCCTCGCCATCTTTGTCAATCGCCAGCTGTCGCTGGCCCCCTATCCAGCCCCAGTGCGCCAAGCCTCCTCGCACTCCAGTATAAATCTGACCCTATTTCCAGTTCTCTCCAGCTTTGACATAGAGTCATCCAGGCTCGAAACGTTAACTCCCTTCTCTCTCCACAGATGCTGTCAGACCTGCTGCGATTGTCCAGTATTTTCTGTTTTTGATTCAGATTCCAGGATCTGCAGTAATTTGCTTTTATTTTGTTCAGGTTAGGTTGTGGTATCATGCTCTTTGTCCTGAAGCACATTAATTGTTATTTTTTAAATGTTTAATTCACTTATGTTTGCCCACAGATGACCATGATTCTCATACATCGCCCTCCGGAGAGGGATGCCAACATGTCATATTTGATAGACCGCTATTAACAAATGCTACTGACGCTAGATAGCCCAATCAAACCTTGCAGGTATCAGCACCACATTTTAATCACGTAATCCTTGGAATTAAGTTTCTTAAGTTTGCTTAAAGTAAAAGATGAAACACTGAAGTATCTGGGGTGTCCTGCTGAACCTTGTCTTGATGCCAAGTTGTGTAAGCCAGTCCCAAGCTAGCTTGATTTTCAAGATCAGGCATACCTCAGGCCATCTGTTATTCTGCCTGAAAGTTTAAAAGCAAAACTCAATTTGAAAATGATTAAAATTATGTTTTTAATCAATATGAAAAAAACTGCAAGTTACTAAGAATAATGTTGGAAATTATGGGCAGAATTCTCTCATCTCTCCCTGCGGCAGGTATGTTGGCAGGCAGGAGCGGAGAATCCAACGGGAGCCGAAAAGTTGGAAACCCACCGACGCATACAACATAGAACATACAGTGCAAAAGGTGGCCATTCAGCCCATCGAGTCTGCACCGACCCACATTAAGCCCTCACTTTCACCCTATCCCCATAACCCTTCCTAACCTTTTTGGACACTAAGGGCAATTTAGCATGGTCAATCCACCTCACCTGCACGTCTTTGAACTGTGGGAGGAAACCGGAGCAACCCATGCAGACACGTGCAGACTCCGCAAACAGTGACCCAGCGGGGAATCGAACCTAGGATCCTGCCGCTGTGAAGCCACAGTGCTATCCACTTGTGCTACTGCGCTACCCATAGATTGGAATTCTCCCAATGGCGGGTTGGTATTCCCACTGCCCAATTGCATGAATACCATATGCATCTTCTGACAAAATCTTATCAGGCCTTCCAATCTTGCGCCACGCCAGTGGGGAAATACTTGCATAACCTGGCTATGTAAAATGTGAGCCCTAGCCAGACGGTGAAGTGGAAGAGGATGAGAGTTCCTTGGACGATGAAGATGAGGAGGTGCGCGATGCCCATGGGACTGCTAAGGAACAGTATTAGCGAGCTGCTGACATGGAGCAGGGAAGCTATGGGAGGCTTGCCCATGACACGTGCCATCGACAAAGATGGTTTACACAAAGAACCAAAGAAAATGTCAACAATCTTAGAAGCACCACATCCTCAAAATGTGAAACAATTAAAGATTGTTTTTAGGATTGATCAATTATTATGGTAAATTCATGCCGAATTTAGCGACATGAGTGAAGCCATTACGCACTTTGCTATGTGTCAAACAGGCATGGCACTGGTAGAAGAATGTCAAAATGCATGCATGGAAGTGAAAAAAGCTTCACTGCAGACTGAGCTGTTGTTTCACTTTAATTGAAAAATGAAGTTGCAATTAATTGTGATGCCTCACCCTATGGGGTTGGTGCAGTCATCTCGCACATTATGGGTGCAATTCAGTGACCCTGTTACACCCGGTCCGGATCCGAATCCAAATTGGACTCCATGCCGGGTGCTGGGCCGATTGTAAATCACCCGACTCGCTCTGCCTGGCGAAATTTGATCTCACCTTCGCAGGGCGAGATTCAGATCAGGCCGTTGATTCTGCATATTTAAATGAGCCATTAGGCTTATTAAGATACCCCAAATCTGGATTCACCCAGCGATCGGAAATCAATGGCCACTCTTGCAAGACTTTGCCATCGTTTAGTATTGGTTTGCATAAATGTGAACCAGACGTGACCAGGCCACAGGTGGTCTGGCAGCACATTAAAGAGCCCCAGGTGGTCGGGGACAGGGCAGGGTAAGTACCCTGGCACCTGGGCACCTTGGCACCCTGGCAGTGCCACCCAGGCACACTGACATTTTTCCACTGAATCGCGCCCTGCGCCTTCAGGAGACGAACGACCAATAGCATTTACGGGACAATCACAGCAGGTCTGACAGCATCTGTGGAAAGTTAAGGGAGTCTGGATGATCCTTTGTCAAAGTGAGACCTGCTGTGATCATCATGCATTTCCTGCTTTTGTTTCAGACTCCAGCATCCGCAGGAATTTGCTTTTGTGACCAATAGCATTTGCTTCCTGCATTCTTACTAGTGCAGAACTGAATTGCACTCAGCTAGAAAAAGAAGCTTTGAGCATCATTTTTGGTGTGGGAAGGTTCCACTGTTACCTTTATGGGCTCCATTTTACCCTTTGGACGGGACATCGACCCTTGACTTCAACCTTTGGGATGTATAAAGATATATCTTCTTTTGCAGCTCATAGATTGCAGCAATGGTATTTGATATTTTCAGCACACACTTACGATATCTAGTATCACAGGTCAGAGCAGCATGCAACTGCTGATGCTTAATCACAGTTGCTGTTAGAATTCAAACATGACCCAGAAGAAAATGTTTTGTATTTCTCCCTTGTGGATAGTGCCCCTATGACTTCATGTCAAGTTCAAAGATATACAAGAACTGATCCAGTGATGGGGAAAGTTAAGGACTTGGTCCAAAAAGAAACAATGCCGGACGTGCATAAGAAAAATCCAGGCCTCGAGCCCTACATCACATGAAGACTTGAGTTGCCAGTGCAGAATGGGGAATCTGTGTGATTATTCCTCGGTAATTGCGTAGTAAAGTCCTTGACCAACTGTGTGAGGGACATCCGGGTATGGCAACGATGAAGGAATTAGCAGGCAGTTATTTTTGGTGGCCGGGATTAGATGCTCAAATTGAAGTAAAAGTTGGGCAATGCCAATCTTGTGCAAAACTAGGGAACACTCCACCATTACAAAAATTACATCCATGGGAATGATGTGGAGATGCCGTCGTTGGACTGAGGTGAGCACAGTAAGAAGTCTTACAACACCAGGTCAAAGTCCAACAGGTTTGTTTAAAATCACTAGCTTTGGGAGCACTGCTCCTTCCTCAGGTAAATGAAGAGGTGGGTTCCAGAAACACATATATGTAGACAAAGTCAAAGATGCTAGACAATGCTTGGAATGCGAGCATTTGCAGGTGATTAAGTCTTCAGTAAGGATCAGTAAAGACTTAATTACCTGCAAATGCTCACATTCAAAGCATTGCCTTGCATCTTTGACTTTGTCTCTATATATGTTTCTGGAACATACCTCTTCATTCACCTGAGGAAGGAGCAATGCTCCGAAAGCTAGTGTTTGAAACCAACATGTTGGACTTTAACCTGGTGTTGTCAGACTTCTTACTATCCATGGGAATGGCGGACACAGCTGTGGTAGAGAATACACATTGACTACACTGGACCACTGGAGGGTAACATGTTCTTCGTAGATGCACACTCTAAATGGCAAGAAGTCACGATAATGAAGTCAACGACGATTGAGCAGACCATTGAAAAACTACATTAAAAATTCACAAATTTGGGACGCCGGAGCAGATTGCCAGTGATAATGGTACTCAGTTTACTTCAAAGGAGATTGAAGGCTATTTGAAAGGGAATGTATACATCATATCAATTCAGCTCCATATCATCCAGCAACGAATGAATTGGCCAAACATTTTGCCCAATCATTAAAGCAATCTATCAAAGCCAGGGAACATGATCAAGAAGAGTAAACAAATTTGTAATATATTATCGGAAGACTATACATGCTACCACACAGAGTTCACTGGAAATGCTGTTGTTTGAGAGTAAACAATGATCACAGTTTGATTTGTTAACCATATCTGATACTTCAGAGATTGTCAAATGACAATAACAAACACCAATTACTAGGAGGGAGTAAATCTATAAAAAGCAAGTATTCAATCAGGGAGAGTGTTAGCTCGGAGTCCCACCACCAATGAGAAATGGGTACCTATGTGATCCTAGCAAAGACAGGTCCAATATCATACACTGTATAGGTGAATGATGAAAGAGTTTGGTGGCATTATGCTGATCGATTACTTGCTGCATGAAGAGATTTTGCAGAAACTTCTCAAGAGTTTCTACCTTTAGAAGATCTGAAGAGTGATACTTTTGAACAGAGACAAGAGACTGTGACGAGTTCAGATTCTGCTTCTGAGAACTTTTCAATGCCTATAGTGAGAGATACTGAAATAAATACTCAAGAAGTACCATCTACAGAAAGGATTGAGGACACGTCTGAGGTTGAAGAATGCCAAATTCTACCAAAAAGGAATAAACATTCACCACAGAGACTGTCTTATTGAATTGTACGTCTGTTTGGGAATAACATTTAAGGGGATCAGTTATATAAATGTTAATTGTTGTTATTGCACTAATGAAGTAAAGTGAAGTGGGAAGGATGTTATGTATCTGGGAGTACATTCTTGCTGGTTCTGCGTCATGTGATGTGCAGTGATGTTAGCAGTGTATGTGCGCATGCTTTGAGAAGATCACCATCTTGATTGTTTGAGCAACCTCTTTAATAAACCTCTCATCGTGATTTCCAAGAATCCAGAGTGTGGACACCTCTTTTTCTTTTCTCTTTGTGGCAACAAAGAAATATAACATTTTCCCAGCATATACTCCTAATAAAGACTTAAACACATCTCCCTGATAATGCATAAGGGTCCAGACACTAGTAGCAATAAGGTTAACATCACATCAATGTTGTCCTTAAAATGGGACACTCTGGGTGCGATTCTCCACTCCCGTAAAAATCGTGAAGGCCGTTGTGAACTCGGCTGAGTTTCACGATGGCCTCGGAGCCTGCTCCTCTCACCAAATTCACCCCCACCCGGGGGGCTAGGAGCGGCGCTCCGTTATTCTCGGCCGCCGGGCCTTGACGCTCAAGGCGGTGCGCCGAGAATGATGCGACGGAGGTGACTATGTGACGTCAGCCGCGCATGCGCAGGTTGGCCAGCTCCAACCCGCGCATGCGCGGCTGGCGTCACGACGACTGACAGCTCGAACCCGCGCATGCGCGGTGGCCGTCTTCCCCTCAGCCGCCCCGCAAGACGTGGTGGCTTGGTCTTGCGGGGCGGCGGAGGGGAAATAGTGCTTCCGATTGAGACGCCGGCCCGACGATCGGTGGGCACCGATCGCGGGCCTGTCCCATCCCGAGCACAGTCGTGGTGCTCATTCCCCACCAGGCCCCCGACAAGCCCCAAAACGGGCATCTCACAGCGATTTCACGACGGCAGCGACCAGGTATGGTTGCCGCCGTCGTGAAATGGTCGCGAACGGTAGGCCGCTCGGCCCATCCGGGTCGGAGAATCGCGTCGCCGTGAAAAACAGCGAGCGGCAATTCTTCCGAGCGGGGGGTGGGAGAATTGCAGGGGCGCCAGGGGGCCGTGAAATTAGTCGGGGAGCTCTCCCGCGATTCTTCTACCCGGCGTGGGGAGCGGAGAATCGTGCCCTCTGACTATGTGAGAGGATGACAACCTCAAAATAAGAGGATTCCGATTTATAAATTCAAAATGCTTTTGGTTCACCAGAATATTGACACACCCTCTGATAGCCCGAGTCCTGGAGGGACCCGGCCATGGAAAGGTCTCCTGCTCAGAGGCATAAGAGCCCTCCGCAGCTTGTGCTGCTGGGGTTGGTGCAGCCACAGGCAGAGAGGACTCTGAGCAGCTGCACGCCCTTGGACTATCTTCAGTGGAGGCCCTCAGTGTAAGTTCCCTGTGGGTAGCAGAGGACTATGGCCTGATTCCTGTAGGAGATTGGACACCAGGAGTTAGGTCAAGGGGCCTAGACCCCCATGTCACCTGCATCCTGATTGTGGTCACCAGTGTGAGTGGCCACCAGTGTGAGGGGCCACCAGTGTGAGTGGCCACCAGTGTGAGGTGCCACCAATGTGAGTGGCCACCAGTGTGAGGGGCCACCAGTGTGAGTGGCCACCAGTGTGAGGGGCCACCAGTGTGAGTGGCCACCAGTGTGAGGGGCCACCAATGTGAGTGGCCATGGTGCCTGCCAAACTCCCTATGGTGGCTTCATGGTGGCACCAGTGTGAGTGGCCACCAGTGTGAGGGGCCACCAGTGTGAGTGGCCACCAGTGTGAGGTGCCACCAATGTGAGTGGCCACCAGTGTGAGGGGCCACCAGTGTGAGTGGCCACCAGTGTGAGGGGCCACCAGTGTGAGTGGCCACCAGTGTGAGGGGCCACCAATGTGAGTGGCCATGGTGCCTGCCAAACTCCCTATGGTGGCTTCATGGTGGCACCAGTGTGAGTGGCCACCAGTGTGAGGGGCCACCAGTGTGAGTGGCCACCAGTGTGAGGTGCCACCAATGTGAGTGGCCACCAGTGTGAGGGGCCACCAGTGTGAGTGGCCACCAGTGTGAGGGGCCACCAGTGTGAGTGGCCACCAGTGTGAGGGGCCACCAATGTGAGTGGCCATGGTGCCTGCCAAACTCCCTATGGTGGCTTCATGGTGGCACACAGTCTACGACATTAGACAGAATGAGGATGGATTCCTCCATAATGCACCCTACTCTAACGAACGACTGGCTGCCTCCCTTAGCATTTCCATCAATGAACTGACAGCCGCTTCCAGAGGTTCATCATCTGATTGGGACTGGTCTGCAGCAGCCCTCCGCTAGCCAGAGTCCTGGGCTGTCCCTGTCTCCAGCTGCTGCGGTGACGTGTCAGTGAGATGTCCTCCAGAAAGCGACCCTGGTTCTAACATTACATTTCGCCACAGTATGCGTCTGCGCTGGTTGAGGGTGCGGGTGAGCAGTGGGATGCATCTGCCTGAGCCCCCTGACCCTCAGACTTGTTCTGGGGGCTTGGAAAGCTGCTCTGCTGCCTGGTATGACCGCAATCTGCCTGTGTCTATAAGAAATAAATTACACTTTCAGTGGATGAGCTGAGCTATTTCAAAGTACAATTAACTCACTTTGATTGTCAGGACTTGATGAAGTAATAGAGCTGAGATCCATGCTAGTTTGTTGGGAGAGGCTAATCCTCATACTGCACAGAAAGCTTAGCTGCAGCCTCCTTGAATGCCATGGGGCGATGATTTCTGCCATCCTTCCCTGGGTCTGGGCTCGCTCTCTCTTGCTGTGTGCCAGATTAGCCTGTGTGAAGATGAAAGAAAGGCGTGCGATCAGAGGGGATGGAGCAGAGGTTAAGTAAAATGCATGTCCCCTGGATGTGGTGAGTCCTCCCCAGAAGGTCCAGAGGATGGAGTATGGGAAACATGATATATGGGATGGTGGTCATATGAAAGTGTCCGTGAGAGAATGAGTGTTGAAAGATGTTTCCCGCTAATTCATGTGTGAGATCTGTGAAGAGAGTAGCCATTTGAATACATGATGCCATGATGAGAGTTTGATATGATGTGGAGATGCCGGCGTTGGACTGGGGTGAGCACAGTAAGAAGTCTGACAAACCCAGGTTAAAGTCCAACAGGTTTGTTTCAAATCACTAGCTTTCGGAGCACTGCTCCTTCCTCCTTCAATGGAAGCACTGAAGGAGCAGTGCTCCGAAAGCTAGTGTTTGAAACAAACCAGTTGGATTTTAACCTGGTGTTGTAAGACTTCTTACTGAGAGCTTGATAGTGGAGGGAGCTGAGAGAGGACTTACTCTGGATGAAACGGATGGGCCCATACATTGACTTGCTGCACTGCGTAGTGATTCTGCGGAACTCCTGGGCAATGGACTCCCAGGCTGGAGTGATAAATTTAGTGAGTTTCCTGGACCCATCTCTTGCATGCCTCTCCACCTGGACTCGTCGAATCAAGGCCTCGAGGGCATGCATGGTGGTTGTATCAAGGTGCTGACTTCTTCTTGAGGCTGCTTGCCTCTTGCCTCTGGGTTCCAGGCATGCTGCACGGTCTCCTGGCTACGGGTGGGCTGGAGAGAATGATGTGACTGCATTGGACTGGTGTTTAAATATGGTGGCAACACCTTCAAACCCATCAGTTGATGGCAGGCAGGTGATCAGCCCCCAACCCGCCAGGTGATTCGAAGAGGTACTTGCTCGTGCATAGTTAATGAGGCTCCAGTGCAGAATCCTGCTATTCTGGCCAGCAGGAATCGCCTACCACTGCCCTTGGATGAATAAAGTGGAGAATTTCACTCTATATAATAACACAGATCTGAAAATATACGGAGTCTTATAGCTGTTCACTTTTGCCAGAAGACAATCAAAACTTTCCTTGAAAGTTACAGCATTTGACCCAAAGTACCAAAGAACTGCATCAACATCAGCAAGCAATAGGCATGTACGACAAAATCAGCTCAAGAAAGTTGCATATTTTGCAAAGCTCAGCTCAAACTATTACCAGATTTATTCAGCACAGCCATAATACAACAGGTTCTAAAATTAACTCCTCCATTCTACACACATTAATGGTATTAGTATTTGATTTCAATGCATTTAAATTGACTATTTTAAAAGTTTAAGAGTCATGATTCAATTTTTAATTTGCATTTTAAATAGGATTTATTGGAGTTAAACTATGGCGTGCCTCTAGCTGATGTACACCAAACTGAAAGACCTTGATATCTCACTTTTCTAATCCTGATGTTATAATGCAGGTGCAATTATCAGGATGTCACATTTATGCCAATTGAACTTATTTTTTTAATACTAAACATGTCGAAGACTTAAGTTCTGGAACAAGCCAGCTATGTTTTCACGTTGTCGCTCCCTTGCTAATATGAAAGAAATCCAGCTTGCAAGTTAGATGAAGTGAGCACAAATAAATTGCCATTGTCACAAAGCTATTCCTTTTCTAATAGCTGATCTGCACTGTAATTTCCTAATGCTGGCACACTGTCACTGATGGGTTTTAGTGGAAAGGCTCCTATTTCAGCTCAAAACATAAAAGTCAGGAAGAACTATTATTTATCTCGTGCCTTTCATAATCCCAGGAGAGAAAAGAACATCAAATCAAATGTCATTCTTATAAAATTTAATCATTCTCACAACGTAGGGGGAACACGTCAGCTAAATTGAGCCATATTGCAGTATTAAGTCATCAATTAAACAGTTTTAGTGACATTGGTTGAGTGAGAAACATTAGCCAGAACTCTGGGAGAACTGACCCTCTTCAAGCAGTGACATGGGGCCGGAATTCTCTGGTGATCGGGATTCTCTTTTCCCACTGGCAGTGCACCTCCACCCTTGGTTTCACAGTGGCATGGGGTGGCTTCAATGGGAAATCCCATTAACAAGCGGCAGGGAGAGTCCCACCACAAGCGAATGGCACGCCGATGAGAAACACGTGGTTAGAGAATCCTGCCCAGAGTATTTTCCAAACAGAGAGGCAAATAGAACCTTTTGTTTGAAAGTTGGAACCTCCAACAGTACTGCATGGGACTTTCAATATAATTGAGGCTTGAAGCCACACCATTTTGACTTTGAGCCTTACAGATGACATGTGAACCTATTTAGGTTTTGTTGCTTTGTTTCAGAAGGCCCAGCTGAGTTTTAGGGCAGCATTTTCAGCCTGATGTGGCGGTACAGACAGAAGCAGACAGGCCAGTAATTTCACACCGCCAGCTAGCACACTGGTGTGCTGGTGCCTGCCAGAGCCATTTTCCTTAAGGTTGGGATTGAAGTGCAGTTAGGGGTTGCAGAACAGACACCTGCCCACAAGTGATAGGTACCTTGGCTGAGGTCATTAGGAGGCCAATCAAGGTCATCGATTGGAGACCGACTGGAAGAGTCCAAGTGACCTTCAGATCTCTATGGCAGCGGGAGCATAATCACCTGCTTGGGGGTAACTTTCCAGCTGCTGACCAAGGGGCTAGGGGTTCAGGAGGACTTGTGGCTAACCCTCGTCCTCTCACAGCTGCAAATTCAGTCCACCCTGTGGAACGGATCTGCTTTGAGAGACCAACCATCATCTATAATTGGACAGTGAGCATACACTCTGAGAACTAATTGGTCAGGCGCAGCAACAATCAATGTCGGGTGATCAATTTCAACACAGAATGGGGTCACAACCTAAGTTCTTTCTGTATTGTGTACTTGTGTGACTGTGGCCATCCATCAAGTGCTGTGCACAAAATTATTATGGCTGATCTTCGTTGCTTCATGAAGCTGTGATTCCACACATGGCTGGATTTCCATTGATGTCTGGTCCCACTCGACACAGCCAGCCAGACCATGTAGCAAAATCTGATTGGTTTCCTCGCTCAATGATAATACGGGAAGAGAGAAAGCTCTGGGAATGGGAAATGGTGGAGAAAAGGAGGAGGAGTTTGACTTGTTTCCAAACAGTGAGTAGTCCCTTTATAACTTTTTAACATTCGTTCCCGGGATATGAGCATCGCTGACTATGCCCCTGGAGGGCCAAGAACTCTGTGAGCACAAATATTTGCTTCTGAGGTGCAACTTGATGCAATTATTTATTTGATGCCATTTGACTAAAGTTATACCAGTGGAGACACATCGACTTACAGAGATAAATCCAAAATATTGCGGATGCTGGAATCTGAAATAGAAACAGAAAATACTGGGCAATTTCAGCAGGTCTGACAGCGTCTGTGGAGAGAGAGAAGGGAGCTAACCTCTCGAGTCTGGTTGACTCTTTGTCAAAGGATTTACAGAATCAGCTGTGAATAGGACAGCACCACGTGAGAGGGTTCAGGGGCGGGCTAGTGGCATGGGGGAAGTGGTGAGTTGGAAGAGGCAGTGAGTGGGAGAAAAGTAGCAAATAGCAGGGTTGGCGCGTCTGGAGATGGGAGGCACGTGGAGGGTTGGCAGGGAAGTGGCAATACAGGAGAGATAGTGAGCCAAAGGCAGGAAATGGTGAACAGGAGGTAAGTTGTAATACGAGAGTTAAATTTAATAAGTTAGTCAGAAGAATATTCAGTCTGTTCGCTTCAAGGTAGAAAATTGGCTTTTAACGTAAAATTACAGGTCAGGAACATAACCTTCCTTTATTACATGTTTTCTCATGGGAAGATGATTTTCATTTGAGAAGTTTTCGTTTGGCATACCTTTTTTTAGGACCACATTAGGAATACTAAATGAGGGATGACTATATGTATTTCACTGGCTGTAAGTACCTTGGGGTGCATTGACATAGTGAATGGCTCTGTATAAATATAAGCTCTTTTTTCCATACAGACTGATTTCACATCTAAAAGCTATAGTAGATTGTCAACTTGTGAGCTAATTAGTAAACTTGAATTAATTTAAGTTCAAATGTGTTTCAGTTGGGCCGTTTGAGATTTGGTTGGTTTAAAGATGCCCATGAAGGGTACCATCATTTTAACAATGGCCAAGTGGTATTGGTCACTGAACTGGTACACCACAAATCTAGGGCAATGCTCTGGGGTCCTTGGCTCAAATCGCACCACAGTAGATGGTAAAGTTGCCCTGTGGCAGGCATGGGTGAGCTGAAAATTTACATCTACGTCGAGCCGCCTCCTAGATGGTGTGCCCTGGCAATGCTGTTTTTCGGGCCAGGTGCATGGTCTAAATTATGACATGCAGCTCCAGTTTGTAGACCTGAGGGGTCTTTGAAACCCTTGCCAACATTGCACGTCTTTTACCGGACTTATTCAAAGTCTGAAACATGGTTTCCACGTGCCACAGCTCCATCCTGTCTGGAGTAGCGGCTGTTGTCAGGGAGCCTCTGCTCAGAAATCTGCACCACCACTTAAGGGGCGGAATTCTCCGACCCCACGCCGGTGCGGAGAATAGCGGGCCGCGCCAGTTTTTCCCGCGACGCCGGTCCGACACGCTCCCGCTATTCTCCCCAACTCGCAAAATTTTGCGACCTCCTTTCCCGCGAAAAAATCCGTCTACTTGTCCGATACGGCCAAAACCGCCCTCCCGCTATTCTCCGGCCCGGATGGGCCGAAGTCCCGATGTCAGCACGTACGTTGAGTACGGCGGCCGACACACCTGCTTTTCAAATTCGTCAGCCAGTCGAGCTGGCTGACGAGGAGGTGAGCGGACCGCCGGACTGTGAGCACAATGGGGCTGGCATCCCGGAGAAGGCAGTGAACGGTGGGGGGGGGGAAGGGTGGGGGAGGTGGAAAGGGTGGGGGGTGTGGGAGTGGGAAGGGGGGGGGGGGGGGGGAGGGAGGGAGAGAGAGAGAGAGAGGGATAGAGAGAGGGAGGGAGGGAGAGAGAGAGAGAGAGGGAGGGAGAGAGGGAGGGAGGGAGTGACTCATCCAGTCTCGGTTACAAAATGTCAGCCGCCCTTCCATGGCATGACGGGCACGAGGACACGGCCACTGGTTGCTCTGTGGCTTATGGCCACAGGACACTGACGCACCAGTGAGGAGGACGTAGTTAACTGCCCGTTGGATGCAGAAAGTGACCAGGGGTTAGGCTGGCCGTGAGTCAGCCGCGCGACCAGGCCACCGGGACACACAGGTATCCCGTGGCACGCGGCTGCCGAGCTGTCGAATAACCTCCGTCTAACATGTCGTTTCTCTGCCCCCCACCACCCTTCTGTAGGTGAGCAAAATGTATGCAAACAGAACGGCTATGTTCAGCGCAGTGGTCGGGGCCACTGCACTGCAGTTAGAGATGGAGCAGCGTCCACAGCGACATCACATAGAGGCCGCGGGGCCAGCTGTAGGAGCTGAGGGAATGGCTGCGGGGCCAGCTTCTGGAGCTGAGGGAATGGCTGCAGAACCAGCTGCTGGAGCTGAGGAAATGGCCGCGGGGCCAGCTGCAGGAGCTGAGGGAATGGCTGCGGGGCCAGCTGCTGGAGCTGAAGGAATGGCTGCGGGGCCAGCTGCTGGAGCTGAGGGAATGGCTGCGGGGCCAGATGCCTGAGCTGAGGGAATGGCTGCTGGGCCAACTGCAGGAGCTGAGGGGATGGCTGCTGGGCCAGCTGCTGGAGCTGAAGGAATGGCTGCGGGGCCAGCTGCTGGAGCTGAGGGAATGGCTGCGGGGCCAGCTTCTGGAGCTGAGGGAATGGCTGCAGAACCAGCTGCTGGAGCTGAAGGAATGGCTGCGGGGCCAGCTGCTGGAGCTGAGGGGATGGCTGCGGGGCCAGCTGCTGGAGCTGAGGGAATGGCTGCGGGGCCAGCTGCAGGAGTGAGGGAATGGCTGCAGGGCCAGCTGCTGGAGCTGAGGGAATGGCTGCAGGGCCAGCTGCTGGAGCTGAGGGAATGGCTGCGGGGCCAGCTGCAGGAGTGAGGGAATGGCTGCGGGGCCAGCTGCAGGAGCTGAGGGAATGGCTGCTGGGCCAGCTGCTGGAGCTGAAGGAATGGCTGCGGGGCCAGCTGCAGGAGCTGAGGGAATGGCTGCTGGGCCAGCTGCTGGAGCTGAGGGAATGGCTGCGGGGCCAGCTGCGGGAGCTGAGGGGATGGCTGCGGGGCCAGCTGCAGGAGCTGAGGGAATGGCTGCTGGGCCAGCTGCTGGAGCTGAGGGAATGGCTGCGGGGCCAGCTGTAGGAGCTGAAGGAATGGCTGCGGGGCCAGCTGCTGGAGCTGAGGGAATGGCTACGGGGCCAGCTGCTGGAGCTGAGGGAATGCCTGCGGGGCCAGCTGCAGGAGCTGAGGGAATGGCTGCAGGGCCAGCTGCTGGAGCTGAGGGAATGGCTAGGGGGCCAGCTGCTGGAGCTGAGGGAATGGCTGCGGGGCCAGCTGCTGGAGCTGAGGGAATGGCTGCGGGGCCAGCTGCAGGAGCTGAGGGAATGGCTGCGGGGCCAGCTGCAGGAGCTGAGGGAATGGCTGCGGGGCCAGCTGCAGGAGCTGAGGGAATGGCTGCGGGACCAGCTGCAGGAGCTGAGGGAATGGCTGCTGGGCCAGCTGCTGGAGCTGAGGGAATGGCTGCGGGGCCAGCTGCTGGAGCTGAGGGAATGGCTGCGGGGCCAGCTGCTGGAGCTGAGGGAATGGCTGCGGGGCCAGCTGCGGGAGCTGAGAGAATGGCTGCGGGGCCAGCTGCAGGAGCTGAGGGAATGGCTGCTGGGCCAGCTGCTGGAGCTGAGGGAATGGCTGCAGGGCCAGCTGCTGGAGCTGAAGGAATGGCTGCGGGGCCAGCTGCTGGAGCTGAGGGAATGGCTGCGGGGCCAGCTGCTGGAGCTGAGGGAATGGCTGCAGAACCAGCTGCTGGAGCTGAAGGAATGGCTGCGGGGCCAGCTGCTGGAGCTGAGGGAATGGCTGCGGCGCCAGCTGCAGGAGCTGAGGGAATGGCTGCTGGGCCAGCTGCTGGAGGTGAGGGAATGGCTGCGGGGCCAGCTGCTGGAGCTGAGGGAATGGCTGCGGGGCCAGCTGCTGGAGCTGAGGGAATGGCTGCGTCGCCAGCTGCAGGAGCTGAGGGAATGGCTGCGGGGCCAGCTGCTGGAGCTGAGGGAATGGCTGCGGGGCCAGCTGCTGGAGCTGAGGGAATGGCTGCGGGGCCAGCTGCTGGAGCTGAGGGAATGGCTGCGGGGCCAGCTGCTGGAGCTGAGGGAATGGCTGCGGGGCCAGCTGCTGGAGCTGAGGGAATGGCTGCAGGGCCAGCTGCTTGAGCTGAGGGAATGGCTGCAGGGCCAGCTGTAGGAGCTGAGGGAATGGCTGCTGGGCCAGCTGCTGGAGCTGAGGGAATGGCTGCGGGGCCAGCTGCTGGAGCTGAGGGAATGGCTGCAGAGCCAGCTGCTGGAGCTGAGGGAATGGCTGTGGGGCCAGCTGCTGGAGCTGAGGGAATGGCTGCGGGGCCAGCTGCAGCAGCTGAGGGAATGGCTGCTGGGCCAGCTGCTGGAGCTGAGGGAATGGCTGCGGGGCCAGCTGCTGGAGCTGAGGGAATGGCTGCAGAGCCAGCTGCTGGAGCTGAAGGAATGGCTGCGGGGCCAGCTGCTGGAGCTGAGGGAATGGCTGCTGGGCCAGCTGCTGGAGGTGAGGGAATGGCTACGGGGGCAGCTGCTGGAGTTAAGAGAATGGCTGCGGGGCCAGCTGCTGGAGCTGAGGGAATGGCTGCGGGGCCAGCTGCTGGAGCTGAGGGAATGGCCGCGGGGCCAGCTGCTGGAGCTGAGGGAATGGCTGCGGGGCCAGCTGCTGGAGCTGAGGGAATGGCTGTGGGGCCAGCTGCTGGAGCTGAGGGAATGGCTGCGGGGCCAGCTGCAGCAGCTGAGGGAATGGCTGCTGGGCCAGCTGCTGGAGCTGAGGGAATGGCTGCGGGGCCAGCTGCAGGAGCTGAGGGAATGGCTGCGGGGCCAGCTGCTGGAGCTGAGGGAATGGCTGCAGGGCCAGCTGCTGGAGCTGAGGGAATGGCTGCTGGGCCAGCTGCTGGAGGTGAGGGAATGGCTACCTGGCCAGCTGCTTGAGCTGAGGGAATGGCTGCGGGGCCAGCTGCTGGAGCTGAGGGAATGGCTGCGGGGCCAGCTGCTGGAGCTGAGGGAATGGCTGCAGAGCCAGCTGCTGGAGCTGAAGGAATGGCTGCGGGGCCAGCTGCTGGAGCTGAGGGAATGGCTGCGGCGCCAGCTGCTGGAGCTGAGGGAATGGTTGCAGGGCTAGCTGCAGGAGCTGAGGGAATGGCTGCAGGGCCAGCTGCTGGAGCTGAGGGGATGGCTGTGGGGCCAGCTGCTGGAGCTGAGGGAATGGCTGCGGGGCCAGCTGCAGGTGCTGAGGGAATGGCTGCGGGGCCAGCTGCTGGAGCTGAGGGAATGGCTGCGGGGCCA
Organism: Scyliorhinus canicula; assembly: GCF_902713615.1. Lineage (NCBI taxonomy): Eukaryota > Metazoa > Chordata > Chondrichthyes > Carcharhiniformes > Scyliorhinidae > Scyliorhinus > Scyliorhinus canicula. Next base: position 36,228,923 of record NC_052155.1, read on the forward strand.
GCTGCAGGAGCTGAGGGAATGGCTGTGGGGCCAGCTGCTGGAGCTGAGGGAATGGCCGCGGGGCCAGCTGCTGGAGCTGAGGGAATGGCTGCGGGGCCAGCTGCTGGAGCTGAGGGAATGGCTGCGGGGTCAGCTGCTGGAGCTGAGGGAATGGCCGCGGGGCCAGCTGCAGGAGCTGAGGGAATGGCTGCGGGGCCAGCTGCTGGAGCTGAGGGAATGGCTGCGGGGCCAGCTGCTGGAGCTGAGGGAATGGCCGCGGGGCCAGCTGCTGGAGCTGAGGGAATGGCTGCAGAGCCAGCTGCTGGCGCTGAAGGAATGGCTGCGGGGCCAGCTGCTGGAGCTGAGGGAATGGCTGCGGGGCCAGCTGCTGGAGCTGAGGGAATGGCCGCGGGGCCAGCTGCTGGAGCTGAGGGAATGGCTGCAGAGCCAGCTGCTGGCGCTGAAGGAATGGCTGCGGGGCCAGCTGCAGGAGCTGAGGGAATGGCTGCAGGGCCAGCTGCTGGAGCTGAGGGAATGCCTGCGGGGCCAGCTGTAGGAGCTGAGGGAATGGCAGCTGGGCCAGCTGCTGGAGGTGAGGGAATGGCTACGGGGCCAGCTGCTGGAGCTGAGGGAATGGCTGCTGGGCCAGCTGCTGGAGCTGAGGGAATGGCTGCGGGGCCAGCTGCTGGAGCTGAGGGAATGGCTGCGGGGCCAGCTGCAGGAGCTAAGGGAATGGCTGCTGGGCCAGCTGCTGGAGCTGAGGGAATGGCTGCGGGGCCAGCTGCTGGAGCTGAGGGAATGGCTGCAGAGCCAGCTGCTGGAGCTGAAGGAATGGCTGCAGGGCCAGCTGCTGTAGGTGAGGGAATGGCTACCTGGCCAGCTGCTGGAGCTAAGGGAATGGCTGCGGGGCCAGCTGCTGGAGCTGAGGGAATGGCTACGGGGCCAGCTGCTGGAGCTGAGGGAATGGCTGCGGGGCCAGCTGCTGGAGCTGAGGGAATGGCTGCGGGGCCAGCTGCTGGAGCTGAGGGAATGGCTGTGGGGCCAGCTGCTGGAGCTGAGGGAATGGCTGCGGGGCCAGCTGCTGGAGCTGAGGGAATGGCTGTGGGGCCAACTGCTGGAGCTGAGGGAATGGCTGCGGGGCCAGCTGCAGGAGCTGAGGGAATGGCTGCTGGGCCAGCTGCTGGAGCTGAGGGAATGGCTGCGGGGCCAGCTACAGGAGCTGAGGGAATGGCTGCGGGGCCAGCTGCTGGAGCTGAGGGAATGGCTGCGGGGCCAGCTGCTGGAGCTGAGGGAATGGCCGCGGGGCCAGCTGCTGGAGCTGAGGGAATGGCTGCAGAGCCAGCTGCTGGAGCTGAAGGAATGGCTGCGGGGCCAGCTGCTGGAGCTGAGGGAATGGCTGCGGCGCCAGCTGCAGGAGCTGAGGGAATGGCTGCAGGGCCAGCTGCTGGAGCTGAGGGAATGCCTGCGGGGCCAGCTGTAGGAGCTGAGGGAATGGCTGCTGGGCCAGCTGCTGGAGGTGAGGGAATGGCTACGGGGCCAGCTGCTGGAGCTGAGGGAATGGCTGCTGGGCCATCTGCTGGAGCTGAGGGAATGGCTGCGGGGCCAGCTGCTGGAGCTGAGGGAATGGCTGCGGGGCCAGCTGCAGGAGCTAAGGGAATGGCTGCTGGGCCAGCTGCTGGAGCTGAGGGAATGGCTGCGGGGCCAGCTGCTGGAGCTGAGGGAATGGCTGCAGAGCCAGCTGCCGGAGCTGAAGGAATGGCTGCGGGGCCAGCTGCTGGAGCTGAGGGAATGGCTGCTGGGCCAGCTGCTGGAGGTGAGGGAATGTCTACCTGGCCAGCTGCTGGAGCTAAAGGAATGGCTGCGGGGCCAGCTGCTGGAGCTGAGGGAATGGCTACGGGGCCAGCTGCTGGAGCTGAGGGAATGGCTGCTGGGCCAGCTGCTGGAGCTGAGGGAATGGTTGCAGGGCTAGCTGCTGGAGCTGAGGGAATGGCTGCGGGGCCAGCTGCTGGAGCTGAGGGAATGGCTGTGGGGCCAGCTGCTGGAGCTGAGGGAATGGCTGCGGGGCCAGCTGCTGGAGCTGAGGGAATGGCTGTGGGGCCAGCTGCTGGAGCTGAGGGAATGGCTGCGGGGCCAGCTGCAGGAGCTGAGGGAATGGCTGCTGGGCCAGCTGCTGGAGCTGAGGGAATGGCTGCGGGGCCAGCTGCAGGAGCTGAGGGAATGGCTGCGGGGCCAGCTGCTGGAGCTGAGGGAATGGCCGCGGGGCCAGCTGCTGGAGCTGAGGGAATGGCTGCGGGGCCAGCTGCTGGAGCTGAGGGAATGGCTGCGGGGCCAGCTGCTGGAGCTGAGGGAATGGCTGCAGGGCCAGCTGCTGGAGCTGAGGGAATGGCTGCTGGGCCAGCTGCTGGAGCTGAGGGAATGGCTGTGGGGCCAGCTGCTGGAGCTGAGGGAATGCCTGCGGGGCCAGCTGCTGGAGCTGAGGGAATGCCTGCGGGGCCAGCTGCAGGAGCTGAGGGAATGGCTGCGGGGCCAGCTGCTGGAGCTGAGGGAATGGCTGCGGGGCCAGCTGCTGGAGCTGAGGGAACGTCTGCAGAGCCAGCTGTAGGAGCTGAAGGAATGGCTGCGGGGCCAGCTGCTGGAGCTGAGGGAATGGCTACGGGGCCAGCTGCTGGAGCTGAGGGAATGCCTGCGGGGCCAGCTGCAGGAGCTGAAGGAATGGCTGCGGGGCCAGCTGCTGGAGCTGAGGGAATGGCTGTGGGGCCAGCTGCTGGAGCTGAGGGAATGCCTGCGGGGCCAGCTGCTGGAGCTGAGGGAATGCCTGCGGGGCCAGCTGCAGGAGCTGAGGGAATGGCTGCAGAGCCAGCTGCTGGAGCTGAAGGAATGGCTGCTGGGCCAGCTGCTGGAGCTGAGGGAATGGCTGCGGGGCCAGCTGCTGGAGCTGAGGGAATGCCTGCGGGGCCAGCTGCTGGAGCTGAGGGAATGGCTGCAGGGCCAGCTGCTGGAGCTGAGGGAATGGCTACGGGGCCAGCTGCTGGAGCTGAGGGAATGGCTGCGGGGCCAGCTGCTGGAGCTGAGGGAATGGCTGCGGGGCCAGCTGCTGGAGCTGAGGGAATGGCTGCGGGGCCAGCTTCAGGAGCTGAGGGAATGGCTGCGGGGCCAGCTGCAGGAGCTGAGGGAATGGCTGCGGGACCAGCTGCAGGAGCTGAGGGAATGGCCGCGGAGTTGCCCATCGGTGAGCAGCATGGGGTGGAGGAGGAGGAGGAGGAGGAGGAGAGAGTGAGGGTGCAGCCAGGGCACCAGAGGCGATGACCGAGGCCTAGGGTGTACCGTGCCCGGATCTCTTGCCACACAATGCCAGACATCACCTACAGGAGGAGACTTCGGTTGAGCAGGGAGACGGTGACATACATCTGTCACCTCGTGGCCCACCTTGCCCCACGTGGAACGGGAGGAGGACACGCGATCCCGGTTGCCGTCAAGGTGACGGTTGCACTGAACTTTAATGCAACCGGCTCCTTCCAGACTCCGAGCGGGGTCTTCTCCGGGATTTCCCTGGCATCAGTGCACAGGTGCATCCGGGATGTGACCGACGCCCTGTATGCCATCGCTGAGCGCTGCATCACCTTTCCCGAGGACCAAGCAAGTCAAGATTCACGAGCTCCCAATGGTGCAGGGTGCAATCGATTGTGTTCACATCGCCATGTGTCTGCCTGCAGGGGACAGAGAGGTCTTCACGAACAGGAAGGGGGACATACTCCATGAATGTCCAGGTTGTATGTGACGCTCACATGAGGATCATGAACGTGTGCGCAAGATTCCCTGGGAGTGTGCATGATGCCTACATTCTGGCTCAGTCGTACATCCCTGCTCTGTTTGAGGGACGGCCCTCCCGGCTGAGGGGCTGGTTGCTAGGCGACAGGGGTTATCCACTGAGTTTGTGGCTGATGACGTCTATACGGAGGCCTCAGACCAACGCGGAGACCCTTTACAATGAGGCCCATGCAGCAACCAGGGGTGTGGTGGAGCGCTGCTTTGGTCTTCTGAAAATGAGATTCAGCTGCCTGGACCGCTCTGGAGGTGCCCTGCAGTACCAGGCCGACAGGGTCACTCGCATTGTCGTGGTCTGCTGTGCGCTGCACAACATCGCGATGCAGAGGGGAGATGCCCTGGTGGAGGAGGCAAAGGGAGAAGCCAGTGGCAGTGGTGACAGCACAGAGGAGGAAGAGGGGGAGGAGGAGGAGGATGAGGAGGTCGGTGAAGGTGCGGGCGCAGCACGCAGACAGGAGCCGGCTGCTGGTGATGCCCAGGAGACTGCATGGCAGACCCGGCGAGGACGGAGGGCACGCGACGCGTTGGTGGAAGCACGATTCACACGTCGCGCACGATGGCATCGCTGAAGACCAACACTAACACCTGCATCGCCAGTCTCACTGAGGGTCAACACGCAATTGCCACCACCACCAACCCCCCCCCCCCCCCAAACCCCCCTCCACTCTGCGTACACTGCTCCAGTTCTACATCACCCTTACCACTGGGGGCAGATGGTATGGCACGACATTGATGGCTGTGTCAGCGGGTGTGATCAGTGCCATGTTGAATGATGACAGCCCGCTCTGCGATGAGCTGTGAGCTCAGAATCGTTAGACAAAGTCTGACTCATGGCAATAGCTGAACCATCAATCTCGCTGGTCGCTGAGTTTGTCAGGGACACTCCATCACGTGCCCGCGTGGGGTAGCTGTGGGAGGGGGGTGGGGAAAGGGGCTGCACACCCGGCACCGAAGTTTCACCGCTCGTCAGCCCCAGCGACACTCGGTCACCATCACGATCCCTGTGGCTCCGGAAAAAATCACAGTGTTACAAGTTAGGTGCAACAGTGAGTTTAATGGTTAACATTATTTATAGATGCCCTAGCCCCTACAACTAATCTGTGCCCTTCACCCGTGCCAACTTACAATGTGTCCCTCTTTGTTGCCTTACGGACTCTGCCACTATGCCTAAGTGATTCCCCAGATGGTACAGCAGGAGTGGAGGCGGCCTGCTGCGAATCGCCCCCTTCGACATGTCTCCCCGTCGGCACTCGTTTCCTGGGGCGACCCGGCCTTGCTGGGCCAGGCTGCTCCGCGGGCATCTCGGATGACGTGGTGCCACCCTGCTCTGCCTGCTGCCCACCCGATGCGCCAGGGATGGGACAGGAGGAGGCCGAGATTTCCGGGACGTCCCGTGATGGAGTTAAAGGGGCGGGCCTCAGAACCTCCTCCTCCCTCGGGGAGCCCGGTGGCCCCCGGGCCTCACTTTGGGACAGAGGTGCGAGCAGGGAGGTGCCCCGCCGTTCCAACGACACCTGGCGCTGCCAGTCCTGGAGGCCTGCAACGGTCTCCACCAGGGGCCGAAGGTTAGCAGAGACGGAGTCCAGGGAGTGAGACATTCCCGCCAGGGACTTTGCGACCTCAACCTGTGAGTGCGCGACGCCATCCAGCACATGTGTCAGGCAGTCGATGCTCTCCATGACTGACTGCTGGGACTGTGCGATGGACTGCTGCGACTGGGCCATGACCTGGTGAGACTCGGCCAGGGCCCGCAGCGCGCCGGCAAGATCATGTTGGCTCTGGCGCATTGCTGCCTGTGAGAGGGCAACCCTGTCCAGGGCCATGGATGACGCGTGCACATTAAGCCCAACGTCTTGCAGAACCTGACCCATGGCCGAAACCGTTTCACCCACTGCCTCGACTGCGGATGCCACCCATCCGGTGTCAGCGTGGGTGGCTGCCATGAGCGGCACCACTCTCTGCTCTTGGACGCGGTTCGACTCCTCTAACTGCGTCTGCCGCTGCTGAAAGACGGCCCTCATCCCGTCATTGTGTCCCTGGGTTTGCAAATGCATCGGCTGTGCGGGTGGGTCAATTACATCCAGGAACCCGGTAAACGTCTGGGAGCCAGCTGAATGCTGGGCCTGGCCTGCCCTCTGACAGTCCGGACCCTCGGCTGCTCCGACCTCCACCTGCTGTACCTGTTCAGCTGTGTTGTGCACACCAGACCGTGACCCAGGAGCCTCATCACTACATTGGCCAACCGAGGTGAGTGTCTTTGGATTGTGTTGGAGAGAGCGGTGATGCAAGCTGTAGGTCTTCGTCTGGAGACATATTGACCAGGTCATGGCTCCAATGATGAGCAGCCACAGGGCGTTGTCGGGCCGTGTCACCCTCTCCCTGTGTCAGCGGCCTCTGCACCTCCTGCTCCACAGATTCGGTTTGGGAGGATCCAACTCCTGTGTGTCCTCCTGGCACCTTCTGGCGTGCGCCCTGGGTGCGGTGGTGCTGGTGGTGGCAGATGCCGGTCTCTGCCTTGATGTAGACAGCGCTGGTCGTTCGGCTGCACATCCTAGGGAAGAGAATGAAACGGGGTTATTTAGAAACGCTCGGCCGGACGTAGGGCGGTCCAGTGTGCAGAGTGTGAAGGGACAGATGATGATGGGGGGGGGGGGGGGGGGAGAGAGAGAGGGGGGGGGGGGGGGGAGGGTGTGCAGAGTGTGAAGGGACAGAGGATGGGGTGGGGGTGGGGGGGGGTGTGCAGAGTGTGAAGGGACAGATGATGATGGGGGGAGTGTGCAGAGTGTGAAGGGACAGATGATGTTGGGGGGGGGGTGTGCAGAGTGTGAAGAGACAGAGGATGGGGGTGGGGGGGGTGTGCAGAGTGTGAAGGGACAGATGATGATGGGGGGGGGAGTGTGCAGAGTGTGAAGATCATCAATTTGGCAGGTATCATCACGGCGTTCACATATTGGCAAAGGTTGGGGGGTAAAGTTGTAACAAAACCATTGCATCTCTCCAGGGGGGTCGCAGCACTCATGTGGGTCTGTGCCAACTTTGTAAACCACCCTCCGCTCAATCTCACCCCCCCCCCTCGCCCTCCCCCTCCCCCTCGTGCCCGGGGGGGAGGAGGATGATGAGGGACTTGGGCAGGGGGGGTTGTTGTGACCCGAGGGCACCCTCTTGGCACTTACCCAGGAAGCCCTGATGAGGTCGTGCAGCTTTTTTCTGCATTGTTCCCCAGACCAAGAGGTGTGCCCCACAGCACTCACTGTCGTGCCCACCTCGCGCCAGGCCCGCCGCACAACACTGGCAGGGTGGCGATGCCCTCTTCTGGGGCAGATGATGCTCCTCCTGCGTTCAACCTCATCGAGGAGGGTCTCCATGTCAGCCTCCTCGAATTGTGGGGCGGACCTCTGTGGCTCGACCATCCTCGCCGCTTCTTTCTTTCTTCTGGCCCCTGGCGCGTTTTTAATACGCGGAGCGGCGTCATTGTGGCGTCGCAGCCTTTTCGTGTCATTTGACCCGTGACACCCGCGGCCCCGCTCCTAGCCCATTTCCGGGCCGTGAATAGCTCGGAAGCGGGGCCGTAATGGGCCATCGTGAACCTCGGCCGAGTTCACGACGGCCTTCACGAATTCGGCACCCTGCGGAGAATTTCGCCCAAGGTGTCTGGCAGAGGGCGGGCTGTGGATGCCAGGATTCAGAATGTGCTGGGTGGTGGAGGAATGGACTGGATAACATCCCAAGGGTTAGTGCATCACATGGTGATAGATGTCCAGCTCGTGGCCAATGTCATCTGTGACCTCAAAACAATTGTCTTTGGACCCAATGGCACTCATGTTCTTGAGTATGTGCAGGTATGCGGTGAATTCCCATCTGAACGCACCCCTGCTTTGACAGAATTTCACATTGGCCCCAAGCCCCAGACTCTCATTTGAGAACCGTAACCCCACAGCCCAAGCTGTCTGCCAAAATGCCCTCCTTGCCCTTTCGTGTTGCGCAGAAGTGTTTCCTGTTTAGGCTGCTGCTGCACACCCTCCACTTTCTTGCCCTTGGCAGTCACCTGGACACTCCTTGGCATTGCTTGTTGCCACCCGGCGATGGAGTAGTGCTCCATCGACGGAGACCTGGGACAGAGGGTGTTGCACACAGCAGTCCCATACACCCGCAGGTTGTATCGGTTCACAGAATCCTAAGAAGCCTGCCTTTTTTGCAGCATGTTGAGTCCATGGACCATGCATATCTAGGTTGTTTTAGACTGAACTCTCTCTTCAGTATTTAAGAAACAGTTTGTTGCAGTTTTGTTTGCTCTTCAGCCTCTTGCTCTTGATCTATGGGCACCCCATGCAGAGAAGGGTTGGAAGGAGGATGACTTCCTCGTGAAACCTCTTCTGGGCCTGCCCAAAATGACCATGAACAGGTCCTGAGAGGGTGGTCCAACCCGACTGGCTGCCTCTCTACTGCAACTACGTTCATGGTCATATGTCCTTGGAGAGGGAGCACGCGGAGTCCACTGGCGCCATCATGGCCTTTCATACCAAGTGGGCACTGTAAGGTCTGGGATATACTATAGACCCTCATAATCAATTTTTGGTTTGAGTTTTTAAGTTTCATTTGTGTCTTATTTTTGTTTGAGGCCCCTTTAAGGGGCTATACATTTGATTTGTCCCTCTGTTTATTTGATTTAATTGACTTGGTTTTTTGTTTTGCATCAAAATAGCAGTAAACCACTAACCCAGAACAATGTCCTGGGGTCCAGGCTCAAATCCCACCATGGTAGCTGATAAATCCTCCTGTGGTAGACATGGGTCAGCTGGAAAAATGTGGGGTGCTTTGTGTGGCCTAGTTGTACAGGTCACTGAACCACTAAGTCTCTGGCATTCCACGGTCGAATCCCACCACAATAGATGGTTCGATTTGAATTCTAATAAACCAAGGCAAATCATTTTTCGACGTCCTCCCCCCCCCCCCCCCCCCCACAAGTCAGGATCCCAACCCAAACTTCCTGATCTGCAATGATCTTGTTTCTATAACTGGAAAGAGCTCAGGTTGGTTGCCTCTGAAAATAAATGCATGTCCTTAAGCAACTGCTTTTGAAATATTGGATTAGATTTTGCTGCTCCTGTTCTTGTGGTATTGAAATACCTGGGCGCAGTGCAACTTTTAAATGATCATAAAACTGACTTACCCACCTGATTTTCTCTTCAAGGGACTCATGCTGTGTGTATCAGGCAGGCAGCATTATCATACCACCTGCCTAATGTCTCCCTGAGGTTAAAATGGACTCCAGTGGTGCTTACTGAAGGTAAGTGTAAAAATGAGCTGTTTACTGTTCACACCTTCGCCAACATCAATTAATCTCATGCTGTGTATCTCATCAAATGTTAAGGACACAAAACACGCTGACAATCAGCACTGATAGCACAAAAGCTGAATGAAAATTGGACCACTGAACGGTACATCTCTTGACAAAAAGCAAGGAATAATTTCACGACTATCATGTAATTTTCGGACAATCATTACAAAACCACTTCACTCTCCAGTTTATGATACCATTGAGCCTCTTAATTAGATTTCTATCTTATAATCAATTACATTCATCTTACACTCCTGTGCAGCCTAAATACAATCAATGATGGACAGACATCCATTGTTGCACTTTAGCCTTTTTTTCCAGAAGTTTTTGTGCTTACGGCGAGACCATAAAATTCCTGAGGCTAAAACCTGCATCTGTATTCTCTGCTGATATGTGTTTAATGCAGTTCAGGTTTAACAATCAGAGTGAATGGTTTATTGGAGAAGCGTGAAGATACTCAGCATGTTGTCCTGTCACCTCAGAAGATGGAAAAATGGCACACTAACAGACCAATACATTCAGGCTGATTTAATTACAGATATGCTTATGTACAGGAATAGAAGAATCGGTAAAGATCACCACAGGAATCAAACTAATACCAACAGATATTGAATGGACAGTTTAAAATAACGACAGTGACCTACAAATGTGTTATTTAACATTGTCCAAAAGCATTCAACAGCAGCATAACCAGACAAGAACTGACACCAAGCTGAAGAAGGGGGCATCAGGGGAGGTAACTAAAAGCACAGACAAATAAGTAAACTCCCATTTTACTTGCCCCATTACGCCATTCTGCTTGAACCTCAATCAGTTAATGGAACATGTTTACACATTGAGCATTGGGAGACACTGGGTGAATGTTCTCCCCGTGTCAGCGTGGGTTTCCTCTGGGTGCTCCGGTTGCCTCCCACGAGTCCCGAAAGACGTGCTTGTTAGGCGAATTAGACATTCTGAATTCTTCCTCAATGTACCCGAACTACGTGTGGCAACTAGAGAATTTTCCCAGTAACTTCATTGCAGTGTTCATGTAAGCCGACTTCTAACATTAATAAAGATTATTATTATCATTATTAAAGAATGCTTCCTGATTTCACCCCTGTTCGACTGAGCTTCATATTTAAAATTTATACCCACCCATGTAAACTATTTTCATGAAAACCTGAATCCCTTTGCCCTTCCAGAGCCCATGGCTCTCCCACAAAGGAAACACTCAGGTTTGCCTTTTTCAGTTTACCTCACACCTTTTTTTCGCATTGAACGCTATGGCCTATGGATGCGGCCACATAATGCCTGCTGTTCAGGCGCTAAATGGCCTACCTATCCCCACCACCCTTTATGATGGACAGGCAGCAAGTGCATATTTCCATCTGGAAGATCCTAAAACCCCCCCTCCCAATTCTCGGCATGATTCATCCTTCTGGCCCCACCCTGTTCTCTTCCACACCCTTGACCTGACTCCACGTGGTGCGTGCAGACTCCTTTTTTTAAATTTAGCGTACCCAATTAATTTTTTCCAATTAAAGGGCAATTTTAGCGTGGCCAATCCACCTACTCTGCACATCTTTGGGTTGCGAAACCCACGCAAACACGGGGAGAATGTGCAAACTCCACACAGACGGTGACCCAGAGCCGGGATCGAACCTGGTACCTCGCGCCGTGAGGCAGCAGGACTAACCCACTGTGCCACCGTGCTGCCCTTGAGCGTAGGCTCTTGATCCTATGCCTGATCATGGCCCTGAACACCAGACCTCACCTGACATGATCCGCAGCACTGAGGGGAAAAGCGAGGGGTGATGATGATGGTCTATGCTCTCTGACCCTAAAACTGGGAGTGAACCACCCAGAAGCAAACCCACATATTTGAGAGGAATGTGTGAGAGGTGATTTTCTTTTTTCCTTTCTCAGCTGCCTTGTGCTAATTTATTCAGTCTCCTGACTGCAAATCGTGATGCTGTATTGGAAGATAGAAGTGAAAAGTTAACTGATGTTGTAAAAGGACTCTACTGTCATGCATGAAGTGAAGAAATTACAAATTCAGGATTGCGACATCAATTCACACAGGTGCTGTTCAGTTAATTAAAACAGAGAAATACATAACATAAAAGTTTGTTGATGGACAGTTACAAGACAGCTATTTTAAAACAAGTGTTGCAATCTTAGGCACTATTGTATGCTCTACAGTGACTTCATACATCAGAACAAGCAACTACCAGCAAGAGTTGGTAAATCCTGGATGTTTTAAATCCAAAATGGTTGAAGATATAAAATGAGGCATTAAACTTTCATTTTCTTTCCTCATCTCTTGGCTCTTCGTTTCAAGGGAAGATTATTTCTTGGGAATCCAAGCATTAGGCAAGACAGTTAATTGCCCTAAAATCAAAGGTGTGCACTATCACAGGTATCCTTTCATGGTTTCTGCTCATCCCAAAGTGCTTAATAATCGATGAAGCACTTTTGAAGTGTATGCACTGTCATGATGTAGGAAATGGGGCAGCGAATTTGTGCTCAGCAAGGCCCCTCAAAAAATGTTGAGATAATAACCAAACAATCTGTTGTAGTAATGGTATTTGGAGGACATAAAAGTGTCAGAACTTTGGAGGAAGCTTACCTGTTCCTCTAAGTAGTGCCATCAGATATTTTATGGCCGCCTCTGGGACCTTGGTTTAAAATGTCATCCTTGTAGTGTTTCCTCCAGCAGTGTTGTACTCCCTCAATACTACACTCTAATGTCATCCTAGATTACATGTTTAAGAGAGGGACTTCAACCCCCAACCTTTGACTCAGGGTTGTAAGTATTACCTCTGAGCCGTAAAGCACCATGAGGTAAAACGCACAAGTGCCTCAAAGACCCACCTGAATTTCTCTCTCTACTACTTGAAATGAAGTGCACAAATCTATTTGAAGAGCACTAACAATGCCACTAAAATAGCAGAGACAAGAATGATCAATAGTTTAAACCTTAATATGTTAGGATGCTGAACATCGTGACCAATTAATCAAAAAATGATGTTACCATGGCACTGAGATTTCAACTGCGAATTTATAACAAATGTCATTGACTTCTATCTCAGTTACATTGTTCATCTTTGCCCTGCCTCAGTCAATCTGCTGACAAGGTCCTTATCGTGCATTGGTTGTCGTGTTAAGCACAGTAAGACACAAGGGCTGCAACTGGATGCAGCTTTACCTGAGAGATACTCCACACCTTGAAGTTAGTTCAATATGATTTATTGAACCTGTCACACAGTTAGCTCAATCCTCTGTGAGCTCGACTCTCTGCTAACCTAGTGTGATTAATCTGTCTGACTGAACCAGACTAGCTCTTAGCCACATGCTGTAGGAGTTATATGATATGTACACCCTGACTCACACTGTAGATGTCACCAGTGGAAAGAGGCAGAGTGTGAGTGCCGAGTGCCTTTTGTAGTGGGAAACCACCCCAAGTGTTCTGTCTGCTGATTGGTTATGTCCTGTTCTCTGTATTCATTAGCTGCCTGTTTGTATCTCATTATGTGCATGTCTGCATAACATGACAGGTCACCTCTAAACTTGAACATTCCAAAGACTTCCTTGATAGATTCCTACCTTTCATGTTTCATAATCACCACCTCAGCCAGTAACCTGCTGCTCTCCTAAATCAGGTTCTCTCACCCTCATCCTTCCTGACCTGCCATGGCTCCTGGTCCCCAAAAGCCCTTTATTTAAAATAGTCTGGGAAATATTATTTAGTCCTGTTTTCAGGTGCAAGGATCTTGATGCAAGATCACGCTGCGCCAAGTCCCACTGAGGGAAGCAACACAAGCATCATCTTAGTGACTTCAACCTACGGTCTTTTGCAAAATGAGCTGTTGATTGGCAGCACCCTGAATAGGGGTTCCAGCAGCGTGCACGGTTAGCAGATGCTTCAGCCAGACTGCATCACTTAAAGACAGCCTTCCCATCTCAAAAGAGAGTCCACCACTCACTGCTTTCATATACCTCCAGCTACTCAAGTTTAGTGGGCACATCATCCAGCACATTATAAAACACTCACTGATATTCTTCCCACCCATGTGCAAGACAAGCTAGCCCATATCAGGAGGAAGTAGAGCAGAAGCAGAGAAAGACAGGCATACCCACTCATGCAAACACCTGCAGAACATTGGCTTGGCTGTGATATGGACAATTGTATGTGACATGGCTGAGATCATTCTGGATGATTCCTGCTCATGTCTTATTCTTCTTCTCGTATCCCACCTTGCCCTCAGCCTGCTTTCTGGTATAATGTACAAGTTGCAGACAGTGTGACCGTGGGCCTCTTGCTTCCCACTCAACCAACCTGCCCTCTGTCAGGAAAACAAAGGTAGTTTTAAGGGATTTTTATTTTATTGGTAAATATTAGAAATAAGGTTCAAAATAGCTTTAAGTGGGTTTAATTTAGTGTTTCTAGGTGAGGAAGGGTAAACCTCTTGTTAGATTCCTGCTGGACAAAGATATTTGTCTGTGGGGCGGTTTTGGTTTCAATTCAAACTGTGTTTCAATTGTGCTCAGAGAAATTAGCAGAAGCATGAAGTCATTGCTTAGCAACCAGGAGCCCTTTTAAGGTAGGAAGGCTTTTGAGTTTAGTTTTAGCTGAATTCATCTTCAGTTGAAGACAGGATATCAGGGAGCGAACATCTCTCAACTCTGCCAGAAGACAAGCTGGACAGGATAAGGGGATTGCAAAAGGCAGATTTCCCAAAGAACCATCTAAAGGTCAGACAACCAGGGAATTGGGACAGAAAGTATGTCTTCGGAAGACTGAAATTAATAATAATAATAAAATTTACATGAGTGGGTATGCTTGTCCTGCTCCACTTCCTCCTGATATGGGCTAGCTTGTCTTGCATGTAGGTAGCTACTGTAAGTAGGCTTACAGTAACACTGCAATGATGTTACTGTGAAAATACTCCAGTCACATTCCAGTGTTTGTTTGGGTACACTGAGGGAGAATTCAGAATGTCCAATTCACCTAATAACACGTCTTTCGGTACTTATAGGAGGAAACAGAGAACCCGGAGGAAACCCACGCAGACATGGGGAGAATGTGCAGACTCAACACAGGCAGTGACCCAAGCGGGAATCGAATGCGGGAATCAAACCCGCGTCCCTCACGCAGTGAAGCAGCAGTGCTAACCACTGTGCTACTAACCTCACCCTTATCCACCTTAAACTCCATCTACCAAATTTTGACCCTCTCACCTAATCTATCTATATTAATTTGTAAATTTCTTATTTCCTCATCGCAACTTACTATGTCAGCTATTCTCGTGTAATCTGAAAGCTTGGCTGTGGTCCCTATCCCTCCAACCAAGTCATTAATATATAGTGTAAATAGTTGGGGCCGAAGGACTAAACCCTGTGGAACAGTGGTTAGTACTGTTGCTTCACAACAGTACTAACCACTGTCTGTGCGGAATCTGCACGTTCTCCCCGTGTCACCATGGGTTTCCTCCGGGTGCTCCGGTTTCCTCTCACTGACCAAAGATCTGCAGGTTAGGTGGATTGGCGATGCAAAATTGCCCTTAGTGTCCAAAAATGTTAGGTGGGGTTACTGGGTTATGGGTGGCGGTGTGGGCTTGAATAGGGTGCTCTTTCCAAGGGCCAGTGCAGACTCAATGGGATGAATGGCCTCCTGCTACACTAAATTCTACAATTCCAAGATTACCCCACTAGTTACATTTTGCCAATCAGAAAAAGACCTATTGATACCGACCGCCTGCCTTCTGTTGGTTAGCCAGATTCTGTCCAAACTAGTAAATTACCCCGAAGCCTATGGGATCTTACCTTGTATATTAACCTTTTGTACAGCCCCTCATTAAATATCTTCTGGAAGTCTAGATATACTACATCTACAGGATCCCCGTTATCTGCTTGACTTGATACATCTTCAAAGAACTCTAACAAAATAGTCAAACATGATTTCCCCTTCATAAAACCACACTGACTCTGATGGATTAGGTTTTGACTTTCCAAATGTCCTGTTATTACTTGTTTAGTAATGGATTCTGACAATTTTCCCATGATAGATGTTAATCTAACTGGTCTATAGGTTCCTACGTTCTGCCTTCCTCCCTTTCTGAATATAATTGAGCAGCACTTTTCTAATCCACTGAAACCTTTGCTGCATCCAAGGAATTTTGGAATATTATAACCAATGGATCCACTATATCGTCCTTTAAGACCCTAGGATGTAGGCCATCAGGCGCTGGAGACTTGTCTATTTTCAATCCTAATAGTTTGTTCAGCACTTTTTCCCTCTTGGTAATGATTGTTCCAAACCAAGTTCTTTGAAAAGTGAGTCAAATCAGTTGGCGAAAATACAATACAGAGAGAAATAGAAATGAAAACAACTTGAATAACAGAACTTTTCAAAAGGAATTGGAAAGGGAGAACTCAATAGTGGCAGAAAAGGGAAAGGAGAACGAGAAAGAAATTGAAATGAGAAAACTTGTGGTGGAAATGGGAAAATTAACAAGGGAAGAAAGAGCAGCACTATGAGGAAGAGTGACAATAATACATGGCTTCTGCTGAAGCAGCCCCACCTATTGATCTGCCAATTGCAACCACCAGGTGGGACACTGACACTGCACATGCTTTAGAGTCTAGTACAGAGTTATCAGTGTGTGATGAATTGTGCATGAGTGGGCTGCAAGAAGGCCCAGGGCAAGGATGGTTTGCCTACCTGCTCACCAGAGGATGAGGTCACAGATGAGTTACATATGAACATGCAAACATACAAATTGGGATCAGGAGGCCACAATCCCACAATTCCCCTCCCTCAATAACTTTCACCCCTAGAGTTCTACTGCACTCAACTATTCTATCCCCTGCAACCTGACCAGCAGCCACACAGCACAGTGACGATGATGACACCAGCAGCTGTCAAGTTCACTGACATCCTAAATTTCGGTGACAATGGATGCTTCCAGGCAAGCAACAACAGCAACATCTCACAGCTAGCTCACCATCCATCAAAATTTTCAAATTTGTGGTTTAATTTGCCTGCTTATATCCCTTTGTGGCCTCTCCTATTTCAGCTTGATGGCCTTCCAGGAACTCTGTGTTCCTCCGAGTTTAGTCAATGTGCATTAGAAATACAATCGGCAGCCATGCATTTAACCAGCTTGACTTTTAGCATAATCCTCACCAGCTTTCCACAACGCACTCCTCCTTTACACCTCTCTTCGAAACCTAACTATTTGACCAAGTTTCTCGCCACCCCTCTGCATATATCCTTCTCTGGCTCAGTGTTATTTTTGTCAGATTTTTTTCTTGCAAAGTGACTTAAGAATATTTTTATGCATAAAACGATTTTGATTGTCATGTTATAAATTCAATGCAGGCGTACGCATTGACATAATCAGTATCCTGATAACCTTACCTGCCTACCTTAATTGTTTAAAAATTATTTCATAGAATGAGGAGATGATGGACAAAGGCCAGCATTTGTTACTCATCCCCAATTGCCCTTGAATTGAGTGGTCATTTCAGCAAATTCAGAATCACCCTCATTGCTGTGGGTCTGGAGTCACATGTTGACCAGACCGGGTAAGGATGGTAGATTTCCTTCCCTAAAGGACATTGGTGAACCAAATGGGTTTTACAGCAATCAATGACCTGGTTGGCCTGTGGAATTCGCCACCACAGAAAGCAGTTGAGGCCTAAATGATTGCACTAAATGGGAACAATGTCCCGTAGCGTGCACATTTATCCATGCTTTTCCCCAATGCTCACAACACCGAGAAACACAACGCTATCTTATGCGACTCTGGTTAGATCTGGGCCTCGGTGAGGAGCATGAGGCCGAGCCGCACTTAGTCCCATTACCTGCACTGAGGAGCCCGCTTGCTGAAAACCCTTAGTACAGGGAGAGATTGGGATGCCATTTTTAAATGGCATCTTGATCTCTCAACGCCTGGACCCCAAACAACCCCAACCCACCTTTAAGGGGATCCTCAGCTCCCCTCCCTAGGCCCCCACCTCATGTGCACAGGGCACCCCAGGCCTGATCACCATCACCCAGGAATTCCAGCTTGCCACCTTGGCAGTGCCCCTGCCTGCTCTAAGTGCCACCTGGGCACATTGCTAGGGTGCAAACTAGCACCAGCAGTGCCAGGGTGCCACACTACCAGAGTGCAAGCACTTGGGAGCCTCCGATCCCCAGGGAGTACTCCACAAATGCCGTCGAGACCAGTACTGAACCGAGGTCTCGACCCGAAAGGGATAGATCCCAATGCCTTGGTTACCTCAGAGAACTGCATATTAGAGTGAGACTAGCTGTCTAGCTCTAATATGCAGATTTGCCAAAAACGTGATCTCAACAACATGGGTGGGCTTCACATCGCAATGTCTTTCGACATCGCGTTAGATCTTGTGAGGTGTGGTGAGGCGGGTGGATCCCGGGAGTGAGGTCGCCCAGCAGTTACCAGGCATGTTGCGCCACAGTGCGCTGCTTTACAGGCACAGTGTGGCCGGTAGATCGTGTCCTGTATGTTTTCAAGAAGCAGTTTGACATAGCACTTGGGGCGAAGAAGATCAAAGGATATAGGGGAAAGCGGGATTAGGCTATTGAGTTAAATGATCAACCATGATCATAATGTGCGGAGTCTGCACGTTCTCCCCGTGTGTGCGTGGGGATAAGGTGGGGGTGTGGGCTTGGGTGGGGTGCTCTTCCCAGGGGCTGATCAAATGGCTAAATGGCCTCCTCCTGCTCCTATTTTCTGTCTTTCGCTAACAACTCGATGATCAGCAATACCGAGACTAGCCTGCTTATAGTCCATGTTCATTAATTGAATTGAAATTCCACCAACTGTGTGTGCTGGATTTGAACCCACGATCCCAGAGGATTAGCCTGGTCCTCTGGATTAGTCATCCAGTGACAACGCCACTACACGACCATTTCCCCTTCACTCAGAAGTAGCTGAGGCCCGATTTGTGTGTCGGATGCGTGAAACGCAAGTCAGGTCCTTGCCAGACTTCCAAAATGCAAACCTGACTCATGGCTGACTTTTCAAGTTTCAATGATTACAACTGTAAATGAGACAGTTATAAGATACCAGCGTGCAAGACAAAAATGCATAATTCAACGACAGAAGGCAGAACTGCACTCGAAAGCATCTCTCACTTTTAACAGTTACAGCCTCTGAAAGACTGAGATTGACATTGCATCTGTGCTTTCTATTAATGTATCTTTCTTCAGTGTTTTAAATTAAAAAACAAGACATTTTTAAAAATCATCAGCCAATGGTGGGGATGGAGGTTGCTCAAGACCATGACCGTGGGTAAGTTCATTAACCAGCAACTGAGCTAACCCGCTTATCCAGGAATTTGCTCTGCTCAGACTTTCCAACACAGCCCTTTAAGAAATGCACACAGGCCTTTCAGCCATTCAACGAATGTAACAGAGCAATGACATAATGAAGTGAAACTTGTATATTTTAGTGTTTGTACTATTAACTGGAAAGTTTCATTGCAATCTGTTGTTGCTTCAGCAAGATAAAGTGAAATACTTTGAGAGAATGATGTTGGTTTGTTGCTCAACAAGCTCCAGGTCAATTTTAAACTGGGAGAAATATCAATACTCAGCACTTTTTTTCAGATTTTTAGTGGTGAAAATACCCTCTCTTGCAAGATGACAGTTGCACAAATGCTGCCGGCCGCGGTGAGGGTTGAGTATGCACACAGAACTGCTCCTGATGCTGCGTGTGAGAAGAATGAACAACAGAGAAAGGTGCTGGAAAATTGGACTTCACTCTCCCTTACTCCACGTTCAACAATTTCAATTGACTAAAAATTAGAATGCAGAGTTGGGATAAAGGGAACTTCTTCAGATTGTCTGAAGGTAGAAAGAGGTGGTACAAAAGGCTCAGTGCTATGACCCTTGTTATTTACAATTTACATTCATGATTTCAACTTAAGGACAAGTAATTCAATATCAAAACGTCCAGAGGATATCAGAGTGTGCGGTATAGTCAGCACAGAGGGCGAATGCTGCATATTACAAGTAGTAAATTAACTTTAACATAGATAAATGTGAGGTCCTGTACATGGAAGAAAAAATTGGAACACCAGGAGGGAACTATCAGCTGTATCCCACTCGAATTGTGGCGCAACGCTGCCAGTAGATGCAGGGACACGGCTTCCATAATGGCGCATGGCTCGGCCATTGAGAACCCACATAACCATGCCGACGCTGGATCTAACCAGCTCCTGGCATCTACCGACCTCGCTCGGGGGACCCCAGCTGGATGCTGACAGTGACCCAAGCCGGAATCAAACCTGGGACCTTGAAGCTGTGAAGTGATTGTGCTATCCACAATGCTACTGTGCTGCTCACCTGGGAGGTGCCCTCAATGGCCAAAGTCTCCACAGGGTAGCTGGCTAACCTGGCCTCAGTATCACAGCGAGTCAATGTCTGGAGTCCGGTGTGGATGCCCTCACAGGTGTGGCGGCTGATCATGGACACTGCTACTCCAGCTCCATGTCGGTGGGCTTTCCATTAACCAAAAGGGGCACTCACGTTGGGCAACTCAGGGTATCAGAACATAGTAGGGTTGTTGGTAGGGGTCCTCCTCGCAGTCATCAATATAGTTTGCCCTGACTCGAGGGTAGTGGAACATGACTGGAGTGGTGGCGAGCAGGCTGGTCATCGCGTGGCCCACTAGAACTTGGGCCTTGATGTCTGTCTGGGTAGCCCTGCTCCGCGGATTCATCCCAGCGCCCCATGGTTGACCTGCGGCGGCGATGGCCATCTTTTGGATGGGCACCCCACTGCCGGGTCCCCAGGTCATCTGCTGGGATGGTCCTGGCAGTGTCTTCCGGAGTGCCCCAAATTCAATACCACCATCCCTTGAAGTTCTTGGGCTCCCATCTCTGCGCTCTCGCTGGAGACGGAAATCTCAATTACCTACTGCAAAGTCTGCCGCATTTCGGTCAGCAACTTTCTCTGTTTGGCGGCATCCCAGATCCTGCAGACATAACTGGCGCGAAGGGATTCACTTCGGTTAGGCCAGAATGAGCAAGTCTCAGCAAGCTTCCCTAAATGGACAAAAAAAAATCACTGTTTCATCCATCTTGGGTGGCCGGGTGGAAGCAGTTTTGGATTTAAGTGGCTTTCTACCAAAGCTCCAAAAGACCGGGAGTCAGGCGCATCCGGTTGTGTCAAGTTTTGATAAGTGCATGTTAGACCACCAACTGCCATCAGTAGGATTACAGTCTGCCACTAGTCTCCAATTATGGGAAAATTGCATATGCTCTACATATTGAGCCCAACCATCATTACTCACATTGAAGGTCTCCAGTATTCCCATATGAGGCATCTCGGTCGGTTGAGCTAAGTGGTCCGGATATCGGACACATGGTGCAGATGGCAACTCCACTTCAGCCATGTCGCCAGTGTAGAATCCAATGGGTGAGAAATCCTCAGAGGACGCACAGTAGGATACAAAGAAAGAGATTTATTAATATACATGACTAAACTCCTACGCCCTGAAGGATCACCCTCCCCGACCTGAACCCAGGCCAGGGTTTTTATACTGTGGAGCCTTCCCTCTTAAGCGGGTCGCTCTGCCTCCAATTACCATGTGAGTTCATACTCGTTATGAGTTAATGGGAATCAGATGGTGCATACTCCCTTACATTCTAGGGGGTCAAAACAGAGACAATTCAGCCCATCAGCTCTGCACCAATGCTTCAAAAGAGTATTCTGTCCATGTCCGCTCACCCGTCCACTCCGCCCTATCCCCATAATCAACTTTCACATCCCCGGACACAAATGGACAATTTATCATGGCCAATCCATCTAACCCACACATCTTTGGTCATGAGGAAGAACTACCAAGAGCACAAGAGGGGCTGATGTCCCCTTCCCCCAACCACCCACAACCACGCTCTCACTGCCCACAAAGTACCCCAGGAATAACCCTAGGAGGTAACAAGGAAGTTAGACAAAGGAGAACCAGTGGACGTGATTTATTTAGATTTCCAGAAGGCCTTTGACAAGGTGCCGCATAGGAGACTGTTAAATAAGCTAAAAGCCCATGGTGTTAAGGGTAAGATCTTGGCTAGGATAGAGGATTGGCTGACTGGCAGAAAGCAGAGAGTGGGGATAAAGGGGTCTTTATCAGGATGGCAGCCGGTGACCAGTGGTGTGCCTCGTGGGTCTGTGCTGGGACCACAACTTTTCACAATATACATAGAACATAGAACATTACAGCGCAGTACAGGCCCTTCGGCCTTCGATGTTGTGCCAGCCTGTGAAACCACTCTAAAGCCCATCTACACTATTCCCGAATCGTCCATATGTCTATCCAATGACCATTTGAATGCCCTTAGTGTTGGCGAGTCCAACATTAATGATACATTGATGATCTGGAAGATGGAATTGAAGGCACTGTTGCTAAGTTTGCAGATGATACAAAGATCTGTAAAGGGACAGGTAACATTGAGGAAGCAAGGGGGCTGCAGAAGGATTTGGAAAAGCTGGGAGAGTGGGTGCTGGTTTAGCTCAATCGGCTAAATCGCTGGCTTTTAAAGCAGACCAAATAGGCCAGCAGCACGGTTCAATTCCTGTACCAGCCTCCCTGGACAGGTGCCGGAATGTGGCGACTGGGGGCTTTTCACAGTATCTTCATTGAAGCCTACTCGTGACAATAAGCTATTTTCATTTCATTTCATTTTAATAAAGTGGCAAATGAAATACAACGGGGAAAAGTGTGAGGTTTTGCACTTTGGAAGGAATTTAGGCACAGACTATTTTCTAAATGGGGAAATGCTTAGGAAATCAGAAGCACAAAGGGACTTGGGAGTCCTTGTTCATGATTCTCTTAAGGTTAGGTGCAGGTTCAATTGGCAGTTAAGAAGGCAAATGCAATGTTAGCATTCATGTCAAGAGGGCTAGAATTCAAGACCAGGGATGTACTTCTGAGGCTGTATAAGGCTCTGGTCAGACCCCTTTTGGAGTATTGTGAGCAGTTCTGGGCCCCGTATCTAAGGAAGTATGTGCTGGCCTTGGAAAGGGTCCAGAGGAGGTTCACAAGAATGATCTCTGGAATGAAGAGCCTGTCATATTGGGAACGGTTGAGGACTCTGGGTCTGTACTCGTTGGAGTTTAGAAGGATAAGAGGGGATCTTATTGAAACTTACAAGATACTGCGAGGCCTGGATAGAGTGGACGTGGAGAGGATGTTTCCACTTGTCGGAAAAACTAGAACCAGAGGGTACCATCTCAGACTAAAGGGACGATCCTTTGAGACAGAGATGGGGAGGAATTTCTTCAGCCAGAGGGTGGTGAATCTGTGGAACTCTTTGCCGCAGAAGACTGTGGAGGCCAAATCACTGAGTGTCTTTAAGACAGAGATAGATAGGTTCTTGATTAATAAGGGGATCAGGGGTTATGGGGAGATGGCAGGAGAATGGGAATGAGAAAATATCAGCCATGATTAAATTGCAGAGCAGACTCGATGGGCCGAGTGGCCTAATTCTGCTCCTATACCTTATGGTCTTATGGAGTACTATGGCAAATTGCAGCAATCTGACTGCCATTCCGGCCGAGATTGGATAACCCAGCACAGACTAGGAATCAAACTTATTTTAGCAATACACTGGATAGTGCAATTACTAAGCAAGCCATCGAGGGAGTAATATGAGGCCCTCGAAATGGGTGTTATTTTGCAAATGGTGCAGGGACAAACTTGAAGGGGATCGAGCTGCTACATCCCATAATCTTTAGTTAGTGAACAGCAAAAGGCAATGATTCGACATTGATTGACACTTTTTTAAAAGAAACTTTTTTCAAAGAGCAAGTCGAAACCTCTTCAATACGCATATACTTTTGCGTGCCGTTGCAAGAACCCAAGTGAGACTTCTTCTTAATGATCCTAACAGCAGGATTTCTTTCTCCGAGTTAAACAGATGGAACATTAATAATAGACAACAGTCTATCGATCTTCTTGCAATGGATCTGTGTGCATTCACAAACTTCTTCCTGCCTGGAAGATTTTCAGATCACACCAAGGTATAACTCATAAAGAATGCTCAATGTACACTGTGCAACACTTTCTATAAGCTGGTCTGAAGAGTACTCAGTTACTTTGGTGACATCTTATTCTTGTGAAGTGCAAGGCAGCAGAGTTGTCTCCCTTGATGTGTCTGAGGGTGCCCTTGAGCATCTAGAGTTTTTATTATGGGATGTAAGTCAGAGAGGTAAATTTAAAACAATGGAATAATTATTCAGGTGAATTACTGTGGAAAATGTAACTGCCATAATGCTAGAGAAATGTGGAATAGTTGTAAATATTCCTTCAAAATTAAGAAAGCAGGAACAAGGTTGACATATTGGTCAACTTTGATAAAGCGTCATCGAGACTCAAAACATTCACGCTTTTGGCCCTCCACAGGTGTTGTCGAACCTTCGGAGATTGCCCAATATTTTCTTGTCTGTTTCAGATTCCAGCATCTGCAGCAATTTGCTTTTATTGAAATTGAATTTGATCGGGTGGATGATGCCAATAGATTACTTTGTTTTCATAATCAGAACCCTTGATTAATTTATTAGGAACTCTCTGAAATTGACGTTTTGGATTACTTATTCAGTGACAATACCATTATGCCATCACCTGTAAGCTCTAAGCTTTGGTACCATCCTTGTAAATAATTTTTTACACTTTCTCCAATGTGCAGAATTCCACAGCCCGATCTAGCCAGAAGTAAGGGTGCAAAATGCAACAAACTGTTCAAATGTCCGTTAACTTTGACTGGACTGTAAAATGCTGCTGGCGAGCAATCCTGTCGCTATAATAAAGACCACAGAAGCAGAAGTCCCGTGACCAGAATTCCTTTTATTTACAAACCCAACAGCTGAATAACCATGACCATTCAGTCTGCTGTCTACACCGGCAGTGCAGAGGATCTTGTAGCCATCTGGGATGGCCACTTACAACTAGGGACAGAGAAACTTGCAAAGCCTAGTGGGTAAAATGGACAAAGCAAGACTCAGGCAGGCTCAGCAGAGCCTGAAATGTATATTTGCAAGCAAGGAGTCCCGACGGTATCGAAACTCAGATCAATTAGCATTTTGATGGGCCGATTAGCATTTGATGGCCCTTCTCCACCAAGACAAAGGACTGGTACTCGTGCGACCGCTACAGTCCCAAACATTTTGGTGCCACTCCCTGTTCAAGGAAAGCGTAAACAACTGGGTCAGTGACCATTTGCAACACGCCCAGCCATCCAGGCACCCGCCCATTTATTGGTTGGGAATCGAACAGAGTGATCAAGGATCACCCAATAGTGGGGTCCAAACTGAAGGACCGCCCAAAAGAGCACAAGAACCCCCAAGTATAAGAAGAGAGTCCGCCATATGTTCGTCCTCTCTTGGACCTGGCGCCCCGGCTATGGCCATTTCCCAAGTGCAGCACCACCAGCAGCAAGTCCAAGTTCAACCCCCCTCACCAGGCAGATGAGCCTAGCTGAGCAGCAGCAAGTTTTCCAGACTCAATAGATCCAGAATCGGACAGCGGCCACTGTTCTTCTGACCTAAGCCGGAAGTTAAGTACAGCTTGTCTTAGTCAATTGGTGCAATTAACTAGTAGTGTTTATGTTGCCTTACTAATTGTATGTAAATAAAGTACCCTTGACCTTGAACTAACTAACTGGTGTTTGGCTCTTTGATCGATAGCCTGCTGAACCGTGTAGTGGTATCATTTCATACCTGGCGACTCTGAGCATTAGAATATAAATACCAAAAGGAGGGCAATTTCATTGATTGCCATATTTACAGTAGGTAAAAAAGGCAACAATATGATACTCCCTGTTATATACACAGAAAGGGGTGCCCTGATTGTGCCACTAATCAGGGAACTCGTATTCTAATTGGCCAATCTCAAAAGCCTGGCATAAGTCATTACAGTCGCAATGTCTTTTTTATTTTATGGAGACCACAATTATGCAAATGCAACATGGCTAGGTTACATGTTTAATATAGTTTTACTCTTGTATTCTGTACTCCTTGCAATACATCCCTCCTGGTCCTGTGAGTACTCAAACCCAACTGTCACCATGAACACCCACAGGGGTTTATACGATTGTACCCGGTTGCCGTTAGGGGTCTCTTCTGCTTGCCCTAACTTCCAGTGTATGATGGGGAACATCTACTTGGATGATGTTCTCATCACAAGGGCATCTGACCAGAAACCTCTGGCGTACCTGGCCAAGGTCCTCCAGCATTTTGAGCATGCAGGCGTCTACTTCTAGCGGGAAATATGTGTTTTTCATGCCGCCGAGGTTATAAGAATCTTTATTATTGTCACAAGTAGATCTACATTAACATTGCAATGTCAGCATCAATGGGGCTGAGATGGAGATGGTGCACAGCTTCAAATTCCTAGGGAAACACATCTCGCAAAATCTGTTCTGATCCACCCACGTTGATCCTCCCACCAAGAAAGCACAACAGCGCCTATACTTCCTCAGAAAACTAACAAATTTGGCATGTCTACATTAACACTCACCAACTCTTACAGATGCACCATAGAAAGCATCCTATCTGGCTGCATCAGACCCTGATATGGCAACTGCTCGGCCCAAGACTGCAAGAAACTTCAGAGAGTTGTGAACACAGCCCAGTCCATCATACGAACCTGCTTCCCATCCATTAATATCTATGACACCTCCCGCTGCCTGGGGAAAGCGGGCAGCAAAATCAAAGATCCCTCCCACCCGGCTTAATCAGTCATCCAACTTCTTTCATCGGGCAGGAGGAGGTATAAAAGTCTGAGAAGACACATGAACAGACTCAAAAACAGCTTCTTCCCCACTATTACCAGACTCCTAAACGACCCTCTTATGGACTGACCTCATTAACACTACACCCTGTATGCTCCATCCGATGCTGTATGTAGCGACATTTTACCTTGTGTTGCCCTATTATGTATTGCCTTTTATTTTATTTTCATGTACTTAATGATCTGCTTGCAGAAAAATACTTTTCACTGTACCTCAGTATAAGTGAGAATAAACAAAATCCAAATCCAAATCCAATCAAATTACTTTGAAAATCTCTAGTTGCCACACTCCAGCGCCTGTTCGAGTAGACTGAGAGAGAATTCAGAATGTCCAAACTACTCATTTGGGGTTCCGAGTGGACCAGAACGGGTAGCACCCTCTAGAGGACAAAGTGCGGTCAATACAAAAGGCCTTCATCCCTGGAGGCCAGACTGAACTACGATCTGGAAGAAGAAACATACTCGTTATGAGTTAATTGGAATCGGATGGTGCATACTCCCTTACATCCCAGGGGATAAAAACAGAGAAAATTCAGCCCATCAAGTCTGCACCAACTCTTCAAAGGAGTATTCTGTCCATGTCCGCTCACCCACCCACCCCACCCTATCCCCATAACCAACTTTCACATCCCTGGACACATAGGGACAATTTATCATGGCCAATCCAAGTAACCTGCACGTCTTTGGACATGAGGAAGAACTACCAAGAGCAGCAAGAGTGGTTGATGTCCCCTTTCCCCAACCAACCACAACCACCCTCCCACTGCCCCCACAAAGTACCCCAGGAACAACCCCAGGAAGTAACAAGGAAGTTAGTCAAAGAAGAACCACTGGATGTGATTTATTTAGATTTTCAGAAGGCCTTTGACAAGGTGCCGCATAGGAGACTGTTAAATAAGTTAAAAGCCCATGGTGTTAAGGGTAATTCTTGGCTAGGATAGAGGATTGGCTGACTGGCAGAAAGCAGAGAGTGGGGATAAAGGGGTATTTTTCAGGATGGCAGCCAGTGACTAGTGGTGTACCTCAGGGGTCTTTACACAATATACAATTTTTCACAATATATATTAATGATCTGGAAGAAGGAACTCAAGGTTCTGTTGCTAAGCTTGCAGATGATACAAAGATCTGTAGAGGGACAGGTAGTATTGAGGAAGCAAAGGGGCTGCAGAAGAATTTGGAAAAGCTAGGACAGTGGGCCATGAAGTGGCAAATGAAATACAATGTGGAAAAGTGTGAGTTTATGCACTTTGGAAGGAGGAATTTAGGCATAGACTATTTTCTAAATGGGGAAATGCTTAGGAAATCAGAAGCACAAAGGGACTTGGGAGTGCTTGATCATGATTCTCTTAAGGTTAATGTGCAGGTTGAGTCGGCAGTTAAGAAGGCAAATGCAATGTTAGCATTCATGTCAAGAGGGCTAGAGTACAAGAGCAGGGATGTACTTGTGAGGCTGTATAAGGCTCTGGTGAGACCCCATTTGGAGAATTGTGAGCAGTTTTGGGCCACTTATCTAAGGAAGGGTTTTCTGGGCTTGGAAAGGGTCCAGAGGAGGTTCACAAGAATGATCCCTGGAATGAAGAACTTGTCATATGAGGAACGATTGAGGACTATGGGTCTGTATTCGTTGGAGTTTAGAAGGTGAGGGGGAATCTTATTGAAACTTACGGGATATTGCGAGGCCTGGATAGAGTGGACGTGGAGAGGAGGTTTCCATTTGTAGGAAAATCTGGAACCAGAGGACACCATCTCAGGCTAAAGGGACGATCCTTTAAAACAGAGATGAGGAGAAATTTCTTCAGCCAGAGGGTGGTGAATCTGTGGAACTCTGCCGCAGAAGACTGTGGAGGCCAAATCACTGAGTGTCTTTAAGACAGAAATAGATAGGTTCTTGATTAATAAGGGGATCAGGCGTTATGGAGAGAAGGCAAGAGAATGGGGATGAGAAAATATCAGCCATGATTGAATGGCAGAGCAGACTCGATGGGCTGAGTGGCCTAATTCTGCTCCTATACCTTATGGTCTTATGGAATACTATGGCAAATTGCAGCAATTTGACTGCCATTCCGGCCGAGATTGGATAACCCAGCACAGACTAGGAATCAAACTTATTTTAGCAATACATTGGATAGTGCAATTACTAAGCAAGCCATCGAGGGAGTAATATGAGGCCCTCGAAATGGGTGTTATTTTGCAAATGGTGCAGGGACAAACTTGAAGAGGATGGAGCTGCGACGTCCCATAATCTTTATTTCATGAACAGCAAAAGGCAATGATTCGACATTGATCGACACTTTTTTTAAAGAAACATTTTTTCAAAGAGCAAGTCGAAACCTCTTCAATACGCACATACTTTTGCGTGCCGTTGCAAGAACCCAAGTGAGACTTCTTCTTAATGATCCTAACAGCAGGATTTCTTTCTCCGAGTTAAGCAGATGGAACATTAATAATAGACAACAGTCTATCGATCTTCTTGCTGTGGACCTGCGTGCATTCACAAGCTTCTTCCTGCCTGGCAGATTTTCAGACCACACCAAGGTATAACTCATAAAGAATTGTTTGATGTGATACCAATAAAGAATGCTCAATGTACACTGTACAATGCTTTGCATCAGCTGGTCTGTGGAGTACTCAGTTACTTTGGTGACATATTGGGCGGGAATCTCCGCCCGAGGAGTGGCTTGAACTGGCGTTGGGCCGCCCAGAAGGTGCAGAATCCTTCGCACCTTCAGGGGTTATGCAGGCACTGGAGTGTTTTGCGCCGCGCTAGCTGGCGCAGAAGAGCTTGGCGCCACGCCAACCAGCGCCGAAGGTCATCCGCCGGCCGGCGCAAGTTGGCGCATGCACAGGAGTGCCAGCTTGTGCTGGCGTCATCCCAGCGCATGTGCAGGGGTGTTCTTCGCAGCACCGGCCAGGCGTAGGTTGACAACGGCTGTTGCGGAGGGAAAGATTAACCCCACGGCACAGGCCCGTCCGCGGATCGGTGGGCCCCATTTGTGGGCCAGACCACCATGGGGGCACCCCCTGGGGTCCGATCCACCCCGCGCTCTCCCAAGGACTCTGCAGGCTGCCCGTGGAGCCAGGTCCCGGCGGTAAGGACCTGTTGTGATTTACACCAGCGGGACCCGCCAAAATCGGGCGGCCACTCGACCCAATGCGGGCTGGAGTATCGCTGGGGGGGGGGGGGGGGGGGGGGTCGCTGCCAACGGTCCCCGACCAGCGCAGCGCGATTCCTGCCCCCGTCAAAACACCGGCACCGGAGAATTCGGCAGCCAGCGGGGGCGGGATTCACTCCGCCCCCCAGCGATTCTCCGACCCGTGTCCTGTTGAGCAGCTGGGTTTTTTGGGGGGGGTTATAAATCAGAGTGCTAAATTTAAAACAATGATTCCCCCTTGCAATTGGTATAATTTTTCAGGTGAATAACTGGGAATCTGTGGAAAATGTAACTGCCATTATGCAAGAGAAATGCGGAATAATGGTAAATATTCCTTCAGAATTAAGAAAGCACGAACAAGGTTGACATTTTGTCAGCTTTTTAAAAATAAATTTAGAGTACCCAATTATTTTTTCCAATTAAGGGGCAATTTAGCGTGGCCAATCCACCTATCCTGCACATCTTTTGGGTTGTGGGGGTGAAACCCACACAAGCACGGGGATAACGTGCAAACTCCAGACAGACAGTGACCCAGGGCCGGGATTCGAAGCCTGGTCCTCAGCGCCGCAGGCAGCAATGCTAACCGCTGTGCCACCATGCTTCCCTCCACATGTTTGTCAGCTTTGATAAAAAGTCACCCAGACTCAAAACATTCACGCTTTTGGCCCTCCACAGGTGTTGTCCAACCTCCTGAGATTGCCCAACATTTTCTTGTCTGTTTCAGATTCCAACATCCGCAGTAATTTGCTTTTATTGAAATTTAATCTTATAGGGCGGATGATTCCAATAGATTACTTTGTTTTCATAATCAGAACCCTTGATTAATTTATTAGGAACTCTCTGAAATTTCCGTTTTGACATCACCCACCGCGTGGCTGAAGGATCAGAATGTCCGATCGCATTTGCATCCCACACATTCGCCGTTGCTGAGCGCTGTTATGCGCAAATCGAAAAGGAAGGATTGTGGGTCATCTTTGGAGTCCGTACGTTCCATCAAGATATTTATAGGCACGCTTTCATCGTCTGCTCTGACCATAAATAGTTATTGGGCCTATTCAAAGAAGACCAAGCAATTCCCTTAATCACATCCGCCAGAATCCAATGTTGGGCCCTATCACTCGGGGCATATGAGTACAGCTTGAAACACCGCCCAGGAGCAAAGGTCCCGCAGATAGATGTGTTAAGCCGCCTGTCCCTCCCCACAAGGCCGCCAATGGCCGCCTCCTGGAGGAAGTGGTGACTGTGCTCCACTTTATGGACTCATTGCCGGTGACGGTGCCCCAAATAAAGGGATGGACTCACAGTTGTCCCGGGTCCGCCACATAGTGCTGAAAAGGGGCAGAGCACAGGGCATTACTTAATGATTTGAAGGCCCACCTCTCCAAAATTCTAGAGCTCAGTGTGGAGGACGTGTTTTCCCTTGGTGGGACCAGGGTGGTCATTCCTGAATGTGGGCAAGCCAGCTTACTACAGGGCCTCCATAATGGACACCCGGGGGTGTCCAAAATGAAGATGTTTGCCCGCAGGTACATATTAATAATCTTTATTGTCACAAGTAGGCTGCAATGAAGTTACTGTGAAAAGCCTCTATTCGGCACATTGCGGCGCCTGTTCGGGTACACAGACGGAGAATTCAGAATGTCCTAATTACCTAACAGCACACCTTTCAGGACTTGTGGGAGTAAACCGGAGCATCCAGCAGAACCCCACGCAGACACCGGGAGAACATGCAGACTCCACACAGACAATGTCCCAAGCAGGAATTGAACCTGTGACCCTGGCGCTGTGAAGCGAACCTGGGACCCTGGAGCTGTGAAGCGAACCTGGGACCCTGGAGCTGTGAAGCAACATCTGATGGTCGAGCATCAACACAGATATAGAGAAGCTGTCCAATGATGCAGGCCATGCCAGGAGGACAAGAAATCTCCACCAGGGGTGCCATTACACCTTTGGGAATGGCCAGGCCGACCATGGTCGTACCTTCACAGAGGCCTCGCTGTTCTTTCTCGGGGATTGATGTTCCTGATCATTGTAGATACAGACTCAAAGTAGCTCGACGTCCACAGGATGCCGCCAACAACCGTAAAGGCGACTGTGGTCCAGCAGGGTCAAGAGCAGTCAGAACCCGACGCGGAATGACGGTGGCCACTTTGCAGTTTCACTCCTAGGAGTGCCACCTATGCCAAGAATTTCAGCAACGGAGCCATGTGGATCCAAGGGTTCGTGTTATGCCAGACAGGGCTGGTATCTTACTCTGTACGGGCATTGGGCCGGGGAATCTGACCACCATGCGGACCACCTCTGCAGCTGCCTCCAAGAATTGCTATAGCGCCCGCTGCCGACGCCAAATTCCACATATCCCCCAGCCACAACCTCCACCGCCTCCAACCCCTCTGACCATCAGCGGCAGGAGGTCAAGATACCCAACTTCAACACGGACGTCCAGCCACAGGAATGCACAGATACACAGCCATTGACACCCATGCTGATATCCACACCCACTTCCCCTCTGACCAGCCTCAACGCCACTGGAAACGCCTCCTTGGCCAACCCGTTCGACACCCCAGGCAAAACGGACAAAGGGTCCCAGTGATCAGCCAGAGTACATGGACATTTCTCCAGACTTGGATAGGAGGGAAGTAAGAGAGTGTGCACCATCCGATTCCCATTAACTCATAATGAGTATGAACTCCCCAGATACTTTGGGTGGAGATTTACCCTTAACAGGGAAGGCTCCACAGTATAAAAACTACCGGCCTGGGTGATGGCCAGGCCGTGGGAGTTGAGTAGTATGTCTCAATAAATCTATTTCTTTGTATGTTACCATGTGTCCTATGAGTCTTTCGTGCCCATTGGCCGACACCATCTACAGCCTCCTTCTGCACTGTAGCGATTCGATGATTCTATGAATGGAAACCAGGAGAGGACATGATTTTGAGTTGAATGTGACATTGCTTATGATTGGACACCTTGGGCTAACACCTCTAATAATCTTGTTATAATAATCTTTATTGTCACAAGTAGGCTTACATTAACACTGCAATTAAGTTACCGTGAAAATCCCCTCGTCGCCACATTCCGGCGCCTGTTCGGGTACACAGAGGCAGAATTCAGAATGTCCAAATTACTTTTGAAGACTTGTGGGAGGAAACTGGAGCACCCGGAGGAAATCCACACAGGCAGAGGGAGAACGTGCCGATTTGGCACAGACAGTGACCCAAGCCAGGAATCGAACTTGGGACCCTGGAGCGGTGAAGCAACTGTGCTAACCACTGTGCTCCTGTGCCGCCGTCACCTGAAGTACTTGATAATCAAAGGTTATCGGGGGTAGATGGGAATGTGGTATTTGAAGCACAAACAGATGAGCCAAAGTCTTATTGACAGCTGGTTTTTGATGCAGATCGAGGCCAGCAGCGTGGGTTCAATTCCCATACCAGCTGAGAATTCTGAATTCTCCCTCCGTGTATCCAAATAAGCGCCGGAATGTGGCAACTAGGGGCTTTTCACAGTAACTTCATTGCAGTGTTACTGGAAGCCTACTTGTGACAATAAAAGATTATTTATTTATTCATTTTACTGCAAGGCGGAGCTGACTCGATGGGTCAAATGGCCTATTTCATGTGAACATACATTTGTTTGGATGTTCACACTTAACTAATCTACAATAATGAGCCTCATCTTGCTTCAGTTCAGTACCATTTTTCTCAGGATTTTTGAATCAAAAAATAAACTGAATAATTGTGAATGCAAGAAATATGAAGCAAATAAGTCTCACTCCCACAAACTGAGCTCTTTAATTAAAATCAAAAAATGCTGGGAATACTCATTAGCCCAGGAAGTGTCTTTAGACAAAGAAACAGGAGTGTTCATTCGAGATGTGGGGAGCAGAATTCAGAAACTTTCCTGACTCCGCCCGCCTGCCTCAGGAGAAAGTGCCAGCAAAGATAAGGTTTCCATTCTGGGTGGATGGAGGAAGAGGGGCAAGCATGCTGGAGTTAGGCCTGCTGCCTCCCACAAAGAATTCAAAGGTAGCCAGGGGGCGATCAAGGACGATGGAAGACTATTTAAATGGCCCTCCACAATGCTCTAGGACTTTGTCACAGCTGTGAGAAAAGCAATGAAAAATACCACACCCTCACCCTTATACCCCCGCACAAATTCCACATACCCCCTCCATGTCAACCTATTCCCCTATACCCCTCACCTACCCTTCACACCAAACTAGGCCCTCCACCCGCCCCCATGGCCCCTCGTACCTTCCATGCCAACCAAAAATATGCAATGAGGCTTGGTTGAGAGTCCAAACATCCATTAGTCTGTTGAAATAGCTGTGCCTACGAGAAACTTTGCTTGATTGACAGCATTTTCTCGTAGATTATTTCTCAACCGGTCAGTATTTTTGATGAAAGATAAAGAAAAGTGTCAAGTGCTTGCAGTTTCTGCTATTGATACTTTTAAATGTCTTGATTGATTGGTGCATTTTTTGCTCCAGGTAAAAGCAGTTTAAAAAAAAAATAAAGTTATGAATTAATTCCTTTTTAAAAACTTTTTAACATATGGCGCTGTTTCTAAAGGGTCACTGGTTGTGTACAGAATGTATACTGGGTAAATAAACAAGCAATTAAAAAGAAGCAAACAGCAGGGGATCGGGGTGGGGGGGGAACAATTTACCGTCTGAAGTTATTGAACTCGGTGTTGAGTTCTAGTGAGATGGTGGCATTGTCGCAATGTCAATGGAATAATAAACCAGGCTAATGTTCTGGGCTAAAGGGATCCCACCATGGTAGGTGATGGAATTTAAATTCAATTCATGATCTGGAATTAAAAGCTAATCTCCCTAATGATGATGGTGAAACCATTGTCGAAAGCTCATCAGGTTTACTGATGTCCTTTAGGGAAGGAAATCTGCCATCTTTTCCCGATCTGGCCTGCATGTGACTCCAGACCCACAGTGATGCGCTTAACTCTTAACTGAAGTGGCGGGGCAAGCCATGCTGTTCATGGGCAGTTAGGGCTGGGCAACAAATGCTGGCCTTGCCAGCAACACTCACATCCCATGAAAGAAATGCAAAAACAAAATCGGCCTGCTGTGCACATCCACTATCCTAACTTTTACATTGTGCCAGAAAGAGGTAGGTGATTTCTCATGTGTCGGTCTCACCTCAGACCTTTATGCTGCTCATAGTAATGTAGCAACCTAGCCAGAGAGAGGGGGACAAAAAGCATTATGTGAGTGCTACTAAGGGGATGAAAGGAAGAAATGAAGCAGCAAGTCTATAAACACAAGGGCAGACATCACTGAGCCAAAACATTCTGTTGATACAGTTCAAAAGCTAGGATGATCTGAAAGAGGTCATTAAATTGTTCAAAGTCCCTTACACATGTACACGGACAAAATAAAACACAGACAAGCCAGCCTTTACACATGCCCCCTCAATCTGGTAAGCTTTGCTGGACTGGAAATAAAGGAACCTTTCCCCAGCTGCATGCAGTGATGCCCGAGACAGATGCTGCCAGCGCCTAAATGCCATTCACTTTTGTGTTGAATCTGTATGCTGGAGTTTCACAACATAGCAAGCAGCTTCAAAGCCCACTGCTCTAATGTTTAAATAATCACATCCATCAGGCTGGCAAAATAATTGCTCAATGTGTTATATTTACAATGGGACATGATTTTTTTAAAAATGAAGAACACAATTATTCATTTTCCTGGTGTAAGATTAAATTGAATGGAGTTTTTTGACATTTAATACAGGCTTAAACATTTTTATACCCACGCTCAAACTTTCTCTGCAAAATTGACTTTGCACATTTATTCATTTATCCATTCCCTAGCAGTTTTTCTATCTGTCTATCCCGGAGACTCAGTTGCTAGAGGATACTAATTGGCAAAAGAGACGAAAGGGGGATGAAAAGGAAATATTTTTACACAATGAGTTGTTATGATTTGGAATGCACTACCTGAAGCAGATTCAATTGTAGCCTTCAAATGCGAATCGGCTATATACTTGAAAATAACTAAAATTGCAGAGCTGTAGGAAAAGAGTGGGTCTAATTAGATAGCTTTTTTCACAGAGCCAACGTAGGCACAAAGCATAAATGGCCTCCATCTGTGCAGTATGTTTTTATTATCTGCAACCTCTGTCTACCAAATATCAATCAATCTATCTTTTGTTCTGCCTGGCCATCATCCAACTCTCCCAACCATTCCACCTATTTATCTATTGTTTTTAAAGGGATACAAATATAGACTGAGATGATCAAGTAATCCGCATGTGATGTTTCCTGATTTTTTTCTTTGCTGCCCTGCTAGAAACATGATGGGGGGGAAAATCGGCCAGTTTTCCCAATATCAGTTCCCTGCCTTAACCTTCATCTTTTTTCACTGCTGGTTATCCCTTTCTTGTCCACCATCTGTCAATATTATCAGGAAGAAGGGAGTTCATTCCTCCTGTCGCTATTGCTGACTCTCTTTGGGGTAATTGGATGTGATTTTGGATTTCATTTCATGTCACGTGTACCGAGGTACAGTGAAAAATATTGTTCTGTGTACAGTCCAGACAGATCGTTCCTTACATGAATAAAATATAGGACATACATAAATACCCAAATGTAAATATATAGACTCAGGCATTGTGTGAAGCATTTGGAGTGCATTACTACTCAGTAAAGAAGATGTGTGAAGAGATCAATTCAGTCCATAAGAGGGTCACTCAGGAGTGGTAACAGCGGGGAAGAAGCTGTTTTTGAACCTGTTCGTGGGTTTTCTCAGATCTTTGTATCTCTTGCCCGATGGAAGAAGTTGAAAGAGAGAATAACCCGGGTGGCAGGGGTCTTTGATTATGCTGCCTGCTTTCCAAGCCAGCGGGAAGTGTAGACAGAGTCAATGGATGGGAGGCCACTTCCACCGCGTGATGGACTGGGCTGCATTCACAACTGTCATACGGTCTTGGGCTGAGCAGTTGCCATACCAGGCTGTGATGCAACCAGACAGGATGCTTTCTATGGTGCATCTGTAAAAATTGGTAAGAGACAATGTGGACATGCCAAATTTTCTTAGTTTCCTGAGGAAGTATAGGCGCTGTTGTGCTTTCTTGATCACAGCATTAACAAGGATGGACCAGGAGAGATTGTTGGTGATGTGCACACTTAGGAATTTGAAGCTGTCAGCCATCACTACCTTGTCACCATTGATGCAGACAGGAGTGTGTACGATATTTTCCTTCCTGAAGTCAATGACCAACCCCTTAATTTTGCTGACGTTGAAGGAGAGATTATTATCGTTACAACATGCCACTAGGCGCTCTAGTGCCCTCCTGTATTTGGTGGTAGGTGGCAGCCAGCTTGGCAATTGTGGCCAAATCCACAAGGAGCACCAATGGAAAGGGTTGATAACAGCTCCTCTCATCCTCAAATCTGCCCCTGTTGCTGCGTATGGAGCCCTCTATATTTTATGAGGCTTATGTAGCTGCAATTCTCATCCTTCCTACTGCAATCCTGCCTGGGCATGGATCCACTGTCTTTTGAAGCATTGGGGAGGTGTCCACACTTGAAAACTGCATGGGTATGGGCAGGCTCCTTTTTGATGGTAGCACTCCCATCCAAAGGTGACCATCCAAGAATAATGAACCCTCACCTCGGAATATGGGTGCAGGTTGTTAGAGATGGGGAGGCTGTGGATGGAAGTTCTGCTCCACCGAAACACCACTGTAAAAACTAATTGTGCCTTGTTCTTCTTTGAACACTTTTGTTCCTAAGTCATAAAAACATTTCAAATGCCACCAAAAGTGCTTTGACTGGGTCTGACAATTGAGAGCAGAGGTCACATGATGAAACCTCCAGGAACACATCCAATCAAAGCTACCCATGCATCCACCTCTTATTTGAAAAGTTACTTGTTTAAGTACCCATTGCTTTAATTGAGAATGTGCTTCATTTCATTTGTGTGAAAAACATTTCTTCCAATCTGTGGTTTCACTTATAAATTTTAAACTTGTGTTTGCTGATACCAGAGTCTATTCAGTCTGGTAATTGGCGAGCGGAAAGCATTTATTTATTCAGCGGTTTTTGAATGGATCTTACTCGCCTTAATTCGTCCACAGGTTTCTTATGGGCCAAGTTTACTTTACTCAGCTTTACTCGATAGCGACAGATGCTGTTGAATACATTTAAATATTTTTAAGCCTTGCATTGGCAGCATCTCCAGGAGCCAAGCATGCTTTAAACTGTGTAGTTCAAACATGACAGAATAGGCAGCTTTCTGCAGGTAATTGTTTAGCTTGGATTTCAGAAGACTGTTTTTGGGAACCAGCTCAACTAATTTGCAACACTAAACCTGGTAGAACTGCATTCATACATAATTAAAAAACAATATACAGCCCTTTGGTTTTTCTGCGATAATAAGCGGAGCCAGGCTTAGAAACATAAATGCAGTACAATTGGCACGCTGAATTTGATCCCTTTAGAATGTAACCCAAACAAGGGCCTGCACAAACGGGATATTGCTACAGCACTAAACCCAATGGACAGGATTGTTTTATTCATACATTAGGGAACATACAATCTAAAGTAACACCAAACTAAAAAACGAGTGAAATGGCACCTGTCTGCCTTTCAACTTTGTCACATTCACTTTGTATTTTCAATGAGGGTTTGAAAACACTGCACACAAAGGCTAAACACATTCTGATAAGATTCCTTTCTGGAGGTGCCAAATGAAGAAATTGGCCTTCTCAAAATGCTGCATCCATTCCTTTTCTCACAACGCTAAGTGTTTGCATATTAATACTTCAGGATGAAAATATTTCCTTAACTTGCTTCGTTATTTACTTTTTAAGATTTTATGCTTGTGTTCTCCCCACTGTCACGACAATTTACTTGTGTGTTCTACCTTATCGCCCATGCATCACTTTTTTAAAATTTCCAGATGTTGAAAAGCACTTTGCCGACCTATTTTATCAGCCGATCAGAAAACACCGCAGCAAAGCTTTGCCTTGATTTTATCAGGGTGTTGGCAAACAAAAACTTTCACTTCTGGCTTTCAGGCTCAGGCAAGGAGATGGGCTGCAAAGAATTAGCTCACTGGCAGTAGACCTTACAGGGAAACTGAAATGCTGGCAAGTGATGGAAACTTAATAGTTCTGAAAGGAGTCCAATGACAATGATCCAGATCTTACTGGAAAAATAACACCATGCCCATTATATTTATTACAGAAAGATACGTTTGGTAATTAATAATATGGTTACATTTCAATGATGTGATAATTGTTGATGCAATGCTAATCAATCTCTCAATTAGTTTTCTCGGTGTTAGCCGTGGTTCAGTTGGTAGTATTCTTCTCCTTGTGCTCCGAGGTTCCAGGTTCAAATCGTATTCACAGGGGTGAGGACAAAAATTGAGTGCAGGTTCTGCATTGGCACAGGTGCTTTCTTTCGGACGAGACGTGCAAACGTATGAATTGGGAGCAGGAGTAGGCCCCTTGAGCCTGCTCCGACATTCAATAAGATCATCGCTGATCTGGTTGTGACCTCAACTGCACATTCCTCACGCCATTGTTAACCTTTAACCTCCTTGCTTATCAAGATTATGGGCGCGATTTAACGGGAAAAAAAGTAGAGTCTCTATTTGGGCACATTTAACGGGGTGTTTCTCCTCGTCGGGAGAACCGACAATGACCACGCTATCAAACATAACTCTTTTTTGGCCACAGCAAGGAACGCCCTGCTGAGGCCGCACTAATCATACGGTCAACAGTGCAGGAAGAAATTGGGACGTCACTTTTAAATGCAGCCCTGATCTCTCAACCCCCCCTCGGACTCCCCACTGTGGCCTCCAGACCTCCGAACTTACCTGTTAGGAGGTCCTTAACCCCCCGCCCCCCCCCCCCCATTCCCCTCCGAAGTGGAGGGCACCCTTGGACCCGATCCCCGGCATGGGAAATCTCGAACCTGGGCACTTTGCACTGCCAGCCTGGCACCTTGATAGTGCCACCTCCTAGGTGGCAGTGCCAAAGTGCCTGGGGGTGGCAGCAAGAGTGCCAGAATACCACCCTGCCCAAAACCCGACTACCCAAGGGCCTCCGATGGTCTGGGAGACTCCCCCTTCCAGGTCCATGTTTGTGTGGGCCAGTGCTAAATGGTGCCATGACAATGTTTCCCAGGTGTGGACATCCATTCTCAGGTCTTGGCAGCATCGGGCACCGACATATTTAATTGAGCCTTAAATGGTTAGCTAAGCCCTGTTGACCCTGCAAGCCCACCTTACTGATATCTGTGGGCTCGTGTCAAACTTGGGTGAGCTGTTTCACAGATTAGTCAAACAGCAGCAAGACATGTAATAGTCAAGTGATCATACATAGAACATAGAACATAGAACAGTACAGCACAGAACAGGCCCTTCGGCCCTCAATGTTGTGCCGAGCCATGATCACCCTACTCAAACCCACGTATCCACCCTGATGCACCATCAATTGCACGCGAGGCGAGTGATTTACCAATGTCAGGCTTTAATTAACTAGAACACAGCCTGGCGATCGTCTACAGTGGAAAGGAACGATCGTCAGGCTTCTGAGCATTTATACCTCGTTGATAGAGGCGTGGTTAACTCAGCCTCTCGGCCAATCGGTCGAGAGGCACATGACCGACCAGGGCCAATGGTAAGCCGGCGTTCTGGCCCAATGGCAGACGAGTATGCAGATCATATCATCACACACCCTATACCCGTAACCCAACAACCCCCCCCTTAACCTTACTTTTATTAGGACACTACGGGCAATTTAGCATGGCCAATCCACCTAACCCGCACATCTTTAGACTGTGGGAGGAAACCGGAGCACCCGGAGGAAACCCACGCACACAGGGGGAGGACGTGCAGACTCCACACAGACAGTGACCCAGCCGGGAATCGAACCTGGGACCCTGGAGCTGTGAAGCATTTATGCTAACCACCATGCTACCCTGCTGCCCCTGCAGCTTACCTTACAGTTAATGTACCAGACACAATTCCTGGGTGTGTCCTGTCTGACCAGCAGGACAGATCCAGAATATGTGGTGGCACAGTGGTATACAGCTGAGAGGGAGTTGCCTTGACAGTCCACAACATTGACGTAGGCCCCATATATTCTCATGGCTTCAGGGCAAACATGGGTATGGAAAGGTCCTGTTGATTACCAAACACTGCCCCTCACCCCAACACCCTGGCAGATGAAACAGTCCTTTTCCATGTTGAACACCACTGAAGGAAGCACTGATGGTGGCAAGGGCACACAATTTACTCTGGTGGGGGAAAGGAGATGGTGATGGTGGAACTTTAATATCCATGAAGGGGCTTGGTAGCACCACTACAGAGTTGGACGGGCCCTAAAGGTCATAGCTGCTAGACGGGGACTGCAGCAGGTAATGAGGGAACCAATAAGAGGGAAAAACCTACTTGACCTCATCCTCACCAATCTTCCTGCTGCAGATGCAGCTGTCCATGATAGTAATGGCAGTAGTAACCATCGCACAGTCCTTGTGGAGACAAAGTCCAGTCTTCACACTGAGGATACCCTCCATGTGTACTGTGGCAGAATGGGAAAGATTTCAATCAGATCTAACGACTCAAGACAAGGCAACCATAAGCTGCTGTGGGTCAGTAGTAGCAGAATGGTACTGAACCACAATCTGTAACCGTAAGGCCCAGCATATCGCAACTCTATCATTACCACTAAGCCAGAGGATCAACCCTTCTTTACTGAATAGTGCAGGAGGGCATGCTGGGAACAGCACCAGTCATTCTTAAAAATAAGGTGTCAACCTGGTGACTCCAGAACATAGAATTACTTGCATGCCAAATAGCATAAGAAGCAAGGTATAGACAGAGATAAGCGATCCCACAACCAACAGATCAGATATAAGCTCTGCAGTTCTGCCACATCCAGTTGAGAATGGTGGACAATTAATCAACTCACTGGAGGAGGAGGCTCCGCAAATAGCCTAACTTCAATGATGATATAGCCCAGCACATATGTGCAAAAGACAAGGCTGAAGTATTTGGAACAATCTTCAGCCAGAAACACAAAGTGTAAATGCAGAGTACATGATACATCTTGGCCTACTCCAGAGGTCCCCAGCATCACCGATACCAGTCTTCATCAAATTTGATTCACTCTATGTGATATCAAGAAATGGCTGATGGTCATTTACTGATAATATTCTGAAGGTTTTATTGAAGACTTATGTTCCAGCTCATGTCACTCCCTAGCCAAGCTCTTCCAGTACAGCTACAACACTGACATTTACCCAGCAATGTGGAAGATTGCCCAGGTATGTCCAGTACACAAAAGGCAGGGCAAATCTAACCCAGCCAATTAATGCTCCATCAGTCTACTCTTGATCATCAGTAAAATGATGGAATGGGTCATCAACCGTGCTATCAAGCGGCACTTGTTTAGCAATAACCTGCTCACTGGTGGAGTTACATTCGTGCCACACAAGTGTCAGGCAATGACCATCTCCTACAAGAGAGGTCTAACCATCGTCCCTTGATATTCAATTGCATTGCCATCACTAAATTCTCCACTATTAACCCCATGGAAGTTACCATTGACCTGAAACTGAACTGGACTAGCCATATAAATACTGTGGCTGCAAGACCAGGTCAGAGGCTTGACGTTTTGTAGTGAGTAATTCACCTCATGACTCTCCACAGCCAGAGGAGGACTTTCAGTAAAATACATACTGCTGCCTGCCCATCCACTCTATCAGTGCCCCTCATAAAGTAGACCCACATGTCAGTGTCTTCGTAATGTGTTTTTGCTTTATAGTTATATCAGTAGCTACATCAGTACAGCTGCTCCAAATCTTAACCCATTACTCTATAACTCCCTCATAAGTCTTTATCCCAATTATAGACACTCTCCTATATTTCCTCCAAAGTCTCCGGCTTCGCAGAGTTAATTTCTGAGGTACCTTGAACAATCCCTCTCGTCTGATTCTGATTCTTTCAAGATCAAGGAATCACCGAACTCGCTAGTAGTTCAATATGAGTGTCTTTCACCTGGATGATTGTAGAGTTTCGAGCTGTTGTCTCTATCTGGATCTAAATAGTTTATCCAATGTGCCAGAAGTTTTCTTCTCAATGATATCAAGGCTGTTTTATTCCATTTGATAGTTCCCTAGTCCATTTCAATTCACTGAGGTCACGACTGTGAAGCTCTTTCTGTTACAATGATTCCTTTCTGCAGATATCATATCCACACTCTCTTCCAGGCTATAGTACATTCCAGTCTTGTGCTCTGTGCCTTAAGTTGAAATTACGAGTTTGCAGCTGTCTTCCCATTAAGAGTTCTGATGGTGAGAACCCATTTTTAGCAGGAACATTCTGTGGTTAAGACGGCTAAGTTGCTATTCTTGTTCTTTTTCATCAATTCCTTCATTGTTTGAACTCCTCTTTCTGCTTTTTAGTTTGACTGAGGATAGCTTGTTGAACGAGTCACATGAATGAAACTATATTCCTGTGCAAAGTTGTAGGACAGCTTGTTAGCAAACTGAGGTCAGTTTTCTGACACCACATCATCCAGGCTGCCATGAGTCGCAAAGATTATTCTTAATCTTATAATGACTGCCTCTGTTGTAGTGCTACTCACTTCCATAGAATCCTAACAGTGCCGAGCGAGGCAATTCAGCTCATCGAGTCTGCACCGGCCCTCTGGAACAACATCCTACCTAGGCCCACTTCCCTGCCCAATCCCTATAACCCCACCTAACCTTCATATATCTTTGAACACTAAGGGGCAATTTTAACATGGCCAATCCACCTAACCTGCACATCTTTGGACTGTGGGAGGATAACGGAGCACCTGGAAGAAATCCACGCAGACAGGGGGAGAATGTGCAAACTCCACACAATCACCCAAGGCCAGAATTTAACCTGAGTCAACGATGATGATGAAATCTTTGCTTTGAACTCTAATAAATTCATTGCCAGGCGCCGCCACGGCCTCAAAGGAAAAGTGGAGGGTGCCAGCAGGTCGCTTGACTGTTGGCTACTCCCTACACACATTGGGCAATTTGGAATTAACTCTTCCATGGAATGATCAGGCTGGCTGCTGAACTCTTCCTGGAGAACGCCGAGTTGATGCATTGTAGGGATAACAAATCTGTTATTACTATGGTGATCCCCCCCAACCCTGGTCTGTGATTGGTCACCTGGCCAGGTGACCCTCTCAGCATAGTCCCACAAAAGGGACAAAAGCCACATCCCTCATTCTCTAAATTATTTTATGCATTGATACTTATTCCCCAATAAGCAGAACCTTCACATGCAATCAGCCCATCATAAATTGAGTCTTTCAGATGGTTTCTGTTTTCTAGTGGTGTGGCTAACTCCTCTCTCAGGGGTGCCTCCACTGGAGTACTTTCTGCAGAAACCACTATACCCGCATC
The DNA here is from genome assembly GCF_902713615.1 of Scyliorhinus canicula. NCBI lineage: Eukaryota > Metazoa > Chordata > Chondrichthyes > Carcharhiniformes > Scyliorhinidae > Scyliorhinus > Scyliorhinus canicula. The sequence goes on from NC_052155.1 coordinate 36,272,446, forward strand.
TCCTCAGACATTGGGATCTCAGCTTCATCCATTTCCATGGGAACGACAGACTCGCCTGTCACGCACTGACTCGGTACTTCTCTGCTGGCAACATGGTTTTAGGTGGCAGTACTGGATGCTGGGACATCTCTCGGCCTTGTAATTGGTCTGCACATTTCGAGATGATTCTTCCTTGTACATCCACTGCATGAGACAAAGGCCCTGTTTTTGATACAACTCCTGGGATCCAACTTGAGCTGCTTCCACAATTTCTCACAGACACGGCTTCTTCCGTTGAATTGCCTGAATCATGATTTTTCTTCTGACTGCACTGACTGACCTCTACCCTCCCCGGCAAATTCGGAAACACCAGGCTTAGTCTGATTATAAGACTCCAGGCCATCAACAACCCTGCTGGCGGCACTCATGTTGTAGAGTACGGAGTGTTCCTACAGCCCAGTAGGAACTGAGATTCTGGTCTGCAGGGCGGCACCGACTGCTCCTTAAGGCCCGCGCTGAAAGCTTGGACTGCTTATTCAGCCAGTCTGTTGGATGTTGTGGGTGGGGGGGGGGGGGGGGTAAGATGCAGTCCTGATTTGCTTGATACCATTTATGGTGGTGAAATTTTGAAATTCAGTATTCGTGAAGGGTGGGTCCATTGTCCAACACGATGGGTGGGATCCTCCATTGGCTGATGCCAAAATCGTGAAATGCAATTGGGCAGAGAATAGATTCCCATGCTAAAATCGCAGCGGGCACTGATTTGACCCCAAATCGCAATTCTCCATCACTTCGACAGCGGCGTCAGTGCGCTCCGGAATACGTGTACAGTAAACACCATCTGCATACCATTAGCAGGCCTGACCCAGTATTCTCCGGGGCCTCCACGAGTTTCTGATGGAGCGGTTCACTTGTGCCTTTACAGAATTTCACGGTGTCCATCCGAGTGTTTCAAAGATGGAAATGGTTAGCAGGCATCAACAAGGAGCAAAAACATTGTGCCCAAGAGTGGCCCTAAATAATAAACATAAACTCGTACCCATGGCCAACACAGCCATTCTCAAGGGTGCAGTAAGTCTTTTGCAGGCAGCCCTTGCTGCATTTGGCACTGTTCACAGCACTTCACCAGATTCTCACTGTCTGCATCAATGCCAGTCCACCATTCATAACTCCTGGTGACCATTTCCATCTTTGAAACACTCAGATTGACATTGTGCAATTCGACTAGGAGCAACGCCCTTCCTGGTACAGGAACAACTACTCTGGCTCCCCAAAATATGAAGCCACCTTCACGACATACTTCATCCTTTTGTATTTAGTATGGTTTCATCTATACTATATTCAACTGTCTCACTGTCTCACTGGTCCAACCTCTTAGTATCCTGTGCCTCAGTTTTGCCAACAGCGAATCCCTGCTGGTCCGCACCTTGCTTTGCTGCATCAGAACTGGCAACGTGTTAAAGAAAGTCAACACGATAACAAGTCCCTTCGGTGCTGGGGGCAGGCAGGTGACTAGGTGCATCCGCATTTGTGTTATGTGTTTCAGGCCAGTGCTTGAATGTATATTCTTATGCGACAGAATTAATGCCCAATGCTGAGTTTTTGCTGATACGATTGGCGGAAAAGCCTTATCTTTGTTAAAAAGACTCAAGAGTGGTTTGTGGTATGTAATAATGGTAAAGTGCCTCCCATACACATACACATACTGGTGACATACTCTTGACAAGCCTTCTTCTTCAATTTGGCAAATACCTTGAGGCATACCCCATAGGTCTTTCAGACCCGACGTCTATCTTATGGGACAGTACTGCACTGGACGCCAAATGGAGTGCATCACAGTTTGACACCAATTCCTTAAATGTGTTGAAATTCACCAATAAATGTAAGAATTACTTTACTCTGTTAAAAGCTTCTCTCTGGTGCTTCTTTAGCAGTATATACAAAGGGACCAATGATGTCAACAAACGTGGCAGGAAACGTCCATCGTAATTCAGCGTTTCTAAGAATGACTTGAGTTCAGATGTGTTTTATGGTGCCGTGTCTCCTTTACTGCTCTGACCTTGTCTTCCATGGGCTGTAATCCTTGTGCATCTGCATGATACCCCAGAGAGTGGCTTGAAAAGTACATTTTTTCCTTCTTGACGTACTTCAGCCTCTTGCAATTTCTTTAGCACCTCCTCTAAGTTAGTTAGGTGCTCACCTTCTGAGATCCAGTTATTAAATCATCATGCGGGTATACTACGACTCGTGGCAGACATTGCAGACTTTCCAATGTTCTCTGGAAAATAGCACATGCTAACGACAACACACCAAAGGGCAGGTGCATGTACTGAGACAAAGCTTTGTACGTGTTTATTGTAACATAACCCCAGGAAGCCTGGTCTAACTCAAGTTGCTGAAATGCGTGGCTCATATCTAACTTTGTATAAGATTGACCTCCAGCCAGCTTTGCGTACAAGCTCTCAGCCTTGGGATTGGATACTGATCTAACATGGCAGCCTGATTAACTGTTGAGTTGTAGTCTCCACTGATGGATTGTATCATGCGGAACATGGGTGCTGCCCACTCCATGAATTGAACTGAGGTTTAAACTGAACTGAATGTTTCATATTTCTTCATTAAATCAGGCAGTACCTCTTCCTGTATTTGGAAGATTTCCATCCAGTTTAACTTGATTACCTTGAGCCAATCACTGCTCAAAAGACTTGGCTCTTGGCTGATAGTCTTATCATTGGGAGCTGATTGGACTATTGTCTATAGCTTCCTGGTACTGGGGTCATATATGTTATCTTGATGGCTTTTATTTTGTTATTTACAACACAGAAGGAGGCCATTCAGTCCATAGTGTCTGCACCAGTTTCCAAATGAGTTACCTAGCTCGTCCCATTACCCAGTCCTATCTCTGGTCCGCTCTAAATTAATCACTTTCAAATATGTCTCTAGCTCTCTTTTGAAACCTCCAATGGAATCAGCCTCCACCAATATCCCAGGAAGTGCATTCCAAACCCCAACAACTCTCTGAGTAAAGAAGTTTCTCCTCATCTCACTCCTAGCTCTCTTGCTGACCATCTTGAAATAGTGACCCCTAGTTCTAAATATCCTTCTTTACCGTGCCAGAATTGTTCATAATTTTGAACCCCTCAATAAGGGGATGGGACAATTTGGCGCGGCCGTTTTGGCGCGGCCGTTTGGACGCAGCCATTTGGGCGCCATGGGACAATTGGGCGCAGCCAATTTGGCGCGGCCGTTTGGGCGCAGACGACAGAAAACCTTAAATTAGTTCATTTAGTTTAGTTCATTTGGTGATTATGAGCAAGGCTCCTCAAGTACTCAAATTTACAAATTTAAGAACACTTTCATGTATTCTTTTATCTTTATTGTAAATTAAAAACCTTAAATTAGTTCATTTAGTTAAAAACCAAAGTTAAAAAACCTTTAGTTTAGTTCATTTGGTAATTGTTCATTTAGTTAAAAACTAAAGTTAAAAAAACTTTAGTTTAGTTCATTTGGTAATTATGAGCAAGGCTCCTCAAGTACTCAAATTTTCAAATTTAAGAACACTTTCACGTATTCTTTTATCTTTATTGTAAATTAAAAACCTTAAATTAGTTAATTTAGTTAAAAACCTTAAATTAGTTCATTTAGTTAAAAACCTTAAATTAGTTCATTTAGTTAAAAACTAAAGTTAAAAAACCTTTAGTTTAGTTCATTTGGTAATTGTTCATTTAGTTAAAAACTAAAGTTACAAAAACCTTTAGTTTAGTTCATTTGGTAATTATGAGCAAGGCTCCTCAAGTACTCAAATTTTCAAATTTAAGAACACTTTCACGTATTCTTTTATCTTTATTGTAAATTAAAAACCTTAAATTAGTTAATTTAGTTAAAAACCTTAAATTAGTTCATTTAGTTAAAAACCTTAAATTAGTTCATTTAGTTAAAAACTAAAGTTAAAAAACCTTTAGTTTAGTTCATTTGGTAATTGTTCATTTAGTTAAAAACTGAAGTTACCTTTGCTTGTTTTGTCAAAGACGTAAAGGAATCCGTTATGAACAAATTTTTCTTTACCACGTTTCGTTGATACTGCCTCAGCCATCATATGGGTATGCGAATTGGTTTAGTTACAAAATATATAAAAAGATGGTGATAGAACGCACCAGCAGCCAACTCAACTGAGGCTAATTCACAAATAAAGAAATGTTATTTTGGTGCCAAAACGTCAATAATACCAATATATAACGCCAATATATAAACAGATGGTGATAGAAAGCACCAGCACCCAACTCAACGCACCCGCACCAGCCAACTCACCTGAGGCTAATAATAAAGAAATGTTATTTTGGCGCCAAAACGTCCGGCGCCAAAACGGGTTGGCGCCAAAACGGCCGCGCCCAAATTGGCTGCGCCAAAAAGTACCTAACCCCCTCAATAAGGTCACCTCTTAATCTTCTGTGGGCAGGCACTCTTTCCCAGGGTGGAGGGGTCAGTCACCAGGGGGCATAGGTTTAAGATCCACGGGGCAAAGTTTAGAGGAGATGTGCGAGGCAGGTTTTTTAAGCAAAGGGTGGTGAGTGACTGGAACGCGTTGCCAGGGGAGGTTGTGGAAACAGATACGATAACGGCGTTCAGAAGGTATCTTGACAAACACATGGATAGGATGGGTATAGAGGGGTACGGCACAAGAGAGTGCTGAGGGTTTTGGCAAAAGTTGGTATCATGACTGGTACAGGCTTGGAGGGCCGAAGGGCATCTTCCTGTGCTGTATTGTTCTTTGTTCTTGCTCCAAGGAGAGCAAGCCCAATTTCTCCAATCTTTCCTTGTATCTAAAATTCCTCATTCCTGGTATCATTCTCGTAAATCTCCTATGCACTCTGTCCAGGGCTTTAACATCCTTCCTTAAACAAGGTGACCACAATACTAAACACAATACCCCAAATGTGGTCTGACTATTGATTTGCAGAGATGCAGCATCACTTCCTTGCTTTAAAACTCTATGCCTCTATTTAGAAACTCAAGGGTTCCCTGTGTAAGGTGTTAGTTTTGCTGCGGTACCTCTCAAATTCAATGGCTGGACCCTTCTTGTAAAGTACAAAGTGAGTGTTCTCCTTTCACCGTCAATCCGCTTACTAAATACTGACCATGGGGGCTACATTTTTCGCTTTCACGTTGAACAATGAGTGATCATTTAAGTCCATAGTACTGGACTCTTCCATACTATGCGATGAATTACTAACTCTGTTATCATAGAATTTACAGTGCAGAAGGAGGCCATTCGGCCCATCGAGTCTGCACCAGCTCTTGGAAAGAGCACCCTACCCAAGGTCCACACCTTCAGCCTATCCCCATAACCCAGTAACCCCACATAACACTAAGGGCAATTTTGGACACTAAGGGCAATTTATCATGGCCAATCCACCTGCCCTGCACATCTTTGGACTGTGGGAGGAAACCGGAGCACCCAGAGGAAACCCACGCACACACGGGGAGGATGTGCAGACTCCGCACAAACAGTGACCTAAGCCGGGAATCGAACCTGGGACCCTTGAGCTGTGAAGCAATTGTGCTCTCCACAATGCTACTGTGCTGCTCTACCGTTACTGGATAGATATGACTTACTTTTACATCCTGCGGCAGAAAACATTCAGCCTCTTTATGCTGGCAGGCTTCAGGGGAGTGATTACCCATGCACTGGTAACTCTTTGCTTCAGTCTTAGGTGATTGATTGGCTCTTTTAAATGTTCTCCTTCTATTCGTGGCTGCATTTGCTTTCTGTTTTAAAATTACATCTTCATTTTTGACGCTTTTGGTGACTGCAGCTTCCCGCCTTAACTGGTGGACGGTGCTATTTTGCGTGTTCTGAAGCCCCTGTGTATCCTTCTCAGAGCTCTCCATCAACAATGCTATTTTAAGCACGTTCTTAAAATTGATATCTGCCTCTGCTAATAATTTCCTTTGGATGGCTTCATTATTTACCCTGCAGACTAAGCGGTCCATCAGCATATCGTTGAGGGTGGTTCCAAAATCGCAGTGCTGTGGCTTAACCTGCTAATATAAATTGCAATAGTTTCCCCAGGGGCTGCCCCAGTTGAGTTAAACTTAAATCGCTGCAATATTATCGATGGATTCGGGTTGTAGTGTGTTTTCACAGAATCCCTACAGTGCAGAAGGAGGCTATTCAGCCCATCGGGTCTGCACTGAATGGACACTCTATCCATGCTCACTCCCCCCTATCCCATAACCCCATAATCTAACCTGCACATCCCTGGACACTAAGGAACAATGTATCATGGCCAATCCACCAAATCTGCACATCTTTGGACTGTGGGAGGAAACTGCAACACCCGAAGGAAATAAACACAGCCATGGGGAGGATCTTCAAATTCGACACAGACAGTCATCCAAGGCTGGAATTGCACCCAGGTCCCTGGCACTGTGACTGTGATGCAGCAGTGCTAACCACTGTGCCACCATGCCGTGCCCAATTAATTGCTTTTCAGCAATTCAACTATCTCAGTGAATGATGTGGAGTGGGGCATTCTTGGGGATGTTAGGCTGCATATTAAATTGTAGGCCTGGGTCCCTCACGCACTCAGAAGGTTTGCATTTCTCATCCTCTGCTCCTCTATTTCTTTGGCCTGAAAGAAGTAGCCCAAACATAGAACATACAGTGCAGAAGGAGGCCATTCGGCCCATCGAGCCTGCACCAACCCACTTTAAGCTCTCACTTCCACCCTATCCCCAGAACCCAATAACTCCTCCGAACCTTTTTGGACAATAAGGGGCAATTTAGTATGGCCAATCCACCTAACCTACACGTCTTTGGACTGTGGGAGGAAACCGGAGCACCTGGAGGAAACCCACGCACACACAGGGGGAATGTGCAGACTCCGCACAGACAGTGACCCAGCGGGGAATCAAACCTGGGACCCTGGCACTGTGCTATCCACTTGTGCAACCGTGCTGCCCCCGTTCAATGTAGTGTGTCCAATCCTCAACAGAGGCATCAAAACGATCCATCCATCTGAATAATGGCATATCTAATATAGTGCCCATATTGACAGGAAGGTGTTCCATCTTCCTGAATATTCAGATCATGTGTGACCACCACCTGGGAGGACTAGGGAGGCCCTTATCATCTCCAGATTCTCCTAGGACGAGGCTGCTGAGGCACACGTCAGGTGAACCAGACGGCGAGGCAGCCAATAATGTGGAGATTCTTTTGGGAGCTAATTTTTACCACTAAGTGCAATTGAATACTGGCTGTAATCTTGCCAATGGGACGGTCGCAAAACAACCCGTCAAATGCGCCCAAAACTGGACTTCACATTTTTTCTGTTGAATCTGTAATCTTTCCCATTCACCACATAGGTAAATAACAGCTGCAATGTTTATTTACATGTAATTGTGATATAGAGGCTTGTAGACCCGTGGCTGTGAGCGTCCAGGATCGAACAGATACAGAAATCCACACTTGCTCGGGTGATTCCCCACCCTGGCCCATGATCGGTTGCCTGGGTCACGTGACACTCTCGGCATGTCACCCCTTAAGGGAACAAACACCACAGGTGGCAACCCATTCTTGTAACAAATTGCAGCCCATTCAACCTAATTCTGTTGCTGCTCCAACCTACCTGCCATGGTGAGCACCTTCAGGTTCGACAACTTCAACAGCTTCAACAGCGTAGATAGTCTGCCGAATTGCAAGTTCATTTTGGAAGGACAAATATGAATGCGGAATACAGGGTTAACGGTAGGGTTCTTGGCAATGTGGAGGAGCAGAGAGATCTTGGGGTCTATGTTCATAGATCTTTGAAAGTTGCCACTCAAGTGGATAGGGCTGTGAAGAAGGCCTATGGTGTGCTAGTGTTCATTAGCAGAGGGATTGAATTTAAGAGCCGTGAGGTGATGATGCAGCTGTACAAAATCTTGGTCAGGCCACATTTGGAGTACTGTGTGCAGTTCTGGTCGCCTCATTTTAGGAAGGATGTGGAAGCTTTGGAAAAGGTGCAAAGGAGATTTACCAGGATGTTGCCTGGAATGGAGAGTAGGTCATACGAGGAAAGGTTGAGGGTGCTAGTCCTTTTCTCATTAGAACGGAGAAGGATGAGGGGCGACTTGATAGAGGTTTATAAGATGATTAGGGGAATAGATAGAGTAGACAGTCAGAGACTTTTTCCCCGGGTTGAACACACCATTACAAGGGGACATAACTTTAAGATAAATGGTGGAAGATATAGAGGGGATGTCAGAGGTAGGTTCTTTACCCAGAGAGTAGTGGGGGCATGGAATGCACTGCCTGTGGAAGTAGTTGAGTCGGAAAAGTTAGGGACCTTCAAGCGGCTATTGGATAGGTACATGGATTAGGGTAGAATAATGGAGTGCAGGTTAGGGTTAGGGTTAGGGTTCTTAAGGGCAGCACGGTAGCATTGTGGATAGCACAATTGCTTCACAGCTCCAGGGTCCCAAGTTCGATTTCGACTTGAGTCACTGTCTGTGTGGAGTCTGCACATCCTCCCCGTGTGTGTGGGTTTCCTCCGGGTACTCCGGTTTCCTCCCACAGTCCAAAGATGAGCAGGTTGGGTGGATTGGCCATGAAAAATTGTCCAAAATTCTATGATTAACCTAGGACAAAAGTTTGGCGCAACATCGTGGGCAGAAGGGCCTGTTCTGTGCTGTATTTCTCTATCTATCTATATATTCAAGTAAATCTCAACAACAGCTCCTGTGCTGAGGAGAGACTTGCCACAAGAGTGTTTGCCAGCTCTGCAATGCAACACCAGTGGACATGAGCAGGATAATGTTTGTCCTTTGTTTACTCTTGTCAAGTCCTGAGATTTTGTACTGAGAGATCATAGAACCAGCCGTACTATGTATTTCCGGGCATTCATGCTTTAGCAGCACACAGCTGTAGGATTGCCTGTGCGATTCTGACGTCCATGGTTGCTAGGGCCTGGAGGCTTTTTAAAATTTAAAGAACTGACACATTTTGTGAAGAGTTTATAAAATTGACTGTGCAGTAAAAGGGCTGTACAGAGATTTAGCAGTGTGATGCACAGTGAGAGGGTTGGAAACCTGCCATTTCCCAAACTCCCAGAGGGAACAGCTGAGATGTGGGTTATTTTTTTTGAAGAAAGGAAAGCCACAGGTGATCTAGTTCATTTACTTTCTAATGGTGAGTGATAGAGCGATGTGGGCAGAAGTCAGAACTGAAGATTACTTACCAGCCCTTAATTGCTGGCGGAGGCGTGGGAGAGCTGAACAAGCGACAGAGTTTCATTCTCCAAGATCGGAGGTGATCAAGTAAAGTTAAGAATTGCTGTTTATAATTTGTCTGAGACTAATTGTTGAATTTGTGGATAAAGTATGGGAGGGAGAAAAGTTCTGCAAACAGGGATTAAATTCAAGGAGTTTCATTCTGCCAGCACAACTCGTGTTCTCAATGGCGTCTTGTACAAGCACAGGATGATCCTTCTGCTTGCTGGAGTGCCCCGCTCAGACCTTCGTGGCCCTCCAAGGATAATCTAATTAGGGTATTTCTGTTGTTCCTGATGTTGTTCAATCATTGATCTTGAATGTGAAGGATGAAGATAATGGCTGAAATAAATATTTTGATCTCTTGATGAATATAAATAATAAGTTATCAATAAATTATGGAAAGAAAGCAATGTCACTCAATGTCACGCAGGCTTCTAAATGAACTGGAGGCCCAGTGCATTGTGCTGAAAAGTGATAAAGTATGGATTCATGATTCATGATTCCTTCATTGAATGTTGGCATCAAGTGCAACAAAACTAAGCATAAAAATTTACCTATGCCACTGGAGACTAGTTATCTACATTAGAAACACAGCCAATGAATATTCATGGAGAACCAAGGGAGCATCAGTTTGTTGAACTGGGAATAGTGTTCAATGGTAAAATATTGTGAATTGCAACATCTGCAGCTATTCTTGGTGATGGCCACAGAGGGCCAGCCACAAGATTGAAGCCACAAGATTGAGACAGCAAACGGGGATAAGATGCTGAACTAAGTGTTTGAATTTACACTTGTGTAGCTTAGCGTCATATATTACTTTAGCTTGTAAGGGTATAATTACAAAATAACAGTTTGTTGTAAGATTGTTGCTGATAGTCTGACCCATTAACTGAGGTTTGCCAATCTGGGTGTGTGATGATTTGAAATGAGCTCAACTGGCAGTGAACATGTTGTTCTCCTCAGGCATAAGAGCATGAGGATAGTGTGCAGTACTGAATGGATTATAACACTGCATTTCATGTACTTCTATCATCAAGTACACAGAAGCGAGTTAGTGCAGGGTACAACAGTAAAGAGGGCAAGATCACTAATTCTTGAAACTCCATCGTGTGACTGTAGTAGATGATCATGCTGATACTTATGAACATCAACCAGTAAATTAAGTACATGGTACCCTTTGCTCTAACAACTGAAGAAGTTTTTTTTGCAAAGAAAGATCGGCCACGAAGTAACATTTACCCCAAGCAATGCCCATCTCCAACAAGAGAAAATTTAACATAATCGCCCTTTGACGTTCAATGGCATTGCCATTGCTGAATCCTTCACCGTCAACATCCTGGGGAGTTAATATTTAGCAGAAACCTAACTGGACTAGCCATATAAATGTTGTAGGTACAAGCTGCAGAGGATAGGAATCCTGCAGCGAATAAATCACCTCTTGACTTCCCAAAGCCTGTCCACAATCTACAAAGCACAAGTCAGGAGTATTTCGGAATAGTTTCCCCTTGCCTGGATGAGTGCAACTCCAACAACACTCAAAACGTTAGACACCAATCAGGAAAATGCAGCCTGCTTGATTGGCACCCAATAAAAAACAGCTTCAGAGTGGAGTGTAAACTAGACACAGGCATCTTGTGTGTGTCAAAGGACGTTTTGTGCTAATGAGACCATTGTAGCTTTAAATGTACTTTGTCATCCGTGTTAATTATATTTATTAAGCTAAGGGGGGGGGGGGGGTAAAGGGGTAGTGTTTTATAATCCATTTTATTCCATGTTCAATAAATATCTTTTTCTTGTTGTTAAAACTAATTAGTGGCTCTGTGACTCTGTTCCTCCAGGATTGATTTTTTAAAAAAGTAGAAGTTACAGTCTTTTCAGCCAGGGTTTTATTCTGGTATCTCCCTGTCTAGTTATAACATCAGCTGGCATCGGAAAAATCCTGACTTGGAAAAATATCACTGTTCTTTTACTGTCTCTGGGTCAAAATTTTGGAACTCTCTCCCTAACAGCACTGTGGGTGTACCTACACCACAGGGGCTGCAGAGGCTCAAGAAGGCAGCTCACCATCGCCTTCTCAGGAGCAATTAGGGATGGGCAATTAATGCTGACCTGGCCAGCAAAGCACACATAAATAGGAATTGGGAAAGAAGTTAGGGAAGAGTGACAAAGATGCAATTAAAGTAGGTTTGGTGGAGGCTTTCAGAAACAGGGACCGATTTTTGCAAAAGATGATAGTTTAGGAAGGGATTTCCAATGTGCATACCCATGATGGAGGAGTTGGTTTAATATATTTTGGTTGATTTACCAAAATTTGGATGTTAGGGAAGATCCTGTGAATTGTTACTGCTGCCATTTTCCCTCTGCTGAGAAGAATTGTGTCATTTCTTCTGGGAGATGTTTCCTGCAGCATCCCTGTGGAAACTCTTGCAGGCTCCTTTACCCATGTTACACTGAAAAGGACAGTGAATTGAAATGTCAGTTTGCAAATTGTATTTTGCAGAAATTGACATGTTTTCAAACATTATTCCCTCAGCAGAACTCAAGGTTTTCATGTCTACCTGAGAGCCATAGAAATGCAGTCATTTCAGGAGTTAAGATGGCATTGTTACTTACGAGCGATTTGTAATAGAGATGTGCTATCCTGTCTGAACACAATGGGCGGGGATTTACTGCCTGCTCGCGCGGTTTGATATTCTGGACCCACGCTGGCGCATGGGTTTCCTGGCGACGAGGGGTGCAGTCAACGGGAAATCCCGTTGGCAACGGCGGGACTGGGAGGTCCTGCTGAAGCGTCGCCTCTACTGCTGAAAAAACAAATGGCATGTTGGTGAGCAAATCCCATCCATAGAACACAGAACACAGAACAGTACAGCACAGAACAGGCCCTTCGGCCCTCAATGTTGTGCCGAGCAATGATCACCCTACTCAAACCCACGTATCCACCCTATCCCCATAACCCAACAACCCCCCCCTTAACTTTACTTTTTAGGACACTACGGGCAATTTAGCATGGCCAATCCACCTAACCCGCACATCTTTGGACTGTGGGAAGAAACCAGAGCACCCGGAGGAAACCCACGCACACACGGGGAGGACGTGCAGACTCCGCACAGACAGTGACCCAGCCGGGAATTGAACCTGGGACCCTGGAGCTGTGAAGCATTTTACCCAATATGTGAAATTTAAAAACCTTTTTGAAAACCTAAACCATGCAGTGCATCACAACAAAATTGATAATGGAAGGAGAGAGAATGGGGTTATTCGGGAAGTAATTGTCATGCTGTGGTAATGATATAAGCACCAGTCATTCATAAGGGATTGGGTAAACATGGTGTGAATTCATTTATTAAGACTAGGCACATGAGAGCAGACACACATAGCTGTAAAGTTTGAAGACATCAGGGCTGTATGTGTGTGTGAGTGTGTGTGTGTGTGTGCTGTAAGCAGAAGTGAAACTAAGATTGGATCGTATGTCACATTTCATTCCTAGTTATGCCATGCTGTTATCCTTTGAAGCCATATTACAGTATCCCCCTTTCTTTTAAAAAATGCATTCACCCCTATACATGATGTGGGTTCCTGAATCACCAACAGTAAGGACTTTTAACAGGGAGTAGTTTATTCATTAGCTTAGCAGCTACTTCAACACTTGTGCTCTACTACACTCCTAGGGATAATTTCCACGATCCCACCATGTAACCTATATTATAGCCACTCCATTACATTTTCACGTGACCACAAATTTTGCATCTTCTCCATTTAGCTGGAACATCCGGTGGAGGGAGATGTGACAGTGTGCGCAATAGGAAAGCATGTAGCTCAGTGGGCTAGATAGCTGGTTTGTAATGCAGAAGAAGTCCAGCAGCGTGGTTAGAATTCCCGTACCAGTTTAGTATCCGAACAGGTGCTGGAATGTGGTGACGAGGGGCTTCTCACAATAACTTCATGGCCGTGTTAATGTAAGCCTACTTGTGGCAATAAAAGATTATTATTATTTAATTATTATGTTATTATTTATTATTGTTATTTATTATTATATTATTTATTATTATTATTAATTATTATTTTATTATTTATTATTATTATCTTATTATTACAGATAATTGGAGAACTAACAATTGAAACAAGCTAACAATGCATATAATTATTTCTATATCCAGTGAGGCACGGATTGAACTGCTGCAGCTAGTGGACAGCTGCTGTGTTTCCTTTCCACCTCCCAATTTTTGTTGGAGAAAGTTGCAGCGGAATTCTCTGTCGACACGATCCTCTGGTTTGCCCGCAGCGCACTCACGCCCCCGGGTTTCCCAACGGCATGGGGTGGCCACAATGGGGAACCCCATTGGCTGGCTGCAGGACGGAGAATCCCGCTGCTGGCGAAGGTGCGCCGCACTGGAAAACGTGGCTGCCGATAATCACGCCCCTGAAATTTGAAAGCCAGTTCTAGACTAAGTGGTAATAAAATCCTGAAACCTGATGTTCCATTTGCTCAGGGGCCCTGAGCACTTGGTTACGCCGGTTGGTGCTGTTGTAGTCTTTCTCAGGCTGGTGTCCTTGGTGCAAGTGATCCGGCTCATTCCGTCAGCCTGTTCTGTGGGTACAGGTTTTGCTGTTTTGGCCACTGGAGTCGTCTGCATGTCCACGGGTGAAGGGGGCCTGTGCCATAGGCTCAATGATTGTAGTGCTCTGTTATCTCTTGGTGTTGGTTCTAATAATTGTAGAAGGTGGTGTCGGTTGTGTACATGGTGGGCACTGTCTGAGGTTATCACATAACTGTTTGTATACAACTGGCTGTGTACAACTGACAACTTGTCATGGCCACATGGGGTCTGAAACTTGACTATTTGACAAGGCGTTAGTGGGCCGAGACCGACAATCAATCAGAGGGCATGTCGATCATAGTGCATTTTCCTTTACAATTTGCACTACAGAGGGCATCTTTCACGCTGATTTCAACTTTAGGTGGCAGCCGAGCCTTCGCAGCGGAATCATAGTCACAGAATCCCTACAGTGCAGAAGGAGGCCAATCAGCCCATCTAGTGTGCATCAACCCTCCCAAGGAGCAACCCACCGAGGCCCACAACGCCCATCCCCGTAACCCCACCTAACCTTTTTTTTTTGGACACACGGGGACAATATAACTTGCCCAGTCTATCCAACCTGCACATCTTTGGAGTATGGGTGGAAATCGGAGTACCATGCAAACTTCACACAGTCACCCAAGGTCGGAATCGAACCTGACCACTGGCACTGTGAGGGACCTGGGTTCGACACTAGCCTTGGGTGACTGTCTGTGTTGAGTTTGCACTTTCTCCCTGTGCCTGCGGGGTTTCCTCCGGGTGCTCTGGTTTCCTCCTACAGTCCAAAGATGTGCCGATTAGATGGATTGGCCATGTTAAATTGTCCCTTAGTTTCCAAAAATTAGGTGGGGGGGGGGTTACAGGGATAGGGTGGGGAAATGGGCCTAGCTCGGATGCTGAATGGCCTCTTTCTGCACTGTAGGGATTTTATGATTCCATGAGGTCAGCTTGGCTGTAGTCCTGGCAGTTGTCATTGCTGGGTCTGCAAGCAATATCCAGATTCAAATTTCTGGAGGCGTAGGGAATTTCTAGGTCTCGCAGCAGGGGAAGGCAGGAAGGGGAAGGCGGGAAGATAAGGTCCAGGAGATTCGGATGGAGGTAATGATTTGATGGCAGGCAGAGAGGGAGCATCATAGAGTGGGGTGGAGGGGTGTTCAGATGTTTAGTGAGACAGCTGATATTAAAAGGGGATCAGAAATAGAGTTGTATAGCCCTCTTCCACCCCAGTCCAAATCAGGATGACCTGCACATTTCTCTTCCATTTCTGAACACCTCTCACCAGCCTCAGAATTAAGATTGGGGTGGTAGTGACCTTTAGGTCACCACTAATTGGCTACTTAAGGGAAAGCAACTGAAAGACCATCCGGGGAATTTTACAGACCACCCTTGCCATCAAACCCGACTGTAAAATTCTGCCCAGGTATTGTTGCATGCCGGAATGGACTGCTACATTGTCTGACGAATTGCAAACGGAACTGAACACTGTGCAATCATCAGTGCACATTTTGACTTCTGATCTTATGATGGAGGCAAGGTTATTGAAGCAGCTGCTGAAGATTGCTGGGCGTAAGATACTGGCCTGAGAAACTCCAACAGCATTGTTCTGTGATCGAGAAGAGTGACTCCAACAAACACAACCATTTTCATTCTGTTAGGTATGATTCTAACCAGGAGTCAGTGGTATTGTGTCCTGTATGAAGTGGAGCTTTCTTTTTGCTGCCGCACCCATCTAGGCGAGTAACGTGCACTTGAAGCATGGGACAGCAAAGATTAAAGGAGGTAAGGAGTTCCATCGTTTTGCATTTTAGAAAGTAACAAATTGGAATAGTCAACCAGTGTTGGGCTAATTGTTAGCGCTTGTAATTACAATTTGGTCACTGCTACTGGAGTAGGGTGATCATGGCTCGGCACAACATTGAGGGCCGAAGGGCCTGTTCTGTGCTGTACTGTTCTATGTTCTATGTTCTATATTATTATTCCCTTTGTATTTCTGTCCATGACATCTTTGTCAATCTCCACCTATTGTTGGCCCTCTATACAGCCCTACTGCTTCATTCACCCCCCTCCCCACAACAGTATAAATCTGACAATATTTCCAGTTCTCTGTAGCATTGACAAATAGTTATCCAGACTCGAAACATGAGCTCTCTTCTCTCTCCACAGATGCAGTCAGACCTGCTGAGATTGTCCGGTGTTCTCTGTTTTTGTCTCAGATTCCAGCATCAACAGTAATTTGCTTTGTGAGCAGGAGGATCACCATTCAATGTCGGAAGAAATCAAATAACTTCCAACAAGCAACAAGTCTAAGGTATCACCTCTGTCCTGGCATCTGTGATGAAGACAGGATTTTAGATATATTGGAGTATAAACATTGGTAAGTTTAAGGGTTAAAAGCCTAGAGTGTGTTTACCTGCAATGGTCATGTTTTAAATAAGAATCTTGTTTTGCAAGACCAGAACGTTTTTAGGAGCCAGAGGTGAAATTGACCTTGGTAAAAGCCTGGGCTAATGCAGTGTGTTTTGACTAAGGGAATCCCTGGGGTGTTAATGTGCTTTCAGCCTGGACAGTTAATTTGTTTTCATCTTGGGAAGATTATATAATTGCTGGGTGGACCTAAAGTATTCAAACATTTTGAGAAAGCATTTTGAGTGAGTTTTGATCTGGATGAGCTTTAGACCTCAAGTAAAGTATTTTACTCTCACAGTAGGATAGTTAAAAAAAGATTAATAGTATTTAAAGCAGGGCAGACTTGTCCGAGGACAAGTGGAAGCTGAAACAAACCAGTTGGAACAGCTTTTTGATGACACCCAGCCAGAGTCTGCAAGGGTTCTTACAGGAGCCAAACCTGTTCTGGAAAGCAAGTAATACCATGTGCCATTGCGATGTAGGTTGGATTGAGAGCTGCATGTTTTTTTTATTTCTTGTTGTTTAATTGGAATAGGCATAGTAATTAAAGGTTTTGTAATTACTGTGTTGAGTAGTATTGTTTAAGGGGTAATTGTAAGCTATATCTGGGTGTGATGTTAAAGAATGTAATACTGTGTTAATAATAAAGTTTTATTTAAAAAATTACCAAATCCCTGTATCTTTGTGCAATCATTCCTGAAGTGAATCATTGTTTCCACACGATCTGACAAAATAAACTAAAATATTGGGGTTTTAGTCCAGAATCCTAGTCACTGTTGGGGTCTGGTCTGGGACTGTTATACATCAGTTTTGCCTGCGCCCCTCAAATCTCTCCTCCTTCCCCTCCCCTACCCCCCCCCCCACTTCTCCACCCCCCCCCCCCCCCCCACCACTACCACCACCACCAACCCCCCACCCAATCGACTGGCTGACACCTCACACTGTCAGACATCTGATCTTCAGGTTTATCCCTCGGAATCCCCTGGCACTCACCTGCACAACCCCTTCATGTCCAGATGCGGTGCCCGCACATGCCACCTGCTTTGGACCCACCTGACCCATCAAGCATGCAATAGCCCATAATAAGAGGGAGAGCGTGAAGACAGGGGCTAGATATCAGACTCCTCATCCCCTATGGGGAACGGATCCTGGAAATCGCAGAGTTGCCCGAGGAGAGAGCAGTTACCAACAGCGAGATTGGCCTGGGCCATAGAGGTTAAGACCCATTGCCCTTCACCCAGACGACTTGTCTCAAGTGAGTTGTCGTCCCACAAGAGTAACCTTCCTCCTTCACTTAATACAAGTCCATTGTCTTGCAGGACCCAAGAGAGCCCTTCAGAGTAGAGCTCTGAGGAGAACACCAAAGATACGTCACAGCTATCACCTGCACCTTCCACTAGTGCAGAGGCACCACCTTGATGGGCGACATTAGTGAACAGGGTTCGCGGGCACTACCTGGTCATCACACATTTGCTGATACACATCAGGTGGAGGTAGGAATGTCCAAGGGAGACAGCAGTCAGAGGTCTGCTGGATCCCAGGACACAGTTGGGTCCCAGCCAGATGCCGAGCCTCTGGAACAGGTTCTTCCTGAGCAGATGCAGATGATAGACCAGATTGGAGGAGTCCCAAAGCTTTCAGGCACAGGAGATGGTGCCGGCAATGCATGACACCAAGGCCAACACTGCTAGGGTGATGACCACAATGAAAAACCTGGAGCACGATATCCACGCCTTGAGTGGTGGTGTCCAAGACATGGCTTAGTCTTGACGACCGTGGCCGAGGGCCTTGACATCATATCCCATTCAATGAAGGGCTTATCACCGAAGCAGCTGGACATTGCCGAGGTACTTCAGAGAATGGACCAACCACTGAGGACCATCACTGAGGGTGTCTTCACTATGATACAGACAATGGGGAGCATTCAGGCCTGGAAGAACCAGATGACTCAGAGTCTTCTGAATCTTATTTGAGCTGCCCTTCAATCCCATGGAGTCACCCAGGGCCCTATGGGCACCATCAGGGAGGAGGAAACACTAGAGGCCAAACTGGGACTTGTCACCAAGGAGACTACAGCAGTCTCCTGTTCTTCTGAACCCCCCCTCCTGACACTGGTGCATCTCAAGGGCATAGCAGTGTGGCACTGCAATCTTTGTTACTCTGGTAAATCGGCTCCAGGTCCTTCAGAGGACCTCGGACAAGGGCTACAAAGGACACAGGGCGCAGAAAGCAGCTAGCTGCTTCCACCTCTGATGTGCATTCCAGGATATACCTGGATGTAGCATTCAACCATGGGAGTTCAACAAGAAGAGTGAGGAGCACTTAGTGGGCACTGGTAAGGTCACTATCTGTAGCAAGGGAGAATGGAAATTATAGAATTTTCATAGAATCATAGAAGTTACAGTGCAGAAGGAGGCCATTCGGCCCATCAAGTCTGCACCGGCTCTTGGAAAGAGCACCCTAACCAAGGTCAACACCTCCACCCTGTCCCCATAACCCAGTAACCCCACCCAACACTAAGGGCAATTTTGGACACTAAGGGCAAATTCTCATGGCCAATCCACCTAACCTGCACATCTTTTGGACTGTGGGAGGAAACCGGAGCACCCGGAGGAAACCCACGCACACACGGGGAGGATGTGCAGACTACGCACAGACAGTGACCCAAGCCGGAATCAAACCTGGGACTCTGGAGCTGTGAAGCAATTGTGCTATCCACAATGCTACCGTGCTTCCCTACAATGGAGTCATTGTGTCATAGTGAACTGTCACAGTGAAATGTTCACTATTCAAACTTGTCACACCTGATACATGTGAAGCCTCTGTCACGTTAATCTTCACAGCGGGTCTGCCTGCATCCCCCTTCCCTCTCCACCCACCCCCACACTCCCCCAATTTTGAATCCCCGCTCCCCCAGCACTGTGGTCCAAGTTCAAGAGCACCGATGTGGACTCCGTTCAGATGATGGGTGGGAGCACCCTGTCAGCAGAAAGAGTCAGACTTTATCAGATCCAGAGGAGCACAAGAGCTTTCCCAACAGTGAGTGAGCATCACTCTCCTGCCTTGTATAGTCACCCACTGACAGCGCCGACACAGGCCCATCACCCTGGGGTGATGTTACACAGACCCTTGGAAAGGGGAACAGGGTGATCGGTGAGAGGGCAATGTGATGAGGGGAAAGGGTGGGGGGAGCTGCAAATGGTGTTCGGATTGTTGAGCTGATGCTCCCAGCTTTGTCTGAGGAAAATCTGGAGATGATCAGGGCCTCCCTGATCCTCGTGGCATGTCAAACCCTCGCTGCGGCCTTTCCCCTGTGCTTTGGTTCCCATGGTAGCGTGCACACATGTGGTCGCACACAAGTTGAACATTCAGGGAGTGGAAGCCCTTCCTGTTAATATAGGGCACTAGCTGATACCCTGGTGCTTGCACCACCGAGGTACCATCAATCGCCCTCTGGACCTGGAGCATCCCAGTGATGGCAGAAAATCCTT
The DNA here is from genome assembly GCF_902713615.1 of Scyliorhinus canicula. NCBI lineage: Eukaryota > Metazoa > Chordata > Chondrichthyes > Carcharhiniformes > Scyliorhinidae > Scyliorhinus > Scyliorhinus canicula. Next base: position 36,292,154 of record NC_052155.1, read on the forward strand.
CAGCCGGGCTTCTTGGTGAGCCTGGCCCAGGGTGAAGATGATATAGTCTGATGCCCAGTCATACAGACCACCATCACCACCCAGATGTACCAGTGGGCAGATGCCTACGAGATGCCACACAGTTCCCACTCGAATCTGGAATGACCTGTTACATAGAGGTTTGGGGCTGCAGCGGCCTTTCATGGCCACCGGGAGCAAGTGTCCTTCTCCTGCATGAAGGGTCACGTCTGCCACAGCTGGAATTTCAGGGTGTGAGGCTGCCTCCTATACATGTGGTGACACCTCCAGCCTGTGTTGGCATTGCTGCCATCTCTGGCATCTGCCCACCTCGGCTGCTGCAAGCACAGGGAGGGCAGCCTCCATGGAATCTACACAGCAGACATCGTTGTATCTCGAAGGAATTGGAGGAGAGAGACCGACAATCAGTCAGGGCTTCCATCCCGGGACCCTCAACCTCCCCAAGCCACCCCACCCTTATGTGTTCCGCCTTCTCTCAGAGTGCCATCCTGAGAGCCAACTGTGCTGGCTAACCTCGTTCTGCACACTCACCCCTGACCAGATCAGGAGCCCCTAGTCCCCTCAACTGCCCTTCGCTCATCGCCACATTTACCCTTTGGCCGTGAGAGAGTACTCAATGGTGAAGCCCTGGTCTTTAGCGTTTGATTGTTGACAGCTGCCTCTATAGTGCTGATGCTTCTGGAGTTCAGGCACATTATTCAGGCATCAAAGGTTGCTGGAAATGCAGTGCTCTAATTTACCAGAATGTTGCCTGGTATGGAGGGCATGAGCTATGAGGAGAGGTTGGATAAACTTGGTTTGTTCTCATTGGAGCGATCGGGATCAAGGGGCCACCTGATAGAAGTCTACAAAATTCTGAGGGGCATGGACAGACTGGATAATCAGAAGGTTTTTCCCAGGCTGGAAGAGTCAATTACTAGGGGACATAAGTTTAAGGTGCGACGGGCAGACTTTCGGGGAGATATGTGAGGGGAGATCTTTTACACAGAGGGTAGTGGGTGTCGCAGGGGGTGGTGGAAGCAGGTCCAATAGTGATACTTAAGCGTCTTCTTGACAAATACATGAATAGGAGTGGAATAGAGAGATACTGACCCCGGAAGTGTCAAAGATTTTAGGTTAGATGGATAGCATGGTTGGCGCAAGCTTGGAGGCTCAAAAGGTGTGTTCCTGTGCTGTACCTTTCTCTGTTCTTTGCTTTCTGTTCATCCTCGGAGGCATGGCACACGTGTCCTCGTTGAGACACTTGCCAGTTCAGGAGCGGGAAGTGCTATCACAACTAACAAGGCTAATTCTTCATTTGAAATAGCATTCAGCTGTGAGGCTAGAGGCTGCTCACAGTCAAAGGGAGTGAAACTGATTTTTATGAGAGAAGCTGCATCAGGGCTCTATTCTGGGAGAGTGTGGTGGGACAGACAGGCTGCAGCTGTGTCTGCCCCTGTTATTGGTCTCCACAATATTTAAAGATGGCTTGGAGACCTCACAAACGCAGAGCCCCTCACCCCCCAAGGCCAGAACTACTTCAGCCCCATAACTCTTAATGGGCCCCCCAGTTCGTCACTCCCCCCGCCCCCCTCCCCCCCCCCCCCCCCCCCCCCCCACACACACCCACCCCCACCCTTCCGAGCACTGGATCAGAAGCTCTGGTGCCTTGAGCTGCATGCTGTAAAATGGAAAGGGGCTATTCACCTCCTCACTTCTGCTCAGTAGCCATTGTGCCAGCTTCACGTTTTTGAAAAGGAGTACTGAACGATGCCCGCGTGACGTCCGTCAGGGAATTCCCAGGAGACCGCTGCATTCAACTTCCATCTAAAATGAATACAAATTCGAGTTAATGATATTCTTGCCATTTTTGAGCGAGATCCAGAAATCGGCATTGGGAGTGGGCAGGGTGAATTGCAAAAAGGTTTGTGCCCAGCTCGAATTTCAATTTTGACCTCTTCTACTATTCACCCAGCATGCCCGCATGTGCTGGTTGCAATGCGGCCGCTGAATTGGACGCAAGGAAATTGACACATTTATGCTAAAAGCCGGATCCACTGAGTGAGTAACATCAAAACACAAAGGATGAATATCCATTGCACAGTAACTGGAGAAAGGACACAGTAACGTCCAACTTCACAGTCACACCCAGCTGCAGAAACAGTCTCCCGAAAACAAGTAATTGCTAAACACGCAGCCAGTTCAGATCCATACTCAAACCAAGCAGATTCTGCCTTCGCTGAAACACAAACGGTTTTCCCAACCATGGCCAAATACGCTGCACATGGTCATTATTTGCTGGATTTAGCTCATAGAATTATATAATGTTGGATGTTGTTTGGGAACAAAGGGACTTCTCAGAGTTCAGGGAATGTAGGTACTTGGGAACCAAGGGTTAACTTCATGTAATACTGTGTGTGTATAGTCATCGGTGCAATTAAGAGTTGTGGCGCTGTGTAGTCCTTCTTGTATGTTTTTTCTTTTAATTTAATATATATTGTTTTTTAACTGTTAACACAACTATCCCTCCCTGGTTCATAAATCTTTCCTCAGTATACCAAACTGAAAATATACACCACGATGAATTGTAGTTTAAAGTTACCTTTCTTTTTTTTCGGACACCCTTGCATGTAACACCCTTAACAGTTCACATAAGGAGCCGGAGATATAATTCATCCCAAATCTGTACTCTTGGACAATGGATCTGGGGCCTCAGACGGAGGTACTCATTGAAGCTCTCAGCTACCAGGAGTTCTATTGAGGCCTGCCAATGAGGCATTGGCCAAAATTCCACAATAGCCTGGAAACCTCTTCTTACATGTCCCTTTTGTAGTGTGAGGAGTGTGGCGGGGGTGGATGGGGGGGGGGGGGGGGGCGGGGGTGTACTTCTGCTGTGTCCTTCTCAACCAGAAAATCACTAATTCATTCCAATGGGATAGAAATTCTGGTGAAACTAGGTCATGCCCTGTTTTCTGCTTCACTGTTGAGGAAAGCACTCAGTTTTGCCCTGGCCTGATTGGAATTTCTAGCCATTAGATTGAGTCATTCAAGATAAATCTACTGAGCATTGAGAAATGCATGGGTTCCTCAAGAATAGCCAGAATAGATTTGTCATTGGTTAGTCATGCCTGACAAATTTAATAGAGTTTTTGACGAGGTGACTGATTGGATAGTTACAAGGAATGCAGCACATGCTGTGTGTGTGTGTGAATTCAAAGTGGTTCAGAAATGCTTCTGAAAAAATCAAGTGCAAATTTAGCAGAATGGTTAGATAGTTGGATGCTAGACAGTAAACAAAGCAGTAGAATAGATACTTGATGCTTGGACTCACAAAGCGTTCAATGTTTTCTCTTTCTATGTCTCGTTATATCAATACATCCATACATTTATGTATAGATCTAATATTTTCACCAGTGTTGTGCATTGTACTGACCTTTATCCACAGAAGGCAAACTGAGAACCCATGATTAATGACATTTCTGTTTAGCAAATAAAAACAGAGTAATATGCAATGCTGTGCATTATCTGAACAATGACAATGTCAGTACCGAGCCACCTCTATTTCTATTTTGATGAAGTAAAAATCATAGGAAACAGGGGAGATTCTACTTTAGTGCCATGCTTAAAACAACTGTTTAAATTCCTGGCCAGGTACAGAATCACAGATTTCTTATATAGAAACATAAAAAATAGAAGTGGGCGGAGGCCATTCGGCCCTTCGAGCCCGTTACACCATTCATTATGATCATTACTGATCATCAAGTTCAAGTTCATGGCTGATCCCGCCTTCCCCCTTTATCCCTTAATCCCTTTAGCCCTAAGAGCTATATCTAATTCCTTGAAATTACGCAAGGTTTTGGCCTCAACTACTTTCTGTGGTAACGAATTCCACAGATTCACCACTAGCTGGGTGAAGAAATTTAAGGCACAAAAGAAGGCCATTTGGTCCATTGTGACTGCACCAGCATACCGAGCAAGCGCCATGGCTTACTGCCATTCTCCTGCCTTTTGGAATGTGGCGACTAGGCCTATTTCCGTAACTTCATTGAAGCCTACTTGCGACAATAAGCGAATATTATTGTTATTATTATTATTCTCCGTACCTCTGCACATTGTTCCTACTCATCTCATGGCCTCCAGAATACCTCGATTAAACCTGCCTCCACCACACTTCCAGTCAGTGAACTGCAGACCAGAACCACTTGTGTAAAAAAGCTTTCCCTCGCATTTCATGTGCTTCTTTTGAAAATCACTTTAAATATATGCCCTCTCGCTCTTGGTCTTTTTACGAGCGGGAACAGTTTCTCCACTATGTTCAGTCTCCTCGTGATTTTGAACATCTCCCCTAAATCTTCTCTTTGCCTTCTTCTCTCCAAGGAGAACAGTCTCCCAACCACTCTCATCTATTCTGACAACTCAAGTTTCACATCCTTCCGATAGTGCAGCACCAAGAACTGTTCACAGTATTCCACCTGAGGTCTAAATAGTGCCCTGTATAAGTTCAGCATAACTTCCTTGCTCTTGTTGTTCATAGACTAATGAACGAGCGAAGTCTTGCTGGATTTGCTTAGTCCTATATCGCTGGGCTGGAAGGCGGGCATGGCTGGAAATATAGCGGCGAAAGGTGTCGGGAGGGGAAACTGACATCTTCTCACCCACCATGGCATATTACCATCCCACCAATTGAGCCAGTCAAGGGCCAATTAAGGGGCGCTTCCTGCCCCTCCCAGCAGTTTGTTCAGGTTGGGAAGGCCTTCCGCCATGTCAGATAAACCCTTGCAAAGATAAAGCTGCACGAATTAGAAGCTGGGTTGAATTTGTCCCACACATTCCAATGAATATGAAATTAAAATTGAAATGAAAATCGCTTATTGTCACGAGTAGGCTTCAATGAAGTTACTGTGAAAAGCCCCTAGTCGCCACATTCCGGCGTCTGGTCAGGGAGGCTGGTACGGGAATCGAACCATGCTGCTGGCCTGCTTGGTCTGCTTTAAAAGTCAGCGATTTAGCTGAGTGAGCTAAACCAGCCCCTCTCCGTCTTGTGCCAGCTCAGAAATCAGGCAGATGTATCAAAAGAGGAAAGTTTCAGCTGTGACTTCAGTCAGCAATAAATCAAATTTGTATCACAAGTCCACCTAGACCCAGAAATGCAGCAGCTAGCAATTTTTGCCTCTGCAGTAAGAAATGCCTGTTTGAACTTTGCATTATATTTGTCCGTGGCTTGATGAAATGCAATTTGAAAGTGAAATTCAAATCCGATGTTTTGTGTGGTTGTAAAGGGCAGCATTCCTCTCCTCAACATAAATCTACTGTGGACAGTGGAGCTGGCACACACTGTGTCAATATTGTTATTAATTTACTTCATTTTAATTAAACCAGCCTTGAGCAAGAACTGCTGCTTAATGCTTAGAGACCATGTGTCAGTTAATTCTACAACTAGCACACTTCATCCTTCCATCTGCTGAATATTCTTGCTCCATTAAGTTTATATTACATGCTGATGCTATTCCAACGCCAGGGTGATGGTAAAGTACAAATTAGAAATTAACGGCCAGCTATTTGTTGGGTTTGGCAATCCCCTTCCCCCAGCCTTCCTGTCTTCCCTAAATCGAAGCATAGAAAATCAGAGCAGGATGATAACGTTTGGCCCTCTGAGCCTGCTCCACCATTCATTATGATCATGGTTGACTATTCAACTCAGTAAACTGTTCGAGTTTTCCCCCCATTATCCTTCGATCCCTTTAGCCCCACAAGCTCTATTTAACTATTTCTTGAAAACATGCAACTGCTTTCTGTGGTGGAGAATTTCACAGACTCACCGCTTGTTGGGTGAAGAAATTTCTCCTCATTTCAGTCATAAATGGGTAACCCCATGTCCTCAGACTGTGACCTCTGGTTCTGGAAATCCCCCACTATCGGGAACATCCTTCCTGCATCTACCCTGTCCAGTCGTGTTCGAATTTTATAGGTTTTAATGTAGTCCCCACTAATCCTTCTGCACTCCAACGAATATAATCATAGCCGACTCAATCTCTCCTCACACATCAGTCCCACCATCTCAGGAATCAGTCTGGCAAAGTTTTAGTAATAATCTTTATTGTCACAAGCAGGCTTACATTAACACTGCAATGAAGTTACTGCGAAAGTCCCCCAGTCGCCAACATTCAAAGCCTGTTTGTGTACACGGAGGGAGAATTCAGAATGTCTAAATTACCTAACAGCATGTCTTTTGAGACTTGTGGGAGGAAACTGGAGCATCTGGAGATAACCCACGCAGACACGGGGAGAACGTGAAGACTCCTCACAGACAGTGATACAAGTCGGGAATCGAACATGGGGCCCTGGTGCTCAGAAGCAACAAAACCTTCTATGCACTCCCTCTGTAGCAAGAACATCCTTCCCCAGATAAGAAAACCAAAACTGCACACATAACCAAAGATCCCTCCCACCCAGGTGACTCTCCCTTCCAACCTCTTCCATCGGGCAGAATACACAAAATTCTGAGACCATGCACTAACAGGTTCAAAAATAGCTTCTTCCCCGCTGTTACTAGACTCCTGAATGGTCCTCTAATGGACTGAATAGATCACTCTGCTGTTGTAGCACTAAACTCCGTATATTTCACCGGGGGCGGCATTCTCCCCTACCCGGCAGGACGGGGGGTCCCGGCGTAGGGGAGTGGCGTTGGGCCTCCCCAAAAGTGCGGAATTGTCCGCACATTTGGGGGCTAGGCCCGCTCCGGAGCGGTCGGCACCACACCGACTGGTGCCAAAACCAGCACCAGCGGCCTTTCAGGCCCGGCGCCGGGGCTGGCCGAAAGGCCTTCGCTGGTTCGCGCATGCGCCGGTGGTGACGTCAGCGGCAGCTGCCACTAACGTCACCACCGGCGCATGCGCGCTGGGGGATTCTCTTCTGCTTCCGACATGGTGGAGGCCGTGGCGGTGGCGGAGGAGAAAGAGTGCCCCCACAGCACTGGCACACCCTCCGATCGGGGGGCCCCGATCGCGGGCCTGGCCACCGTGGGGGCACCCCCCAGGGTCCGATCGCCCCGCGCCTCCCCCCAGGACCCCGGGGGCCCAGTCGCGCCGCCGCGGGCCGGGGAATCGCCGCAGGGGCCTCGGCGATCGGCGCGGACGTCACGCCGATCGGCGGGGCGTGATTCCCGCACACGCCAATTCCTGGGTGGCAGAGAATCTCTGCCACGGTGGGGGCGGGTTTTTCGGCGGCCCCAGGCGATTCTCCGACCCTGCTGGGGGTCTATGTCTATATATTTACATTATGCATTTAATGTATGGCCTATCTTTTTCATGTATGGAATGATCTGCCTGGACTGTACACAGAACAATACTATTTGTTGTACTTTGGTATGCGTGACAATAAATCTAAGTCTAAATCTAAATCTAAAACAATATTCCAGCCTCACCAAGCCCCTGTATAATTGCAGCAAGACATCCCTGTACCTGCACTCGAATCCTCTCACTATGAAGGCCAACAAACAATTTGCTCCCTTTACCGCCTGCTGCACCTACATGCTTACTTTCAGCGACTAGTGTACAAGGACACCCATGTGTCATTGAACATTTCCCTCTCTCAATCTCTCGCCATTCAAGTAATAATGTGCCTTCTTGTTTTTGCTGCCAATGCGGATAGCCTCACTTTTATCAAAATTATCCTGCATCTTCCATGCATTTGTCCACTCACTCAACTTGTCCAAATCACACTGAATTATTTCTGCATCCTCCTCATAGCTCACCCTCCACCCTGCTTTGTGTAATCTACAAATTTGGCGACAATACATTTAGTTCCCTCATCTAAATAATTAATAAATATTATGAATAGCTGGGGCCCTAGCACTGATACTGGCTGTACTCCACTAGTCACTGCCTACCATTTGGAAAAAGATCCGTTTATTCCTGCTCTTTCTTTCCTGTTGCCAACCAGTTTTCTTTCCATCTCAATACACTACCCTCAATCCCATGTGTTTTAATGTTACACGTTAATCTCTTTTCTGGGACTTTGTCAAAGTCTTCTGAAAGTCCAACTAAACTATGTCCACTGGCTCCCCCTCAACAACTCTCCGAGTTACATCCTCAAAGAATTCCAGTAGATTTTTCAAACTTGATTTTCCTTTCATAAATCCATGCTGACTCTGTCCAAACCTATCTTTCTTTTCCGAGTGCTCTGCTATTAAATCTTCTATCATGGACTTAAGCATTTTCGCCACTACTGACTGGTGTATAATTCCCTGTTTTCTCTCTACCTCCCTTTTTCAGTAGTGGGGTTACATTAGCTACCCTTCAATCTATTGGAACTGTTTCAGTGTCCACAGAATCTTGAAAGTTGACCACCAATGCATCCACTATTTCTAGGGCCACTTCCTTAAGTACTCTGGGATGTAAATTATTAGGCCCTGTGTTGGAACCAACAATTCTACGGACACGTGCTTGTAGGATTAGAATAGCGGTTTTAATATATTTACAACAGAGCCAGCTTGTTAGCCGTTGAACTTTCGGTGAACTGGCTGGCTGACCCTGTGGCACTGTGATCTTTATACAGCAGCTCCCGGGGGAGGAGTCCTGGGCGGAGCCAAGGGAGAAGCCCAGTAAAACTCTCGAGCATTCCCAGAGCTACTCCCCTGGTGGTCAGGTAGTGCAACTGCACTTACAATGTAGACACATATAACGACAGATTATAATCCCGTGTGAATCACATTCACCACACCCTGCTTAGAGCGACTCTCAATCCCACCAATTTTCCCAACACCATTTCCCTAGTAATGCTGATTTTCTTCAGTTCCACCCTCTCAATAAACACTGTGGCCGGGATTCTCCGACCGCTTGCCGGGTCGGAGAATCCCCGGGGGGGGGGGGGGGGGGGGGGGGGGGGGGCGGTGCGTATCCCGCCCCGCCTCTCTGACGCCGCCTGCCGTATTCCCCGGCGCCAGTTTTTGGGCGGGTGCGGGGATCATGCTGCGCCAGTCGGGAGCAGTTGGCAACGGCTCTCCCCCCACCCCCCCGCAATTCACCGGGCCCCAATGAGGCCGAGTGGCCGTCAGTTTCTGGCCAGTCCCGCCGGTGTGGATTGGACATGGTCCCACATGGTGGGACCTGGCCAGCTGGTAGGCTGGCTGGTGTGGTCCTCGGGTGGGGGGGGGGGGGGGGGGGGGGGGGGGGGGGGGTGGTATCCAGCCCCAGGGGGGCTCCCATGGTGGCCTGTTCGCCAGTTCATTCCTCAATGTACTGGTCTAGAAAACCATCCCTTATACACTCCAGGAATTCCTCCTCCAAGGTGTTGAAGCTAATTTGACTTTCCCAATCTATGTGTAAATTAAAGTCACTCATGTTTGCCATTCACCACAGTGTGTCTTTTAACCCATATAAGACGAACAAATGACCACTCGTTGATTTATACAATAATATAATTTATTAGCCAGCACACAATGTTAAAATTATTTCAATCACACACACTTTGAACGACAAAGCTAATACACACAAGACCTTAACTTAACTTTCAAGTGACTGGCAAGTATTGGGCAGATATGGCTTATTTCAGGATCCGTAGTCTGGCAGGGTTGAAAGTTTGTTGCTGGTCGTCATTGTCTTTGGCTCTGGTCCTTCCGTCGATGGCGTGGCTGGTCTTCCTCTTCTTCGGCCGGTGAATTGTTGGTCGCTGTCGAGAGCTGCTGTTGAGAGCGCTGAGTGTGATCACCCTGATTGATTAGGTCCAATCAAGACTCGCTACCTTGATGGCAGGGCGTGTCCTTACTAGCCATGTCCATTGGTGTCTAAGGCACGTAGGCCTTTCTAAATAAGACAACAGATGCCACCAAGTCTGCACTATATCTATTTGCAGTTCAAGCCCATTGTCCCGAGATGGCCTTTTAATGGCCTTGTTCCTCGGCTGTTTGCTAAAGTCTGGGCTGCAGCTTTTGTTTATTCGAGAGCTGCAGCCTATCTGTCCCTGAACTTATCCATTTTTCCCAGCATCCTCTGCTGAATGCCATTTTAGATGGCCACACCCACAATTACAGATATTCCCTTATTGCATGCTTCATTAATTTCCTGTTTTATGCCATTCCCAAGATCACCACTATAGCTTCAGCGCTACCTATACAGATTCCACTTTGTCGGAGCTAATATACTTCCTCCCTATTGAATTAATGTTCTCTTTAATCAAAAACGCAGATCCATTGCTTTTTCTTTTTTGTCTGTCCTTCCTAAATACTGAATACCATGGATGTTCAGTTCCCATCCCTGGTCACCCTGCAGCCGTGTCTTCGTAATCCCACCTATATCATACTCGTTTACATCTATTTGCACAATTCATGTATTTTAAAGACTTGATGACAGAGATACGCACTGAATTCACATTGGATATGTCTGTAGTGTTGATGTGGAAGGTTTGATCTTGGGAGCATGAGATGAATGCTTAGGCTAGATTTTTAATTATTCAATTAGTTTTCCATGAGGCATGAGTGGCAGCAAATAGAACATACAGTGCAGAAGAGGCCGTTCGGCCCATCGAGTCTGCACCACCCCCACTTAAGCCCTCACTTCCACCCTATCCCCGTAACCCAATAGCCCCTCCTAACCTTTTTAGTCACTAAGGGCAATTTATCATGGCCAATCCACCTAACCTGCACGTCTTTGGACTGTGGGACGAAACCGGAGCACCCGGAGGAAAGCAACGCATACACAGGGAGAACGTGCAGACTTCGCACAGACAGTGCCCCAGCGGGGAATCGAACCTGGGACCCTGGCGCTGTGAAGCCACAGTGCTATCCACTTGTGCTACGTGCTGCCCAAAGAGAAGTGTAATGAGTTAAACTGACACACTTGAGCTTTTGCATTGTACAAACAGTCCAAAGATGTGTGGGTTAGGTGGATTGGCCATGCTAAATTGCCCATAGTGTAAGGTTAATGGGGGGATTGTTGGGTTACGGGTATACGGGTTACTTGGGTTTGAGTAGGGTGATCATTGCTCGGCACAACATCGAGGGCCGAAGGGCCTGTTCTGTGCTGTACTGTTCTATCTAGGTAAACCAATACTTTCCATTCATCCATCAAGGGGATTTGCTCAAATGGCACCAGGGAATTGGGACTTGGATTACATGGAGAGACGAGAGAATATGCAATTGTTCCTAACAGCCACAAGTTTCAAGGGAGATTTCATCGAGATGTTCAAAACCATGAAGGGAAGGGTTTTGATAGAGTAAAGAAGGAGAAATTCTCTTTCGTGGCAGAAGTATCAACAGCCAGTGGACCCTAATTTAATTATTAAATGAATATGAAGCAAGATGAGGGGAATTTTTGTTAATGCGGTGAGTCGTTTTAATCTGGAATGCACTGCCTGATTGGTGGAACAAGATTCATTAACTCTTTTGGAAGGATGAATCCTGAAAGTGCCCAAATTTGCAGGTCGGTGGGATGTAGCAGAGGAGTAGGGTTATTATGGTAACTTTTTCAAATAGTCAACAAAAGCACATGGAGTTGAATGGCCTCCTTATATACTGTAAAATTTTACATTTCTCTTATTCTATGAATGCCAGATCATTCGTGAATGATGATATGTTGACATTCACAGCAAGGTCACAACAAATAAAATCTTATTTGTCCTCACTGGGTCAAAGGTTTGGAACTCCCACCCCAACAGCATTGTGAGTGTTCCCTTGCCACATGGGCTGTAATGGTCACCATTATCTTCTCAATGGCAACGGGGAATGAGTTATTAATGATGGCCTCACCAGCGGCATCCGCATCTCTTGAAAGAGTAAAAATGTCAGTTTACTGGTTAAGCTGGTTATGTTGCATTGGTTGCAAGACAAAGCCCATCATGAAATACAAGGTGAACCATCCCAGTAAGAGCCCTCCCAGTATTTCCCACCCCTTCCTCACCTCCATTCTGGATTGGGAAAATTCAGCCCGTGGTATCACTGTTTTTCAATTTCACAAAGCATAGGCCTGATTTTTCACACAGGCTTAATGGCTCCATGCCTCAGCCAAAGAGGTGCTGAGCCCCAAATCTGGAAATCGTAATCACTTATCCAGCACCCACCATTTCCGTTGGGGGCGGGGTAACAAAGGTTTTTCACATACCCTCATTCATCCACATGCACATTTAACAGTGCAACTAATGAATCAGGATCACAGAATCCTTATGGTGCAGAAGGAGGCCATTCAGCCGATCAAATTTATACTGGCATTCTGAAAGAACATTGCACCTAGTTCCATGCCCCTGCTTTATTCCCGTAACCCTGCATATTATTTATTTTCAGATAGCAATCCAATTCCCTTTTGAGTGCCTTGATTGAACCTGCCTCCACTACCCTCTCAGGAAGTCCATTCCAGAGTCCTACCGCCCTCTGGGCGAATAAATAATTTGTCACTTCACTTCTGCTCCTTTTTCCCATTATTTTGAGTTTCTGCCCTCGAGTTCTTGATGTTTTCTTGAGAGGGAACAATTTCTCACTATTTACCCCTCCCATATCCCTCAGAATCTTAAATTCACCTGTCAAGTCTCCACTCAGTCTTCTTTTCTTCAAGGGAAACAGACCCAGCTTCTGCAATTTATCCTTATGGAGCTGGTTTAGCACAGTGTGCTAAACAGCTGTCTTGCAATGCAGAACCAGGCCAGCAGCGCGGGCTCAATTCCTGTACCGGCCTCCCCGAACAGGCGCTGGAATGTGGTGACTATGGGCTTTTCACAGTAACTTCATTGAAGCCTACTTGTGACAATAAGTGATTATTATTATTGTGGGTTAGGTACGTTTTGGCGCAGCCATTTGGGCGCGGCCGTTGTAGCGCGGCCGTTTTGGCGCCAGCCGTTTTGGCGCTGGCTGTTTTGGCGCCGGACGTTTTGGCGCCAAAATAACATTTCTTTATTTGTGAATTAGCCTCAGGTGAGTTGGCTGCTGGTGCGGGTTCGTTGAGTTGGGTGCTGGTGCGTTCTATCACCATCTTTTTATATATTTTTTAACTAAACCAATTTGCATACCCATATGATGGCTGAGGCAGTATCAACGAAACGTGGTAAAGAAAAATTTGTTCATAACGGATTCCTTTATGTCTTTGACAAAACAAGCAAAGGTGACAGCGAAGTGAAATTTTGGCGTTGTGAGCAAAAAAACCGGTGCAGTTTTTTAACATTAGTTTTTTAACTTTAGTTTTTAACTAAATGAACTAATTTAAGGTTTTTAACTAAATGAACTAATTTAAGGTTTTTAATTTACAATAAAGATAAAAGAATACATGAAAGTGTTCTTAAATTTGAAAACATAGATGCTATCGAGTACTTGAGGAGCCTTGCTCATAATCACCAAATTAACTAAACTAAATGAACTAATTTAAGGTTTTTAAATTTACTTGCAACAATTTGCAACAAGTTACTAGCCACAAAAACTAAAAGAATTTCTGTCGTCTGCGCCCAAACGGCCGCGCCAAATTGGCTGCGCCCAATTGTCCCATCCCCTATTATTGTAGCTGCAATTGTTTAACATTCGAATCATTCCTGTGACTCACCTCATACTCCAGATGAGGCCTAACTAGCGTCTCACACAAGTTCAAAGTAACCTCTTTATTCTTGTACTCAATGCCTCTGTTAATAAAACCTAGGATTCCTTACGCTTTATTACCTATTCTTTTAATCTGACCTTCCACCTTCAATGACTTATGTACATATACACTGAGGTCCCTTTATTCCGGCACCTCCTTGAGAGTTTTTCCTTTTATTTTATACTGTTTCTCTATAATCTTCCTGCCAAAATGAATCACTTCACACTTCTGTGCACTGAACTTAATTTGCCTTCAGTCAGAAACAATTTTCATGACCCATGTTTGCAAAACACAACTCATGGTCTTTAGACATTTAAGGAAAGGGCCTAAACCCACCAGAGTTATTTAGCTAGTTCAGGTACCATTTTGTAGAGGTCAAGAATTCCATTGGGATTGTCAAACATAAAAGGTGGATAAAATATGTGGAGCTGTAAGTTAGTTTACATCCCCTTTCCTTTAAATTCTAGAAAATAATCAGCCTGTTGTGAGTTTCAGTTGAAATAAATTGGTGCTTGCAATTTCAATAGATGTTTGTCGACAGAAGTCTGAAGTTATCATTACACAAGTAATGCTTGACAACTTCCATAACTTATCATTACCACAGTGGGAAGGCTCAAGTGATTATAAAAGGATCAACTGTCTTTGATGTGGAGCAATTAATATAAATGTTTGAATTGTATATTGGATTAAGTACTTGAAGGGATTTAAATGTATTGAATAGGCTTTTATCAATGGCAATGCTTTTAATATTGTGCAGACTATAATAGATACTAATCTCAGCATGGCTCCTGAGGTCTGCCATGGTGGATACTGGCTAAATTGGTGTGGAATGTTTAAGGTCAAAGGTGTGTCCTCAACCAATAATGGGCATGGAATGATACTAAGTTGGCATTGGGGCCATAAGGAGCAGATGGCATAAAGTGGCATGAATGATATGAGGGGCCATGGAAATGTGGGTGTGGAGCATGAGAAGGCATTGTTTGGTATAGATGGGGCTTGGGGGGCTAGAGTGTCTTACTGTTTCAATTAAAGCTTGGCTTGTTATGCAGACCACCTTAACACTTGGTAGCCTTTGGGACTGCCTCATCATTGTTTCTGAGGGTAGCAGGCTCGATTCTAATTAGCCCCTGGCTCCCCAGAGTAAAAACCCAACCTTCAAGTGAAGTTTCTCCCAAGTTGGGTTTGGGGAGTCGGGGGTTTTCCTGACCCTACACATCCGACTTAGGGGTGAAGATTCTGCCCATAGTCTTGTGCTTGCATTAGTTACCAGATCCTTCATTCTCTTATGCTTTGACCTGCTCTAAACACAATGAATCACAACCACAAGTTAATCTGCCTTTTCAATTCCAAATTCCTCCTAGACTTCAGTGTGCTTCCAAATTTTTTTTAAAACTTTCAGATTTTCCAAACTGCAGGCTTTCTTTTCATCTCCTAAGTCTTTGTTGAATGTTTTCTTCTCGTGGAAGTGCTCTTTTTTTTATTGCTGATGTGCTCAAATAAAGCAAGCGCACAGCAGTGAGTTCAAATCATTATTGTTCACTGTCTGTGCCTTTTTTTGAGCATATAGCGGGTGACTTTTCAGCCTACAGATTCAAGCAGTTCATCTTTGATGTTCAGGTGTCCAAGCAACATTAGCTCTTCAGATCCCATAAGACGGTACTTGCATTTCTCTTCTTTTCGCCCAATTACTCAGATCTTCATGGTTAGATGATAACATCTGACATCCTTTTGAGCAGTTGGACAATAGACTCAGCTGACAGTTTTTCTAAAAATTGTTCTCGGAGTGTGAGTTGTCAAGGCTGTATTCACTGCCCTAACAAACTTGATTGAAAAGATTGCGATTTTTAAAAAGTTCATGGGATGTGGGCCTCCCTGGTTAGGTCAGCATTTATTGCCCATTCTTAATCATCCTTGAGAATGATGGCCAAAGGATGGCCACAGCAGTCAATGCACAGGATAATTAGAGAAAATAAGTAGGTGCCTTAATTAGTTGGATTGCAATGGAGGTCGCATGAAGCTTGGGTTTCTGAACCATAGAGGTTGTGGGAAGAACGGAAGACTAAAGCAGTGAAGGAATTAATTTTGAGTTCAAAACTGAAAATGCTGGAAACTTCAACTGCTCAGGCACCATCTGTGGGCAGAGAGGACCCGTTTTGACGTCTTGCTAAAAAGCAATGGATTAGCAGTTGGTGCAATGAGACTCAGACCGAAAACCTATTTGGAACCAATAGCTCCATCCAGAAAGAAAATCAACTTTTTGCTTATTTTGGGAGGGCATTGAGAGGATGTAGTGGAGAAAATATAGTGGAGACAAGGTCAAACATGGCCTTCAAAAAGTAATCGGACAATCCACTGGGTAAAAGATTTTCAAGAAAACAGGGAAAGGGCAGGGAGTGGGACTAGCTGAGTTGTTCTTGCAGAGAGGTGACCTGGTCACCACAGATCAAAATGGCTTACCTCTGTGCTGTGACCATTCTATGTTTCTATGACTCATTAGGTTGAGGATAGAGTATTGGCCGCAGTCATTTTAATTTGTGCAATGCACAGGGATAGGGAGGAATAAGAGAAGTTTCCTATTCATCCCAAGGTTTTATTCATATTAAAATAATGCTGCAAAAGTAACAAAACATCAATGAAATGGTGAATGTTGGAAGCGCTGTAAGTAGGATCGTACTCAGTGGTTCATCGAGCCAGCTCAGAAATTATGTCAAACGATCAACAAGCTGGAAAGGTGTATCAGAGCTTCACTGAACCGCAGAGTGGTAATTGCCGCAAGTGCACTTCTTAGAGGTAATTTTGACTTTGTAATGATGTTGATTCAGCTGCGTGTTATCAACTTGAATGGAAATTAAAATCAGGAGAAATGCATAATGAACGATTGAATTAATATTGCTTGTTTTATACATTCACCCCAAATCATAATTAGCCCTGTGGTGATTCCTCAACTTGAACCATATTGACATGGTACAGGATATTATCTGATCAAGTAGTATTTCATAAACATGTGATAGTCAATATTGCAGAACGCTTTTATCTTCATTACAGTGATTCTCTTGCATGCCTGAACAGTAACACAGGAATAACACTCTCATCCTAGTTCTAATTTCCATTGAGTTCAGTGGAAAGTATAATAAAGCAGGGACAGCCAGTCTAAATGTGGCAGTTCCATCTGGGTAAGTTAAAATTAACCTCTTGGTTTCTACACAGTGAAGATTAATGAAGAAGGAAGTCCGGGTCGAAAGGAATATCTCAGGAATAAAAAGAACTGAATCCTAATCATTATATCCTGACTTGCATTGGTCAGGATTTCCCCTGGAACTATTTCCATTCCACCGTAAATGTTTATGAATATGAAGTGATTCATTTTGGAAGGTCGAATTTGAATGCTGAAAACAGGGTAAAAGGCGGGATTCTTAGAAGTGTGGAGGAACAGAGGGATCTTGGGGTCCATGTACATAGATCCCTCAAAGTTGCCACCCAAGTTCATAGGGTTGTTAAGAAGGTGTACGGTGTGTTGGCTTTCATTAACAGGGGGATTGAGTTTAAGAGCTGCAAGGTTTTGCTGCAACTTTATAAAATCCTGGTTAGACCACACTTGGAATATTGGCCGGGATTCTCCGAGCCTCCGTGCCAAAATTGCGCTCAGTGTAGGGGCGGAGAATGCGGTGTCAGAGCCGCGATCGGGTCCGATGCTGGGACGCGAACCTCCGCCGAATGGAGAATCGGCGCCTGTTGCGCGCGCGCGTTCGATGCGGCACCAGTCAGGGGCCGTAGAAAGAGGCCCCCACGGTTGACCGACCGAATTCCCACCGGTGTGGTTCGCGTATGGTTCCATCTGGCGGGAGTTCGGCATCGCAGCTGTGGTGGTCGTCCTGGTGGGAGGCGGGGGGAGATCAGTCTCCGGAGGTGGCCTCCACAATGGCCAGGCCCGCGATCGTGGGCCACCGATCGGTGGGTGTGCGCGATCTGTGGGGGGCTTACCTCTTCCACGCCGGCCCACTGTGTGGGTCCACCATGTCGCGTGGAAGCTGGCCCATGTGTACCACGGAATCACTGGGCCAAGAGGCCCGTTGACGCCAGCGTGAAACACTCCAGTTACGCTGGCGTAAACACTTAGCTGCTGTTTTGAAGAATCCCGGCCACTGTGTCCAGTTCTGGTTGCCTCATTATAGGAAGGATGTAGATGCTTTGGAGAGGGTGAAGAGGAGATTTAACAGCATGCTGCCTGGACTGGAGGGCCTGTCTTATGAAGAAAGGTTGAGGCAGCTCTCTCTCAAAGGGACCTCTGGGACTGTGCTGACATTATCCCACACAGCCACATTTGGTTACCGACATTCTTAGGATCCTTTTAACCCCTTCATCCTTTTTTGATCCCATCACATGTTCAAATTTACCCTTTGTCGTGTTTTTTGCTAACGCTCTGACTTACCCTCCTGACTCAAATCAGCCCTCATTGCGTATGCCTTCATTTCAATGAATGGTGTGCTTTGAATTACACTCAGCTCTTCGCTTATTTGATCACAAGTCTTCCTCCCTCCTTCCTTCCTCCCTCCTCCCTTTCTCACCTTTAGTATTCACATTCCATCCAAACTCCTCCCTCTGGCGTCTTACCCCCTTTAGATCACTCCCTTGGCATATTGAATTTTCAATTTTGCCACTTCACTTGTTCATTCCAGCCTTCTTCCCTATTGACTTGCAGCACTCTATTAAATCAGGTCCCATCTCAGCATTGTCATTAAACCTGATAACAAGGATAGTGCTGTTTGGCGAATTGACCGCTACCAAACAGAAGCTCAAGTGTAACTTTCTGACACTTCCTCCGATAACGTCAGGGTAATGCCCCCCACCATTGATTCCCAGACTATCACTAACTTTGTCTCTATTGGAGATCTTCCCACAGCAGCCTCTAATCTTGTTGTCCCCACCTCCACTTAAACCGCTCTACCTTCTTCCCAAGACCCACAAACAGGATTGGCCATTATTTCAGCCAGTATTTACCTTCTGGATTTCTTGTTATCTTGAGTCAATTTATTTTGCTTCTCTTGTCCTGTCTTTTTCCACCTATATCCACAACTCATCTGATGCCTTCCAGGAACTTTAACTGGGGGTTGGATTGAGACGAGTAAAGGGGATGTGGGTGGAAAGTGTATCAAGGAAGTGATCAGAGATGACCTTATTCATAGTTGAAATTATGGGGAATGGAGATAATGTGCACTGTACTTCGGAAGGCAGTGGAGAATGAGAATTTAATTGAGAGGTACAAGGGGTGGAAAAATATGAGAAGTTAATGGAGGAGCAACTGCAGAAATGAACAGAAATCTGATTTGGTGAATAGCTGCGGAAGGGAAGGGAGGGGAAGAGTCAGAGATAAATCATGTAAGTCCAAGGAATTTACATAGATTTACATAGAATTTACAGTGCAGAAGGAGGCCATTCAGCCCATCGAGTCTGCACCGGCTCCTGGCAAGAGCACCCTACCCAAGGTTAACACCTCCACCCTATCCCCATAACCCAGTAACCCCACCCAACCCTAAGGGCAATTTTGGACACTAAGGGCAATTTATCATGGCCAATCCACCTAACCTGCACATCTTTGGACTGTGGGAGGAAACCGGAGCACCCGGAGGAAACCCACGCAGACACGGGGAGGATGTGCAGACTCCGCACAGACAGTGACCCAAGCCGGAATCGAACCTGGGACCCTGGAGCTGTGAAGCGATTGTGCTATCCACAATGCTACCGTGCTGCCCCGGAGCATTAGAAACAAAGTAGGTCAAAATGTTTGGTCTGGGAAAAGATCATGAAACAGCCCCAAAACTATTATCAATGTATCAGTAAAAGAGATGAGTGAAGGGAATGCATAGACCGGAATAAAGAATGTTCCATGTATCACATATTAGACATGTTTAGCTAGAGCCGACAGGGGTTACAATAGTAAAACCTTGGAACTGGCCGAAGTGAGTTGATTCAAAGGGAAGTTGGTTCAGTGTGAGAACAGGTTTAGTCAGACAGAGGAGGGTAGTGTGGCTGAGGATTGGTTGGGATTGCATTCGAAGACGAAGCAGATGATCCTCAGGCGATCTTGTTGGGAGATGGAGGTGCAGTGAGAAGGAGATGATTAGAGTCAGGAAGTTGTTAACTCATCTCACTCCTTTGTTACCTCTGGACTTGACCGTGTCCTGCTCTTCATAAACGTTCAAACTCTGCTGGCCATGTTCTTAGCAAATGGAATAAAAGCGTAGGATAAAAATGGCAATATTCATGATGGCAGGGGATCCTTATTCTTTCATGGGATGTGGGAATCACTGGCAAGGCCAATGTTTGTTGCCCATTCCAAACAGACCTTGAACTGAGGGCAGATAAGAGTCAACCAAATTGCTGTGGGTCTGGAGTCACATGTGGGTCAGACCAGTTGAGGATGGCAGATTTCTTTCCATAAAGGACATTAGCGAACCAGATAGGTTTTTTTTACAACAATTGATGATAGTTGGCATGGTCACCATGAGACTTGATTTATATTTCAGATTCATTAATTGAATTTAAATTCCACCAGCCACCGTGATGGGATTCGAACCCATGTCGCCAAAGCATTAGACTGAGCCTCTGGAATACCTCTCCAGTAATATGACAGGCGTTAGTTCGTGAATTTCTGCCAATTGAAAGCTAAGTTGGATGGTAAGCTGTGATGAGGACTTTAAGAGGCTGCAAAGGGTTGTGGACAGGTTAGGTGTTGTGCAAGAGAATGGCAGATGGAGTACAAAGTGGGAAGTGTGAAATTATGCACTTTGGGAGAAAGATCAGAAAAGCAGAATAGTTTTTAAAAGATGAGAAACTAGTAAATGTTGCTATTCAGGGTGATTTGTGTGTTTGAATACATGAATCACAGAAAGTTAGCATGTAGGTGGAGCGAGCAATTAGGAAGGCAAATGATATATACCTTCAATTGCAAGGTGGTAGGAGTACAAAACTGAGAATGCCTTGATGTAATTTACAGGGTTTTGTTGAGACCACACTTGGATTACTGTATGCAGATTTTTTCTTCTTTCCTGAAGAGAAATTTTCCTTAGCGTGCCTGCAAAACCAACTAATTGGATTGAGTCTTGGGATAAGAGTGCTGTCCAAGAGGAGCGATAGGGTAGAATGGATTTGGAAATATATCGCTGTTCCTTCACTGTCGTTGGGTCAAAATCCTGGAACTCCCTCCCCAATTGCACAGTAGGTGTATCTACACCACATGGACTGCAGAGATTCACAAAATCAGCTCACCGCTACCTTCTGATGGGCGCTCCGAACTCAGTGATGAGGGGTCCTGTCTGAGAGATTAGCACGCCCCCCTCAGTTGCAGTGCGGATCCCAACAAGCCATGGAATAGCACGGAAAATCCGATTTCCCAATTAAAAAGTCTTCCAAGTGCCATGGAATGGCACTTCAGGGACATTCCTAGTGCCAGCGGAGACTAGTCCAGATTCTCCGTTGGTGGGAGCACTTGGGGCACGATTCTCCGCAAATGCGGAGAGTCGTGAAGGCTGCCGTGAAACTGGCCGTGTTTCACGGCAGCCTCCGCGCCCCCTCCCGGGACCCGATTCTGCTCCCCAGTCGGGGCTAGCAGCGGGGCCCCGTGAACCTCGGCATCGCAGGCTTAGCGAACTTCACTAAGCCCGCGCGCCAAGGGTAACGGCGGCTGACGCGCACAATGACGTTTTTTTACGGCGAGCAGCGATTCTCCCCTAGCCGATGGGCCGATTTCCCAGGCCTTTACGGCCGTTTTCACGAACTCCAACACACCTGCTCTCACAGTTCATGAAAACGGCCGCAAAGTTCCGGAATCGCGCCCGACTCCGGAACAGAGAATCCCGGCTTTAATCTCTCCTGCTTTTCACTTTAACACAGAGCTTTCCTTCTCACCCCCTTCCTCCTGCCCCTGCATTTGCTGAAACCTGCACACCCTTATTTTTTTCCCATTTTTTTTGGAAGGTCAATTTGAAATATTAACTCTCCAAAGATGCTGGCTGGATTCTATGGTCCCACAGCTGCGTGTCAATGAGATTTCCCATTGCAACCACCCCACGCAGCCAGGAAACCCATGGGCAGGGGCGGGGGGGGGGGGGGGGGGGGCGGTGTGCAACAGACGAGAAAAGTAAATCGCAGCAACAGGATAATTTTGGTCGCTGTCTGACCTGCTGAGTATTTCCAGCGATGTCTGTTTTTATTCACACAGCCATGCTTTCAGGGTCATAGGAGGCTGGCTCTATCGACTAATGTTCAGCACACAGGAAGTTACAGATTGCGCTGTGAACTGATCTGCAGATGACCTCAATCACAGGGGCACCACTGGAAGAATATAACCGCTCTCAACTTTTATGTTGCTGAGCTTGTCCTGGCTGCCACAAGGGACACCTGCAGTCAACCAGCAGTGCACCAAAATGTATCAAACAGATTACTGATGCTTTGTTATCAGGTTAAACACTTTTCCCGAGGGAAAAGAAAAACAGCAGAATGACAGGGTACTACAATTATTCTGCAAGGTACAATACACCAAAATCTAGGATTTTGTTGACAGCACGCATCTAAAGCACCCAGACTTCTAAACAAAATGCCACAGCCCTCATAAACCACAAGAGAATTTACTCGATAAGCACCCAGGTATTGGAAAATCACGAACAAAGGAATGTATAGGTTAACACTCCCTTCCAGACAGCAGCCATAATTCATTCATTTTGACATTGCTCTTTTTGAAGAAACTATGATCTTTTCTGAAGAGTGTATGAATTCGGCTATTTATCGCAGTGTTTCATTGTGTGGGGAAATATTTCTAATCTCCTCCTTAAATCATATTTGCGACTCTCTTAAATTTGCGGCACCTCGGTGCAGTTTTGGCAGTTGGTAGAAACAATCTTTCATGATTTATTTTATTATACTATTATACCTCCTCATAATCTTGAAGATTACCCTTCACCTTCTTTCCTGCTGTGAAAAATCATTTCATAACTCTCGTATCTCTTTACATGACTGTACTACATTCATTCCTGGTGGTGCTCTTGTCAGAACTGTAACCCTTGTAATATCCCAAGAAAATTTATGCCATGCATTCACCATTTCTTGTATATCCTTCCTATGATGTGCACAATATTCACAATGTGACTAATTCTATACACTGTCAACACTTACCCATCTAGGCTCCCACATGAAGATTGTATGAGCTAGTGAAGAGCTGTTGAAAGCTGTGGAACCTTGGCAAAGTATGTGCCACCTTTAAGAGGCAAGGGTAAATTTGGAGGGGCTTTGTTTTAGCTTAAATGTGAAACAAATTGGTTGTGACTTAATTTATGAAAGTTACATGGCCCAATCAAATCCAGCCCAGGCTGATAGTCTAATGAGTCACCTAAAGATATCAGGTTGGCCGAGTTGGGGATATCTTGTCTTGCATTCAGTACTTTGAGGCTTCACAGCATTAATATGAATTTGATCGCGAAACCCTGAAATTTTTCTTGGAATTTTCTTGTAAAATTATGTTCGCCGATCGGGTGGAGAATGGGCTCTGATGCCTAAATTGGGGTCGGCGTCGGTTTGCTGCTGATCGGCTATGCTCCGCCTCCTCCGAAATGGCATCATCGCGCTGCATGTTGTTACGGCCCTCCCGCGATGCTTCGCCCATGATGGGCCGAGCTCCCGATGGCATGGGGTACGTGAGCTGTGCAGGAACCTGGTGTGGTGGCTGTGGGTTCTGTCCAGCATGGCCAGCGCTGGTATCGGGGGCTGGTTTATCAGGGGCTGGTTTATCAGGGGCTGGTTTATCAGGGGCTGGTTTAGCACAGGGCTAAATCGCTGGCTTTTAAAGCAGACCAAGGCAGGCCAGCAGCATGGTTCAATTCCGTACCAGCCTCCCCAAACAGGCGCCGGAATGTGGAGACTCGGGGCTTTTCATAGTAACTTCATTTGAAGCCAACTTGTGACAATAAGCGATTTTCATTTTCATGTTGTACAACGTGACCGCTGCAGGTCGCCAGCCGTGCACATGTATGGCCCAGAAATTGGCCACTTTGGTACGGGAGGTGGGTGTTTCACTTGGCGCCGGTGATAGCCCCTCACCGGCCCAAGAATCGGTGAAGGTTTCACGCAGATTTTCTGGTCGTAAAAGACCACACATGTTCCACTGGTGCTGGCACTTTGCCGCTGAAGCGGAGAATCCAGCCCCACATCTTCCATGCCATTTGACACACATTCCTCAACTGCTAACCTACTCACATTTTTTCTGTCTTCTTCCCACTTTTAAACTCCTTAGTTTCTGCATTAACGCATGAGGACTCATCCCTCAGCTCGTGTCATGGAAATTGGTGAACGTGGTGGCATTTTAACTACACCAGGTGTAAGTGCACAGAATAGTGAAATGCTGCTCAGTTGCAGAACCCTGGGGCAAAATTCTCCGACCCCCAGCAGGGTCGGAGAATCGCCTGGGGGCGCCTAAAATCCCGCCCCCGCCGTGGCAGAGATTCTCCGCCACCCGGGAAGTGGCGGCGGCGGAATCTCGTCACTCCGATCGGAGAGGCCCCTGCGGTGATTCTTTGGCCCGGATGGGCCGAAGTCCCGCCGCTGGGAGGCCTCTCCCGCCGCCGAGGTTTAAACCACCTCTGGAACGGCGGGATCAGCGGCGCGAGCAGGCCCCCAGGGTCCTGGGGGGGGGGGGGGCGGGGGGCGATCGAACCCCGGGGGGTGCCCCCACGGTGGCATGGCCCGCAATCGGGGCCCCCCGCTCAGACTCCGGGCCAGTGCCCTGGCTGCACTATTTTCTTCCGCGTCCACCACGGCCTCCGCCATGGTGGAAGCGAAAGAGAACCCCACATCGCGCATGCGCCGGCAGTGACGTCAGCGGCCAGCTGCCGCTGACGTCACTGCCGGCGCATGCGCGGACCAGCGAAAGCCTTTCGGCCAGCCCCGCCGCCGGGGGCGCCGGTTTCTTGCGCCGGTCTTCTGGTGGCAACCGCTCCGGCGCGGAGCTGGCCCCCAAAGGTGGGGAGAATTCCCCATCTTTGGGAGTCCCGACCCCTGAGTGGTTGGCGCCACTCCCCTACTCCGGGACCCTCCGTCACGCCGGGTAGGGGAGAATGCCGTCCCTGTACTCGAAATCCCCAGATTATTCTGCATTAGGAACTCTTCGCTTACACCAGCATCCACACTCTTCCACATTATTCTCGAAAAATAAAAGTTTGATATTCCTTTGGTCTCTTTTCTGATAGGTGTTGCCACCGAAACTGGCCACTTCCCGACATAAAATGGAGAATTGAAACACATGCAGGGAAAATTGGACAATGTCAGAAAGGCAAGCAGGTTGCAGAACCTCTCTGTGTATTCTGTCTGTGAAGAAACCAGACAGCATAGAAACTAGCAAGTTTGCATACTAATTGAGCGATTCCCGGTAATTCCCAGGCACAATAGACACAACAATTAGCTGCAATCGAAACATTCTATAGCAGGTCAGACTTATCGCCGCCAATGGAGTCTAAAACAAAAGGACACAAACAAGTTAGAAAGAACCACCCCGCGATCGAGGAACAGCCTCAGTATTGGGGGATTCATATCAATCGATTGGGATGAGACCCAATCGGTTGCCAGTGAGTTAGGGGCCCGCCCAAAAGGGCGCGAAGCCCCTGGAACCTATGAAAGTAAGGCTCCCAAGACAAATTCAATCTCTTAGCCGGCCCTCCCAGCAGAACACCTTTGCAGCAGCTCTCTAAGAACTTGAACGTGAAAGGGAGAGGCCTGGCCAATTGCTACACCGACAAATAAGTGTCATACAACGCCCGCTACGAGAATAGACACTCCTGACCCCTTTAGTCCACACCAACTGGAAACCTGCGGATCCAGGACAGAGCAAGAGGCCATTGTTCTCTGATCCGGCAGTTCCCTTATTCCAGATAAGTATTGGCCTAGTAGTGGTAGGAATAGTTTAGTCTTAGTATTATATGCATGAGTAGTAAATAACTGTGTAATAATAAACATGACTTGTTTGAACTTACTAACTGGTGTATTGAGTCATTGATCTGAACTTGAACTTGAACCTCGTGGCGGTATCATAAAGATACCTGCCGACTCTAGAGCTTAAGAATAAAACAGAGCTAATTGAGTGTTAAGCACACTCACCCAGAACGAGCAACATAGGTTTGCTAAAAATCCTTAAGGGATCACTGGTTAAGATGCTCAATATTCGTACAAATAGCGAAAGTGACACTCATGCATAGGATGAATCACCCTGATTTTTAAATATAGCCTCCTATCTGGAACTGTCGAGCAATTTTCCCTTTCCCAAGAGCTTATCCAAAATAACAATGTCTGGAGGAGCAGTGTAAACAGCTCAGTAAGTCCCCTCTTCTGAACACTATCAACTCATTACACGGCATGGATGCAGTTGAAATTAGCCGTGTGTATTTCATTGCAGTAAAATCTTGATGAGTCAAATCCAAGGAAAGGCACCTCCAAATTTGTGTCAAACAGAGCTTTGTATGAGCTAAGGAGGTTCATTCTCAAATGAATGTGACTCTATGAAACTCAATATGCCTAGAAACGTCAGTCAAAAACAACTGACTCAAATGAAAAGTGAAAACACAGGAAAACATATGTGTGGGGGGGAAATCTTTATTCAATTTGTTTGCACCTTACAATGTTCTTTCTTGGAAAATAGGCAACAGGTTTAGATAAAGGATCTGGATTGGCGCGGGCTGAAGGGCCTGTTCCTGTGCTGTAATTTTCTTTGTTCTTTGTAGTTTTTTGGGCTTGCCAGTCAGAAGAAGCAGTAGCATTTTTGCGCAGAACATCGCAGTAATGCATTTCCTATTTCGCTTTCCACCAATTCACATTTCACCTTAAATATCAAAGAGCAGGGTGGCAAAAAAGACAGTAAAACTGTTCAGTTTCATCTGTGTTAAAAATCTTGGAAAATATTCATTCATGGGCCAGACCATATTGAAGCCAATCATATGTCATTTCTGGTGCACTAACTGCGCTGTCACCGCTTACGTAAAGCCGTTAAGCTGTCCGTCACTGCAGGTCAACTCCATATGGCATATCTTCTTTGCCAGGATGACTCCCCTTTCTTACAGGATTGGATGAGATATGGGAACGTTCTCTGCTTGACCTGCCTAGCGTCACATTTGTGGCGCTCCTTCTGTATCGGGGTGTGCAGCCATTCGCATCCTTTTCCTTGCTGTTGATCTTTCCATAGAATGGAATACCTACAGTGCAGAAAGAGGCCATTCAGCCCATCAAGTCTGCACCAACCCCTCGAATGAGCACTCTGCCCATCCACAAATGTCCACCCCTATCTATCCCCATAATCCCACAACCTAACCTGCCTATCCTTGGACACCAAGAGGAAATTTAGCATGACCAATCCACCTAACGTGCACATCTTTGGACTGTGGGAGGAAACTGGAGCACCCGGAGGAAACCCAGGCAGACACGGGGGGAACATGCAAACTCCACACAGACAGTAACCCGAGGTTGGAATTAAACCCGGGTCCCTGGCGCTGAGAGGCAGCAGTGCTAACCACTGAGCCACCGTGCTGCCCATAATCTTTGCCTTGTTTTTCATAATGGGGAGAAAAATTAGATAGCGGATACTCCGTTACCTTTGCAATGCCCAATTTCCGCTTTGTGCTGTAGTTTTCAACTTACTGCATCAACTTCACCTTCTAGCTGATCGACAACACTTTTTGGTTTCTCTCTGGGGTTTAGCCATACTTGCATGTTTTGCATATCTTTTGACAAGGAGAGCTGGATGTCAAATGATGGCTTGCCCATCACGCTATGATTTTGTGCTCTTGGGTGGTATTACTCTGCTCTGATTGGTCTGCACGCTCATATGACAAGCTGAGAGAAGTTTGTCTGATCTGGAATATTATGTGTGGATTTATCACGGGCATTGTTCAATAGGATTTGCAATTCTGCTGACGAGAATGGTTGACAACTTTGTCATAATTGTCATCCACTGTATGTAATACGAGAATCCTTCACTTCAACAAAAGAAAGAAAGACTTGCATTTATATAATGTATTTCATAACCTTAGGGTGTTCCATAGTGCTTGACAACCAGTGTAAAGTTGCAGTAATGTAGGAGTCACTAATGCAATGTAGGAAGCATGGTCGCCAATATGAGCACTAATATCCTTTTCTCTGTTTGGTTGTAGAATGTGCTGCTCTCGAACACTGTCCTGAAAACATTTTGTGAACTCATTTTCCAGACTACTTTTGCCAGAAGACTATAAGATATAGGAGCAGAATTAGACCACTTGGCCCATCAAGATTGCTCTGTGATTCAATCATGGCTGATATTTTTTTAATCCCCATCCCCATTGCAGTACCTGGCTAACGAGACAGGATGACCTCTGACCTTTTTTAATGCAAACACCAGCATTTTGCAAGGTTTGGCCAATATGTAGCAACAAATGGTAACGAGATAATGACAAGGTAGTTTTATTTTTAAGTAATATTGGTTGAAGGAGGACTATTGACCATGACTTGCAGAAAAACTCGTGCTGCTCTTCAAAGTAATGCTTTGAGATCATTACATACGAACGTACGAACATACAAAATAGGAGCATGAGTCGGTCATTTGGCCCTTCAAACCTGCTCTGCCATTCAATAAGATGATGGCTGATCTGATTGAGTCCTCAATGTCACTTTCCCGCCTACTCACTGTGCCCATTGAGTCCTTTGTTAGAGAGGAGATTCGAGCTTCAAGCCCGTTAATTACATTAAATCTTATTTAAGTGTTTGATTTGCATCCTCCCACGGGCTTGGGTTGGGTAGCATGGTAAGGCCACCGGCTGAGATCGGAGCATCACAATGGATTTGGAGCCCTGTTGGCTGCTCGATTGGAGCGGCATTGAATGGAGAATCCAACACTGTAGCTGTTATCTCAACAGTTGCTTCTTTTAAGCCACTCGGATGAAGTCCAATAGGACCTGGGGGCTTCTCAGCTTTTTCATCATAGAATCATAGAATTTACAGTGCAGAGGAAGCCATCCGGCCCATTGAGTCTGCACCAGCCCTTGGAAAGAGCACCCCGCTTGAGCCCACATCTCCACCCTATCCCTGTAACCCAGTAACCCACCTAACCTTTTTGAACACTAAGGGCAATTTATCATGGCGAATCCAACTAACCTGCAAATCTTTGCATTGTGGGAGGAAACCGGAGTACCCAGGGAAACACACACAGACACAGGGAGAACGTGTAGACTCCGCACAGACAGTGACCCAAGCTGGGAATCGAACCTGGGACCCTGGAACTGTGCTAACCACTGTGCTATTGTGCTGCCCACTGCCCATTGGTCTAATAATTTTCTCAGTACCCTTTCCCTGGTAAATGTGATTGTTTTATGTTTCTCCATTTTACCTCTTGATTCACAATTATTTCTGGGATGTTATTTGTATTCCCCTTCATGAAGACGGACATGAAATATCTGTTAAATTCATTCACTGTCTTCTTATTTATCATTAATTCCCCAGATTCAATCTCTGGAGAATCAACACTAACTTTAGTTACACTTTTCCTATTTGACCTGCCATTTGCCTTTGTGAAATTGTACACTTTTTCTTTCAATGTAATATTATCTTTAACTTCTTTAGTTAAGCATGGCTGACACATCCTTCTCCAAGATTCTTTCTTGCTTACTGGAATGTATCTTTACTGAGGGTTATGAAATATCGTCTTAAATATTTGCCACAGCATCTCCACTGACCTATGCCTTACTATAATTTAGAAATTCACCTTAGCCATTTCTGTCTTCATACCCTCATAACTGCCTTTACTTAGGTTTAAAACACCAGTATTAGACCCACTCTTCTCTTCCTAAAACTGAATTCAAAATTCAATCATGTTATGGGCACTAATATCCTTTTCTCTGTTAGGTTGTATAATGTGCTGCTCTCGAACACTGTCCTGAAAACATTCCGTGAACTAATTTTTCAGACTACGTTTGCCAGAAGACCAGAAGACCATAAGATATAGAAGCAGAATTAGGCCACTCGGCCCATCAAGATTGCTCCATGATTCAATCATGGCTGATATTTTTTCAGCCCCATTCTCCTGCCTTCTCCCCATAACCCTTGATCCCCTTATTACTCAAGAACCTATCTATCTCTGTCTTAAAGACACTCAGTGATTTGGCCTCCACAGCCTTCTGCAGCAAAGTGTTCCACAGATTCATCACCCTCTGAAGAAATTCTTCCTCATCTCTGTTTTAAAGGATCGTCCCTTTAGTCTGAGATGGTGTCCTCTGGTTCTAATTTTTCATACAAGTGAAAACATGCTTTCCACTCTATCCAGGCCTCGCAGTATCCTGTAAGTTTCAATAAGATCCCCCCCTCATCTTTCTAAACTCCGAGTACAGACCCAGAGTCCTCAACCGTTCCTCATACGACAAGTTATTTATTCCATATGAGCTCTTCATTCCAGAGATCATTCTTGTGAACCTCCTCTAGACCCTTTCCAAGGCCAGCACATCCTTCCTTAGATACGGGGCCCAAAACTGCTCACAATGCTCCAAATGGGGTCTGACCAGAACCTTATACAGCCTCAGAAGTACATCCCTGATCTTGTATTCTAGCCCTCTTGACATGAATGCTAACATTGCATTTGCCTTCTTAACTGTCGATTGAACCTGCACACTAACCTTAAGAGAATCATGAACTAGGACTCCCAAGTCCCTTTGTGCTTCTGATTTCCTAAGCATTTCCCCATTTAGAAAATAGTCCTTGCCTAAATTCCTCCTTCCAAAGTGCATAACCTCACACTTTTCCACATTGTATTTTATTTACCACTTCATTGCCCTCTCTCCTAGCTTGTCCAAATCCTTCTGCAGCCCCCTTGCTTCCTCAATACTACCTGTCCCTCTACAGATCTTTGTATCATCTGCAAACTTAGCAACAGTGCCTTCAGTTCCTTCTTCCAGATCATTAATGTATACTGTAAAAAGTTGTGGTGCCAGCACCGACCCCTGAGACACACCACTAGTCACTGGCTGCTATTCTGAAAAAGACCCCTTTATCCCTACTCTCTGCCTTCTGCCAGTCAGCCAATCCTCTATCCATGCCTGGCTCTTACCCTTAACACCATGGGCTCTTAACTTATTTAACAGTCTCCTATGCGGCACCTTGTCAAAGGCCTTCTGGAAATCTAAATAAATCATGTCCACTGTTTCTCCTTTGTCTAACTTCCTTGTTACTTCCTCAAAGAACTCAAACAGATTTATCAGACATGACCTCCCTTTGACAAAGCCGTGCTGACTCAGTCCTATTTTACCATGCACTTCCAAGTACTTTGCATTCTCATCTTTAATAACAGACTCTAAAATCTTGCCAATAACCGAAGTCAGGCTAATCGGCCTATAACTGCCTGTCTTCTGCCTCCCTCCCTTCTTAAACAGTGATGTTACCTTTTCCTTAGTGATGGACACTGCACTCTCCTCTGCCCCCTGACTCTCCTGGAGCTCTGACATCCCACTGGTGTCTTCCACCGTGAAGACTGATGCAAAGTAACTATTCAGTTTGTCTGCCATTTCTTTGTTTCCTTTTAATACTTCTCCAGCCACGTTTTCCAATGGTCCAATGTCTATTTTTGCCTCTCTCTTACCTTTTATGTATTGAAAGAACCTCTTCCTATTTTCTTTTATATTACTAGCTATCTTGCACTTACATTTCATCTTCTCTCCCCTTATTGCCAATCTGATTTGTTCAATCGAGACATAGATTAAAATCACCCATTAATATTGCCATATATTTCTCACAAGCCCTCATTATTTTCTCTTGTGTATTTCATCTTACAGTGTGGTTAGTGTTCGGGCTCCTATGAACTACTCCCATTATTATTATTCCAATCTTTACTATTTCTTGTCTCCAATCAAACTGATTCTATCTTGATCTTTAGGTCTAAGGTCATTACTCTCTATTATGCTAGTGCCATTTATAATAAACAGAGCTAATGTCCATCTTCTCCTTGCCTCCTCTCTGTCTGAAATGTCAAGTACTCTTGAATATTCAGATCTCAGCCATTGTCATCTTGCAGCCCTGTCTCTGTACTGGCTATCAGATAGTATATGTTTACTTCTTTGCTTTGGTAGAGATTCTGCGGGCATTTAGATGCTGGCAGCACATGTCCACCCGTGGGGTTCCCGACTGTGTCGGGTGGTTACAATGGGCAATCTCATTGACAATCGGCAGGAAGGTAGAAACAGCGAACAGCAGGCGGACTGGAGAATCCCGCCCACCGATTATTTAATTCTGTCCTTTTACTATTTCACTACCTCTATCCTTATTTGTGAGCTCACCCTTAAGCCTATACGTTGTGTCCCTTCCAACCCGCTCTTATTATCAGTCCCCTTACTTCCCCGAGAGGGAAGATATAGCCACGGTTTAATGTTTCATCCCATAGCTGACACATCTGACTGTCCAGTATTCCCTCAGTACTCCGTTGAAGAGTCAGCCTCGATTTTGCGCTAAATTTCTTGAGTTGGATTTGAATCAGGAGTGGAAATACCACAACTGAGTCAAGGCTGACATGCATGATTTTATGATTCAAACGTAACAAATTGATGAAAGAAAATTTGATTTTTAAAGCGCTTTCCTTGGACGAGAATGTTGTTGGAATTTATTTCCCATTTGTAATTGCCCTTAACTGAGTAGCTTGCTGGGCAATTTCAGTGTTAAGAGTTAAGCATATTATTATGTTGCATACGAGGACAGCTGATGTCTTTCCCTGAAGGAAATTAGTGAACTTGATGGGTTTTTACATTTCAGGAGTGACGTGTGGCTATTCCTGAGACAAGTTTTTTTATTCCTGATTTATTTATAAACTGAACTTAAATTCCCAGCTGCCCTGCTGTAATTTGAACTCATTTCTTTGGATCTTTCACCGAGGCTGTGGATTACGAGTCTCACAACATCACCACTTTGCTGCTATTCCCTTGAAAAGCAATTAGCAAAGGATAATCCAAATTCCAAAATCAAATGAAAAATTAATGGTCACAAAAAGTGAAATACTGCATGCATATAAATATCAGGGATTGTTTTCAGACCTGGAAGCCACTCTCAGACTCAAACGATATTCATAAATAGTTTGAACTTTAGTTTTGTGTTTCCGTAGAGGGACCCCTAAAGATGTGCATTTCATCCTTGTTATTTCCTGTATTATGTTCCAAAAGGCAATAACTGCTGATATCTGCCCACCAGGAAATCAAAATACCAACACGCTTTGGCCATAACAATAAAACTGATCCATAAAATTCTTACAGGGCCCAGAAAGGTAGATTCACGAAGGATGTTCCCCCGGGCGGGGTGGGGGGGGTGGGTCTAGAATGAGGAGACACAGGCCAATATTTTACGACCCCTCCTCTCCGGTGAGATATGACAGCCTCGTCGAAGTAACCTGCAATTTAAATGGCCGCCAATTCAGCCCAGCGCGGTGGTGGGGGGGGGGGGGGGGGGGGGGGGGGGGGGGTTAGGTGGGTGTACCATGCGAGGGTCGTAAATTCTTGGCCACAGTGCCAAGGTCGAGTCTAACAAAAATAAATAAAAAGGAGTAAATAATACGACCGTACAATTACATTAGAAATGTTAAGTAAGAAACAAGGTTCCTTGCTAACGTAAATAAGATCCCTTGCTAACGTAATTTTTTTCAAGAAGTAACTAGCTTAATCAAGAGGGACATCATGGCAGGAGACCTCAGACCCGTGAAATGCTCCTGCACAATGTGGGAAATGAGACGCTTCCAGCCTCCATGATGACCATGTATGCAGAAGGTGTGTCCAAATGCAGCTTCCAGCTAAGCCGAGCACAGGAAGTTAGGAGGTAAACTAAAATGCAAGACCTCAAATATAGTAATCACAGGATTACACCCCATTCCATGCGCTAAAGAGAGCAGGAATAAGAGGATAGATGAGATGAATGTTTACCTTTAGAGATGATGTAGCTGGGAGGGATTCAAATTCTTGAGGCATTGCCACCTGGGGAAGGTGGGACCTGTACAAACCGAATGCATCCGGGCAGAGCTTTCATTAGTTCTGTTGGGGAGTATTTCAACTAGTGTTGCAGGGGGATAGGATCCCAGGAGGATGATCAGATAGGTCAGATTCATATCAGGAAAATAGAGGTTGACCATTAACTAATGATGTAGAAGATGTCGTAATAAGCTTGGAATTACAGGAGAAGCAAGGGTTTAAAATGTTTCCAGTAAGGGAAAATGGTCGGGATGAACTGTTGCCATACGAGGGTCCCTTTAAGAAAAGTGTATTTTATCAAATAGCTGCAGTGATGTCATTGTATGGGTGGAGCTGGGCTGTGATTCTGTCTTTTACTTTCGTTTTGAGCTGGAAGCTGCTTTGTGGCTCTGAGTTTTTTGGTTTCGTTTTCAGTTGGGAGCTGCATTCAAACAAAGAAGATGTATTTTTGGTCTCTCTGCAAGCTAAATAATGTCTCCAGACCACTTTATAACTTCAAAGTAATACCCGTTTTCTGTAAGGAATTCAAACCTCCTGTTTTGAAGGAATAAAGGGTGTTTGGCTTATGGATCTTGTGAGGAAAGTTATTAAGGGTTACCTATAGAGTACTGTATCTTTGGGGGGTATTTTTGTTGGTAGTTGATAAGATGTTTACTGTGTGTTTATAAAATGTTAACTGGATTCATAGATTAACATTGTTTTGTTTAAAAATACTTCAGATCTCTGTGGCATAACACCTGGAAAGTGGGCCCTTGTGCTCCTCATAACCAAAATCTATTAAACGTTGTAGGCCAGGTTAATTCCATGTTATACTTTGGTGTTCTCTAAACCCTGGCCCATAACACTGTTTATATTTCAATGTAAGGAGAATTACAAATGAAGTAGATGAGTTAAGAGTATAGGTAGACACAAGGCATAGGATATCATTGCTATAATGGAAACCTGGCTAAAGGAGGGTTAAAACTGCCAGCCCAATATCCTTGGATACAGAGTTTTCAGGCAGGATAGAATGGGAGATAAAAAAGGAGGTGGAGAAGCACGAATGGTTAAAGATTCAATTCCAGTTGTGAGAAGGGATGATATACTAAACGGGTCAACAAACGAGGCTTTATGGGTTGAGTTTAGAAATAGAAAAAGGGGCGATCACACTACTGGGAGTAAGTATACTACTTGGGAATGAAATAGGGCAAGTGGGTGAAGTAACAGTTGCCAACCATATCGGGGATAATGATCACAATTCAGTTAGATTCAGTATTACCATAGAAAAGGACAGAGATAAAACAGAAGTATACATTTTGAACTGGGGGGAAGATATATTTTGCCCAAATTAGAAGGAACTTGGCTGAGGTGGACTGACCAGCACTGCTAGAGGGTAAACCAGTGGAAAACCATGGGGAAGCACTAAAAAGCAAGATCCTAAATGTATAAAGTAGACATGTATCCACTCACAATAAGAGTAGTACTGCCAAATCTAGACCCCCCTGGTTGTCAAGAGGAATACTGAGACAATCAAATTGAAAAATAAAGCATTTGATCGGCATAAAGAACCAGGAAATGAAGATAGCCTAGATGAGTATAGGAAGTGCAGGGACAAAGTCAAAAAGGAATTAAGGAAATCAAAGAGAGGACATGAAAAAAGACTCGCAACGAAAGAAAACCCGAAGATGTTTTACAAACATATTAACGATAGAAGTTAGTTAAGGAAAAGGTGGGACCTATCAAAGAAGGGAACTTGTGTGTAGATGTGGGAGGGGTTTTAAATGAATATTTTGTCTTCGTCTTCACAAAGGAAATATATAATTCAGATATAATAGTCCAGGAGGAGCACTGTGAGATATTGGATGGTCAATCATAAAGAGGGAGGAAGTACTCAAAGGGTTATGGATTGTTTCCCAAGCTACTGAAGGGGGTCAGGAAGGAAATAGCAGATGCTCTGAGGATGATCTTCCAATCCTCACTAGACACAGGGGAGGTACCAGAGAACTGGAGAAATGCACACATGATTCCATTGTTGAAAAAAGGATCAAAGGAAATGACAAACAATTATAGGCCAGTTAGTCTTATGTCGGTAGAGAGAAGGTTAGTAGAATCAATCCTGAGAGGTATGATTAACTATCACATAGAAAGGCATAGACTAGTCAAGGATAGTCAGCATAGATTTGTCAAAGGAAGGTCTTGCCTCATAAATTTGAATGAATTCTTTGAGGAAGTGACAAGATGGGTTAATGAAGACAGTGGATGTGGTGTACATGGATTTGACAAATTACCACATGACAGATTGGTCAAGAAAGTGAAAGCACATCGGATACAGGGCAATGTGGTAAACTGGATAAAAAGACGGCTTAATAACAGAGAACAAAGGATAATAGCTACCCTTGCAAATGATAGATTGTTTCAAATGGTCTGACACAGGGCTCGGTATTGTGACCCTTACTGTTTGTGTTATAGATCAACGATTTGCACGAGGGGAGCATGATTGGGAAATTTAATAATAATAATAATTGCTTATTGTCACAAGTAGGCTTCAATTGAGTTACTGTGAAAAGTCCCTGGTCGCCACATTCCGGTGCCTGTTCGGGGAGGCCGATGCAGGAATTGAACTGCATTACAAGCCAGCTGTTTAGCCCACTGTGCTAAACTAGCCCCTGTTGCAGACAACACAAAAATTGGCCAAGTGGTGGACAGTGTAGAGGATAGCTATAATCACAAAAATGATATAGCTGGGTTGATGTAGTGGGCGGTAAAGTGGCCGTTGGAATTTAACGCAGAGAAGTATAAGGTCATGCATTTAGGGAGGTCAAACAGTTATAGGGAGTACAAAATAAATGGGAATATATTGAGAGGGGGAGATGAAGTGAGAGATCTTGGCATACAGATACACAGGTCCCTAAAGGCAGCAGTTCAAGTGGACAAGATCATAAAGAAAGCATATGGAATGATCTCCTTCATTGGCAAAGGTACAGAGTATAAAAGTAAGGATATAATGTTGGAATTGTATAAAACACTGGTGAGGCCACAACTGAAATGTGGAGTATTGTGTGCAGTTCTGGCCACCACATTACAGGAAGGACGTAATTGCTCTGGACAGAGTGCAAAGAAGGTTTACAAGAATGTTGCCAGGGCTAGATAATTGTAGCTATCAGGAGAGATTGGATAGGTTGGGGTTAGTTTCCTTGGAACAAAGAAGGCTGAGGGGTGACTTAATTGAGGTGTACAAAATTATGATGCAAAAAGATAGAATGGACAGGATGAAAT
Source organism: Scyliorhinus canicula (assembly GCF_902713615.1). Lineage (NCBI taxonomy): Eukaryota > Metazoa > Chordata > Chondrichthyes > Carcharhiniformes > Scyliorhinidae > Scyliorhinus > Scyliorhinus canicula. Next base: position 36,328,944 of record NC_052155.1, read on the forward strand.
TGTTTTACATTGTGGAGAATTCTAGGACCAGGGGCCATAGATTCAAGATAAGTGGCAGAAAGTGCAGAGGGGGCACGAGGATGAACTGTTTTATGCAGAATGTAGTGGGTGTCTGGAATTCGCTTCCCGAGTTGGTTGTGGAGGCAGAGACCTTAAACTCTTTTAAAAAGTACCTGAAATTGTACCTTAAGTGCTGTAAGATACAGAGCTATGGGCCGGGTGCAGGAAGGTGGGATTAGAATGGACACCTGGATGTGCTTGAGCTGGCTGGACAAGATGGGCCGAATGGCCTCCCTCTGCGCTGTAACTTTTCCACGATTTTATGATCTGTCTCCTTCACATTCTGCCACTTAGCATGAGCCTTTTGTTTGTTTCATCCCAGTTAGTGACAATATCAGTGTCTGTGGGAAGAGATGACCACTGCTGCTGGTCCATTTTCATTATTTTTCAGCCTTGCACTTTTGCACATTTCCAATCTCTGTGTTCCACAAAGGGCTTGCTCTGCAATCAGTTTGGCCGTCATTCAAGTGCAAAATGTTGACAACGCTCCATTCCCTCCGTCACTGTGAGACCCATGCAGACACGGGGAGAATGTGTAAACTCAATACGGACAGTACCCGGGCCGGATGATTTTGGGGTCTCGACCATGCCCTGCATCTGCACTGCTCATGTGGTGCTGTATAAGAACATACGTATTAAGAGCAAGGGTTGGCCATTTGGTCTCCTGAGCCTGCTCCACTATTCCTTAAAATCATGGCTGATTTGACAGTGAGTTTAGCTCCATTTTCCTGTCATTCCCCCACAACCTGGTCGCCCTTGGGGATCAAAATCCATCTAACTCAATGACAAAGCCTCCACTGTTGTCCAGAGTAACACATTCAGAAGATTCATGGCCGCCTAAGAGAAGAAATTCCTCATCTCCGTATTAAATGGATGACCCCTTATTTTGAAAGTGTTCCCCAGTTCTAGATTTCCCCAAGAGGGGAAACATGCTATTAGCATCTACCCTGTTGAAGCCCCTTATAATCTTATATATTTCAATAAGATTACTGTTCATTCTTCCAAACTTCAATGTGTATCAGCCAAACCTGCTCAATCTTTCCTCAGAAGACAGTTTCTTCATCACAGAAATTAGCCTTGGTGAACTTGCTTTGAACTGCCTCCAAAGCTAAAACCACAGTACTTCAGGGCCAGAATTTGGCGAATAGCTTGTTGTTCTCAATGCCGTTTTCCCATTTACAATTAAAATTTTAAGCGCTGGGAGCTTGCATGGAAAACATGTGTGATCCACATGGTGGGGAAGGCTTTTCAGTGCTGAAATTGGCCGTCAGTTGACACATCAGCAGGTATAGGTGGGCTAAAAACTCACCTCATGGTCAAACAGGGAAGCTCTGCATCACGGGCACAACTTCCCTGTCCATCTCCATTACTATTAACGTAAGGGTGGCATGGTAGCACAGTGGTTAGCCTTGTTGCTTCACAGCACCAGGGACCCAGGTTTGATTCCCAGCTTGGGTCACTATCTGGGTGGAGTCTGCACATTCTCCCCATGTCTGTGTGGGTTTCCTCCAGGTGCTCTGGTTTCCTTCCACAAGTTCCAAAAGACATGCTTGTTAGGTTAATTGGACATTCTGAATTCTCCCACAGTGTACCCGAACAGGCGTCGGAATGTGGCGACCAGGGGATTTTCACAGTAACTTGATGGCACTGTCAATGTAAACTTGTGACACTAATAAAGATTATTATATTATTTTATTATTATTAGATTTGAGAGCACAAAACTGGCTTGGGTGTTCTTCAAATTTAATTTCACTTGAAAATATTTCACATTACATTATCCCAGTGTGAATCATCATTATTTACAGAGACTAGCTTAGTCTGAGAGCTCAATGTACTGGCACATCTCAGGTTGGCATGCAGCGATGGTTACAGGGGGTTTTGGAGATTGTTGCTATTGTGAAAGAAACAATGTTGTGTTTTTTGTTCACTCTTAATTGAATGTTTGTCTGTGTCCAGTGGTGTATTCACTACTCTGGGATATGTCTGAACCAGCAGGCTTACCTGGCCCTCCCTTTCATGCATTATAAAGGAGATTGTACAAGATCACTCACAGTGGTAAATGAAATGTTAGCCGTGAACCCAAGGCCCTGTCAGGATTATGGCCAACACCCAAGCACACACATGACACTGCCCTTTAGACGCCTAATTTTCTTACCTTGAATGACTATCCACAACACCCCATCACATCCAGGATGCCAGACCCTTCCCACTTCATTCCTCCATGTCCCTGGCCCAACTCTATGTCCTCCCTTGGATCCATCTGACACTCGTCCATGCCCGCAACCCTACTTCACAAACTCCCTCACCACCGACTCGCCTTTGCTGATCCCAAGCCTCCATGTAATTTGCCATTCTCCTGCTCATCTCCTTTGTGCCACTGGGTTAAGCAACGAAAGCCGCCAGACTTAGTTACAACTGCACAAAGCTGACTTGTGTACGCCACCTTTGACTGATCTTGAACTGGTTACCACGAGATTCTCGTGCACAGTTGTCTTTCTACTTAAGGGAGGAGGTTATTCAAAACTCTTTCAAAGTACTGAATATTCCTGGCATGTAAATTTGATATGAACCTGCCACAGGCTGGTGTAATACTTGACACACCACAAACACACCAATCCGCATCTCAACCTGCCAACAGGAAATCAACATTTCACATCCTGCCTAATTAATTTTCCTGCTCTCGTGAGTTCCATAAAATTCTCTTCCACCCCCTCCGACAAAGTATGATATCACCAATGCTAAACCTTGCAGCAAGATTTCCTTACTCCAGCTCCCTTGCTGACATTCCAGTTGCTTTTCTATTTGCTGCACCTGCAACTTGTGATTCATAAGGGCACCCTGATCCCCCTGTATTGCAGCACTCTGCAATTCCTTTTCATTTAAATAATGTTTTGCTTTTCTGTGCATCCCGTAAAATTAGAGCATCTCACATTTCCCCATATTATACACCATCTGGCAAATGTATGTTTACTCGCTTAAGTTATCTTGTGAAATAACAAGCTCCTCATAACAGACCATTAACTGGAGGCTAGTGGGTTCCAAAGTCTTCACCCTTCCTTTGTACATTTCAGCGTGTCCTGAAGGAGTTGGATCACTGACACGCCACCTGGAAGCGTCATTTTCAAAGATTCTGGCTTTTCTTGTATTTTTTAACACAGTCTGATGACCAGTGGGCTGCCAATGAAGGTCAGCAATTAAAATAATTTGCGTGTCAAATTGCTGCTTTTGGACGGGACAGGTGTGACACTCTAGCCACTAGAAACCTCCATCCAGTTAAAACACATCCCCCCGCCCCAAATAAATTAGTCTAGATTTTCTGTTGTGACAAAATAACCAAAGCTTGTTTTAAACACGCCGAAGACTTAACATCTATGGAGATATGAAATAATGACTTATTGATTAACGTTGAACCATCCATTAACGAAAGATGTTTCGACAATAAGAGTTTACCAGCAGACAGAAATCCAATAATTAATTTATTTTCTACATGGACTGAATATGATCATGGAAAGAATACATTTGCCAACCATTAGTAAACATTATTGACAAGAGTATTACAGAAGTTATGAAAACAGTTATGATCATTTCTTTGTTGTAACCACAGTTTAAAAAGAGATCAAAAGTTGCTGCAAAGTCATGGCTTCCAATGGGGGGAAACATGGGACGAGATGCTCCCGTCGGGGGGCTAAGGGCGCGATTCTCCGCAAATGCGGAGAGTCGTGAAGGCTGCCGTGAAACTGGCCGTGTTTCACGGCAGCCTCCGCGCCCCCTCCTGGGACCCGATTCTGCTCCCCAGTAGGGGCTAGCAGCGGGGCCCCGTGAACCACGGCATCGCAGGCTTAGCGAACTTCGCTAAGCCCGCGCGCCAAGGGTAACGCCGGCTGTCGCGCACGATGACGTCGGCCGCGCATGCGCGGATTGGACGGCTCCAACCCGCGCATGCGCAGATGACATCATCACGCATATGCGTGAAACCCGCGCATGCGCGGGCCGTCATGCCCCTCAGCCGCCCCGCGGACTGATCCAGCGGGGCAGCGGAGGAACAAAGAGTGCGCGGGGTTCGGACCTGCTGCCCACGATCGGTGCCCACCGATCGCGGGCCCATGCCACCCTTGGCACGGCCGTGCCAATCGGTGCCATGGTTCTCCAGAACGGTACTTTGCGGCCGTTTTCACGAACGGTGAGAGCAGGTGTGTTTGCGTTCATGAAAACGGCCGTAAAGGCCTGGGAAGTCGGCCCATCGGATAGGGGAGAATCGCTGTTCGCCGTAAAAAAACGGCGAGCAGCGATTCGTGTCGTGGGGCGGCCATGGGGGGGGGGGGAGAATCGTGCCCTAAGTACCGACGCCAGAGTGAAAACTGGAGTGTTTCACTCCGATGTCGGAGGCTGCTCCTCGCCCCCTATTCTCCCAGCCCTAGGGGGGCTAGGAGCGGTGCCGCCTCATTTACGCGCGTAAAAGCAAACAAAACGGACCCAGTTTCCATGTCTCGAATTTTAACGCGTGTAAAGTCGATATTGTAAATATTGTCTTCGGGCTTGCATAAATAGGGTTCGGCGCCGTGTAAGCGACGTCACCCGTGCATGCGCGGTTGCCGTCCTCCCCGCAGGCGCCCCGCAAGAAATGTTGGAGAGATCTTGCAGGGCAGCGGAGAAAAGGAGTTTCTCCTTCAGAGAGGCTGGCCCGCCGATTGATGGGCACCAATTGCAGGCCAGACTCCTTTTGAGCGCCCCCCGGTGCTGGATCCCCCACCGCCCCCCAACAGCCCCCCCCCCCCCCCCCCCCCACCCCCCAGCGTTCCTGCGTTTTTCACGCCGGCAGCAAACAGGTGTTGTCGGCGCCGGCGGGAGCACGTCGTATTGGGCAGGCCGCTCGGCCCATCCGGGTTGCAGAATCGCCGCTCGCCCGTTACAAACGTCGAGCGGCGATTCTCCAGGTGGCCAGCCGTAAATCTCGCCGCGCCGGTTTGGGGGGGTGGGGTGGGGGGGGTGGGTGGGAGAATTGCATGCGGGTGCCGGGCGGTGTGGTGGGACTCGCCCGGGCGCCCCCGCAATTCTCCCATACGGCGTGGGGTGGGAGAATTGCGCCCATGGTGTCCCCAAAATTCAATCATGCCTCTCTTGAGCATCGGCGGGATGGGGTGGAGGCCTTTTGTGAAGTCCTTTACCTCTGTTCTGGCCAAAGAACATTAGCCAAGGTGAACAATCCAACATGACAGACAGTAGCAGCTTTGGTAAGTGCCAAGGCCCTAAAAAAAAGGACAGCCACCCAGTGCCTGAAGCCGATGAATGGTCTTCTCCGTTCCGCCAGGGTAAGTCACCCTTCTCTTCTCTCAACTCACAAATTCATCACATATCCATAGAGATCTCACTCACTGCCACATCAAGCAACATCGCCACTCACTCTCATACACAAATTCATCACTTGTGAGGATCATGTCCTCATCCCATCCATGGCACCACTCACCACACTCGCATGCCAGGCATCTTTCTCGTCTGGCATGGCAAACATCCTGCTTACATTATCTCCACCTGTCATCATGCAAGACAAGCTGGCTAATAACAGGAGGAGCGGCCCCACACCGATTGCGGAATGCACCCACTAAAGGTCCTCACCGATTTTGAGAATAGAGCCATCCAACTGGCCGTTGAGGATGTGCACCATTCCTGTGCTGATGGCGAAGTCAATGATGCCTAATCAAGTGAGGATCCATCAGCCAAACATACTTTGAGTGATGTCTCCTGCTCTGCAATACACTGCCATGCACTGATGAACTCTCCTTCATTCACAGTCACATCTGGTAGGCAGAAGAGGCTGCCCATGAGCCAGGTCCTTGACTCAAGCTATGAAGACTCTTCGGAAGGTGAATCTGATGACACACTCATTGAATACCATCACAGTTCTCCACCAGCACAGGAACACACACCATAGTGTGACTTTGTTTCAGCATAGCCTGAGGGTGACAACGTGTGAGTATAGCACAGAGTCTGATCCACAGCAAGTTGAGGCAGGGAAATCCCAGGGTAGCGGGACCCGGAATGTTGGAGGCCAGGAATCAGCTGAGTCCGAGTCAGATGAGAAGCCTCTGGACTTGGTCATATCTCAATTACTGGAGAGAAGCTCGGGAAGATTGGGATGAGATGTCTGCTGCACTCCTCAGATTGCCAGGCATGATGGAGGAGTAGAAACATGGTTACAAAATTGGCTGAGTAATGGTTAATGGATATATTTTAGACCGGAGAAATGTTTGCAATGAAATTTCCCACAGAAATTTCCCACAGATATTTAGAATCCCTACAGTACAGAAGAAGACTCATTAGGCGGGATTCTCCCCTACCCGGCAGGGCGGGGGGTCCCGGCGGGACGGAGTGGCGTGAACCATTCGCGCTACGCCTTTCAATTCCTCCTCCCATTTTTGTCTCATTGCCACCATCGAAGCATCCTCCCTCTTGCCCAGCTCTGCGTACACATCAGAGATCTTGCCATCCCCAATAATATCCTCCGAAAGGAGCCTATCCTGTCAACCTGAGGGCGGCAACATTGGTAACGAACCCACCTCCTTACTCAAAGTAGGCGCTGATTTGGAGGTATTTGAACTGATTACTGTCACGCAATTGATAAACCTCCATCAACTCAGTCAGGTCCGCAAATTTCCCACCCAGAAACAGGTCCTTGAAGCATTTGATCCCCAAACGGTTCCACTCCCTAGATCTGGCACCACATTTCGCTGGGAAAAATCTATGGTTAACACAGATCGAGGCCTTTCTATACATGCCCCCCAAGCCAAAATGTAGCCGGCACGGATTCTACACCCTTAGATTAGAAATTATCACTGGATTCAATGAGTACCTGTTCGGTGAGAACGATAGAGGAACTGAGGCCATTGACCCTTATGGAGGTCCCTCGACATGAGGCCTCCCCCACCACACTGACCCAAGGTCTAACACCTATTTCCGGACCATGACAATATTGGCAGCCCAGTAGTAACTCTGAAAGTTAGGGAGAGCCAAGCCACCACCCTGTCTACCTCTCTCCAAATAAACTCTCTTTATTGTGGAATCCTCCCCACCCACACAAACTCAAAATAAGCCGATTAACCTTTTTGAAAAAAGATTTGGTCAAAAAGATTAGAAGATTCTGAAGATGAACTTCAGCAGGATCACTATTTGTACTGTCTGGACTCTCCCAGACAGAGATAGTGGCAAGTCGTCCCATCCTTTAAACTCCTCTTTCATCCCCCCACTAAACTGGGCCCAGTCCCATACCACATGGATCCCCAGATACCAAAAGGTCTTTCTTGCCAAGCGGAATAGGAGCCCATTCAAACACCCCTCCTGCCCTTTGGAGCCAATCAGGAACATCTCGTTCTTTGTTGTATTGAGCTTGTATCTGGAGAAGGTGTCAACTCAATCAGAATTCCCAGAATCTTGTCAAGTGATTCCATGGGGTTAGAAATGCACAGCAGGAGGGCATCCAAATACAAAGAGAGCCAGTATTCCACTCATCCGCTCACCACCCCTCCATTCCCCCGTATCCCCTGTAGAGTAATCGCCAATGGCTCTATCGCAAGGGCGAAGAGCAGAGGAGAGAGTGGGCATCCCTGTCTGATCCCACACCACAAGGTGAAGTACTCAGAGTTAACCCCATTAGTGGGTATGCTTGCTTTCGGGGCTTTGTACAACAATCTAACCCAGTCCGTGAATCCCTGTCCGAACCCAAACTGCACCAAAATGTCAAACAAGTACATCCATTCCACTTGTTCAAATGGGGAGGCATGGTAGCACAATAGTTAGTGCAGTTGCTTCACAGCTGCAGGGTCCTAGGTTCGATTCCCGGCTTGGTTCACTGTGCGGAGTCTGCAGGTTCTCCCCGTGTCTGCATGGGTTTCCTCCGGGTGATCCGGTTTCTTCCCACAGTCCAAAGATGCGCAGGTTAGGTGGATTGGCCATGCTAAATTGCCTCTTCGTGTTAAAAAAGGATAGGTGTGGTTACTGGGTTACAGATATCGGGTGGAGTGGTGGGCTTAAGTAGGGTGCTCTTTCCAAGGGCCGTGCAGACTCGATGGGCCGAATGGCTTCCTTCTGCACTGTAAATTCTATGACTTCTCAGCATCCATTATCACCAAAACCTCCATCTCACTTCCTCCTGCTGGCATCATGATAACATCTAATAGCCTCCGTATGTTGGTCGCGAATAATCTGCCTTTTACAAACCCGATTTGATCCTCTCCAATCACATCTGGCACACACCCCTCAATACGTGTAGCCAAGACTTTAGCCAGGGGTTTTGCATCCACATTCAGGAGTGAAATCGGATGATAAGATCCACATTGTTCCGGATCCTTGTCCTTTTTTTGGATGAGGGGCATGGAGGCCTGTGATAATGTGGAGGGTGGGTGGCCGGGGGGGGGGGGGGGGGGGGGGGGGTGAGTACACCCCTCTCCAGTGCTTCACTGTATATCCGCACCATTAATGGACCCAGCAATGTGCCAAAGTGTTTATAAAATTCGGCTGGGAATCCGTCCGGACCCGGGGCTTCTCGTGACTGCACCAAACTCACAAATTCCAGCACCACCGTTAGACCTATTGTGGTCCCCAACACAGCGCCCTTGCCTGATGTGCCCTTTGAAACTAATCCATCCAAAAATAGACGTCTCAATTCATCCCCTGTCAGAGGTTCCATTGGTATAGTCTCTGATAGAAGGACTCAAAGATTTGATTGTTCGCTACCGGGTCTGTTACTACTCTAACCCCCCCCCCCCCCCCCCCCCCCCCCCCCCCCCCCGTCTCTCAGCCTACCTATTTCCTGAGCAGCCGTCTGATTCCTCAGTTGGTGAGAGAGCATCCTGTGAGCCTCCTACTCGTATTTGTACACAAACCCTCTAGCTCTGTGCAGTTGTCTCACCACTTTATCCAAAGCGTCCAGATTGAATTCCAACTGGAGCCTCTGGCACTCCTTCAACAGCGCCTCATCATATGATTCCAGGTAACTACGATCGACTGTCAGGTTTGCCTCCACCGATCTTGTTTGCTCATCTTGGTCCACCCTCAGTCTGTGTGCCCCGATCGAGATAGCTCGCCCCTAACCACAGCCTTCAGTGCCTCCCACAGCACCCCGGCAGAATCGAACCCCCGTGTCATTCTGATTCACATAGTTATGGAAGGCACCTTCCAACCTCTCACATATTCCCATTATCCACAAGGAGACCAACATCCAGTCTCCACTGGGTGTTCCGGTGTCCTCCCACCATCCAAGGATGTGCAGGTTTGGTGGATTAGCAATGCTAAATTGCCCTGCAGTGTTCAAAGATGTGTAGGTTAGGTTATGGGGTTGCGGGGATGGGGTGGGAGAGTGGGACCAGGTGACCTTTCGGGGGGTTGGGGCAGATTTGATGGAATAAATTGTCTTAAACGAAAACAGAAAATACTGGATAATCTCAGCAGGTCTGACAGTATCTGTGGAGAGAGAAGGGAGCTGATGTTTCGAGTCAGCATGACTCTGTCAAAGCAGGCGGGAATTGGAAATGACATCAGATTTATGCTGTGGTTGGTGGGTGTGGAGCGATGGTGCTGGATAGGGGGCCAGCGATGGGTTGAGATAGATAAAGATGTCGAGGACAGAAGACAAAAGGAATGTAATAATAATAATAATCACTTATTGTCACAAGTAGGATTCAATGAAGTTACTGTGAAAAGACCCTAGTCGCCACATTCTGCCGCCTGTTCGGGGAGGCCAGTACGGGAATTGAACCTGTGTTGCTGGCCTTGTTCTGCGTTACAAGCCAGCTGTTTATCCCACTGTGCTAAACCAGCCCCTAAATGGGGATGGTTAAGGCTAAGAAGGGTGCTGATAGTGGCACATTAAGAGATTAAAATGTGTGAATGGATGAATTGTCTCCTTCTGCACTGGAAGAATTCTATGAGAGGATTCATTGTAAATTTGTGTGCAAGTAGAAAAAAATATTGGCTTTAATGAAAAGAAAAATGTGATGAATTGTCTCAGAGGCAGCAAATCTAGAATCAGCAGTTTTTCATCCCAATGTGAAATCTATTCTCCCAGGAATTGGGTTTGATCCCAAAATTCTGATTCAAGCTGACATTCAACCAGTTTTAATCTTCATGCGTGATTCTGGATGGTCACCAGGATATAGTTAACCGTGGAACTAGATCCTGCACATTTGCACACATTTTCCAGCAGTGTTCACTGGAATATGATCAAGGGTGAAATCACACTGAATTGTTCCGTTTGTAACTCAGGAGAGCCTCCTTCCCCTGTCACTTGCTTGATTTTTCACCACCAGACACGATTGGATGTGGTATTGCAGAGCTGTGATCTGTTGCTTGCGGGATCATTCCACTTTAACATGCTGCAGCCACTTTTTAGCATGCAGTGCTCCACTTGTAACTTCACCAATTTGACACCTCATTTTAAATTTTTCTCATTTTTTCTCACCCCTGGGGCCAGATCCCTTTGCGCCCCCCTGAGGACCCTGGAAGCCGCCCACGGAGCCAGGTCCCGCCGGTAAGTACCTGTGGTAACATATGCCGGCGGGACCGGCCTAAAACGGTTGGCCACTCGAGAATCACCGGGGGGGGGGGGGGGCGCTGCCAGAGAATTTGGCTGCCCCCCGGCGATTCTCCGGACCGGCGGGGGGTCGGAGAATCCCACCCATGATGTTCCATTTTTTAAAAATTTGAATTAATTGTTGGTCTCAAGGATTCATTGTAATGGGGGAAATAAGGGCATGAACCATGAGGTTACAAATTACTGGTGTAATTCTGCTGGTGGAGGTGGCACACGATGAGCAGAGTCTTCTGGACTGAGGACATTGCAGACGTCGGGACCATTTCCTGGTCATAACCCTACATGGACATTCTTCTGTGATCACTCACTGACTAGTATGATTGTCTGCCTAGTGTCACTGGTCATGGATTTTGTGGGTCCTTGTATGGCTGATTAGCACCATCCCAGAGCCCGACTGCAAATATGGCAGGTGTTTATGAATGATGGAATTGATCCTGGGATTCAAGATCGCTGGTATTCCTTTCTCAGGCGCCTTTTCCAGACCTTTTCTTGCTGTTGGGTGTTCTCGAAGAATTGTGTCCCTTCAATCAGGAGGTTCTGCCAGGTAGGCTACTTTGGAGCAAAGGTTTAGCAGACATTGATGTTTATGTTGCATCTTTTGAGAGAAGTCTTCAGTGTGTCTTTGAAGTGCTTCCTTTGCTCTCCTCTTTTCAACAGCCTTCCTTGAGGTGGGTGAAGAAGATTTGCTTTGGCAGTTGGGACTCTGATACCCCAAGCACGTGGTCGGCCCAGCGGAGTGGATTTTGGATGATCATGGCCTCAATGCTGGTGCTGTTGGCTCCTTCAAGGACGCTGATGTTAGTACGTCTATCCTCCCAACTGATGCAGAGAACCTGTCCGACACAGCGTTGGTGATACCTCTCCAGGATCATGTGTAGGTTCTATATGTAGTTCATGAGCTGGATTTGCCGCCTCACCACATTTCTGTTTCAGCACGCTGGCGGGATGCTCTGTTACACCAGCTGGTAAATGGGGTTTCCCATTGTGGGGCATCCCCACACCGACGGGAAAGCCCCAGTCTGCCGACAAAGTGGAGCATCTCACATCCCTACTTGACTCCAGTATTGGCCGTGAAAGTTTATGTCATCTTTCCGTTGGTGAGAACTGTCGCCAACTCTTTTCATGGAGCAGTTGGAGGGTGTTGATGAATTTCTCTGGACAGTCGGCCTTTGACATCTTCCGGATTGACTGAGTCGAAAGCCTTGGTCAGATCCATAAAGGCCATGTAGCATGGCTGATGTTTCTCATGCCATTTCCTTTGAAGTTGTTGAGCTGTAAAGATCATGTCCATCGTTGCACGGTTTGACTGGAAGCTACATTGATTCTCCAGAAGGATTTCTTCAGAGACTGGAAGAAGATGGCTAGCGAGGGTTTGGGCGATAAGCTTCCCAGTGATGGAGAGCAGGGAGATTTCGCGGTAGTTCCCACTGTCCACATTGTCTCCTTTCTTCAAGATGGTGGTGATTATAGCACCTTTGAGGTTGGCAGTGATTTCTTCTCTGTTCTAGATTTTCAAGAACAGCTGATGGAGATGACGGATGATCTCTTCTCCTACAAGTTTGAAAATCTCCACTGGATTCCTGTCCATTCCTGTGGCTTTTCCATGTTTCATATGTTTAATAATGGTTTCAACTTTTTCCGTGCTTGGTGAGAGTCCAAGATTACCTTTGATTGGGGGGGGGGGGGGGGGGGAAAGAGCCTCCCCGAACAGGCGTCAGAATGTGGCGACTAGGGGCTTTTCACAGTAACTTCATTTGAAGCCTAATTGTGGCAATAAGTGATTTTCATTTCATTCTTCTTTGTACTTCTGCCTTTGCTATTTGATGAGCATCCCCTCTTTGCCTTGCTGGTCATGTTGCTTTGCCAGGCAGGGAGAGCTTTCCTCTTCCTGTCGATGAGGTCTTGGATGATGTGGTCATTCTCGTCCAACCAGTCTTGTTGATTCCTGGTCTGGAAGCCGATGGTTTCTTCAGCTCATTCCAATTTTCCTCCACTCCATTAAATGAATGTTTTGGAGATTTTGGTGAATTTATTGTTGAAAGTTTGATTGCATGCTTGGTTCTTTAAGCACCGGCACAGGCAGGGGGGAGCCATGCCGCTGGCGGTGGGGGTGGGGTGGGGGGGGGGGGGTGGGGGGGGGGGGGGGGGGGCTTCAGCGAGGGCTGAGGGTACTGGTAAGGGGTGGCCTGCTGGTGGCGAGGGGGTGTCCAGGGGGCACTATCTGGCAGGTTGGATCCGTGCGTGGCGGCGCTATGTTGTATGGCGCGACCGTGCACATGCGCGGCCACAGACCCGGCAATTCTCTCGCCGTTTATTAAGTGAAGGCCACGTGTTTAACGTGGCGTGGCTGCTATCCCCTCACTGGTCGGAGGGTCAGTGCTGGGGCCTTACCGATTTTTTTCGGCATAAAACTCTGCACTTATCCGAACATAGCCTCAAAATCAGAGAATCCAGCCTGTGATGTTAGGTAAATTGGTTATTCTGAATTCTTCCTCAGTGTACCCGAACAAGCGCCATAGTGTAGTGATTAGCAGCTTTTCACAGTGTCTTCATTGCAGTGTTAATGTAAGCCTACTTGTGACAATAAAGATTATGAAAAGATTATTAAAAATAATTTAAAAATGTAGGAACACAATAGTTGTGAGGGATTCAATTGTGAGGGGAATAGATAGGCATTTCTGTGGCCGCAAACGAGACTCCAGGATGGTATGCTGCCTCCCTAGTGCTCGGGTTAAGGATGTCTCAAAGCGGCTACAAAACATTCTGGAGGGAGAAGGTGAACAGTCAGTGGTCGTGGAACACATCGGTACAAACAACAGAGGTGAAAAAAGGGATGAGGTCCTAAAAGCAGAATATAGTAGTGACAATAACAAAAATTATTATTATTATTAAAAAAGGCAAATAGGACATCTATTCCCCACAAAGGCACAATTCTGGGATGGGGTGGAAAAATAATGAGGTGGAGAAAGTGCTTCAAATTTCAAGAGGGAAGCACGGGAAGAATACAAATCTCTTGTGGAAGGGAAATTAATGAGTTGACAACTTAGAAGCATGCTGGGAAATGCTGGACTATACAGTTTAACACTGCTTTTGAATGAAAATAAGGAGGTCAGGTAACATAAATAAAATACTGCTTGATATTTTGGTCGGCCTTATTATGATAACACATTTTCCTCCGAAACATAACAAAATGTGTACTCGAGTTGTTTTTAGCCAAGGGCAAGAACATACGTACTACGTATTTTATCTTACGTACTTTCCAATGTCTATTTAATATAAACACGGTCGTTTACTTCAAGCTGTTATTTCAGACTATAAAGGTATGCTTTCTTCAATCGAATCTCAGAGTGTGGTGTAATGGCTATGCAGCCAGAACACTCTCTCTCCGCAAGTATATTTGTGTCAATAAATTTCCTTAAATCGCACCTCGAAGAATTTGTCTTTGTTACAATTTCCACTACATCTCTGTACAAATCTACTAATTGCCACCAGCAAAATATTAGTTTAAATTTACATTAATTGAGTGCGCGATCACTCAAAATAAACAGAATCTGGATAGCACTGCTGCCTCACGGCGCCGAGGTCCAAGGTTCGATCCCGGCTCTGGGCCACTGTCCATGCGGAGTTTGCACATTCTCCCCGCGTCTGCATGGTTTTCTCCCCCACAACCCACGGATTTGCAGGCAAGATGGATTGGCCACACTAAATTGCCTCTTAATTGGAAAAAATTAATTGGATACTCTAAATTTATAAAAGAAAATAGAATCACTCTGAATCGTAGCTTAAAGTAACGTCTGCCACCTCCTAACGTCAGAGTTAACAGTGGCAATTAAGCAATTTCACATCAAAATGTCATAGGCATCTGAACCAAACCTTCCTCTCTTCAGGAATGGATACCTCACTGTGTGTGTCAAACTGATCATTTAAACCTATCCGTCCAGCATATTAACTGAATCTAGTGACTGCAAATTCTAAAAGTTCTGATCATTCTGATTTGAACTGAATGTGCTCTGCAGGGTGTGGAAATGTAAATGGGGCATATGTTTCCTCAGTGAAGCCTGGAGAAATTCTTAGCTAAATACTTAAAAGGAATAGCTTCTTCGCATTTGAGACTTGTTAACATAGGAAACAGATTGCCAGCTGCAGCAATGAATCCTGATTCATTCAAAGCAACCTCATAGCAAATAGCTTCACGCTCGAGGCAGGTGGGAAGGGAAGGGCGAACACAGTCTGTCCAAAGGAAAGAAGTAAAAGTGAAGAGCAACATGATTTGCTAAATGGTCTCCGCTCTCATTATTAGGCTGTTGTGTAGGGGCAGCACGGTAGCATTATGGATAGCACAATCGCTTCACAGCTCCAGGGTCCCAGGTTCGATTCCGGCTTGGGTCACTGTCTGTGCGGAGTCTGCACATCCTCCCCGTGTGTGCGTGGGTTTCCTCCGGGTGCTCCGGTTTCCTCCCACGGTCCAAAGATGTGCAGGTTAGGTGGATTGTCCATGATAAATTGCCCTTAGTGTCCAAAATTGCCCTTAGTGTTGGGTGGGGTTACTGGGTTATGGGGATAGGGTGGAGGTGTTAACCTTGGGTAGGGTGCTCTTTCCAGGAGCCGGTGCAGACTCGATGGGCCGAATGGCCTCCTTCTGCACTGTAAATTCTATGTAAAAAAAATAAAATTCTATGTGAGGTCACGAAGATGCTTTCAAAATTAGCACAAAAACAGGTTGAATTTTGCAGCATTTAACATATCCCTGTTGTGATAATGATAGATTTATTCAGCATTGAATCTCTATTTCTTAAGGAATCTTCGGTAATTGTTACTTTTAATTATTTCATGGAATTGGGCAACATTGGCAAGGCCATAATTCATCATGTTCCCATGCCCCTACTGCCAATTGTTCTTTTAGGTGGTCGGGACCGCAAGTTTGGAAAGAGCTGTGGAAGGAGTCTTTGAGTTGCTACTGTGTGTCAGTGGTAGAGGGAGTGAATGTCAGTGGGGTGCCGATCAAGCGGGATGTTTTGTCCTGGATGATGTCAAACCTCCTGAGTGTTGGTGGAGCTGCACTCACCCAGGCAAGTGGCGCGTATTCTAGTAGTTCTGAATTAGATTTGTAGATGGTGCATTGCCTTTGGGACAGGAAGTGAGTTACTTGCTGCAGAATTCCCAGCCTCTCAAATGCTGTTGTAGGCACAGTATGTATACCTCTCGTGGCACAATGGCACAGTGGTTAGCACGGCTGCTTCACAGCGCCAGGGATCCGGGTTCGATTTCACCTCAGGTGACTGTCTGCATAGTGTTCATACATTCTCCGGTGTCTGCTCTGGTTTCCTTCCAAAGTCCAAAAATGTGCAAGTTTGGTGGATTGGCCAGGCTAAATTGCCCCTAAGTGTCCGAAATGTAGGTGGTGTTACAAGGTTGCGGGGATAAAGTGGGGGAGTGGGCCTCGGTCGGCTACTCTTTCGGAGGGTCAGTGCTAACCCAATGGGCTGAAAGGCTTATTTCTGCATTTAAGGGATTCCATGATGCTTCTGGAATGCTTCTATTCTAATTGCATATCTGGTCAATGGTAACCTCCAAGATGTTGAATGCGGGGGCTTAAGCTGGGGCAATGCCATTGAATGTCAAGAAGTGATGGTTTGATTCTCTCTTGTTGGAGATGGTCATGCCTGGCACAAACATTACTTGCCACTTATCAGCCCAAGCCGAAATGTTGTTGAGCTGCACACTTGCACATGCTGCTTCAGTATCTGAGGAATTACAAATAGTAGTGAACACCATACAATCATCAACAAACAGCCCCACTTCTGACCTTACGATGGAAGGACCTTATCGACGAACCTGCTGAAGATTATTGGGCCTAGGGCACCACCCTGAAGAACTGCTGCAGTAATTGTTTTGTTTGGTGGGGGGGGGGGGGGGTTGGGGCGGTGTTAGATTATTGGCCTCCAACAACAACAACAACCTTTTTTTGTGCTAGGCATGACTCCGGACAGTGGAGAGTTTTCCCCCGATTCCCATTCATTTAAATTTTCCCAGGGTTCCTTGATGTCACACTCTGGTCAAATGCTGCCTTGATGTCAAGGGCAGTCACTCTCGCCTCGGGACATCGTTAAAGAGCATGAGTTAAATCATAAAAGCAGTAATTGTAAAGCCGGAAGACTGTAAAAAGAATGGAAGCCTGAAGGAGTCAAGAAGTTCCACAGTTTTGAGGCCATGGCAAAAATGCGTCAGAATAGGAGATAGGACAACAAGTCCTGATTTCAGTACAGTGCTCGTGAGCTGAATAATCCTACAAAAATTTGGTCAATAGCCAGAAATGATGTGGAAGATTGAAAGCATGGCAACTGATTTGAAATTAATTTCCCATTGCCCATTCGATAAGTTGTTGTTAACATTTTCAGCCACTGGAACAAACCAAGCATTTAATTGTTAGACTATTAATCAATTGAATGCTTTATATTGATTTTTTAAAAACTTTATTTTCATGTAGCCAGTTTGCAGTTCACTGGTGCACCAGTATTCAATTTATCAACGCCTGCCAATTGGTATCTCAATGATTATAACTACCAGACTCTACCCAGATTCTGTGTCTAATTTTAGTGCACAGTTTAGAATTTTATTAAATGTTGCACTCAAATTAAAAAACAATTGTTCATGTTGGAAGATTTTTCATTTCAGGCATTACGTATTCCCGAATATGTTTGATGCAGAATAGTCTTTCTGTTCTGCCTTAGATATTTACCTCAGCCTCAGAATGCATCTACAACTGTGCTAAAATGACATTTCCCATTTACTACAACAGCGATCTCGTGGCCTTTCAGTAGATATTGCCAATTTAGACCATTTGCAGCAAATTAGGAGCAATGTTATTCTGTGGGCGCATTCCCATTTGGAGACGGATTGAGACTGCTCACAGTCATTTCATGGCTGGCATTCAGCAGGTTTATCCTGTCAATCTTGGTTGGTTTTGAACTTAGGTCCCAGAGAGGAAAAGTAAGTGCCTTATGCAATGAACTGGCCAGTCCCTTAAAAGTGTTCTTCAGTGAAAGTAGCGAAGATGCTAGAAATTCAGGATAGAATTGAAATCATTGGAAATTGTACAACAGTTAGTCAACATGTCAGGGGCTGGATATTCTTCAACAAGTAACTCTCTTACTAAAAGCTTTCGACCATTTACAAGCCAGGAATGTTTTGCAATGTTCTCCACTTTCTCAGATAAGTACTCTGACACCCTCCAGGACGAAGCAACCTGTTTGATTCACAACCCCATCCACTACCTTAAACTTTTACTCCATGCCATTCTGCCACAGTGTGACTGCACTGTGTGCCACGTACAAAATGTACTGCAGGAACTATCAAGTTTTCTTGAACAGCACCTTCCTAAACTGTGACCTCTGCTGCCTAGATGCACAATGGACATCACACATGGAAATAGCAGCACCTGAATGTTCCTCTCCAAGTCACACCCGGTCCTGACCTGCAGCTCCTTCAGTGCTGCTGTGTCAGAATTTGGAAACTCGGTTGGTAGCATTCAGGTCTGCCTTTACCAAAAAGTTAACAGTGGCTCAAGAAGACAGCTTACCACCACCTTCCCAACGCCACTTAGTTCAATAATTCTGACCTTGCCAGTGATGCTCACAACCTGTTTTATTTAAATCTGTGAAATAAATTATAGTTTAAAAGTTTTCAAGCAATTCTTAATCAGAATTCTTTGATTCTTCCTCATGACAATTTTTGTCAGCGTGTAAAAAAAAATTGATCAGTTATTTATTTCTCCTTCCAGCAGCTACCGTGAGCAAAGATCTTTGATGCAATATTCTCAGATACAGTCGTCATAGAATCATAGAATCCCTACAGTGTTGAAGGAGGCCATTTGGCCCATCGAATCTGCACTGACCCTCTGAAAGAGCACCCGAACTCGGCCCACTGCCCTGTTCTATCCCCGTAACCCTGCCTAACCTGCACATCCCTGGACACTAAGGGGCAATTGTTTTTAGCATGGCTGATCCACCTAACATGCACATCTTTGGAGTGTGGGACAAAACCGGAGCACCCGGAGGAATCCTAGGCAGACATGGGGAAAGCATGCAAATATCCACACAGACAGTCACGCAAAGCCGGAATTCATCCCGTGTCCCTGGCATTGTGAGGCAGCAGTGCTAACCACTGTGCCGTCGTACCACCCCTGGTATGTTCAATGTTCGAGGCCAAAATAAAACACACTCCTGATGACTAATGTGTTATGTCCAGCTGAGCAGGAAGGGACAACTATTTAATATCATGTCCTTGATTTCAACAGTATAGTATTGATATAGATATAATGGAGTTGGTTGGAATACACCTGAAGGATACCCGTGGAAATGTTAACTTGACATAATTCCAGATTAATTAGTATTGTTTGAATAATGTTGCCACTTCCTGTTTTGATGCCATGTTCAGTCAGCCTGCATGAATCCCTAAAACGTAAAAACAAATTCCCTGCAGCATGTCAGTGGCTAAATCTCCTTGACTGTAAAGAAAATGGAACTATTAATCATAGTTGATAAAATGTTCTCAGTACTCCAAACAAAAAGGGACACAAATAATTAGAAGCTCGTATGAGTAAGTCCATCAAAACCCGATGAGCTGTAGATGAAACATCTACCAAAACATTAGTTAAATGTCAAAACAAACCATATCCTAAAACTACACAACGAAAACATCTCTTTCTTCAAGCCTGAAAAATAACTGAGCTGAACAAATGTATGAGGATTTGCTTTTATATTGCATCGGAAAGAGCAGTGTGGGTTAAATGTACATGTTGATTTGCTGCATGCGTGAAAAGACAAGGCGGGCACTTTAATCTTTCAATCATCTTTGTATCTGTCGATGATGGGAGCCAGATTCATGTGTGGCTTTCAAAAGGGAATTGGATAAACACCTGTAGAGAAACATAATTCAACTCATCTTCTGGGTGCAGAGATTGCTGGGCGTCTAACCCAGAATACTGAAGGAGGCTAGAGAGGAAATTGCTGAGGCCTTGACAGAAATCTTTGGATCCTCACTGTCTTCAGGTGATGTCCCGGAGGACTGGAGAATAGCCAATGTTGTTCCTTGGTTTAACAAGGGTAGCAAGGATAATCCAGGGAACTACAGGCCAGTGAGCCTTACATCAGTGGTAGGGAAATTACTGGAGAGAATTCTTCGAGACAGGATCCACTACATTTGGAAGCAAATGGACGTGTTAGCGAGAGGCAGCACGGTTTTGTGAAGGGGAACCGTGTCTCATTAACTTGATAGAGTTTTTCGAGGAGGTCACAAAGATGATTGATGCAGGTAGGCAGTGGATGTTGTCTGTATGGACTTCAGTTAGGCCTTTGACAAGGTCCCTCATGGCAGACTGGTACAAAAGGTGAAGTCACACGGGATCAGGGGTGAGCTGGCAAGATGGATACAGAACTGGCTAGGTTATAGAAGGCAGAGAGTAGCAATGGAAAGGTGCTTTTCTGATTGGAGGGCTATGACTAGTGATGTTCCGTAGGGATCAGTGCTGGGACTTTGCTGTTTGTAGTATATATAAATGATTTGGAGGAAAATGTAACTGGTCTGATTATTTCGTTTACAGACGACACAAAGGTTGGTGGAATTGCGGATAGTGATGAGGACTGTCAGAGGATACAGCAGGATTTAGATCGTTTGGAGACTTGGGCGGAGAGATGGCAGATGGAGTTTAATCTGGACAAATGTGAGGTAATGCATTTTGGAAGGTCTAATGCAGGGAGGGAATATACAGTGAATGGTAGAACCCTCAAGAGTATTGACAGTCAGAAAGATCTAGGTGTACTGGGCCACAGGTCACTGAAAGGGGCAACACAGGTGGAGAAGGTAGTCAAGAAGGCATACGGCATGCTTGCCTTCATTGGCTGGGGCATTGAGTATAAAAATTGGCAAGTCATGATGCAGCTGTATAGAATTTACAGTGCAGAAGGAGGCCATTCGGCCCATCAAGTCTGCACCGGATCTTGGAAAGAGCACCCTACCCAAGGTCAACACCTCCACCCTATCCCCATAACCCAGTAACCCCACCCAACACTAAGGGCAATTTTGGACACTACGGGCAATTTATCATGGCCAATCCACCTAACCTGCACATCTTTGGACTGTGGGAGGAAACCGGAGCACCCGGAGGAAACCCACGCAGACACAGGGAGGATGTGCAGACTCCACACAGACAGTGACCCAAGCTGGGAATCGACGCTGGGACCCTGGAGCTGTGAAGCAATTGTGCTATCCACAATGCTACCATGCTGTACAGAACCTTAGGTAGGCCACACTTGGAGTATAGTGTTCAATTCTGGTCGACACACTACCAGAACGATGCGGAGGCTTCAGAGAGGGTGCAAAAGAGATTTACCAGGATGTTGCCTGGTATGGAGGGCATTAGCTATGAGGGGAGATTTAATAAACTTGGTTTGTTCTCACTGGAACAATGGAGGTTGAGGGGCGACCTGATAGAGGTCTACAAAATTATGAGGGGCATAGACAGAGTGGATCGTCAGAGGCTTTTTCCCCAGGGTAGAGGAGTCAATTACTAGGGGGCACAGGTTTAAGGTGCGAGGGGCAAGCTTTAGAGGAGATGTATGAGGCAAGTTTTTTTACACAGAGGGTAGTGGGTGCCTGGAACTTGCTGCCGGAGGAGGTGGTGGAAGCAGGGACGATAGTGACATTTCAGGGGCATCTTGACAAATACATGAACAGGATGGGAATAGAGGGATACAGACCCTGGAAGTGTAGAAGATTTTAGTTTAGATGGGCAGCATGGTCGGCACAGGCTTGGAGGACAGAAGGGCCTGTTCCTGTGCTGTACTTTTCTTTGTTCTTTGTTCTCGGGCTAGGAATGGGAAAGTCAGTGAAGGTTTCCATTTAGAATTACCACCCGCAGCCCCTGTTTAACAAATGCATGCGCCGAGCTAGATTGAGGATTGATTTGGAGACAGTCATGATGGACTCTACAGTCACACAGGTGCCGATCACTCAATGTCAACGTTCAGGCATGAATATTGATGGCTTAGAAAGATAAGAATCAGAGTAATAGGAGCAGGAATGCTCCATTCAGACTGTCGCCACCGATGTTGGCCATTCCCTCAATACAAAATGGAGGAATGTAAAGCTTGCAGGTTAAAATGGACAATGTTTGCAGCACAAGCAGGCTGCACCAAGCCAATGTGTATTGCTAAGAGAGCAGACAGCACCGAAACGAGCATTCCGCATACTAATGAGGCAATCTCCGGGATAGTTAACATAGTAATGGAACGATCCCAGGGACAATGGACATAAATGGGGAAGTGATTGCAACATTGTATGGGAAACCAGACACCCCGGCACCAGCGGGGTTCGAAAACAAAGCACCTGAAAGCCCGCCCAGCAACCGAGGGACAGCCTCAGTATTGGGGGGGATTCAAACAAATCGATTGGGAAGAGACCCAATCGATTCCCAGGAGGTAGAGGGCCCGCCCAAAAGGGCGCGAAGCCCTAGGACCTATAAAAGACAGGTCCCACACTTAGTTTGTTCTTCTTGACTAGCCCTCCTCTCTCGACCAGCCCCTCGACCAGCTTTTACCAAAGAAGACCATGACCAAGAGAGAGGAGAGGTTTGGGACAGCAGCCGCCAGCAAGTAAGTGTCTCACAATGATCGCTACCAGAGATAGACACTCCTGACCCCTTTTTAACCCGTACCAACCTGAAGTCTGCGGACCAGTGCAGAGCAAGAGGCTTTGTCCCCTGATCCGGCAGTTCCTTTAAGATAAGTATTGGTTTATTTAGTGGTAGGAATAGTTTAGTCATCTTAGCGTGTGCATGAGTAGATTATAATTGTATTATAATAAACTCATTTGTTTGAACTTACTAATTGGGGTATGGTTTATTGCTTTGAACTTGACCTTGAAACTTGTGGCGGTATCTTAACGATACCTGGTGACTCCAGAGCTAAGTAACAAAACAGAGCCAAATCGAGTGCTAAGCACACTCACCCAGAACGAGCAACAAGACCCTCCAGACTGACCTGATGAGGCTTTAACTCCACTATCCTGAATGCCCCCCCGTAACCTTTCTTCTCCATTCTTAGTCAAAAATCTAACTCAACCTTGAATGTATTCAATGAGCCAGCCTCGAATGCTTGCTGGGAGAGAAAATTCTAAACAGGAACAACCCTCTGAGAGAAGAAACTCTTTCTTATCATTGGCTTAAATGGGAGATCCCTTATTTTTAAGCAGTGCCTCTCCTCGTGCCAGATTCCTCCTGTGAGGAAACATCCTCTCAGCATCTTCCGTGTCAAGCCCCCTCAGAATCGATTTAATTAAAAAGCATTTTATTAAAGCATTTATAATTTTATAACAATAAACAATACAAATACAAATATAAACATGGTGCAAAAAACATCTCGCCATCTCTCATTAATCCCTCTTACCATAAACAGAAAGTAGCCTAACTCCCCCCCTTGCCCCCCCCCCCCCCCCACCCCCCCCCCCCCCCCCCCCCCCCCCCATATTGCCTCTGCTGACAGTTTAGCTCCCGAAGAAGCCGATAAACGGCCGCCACCTCCGGACGAAGCCTGACGGTGACCCTCTCAGGGCGAACTTCATTTTCTCAGGTCGGAGAAACCCAGCCATGTCACTAATCCAAACCTCTGATTTTGGGGGCTTCGAGTCCCTCCACGCTAACAATATCTGTCTCCGGGCTACCAAGGAGGCAAAGGCCAAAGTGTCAGCCTCTCCCGCCCCCTGGACTCCCCCACAAAATCCTATTCCATGGGCTGGTTTAGCACAGTGGGCTAAACAACTGGCTTGTAGTGCAGAACAAGGCCAGCAGCGTGGGTTCAATTCCCGTACCGGCCTCCCCGAACAGGCGCCGGAATGTGGTGACTGGGGTTTTTCACAGTAACTTCATTGAAGCCTACTTGTGACAATAAGTGTTTATTATTATTATTCGTTTCAATAAGCTCACCTCCCATCCTTCTAAATTCCAGTGAGTGTAGCCCAGCCTGATCAACATTTCCTCATAAAATAACCCTGTTATTTTTTTTGTAAATTTAGAGTACTAATTAATTATATCCAATTAAGGGGCAATTTAGCATTGCCAATCCACCTACTCTGTACATCTTTGGGTTGTGGGGGCAAAATCCACGCAAACACAGGAGAATACGCAAACTCCACACGGACAGTGACCCAGGACCAGGATCGAACCTGGGACATTGACACCGTGAGGCAGCAATACTAACCCTGCGCCATCATGCTGCCCTATAGGGTCTGTTTACTGTAGAGCACTCTTTATTTTGCCTGTTACTGTAAGGCTCGCAAAACAACCCTGTTATGCATATCAGAGTAACACCATTATCTGGTGTAATGCCACGTGTTGCACAAGGACGCCATCGGACCATTTTGCGGGTTTTTCTAGAGGTCAGCACTGTACTCTGTTTGAACAGCACCTTGTAAATAAACCCGTTGCACTGAGCTATAAAAAGCCAACGCGTGACACCTCTGACTCTTTCCCTTTGCGTCTGCAACAATGTGCGGAACAAACCTCTTAATCCCAGGAATCGGCCCAGTGAGTCTACTCTGAACTACCTCTAATGCAAGATTGTCCCTCCTTAGATAACCAAATCTGTGCACAGCACTCTAGGTGCAATCTCACAAATGTTCTGTACTTGGACAGAGTGACTTACTTCACCCATGGAGCAATATTCAGGACGGCATTAAGTAGAGGTAAAATTTAATGCATTAAAATGTATGTGAAGAAAAAGTGAACAAAACAACTGTAACAACTTGTGTTAATGTGATACCTTTAACATAGTGAAGCAAAATAGTAAAGTCACCATAATCCCATATTACCATAGGCTGCTTTCTCCTTTGAGGGGGAGAGCTGACTGGTAGCGATTTTACCTGAAGGTCACCATACCTCAGGTGAGAGGCAAGGTTGAGAAGGTGGGCCCTTCATGAACAACATAACCTTTAATATAACAAAACGGGAGCATTAGATTTAAAAACATTTTAAAACACTAAAATGGTGATATCAGGGGTGGAATTCTCCCCTACCCTGCGGGGCGGGGGGTCCCGGCGGGATGGAGTGGCGTGAACCACTCCGGGGTGGGCCTCCCCAAAGGTGCAGAAGTCTCCGCACCTTTAGAGGCCAAGCCATAACATTGAGGGGCTAGGCACACACCGGAGTGGTTGGCCCCCGCCGGCCGGCGTGAACGGACTTTGGCACCATGCCAGCCGGGACCGAAGGGATTTCGCTGGCCGGCGGAAGTCTGCGCATGCGCCGGAGCGTCAGCGGCTGCTGACGTCAACCCACGCATGCGCAGGAGCGGGTCACTTCTGCGTCCGCCATCATGAAGACTATGGCAAACGCGGAAGGAAAAGAGTGCCCTCACGGCACAGGCCCGCCCGCCGATCAGTGGGCCCCGACCGTGGGCCGGGCCACCATGGGGGCACCCCCCAGGGCCAGATTGCCCCGCCCCCCCCAGGACCCCGGAGCCTGCCCGCGCCGCCTGGTCCCGCCGGTAAGGTAGGTGGTTTGGTTCCATCGCGGGCCGGACAATCGCCGGGGGGGGGGGGGGGGGGGGGGGGGGGGGCGCCGACAGGCACGGCACGATTCCTGCCCCCGCCGAATCTCTGGTGCCGGAGACTTCGGGAGATGGCGGGGGTGAGATTCACGCCGGCCCCCGGCGATTCTCCGACCCGGCGGGGGGTCTGAGAATCCCTCCCAGTTCAGATTATCAAAAGCTTGGTCAAAGAGGAACGTAGGGAGGCAATTCCAGAACTTCCGATCGCCAAGAGGAATTAGAGGGGGGAAGGTATCTCAGAGGGTTGTGGGCCTGGAGATTAGGAAACAGGGAGGCCAAGGAGAGATTTGAAGATAAGGGTTGGAAGTTTAAAAATGCGTTGCTAACTGGGAGCCACTGTAATTTCCATCTCATCAGTGTCGGTTTCAAGCAATGTAGCACAATGTGAAAAGCCAATGTCAAATCCATTGCAGCACCATTGTAATAAAAGTGAAAAGAAAATGATGTTGATTTCTTGTAACTGCTTGAAGTATTACTTTCACTATTCTTGTTACTAATCACTTAGTCATAAAACAGATAGTCTATATAAATCTTTAATCTTGATGTGAAGTTATTTTGTTTAATTGATTTTTTTACTCAGTCTTGTACTGTTTACTCCCTTCAATGATTGCAGTATGTGGCATTGTACAAATTTCAAAGAACACAATTATATTTAATGAGCCATGAAGTCTTAAGCACCGGCTGAAGTCAACTAAACTGGGTTGGTTTTATAATTTGGCTCTTCTATCCTCAAGCTTTCGACATAAACCTTGGATGAGCCTCCACAGAGTAATCTGAGCCCTCGCTGAGCATAGTGTACACATATAAAATAGAAACATCTCCAAATGCATAAAAATACATCGTATTACTCAGTTATCGTCCTGTGTATTTATCTTGAAAGCTAATCAATGCATAAGATAATGGAATTTCTTTAATGAAGTGTCCTTCGCTGAAAACTAGGTTAGAGCACATAACATAAGAATATGAGAAAAGGCAAGGAATAGAAAAATCATCTGGCCGATCAACAGGCATCTCTCCCGTATGTTAACTATATTATTTATGTATAATATTGCACATTCTCCCCATGTTTGCGTGGGTTTCGCTCCCACCACCCAAAGATGTGCAAGGTAGGTGGATTGGCCACACTAAATTGCCCCTTAATTGGAAAAAATGAATTGGGTACTCTAAATTTACTTTTAAAAAACATTTACGATTGAGATGAGGAGAAATGTTCATAATATTTAGTACCTGAACCATACAGAAGAGGCAGGTCGCAAGTTCATCACTCAGTCTACAACAGATTGGGTCATTCAGCTACCTTTTATGGCTACTACACAATTCAATAAATTATGTCTAACATTTACAGCAATTAGTATAGTTTTTCACTGGATCTGCATCAACCCTCCACAGGCAGATGCTTGACCGTTGCATATCACACTTTCAAAAGTGGTTAAATCAGACATCAGATCATGCTAGCTCTGAAGCTGACTGCACGAATGAAATTATTCCTCTGTGTGCCAAAGCTATCTGTATTCAATACCTAAAACACAACACAGCTGTGGGATCTCCAACTATTTCTGGTTTTCTGGGATTGAATCACAACTCTATTTAAGCACAGGAGAAAGAAACCTCCCTTTCATTCACACCATCTCTTCAACCTACCCAAACAAAAGCCTGGAAGATATCCACTGGGAGGCAGATTAATTCTGTAAGTTTAGTGAAAGCAAAGGGGTACAAAGTGCAGAAAGGAACCACTTGGTATCGGAAATTGAAAATTACATTGTGCACTTTGTCCACATAAGAATAAATATATTCCAGCATAGCAAATACAGAAGGAAGATAAAGGAATCCATGTTTTAACAGCACGTAATGCTTCCTGCTTTGTATTGCAACTTGCTGAATCTTATTGTTCAACATAGAAAATAGGAGTCGGCCTTTGGCCCTTCGATCTTGCTCCGCCATTCATTATAATCATAGTGATCATCCAACTCGATGTTCCTTCCTTCCTCTCAAATCCTTTGATCACTTTAGTCCCAAGAGCTATATCTAATTCTTTCTTGTTCTGACCTCAACTACTTTCTGTGGTAGCAAATTCCACAGGCTCACCGCTCTCTGGGTGAAGACATTTCTCCTCATCTCAGCCGTAAATGTTTTTTAAAATTAAATTTAAAGTACCCAATTCATTTTTTCCAATTAAGGGGCAATTTAGTGTGACCAATCCACCTACCCTGCACATCTTTGGGTTGTGGGAGCGAAACTCACGCAAACATGGGGAGAATATGCAAACTCCATGCGGACGGTGACCCAGAGTCGGGATTAAACATGGGACTTTGGCGCCATGAGGCAGCAGGGCTAACTACTGTGCCACCTTGCTGCCCCGCTGCAAGTGCTTATCCCCATATCCTCAAGCTGTGACCCCTGGTTCTGGAGTCCCTCACCATCGAGGAAATCCTTCCTGTATCTACCCTGTCTAGTCCTGTTAGAAATTTATCGGTTTCTATGAAATCCCACCATAATCTTTAGAACTCCAGCGAATATAATCCTAACCAACCCAATATCTTCTCATAGGTCAGTTCTGCCATCCCAGGAATCAGTCTGGTAAACCTTCGCTGCAAGAACATCCTTCCTCAGATAAGGAGATCGAAAACTGCACACAATATTCCAGGTGTGGCCTCAGCAGGCCCTATATAATTGCAGCAAGACATCCCTGCCCCCGCACTTGAATCCTCTCGCTATGAAGACCCATAATCCATTTTGCTTTCTTTACCACCTGCTGCACCTGCATGTTTAACTTCAGCGACTGATGTACGAGGACATCCAGCTCTCAGTGCACATTCCCCTCTCACAATTTATACCCATTCAGATAGTAATTTGCCTTCGTGTTTTTGCTACCAAAGTAGATAACCTCCCATTTGCCCACATAATACTGTATCTGACATTCATCTCCAAAAGTCTGTCCTGGTCCACCCACATCGATGCTACCACCAAGAAAGCACAACAGTACCTACACTTCCTCAGGAAACTAAAGAAATTTGGCATGTCTACATTAACCCTTACCAACTTCTACAGATGCACCATAGAAAGCATCCTATCTGGCTGCATCACAGCCTGGTATGGCAACTGCTCGGCCCAGGACCACAAGAAACTTTAGAGTCGTGAACACCGCCCAGTCCATCACACGAACCTGCCTCCCATCCATTGACTCCATCTACACCTCCTGCTGCCCCCGGGGAAAGCAGGCAACATAATCAAAGACCCGTCCCATCCGGCTTACTCACTCTTCCAACTTCTTCCATCGGGCAGGAGATACAGAAGTCTGAGAACACGCACGAACAGATTCAAAAACAGCTTCTTCCCGCTGTTACCAGACTTCTAAATGACCTTCTTATGGACTGACGTGTACGACACCCTGTATGCTTCATCCGTTCGTGGTGCTTATGTAGTTACATTGTATACCTTGCGTTGCCCTAATATGTATTTTCTTCTATTCCCTTTTCTTCCCATCTACTTAATGATCTGTTGAGCTGCTTGCAGGAAAATACTTTTCACTATACCTCGGTACACGTGACAATAAATAAATCCAATCCAATCCAATTTGCCCACTGACTCAATTTGTCCAAATCACAAGCATCTCTGCTTTCTTCCTAAGAACTTAATATATGGCCTGTGGCGTTTTAACCGATGGAAGGCTTCTGTCAGAGAAGCACAGGAAGCAATTTGAAAGCATGGTGATTAGTAAAGAAGAAATAATAAAGAACATTTTGCATTGAAATAGCACCTTTCACAACTTCAGGATCTCCAAAGTGCTTTACAGTCAGTAAAGTATTTTTGGAGTACAAACACAGTTGTACGATAGGAAACACAGCAGCCAATTGACATAGAGAAAAGCTCCACAGTGCGATCAAAACTGAGATCTTTTAGTGTTGCTGATTGAGGGATGAAAATTGACCAGAGCACCAAGGAGGGCTCCCCTGCTCTTCCTTGAGTAGCGTCAAGGGACCTTGCATGGCCAGCTGAAAAGCTACATCTCCAACATTGCAGCACTCCCTCGGTACTGCAGAGAAGTGTTAGCCTGGATTATTTGTTGAATTCTATGGAACGAGACTTGAACTCAAAAGCTGCGTCTGACTTTGCGCTTGTCGACATTTGTAGGCATGCAATACAATCCCAAATTATTCTTAATTTGTTATCTTTGATGGAAATGTCCTTGTGGATTTATGCCAAGTACACTCTCTGGTCTTGTGATTGAGGCATATAGATGCCTGACATCCACAATGGAATGGGTTTCTAACACTGCTAAAAATCAAAACATGTGAATGAATGCACGGTAAGCAGCCAGAGGGAAAACATGACTTGTGTAAGCATGACCCAGGCAATCAGGAGGAAGGAAAAAAATGGAAACAGTATTCAAAAGGTCTTTCAATAGTGAATCTGAATCTTCTAGGGAACATCACGGTTTTGAATGGATTTGATGGATAAGACACCAGGGAGGGTTTTTTTGCAATATTGTAGATGAGTTGAATCAAAAGCAAAATTTTGCAGTTACTGAAAATCTAAAGTCAAAACAGAAAACAATGTAAGAACTCAGCAAGTCAAACAGCATCTGTGGAGGGAGAAAATAAAAAAAAAACGTTGATGACTTTTCCCATTAGAAGTGGAAAGGTTTAGAGAAGTAACAGAATTGAAGCAAGGAGAGACGCAGGGAAAAGGGATGGGTGAAATGAACAAAAGGAAAGTCTGTGATAAAGTGGAAGGCAGGAGAACGTAAATAACAAGAGGGAGGATGGTGGAAGGCAAATGGGGATGATAACAGAACAAGTCGAGAGACAAAGGGTGGGTACAGCAGAGCTAGAAAGGACAATGGCAAAAGCAACGCCAGCACCTGTCCAAAAAGGTGGTTACGATCTGAAATTATTGAACTCAGTGTGGAATCTGGGAGATAGTAAATGTTATGTTTTAAATAATGACTTATCTAAAATATATATATTACTCTTGAATCCACCAGGATGATAAAATGACCAATAGTCTTCCTGTTGAAAGATGAATTATTTAATGAGTAATAAAATAATAAACTGTGAGACCTTTTACTGAATATTAAAATAACAATAAAGAATTATATAACTATACACTATTATAACAAACTAGTTCTAACTTGTCTCACTCTAGCTATTCTGTGTCTTGCTTGTTTACTGTTCTGAATCACATCATCATGTGACTTAGAAAAGGCGAGAAATCAGTTCTTATAGTATCTGACTGTGAGCCATCTAGTTTTGAAATGATTGTACTACATTTACATACATTGATCATGTATATTGATCTCTGAATATCACTCCAGTAAAGTGTCCAATTCATGGACCATGGACCTGTGTTCAACTTCATTAGAACAGTGGTCAAGGACAAAGATATAAGAGGAGAGTGATAAAGAGTTAAAATGATAGACAACCAGAATCACAAGATTACATTTGTGAGCTGAATAGAAGTATTCTGAAAATTAATCATAACATAGAACATAGAACAGTACAGCACAGAACAGGCCCTCCGGCCCTCAATGTTGTGCCGAGCCATGATCACCCTACTCAAACCCACGTATCCACCCTATACCCGTAACCCAACAACCCCCCCCTTAACCTTACTTTTATTAGGACAACTACGGGCAATTTAGCATGGCCAATCCACCTAACCCGCACATCTTTTGGACTGTGGGAGGAAACCGGAGCACCCGGAGGAAACCCACGCACACAGGGGGAGGACGTGCAGACTCCACACAGACAGTGACCCAGCCGGGAATCGAACCTGGGACCCTGGAGCTGTGAAGCATTTATGCTAACAACCATGCTACCCTGCTGCCCCTGCGGTCCATAACATTGCACTTGGTCTCCCCAATGTAGAGTAGATCACATTGTGAATGGAAATTATAACATTGCTCTGCAAGTTGCAAGCAGTACAAGAGAGTCATTGGCTGTGATTCCCGTCTGCTCTGGACTCGACATCCACGTGCCACGCATTGGCCCTTCAACATTTTTTTTCTTTAAACAAGTTTTCAACCGGAACTGAGAGAGGTGAGTCTTAATCTCCGACAGGTTCCGCACCTCTGCGATTCGAGCGCCTTTTTTAAAGGGTGCCCTGATCCCAAAAAGCTGCTGCAGTGCCCCGTGGATCGCTGGCAGGGCATCGCCACCCCCTGACCATAATCACTGGCAAGGGTCCCCTCCACCTCAAGAACTCCCCTTCAGCTCCCCAGTACCTCCATTCAGCCTCCCCATTCACTTCTCCCCCCCCCCTCCCCCCCCCCCCCCCCCCCCCCCCCCCAGTCTCCCCCTTCAGACCCCCTCAACCGTCTCCCTGTGTTAACCTGGTATCGTGCACTTTGAGGGGTGGCAAAGAGGCGAGCACCATCCCAACTGTTGCCACCTGCTCTTTCTAGGAACTATGTGAGAACAAAGATGAAGCCTTGTGAGAAAAGAACTGCAGTTAGGTAAACACCTGCTCCACTGAGTTAATGGATCCATGCAGAGCTATATAAATAAACAATCTTAATTCCCCCTTGAAACTGCCTCAACCTGTAAATCAAAATGCTTTTAGCAGGCAATGGTGCATGAAATTGAAAGTAAACAATGCAGTTGGAAGCTTCTAGCCTTCTTGGCATACACACAAGGTTCTATACTTTGAAAGGCTGTGAGATTGACATTGAGAAAGCCACGTCGAAGGGTTCAACTGCTTTGAAGGTATTACTTTCACATTTATTTAACAGGCCTTTAAACTTGGCACAGACTTTTATTAAAGGGCTTAGGGGTACAAGTGGGATCACTTTCACGTAATTGTGTGAAACATTAAATTTTTAGGTGTAGATGGGGAGAGCTGCTGAATAAACCACATCTCAGAAAAGACAGCTAATCTGAGCCCCTCCAGGCCAGCACAAGCCCCGTGCGCTCCATCGCCCATGGGAGACCCTCCTCGGCACCCTGGAGACATCTGTAAGGAGAGTACTCACCCCCTTGCCACCCCTTAGACTGCAAGCTGCAAGGTCCACCAATTCACGCCAGTGGGTTCTCAGCTGGGGTGGGGGTGGGGGGGGGGGGGGGGAGGGGGGGTGGGGGGGGGGGGAGAATCCGAGCTGGCAAGTGAATAGGACTTCCTGACAGTGAATTACATTTTAAATTCATTTTTATGGGATATAGGCTTCGCTGGCTAGGCCAGCATTTGTTACCCGTCTCTAATTGCACTTGAGAAGGCGGTGGTGAGCTGTGTTCTTGAATTGTTGCCGTCCATGAGGTGTAGGT
This sequence comes from Scyliorhinus canicula, assembly GCF_902713615.1. Taxonomy (NCBI): domain Eukaryota; kingdom Metazoa; phylum Chordata; class Chondrichthyes; order Carcharhiniformes; family Scyliorhinidae; genus Scyliorhinus; species Scyliorhinus canicula. The sequence goes on from NC_052155.1 coordinate 36,361,442, forward strand.
ACACCCACTATGCTATTAGGGAGGGCGTTCCGAGATTTTGACCCAAACAGTGAAGGAACAACAATATATTACCAAGTCAGGATGGTGAGTGACTTGGAGGAGAACTTTCAGGTGGTGGGGTTCCCATACATCTGCTGCCCGTGTCCTTCTAGTGGTAGTGGTCATGGATTTGGATGATGCTGCCGAATGACTCTTGGTGAGTTGCTGCAGTGTACAGTGTATCTGGTACAGAGTGCTACTACTGTGCGTTGGTGGTATGGCGAGAGAAGGTGTGTAGAAGAGGTGTCAATCAAGCAGGCTGCTTTGTCCTGGATGGTGTCAAGCTTCTTGAGTTACATGATTTTCACTGCCTGGCAACTTGGCCTGAAGCAATATTAACCACGCTACATGGCCTTCAGCGATCTAACTCAGGCTTTTGACTCAGTCAATCAGGAAGTACTATGGAAGACCCTGTCAAAGCCTACTGTCAAGAGAAATTCATCAACACCTCCAATTCCTACACAACAAGATGGAGAACATCAGAGAGGAACCTTTGATGTCAAGACTGGAGTCAAACAGGGATATGTCATCACCCCCATGCTTTTTCACCTTGTCCAGAGCAAGCTTCCCAGTGGACACGCTACAGGATGGGCGAAAAACTTTTCAATCTCAAACGGTTGAAATTCAAGAAGAAAACAACTCTGATATCGCTCACAGAACTTCATTACGCGGATGACGTCGCCATCTCCATTCTCTCAGTAGAGTACCTCCAAGCCATGCTTGACACAGTCGCAGAAGCAGACCACAGAATTGGTCTCAGCTTCGCCCTCACGAAGAGTCAAATCCTTCACCAATCCGCTCCAGGGCAAGATCCTGTCTCTCCCTCCATCAAGATCAATGAAGGACGGCAGAGCACAGAACTAATCCATTGGCTGTGGGGCTGCTTATCGCTGACTATCACTTCCTGCTGATGTTGTTTGGCGCACACATAGCCATGTGCTGTAGCTTAATCAGGTTGGCATTTCATTTATAGATATGTCTGGTGTTGCACCTGACATGCCCTCCTGCACTCTTCATTGACCAGGGTTGATCCTCTGATTTGGCGCGAATGATAGAGTTGTGGATATGCCAGGCCATGAGGTCATAGATTGTGGCTGAATACAATTCTGTTGCTGCAGATGGCCCACAGAGCCTCATGGATGCTCTGTCACCTGTTGAGCAGAGCAATCATCATAACAAGGTGAATTACTCATTGACATCTGACAAAAGCCACACAGAAATTATTAGTGGGAATCAGCAACTTTGCTTTCATTATTGGGACTGGATAATGGGTGGCCAAGGAGAATCTCGGCCAGTGTCACCTGATATCTTGACAGTGGAAAGGAAAGAGGTAAAATGGAAATTGTTGCATCTCTTGTGATTGCATGGGAAAGTACCATAGAAAGAATACAATGGGCGCGATTCTCCAAAATGGAGACTAAGGGAGTGTTTCTCTGAGTTCCGCTCCGGGCCGGAGAATCGCTGCAACCGTGCCATAACGCGCCGACGGCGGCACGCGACTCTCCGAGGTGCGTAGAATCTGCGCCATTTGCACTGGCGGGTTTGGCGTGGCGCTGGTCGCGGGCCTCTGGAATCGGCGGGGCCGCCGATTCTCCGGCCCGGATGGGCCGAGTGGCCGTGCGGAAAAAGCAGAGTCCCGCCGGCGCCGTTCACCCCTGGTCGCTGCCGGCGGGAACTCTACGCGAAGAGTCGGGGAGCGGCCTGTGGGGCGTGAAGGGTTGGGGTGGGCCTCTGATGTGGTCTGGCCCGCGATTAGGGCCTACCGATCGGCGGGCTAAGCCTCTCCCCCCCGCCCCCCTGGGCCTACTTAGTTGCACGGCCGGCCCCTGAAACCCCATGCCATGTTGCCGGCGCGTTGAAGAAGTCCCGCGGGAAGGCAGGCTGGAGCGGCGTGAACCGCTCCAGTGCCATGCTTGCCCCCTGTGGGGGACATAATCGGTCGTCCCCGCGCCCGTTTTGCGCCATCGTGAAATGCGACGGCGTTCATGATGACACACACACTTCGTCTCCATTTCAGAGAATCGCCCCCAATGTGTTTGCGTTGTCGTGAACGATGTCGTGTTTCATGATGGTGTGAAACGGGTGCGGGCAGTAGTGATTCTGTCCCCCACAGGGGGCCAGCACGGCGCTGGAGCAGTTCACGCTGCTCCAGCCTTACATCCTGGCGTGGACTGGGGGCAGCACCAACCCATGCATGCTTAGTGGTGAAGCGCCAACCGACGCATGCATGGTGGACTCGCAGAACGCTCCGGCCCCAACGCAACATGGCTTGGGGGTTCTGGGGCCGGAAGCGGAACAAAGTAAGCCCCGGGGGGGTGGAAAGAGGCCAGCCCGCTGTTTGGTGTGCACCGATCGGGAGCCAGACCCCATCGGAGGGCACCTCCGGTGAAGGAGCGTTTTCCCCCTCCCCACAGGCCACCCACCGACCCTTCGCCCAGAGTTCCCACCGGCAGCGACCAGGGGTGAACGGCGCCAGCGGGACTCTGCCGTTTAATCCGGGCTGGAGAATTAGCAGCCCGGCCGCAGACAGTGGCTTGCAACCGGGCCGTGACAAATGTGCTGGCGCAAATGGCGGCGATTCTCCGCACCTCGAAGAATCGCACGCCGGTGTTGAGGCGGCGTGGCAACGTTGCGGCGATTTTCCGGCCCGGCGCTGGGCTGGGAGAATCGCACCCAATGTTTTTGGATGATTGGGGAGTGGACCAGGATACTGCAACAAACAAAAATGGTGCATTCAAAAGTTTGAAAGTGGAGGTGGCAGGGTGGAAGATATGTTTGTTTGTAGGATCACACTGGAAGTGGCAGAGCACAATTCATTGAATATGGAGGCTCAGATGGAGAGCAAATACATATTCTACTCACTGGGTCCACAATTCCAATCTTGATGGACTTTCATAAGAATGCAGTCAGATATTGCTCCAGAGTCCAATATGGGATTGAGTGTGTGATTCCCAATGTAGTAGAAAGGGATTGAGGAAAAAATACTCTTGTTAGATCTTCACAAGTACCTTTTCCAAATGTTCTCCTCTGTTACTGATGGCTGTTGAATCTATTGCAGTGCCAAACTGCCACCTTGGTTGCAATCAATTAATTCATTGTTAAATGTTGCTCGTTCTGGGTGAGTGTGCTTTACACTCAATTGGCTCTGTTTTATTCCTTAACTCTAGAGTCGCCAGGTATCTTTATGATACCGCCACGAGGTTGAAGTTCAAGTTCAGATCATTGACTCAATACACCAGTTAGTAAGGTTCAATCAAACACATCCTACTGCGGTAATCCTGTTTTCATACTCACCTACTGTGAGCGTTGTGGGGGCTCTTTCTGATCTTGCCATTCGCCAGACACACTGATTGACTGGGTCGAACGACAGGCTGTGTGCATTCATAAAATCGATGCCGAGTATGTGTTCTGCTGTGTGAGGCAAATCCACCAAAACCATTGGGTGTCTGGTGGTAATGGTCCCTAGCTCAATAGGTACAGGGGCTGTAATGTGTCCCTGCTGTGAGTGGCCTGTAAAGCCGCTGAGGGTGATTGTGGCTGTAGTGGGCCACGTGTCCTTTTGGTACATGGTGGAGGAATTTATGGTTGTGCCAGATTCTCCTGTCCCAGAGTAATTCTATGGGCTGTCCCCGTACCTTCGCTGTGACTACCAGTCGTCCGGACCTGTCCCAAAGGGTGTCACAGACCCAAGTGGGGGAGCCCGAACACCGTCAGTCGGTGCCATTCATATCACCTTGAACGGTGCTGACGCTATGTATAGACTTGGACCTATTGCGGTTCAGATTGCCTGTCTGTGGGCCTCTCTGCAATTTCTGTGGGGCATTGCACTCCCGTGCAAAGTGTCCCAGTTGTCCACAGTTATAGCATTCCTGTTCCTGCGACTTCTGTGGGGGGCTGTTCTGTCCCTCATTTACCCATGCGGGGTTTTGGTGTGCTCTTACTGCCTGAATGTCTACATCAGCTTGAGCCTCCTTGGGTTTCTTAAATGTTGCTTTGCCATGAACAGATTGCTGCAAGCGCGGGACAATCTCTTAAGTAGCCACTTTTCATTATGGGCCTCTTCTGTGGGGTCATAATTAGAGCAGACTTTCTGTCCTTCCTCTGTGGCATGGGAGATAAAGGTGCGGGTCCATTTGGCCATGTTATCTGGGGCCAAACGAGCGCGTTCTAAGTCTCCGAAAACTGCAGTAAAGTGAATCCACAACCGTCCTGCAAACGCTGTGGGGTGATCGGTCTTTTTCTGCCTACATCGGTTCAGGCCTTCAACGGGGTCTCCTCTATTATACCCGATTTCATCCAGTATCGCTGTATGCATTTGCTCTAGGGTTCCTCTTCCAACGTTCCGTGGGTCGGGAAGGGATGCTGCCACGGACGTGCCTAAACACAAAACCGTGAGCTTAACATGCTCTCTTTCGTCCAGGCCATACATGGTCGCCAGCTGTTTTACCTTCGAAAAGAAATGGTAGGGGTCTGAAGTAGGGAGGAACGGTGTGACTTTCTCGCACGCGTCCTGTAATTGGGTCACTGTTAAGGGGGTGGTATAAGTGATTTCGGGTGCGCCATCTACGGTTGCTTTCCTTTGGGTGGTGACTGGGTTCATTGGTGCTCGTGCTATCTGTTCTGTGGGGGGTTGGGACTTTCCTTTTCTGCTGCGTTTCTAGCGCACATGTTCCCTGAACATTTCGCTGGGCTGTCTCCTGCAATTCCTGCCAATTTGGTGCATTCTCTTCCTCTAGTTGTGTCCCAAATGTGGTGTGGAACCCATTTTGAACAGAAAGCAGAGATTGCAGCTCCGCAATCTGCTTCCTACATTTAGCGTGGTCCACTGTGCTTTGCCGTTGCTCAGTGGTGGCAGCATGGAGTGCTCTTAAAGCTGCCTTCAGGTCGCTGCACTGCTTCTTCAATGCCTCTACCTGCTTTTCTGATTCCTGTCTTAACAAGACTGCATGCTGGATATCCTGAGAGGCTTTTCATATTGCGTTTGGGAGCTGCTCAGATGGGCTAGACAAGACTGGTGTGCCCTCTTGGCATCATCGACCTCTCTATCCTTATCTGCCAACTTCTTTCTTGACTCTAGATTCTCTCTTTCTATGTCACTGAAATCCACTTTACTCATTCAGTTTCTCTCCTCTAAATCCACGCCGAGCGTCCTGATGACCTCCTCTGTGCCTCGCAATTGTGCCAAGCAGGACACAATTGCCATCGGCTTACGTGCTTTTCCTAGATTCCTTTTGTGAATTGCGCTCAGGTCCTCCCACCAAGTATGTCCTATACTCCCGGGGCCTGTTTCCTCATTCGAACAGAATTCGCTCCAAAGGGGCCATCCCTTCCCTTTGATGTACTTTCTGATCCCTTGTTCCCAAACGGGACACGTTCCTACTCTGCTGCTGGTCGCAGCGACGACGAATTCCTGGGGGTGCATGAAGCGTTCCATTGCCTGTATGGCCATCTCTCCTATCTTAATGCTCGCTCTTAAATTTAGAACAAGGGATGCTAAGGGGGTGTTATAAAATACAGGTACGGCTTTCGCTAATTTACGAAGTATAAACTCCCGACAGTTTTTTCGCAACAAATCTCTTGGTTTTACCTTATAACCCTGTTAGTTACGCATGCAAAAACACACTTCTGAATTATGAAGATTGATGTCAACTACTTGAACACTTGTGGTTTTTCCTTTTTCCCAATTGTATTTCAAATTCAAATTGCTGGTTTCTCTCGGAGTGGGTGGGCCACTTCTAGTCGAGTCCCTTCAGAGGTCGCCACTAAATGTTGCTCATTCTGGATAAGTGTGCTTTACACTCAATTGGCTCTGTTTTATTCCTTAGCTCTAGAGTCGCCAGGTATCTTTATGATACCGACACGAGGTTAAAGTTCAAGTTCAGATCAATGACTCAATACACCAGTTAGTAAGGTTCAATCAAACACATTTATTATTACACAGTAAATCGATACTCATGCAACTAATACTAACGGACTCAACTATTCCAACCACTATAAGCCAATACTAATCTTCGATAAGGGAACCCACTGGATCAGGGAACAATGGCCTCCTGTTCTGTCCTGAGACTGCAGGCTTCCCAGTTGGTACGGGCTAAGGGGTCAGGAGTGTCTATTCTCGTAGCGAGCGTTGGTTGGACACTTACTTGTCAGTGTAGCTGTTGGCCAGGCCTCTCCTCCTCACGTTCAAGTTCTTAGAGAGCTGCTGCAAAGGTGTTCTGCTGGGAGGGCTGACTAAGAGAGCGAGCTGGACTTGGGATCTGTCCTTTATAGGTCACAGGGGCTTTGTGCCCATCTGGGTGGACCCTATACCTTCTTGCAATCGATTGGACCTCATACCAATTGAATTCCCCAATAATGGGGCTGTTTCCCGATCGCTGGGCGGTTCTTGGGGCTGTTTGTAACTTATTGTCCGGGACTCCTGCTGGCGCCGAAGAGTCTGGCTTGACCTTTGTTATTCTTGATTGTGTCCATGGTGCCTGGGAATCACCGGGAATCGCTCAATTAATATGCGCAACTGTTAGTTTCAGTGCTGTCTGGTTTCTTTGCAGACAGAATACACAGGGAGATTCTGCAGCCTGCCTGTTTTCCTTACATTGTCCTGTTTTCCCTGCATGCATTTCAATTCTCCATTTTGTGTCGGGCAGTGGCCAACTTCGGTGGCTACATGACTTAACATTTAAACTTTAGCAGTAGACAAAGGGAAAGGGGGAGCCTCATTTCAATGGAGTTAACATCAAATGCAAGAGTAAAAATAATGTTGAGTACATCATGAAACATGCATTTAGGAAGCAATGGTGTCATCCACTTTCATGGTGGGGTAACAGATCATGAGTCCATCTTGTGACCAATTACCCACCAAAATATTTGGGCTCCTGTACCTTCCATCCATACATCACATTCTGTAACCTCCATCATTTCTATAACTGTGTCAATGCAGTTTTTGGTCATCTGTACAGTGACATTCTTCTGATGGATCTCCTGATGCATTGTCCAACATGAATAAAGGTTCACTAGTCATTATTTCATGGATGTTGCTGTAAGCCCTCAAGATTTCTTTGATTTTGGATGATGTTGCTCTCTGGTTTTTGCCTGAGGAGCTGCTTCGACAAATCTTTACAAACTCTGCTACATCATCACCCTTTGATACACAGGTTTTTTTCTTCATGACTCGTTCTCCTGATTACTCATGTCCAGAGGCTCTTTCTAGTGAGTGGAGCAAGTGTAATTTGCAGTCTTGAATACAGGAATCCTTTCTCCCTTTCTCCTTTTACTCGCATTTTCTCTTCTTGCTATTTCACCTGATATTTCATCCTGAGATATATTTAACGATAGATTATTCAGAGACGTACAAGGATCACTGCTGCCCCGATCAATCCCTTTCTGTTATTCTTAAATCCAGTAATCTCCTGTAACAGTATCTCGCGTGCCTGTTCATTTTGTTTGACCTGCCATTTGCAGGGGTCGGTTCTGCTGGGGATTCAATTTCTACTTTATTGTTTTTGCTTGCGAGCTGTTACTGACAGTTTAGAATTCTGCTCATGAAAGTATTCACTGCAGCAGCATAAGGTAACGTTTTGGAATCGTGTCCAGTCCCAGTAATGAAAGCAAAGTTGAAAATTTCCAGTAATAATTTCTATGTGACTTTTGTCAGATGTCAATGAGGAAGTAACCTTGTTTTGAGAATTTTTATGTTCACAGGAACGATAGAGAGAAACCACGTTGTATGTTGGAGGAGCCCATGACAAGGGGGCATATCTTTATAATTAAAGCTGGGCCATTTAGGGGTTACATCAGGACATTATTTTTCCCAAAAAATCTTTGGAAAAATGGCATTCTCTCTTTCGATGTGCTGTTGAGGTAAGTGCAGTAGAAAATGTTTTTAACTTCTCCTTGGAAGATTATTTGGTTTTTTTTTCTGTGGCTCTTCAGCTTCTTGAATTTGATTTGGCCTTGCATTTTTCTCCTTTTTCCTGGAAACCACTTACATTTTAGATTAATAGACGTTATTAAATTGTCCTAACTTTCCGCAGTTGTGACACTCTGTGCTGGATATTCCTTCCAGTTATGCAGAGTTTTCTCACCACACCAAGAGCATCTCAAGATGGCAGCTGGTATGTTTTTGTATTGATTTGATGGCTTTTTACTTCACTGCGCTGTCTCCTTTTAGTTTGAAGTCTTACAACACCAGGTTAAAGTCCAACAGGTTTGTTTCAAACCTAAACCTGTTGGACTTTAACCTGGTGTTGTAAGACTTCTTACTGTGCTCACCCCAGTCCAACGCCGGCATCTCCACATCCTTTTAGTTTGACATGTTGAAAGGCTTCACTCAATTCTTCCCAATGCTTATCAGTTTTCTGATGAACAACTGGTCTGTGTAGCTTCCTAAGCTTGGTCTGTTGCATTATTTGTACTGCCTTTGTGAGAGTTAAATCTTCTCCTTTGTAAGCGATCTGATGGGGTTGAGAAGACCAACATTTCTGTATGATCGTGTATTACTTCACCTGTGAGGATACCTTAGTCACAATTTTCTGTGAACCAGGGCAAGCCATTTATGAATAAATCCATGCATTAACCTGATTTTGTTTCCTCTAATTTAATTAAGCTTGTTAAATGATCACATTTTTTTGAACTCCATTGTACATCAATTGCTTGGAGGACTTCATTGTACGAGTTTGAAGCCTCACCAACTGCTTGGGAGGGATTTTCCGGTCTCCCAGTCACATATTTCATAGAAATTACAGTGCAGAAGGAGGCCATTCGGCCCATCGAGTCTGCACTGGCTCTTGGAATGAGCACCCTACCCAAGCCCCTACCTCCACCCTATCCCCATAACCCAGAAACCCCACCTAACACTAAGGGGCAATTTATCATGGCCAATCCACCTAACCTGCACATCTTTGGACTGTGGGAGGAAACCGGAGCACCCGGAGGAAACCCACGCACACACGGGGAGAACGAGCAGACTCCACACAGACAGTGACCCAGCGGGGAATCGAACCTGGGACCCTGGCGCTGTGAAGCATTTGTGCTATCCACAATGCTACCGTGCTGCCCTCAGCAACATGCTATTTATCAGCAACATGCCATTCACTGGCAGCAGGATTCTCTGGTCCAACCACTGTCAATGGGAATTCCCATTTGCGCCATCCCATGACGCCAGGAAACCTGCGAGTGGGAGTGCTCGGTCAGCAGACCGGAGATTCTCACTGCCAGAAAATGGCCATATAATTCCAGCCCTTGTCTTGCTGTTATGTCATCAGCAATCATCCTAACTGTACAGTGCAAAGTACTGAACTTATCCTTTTGCCCTCCTTATTCTGTATCTGAAGAAAATCTTTCTTCAATAGTCTCAGTGTTGAGCTTGTTGTGAGCCTTCTGCACTTTGGAAATATTTTGGGAATGGCATTGTGATGGAACCATCAATTCACCAGACACGTGTTTCCGATGTGAATCTAGGCTTTAATCGACTTACTTCAGAGCCAGCCTGTTATCTGTCGATGAACTCGTAGTGAACTCAGGCTGACTCTGGACAAGGGTATTTATACAGCTGCACTAGGGGGAGGAGTCGTGTGCGGAGCCAAGGGTGGAGCCCAGTACAAGTTCCTGAGCGCTCCCAGCGCTACTCCCCCTAGTGGTAGGATAGCGCCACTGCGCTTACAAAGACAGTGTGAATTAACATATATGCATCGATATTACATTCACCACACATTGCAAGCTCCATGCTTGTCCTAAGCTCTGGATCTATCGCTGCTTCAGTAATTTGCTTTGTAGATTACTATCTGCACTCCAGGTCTGCTTGTCAGCTTGCATCTTCAGCACCCATGATGTTCTGTTCTCAGGTGAGTCTTCAGTCTTTTTCCTTCTTCCCATTTTCCAAAAATTTGTATGTCTTTCAGGTCTGCCGTCTTCACCTGGACCAGGATTTAAAAAAAAAAAATATTTTACTTGTTTACTTATTTACTTACTTATTTATTACATTTAACATACTCAATTCATATTTTTTCCAATTAAGGGGCACTTTAATGTGGTCAATCCATGTACCCTGCACAGCTTTGAGGTGTGGGGATGAGACCCACGCAGCCACGGGGAAAATGTGCAAACTCCACATGGACAGTGACCCGGGCCAGGATCGAACCTGGATCCTTGGTGCCGTGATGCAGCAGTGCTAACCACTGTGCCGTTGTACCGCCTGCCTTGACCAGGATTTTACAGTCCCTCCCAGCCAGGAAGATATTATGGTCTTGCTGAAATAATTGGCAATATAAATGGTCAATTGTATCCACCAGAGACCATAGCAGGGCCTTAAAATCCTGGCCTTGGAGTTTTTTTGCATTGTCAACTGCCACTATATTTCATCTTAAGTTCAACATCTAGGCTTCTTTAGGATTTGCTTGTTAACTTAAGAAAGGCAGTCCACTACACCGCTACGTTCAGGTTACAACAGCCTGTCACCTATAAAAAAACATTCTTGTTTATTTACAAATCTCTTTGTATCTAAAATTACAGTCCTGCTTCCCTCCAGATCATAATCATGTGACATTAAAATATTGTTGCATCAACAGTTACATCAGCATCAGGTGGTCCTGACATTACTCCTTTACTCAACACAGCCTTCCGCCGTTTAATAATCCTTGCTGCCGAGCTGTCCATTTACAACATCTAACTAATGGGCAGTTCAGCTTTTATCATTCATATGGCTCAAGCTCAAATTTGTTTGGCTCCTTCGGACATTTCATAGGATTCCAGCTATACCCTTTACCATTTATTACTTGGCATGGTCCTTTTTATATGAATACATAACTCCAATCTGAGAATATAATTTTTTTTAAAGCCCATTTTAAACTCAACAACATTGAATGAACAAAGCTTGCACAAATATTCCATATTTCTTGTCACAAAGCATTCAACAATGTGCCTCGGCCTCAGTATTGGAGTGAAATCCCTCACAGCGTCACACATTTTCATTTCCCACATCTACCAGCCTGTGGATTTGCTGAATAAAATTGCCAATTAATACTGAATTACAACCACTAGAAACTGATTGAAACTATTCAATGTTCTCAATCATGTTTTTCTGCACAAAAAAAGCAAACCAGTAAACATATAATATATCATTTGTGGTTAACCGTGTGAAACCACAGTTGCACGCTCACACACGCACACACACATGAACATGTGCACACATGCACATATGTGTAACATGTAAATGAAATATGCAGAAGGGTGATTACTGAAGGAGAACGTGGGCTGATGGCTTGATTGGGATCCTTAATCAGCCTTCTGAATTTTAGGGCTTCCCTTTGATCTGTTGATTGTTGTGAGCTTCGAGCTAGTTCTTTGTTATTTCACACAGACAATGACTCTCTCCAGCTAGTTTCAGGATGGTTAGCTGAGTGCTCGGTGTGATTCATTTCTCTCTCACAATCTTTCCTCAATCTCAGATACTTGCCGGCTAATGCAATGCTCCATTCTTTTAGAATGACACATTCCCCGATCAATCTGCTTCGGCGATGTCAGTAAATCACAACCTTTCTCCTGAAATGGCAATCACAGCGCAGCAGCAGAGAAACCGGCAGCTGGAAAGCTCGTTTGAAGGAGAGGACATGCTTTTTAAATGCACAGCAGCACAAAGGATTAGGAAAACCATTCATAAGCAATGAAAATACTGCTCCCTGCATTTTCAAGGTAAATCATGTGAGTTCAATGACGGGCAGATGTCCTGCTCTGCCAATTTATCACCTAGGTGATGAAAGGAAAAATCTACCCCATGGAAAGGGGCAGAAAAGGAGGATGGGGTGGCACTATTAATGTCCCTTTAAGGACCGTGCAGTGATGGAAAGTAAAATCTAAACTTGTGCAGTGGAGATAAAGCAAAGATGGTACATGAGCATTTTGTATTCGTTTTCAAAAATGATAGTCAAAGTGAGAACTTAGGTGCACTGAAGAAGGTGATCAAAAAAATTGTTAGAGGCAACTGTAAAAATCTCTGAAATAATTAGCAGACATCAAAGAGGTTAAGTCATCAGATTCTGCTGGCATATAAGGGTCAGTAGGTAGCACTCTTGCTTTTGGGTCTCACTTTGAGGGACATGTATGAAAGTCTGGCTGACATTGAAGTGCACTGTTGAAGTGCAGTCTTTTAAACAAGAGACAATTAATCAAGACCTGTCTGCTTTCTGCGCGGGGGGTGGGCATAAAAAGATTTATTGTGTGGTCGTGATCACACTGCTGTCTGTGGGAGCTTCCCGTGCACAAAACAGTGACTGCACTTCAAAAGTACTCCACTGGCTTTAAAGCCGCATATAATTCATTTTTTTCTTTCATGCTCTGCAAAAGGAAGTTATTGAAGAGACATTGGAGGATCTGACCATAATGTGCCAATACTCCTTAAATAAGAAAATTGCACTGGGGTCTGGAGATTTTCCAATCTAACAGTTCTGTTCAAGCAAGAAAGAAGGATAATAAACCCTGATAAATATAAATCAACTCTTTGGAGGTAACTTTAACCTAACAGACTGCAAATTGGCTTCATGATGTCAGACACCCGTTCTATATCCCACCTGAATTCACTCTGCATTGACACCAACACATTGGGCGAGGTGCAAAACTAGCATTAGGACTTCTTCCTGAAGTTTCCTGTTGAGACTGTTAGATTAAAATGACTCCCTAATTAGAACCAATATTCAAGTTCATATTAGTGAGTGTTTAAAGACACAACAAATAGTCAAGAATACTGCGGTGGTTCGAGGCATTTGTAGGCAGAGGGTAATAATGAAGAACAAAGTGTTTATTGGAAACTAACAACATTAATTTATGTACAGGCACAATGTCTCCAGTACTGGTGTTAACACTCTGGCTCCCGGGTTCACTCTGAACAGGACCCCAATCCCCATGACGCGCTGATCCCTCATTGGTTGGGGCTTACGCACTCTTGCATGATAGGTCATGACCAATCACATGGGCTGCGAGTGGACGCTCCTTAAAGGGGCCATGGAAACATAGAAAATAGGAGCAGGACTAGGTCATTCAGTTCTTCGAGCCTCCTCTGCCATTCTTTATGCTCATGGCTGATCATCCAACTCAGTACCTTGTTCTTGCTTTCCCCCCAGAAACTTTAGGGCGGCAGAGTGGCACAGTAGTTAGCGCTACAGCCTCACAGCACCAGGGACCCGTGTTCAATTCCGGCCATGGGTGACTGTGTGGAGTTTGCACATTCGCCCCGTGTCTGCGTGGTTTTTCTCCAGGTGCACCGGTTTCCTCCTAAAGTCTAAAGATGTGCACTTTACATGGATTGACCATGATACAATTGCCCCTTAGTGTCCGGAGATGTACAGGTTGAATGGGGTTACGAGAATAGGGCAGGGGAATGGGCCTCGGTAAGGTGCTCTTTCAGACAGTCAGTGCAGACTGGATGGGCCGAATGGCCTCCTTCTGCACTGTAGGGATTCTATGGAAGAAGTAGATGAAGTAGCATTGGGTGACCATTTTGGAGATAGCAATCATAATACAGTTACCGTAATTATGGAAAAGGATAAAGGTAAAACAGGAGCGAAAGTTCTAAATAAGGGAAAGACAAATTTTACAAAGGTGAGAGTTGAAAATGGACTGATACATTTATTTGAAAGGAAATCAGTGAGAGGTCGTTGGGAGACATTTAAAAATGAGATTCTATGGACACAGACTAGACAGGTCCCCAGAAATAAGGATACAGGGTAAGAAAAAGACAGATTATGAGTCTCAAAAAATTAATACATTTAAAAGCCTAGAGGAGTGTAGAAAATGTAAAAAATGAAATCAGGAAAGCAAAGAAAGGACAAAGTATTGGCAAGTAAATTAGGGAGAACTCAAAGATGTTTTATAAGAGCAAGAGGATACCGAAGGTAAAGGTAGGGCCCATCGGGGATGTACAAGGTAACGTATGGATAAATGCAGAAGATGTAGGCAGGGTTCTCAATGAGTAATCGCCAGAATAGGATGGATTGAACTCAGGCTATTGAAGGAAGCCAGGGAGGAGATAATAATAATAATCGCCTATTGTCACAAGTAGGCTTCAAGTAAATTACTGTGGAAAGCTCCCAGTCGCCATATTCCGGCACCTATTCAGGGAGGCCGGTACGGGAATTAAACCCGCGCTGCTGGCATTGTTCTGCATTACAAGCCAGCTGTTTAGCCCTCTGTGCTAAACCAGCTCCTGAATGAAATGAAAATCGCTTATTGTCACGAGTAGGCTTCAATGAAGTTACTGTGAAAAGCCCCTAGTCGCCACATTCCGGCGCCTGTTCGGGGAGGCTGGTACGGGAATGGTACGGGATCCTATTATGGATAATGGATAATGGATGCCCTGAGAACCATTTTTATATCCTCACTAGGTACAGGCAATCTACCACAGGATTGGACGTGTGTAAATGCCATACCATTGTTTAAAAAAGGTACGAGGGATAGGCAAAGTCTGCCTGACTTTGGTGGCGGGAAAATTATTAGAATCAATTCTGAGAGCCAGGATACACAGTCACTTAGAAAGGCCAGGGATCGTTAGCATTGTTTTATTCAGGGAAAGTCATGTCTTGTTAACTATATTGGGGGCAGCAGGGTAGCCTGGTGGTTAGCATAAATGCTTCACAGCTCCAGGGTCCCAGGTTCGATTCCCGTCTGGGTCACTGTCTGTGTGGAGTCTGCACGTCCTCCCCCTGTGTGCGTGGGTTTCCTCCGGGTGCTCCGGTTTCCTCCCACAGTCCAAAGATGTGCGGGTTAGGTGGATTGGCCATGCTAAATTGCCCGTAGTGGCCAAATAAAAGTAAGGTTAAAGGGGGGGGGGGTTGTTGGGTTACGGGTATAGGGTGAATACGTGGGTTTGAGTAGGGTGATCATGGCTCAGCACAACATTGAGGGCCGAAGGGCCTGTTCTGTGCTGTACTGTTCTATGTTCTATATTGAATTTTTTGAGGAAGTAGCAAGGAGGATTGATGAGGGTCCTGTGGTCTATTCGGATTTTAATACGGCGCTTGACAAGGTCCCACATGGCAGGCTGGACAGAAAAGTAAAAGACCATAGGATACCAGGAAATGTGGCAAGTTGGATCCAAAATTGGCTCAGTGAAATGACAAGAAACAAAAGCTAATGGCCCATGGATGATTTTGCAAATAGAAAGCGATTTCCAGTGTCATTCCACAGGATTCAGTGTTGGGTCTCTTGCTGTTAGCTATATATATTAATAATTTGGACATAAATGGGAGAGGAATGATTGCAAAATTTGCAAATGACACAAAAATTGAGCATGCAGTCAATTCCAGAATGATGTCAATAGTTTGGTTGAGTGGCCGGAAAAGTGGTAAATGGAATTCAATTCAGAGAAGTGTAAGATATAGATGGCGAACAGGGCATCAGGGAGTGCCTTTCATTAACAGGAAAGGGTTCCACTCCCTGATGGTTCAACTCGTGTGCGACCACAACCTCAGGCTGATTCAGAAAGTGTGAATGAAAGCTACATCCTGGGACACTCGGTGATCTGTGGCATTTTGAGGACCACCCCAGGATGACTGGTTGGTCCTTGGGCGATAAGGGGTAACTGCTGAGGTTCTGGCTGATGATGACTGTACAGAAATTGGAGACTGAGGCAGGAGACCCGATATAATGAACCCCATGTTGTCACCTGTGTTGTCATTGAGCGGTGCATCGGGCGACTGAAACTGCGGTTCTGATGCCTGAACTGCTCTGGTGGTGCACTACAGTACACCCGTCTCCCCGAGGCTCAACCTCTTTGTGGTGGTCTGCTGTGCCCTTCACAAGCTGGCAAGGCATATTGGTGACGTGCCGGAAGAGGAGGAGGAGGGACATGTGCTCTCGTCTGAGGAAGATGAGGATGAGCCGGACTAGGAGGGATTGGAGGACGATCATGGGGAGGACCCGCAGGAGCAGCCAGAGTAAGGAGGGCTGGCCTCCCCGGAGCGCCAGGGAGGCCCTCATCCTCATCCGCTTCTCATAAGACGAGGCTCTGTCTGTCAGCTCTACCCCTCTTACACCTTCCCACCCGCAACTACCCAAAACCAACCCTCCCTTTGGTCACCCCCACCTCATTCCCCTTCTCCCCACCACCCCATTTCCTGACAATACCGCACCCCACACCACCCACCCCCGCCTCCCTGACTACCTTGTTCCACTCTCCCAGGGTCTATGTAAACATCATCCCTGGGTAATGTGTCTGTGTCGGCACTGTCAGATGGTAATTATAACAAAGCAGGAGAGTGATGATAACCCGTTGTGAGGTAAGCTCTGGTGCTCTTCAGTCTATGCCAAAGCCTAACTCCTGTCTTTCTGCTGACAGTGCACTTACACCCATCACCTGCACGGGACTGCATCGGGCACTCCTACTTGAGGACCACTGTGCCCGGGGGCAGGGGTTGGGGGCAACGAAGGGCAGCAGGGGATAGAGCTGCAGGCATACCTGCTGTGGGAGGGAAGGATCATTTTGACTGATGTAAACAACTCACTTGATCCAGGTCATCTGTGTGAAGAGGCAGTGGGTCCTCACCTCTGCGGCACAGGCCAACCTCGCTGACCAAACTGACAGCTATGGCCGCTGTCTCCCAGGCAGCACCTGCGACCTGCTGATGGTCTTGGGGGAACAGGTCGACATCACCGAAGCGTGAAGCAGGGTTGTGTGGTGCCATGTGACTGTGTGCTGCCTGGGAGTGAGTTTGGAGGGGGCGCTTCTGAGCAGCTGCCCCTTGTTAGCAGGGTGCTGCTGGGCAAGAGTCCAGTAAATCAGCCGGTGGTCAGTCATGAAGCCCATGGGGGGGGGGGGGGGGGGGGGGGGTGACATTTCCGCCCACTTAAGTGCTGTGATATACACGTCGCGATCTCCCCAGCTCGGCCGTCGGGCAACACCCAGGAAGTCACGTCTGAACTGACACTTAGAACTTTTTCCATTAAATCGCACCCATTATTTCATTGGAGGCAGATGGTTCACCTAAATGATCCCTGATATGGAGGAATTGTCTTATGAGCAAAGGTGAAACTGGTTGTGACTCTACTTAACCTACTCGGAATTTAGAAGAATGAGAGTTGATCTCAATTAAACATAATTTACTTTTTTATCTTTCCAATTAACGGGCAATTGAGCGTGGCCAATCCACCTACCCTGCACATCTTTTTAAGTCGTGGGGGTCAGACCAACGCAGATATGGAGAGAATATGCAAACTCCACATGGACAGTGACCTGGAGCCTCTGCTAAGCACTGCACCACCGTGCAACCTTAATCTCATTGAAACATAAGGGGCTTCACAGGGTAAATGTCAAGAGGACGTTTCCCCTACCGGCAGAGTTTTGGGCGAGGGGGCATAGTCCCAGAATAACGGGGTGCCAATTTAAGACTGAAATGAGGGGGAATTTCTTCTCTCAGAGGGTTGTGGACCTTTGGAACTCCTTGCAATGAGAATTGTGGGGTCAGAATCCTTGTGTATATTTAAGGCTGAGATTGGATTGGATTGGATTGGATTTGTTTATTGTCACGTGTACCGAGGTACAGTGAAAAGTATTTTTCTGCAAGCAGCTCAACAGATCATTCAGTACATTGGAAGAAAGGGAATTGAACAGAATTCAAGAAAGTACATGAGAATACATAATAGGGCTACACAATATATACAATGTAACTACATAAGCATTGGCATCGGATGAAGCAGACAGGGTGTAGTATTAATGAGGACAGTCCATAAAAGGGTCGTTTAGGAGTCTGGTGACAGTGGGGAAGAAGCTGTTTTTGAGTCTGTTCGTCCGTGTTCTCAGACTTCTGAATCTCCTGCCCGATGGAAGAAGTTGGAAAAGTGAGTAAGCCGGGTGGGAGGGATCCTTGATTATGCTGCCTGCTTTCCCCCGGCAGCGGGAGGTGTAGATGGAATCGATGGATGGGAGGCAGGTTCGTGTGATGGACTGGGCGGTATTCACAACTCTCTGAAGTTCCTTGCGGTCCTGGGCCGAGCAGTTGCCATACCAGGCTGTGATGCAGCCCGAGAGGATGCTCTCTATAGTGCATCTGTAAAAGTTGGTAAGGGTTAATGTGGACATGCCAAATTTCCTTAGTTTCCTGAGGAAGTAAAGGCGCTGTTGTGCTTTCTTGGTGATAGCGTCGACATGAGTGGACCAGGATAGATTTTTGGTGATGTGCACCCCTAGGAATTTGAAGCTGCTCACCATCTCTACCTCAGCTCCGTTGATGCTGACAGGGGTGTCAGTACTATGCTTCCTGAAGTCGATGACCAGCTCTTTAGTTTTGCTGGCATTAAGGGAGAGATTGTTGTCATTGCACCACTCCACTAGGTTCTCTATCTCCCTCCTGTATTCAGACTCGTCGTTGTTCGAGATCCGGCCCACTATGGTCGTATCGTCAGCAAACTTGTAGATGGAGTTGGAACCAAGTTTTGCCATGCAGTCGTGTGTGTACAGAGAGTAGAGTAGGGGACTAAGTACGCAGCCTTGCGGGGCACCGGTGTTGAGGACTATTGTGGAGGAGGTGTTGGTGTTCATTCTTACTGACTGTGGTCTGTTGGTCAGAAAGTCAAGGATCCAGTTGCAGAGTGGCGAGCCAAGTCCTAAGTTTTGGAGCTTTGATATGAGCTTGGCTGGGATTATGGTGTTGAAGGCGGAGCTGTAGTCAATAAATAGCAGTCTGATGTAGGAGTCCTTGTTTTCGAGATGCTCTAGGGATGAGTGTAAGGCCAGGGAAATGGCATCTGATGTGGACCGGTTGCGACGGTATGCGAATTGAAGTGGGTCAAGGCATTCCGGGAGTATGGAGGTGATGCGCTTCATGATCAGCCTCTCAAAGCACTTCATTACAACTGACGTCAGGGCCACCGGGCGGTAGTCATTGAGGCACGTTGCCTGGTTCTTCTTTGGTACCGGTATTATGGTGGTTTTCTTGAAGCAGGTGGGGACCTCAGAGTGGAGTAGGGATAGGTTAAAGATGTCTGTGAAAACCTCTGCCAGCTGGTCCGCGCAGGCTCTGAGTGCACGACCAGAGATCCCGTCCGGGCCCATCGCCTTCCGTGGGTTCACTTTCAGGAAGGCCGATCTGACTTCGGAAACTGTGATGGTGGGTATGGGTGAATTATGGGTTGCTGGGGCACTCGATAGCGGGTTGTTGGTTACCTGCTCAAACCGAGCATAGAATGCGTTAAGTTCATCGGGGAGGGGTGCACTGCTGCCAGAGATACTGCTCGGCTTCGCTTTGTAGCCCGTTATGTTGCTTAGTCCTTGCCACAACCGCCGAGAGTCTGTCTGTGACTCTAGCTTAGTTTGATATTCTCTATTGGCATCTCGGATGGCTTTGCGGAGGTCGTACCTGGATTTCTTGTATAGGACAGGGTCGTCTGCCTTGAACGCTTCAGCTCTGTCCTTCAGTAGGGAGTCAATCTCGCGGTTGAGCCATGGTTTCCGGTTGATTGGTAGATTTTTCATCAGTAAGGGAATCAAAGGTTACGGGGAAAGGTCAGGAAAGTGGACCTGAGAAATGTCGGATCAGTCATGATCCTATTGAATGGTGGAGCAAGCTCAAGCGCCGAATGGCCTCTACCTGTTCCTATTATTGTCTCAAGGTCGTATTCTTGGATACCACTTCTTCCTTGAGGTCCAATGACCGCTAGATCTATCTCCGTCCAGGCCTCTACCCCGACACCCCAATCCCCACGATCCATCCTCCATCAGTCCTCCATTAGCCTCCCCTCTCTGAGACCCCCAAACCTTACCTTTCCCTGCATTCTCGGTAACATCATTGCAGTGAAATGTAAGCCTACTTGTGACAATAATAAAGATTATTATTATTATTATTATCTATACACGGTTCCAGTTTTGTCAATTGCAGCTTCTGCCTCTGCAGGGACCAGAAATCTGCTGGCAAATCAGAGGTCCCGTCCCACAGCCAATTCACGGGTCAGGTGGTGTCAGTGAGTAACCCACCATCCTAAAAATTCTGGCTGTGGCCTTAAACACTTTCCACCATCCCACTCTGTTCCTATCGGGGGCAAAGTGAAAATTGGGGCTTTAAAGCAGACGAGACCCGATATGGGATCTCTAAATTACACCTTAAGTAAACTGCTCTCTGAAAAGTGAGCAACCAGGAAGCCAAGCTCAGGCAATCCGTACTAATTGTCAGGGAAATGAAAAATGCAGTTAAATGATCAAACCCCATCAAATAGGTTATGGTTTGGGTAGGAAACCTTAGAACACCTCCTATCGACACTGAAATGGCAGCTTTAACTGAAATTGAATTCAGCGACAGAATCAATTCCATTTGCAATTGGCATGATGTGTAATTTTTGCAATCTCTGACACATTATTTTGCTGATGCCTGCAGATGCTAGATGGTATAATTTGAAAATAAAAAGAAAATGAAAACTGAAACGGAATCATTTGCGTGTAAAATGTGACAGCTTATTTATTTTTTCTCCCCCTTTTATTATCTCGCAAAGTTGAGGGAAAGCAAACAGTGTTTTAAAAAAAAGATTTTTTTAATACCTTTTTCATCTGGTGGCTGTTTACAGATGCAGAGGACCGATGAGGAAGAGGTCAGATGTAACATGCTGGGGTTATTTTGACCCCCATAAAAATGGGTGCGTTTCAGCCGGGTGGGAAATCAAATTATAAACAAAAAAATCTCCAATCTGTCCCCACTCAGCCTCCAACTGGTTTGAACAGAGGTGGGTTGTTCATTTAAATACATAACTTAAATTGCTTCTATCTGTGTTTCAAGGTTGATGTTGGATGTCTGATATCTCTGGCTCCAGAAATTCCACAGCCAAAGGGAGATGAAGACTGCTGGACTGAACAGGGAAGTATCTTTTCCAGCATTCCTTGTGGGTCAAAATGAGCAAGGCTGCTTACTTCCTGCCTCCCCAGTCAATCTGCAATCCTCCCCAGCAGTCGAACCACTCACCTGCAATCATCAATACTGCCCACTTTCACCCACACCAGCCATAACCACGGAGAACATGTAATGACCGCGTTTCCATCTCTCTTCAACACCGGCCAATCCGCAATCTCACCCCGTTTGGCACGGCAGCACAGTGGGTACCACTGTTGCTTCACAGCTACAGGGTCCCAAGTTCGATTCCCGACTTGGGTCACTGTCTATGCGGAGTCTGTACGTTCTCCCTATGTCTGCTTGGGTTTCCTCTAGGCACTCCGGTTTCCTCCCATAAGCCCTGAAAGACGTGCTGTTAGGTAAATTGGACATTGTGAATTCTCCCTCTGTGTACCCGAACAGGAGCCAGAATGTGGCAACGAGGGGCTTTTCACAGTAACTTCCTTGCAGTTAATGTAAGCCTCCTTGAGACAATAAAGATTATTATTATAGATCCCACAACCTTCCCTCCAACTCCCCCAAAAGTCTTCTTTTCTCTTCCTAACCTAATTTCTCTCCTTTTGATCTCTCCTCAACCCCATCATTGCACTCAAACTCATCTCTCTGGAATGAGGAGGGCATTACAAACAACAATGCTGCTTCCAAGTCATATTCTTCAAATTGCTGGGTCAAAATCCTGGAATTTCCAAACGCTATTATGGGTGCATAAACAGTTCAAAGAGAAAGCCCGCCTACACCTGTCAGGTTCATGACCATCCCACTGCCTTGTTTTTCCACTGAGCTCTTAAATAAAACACTTTTAACTTTTTACTGCAGAAAATTACAGTCACAGGAAGTGGTTAAGCTATACGATTTCAGCAGAAATTTGCTGACTTATTGTGGGTGAGAAATTTGGATCCACGGTATTGCTGGACTTGATGCTAGGGAAGCTGAAACTCCTTCATAGAACCCTACAAGTGCAGAAAGAGGCAATTTGGATCATCAAGTCTGCACTGGCTCTCTGAAAGAGCACTCTACACAGGTCCACTCCCCCATCCGCAATTTCTATCCCCACATAACCTTTGGACACTAAAGGGCAATTTTAGCCTGGCCAATCCAGTCTAATCCGGACAAATGTGAGGAAATGCATTTTGGAAGGTCTAATGCAGGCAGGTAATATACAGTGAATGGTAGAACCCTCAAGAGTATTGACAGTCAGAGAGATCTAGGTGGACAGGTCCACAGGTCACTGAAAGGGGCAACACAGGTGGAGAAGGTAGTCAAGAAGGCATACGGCCTGCGTGCCTTCATTGGCCAGGGCATTGAGTATAAAAATTGGCAAGTCATGTTGCAGCTTTTAGAACCTTAGTTAGGCCACACTTGGAGTAGAGTGTTCAATTCTGGTCGCCATACTACCAGAAGGATGTAGAGGCTTTAGAGAGGGTGCAGAAGAGATTTACCAGGATGTTGCCTGGTATGGAGGGCATTAGCTATGAGGAGTGGTTGAATAAACTCAGTTTGTTCTCACTGGAACAACGGAGGTTGAGGGGCAACCTGATAGAGGTCTACAAAATTATGAGGGGCATAGACAGAGTTGATAGTCAGAGGCTTTTCCCCAGGATAGAGGGGTCAATTACTAGGGGGCATAGGTTTAAGGTGCGAGGGGCAAGGTTAGAGGAGATGTACGAGGCAAGTTTTTTACACAGAGGGTAGTGGGTGCCTGGAACACGCTGCCGGAGAAGGTGGTAGAAGCAGGGACGATAGTGACATTTAAGGGGCATCTTGACAAATACATGAATAGGATGAGAATAGAGGGATACGGACCCAGGAAGTGTAGAAGATTTTAGTTTAGATGGGCAGAATGGTCTGCACAGGCTTGGCGGGCCAAAGGGCCTGTTCCTGTGCTGTACTTTTCTTTGTTCTTTGTTCAATCCATCTAACCTGCATATCTTTGGATTGTGGGAGGAAACCGGAGCAACCGGAGGAAACCCACGCAGACACAGGGAGAAAGTGCAAACTCCATACAGACAGTGACCCCAGATTGGAATCGAACCTGGGTCCCTAGCACTGTGAGGCAGCAGTGCTAACTACTGTGCCACTTGCCGCTCCAATTGGAGAGCACAGCTCTTTACAACTGCTTTGAAGGTGCCAACACAGCACCCCACGCTGAAAGAACACTCACACAGGCATCAACTGCGTACGTGGAAAGCCCCACTGGCTGATCGGACATCAATATCCAAATTTTGGCTATGCAGATTCATTGGACTTATTCACTTGTCACTCATCAAAGATCTGGATTGAGAAGCAAGGTAATTTTGAATGTCGCCTGCTTTTACAGTGTTCTTCAAACTTTTTTCTGGAGTTTTGCGCATGCGCGCCAATGATCGTGCATGCGCAATGCTGTTCCTTTTTTTTTACACGTTCACGGCCATCTTAAAGGCCGCTTGCAGCCAGTGTTATTAAAAGCCGGCTGCTGCACAGGGATTTGGAGCGCTGTGAAGGACGGCTCCGTGACCCTCCCGACACCCACCTGTGACGCACTCCTGGATCGCGCCCCCGAGTTTGAAGGACACTGTGCTATTGTAAAGTCTCTGGTTGGAGTACAGTGTGTCTGTGGGTGGTATGGTGAGTTCCTAGATTTGGCTCCATCCTCAAATAGGCTTTGCTGATCTGCCCACAGAAAGAAGGTAGACAAGCGTGTAGACTACAGCTCCAGTGCTACTTTGTTTGGGTGATGTGTTTACCAGAGCTGAATAGCTGGTGTTATGTCAGCAACAGGGACTGGGTGTCAAATTGGCATCTTTGGAATGTGTCTGCGGATAATATGGAGTATCTGGATGTTAGACATGATTCTGCAAACCCAGGGCTGCTGATGCCTGAATGATTAGTGTCTGGTGGTTTGAGATGTTGGAGGTGTGATGGATAGGAGATGTCTCAAGAAGATCCATTCACTGACTTCTTGTGGCACCACTGCCATCTTTTCAGATCAAAATGCTGAAATTTGACCACCCTACTAACCTTCGCACAATCCTTCCTGAAGGTGGTCATTGAGATCCTTCTGGCTCACATGGAACCACGGCATCACGGTAGCATGGTGGTTAGCATAAATGCTTCACAGCTCCAGGGTCCCAGGTTCGGTTCCCAGCTGGGTCACTGTCTGTGCGGAGTCTGCACGTCATCCCCGTGTTTGCGTGGGTTTCCTCCGGGTGCTCCGGTTTCCTCCCACAGTCCAAAGATGTGCGGGTTAGGTGGATTGGCCATGCTAAATTGCCCGTAGTGTCCTAAAAAGTAAGGTTAAGGGGGGGGTTGTTGGGTTACGGGTATAGGGTGGAAACGTGGGTTTGAGTAGGGTGATCATTGCTCGGCACAACATCGAGGGCCGAAGGGCCTGTTCTGTGCTGTACTGTTCTATGTTCTATGTTCTATCTCTCCCTATGCTGACCTCTACCATTAAGGCCTACAGCTCATGCATCTGTGGCCATAACCCCTTCTCTGCCCGATGTTTAATTTCCTTGTATGGAATTGCAGAAATATTATTCAGCAGCAGCCTGCAGTAATTTAGTACAGCCTCCTATTATGAGGGACAGACTGCATTCAAGAACAGCAGGTTGATAATGGTGAGTCAAATTGTGAATAAAATAAAAGTTGAGAGTACTTCACACTCATAGGGCAGCACAGCGGAACAGTGGTTAGCACTGCTGCCTCACAGTGCCAGGGACCCCGGTCACTGTCTGTGCGGAGTTTGCACGTTCTCCCTGTGATGCGTGGGTTTCCTCCGGGTGTTCCGGTTTCCTCACACAGTCCAAAGATGTGAAAGTAAAGTGAATTGACCATGCTAAATTCCCCTTGGTTTCAAAAAAAAAGATGAGTCGGTTAGGTTAAGTGTTTATTGGGGTTGGGTCAGTGGACGGAGCTTCAGTGGAGGGAGCATCGGTTCAGACTCGATGGACCAAATGGCTTCCTTCTGCACTGTAGGGAGTCTATACTCCTCAACTCTCAAGTGGCTTCTTGAGGGCATATGTGCCATGTCTCAGAGGATGATTAGTTCACAACATTTCAATCAAGGAGGAGCCCAGAGGGGGAGGTCAGCGACAGCCCAAGGTATACAGGTGTCATTGGTCTTTCGATAAGATGATGAAAAGCATGTGCCACAGGTGATTCCTTTTCAAAAAAGAGACAGATAGCATGTGCCACGTGCACGCAGCGTTGGCACCCCGTAGAGGAGCTATGACGGTCAGCGCTGCCCTGAACGTTTATGCAATCGGCTCATTGCAGGGCTTGAGCAGGGCCCTGTGTGGTATTTCATAAGGTACAGCCCACAGGTTCCTCTGTGAGGTTACAGATGTCCTGTGTGCCTGGGCATCCAACTACATCATCTTTGACCTGGACGAAACCCACCATGGTGCCCAGCTGCAGGATTCTCCACCATCGGCAGGATGCCCCAGGCCCAGAAGGGCAAACAATGGCACTCATGGCATCTTGCGCACACCGGGGCATCAGGGAATGCATTTTATTAACAGGAAGGGGTTCTACTCGTTGAATATTCAAATTGTGTACAACCACAATCTGCATATCATGCACCTGTGTGCCTGCTGCCCAGGGAGAGTCCATTACAGCTACAGCGATGATCCCTGGCATCTTCGAGGACGAGGGGTTGACTTTTGGTGGACAAGAGGCACCCACTGAGATCCTGGCTGATGATGCCAGTGTAGAGGCCTGAGACCGAGGCCGAGATCCGATATGATGAGGCCCATGTTGCTACCCGTACTGTCATTGAATGGTGCAATAGACTGCTGAAAATGCAATTCTGATGCCTAGGACACTCTGGTGATGCCATGCTGTCCACCTCCCAGAGGGTCTCCTGCTTTGTGGTGGGCCGCTGTGTCCTCCATAACCTGGCACAGCAATGAGGCCAAGCAGGAGCCACAGAAGGAGCCAAAGGATGGGACACGGGCTGCGGTAAGAGTCCAACATGAGGACCAGGGAGGCTGTCATCCTCGCTCGCTAGATTCTCATAGGATACGGCTGTGTTCCTATCAGCACACATCCTCCCCAATTCCCACTCCAATCCCCCCTCCACCATCCCCCTCCACGCCATTTCCCTCCTTCCCCTGCCCCCCACCATTTCCCTCCTTTGCACCTCCTCTCCCCCATTCCTCCCCATTTCCCTCATCCCCGCCGATCCTAAACAGGGTCTGCATCGGGGGTGTTTGATCTTGGTCCACTGTGCCCAAGGGGTGGGGTTTCGGGGAGCACTGGACAACAGGTGATAGCATGCCCACTTTGAAGATTAATTTGACAGAGCTGCACATGTGTGAGGTTTAACATGTTTTCATAGTGAACATTTGACATTTCCATTCCCCCTAGCTACAGATAGTGAACCCCCCCCCCCCCTCCAATCCTGTGCCCCTTCCCGCCCCACTGCCCACTCAGTGCTCCTCACTCTTATTCATCTTTCATTGTCAACTGCTACATTGTCTTTCATTGTCAACTGCTACATCTAGGTGTGTCCCAGGGTGCCCATCAGCGGTACAGGCAGCCTACTGCTATCCATGCCCTCTGGCCTTTGATGCCCCTGACAGATGTTCTGGAAGACCTAAAGCCAGTGGGCCCTGGCTGATTTACTGGTGCACCAGGTGTTGCCGTGCCACCCTGTTCTGCCCATTGCCCTTGATGCACTGGTGTCAGGAGGGGGGTGTCCGAAGAACTGGAGTCCACCGCTGTCTCTTTGGTGGCGGGCCTCGGTTGGCCTCCAGTGCTTCTTCCTCCCTGACAATGCCCATAGCGCCCAGTGGATAACCTTGGGATGGAGGGGCAGCTTAAGTGAGCTCAACTGGTTTCTGGGCTGGAATTCCATTCTTGAGCCATCCCACCCTGGACTTAATTGGTGGTTGGGGGGGGGGGGTGCATTTGGGAACCTTCCTTGTCAATTAAGTGAACCCCTCTACCTCCCAGCCCAACTCTGGGAAGAGAAAAATATTCCTCTCTATTTTTGACCAGAGTTTTCTTTGTGACTTTATGTGGTTCAGTGTCAGATTTTGATTTAGAACCCTCCATTCAATCATCTTGGGACACTTTACTAAACTAAAGCTGTATATAAATAAAGATTGTTGTTGTGTATTAAATTCCTGTGAATGCACATGTATGTGCATTACCTTTTGCACTTGTGTGTGCAAAGCAATGTTGCTTACCTTTGATGATGAATGCTCAGTTATTAGTATTGCGTTTTATATCTCATGTTATCCACTGGATGTCAGAGTTCCTTTGAGTACATCATTTTAGAGTTCAAAGCCAAAAACATCACATCTAAGACCCTCAACAATTTGCCTGCTTTCGACCTGATTCCTCCCACACAATTTTCAATTATTTTTGTAGAATGAATATTACGAGAGACATGGTAATTTGACTGTTTGAAATTGATTTCCTCTCCCATCATACAATGTTTAACAAGCTATTTTCATGTCCAGTGTCCTATCTGTGGTGTTTGATGTGACTCAGCGACATTTAAGTTGTGGCTTCAAGGCTGCAAATCCCACTCCAGAGATTTAAGCATTAGATTGTAGACTAATTCTTCAGTGTCGTGTTGAGGGAGTGCTGCATTGTTGGGGTGCTGTCTTTTGGGTGAGGCATCAAACCGAAGCTCCATCTGCTCTCTCATAATCCCTTTATGCTATTTCAAAAAAGAGCAGGTGAGACTGCCTTGGCGTTCTGGCCAATGTGATCTCAACAAGGTCACGAAAACAGATAATCACATTTCTGTCACGGGACTGTAGCCCTCTAAAATGGACACCAGTCTACAAAATGGAGAACCGCAAAGAATACAGGGAAAAACAGCCATAGTAAGGACACACAGCTTGCAGAAGCATTTAGCATTTTGCACGTACAAAACCGGTTTCAAGACAGTTGCAGAAACCCAGCCAAAGGTGCAAATAGGAAAGCGATCTGCATACTAATGAGATGATACCGGCCCAGTCCCAGATACAATAGAAACATTTTAAGTATCAATCGATACTTTTCTATAGCTACCCAGCCAGGATGGCGCCAGAGAAACCAGGACAATGAGCCCTAGGGACCGCCCCAGCCATCGAGAAACGACCCCAGGATAGGGGAGTTCAAAACATATCGATCGGGAAAGACCCAATCGATGAGGGAACCACCCCAAGGGGGCCTGAACCTCCTGGGACCTATAAAAAGAAGGTCAAGCACATGATTCGGTCTGTTGCTTCCTGACTCCGGCCTAGGCTGTTGCATCCTGACTCCAGACTCCGACCCCAGCCTCCAGATCCTGTCTTTCATCACTGGCCGTTGAGCATCAGCCATCTATCAGTAAGTGCCAAAACAACGATCGCTACGTGACCCAGGCATTGCTTATACTCTTGCCGACTTTAATAACCAGAAGTTGCAGACCAAGAACAGGACGAAGGCCTTGCCCCTCCTGACCTTGCCTGTTCCTTTCTAGATAAGTATTTAATCGTTTAATAGTAGGAATAAGTATTAGTCTTTTAGCGTGTGCATGAGTATTTATTATATTTGTTATAATAAACACTAATTGTTTGGACTTACTGATCGGTGTTTAGATTTATTGCTTTGAACTTGACCTTGATAACTTGTGACGGTGTCTCTTACGGCACCTGGCGACTCCTGAGCATAGATACAGATACAGAGCCAAACCAGTGTTAAGCACATGTCCTTTAAATGGAGGCGTGTTAATCACACTAACAGTAGAACGAGCAACAGGACCGTGCTGCATCCAACTTAACTACCATTAAAACCATCGCTCTGCAGCTACCAGGGTGAGTGGGAAAATGGTCAACCCATGAAGGTGATTCCTCTCTTTCCCTCTTCGGAATGAGTAGCACAGGAGAGAGATGGAGCCTGTGGAATTGGCTAAAATTCTTCGACTGCTTCGAGAGGAGAGAGGATGTCAACTGAGGCATCTGGTTCCCCAGAGGCAGGAGCAGAACGCTGAGGAGGAAGACATCCTCTGGAGGGCCTGGAGCCGGAGGGCCCCGGCCTAAGGACCTGCTCCGCTGCCATAGGATGGACCACAGAGACGTCTTCTACGGCCCAGGGTCGACAGACGGTGCTTAACCTTCCTAGAGATGAGTGAAAACCAGCATCAATGAAGTCTGTCCAAGGAAACGGTGGCTCATGTGTTGCCACCGCATGGACCTGTAGGGCATCCACTGCCTGTGGCTTTGAAATTCACAGCTGCCTTCAACTTTTATGCAATTTGTTCTTTTCAGGTCTTCACGGATGACTTTTATAGCAGCTTTTCTGTTTCCGCTCCTTAGTGCATCAAGTAGGTGACAGATGCACTCTTCACAAGTAAATGCATTTAAATCAGGATCAGGCTAACCAGGATACAAGAGCCAGAGTGCAGGCTTTCGACAAGTGCATGCAGCCATTGACTGCCATCACACGGCTATCCGATCCCCGAGGCATCATTACCAAGGAGACACTGGCATAACCGATGCCTTCAGTCACTGTGAGAGAATGCCAAACAAAGAGCTGGCAGCCTTGCAGAGAACAGATGAAAGAGGCTCCGGAATGAGAATTGGGTTTCCTCCATTCGGCCTTTTAATCAAATGCGTGTATTAGACATCTCTTCCTGATGTACCTCTTTGCCTTTTGAGCTCAAGTAACTGAGCTATGACTGATTTTGAAGCATACGTACTAACTGGACCTCAGCAGAATCCTGGCCTCAAGTGCCAGCTTTCTGGGACATCCCTGTCTCTGCCTGCTGTGGATCAGACAGAGAGAGGTGCTCACCAGATTATGATCCCAGTGCTTCCCTAATCCAAAGTCCCACTGCTGTCTTCCATTCTGCTCTGGTGGAGGGTGTATGTGAAAGCCGTGACGCTTCTTCAATCTTGACATCCGAGAATTCATTGGCATTGGTCTCTCGGGTAGATTCCTGTGCCTGGTAGGTGGAGGCACTGGGCTCCTCCTCTGCTTACAAGAGAAGGGAGGTGCCATTCATGTAGGGCAGGGGCATAACAATAGAAGAGACAAGACTCACGTTAGCTTTTTGTGATGGATTATGATACTGTGGGTCCTCACATGGTTTTTTGGTACCAATTGTCCCTAGATGCAAGAGTGGTCACCTCCTCCTGGCCAGCTGAGGACTCTCTTCTTAAACTGCGAGAGTGCATCTCTCTCTCTCTTTCTGTCCTGCATGAAAACCAATGGGAGGAGTGCAAGATAAATGTGTGCCAGGGAAGATGGTAAGGATGGCATATGTGATTGGTGAGTGGTAGCTGGGAGGTGATGAGGAGCCAAGCCCCAGCGGAGGCGAAGCTATTTTCGGAGAATGTGTGGTGGGTTTCCTTGAGGTGGCAGTGAGTGAACCCCCCCTGTGGATGTGTGGCAGGTGTTTGAGTGGACAAGAGTGACTACCCTGGCAAAATGGAGAAGATCATTCATCCTCTTGTGGCACTGGATGCCCATCATCGTCTGCAAAGAGCTGGCGCACACTCGGCCTACCAATGCGTCCTTGAGGGCCTGGTGACCTTACTTGATGGTTTCCTCCCTGTTTGCAGCTAGAAGATGTGCCAACGATCCTCCATGCCAATGGGCATTCTGGTGAGGAAGCCCTCCAGGAATCAAGGTGTATTCTTCTTTTCAATCATCCTCTGCGTTGGACCTTGAAGAATTGCTTGGGGAGTGCTGAGCAGGCTTTAAATCTGACTCCCTGCTGAGTGAAGTGCACAGCTGGTGATAGCGCGGGCGAATGAGAGGCTGCATGCCACGGAGGCAGCATGAATCCCTGAAATTTTTTTTTTTCGAAGTACCTAGAACCTGTTGCAGAGAGAGTGATTTATGGTGTATTGTATTATTGGAGGAGTTCACACAATTTATTTGAATCAGAATGGAGTGGAATGAGATTATTTCAAGTATTTGAGTGGATTTCAAAGACCTCTGAGCAAAGACCCTGACCTCAAAGACATCTCAGTCAAGATGGTTACAGTTTTATTTGTTCATGAGCTGCAACACAACAGGGAAATGAAGCTGATGCAGCCAAGAGGGGAAGCTATGCACTCGGGGAGGAGGAGGATGAGGGATTAATGCTCTGGGTTATTCAAGGAGAACTTCTTCAGCCAGGAACAGTGTTGGAGCTGGCTATAGTTGCTTCACAGCTCCAGGGACCCGGGTTCGATAACGGCTTGGGTCAATATCTGCGTGGTCTGCATGTCTCCCCCTGTGTGCGTGAGTTTCCTCCGGGTGCTCCAGTTTCCTCACACAAGTCCTAAAAGACCTGTTTTTTAGATGAATTGGAAATTCTGAGTTCTCCCTCAAGTGTACACAAACAGGTGCCAGAGTGCGGCGACGAGGGGATTTTCACAGTAACTTCATTGCAGTGTTAAAGTAAGCCTACTTATGGAGAGTCCAGCGTCGCGCAGTAAACTGGGATTGTGACCATTCCAATGCTCCGGTCTCCTGCTAGTATCCAGGTCAAGGTTCACGTCCCCGCCAGCGGGAGGATGCAAATGGGTCATTAAAACCCATTTGCATTCTATTAACAGGCTGAGCACCATATTCTCCGGGCCCTCATGATTCTCCGGTCTTCTGGGCGGGAATCATGTGGGCGAGAATCCCAGAGGAGGCGCAAATCAGATTAAATTCAGCTCCGTCGGGAGAACAGCATGGGCGGGATTCACTCAGCCCGGGGCCGGACCGGAGAATTGCCGCAACCAGCACGGATCGTGCCATGCCGGAATGCGATTCTCTGCAGAGCGGAGAATCAGCGCCATTGGCACCGGTGTGGACAGCGCGGCATGCCGACGGTCGGCGGCCCTCTGGCGATTCTCGGCCCGGGATGGGACGACCGGCCGGAGCAAAAATCTCGCGTCCCGCCGGCGCCGTTCTAACCTGCTCTCAGCCGGCAGGACCTCAGGGTTGAAGGGTCCGTGGGAAGCCTGTGGGCGGGGGTTCCAAACCTGGGTGGGGCCTCTGTTGTGGCCTGGCCCATGATCGGGGCCCACCGATCGGCAGGCCGGCCTCTCGGGCTGGGGGCCACCTTTCTTCCCCGCCGGCCCCTGTAACCCTACGCCGTGTTGCGTCGGGGGCGCCGGAACGAAGGGAGCCACTGCGCATGCGAGGACCCCGTGGCACCCAGTTGATGTCGGTATCAGCAGCTGGAGCAGCGAGAGTCACTCCAGTGCCGTGCTGTCACCCTGTAGGGGCCAGAATTGCTGATCCTGAGGCCATGTTGACGCCGTTCGTGAAACACGACGGCGTTTCCGACGGCGTCAACATTTAGCTTCAGGATCACAGAATCCTGCCCCCTATCCCAAACGGAGACTCCTGCCCAAGCTTAGCTGACATTTATGTGAGTGAAGCAGTTTGCTCGATGATTGGGAGGTGTGAAATGTCCATTGTGACAGCTGTGTTTGTTCGATTGTATCATTCACAATGCTGATCAAAATTCATTTTCAGCTCCCATGCTTCAAAATTTACAATCATATATGTCATAGCCATTAGTTTAAATCATACAATGATGCAACACAGATGTGACCCCCCCTCCCCACTCTTCTGAACTCCAACGAACATAATCCTAACCATTTTAATCTCTGCGCATATGACAGTCCCGATATCCCAGGAATCAGCCTAGTAAACCTTCTCTACACTCTCTCCATAGCAAGAACATCTTTTCTCAGATGAGGATACAAAAATTGCATGAAATACACCAGGTGTGGCCTTACTAATACCCTATACAATTGCAGTACAACATCTCTATTCCTATCCTCAAATCCTCTCGCTCTAAAGGCCAACATACCTTTTGCCTTCTTTACTGCCTGCTGTACTTGTATGCGTGCCTTCAGCAACTGATGCATGAGGATACCAAAGTCTCACCTAGTGTCCACCTCTCTTTCTAAGGGCCATTCAAATAATAATCTGCCTTCCTATTTTTGCTACGAAAATGGATATCCTCACATTTATCCACATTATACTTCATCTGTCATGCATATGCCCACTCACTTAGCCTGTCCAAATCACGTTGAAACATCTCTGCATCCTTGTCACACACTCCCACCCAACTTTCTATCATCTGCAATTTTGGAGATAATACATTTAGTTCCCTCATTCAAATCATTAATATATAATGTGAACAGTTGGGGTCCAGGCACAGATCCCTTCAGTACCCCACTAGTCACTGCCTGCCAATCGAAAAAAGACCCATTTATTCCAACTCTTTGCTTCCTGTCTGCTAAGCAGCTTTCTATCCTTCGCAATACACTACCCGCAATACCAATTTTTTTTTGAATTTACAGAGTAATCTGCTATGTGAGACCTTGTCAAAAGCCTTCTGAAAGTCTAAATAAACCACATCCACAGGTTCTCCCTGGTCAACTCCATGAGTTCATCCTCAAAGAATTCCAGTAGATTAGTCAAGCATGATTTTCCTTTTGTAAATCTGATTCCCTGATCGGGGCAGCACGGTGGCACAGTGGTTAGCATTGCTGCTTCGCAGCTCCAAGGCATGGGGTTCAATTCCGGCCTCGGATCACTCTGTGTGAAGATTGCACTTTCTCCCCGTAACTGCGTGGGTTTCCTCCGGGTGCTACGGTTTCCTCCCACAGTCCAAAGATGTGCAGGTTAGGTGGATTGGCCATGATAAATTGTCCGTTAGTGTCCAAAAGGTTAGTTGGGGTTACTGGGTTACCAGGATAAGGTGGAGCCATGGGATTAAGTGGGGTGCTCTTTCTAAGGGCTGGTGTAGACTTGATGGGCCGAATGGCCTCCTTCTGCACTGTAAATTGTATGGTGTTATGGTTGGATAAACAAAATAAGATTTAATCCATTTTTTCTAAAGGAAATTTTTGCTCAATTGTTCTCCAGAAGAAAATGCATTTGCAGCCTCAACCCTAGCTCCCTTGTCTGTTACTGCATCACAGACAACTCAGCCTGATTCACACTGATTCAGCAATTTTACGAATGAAAAAATAATGTTGAGTGTGGAATTGGAATTGCACTGTCATATAATGGTTGAGATTAAGACAATGTCTGGGGATTGTAAGGAGAGTTCTGTTTTGCAATTGATGTGTGGTATATTTACAATGGTTTGCTGTAGCCACTGATTGACAATATGTCATTCCCCAGATCAATGACCTTGTCCTGTGGTTCCCAAACCAGGATTCATGGACCCCTGGGGTCCCTTAGTGATTTTCCAGGGAGTTGGTGTAACAAAGTAAAAATGTTCATGTGGGTGGCAGGGGGAGGAGCGCTGAGAGCAACATGAAGATCTCTATTGGCAGAGTTTTTGCAATGGCGGGTGTTCGGTGCCCCTCATCCTGTCGGTCAGCGGGGAACATATTCCACCAACTCATTCAAGCCTGCTCCAATTTCATACTCAATTCAATAGTGATTGGCAGCAGGCTGGACGTCTGTCTTCACTTTGATGGAAATCCCACCTTGGACAGTTGTCGCTCAATCAGATTGGTCGACAGCTCTTCAGCATTTCCTGACACCGAGATCGCCTTCCTCCTGACCACCTAGGGCATCCCCTGCCCTCCCCTCGCAGAGCCCTTGGTACTTACCTGAATGGCAATTCCTTCCTTGCATCCATTCGGTGAGTGATCTCTTCATTAATATTGTTCAATGACTCATTAAGTCATCAGCACAAATTTCAAGGAA